>NW_026916126.1:0-1306666 GCF_034315485.1 Pezoporus occidentalis
GCCCCCCCTCCTCTTCGCCGCCCAGAGAGGGACGCGCGCAGTGGACAGACCCCACGGCCGGTGCCCCCCGCGCCTCGAGCGGCACCGGCACCGCCGCCAGCCGTGCGGGCCCGAGCGCGGCGGGGCGGCCGGACTGCGGAGCGCACAAGAGGGAGGCGCTGCCGCGCCGGGGCCCCTGGCCGAGGCTGGGAGAAGCGCTCTCTCCTCGCCCTACCCGCACCCGCCGCCCGAGGGAAGAGGCCTCGACTGGGAGAAGCCGGGCCGGAGCGCTGGGCCCGCAGCCCCCAGCACGGGTAAGTGAGAAGCCTTAGCCGGTGGCGGGGAGCTGCGCAGCGGGACGAGCTGGTGCCACCTCCCGGCCCGGCGCGGTCGAAGGGGGCGCAGCGCAGGGGGCAGCTGCGCTGCCATCTTAGAGAGAGGAGATGGGGAGAACGCCGGGGCCCGCCGAACGCCGGGCTGGCGCTGGCAGGGCCGGGACCCGCACCGGGCTTCGGGACTAGCCTTCTCCCCGCCCTCCCTCCCGCCGCCTCCTTCTAGGGCAGGCCGGACATGGCCGGGAAGCAGCGGCGGCGGAGGGCAGCGGTGGTGGCCGTCGGGGCCTCTGCGGCCCTTTTCCCCTCGGCGTCCGGGAGAGGCTGTCGCTGCCGGGTTGGAAAGCGGAGCGGCGAGGTGGGCCGCGGAACCGGCAATGGAGGAAGAGATCTCGCCTGGATCCTCTTGCTCTTATGCGCAACGCCCTGCGGTGGGCGGGTGCGAGGTCTCGCCCCGGTCTGGGAGCGGGAGGCGAGGAGGGCGTCAGGAGTTGAACCATCAGCTGAGCAGGCACCTGTTGTGGTGGAGGCTTTGGGTGCCCCTTTTTGCACCCATGTGAGGGACTGAGTGATAGGTGGAGAAGTTGCAGGCCGATGTAGAAGGAGTACCTGTGTGAGATGACTGTCATTCTGGCGGGGGGGTGGGGCAGAGGAGGGAGAAGCAGTTGGGAAATAGGTGCAGGGACACAGAGACACTTCTGTATTTTAATAGCACGCTGCAGTCTTTTAGGAATTCAGCATTGTGTTGCTGAAGAAATTGGAGACCTCATCCAATACAGAGGGTGCTGCTTCTCTGGAGTGGCATTCCCCCCCTCCCATCAGAAAACGCAGTTAAATGTACTGTAATTTGAAATTTCGAAATCTGTGCAATTCTGAATCTCAGTCAGCTTTGAAGTTTTTCAGTTTAGTCTGTCCAAAGCCATGTAGGGGTTCTTTGATCATGTATCTAGATTGCTGCTGTTACTTAGTTCTCCTATTACTCCACAGTCATCTGAGGAAATAAACATTAATTGTTCTTTACGATTAACAAAGAATATCTGACTACAGAATAAATCAACAGGCGTGTTTTTGACAGCCTACTGTTTTAATCTGAATGAGCGTGTGCTGTAAACTTTTGCCAGTAGGTATATATAGTCACACTTGCATGGATATAGTGTTATAGTGGGATCTGGATAAGTACAACTTAACAACTTGTTTTATTATCATATTGGTATTTCATTCTTCATTCTAAGAAAAGGTGTGTGAAGCTGAAGAATACGTCGATGATACCTGGTGATAAAAAAGCAAACATTTTGTTCGTCATAGTATTCAATTACGTGCCTGTAACCAAGCAGAATTTAACTTACCTCTTTGGAATAGTCTGTAGCCCTAAAAAGTTTTGGTAAACTTGTCTTTTTGTCCATATCACCCTTCCCCCAACCTCAGTAGGTTGGATAATTTTGGAAAATTAATTATACTTTGTAGAGTTAGAATACTAACACTGCAAATAACTCCCAAGTATGAGCTAGTATTTGCTAGCTATTATCTATATATATTTGGTGAACTTGGTGTGTGTGTGTGTGTGTGTGTATAGACTACTTTCATAAGGTACACTTCACGGTTTTGCCTTATATTAATTATTTAGAACTAGAGTGTTCTTATTTGCAGTCCTAAGTAGAATATGTTTGAAGTGTTAAATTTTCATTTTCTCCTGTGAATTAAAAATTCTGTCAAAGTTTATGAAGCTCATTGAGTTTAATTCATGGTTTTTTAATATTCTTTGAGTAAAGCAAGTATATCTTGTTCAAAGTTGAATAGAGAGTATGGTCTTCTTAAGAAGAGAGAGCAGTTCCTTCTATAAAATTTTTGTGTAATCGTTTACATATGGCAATAGTTTAATATTGTTACCAGGTAGATAGGTAAGAAAGACAATTTGTTACATGAGCAGCAGTGTTACAGTTCCTGAATCAATACTTGGATGGATTTAGAACTTGTCATTGCAATCCCCTCCCCCATGTTGGACAGTGATGGAGAAGCTGCAACAAGGATAATTTTACCTAATAGCAGCCAAGAGTTCTCTATTTCAGTGTCAGTTTATGATAGTATTTTCTTACTTGTGTAAAATAATGAGCTAGTCATTGGGAATTTATCAATTTTTAAAGTATGTGGGATTTGCATAGACTGGGAATTAACATGTGATGTCTATAAATGACTTCTAACAAGCTGGTTGATAGTTTAAACAAAGCAGCAAAATGTGACTGGTACTTAGTAAAAACAGTATGCCTTGTCTAAGCTTTTAAAGTTACATTTAATTAGGACATGTGTGAACACATATACCATATTTAAAAATCTTAATTCTGATAGGGCCTTGCAAGGAAACGTGTGTGGGTTAACTGTGTTATTAGTCTTTGCCTTAATGGGCTTACTGTGATACTTTTGTCATTTCAGTTCAAATCAGTTGGTAAACATCTTAACATAGAGTGAAAAAGTCCCTTTTAGTTTATGCTAACATTTTTGAAACCCTACCACATGGTCATATGGTGGTATGCAAGAAGTGTAGTTAAACATGTGAAAAAGTGTACCTTTATTTACTATGATAGCATTTTACAGGTTAATCTGAACTTAAATGGCTGGTAAAGACTAGTACATACTCTTACCAAAGAAGCAGTTTTGTTGATATAATTAGATTATATTTTCAGCATTCTTCCAGAAAACTGTATTTTAGGTGTTTTTTGACTATGGGGCTGTAGGTTGAAAGTTGCTGTTACATCTTATATTTTGAGGAAGAATTAAAGATTTGGTATATGTTTAATTTTTCTATGGTAATTTTTAACTTTTTTTTGGAGAACTGTTCTCCAAAGTTAGGTAAAAAACTTTCTGGTACCTTTGTTTTATGGGAGCATGGGAGACTTGTATAACTTCTGAAATCCTTTTGTAAATAGATCTGTTGTTTTAGAATAGGATTATTTACAGAGAACTGCTGCTTTTGTCTTTATAACTGAGTACAATAGATTATTTGTTAAGTTTACAGTTTCACCTTTTTTTTTTTTTGGTAAGAGTTTGGTAAGAAACATTTTTTTTTTTTTAATTTATGTAATAACTTTCTTACTCATCAGACTTTAAGAAGCCTAAAAGCCTTCATATGTTTATGCAGACTATTTGAAATAATACAGAAAAACCTTTCTGGGCAAACATGGCTTTCTTGTAAGCTTATGAGTGGAGAAAAAAAAATAAAATATTCTGAGAAGGGGAATACTCTCCATTTCCTTCCTATTTTCTTTTTTCTTCCTTACCTCCATCGGTCCTTCAAGAGGAGAGTTATGGGAAGTGTAGTCTATTGAATGGTTTAGAAGCACTGGAGAAACTTTCAATAATTAGAAACAATTGTTGTTCCCAGGAAGACAAATTCTGTATGTACAGTTACCTAATACTTTGTCTTCGATATGACACAATATACCAATAGAATTGCAGTGGCGTAAACATTAGGCCTGTGACAATTAATGTAACAGTTTGTAATAAATATTCTTTGGTTATGGTTTTTTCCTTATGGGGAAGGAAAGTAAAATTCTGCATTTGATTCTCTTTTATCCAAACATAACTGAAAAAATAACTGCTTTTACTAGTACAAGTGTATTTTATTATTTTAGAATAGGTCTCTAGTTCATACTTATCACAGCTTTATTTGGAGTTTAGCTCTGCTTCCCCTAATACTCATTTTATGTGAATCTTGTCCAGTACCTGTGGGTGCTTGATTATGGCTTACTTGTCTAGGAGCACAGATCTAAAAAGGAGCTCTTCTCTAACCAGAAAGCAGAGAGTGATGAGACAGGCTAAGTCCCATTGTCTTCATAAGGTTTCCTTTCACCTCCCTTGCTCCTCCCCCCTTTCCCTCCACAGTCTCTAAAGGATAGGTGAGTTTTTCTGCAGTTGAAAAGGTTGGAGATGGAGTGGCTCAGTATGAAAGGTACTGATGTAATCATATGCTGATTCATTCCGAAATGTCCTATCCATATGATTTACAAGGAGAATACCCATTGAAGAGCTAGGGAAACGTAGAAGATTGTTCCCAGTCAGCTCTGCTTATGTCCATACAGTGCAAATACTGTGGAGCCTCTGAAGTCTGGATAGTAGCTATTTCAGTTACCCTGTGTGAAGACATAATCAGTTTAATTTCAGCTCTGAATATGTAATTTCTTAAAAGCAGTGAAAATGTTTCTGTAATTAAAATAACATAAGCTAGCACTTATTTGTAAACATGCTCCTTGCAAAGTTTCCAGGGTCTGGGTAGCACTAAAAACCAGAAAGTGAAACTGAGTAAATGAAAGTGAAATTAAGTCCATTAAGTGTCAGTTTTGTTCTAGCTGTGAGAAACCCAGCTCTCAATTTCTATATTATATAACATTCTAAAACCTTAATTTTTTTTCTTTTTCACCAGAGGCAAATAAAAATAGACTCTGTTTTGAGTCAGTTAAAGGAATAGTTAATAATATGTTCATACATGTGTTGAAAGGTTTCCTCTTTTTAATATCTATTTGGATGATGAAATTGGAGAGGAGTGGAAATGTACAAATTTCCATTAATTTCTAATGGCAGAGTTACTCTTTTCAAAATGTAATAGAAAAAAATTTGACTGAATTTTGAGTTCCTGAAAATAATCAGACCAGTAAAATAGCTAGTATCACAATCGTAGTTAAAGGCGTTTTAGTGATTAAGTCAAACTTATTAGTGAAAATTTAAATCCTTGTTTCCCAAAACCTTCTGTTCGCTGGATTTTGGCTTCCTGGCTTCAAACGCTGGTAGTTGCATTTTTGTTCACTGAAAATCCTGTTTGCCTGTGTGTTCAAGTCTTAATTTGTGTTCTTGTGAACTATGAAAATTACTAATAACTTCTCATTTACTTTGCCAGTGGACCTGTCACTGAGGAGCAAATTGGAGCGTAGCTTTCCACTTCCTCTGTAGGGGAAGTAGTTCTGTGTCCATGCTATCAGTTTACTGTTCTACTGAAGAAAGGGGTTAAAAGAGGAATAAAAATATTGTCTGGTAGGGAAGCTAATGTGTACTTGCTTAGTTCTACATTTTCCTGAAAAATTAATTTCCTTACACTCATCTCTGTTTGATCTGTCCAGTTGTAAGTACCTACAGCTTTTTTCTTACTTACACAGCATATGTTCTTGGGTTTTAAATACAGTTTTAACAGGACTTAAACCATGAAATACATATGGGATATGTGTGTACTAACAGACAAGTCAGTTTCTAATACAGTCTTGCAAAAGCTTATTGATACTGGAAGCTCAGTAACTTTCCTGGATCGTGTCTAATTCTGGCTTCTTTGTTGTTACTCTTTCTAACTTAGGGATAAATAGGTACTGATTTAATGGGTTGACAAGAACTGTAAGTTAGTGTTTGAAATACCTTGATGTCTTTGTTAATAAGAAGTGGTTGTTGTGTGAAGATCCTGGCAGTTTCCCTTTGCTTCCCAGTAGAATTTAGCTCATAAATACTACAAATACTCAGTCATAGTTGTGGAATAATGCAAGTTAATGTACATTTTCACCATGATCAGATGTTCACAAGCTTAGAGTTCTGTGTTCTTGTATTTAAGGTGGCTTTCCTTTCAATGTCATAGTGTGCTTGCAGACATGTAGAATTTTACGGCAGGCCCTTGTACAGGAAAATGAGCATTACTGCAAATGCTGAACATGTATGTGATTGTACATACCTGTCTGTGTCTTCCCACTGAGAGCAGATGTTTCCTGAAGTGAAGTTCTGTATATGTTAAGGCTACAAACTGACATTATGCTTTTCCCTGAAATCAGAAGTACTAGCAGGAACAGTTCTGGGGAAAGGTCAGTTAACTACAGCTTCATTTTGAATGACCCTTCTATCTTCTCAAACTTTTTTTGACAGTTTTATTGTTTTTTAATACAGATGGCATTTTACAAGCTTAGTTCCTAAGTGAATTAATGTTTTCCATGAACTATGTCTACTACAGACAGCATCATAAATGATTAATTTATGTTGAAAGCTTAGAGGAAAGAGTATATATGATACTGAGTTATAAACTATAGTTGAAGTTTTTGTTATAAGGGTATACCTAAAAATTGCTTGGTTTTGCATTGTTGTGCTACTTAGAGGAGTACATCCTTACCCAGGATCTGATATCCATTTTGATTTGTACTGTGCAACATGAAGGAAGTATTATTTCTTTCTCCATTTAATCAGTATTTCATGACTTTGAGGTGCATACCCATTCAGTCTCAGTGTTCTCTTATGTAGCATTTTTTGTTCCGGCATTGTGTAAATGCATCTGTGTTTGTGGTTTGTTTTTCCTTTTGGTAAATAAAAAGGGTTGTGAGTCTGTGTAAGTCTGTTGTACAAAATCTTAATGATAGAAGGTCTAAGAACTAATAATACCCAGGCATGAATGGAAGTCATTAGTGACATCTGATGTGATCCTTAGAAGAGGGTTATCTTCTGTCTTTGTAGGATTTGTGTGGGGATGTTTTCACCTATTTTACAAAGTGTGCGATCATGATTTGCACTTCACAGTGTCCATATGAGTCTACTTTCAGGCTTTTTACCCATCGAAACATTCATTTACGTATCTCTATGGAGTTAAATTAACTTAGAGTCATGTTCACAGCATGGACGTTTTAAAACTTTATGAGCTTAGTTTTGAAACCTTGAGAAATCCAGCTGCACATGTGGCAACAGATTGTTGGAGTACAAGTACTTGGCTGCCTTACCTTAGTGGTTAATGATAACACTGACAACTTTTGTTGTCATTCTTAAATCAAGATTGGCTTTGCTTCAGGTGATGTGGACTAGAAACCTATGTAATAGTTTTCTCATGTAAGAAACCATTAGAATTTGAAACAATTTTTAAATGCGTATTTGAAGGTAATACCTAGTGTCCCTTTACTTAATTTGCATACTGCTAGGCAATTGCAGTAAACCAAAATACAAGTTTTTGCTAAAATATTTCTGTTTAACTTGTTACAAAAGTTAATAAAGCAAGAAAAACATGCTGGCCAAGTTATGAGTCTTATCTTAGGGTTCTCTGTTTTAAATTACAGATTAACTCCCCATTTTTTTTCTCATAATATGAAGAAATAATTGTAGGCATGCATAAAGTAGGTATATCATTCTGGTTTTCTGCTATAGATGTTCTTAACCAGCATCCAGTTATTTCAGGAAAGGAGAAAACAGGTTCTACTTAGAGTACACAAAGTTCAAGTGTCATGTTTTGAAATCATTCTCTCTTCTGCACAATTTATAAAAATGTTCCTCAAAGTGAACAAAGATGTTTTAAAATATGTTTGTTTCCTTTTAGCTACTGTTTGTAATGGAAGTGGAATATAAAAGTAAAATGCATGTATCGATACACAGGGACATTCAGCTCAGTGTTTTGTCTGTGAAGGAATGTACCTATGTGACAAACTTGACATTTTGAAGAGATCTTCTGAAGCTCTGCCAGCATATGCATGTGGTGCTTTGCATTTGGAAATGTTAGAGATCATCAGTGACCTAGGATGTCTGTATCCATGATCTGTGTGTGTATAGACTATCAGTGTTTGTGGGGTGTGGGGCTTTTATTTAATAACCCCTCTCAAAAAAAAAAATCTCAGTAAGCTTTCTAAAAGCTTATTAAAAGAAAACCTCAGGACGAAGGAAACAACAAATTGGAGTAGTTCATGTCATTAAATATTTTCCTAGTACTGGGAAGTTCATGAGTTTATGGTAGGTTTACATTCTGAAACAGAAGTTTTTTTTTTTTTCTTTTTTTTTTTTAATCCCATTCTGTCCAATGTAATAATTTATAGAGCTTAAAAACTGTTGTGGGATTTTTATTTTTTGTTTGCATCAGGGACATGTCCTGAGTGAGATCAGTAAATAATTCTTTTGTGTGTGAAAAAGATTTCCTTGGCCTTAGTTTATGTTTGATGCCCTTTAGTGTGTATTTCCAAGGTCTGTAATGAGAGAGAAGGGGCTTCATTGACCTTCCCAATGTCATTCATCATTTTCTGTATCTTTTTCACAATATTTTTTTTTTTTTTTTTTACGTCGAAGTATCATCTTAGGTCTACATAGTGCTTACATAGATAAACAAGTATTTTGCCATACTGTTGGCCTCAGGTTTTTTTTTTTAAGATTTAAGTCTTATAGTTCCTACCTATGTTTATTGAAACATGAGAATATATAATTAGTTCTATCCCAAATTTTCAATATGAAATAAAGAATTTAATTTTTAGACTTCCATATTTGAAAATTTTTCCCTTGGTATTTTCTGATACAGGATTCTTTATATGCTTTCATTCTCTTGACTACTGGTACTTTGTTTACAAAAAAAAAATCTTAATTTGAATCTTCGTATGTAAAGCAAAGTTTTGCTTGCATCAAACAAAATAACTTGAGATCTGTGGTTTGAGGGGAGGCTGCAGCTCAGGGTATGTTTTTAGCAAGCGTACAGTGGTCCCAAAATACAATTTCTAGGTTATGTGTTAGTCATTATGTATATTCTGAAACCAGTGAGCTTGAAATTTGACAGTGCCATCTTATTTACATATCTGAGGAAACAGGTATGCTTTATATTCCATGTATTTAAGCATGGTCGTTCCTCTTACATTTTAATCTTGAGAACCTCTGTAGGGTTGCATTTGACCTTATTAGTTATTTCCAAAAAAATTCCCTAACTTAGTTAAGCACTCATACACTGACAAAACCAGGAAAACTCTCTTGCTTTTGGTGGTCTGATGTACCTAAAAAAAATTGATTATATTTACAAGTTGTTAATAATTGCACACTGTCCAGACCTTGCACTTAGTCTCAGGTTTGTAACTTTCTCACAGGCTTGTGTGCAAAGGTTTAACGTTTTAGTATCTGAATATAGCAACTGCTAAGAGATTCTTTGATTCTTTTAGCATTGTGTGAAAATATTTTTCAATTATTAAGATCTAATGTACAGAAAAAACCTCCACCAAATCTGTTGGCAGCCTAAGCTAAGGCACTGAATTGCTGGGTTTTGGGGTGAGGAGAGGAGTTCTGGTGATTTTAGACATTTTGTATAGCGCTTAATGTCATGTTGCTTTCCATACATGCAGCAGTTTTTGCTTTGCTAACAGGAGACAAATAGATGTTACTAAACTGCTTTTTAAAGGGGAATGAAAGTAAAAAATGCAAAGTGACTTGCCCAAAGTTAGGCAATGACGCAATGGACAGAGCTGAGGTTAAGGGTTTAGGGTGTCTTGCATCTTAATAGAGGATGCTGTGTATTTCTAGTTGCATTTGAGTTTATATTCTGAGTGCTTTGTAACACAGAGAAGCAAGAAACAGTCTCTTCAGGTTGGAGAGTGACTCAGCATATCCAGATAGAGCTCTGTTCAAGGAACTTAAGATTTTATTTTGAAATTTGGGGCATTTAGAGTTCAAACTCATTTTTCCAAAAGGGGATTTGCTTGTCTAAAAAAAACCATAAAGAACTATTTTTTTATTTTCTTTTCTTGCAATCTCTTTTCTCTTTTGATACACATACTTCAATTTTGGAAAGAACTAATGGAGTATTTCAGTAATTAGTATCATTTATGGTATAGCTGGTATTAACTGTATAGCTTTGTTTTCCATGTCCTGTCCTGATATACATGATAAACATCTGTTCAATGAATAAAATAACATTTGACTGTGCAAGTAAAGATTATGTTGCAAAACACAAACATTTATCAGGCCTGCCATAACATTTCTTACCACGGTCTCTGATTCTGTGACATCTATAAAACTTTTTCACAGAGGAGAAAGAGGCATATATCGTATTTGCCTGGCTTGTATGATTGAAACATCTCCATCTTACTAGTATAGAAGGTCCCATCTCTTCTACCTGATCTTTTAGGACTGAGTTCTCAGTCTTACGGCTCAACCACTTGAGAGTGAATAGTTTCAGGAGCAGTGGGTCAACTGTGTAAGTATACACCAAGTGTGTAAACCACACTTTTGCATGCTTGGGTATGGTTGGCTTGCATGAAGGAAAATTTGCTAAATGTCTGAAGTACTGTCTTCCACAATAATAATTTCTGTTCTAGTTTCAGATGACCAAATTTGTTACTGAGTCTTGAGACATTGCTTGGTAGTAGTGGTAGTGAAGGGATACAAACTAACAGAAGCTGATGAGTAAAGATTGAAATTATTGGTCTTCTGCTACTACTATACCTTCTTGGGGAAAATTTGAGAAGACTTCATTATCTCTATGACAAGTCTTCATTATCATCATCTTCTTTGAGATGACTTCATTATCTCTTTTTCACTAGAAGATAATTCCATCTTCTAATTTATGATAAGACCATAGACTTATACAGAATTTCAGTGCTGAGAATGGTGAAGGGCAGCACAGCAAAGAACAGTATACAGACAGAAAAACATAAGCAACATAGATTTTCTACCCCCTTTTCCTTCTACTCTAAACCATTTTCTCCTTCTACCCAGCGAAGACTATGTATGTTTCTCTGAGCATAGTGAAAATTACCTTGCTCTCCCCAAAACTGTACCTATGCCAAATTTGAAATAATTGATTAAAAAAAGAAGCAAAAAGATGAAAAGCAACAACTCTTTTTTACCTCATCTGTGAGGGGTGTGTGATACACACAAGATTTAATCTGATGATGTTGTATGTGTTTGGTTTACAGTTTAAGTATTAGTAAACTGACATGAAGTTAATACCGCAAGATGTAGAGCCACTGAAGCACTTAGAGGGAAATTGTTGAGAGAGTCATTCTAAGGCAAAGTGTGCAACAGTGAGTTCCTTGAAGGCAGTCACCACTTAAGCAGCTCTCCTCTCCAGATTCTGGCTACTTGTTCCCACCTGCATTGTGTTGGCACAGCTGTTTGTAAGACCAACCAATGAATCAGACTTGGAAACTGAGTTGGCTGAAATATATAATTTTATATATATAACATTTGGATGTGTGTGGGGGTGGAGAATCAGGTTACTTTTCAGTCAGATTGGTTCCCAGACCTGGTACACTGTGCTGCTGCTCAGACATTTGACAAGATAATGGAATGAGTTGTGTGGGTGGACAGGAACTAGGGTTCCTCCTAGAAGAGGCAGGGGTTGGTTAACTGGCTCTGATAGCACTGTTACTTAATGGAGAACATCATTTTGAGGAATTTTTGCCACCCCTCCTGTAGTAAATCACTCACCAATCTGTCTGTCCCTGCCCCCCTCCTTGTCTGCTTCTCTGACTTTTGCTTGCTATTTCAAACTTCCGTGCACATTCCTTCTCTAATATTCCCACTCTGATGCTGTCCTGCTTACATGCACTCTTTAACATGTGCTACCAGTCTTACTTGATAAGTTCTCTCTTCCAACTCTCCTGCTCGCTTTGTAGCTGTCCTGCTTTATAATTTTCCTCCTTACTCCTGATGCATGTGTTTTCTTGCATTCTTTTCACTTGTGCTCTTCTTCTAGTTCTTCCTCGCTTTCACTTGGCTCTTTTTTACAATTTTTGAACTTTTGTTCATGCCCTTTTCTCTCTCATCCTTTCTAGTGCTTGGTCTCTCAAGCACCTCTCTTTTTGTTACTTGCGCAGTCTCTTGTTTGCTTAGTGTTTTCTCCTGCTTGTTCTTTCTCACTTGTTCTTACTTTCTCTCCCTCCCCTGTAAGAACAGTGCTTTTGAGGGAGAAAACCCCCAAAATTTTGAAGATTAAAACCTCTTAAGAAACACTAAAGTTTTAATTTTCTGTTTGTTCCTTGCCACAAACATTACCACAAGACAATACAAAATAGATACCTCCTCAATTTCATACACTTCTGATTTTTTTACTTGAATTTTATATTGTCTGAAGATATATATGTGCACACAAAATATGTATTGTCCCTGTTTGGACAAAGTGAAAGTTGAATTGAAGTTTCTAAAGTTAGTGCTCTAATAAAAGGCATTTTTCAGCTGTCTTTATAAGATGTGAACATACCTTATTGATACCAGAAGCTAAATTGCAGAGTGAAGATGCTTTAGTTTTCTTGTTCCTGCTATACGAAGGAGACATATGAAAAAACATTTCTCTTGATAGCCTGGTTTTAACATAACTACCAGCTGGACCGGTTATGTTAAAAACCAAAGAAACAAGCAGCTCTTCTGGAAATTCCATGCTTGCTTGTCCTCTTAAATAAGTGACCAGTGCTGCTGGGATTATTCTGTTGTTTCATGTATCTAATGTTTTTGTTAAAGTTACTTAAATTTTATTGATAACTATTTACCTGTCAGGTGGAAAAGTAGACAGGAATGTTGATTCCTTAATATCTGAATCCATCCATATATTAATGTCCATATTTTAATAATCTGAAATTACTTCAAAAAAAACATGGACGATTGGACAATACATTTACTCTATAAAGTGTGTGTATGGGGAAAGTAAGGGAATTTTTCTGTCTACCTCCTTTGCTTCTCTTGGGTGAACTGAAGGCAGGAGCACCGTAAGTGCCTCGCAGGGCATCGTTTCTCCATGCATTCTTATTCGCATTCTTACTTTTGCATTCTTATATGGGAGTGCTCGTAAATGTGTCACTCTCTGAGTTTGAAGATTTTTGTTTCATTAGGCCCCCTGCTCTAGGTGAGGTTATCAGGCAGCCTGCTATCAGGATGTACACGCTAATAGGGCAAACACAATACTTGTCTTTGAAAATGTTCTGTTGGTTCCTTCTTGGTTAGTAAATAAGAGTAAATAAGAGTATTAGTCATAAATGCTGTATCTCTTCAGTGGCTTATGGCTTCTCTTGTTTTGTTTTGTTTTAATTGGTTTTGTTTTTAAAGTCCCATCCATCTTCCCTTCTGCTTCAAGTGCCACTCCAGTCTACTCTGCAGTTAACTTTGTTCATAATGCTTGGTTTTTTTCATGGCTAAAGACCTTTGTCTTGTGACAAACAACACAGCATTACTCAGTATCTAGGAGTAGTAGAGGTTCCTTAGTTGAATAGTGGTGCAACTACTTTGATGTTTAGTGCCGGTTTTTCCCCCCTTCCCATACCCTTCTTCTGCAACCCATTGTATTTTTCATAAAGTCTTGTTTCTCTTTTTCCCTAACTTGCTTTGAGTTGACTATTTGGCATTTCAGAACTTCCCACTTTGTCTGTCTTTGTTGCCCTTCAGGATGCCATCCATCTCCTTGACCCCTTCATGAAAGAGAGGAAGACTGCTCAGTGTTTTCAAGCACTGTCTGTGGCAGATATCTGTATAGGTTAGCATGTCTCTTGCTCTTTGCTAAACACAAAATCATACAATGAAGTATGCCTTTAATTCCTGTAAATCCAGTATGAAGCTAACTTGAAGTATTTTGAATAAAAATCTCTCTGAGCAAAAAAGATCAGGCCTTGGCTGCAGATCTGTGTGAGGATCCATGTTTCCTCAGATAGATTCAGTGTAGCACTACTGAACTCCATAGAGATCTCTTTCTCTTAGCTCTGAAGCTATTAAGTCTCCTTTCTGTTCAGTTCAAGTGAAGTCTCAAATTAGCAGTGTGGAGTTCTGGCTTATTTCCAAAGGTGGTGGTTTATTTTTTATCAAAAGAAGGGGGGTGCGATAGGGGGAAGAGGGCAGTTCCAGTTTTGAAGGCATTAAATGTGGCTTTAACTTAAGTTGGAAAAGAATATTTCAGGATAGTATATGGTATTAATGATTTGAGGGAGTTCTCTGTTGTGACTGTCTTGATGACTACATTGTCATGATCAGAGTTTTCTTTTTGCTGTGCACTGGACACTGGTCACATGAAGGACTATAGAGATGAGTCTTGTTAGGCTGCAGTTGGTCCATTTGTTGCACCTGGCATGAGCTTTGAATCTTCCTTTTCTTATCCCTTTTGCTATGCCCCTGTGATTTCATATGTTGCTATAATATTTCAGATGCATCTGAAAAAACTGCATTTTTCCTAAGGATACCTGTGCTGGCTTCATCCTCAAGAGTCTGTCAGATCACGCTGATGACCTTCTTGTTGAGCTCTTTCACAAATTAGGAAACAGCAGGTCTGTATAGAAAGCTATGTTTTTTTCTAGCAAGCTTTGTTAAAAAGCACAGCACGTCATTACATGAAATGCACCAGTTCAGTAATATTAGTAGAAAATTAAAGAAGAAGATCTGCTGGAAAAGTGGCTTTGTTTTGGAATCTTTCCATCTAGTGAGCTATTCTCGGTAGTTTGCAAGGACTTCAGTGGGACAAGAAGGATTTTTTTGCTTTATTATTTCCTGGATACCTCAGATGTGATCTTGAGTACTGTTTGGAGCTCTGTAAGGTCAGGATTTAAAAGCCTTTTTATTTATTTTTTATTTGTTTTTAATTTGTCCTCATTTCCTTCCTGCTACCTCTTCTTAAAATTATTTTAGGAATATTTATTAGGAAAAAAAAAATGCTACAGGAAACCAGACTCTCTTGGTCAGAACCCTAACAACTTCTGATGCTGGCAGAGGTACTGTTAAATAATCAGAAAGTTGCATAATCTTGTCATGTCCTAGAATTACTGAAATAGATAATTTTGTCAAAGTTTTAGAGCAGTGTCTGCTTCCTGAACAAAAGACAGATAACTTGGAGAGCATTAGATGGATCAATTTATACCCAGTATTTCATTGCTGGAATTGGTGAAGTTTATATACACTGTCTCAAAGCGTCATTTTTTTTCTGTTTGGCATCCTAAAAGTCTAGGTAGTCAAAATTAATCTGAAGGGCTCGCTGTGAGAGAGAATTTTCCAGGGCTTTTATCTTGATGAGAGATTTCTTTTAGACTTTCTTCTTATGACTGCCGTCAGAGAATGTTCAGAAATGAATTCCATACATCTCCATAGTGATTGTACTCAAAAAGGTATTCAAATCAACATTATCCCAAGTTGACAGACTAAGCCTGAACTACACATTCAGTGCCATAATATAATACAGTTTAAAAAAAAAAAAAAAGACCCAAGTTCTTTGCAACATTTAAACCTTTAGAACGTACAAAAAAAACCACCCAAAAGCCTATTTGCCTATTTATTCAGATAATTTACCATCATCTGTGTGTATGAGAAAACCAGTAAGCAAACCTGAAAGAAGTTGGTTTTCTTTGGGATCAATTAGCTAGAGCAGTGAAGACTGCGAAGAGGATGAATGTGGGCAGAACAGAACCTTCTCCAATACCTCTCCTTTTTTTTCCACTCCTTTGGTAGCAGCAAATTATTAGATTGGCTTAGCAATCATGTGCTACTTCATCCTTAGCCTTAACTTTCTATTTCTTTTGTGTGAGGGAAAGCAAAGTCACATTTGTAGTGGGCTAAAGAGGTGTGTATGTGTAGGTGGGTTATGTATGTGGTCAGTTCCTGAGGATAAGCTGACAAAAGGTAACTTGTTATAAACGTGAGTGTGAATTGAACTCTTAGCTATCAAACTCAGATTGAGTTACCATGTGGCAGGGTATCTGCAACCTCTTATTAGATTCATAAAATTTTTTCCACACCAGAAAGTCGTCGTCTTCTATATTGATAAGCCAAGAGGTAATACAGGGTTCATGGTAATGGACAATCTATTCCACTTGATGAAAGTGTGTCATGGTTTCGTCATCTGTGAATGCTTTTGTGGGATATTCCATACATTGATGAAGGCTTGATGAGGAATTACTGGATGAAATTCCAAAAAAGTTTTGTAGAAGCTCATATTAGAATATAACAAGTACATTCTGGGTTTAGTGGTGTGGGGTTTTTTTTTCCTTTTAGAACAAGTGTTAGGGAGTCTCAAATGAGCTACCTGTAGCAATAGTTTGTAAGGGTACAGAGCTGCCATGAATGATGAAAACTCTATTCAATGTGGTAATGAATGTACCCCGGTAAAGCTTTCATTGGTTGATGTATACCCACTGTCTGTACTGGCTCGTCTCCCTATGTGTGCATGCATCCACACGTGTACCTGACTTAAGCAGGGTTTTGAATTCTTCTTAATGGATTATAATACCATTTAAAACTCAGCAAAATTTTGCAGCCTACTACCTCTGTGGTAGTATCTTGGTATATACCAGGATTTGCTTTAATATTATGCTTAACAGTAGGGATGGAGGCAAACAAAATAGGAAAACAAGACCTCAGATTTTTAAATCTGTAAAAGAAGGTATTTTGACTTCATCACTAGATTATATGAATATTTACTTAAGTTTGTTAATTTATCTCATTCTTCAGAGTTTTCTAGGTCAGTGTTTCCTTAACTGGGGATAAGGCTGTGGTAAACTAACTACAGGTGGAACTTAAGCCCATGTTGAATTATGTTAAATTAAAAAATACTATGTTGGGATGATTTATATTTTGTTAAAATTTTTTTGGAGCTGACAGTAATCTACATTCTGAGAACTGTTAGGGCTGTAGTTCCGGAGTGAATGATGTGAGGAAAACGTGGAATCTCTCTTTATTCATGTATTTACTGTATTGAAGAAAAGAAGAGGAAAACCCATTTGTGCATTTTTTGTTGTTGTTGATCCACTTTGAAGACTTTACCATAGTTTTAGAGTGCCTTGTGATGTTACATGCATTCGAGACTACCTCATGAGCATGATACAAAAATTACAGTAGTTTCCTGCTTCAGAGGTTTGCAAGACCAAGAGGGATTAAGGTGGGGCTGCAGATGGACTTGTAGCCTTCATCATTGCAACCCCTGCCTACTCTGGTGCCTGGACGGTGCAGGGGAATATGACATGGCTGTTTGACAGCAGCCTGCATTGGATCACAAGAGGCTGTGTCTGTCTACATTCTCCCTTGATTAAGCATACTTGCAAATCCTCTTTGTTGGCATTTTTGCTTTACTTTTCCATGTTGGGCCATCTTAAGAAGCTAAGCAAAACCAGCTAACTATGTAAGTAAAGGTAAAAAAAAACTTTGCTGCTAATTGAGCTACCTAAGCTGTTTCATCATGAGATGGAAAAGCGCCAGGAAGATGAGCTTTGTCTGTGACTTGCTCTTTTCTTATTAGCAGTAACCTGGAGTGTGATCAGCTTGTGAAGGCGTATACTTGGTTGGAAGTTATGTTGTGTGGCATAAACTGAGCCAGCATCTTTTTGCACAAAAAGGCCTGTTAAACTTTTTGTTCCAGCTTTAAGTTTTTCTTCCATTTGCCGAGCCAGGTCAGTTCCCTAAACTGGCAGGAGATGAACCTGACGAAGATGTGAATAGTTTTTAATTAGGTCATGGAGTTTACTGTATATTCAGTGGGAACACTAAAGTTTCCAAGGAAGGGGGCACAGCTGTGGACCTGAGAGTTGGGAAGGACGGAAGGGGGCTGCTGCCTTTCTTGACAGTTTAGTGTGCTCCTTAGATGGCAAGAATCTGAAACCACATGTTCAGTTCCAATGAGAATAACTAGATCCCTGGCTTCTCAGGTGTTTTGGCAATTGTCCTCGAGTCCCATGTAATGTGTGTACTATCATACAAAAAAGAACCAAAGAACCATGGGACAGAGGGGGAGAAAAGGAAGCATGACTCTCCAATTCAGTGATGAGTGTGCTTACCTTCAGGGAAGAGGAAGAAGAAACTTGCTGGGATTTATCAATGCTTACACATTTTCCAGGCTCCTGGATAATGGTTTATTTTCTCAGTGGAAGAATATGATATGAATTATGGCAATACAGCACAACCACCAAGGTAGGAATGATATGTGGAAAAAGTGTAAGGGAGTAGAGATGGAACAGAGAACAAATTGTATCAGTGGGACTATATTCTACTCATTCTCCAGTTATTTAAGGGGCTTTAACCAATTTTTTAATAATGAAATTAAATTAATTTTCTGAAGGACTTAATCTGAGAAATTGTGTCTTCATGTTTGTTAATTCGTATGTTGAAGTACAAATACTTTGCAACACTTACTGAAATGTATTTGAGTGTATGTAGTAGTCAACCTGAGCTTCAATTAGGACTTAAAGCATATTGTGAAAGTCTCTCTATGTATAACTGGGCTGGAACATTGAGAACTGAATTGTAAGGATGCTGGATTTTTTTGTTCATTTTGCTTCCTAACATCAGAGAAGTTTGTAGTCAGCGTGCCTGATTAAATTTATTTCTTCAAATTTATTTATGTAGACTGTTATGACAGACACTATATATAGAAAAGCCTGTAAACATTTCACTTGTGTTCTTGAAGTAGAGGTAGGGTCTATTACTGTTGATATTAAACCAGATGTTAGCTATGGTCTTCAAGGTGCTCTGTGTCAGTTTAGCAAGAACTGTCAGAAATACTTTAGCTATCTTGCTCTTTACTTCTCTTATACTGTATTCTTAGCCTGTACAGCAAGCCTTATTATAGATAGCTGAAGTTTGTGAGCTGTCTGGTTTTGTCTTTCTGTGGACAAACACAGTCTGTTTAGATAGTGGGGTTTTTAGGCAAGGATCACTACTTTGTTGTGTCCCATAGTGCTTAATACAATGATTTTCTCCGTCTATGAGCAGAATGCTCTGTTTATTGCCCCAGCACAGTCTGAGAGCATGGCTACCTTACTTCCAGTTATCAGTAAGTATTTGGACTTCTGGCCCTAACCTAGGAACTGTGAGTTTCAAAGGTCCGGAATATCAAAGACTACACAAAAATGCAAATACAGTTTTTCTGTGATCAAGTAGTGTTATGCAGAATATAAATGTATCAGCTGTATGCAAGTGCTAAAAAAAAACAATTAGGTTCTTATTTACTGTGTAGGTTTTGAAGCTGAAAGTTGGACTTGGGCTCTGGAGGTGTGCAGAGTCAGCAGAAAACTGATCAAAAAAGGTGAATATTTTACATTATGCTAAATTGCAGAACTGACTCAGCAGGACTGAGGCAGATGCCAGATGTGGTGCAAGAGATTGGTCTGCATTCAGTGGTTGAAGGTAAGGAGGGCTGTAGGTGAGAAAAGAGCAGCCAAATCTAAGTCAGCTATGGCTTTTGGGGAGTTGCAGCCTGAGTATTCTTATTTTAATGAAATAACTCAGTTTAATGAAATAAATCAGTTCACCGTCTATTTTGAATGCATCTGGTTGTCATGGAGCCTGAACTTGACCACTGTCAATTTTCAGAGCTGTTGAACTTCATATGAACTGCTGTTTGAAAGCATGTTGAACAAGATTTTTAAACAGTGTTTCTGTACTGACATGTCTGACAAAAGCTGGACCTTTGTTTTTGGTTTCCAAGTTAAAAAGAGCTGGAAGAGCAGCTGTGGTATGTGTAGTTTTGGAAATAAGGGACTCCTCCTCTTTAAACAACTTCTAACTCCTCTTGCCCAGCTTAGGGTCCCAGTTATTTTGTCAATATCCTGAAATCCTAGCTGTAATTCTTAAATTCCCTTTTAGTGTGTTTTAACATTGATAGATAAAATTAAAAGACAAATCTGAGTTCTGGAAACAAGCTTAAATTGTGGGTTTTGTCCCCATTTACTACACTTGTGTGGCTATTCCATGTATATTTCATTTTAGTACTATGCTTGGGATATGCAGAAAAAGAAATAACACACTGGGACTTTTGAGTTGTGCAAATAGAGAAAGAGCATCTCTTTCCACTTCGAAGAGTGTGTTTAGAGTTACTTTTAGGAATAGTTGTTTGAGCCAAAACTGTCTTAGGTGCTGCTGTCAGCATGCTAAATTAGTCCCTTCCCCTTGCCTTTCTCGAGAGGCAATGTGTACCCTGTTTCTGAAGTACTGAGTTTGACTATTTTAGTATGAATGTGAAGCCTGTGAACTTGTCCTGCATAAAAAAAATCAGCACTTGATGATAAGAAAACAGTGTTTTGCCTATTTCCCTGACAGAATAAAAAAAAAGGAGAAAGCTTTGAGCTGAGGCTGTCCTTCATGGCATGTTTCTTAAATGATTGCACTCAGGGTATAATAATTTTAGTACTTTTTCCTGGTGGCTGGTGAGTTTAACATCAGAATGATGTTGTGGCTGACTTAGGATTCAGCCAGCTAAGGGCTAGAGATTATTATTATTTTTTTAGAGAAGGTTTACGTTGAGTTCTGCAGGATTTCTAGGATGATGAAGGTACGTATTTTCAACTGAAGAAATTTATTTCTTTTATGTTACCTTTTAAGTGCAGTTGCTCAAAATCTTCTCTGAACAAGTGTCCTCAGAAAACCCTATCTAAGTGGGTGAAGTCTGACAGATGCATTAAGGAGAATTCTGATGTTTGAGACCTAAACACGTTCATTTAGTTTCTTTGGACACAAGGTGAAGTAGACAAGTTCAAGTTTTTCAGCCTAAGCTGAAGCTTGGGCAGTTAAATCTGATTTATTGTGTTAAAGTGGAAAGGATATCAGCAGTGCTTCTGCATTATCACTTTTTGTATCAGTTATACCTGCTTTAGCAGAAGGTATGGAGATTTATGGGGTGAAGGCTGGTTTAAGACCTAGGCATATGGTTAACATATGACCGGAGAGTACCTGGCTGTGTGTATGCCTATCCAGACTAAATATCCTGAATAATGAAAGACAAAGGTTTAGATCAGATATAAGGAAGATATTCTTTACTGTGAGGGTGGTGAGACACTGGCACAGGTTGCTTCAGGAAGTTGTGAATGCTCTGTCCCTAGCAATGTTCCAGGCCAGGCTGGATGGGGCATTGAGCAGACTGGTATAGTGGAAGGTGTCCCTGCCCATGGTAGGGGTATTGGAACTATGTGAGCTTTAAGGTTCCTTCCAGCTCAAACCATTCTGTGATTGCATTTGTGAATGGGAGCTATCATATGGGAATCAGTTGAACAGTTAGTTCGTGTTGTGCTTGAAAATATTAAAAAGTATTTAAAAAGGTATGCAAAGCAGTGTATAGCTGAAACAAGCCACTTAGGTGGAGTCTTATAAGTAAGCATCATCTATTTACAGAGCTATCCAGCAGTTTACAGTTGTGTATGGTTGGTTGTTTTGTTTTTTTTTTTGAAAGACTATAGATGTGCATATCTCCATGTATTAAAATATTTTGGAAGCCTTCAAGATTAAAGATACTACTGTGCCAGGGCAGTTGAAAGGGAGACGTAGTCTTATTTCATGTAGACATCTGATAGCAGCTCTACAGATTATTTCCGAGGGATCTATATAAGTATATAAAGTATTTTTGTCATGGAGTTTGTTGTGTTCTGAGTAAGATTTTACATTCTCTCTGGTTTTGGTCAGTTCTGTTACAGTAGTATTTACTGAAACATGATGATAGCCTGTTAATTTATTAATTCCTGGTTACTGTTACCTGTACATTGCAGCATGATATGGAATTTTGTGTGCATCAGGGAAGAATTAAAAGGGGAAAAGAAAAAGCAAGCAGTTAAGGAAACAGTCATGATGTCAAAATGCAGTAACATCTGGATTTCTTAAGGATGGGTCACTTAGAAAGCTGAAGTCTCTTGAATGTTATAATATTTTGTTTGAAACCGTGGTAGCTGTGAAAATACCACTTTTTTTTTTCAATATATGTATATACCTTTTAGCAATCTTTTGGACAGAAACTGTAGCCTTCATCAGTGTAAAGTCATTGCAGTTAAAATAGTCTGCATTTGCAAAGAACTGCCTTTACCTCCCATACGTATGTAGTGTGCATGTGTGTGTGTATCTATCTATACGTATCTATATGTTTGAGCTCTTGCAGTTTTTGAGAGGTAAAAGCATTTCAGTAGGCATTGCATGTTCACAGAGCACTACAAGTGCTGTCTGAACTCTAGTCTAGGATTAAAAAGTGGAAGTAGTAGTGAGTACCTTCTCTTGCCAGGTCTCTGACAAGTAGTCTGTTTTGTAAATAAAGGGTACAACAAATACTGGAAGTAGTAGTTAATGACCACTAAATTGGAAGGAATAGTAAGCTGTAGTAGTATCAAGATTGTAGTAAATATCTTTAAATTGAGTGATGTTTGTGCAGGTTTTGTGGAAATTCTAGGCTTTCCTTTAATTCTGTGTTTGGTTGCTTGCTTCATGTCTGAAAAATAGACAGGGAGAAGTAGGAAAGTTATATGGTCTTGAGACTTTTTTAGGTCTAAAGTTGTAAACAGATGAATGCAAACATATAGTGGCATATGTTTTGCTTTGCATATCTGAAGTTCTTTTCCCAACCACAACTAACAGAAACAGTTTTTGTAAATTAAATGATCGATCTTTTTGAGGACCTCTATAGAAAAATCTCAGCTCTGAAAAGCATTTCACAACTGTGAGAGCAGATTGCCCTGGATAAACTAGTTTACAGCCCTTATGGATATTCTGCTTTGAAATATGACTTTACTCATATGCTACTGTTTTGTTCATGTTTAATATATCAAGTAAAATGGCTGTGTCAAAGAAAAACCAAAAAAAAAATGAAACCCAAACCACCAAAACTAACCCCCCTGAATATCAGATGCCACCTTTGAAAGAAATTGTAGGTAGGATATGTGTTAACTTGAAAAAGAATTAGTTTGTTACACACATCTGTTTTTGTAAGCTGACGTAGAAAGAATTAAAAAAAAAAGTGTCTGCGTTTCATAAATACCCTTCCTTTTCCTGGAATTCTGTTGTCTTCATGCTTATGGGAATTTGGGATAAAATTATTTTCTAGAATATGTAAATGGGACCCTGCGGTAATTGCATTTTTACTCAGTGAAGCCACTAAACAGTACAGAAGCAAGTACTTGGTTCTAAGAGTTCAGTGCCATCCAACAGGTACGAGTATTTTAGCTGATATTGCAGGGGATGGACAACTCCTGCTTATAGCATCTCACTGCATCTTTTGTTTGAGGGAGGGGAATATAAACACAGTGGCATGAGTTTGCTTTTCCAAACTGGTTAAAACGTAACTGTGTCTGGTTTGCTTGACACTATTAAGTGAGTGATAAAAATAACCACTCCCCCCTTTAATTTGTGATTCCTTATATGGTTGGTATACTAAAACATATTTTAAGTTTGTGCTTCTAAAATTAATGTTTTTAGTCAATGAGTAAGAAAAGAAGCATATGCAAATTATCTAAAATATCTCAAGTATTTGAACTTTTATATTATTTCTTCTCTCTACCTCTCTTCCCCTAGTTGTGTCGGTTTGATTCTTCCTAAAATCCAGAGCCTTTATTCTGGAGTTTACATGAACAAATAAATATTTAAAAAACAAATCCCAAGTTGTCTAGCTGTATGGGTCAGGTGTGAGTTTTACACTGTTTGGTTCCTTTATATACAAGGAAAGTAGTACATTTTTTAGAGGTTACACGTTGCTTTTCATAAAAAGGTTAGGTTTAATAAAAATGGTATGTTATAAATCACAAATTTCAGAGGTTCAGATTGCCCTCTGAAGTCTTATTGAATTAATATTGGTGTGACACTATTGTTAGATCCTTCTGTGACAGAATTAAGCGCACTTCAGTGTTCAGCATTTTTACACCAATACTGGCCTAAGAAGCCCCTTTTTGTCCCAGCTGTTTGTTCCTTCTGCCTGGCTACTGTGCATTTACAGTGAACCGGATTGGATGAGTGATACAGAATGAAAAATAGTGGTGTCTCCTCCATTTTTTTCCACCAGGTCATTTCCCCAATGCTGTTTGCTGAGTGACCCTGTAATAGTAGCACTGTCTCAGCCAAGCAGGTAGTGATGGAAAGGATACAGGCTGCTTAAGCAGTACTGCTGTTGAAAAGAAATTCTTGCTCTACTGCACATGTAGTTCTGCCTTTGTCAGGTTTGAATTGGGTGAGAAACTTTGTGATTTTGGTAAAGCTGCTTGTACATGCTTTCACACTTAAAAAGATGGGTTCTTTCATCATGTGTTGTAAATAAGAGTGAAACTAGTAATTTGCAGTATATTTTTAGAGGAACTAGTGTTTTTTGAGACACCAAAAATAATTTTACGGTACACAAGAAAAATTATGGTAGTGTGTTTTGTTTTAGATGCAGTTGTTTCATAAGTATCTCACAAATTTTGATCTAGTAAGTAGCATAATCTAGTTTAGCAGCATACATTTGAAACTGGGATTAAAAAGTACAATACAAACTCTTAGAATGAGTGCTGTATTGGTGAAGTCTAGTATAAACTCAGTTTTGATCGTTGCTGTCTTTTCACCTAAAGTAGGAAACCAGTTAGGTAGAAAAATGCCCTTCATTAACATTCACTTTCTTACGCATAGGGTAAACTGACATATGAAGGTGACTGTGCTTGTAGTTCTGTTGAATGCACAAACTAAACTGAAGAGGGGTGTCATTATTTTTTCTTCTGAATTATGAATTTTAAAACCTAAAGATGGGGATCTGTGACTACTTTGGGAACATGCTAAATGTGATGCTGATCATGAACGACTTGAATGTTGCTTTAGTAATCAGTATGGTGGCTGTCAGTTGGAGTAACACGCAGGTGACTATGAAAGGGGAGGGATGTTTTGGGTGTCCATGGTGAAACCATGCCTGCTTTTGATTTTATGTATGTATGTGATTTTGTGTGTGAACCAGACAGTGTGTACAGAGTTATGCTTTGTATGTTGGATTTGCGAAGTAGTTGTGATGTCATATATAAGAAATAATTCAAGAGAATGAAGGGGGGGGGGGAGGGGGGAATAATCAGACTACTTTGGATAGCCAATGTCTTGGTCCATAATAGAACAGAAGCAGTAAATATGCGCATGTGTGTTTGGTTTTCAGATGTATGTTAATTTGTCCATCTGAACACAACCTAGCAACAAAAGATGTTGTATGTTTTAGGTGCAGCGAAACCAGTGATTTTGAAATTTCCTCAGTTGGGTCTCTCTGGGAAGTAGTCTTGGAAGTTGACAATCGCTAGAACCCTGGGAGATTTATGTGTTTATTTTAAATTCCAGTAACACTAGTTATGCTTCACAGTTTATTACGCAGTGTTTTAAATAACACACCAAATCTGGTGTATTCGGTGAATCTTTTACCATGTATGTCTTATGTCAAACAACATAACTGATTGTGCTTAGTTTCAAGAATAGGCTGTTGAAATGCAGAATGATCAGAGCTTAGAAATTGATATTGTATAGATGTATATACATCTAGATCCATTATATTCCAGTATGTATGTTAATAATCTCAATTTAATTTTGTATGCTATAGAATCATTTTTGTAGTAAATAAAAAAATATTTTTGCTTCTAAGTAAGTATTTATATTTCATGTTGCTAGCAACAGGCCTGCCTACATTTACCCAAGGTCAGTGACCTGAATTGTGTTCATCTCTGAGAACAGTGTGTGTAATCATGAGATATGAAGAGATTTCTGTGGTACTTACTGAGTGTGACTTCAGAAATTACAAAATAACCTTTTCACAGAGGAAAAACTTCAAGAACTTTGTTGTGGTTAGTTTGCGAAAGGTTCCATATTGAATCTTGCAATACGAAGATACTGAATAAGGGAAATAAATGTGTATACAAAGCATTTTAATTAGAAAAATGTAGAAAGCAAAACCCTCCCCAGCAGACTTTTCTTTTAATTCAAGTTCTGGGGTGTGCTATTACTGATATTCTGAGACCTCTTACTTAAATTTGTCATGGAAAGAATTCTTCATGTATGCTTAAAATGAACAGAAAATTGTAGTGAAAATGTGGCCTTTCTATAAAGGTGTTCATGCTGGTTACCTTTAACACTTTGCAAACCTGGATTGGATAGAATTGGATTGAATCTTTTAACTCTAGGTGCTTTAAATTATCATCTGTTATACAAACAAAATACGCAGCATACTATACGACTTGGGTACCTTCTTAAGTTTATGAACTAATACAGTTTTTTTAAAAACTTCTACTATTTTGCTGCGTTTGGAACTGGCTTCGTACTGTGCTCATAATGTAATAAAATCATCTGCATTTGCAAAAACTCATTATCTGATTGATATCCAAGCAAACCCCCCGAAAAAGAGAAACGATAGAGGGAAGTGAAACTTCTTCAGAGAGATGTTAGTAATGGTTTTTACACTTTAAGGTTTTTGCACTTTTAGGTTTTTACAAGTATGATTGCTCTGAAACCAGCTTTGATTTATAGTGAACCTGTTGACATAATTTGTGTATTGAGTGTTCTGAAGGAAGGAGTGGATGCTCTAAAGAAATACAATGGAATAAAATTTAGTCCTCAGAGGCTAACATGCAACCTAAGCTTATGGTGTAAGGAAGAGTCAGGCATACATAAAAGCTTTGTTTTTCACCATGTTTATAATATGGTGGAGTATAACCTGGAATAAAATATGCTCAGCATCTTTGGCTTAGCTAACTAAACATTTTATCGTAAAGCTGAACTCTACACTTGAAATTATTCATGAATATGGAGTTGCTTTGGATAGGTAATCCCATTATCTGTGTTTTGAGGAGATCAGGGGAGCATTGTGTGAGTAGTAAAGATGAAGAGTAGAAAGCAGCAGTAATTAAAATGGGAAATAAAAGCATGAAGTAAAGTTTTAGCACAGCTTCTTACACAGGTGATTTCTAAGAACTGCTCTCTTTGTTTAAATGAAAGACTTCAGCTTTTATTCTTTCGTTTGCTGTACCACTTTCAATAGTTTGTTTTTCAATGCCTTCTCCTCCAATCTTCCCTCTGCTCTTTTATTCCCAATTCTCTTCTTATACCAGTAAGTAGATCAAACTGGTTTCTTGAAGCCCACTGAATGTTGTTACTAAGGGATTCTTGTAGTAATGCTCTTACAGACTGTGTGATGAGTGGGATTTGTTCTTGCCTCTTCTTATCACCAATTTAGTATCTAAACCAGGAAGCCCTTGTACAGGTTATGTAAAAGGCCTTTTGGTTTTAAGAACTTGGCAGTGCAGAGGCACAACAGAAGATGCTCAATTACTGAGTTTAATGTGTTGCCTTTGCAGCTATTACATGTGATTTGGTTGCACCTATTCAAAAAAAAAGACCCAAAACCAACAAAACCCCAGAGTTTAAAATGTTACTCTTTTATATTGTGTCTGTGATACTGTTACCATCACAGTAACTCATTGTGTTTGTTCTCTGATGATGTTTTAAAGTTATGTTTTAAGTTGTGGATATTTTCTTGGAATACAGTGGACGCCTGCATTTCCACTTCAGTCTTAATACCACACTAGTTGTCCAGTTCTTCAAAGTGTGATGATAGAGAGTCGTAAGGAGACTGAAGAAATGCACTGGTTTGTGATGGATATGTTTTGCAGGTTAGCTCTGAAGTGGGCAGATGTATTGATTCCCCATGTCTTTACAGTTACATCAGCAACTCTTCCTTATTGTCAGTAGCTCTAATGTCATCTTCTGATTCTAAAATAGTTCAAGTCTGTGTGTGTTACCTTTCCAGTTTGGTTTCTCTGTTCTTACAACTTTGTGGATTTTCTGAAAGAGACTTACTTATTCAGAGCTAGTCTTCTGAGTGGTCTTAAAATATTTTAGATTAATTTCCAATCAGCAAAAAGCCTAACTTCCCCATGTATGAAGTTGCTTTCCTGCTTTGACAAAATCATCTGTATGATTTCAGGTTCTGTAGCTATAGCTTGGTAGTGTCTGTGTTTATTGGATATCATGTTCTTACCAACTGATTTCCTCTTCTTATGGAAAGAGGAATAGAGTTGGCAGTCTGTTGCCCACAACAGAGCTGTATGTTGCTAGCATTGCAGTCAGTTTCATACAACATTCTGTTGTAAAGCGCTGGAGATGTGCTAATGTGCTGCTTTTTGGAGCTTACCATTCCCATTGTAGAACTGGCAGAAGATGATGTATGAATGCTCTACAATCTATTTTGGCTGAAAGTCAGATTGCTTTGCTCAAAGCACGTTTTTTGATAGTTCTAACTAAGCTGGTTTAGGATTGAAGCTGGCTTTGTACTGATGCAGGTGAGAGAGGTGATCCTTACTGTGTTTGAGCTACAGGGTGGTAAAGACAAAAGAGCAATGCCTTCAGTCATTGCAGATACTACTGGAAAAAGCTTTCTATAGATAGTCCATAGTCCATAGATAATGTAATAGGTAATGCCATAAATATCTTGGCCATAGAGAGCTTTCAGTAGCCCTAAGACGCCCATATATGCTGGACATAATCTGGGTTTAAACCCAGGAACTATTTAGTGTAAAGAAGAACAAGAGTTTGCTCTTCCTTTTGTCTTGTTGTTGGACATAAGTGCCTGCCTCCGCTAGGTTTAGTGGGACTAAGCTCAGTACGAGACACTGTCTTGTGATGTATGTACTTAGCATACATACCAGAATGAATGTTTTATCCAAATTGAAGCGATTTAGGCATGAGAATGCCTAGTTTGTAGGATCTTATGTAGCCTTAGGCAATGCTCATCAGCCTCGCCAAGTTCATGGCTGCTGTGGATGTGGCAGTGACATTCTATGTCTCTGTGGAACTTCAGCAGTAAAAAAACAAGGCTGTTGATTCATGATGTGTGATGGCCAGTTTTTGTTTGTCCCCTCTGTCTTTTGGAGCCATGACAGCAGTAATTCCCCTGCTCGTAAAAAAACCAATACAACCGCTACAATGGTGCTGCATGTATAAAAAAAGTATTTCTTCCTTGTGTTCTTGTCACACCTCCGCTGTGTGTGTGTCTCTGTGTGTGCATGTCACACTTCCATGGCACAAGGAAGAAGCCAGTGTGGTGGCAGAAAAGCTGGGTGGGTTTAGAATGTAAGTGCTTGAACGGTCACTGTTGATGGAGAAATGGAACTGCAATGTTTTCCACTGAAATTGCAGTATCTAAGTGCATTTTAGTCTAGACACAGTTTCTTGGAGTTACATACATCAGGAGGTGTTTAAATAGTAATAATCTAGGTTCTACAATTTGAGCTGTTGGGTAATTTTCAGAGGTTCTCTAAAATTCTCAGTAATTTGTAAGTGCTTTTCGTAGGTTGAAGAGTACCAGTGATAATTTTGTTGGGAGAACAAGTGAAAAGCAAATACTTGAAGAATACTTTGACCAGGGGTTGGTTGATGCGTGTTGTGGAGTTTGGTTTGGTTTTGTTTTTTAATCAGCATAATCCTACTGTTCTCTTTTTAACTCCAGTTGGAGATTTCCTCCTAGAAACTCATGTCTTTATATATCTTTGTCTTGTAGAAAGTTATAGTTTTTTTTTCTGAACATATTTTAATTTGGTTTAAGGTGAACCTAATTCAGTTTCAGGTGAGATATGAGATAAAAATGGACTTGCACATTTATGGATTTATGTGCTCTTACAGTTTTGTAGTTTGTTGATTTGGTAAAATCCCACAGAAGTTCAGTTGTGTTTTATATGTGTTTTATAAATATTGTCCTGAGTTTCTATAAAAATCCCCATATTGAAGGGCTTTGTAAAGATGAGTAACTATCAATAATTTTACTTTGGTAGGTTTGAGAAGAGTTTTTTTTGGATGATCTTAATTTTCAGAAGAGCTCAGTAAGCAGCTGAAATTTAAATTAATCCCTGAAATTTGAACATTTACATAGGTGTTTTGTTAGTTTTTTATTTTTCCCCCCCTAACATTAGATGTTAGGGGAAGGTAGTCTTTGTAATATTTGTCTCTGTTTCTACTGTTGGAAAACTTAATTTTTATTCTTTTTTTTTTGTAACTACCTTGGTTTAGCTCTGCGGTTATATCTGAGAGCTAGGGTTGAATTAAGCACTATGTAGATTTAGTAGAATGAAGGTTTACGTGTTTGTTTTTTTTTTTTAGTTATATTAATATTTTGTATTTACATTTACTTTTTTCTTCATTTTGCAGTGTTGTTTGCTGCTGGACTCCCCCTGTCCCCCACACCCCTACAGGATGATATGAGACTTGAAAGAAGACGATGCATACAGGTGATCTTATTTTCAAGGGCTTTTAGAAGGGAAAAATCTTTAATGATCTTAATCTGGTTTTTGTTTCTATTCCATGCTCTGCATGCCCACAATTATGTCGATCCAGCCTAGGTAGAATGTTGAAGAACCTGCAGAGTTTTGAAATCTTTCTTTGCCTTTTGAAACTTTTCTGCAACTGTCTATGAGGAAAATGTTTTCCCTGAATGGAAATATTGTTTCCAAAGTTTTATGGAAAAAAAAAAAGAGGGGGAAAAAAAAAAGGGTTTGTTTCTAGAGAGGCTAACTTACTGCCTTTAGTCTTGTCTTGTTTGTTATTATTCCCTTTTAATGCCCCCACTTGCCAGCAGATGATCATTCATTAATTTTATTTTAAAAGTTATGGATCTGTCTGAAAAAAATATAACAAATTAATATCTACCAGTTCATTATGCCATATTGAAGACTTGTGCCTAGTTACTGTAAGGTTTCTCAAGAACTGAGAATAGGAACTTTGAACATCTTTGAGAGTCACTTGTCATTCTTAAAATTGATCTTTTAGGAAGTTCTTACATTTTTCCCCAGTCAGAATACTGAAAGTGCCAAGTGTATTCGCAGATTAAATAGCTTACTTTTACTGATGTTGTTTTGCTGAAAATATAGTTAATATTTTGACAGGAAAAATCAGGCTCAGCAGAAATAGAATAAAATTTAGGTTGTACAGGAGGATTGGTGTAGTTCATTTTGAGTCCTGTAGCAGCAAAGTACACATAAGACAGATCTTTCTGAGTGCTTGTTCAGCTCTAAAACCCATCAATCCTTGGGGCTGGAAAAAAAGCTAGATAGATTTACGTATGCATGCAGATCATCTCCTGATTGACAGTTTTCAGTTGCATCAGCTGTTCATGCATAAACAGCTTTAGACGGTATATTTACATGGAGCATGTTGGATTAAGACCAAGATGCTGTAAGTGGATATTTCATTCTGTGAAAACTAAACATTCCTCCATTTCAGTTGAATGTTTGTAAGTTGTATGTCGATAGTTCAAGTAAAAGAGGGTCTAAAGAATTCTAAAATTAGGTGGGGCAAACAAGAGGAGAAAGAAAAAAATACTCTGATATTTCATTTGCTTTAAATGTCTAAATCTAGAGGAATAGCATTTAAAGTCTCAAATTCAAATCATTTGATATCCCATCAAACTTGTGGAACTCTTGTCTGGTAGGCAGTCATTGATAACACTGTCGGTCATGTGCTTCTTGGGGTGTAGATTTAAATATAGCCCCACTTAAATATTCAGAAAATGGGTTGAAAGCTTTAAAAGTACCCATCCCACAACTGAAAGGAGAGATAATAATATTAAATAGTACCTTATGTATCTTATACTGTTTGAGAGAAGTAAGTTTCATATAGTAATACATTAATCTGATTTAAAACTTGAGCACTTTCAGTTTTTGTCAGGATTGTTGATGATGGTGAGCTTGTAAAATTACAAGCTTAAAGAGTAGAAATGCCTAAAAGATTCTGAATTGCAAGTAGTAATTCTGTCTTCTAAGGCCATAATTCTGTACTTGGAAGTTCCATGATAAATACAGAGTGAAAAACAGTCATACCTTGGCAAAGACTTTGAGGCTTCTGATGTGTCATACAAGTTGGAAGTTAGACAAATAAGATTTATTTTCAGCTTTCTGTTTATTAGGAGAGCCAATATTAGTATGCTGAGGTTCTGAGAATAAACATGATTTGCATGCCTTAAAATGAAGAAACATACTGTAATTACTGTGTAATGCAGAAACAAGAAGAGTCATATGGTGACTCTGCTGATACCTTTCTCAAGTTCAAAGTAGCTCGTGAGAGCTCAGGCCAGGAATTGAAAGGTTCTGTGGTTACTGAGGGTGATTCTTTTGCATTTTCAACAAGGCTTGGCTTCTGAAGGTTACTGATCTGAGTGAGTGATGAGAGATTCCTGGTAGTGTCAAAGCTACCTTTGGCTAAAGGATGAAGATTTCCATAGGGTAAATAAATTACTTCTTATAATGGGCATCACTTCATTTTGCTGGAAACTGACATACTGTAAAACTCTAAAATTAACCACAGTATAACTAAGGGAAATAATCCTCTGGAGGAAGAGATGATTTTTTTCACTTTTTCTATCTTGGAATACTTGAATTTTAGATCACCATTTAAGCTGAAAACACAGAAATGTCTTAAAGTCCATTGTTCTTAAAAAAAAAATAAAATTGAAAAAATGAGTAAGTAGTGGTACTGAATCATGTTTCCCAAGTTGACTTACCAGGAAATTTACAGCTTGTCTAATTTCTTTTTTTGCTGTGTTCTTAGCACCTCTAATATGTAGAACACATACAGAGAAGGACACTTTAAGACAGTGTTTGGAGAACTGAAGGGTTTTCAATAATTGCTTTTTGTCAATCTTGATAACTTTTATTGTAGGATTTTATAGGGTCTATACAGCTTTTCTGTGAAAAAATGCAAAAAGCAAACTGGGGGTTCAGCTCATTGGAAGAAAAGCTAAATTTATATTTCAGTCATGCTTGTGCACTACAAATGCATGTCGTGATAATGAAGTTAGTACCTTAGAATGTGGTTTGTAATTAAAAAATATTTTCAGAATGTGAATTTTTCTCTTTGTACTTTAAAGTCAATCTCCCCAGGACATTTTGTGAAAGGAAGGGAGCCTAAGTGTCAATGCTATTACTACCATTATGGTTGTAGTTACTGTGCTGAAAAATTATACTAACAAGTGTTTACTTTTTATGGCGTAGTATCAAATTTGGGATTGTGCTGTTCACTTATGAGCAGGAATTCATCTTATGCTTAAAAGTTTGTTTTCAGAGTGATTGCTACATCTGTCCTGCGCCTGTTAAGCAGAATATGACTGTGGTTGGTTATTACTTTTTTCCCTCCTCTTTGAGGAGGCTACCTTATAAAAATGGATTTGCTTTATAGCAAATAACTTTATGGTTTTGGCTTTGGTTTTTCTAGTTAGCTGCAGCCTAGGTGTAAGTAACTAAAAATAATTGGTTGTCTGATCTTTAAGCTTTCAAAGAGCTTACAGCTTCTTGTCTTCCTTAACCTTTGTAAGAAAAGGACTCATATTTGAGTTCAGAGTATAAGGGGCTGGTATAGATCTACTAAACCAAAAGTACAAGTTCCGGAGGGATCCATTCCTTAACACCACGTATCCTCTCAGAGGAGATAAACTGGTAACAGTTATTGTTGGAGTATTGTTCTTGAAAGCAGAAGGGAAGGAAAAAGAGTCTGCATGTTCTGAACTGTTTTTTGATGATGATGCACTTTATATGAAATACAGCAGATACCTATTCTGGGTTTAGATCTTTAGATCTCCCAAAAGAACATTGACCAGCATAGTGTGGGACATTTCTCTGCGTAGTAAGTACAGCATGGAAACAGGGTAACTGTTAAAAGTTGTGTCTTAAATAGACATAGTTTATAAATAATTACAGTATTTTTGTCCAATTCTTATGCCTGCATAAACTAATTCAGGAGTTTGAGCATGTAAACTCATTAACAAGAAGAGTAGCTGGTTCTACATTTAATTGGGCAGTAGGATTTATCATGTACTAACCTTTTAACATATTTGCATTTTCATAGGTAGATTTGAATGTAGAGAATAGATAAAAAATGCTAGTTGTATCAAATTCTTCTCTTTGTCATGAAAATACATTGAATGTGCCAGAGATGTTGGGAACCAAGCAAATGATATAAAATGTGAAAATTCATTTGTGAAAATTCATGTGAAATTACGTTCAACGTTGGTAAAACATTGGAAGTGATCATATTGCTCTTTGAAAAAAAACCCAACATTGCTCATGTTTTCAAAAGGAAAAAAAAAAGGAGGAAAAAAAAGTGCCATTCCAGTACTACTCAGCAAAAATAGTACAAGAACAATGAAATTGTACATACTTGTGTAGATATTTGCCTGTCCACACATGCATACACACCCCCACATATGCCCCCAGTTGCACTGCTTATTAAAATGTAACAAGTGTAAAGACTTCTGTGAAGTTCTTGGATTGGGTTGAGTTTATAGTCTTGCAAGTGTTCAGGTGTTAGTTTTATGTAAGAGGAGAAGAAAAATTTAGAATTGGGCCACGTCTCTCATGTCTCATACTCCTAATAGTTTAGCTACTGATTTCATTGAGCCTGTAGCTCTTTTGAAGAATGTTTTTGTATGTCAGTAGTAGAAAAACCAAACCAAAGCAAAAAATCCCCACTGTTACTCTACAGTCAGAAAAAACCTGTGTCCAATATTGCTGCTATTTTGAAGTTCATCTGTATTACCTTATACCAGTACTTCTGATAATGCCTTTGAACTAGTCTGTTGAGAGCAACTTTAATTACCAGGGAACTTCAGAAACTTACTGGGGCATCACCTTTTTATCACTTACCTGCATCTTCTTGTGGAAATGGTGACTGTACTATTTATGATTCCACTTAAGTAACTGCATACCTGGAGTGTCTTTTCTGAGATGGATGTTGTTGGCATAAAACCAGAACTGGGTTATAATGGAACAGACATTTTGCCCATGTGCTTTTTCCAGATAGAAGCACAGTACGGGCTGATTGCAGTTCTGTTTCTGATTGGTGACTGTCATTCCAATTGGACGGATTCTGTCCATCAGTAACTTGTTCACATATTTGGCTGTATCATTATGGGCAGTTTTTGTTAGTTATTCAGGTCTTTGCTGGGCAGATAAACAGAAGTTTAACATAAACAGAAGATACCAAGAAAATAACATAAGAGATGGGGTTGCTCATTACTCATGGACGTTTCAAATATAGATAGTTAATGAGCACTTTGCATGGAGAAGAATGCTTTTAGGGTTAACCACTATTTTTACATAGATAACTCCCTTTGCAGGAGTTGTTTGTGCTGTCTTTCTGCCTGTTTTTTGTCAGCAGTTGTGAGAAGCAGTTGGGGAGGAGCTGAACACAGTTGCGTCCTGAAGGGCAACAGTTACCATGTTGAAATTGGAAGTTCTGCTTTTCAGAGATGGAGTCATTGACCTCAATGAATGATAACCTTGAAGTCAAGAGACTAGATTAATGCTCTACTTTCTGTATCTGAGATCAGAAATGTGGAAACCTGGACAGCTAAAGTTAGATTCATGCATCCATATTTAAAAAGAAGTTGCCTATTTAACAGAAAAGGTTTTTTTTTCCCCTCCTCCAAAATTGCTTAGTACCTGTGATACTGAAGATTTTAGGTTTTCAGCCTCAGTCCTCATCGAAGAGGAAACAAATGACAAAAATCCTGTTTCAAGGATTTGGCATGGAATTATAGCCTAGTGGAGAATGCTGCTTTTCTTATTCCAGACGGACTGAAGCATCTAAACCAGAAAACCTTTAGAGGCCTCTGTATTTATTTAATTTGCTTCCTCTTAAGAGAGCACAACTCTCTTCCTCTTAAAAGGGATAGGTGTGAATTGCTGTAGAAAGCCCTGTTAACAGTTGTCTTGGGTTTTTTTTTTCACATCTGGAAGTTTTTTTATGTTTTGCAGCTAAAGTAATTGAAATATTCTTTCTTACGCTGTTCATAAGAATGCTCAGCGGGGCTCACAGGGGTGTGTTGGGTAGCAGTAGTCAACAGCAGCTTGTTTCTTCAGGAGGGCAGGGAGAAGTGAGGGACACAGAGCTCCAACTACCACTGCAGCAAGTCTCCCTCTCTTGTGTTGGTGGAATTGAGATGTCAGCACAGATGTTGTCAGTTGAGATGTTGAGATGTCAGCACAGGGGACCATTGAGATAGGAGATTGAAAGGAGTGTTGCACTTTCAAAAACATTGTATTGCTGCATAATGCTTGAAATAAAAGTATCTTAAAGATACACATCTGTAGTTTTAGTATTTCAAAAAAGTAATTTTTATTAATTTTGTATCATCATTTATGTGGTCCTCTTTTAAAAACTTTTTTTTCCTTGAGGTAACTTTCAACCAAGTGTTGGGTGATGAGGACATTTCTCTTTAATGAACAGTACTGCTGCAGCAGATACATTGTGAGGCTGAGATTTATTTCTAGTACTTATTTCTAAGAGCAAAGACTCACTTAGACCTGACAAAATTTTGCTTTAGAACAAAAAAATCAAGTTCAGATTAAAAATTGCAATCTTAACTATTACAAAAAATATGAGACATTTTCAGAATTACTGGTCAGTCTACTGAGAATGCCTGAGGTCTACAGTGAACATAACAAGTACAGTCTTTCTTATAGCCCTTAAAGTCATCACATGAGCAGCTGTAATGGAAAAGCCCCTGTGGTGTCAGAGTATTCAGTCTGTGAATGAAAGTAAAGGTTCTCTTGGGTAACACAGTAATAGGATGGCTAGACTGCATTTAGAGCTGCTAATATAGTCCTGCTATTACGCTGTATCATGTTGATTTACTGGGTAAAGTGTTTGCTAGTGTGAGTGTTCCTGTTTCATGCATTATGTTGTATAGCAGACAGCCTTTTTTGGCCTGCTTTGTGTGCGTTTGGTAGTAAACTGAGTTCATGGAGTGATACTGTTTGCTGGGGTAGGGAATTTGTCAAGTGAAGTTAGGAGGGGGGATGGGCTTTGAAGTGAAACTTAGCCCAGTGCTTCTTGGGGTAAGGCTGTTGGTTTATATCTAGAGGAAGCTCTTCCCTTGAACTCTGCAATGGGCAACACTAGTTCAGGAACTTGCCCTTTACTGCTTTTAAAAATCACATCTGAAGTCTTGCATTCCTAAAATACATCCTACGGTGCAAATCTTTGATTGAACACAGCAATAACTTTATTTGAATTTGCTGTGTGTGGAGGCAGAATAGCCTAAATTCGCCAGTTTTGACCAGTCCTGGCTCTATACAAGTGTAATAATGGCTTAAACATGCACCACTTTAGTTCCTTAGCATATGCTATCTAGAGTCCATGCAGGGGAATAAGTATTTTTAGGAGGTATCCTATTTTATAAATCATGCAGTCAGATATAAATGACCTCTCCTTCCATCCCTGAACAGTTATATTCTTTGGGCGTTAGGTTTTAAGATACAATGAGAGAGGGTGTAACAGTCAGTTCTGACTACTTGATAGTTCTTGGTAGGTATTCTGTTGATAATAGTTTACCAGGTAGGTGGGTACAAGAACTATTCAAATACTGTTCATAAATCTTGCTAAAAATTGACATTATGACTTCTTAAAACCTGTTATTTCTCTGTTTCCTGTTAAGTTAAATTCATCCCTTACTACATGTTTTTTGTTATGTTTATATGAAATGCTATTCTGGACAGTAGTGACCACGTGTTTCTTTAGCTTGATGCCTAGCTGGTATACCAAGCTGGGATAGTACCAGCTTGTCAGAGCAACTTATGTTAAGACTTGATGAAGGAGCTTTTTGCCTAGTTATACAAAGGGAAGTAAGTATTCTTCTCACCAGCTTTTATGATAGTTTCCATGTCTTAATATGCAGTCAACTATCCATGCTTACTAGCTCGGATATTTCCATAAAACAACTTAAGCACATGCTTGTCAGCTGTTTTATGTCAGTAGATGCTGTTCAGACATAATCTAAGTGGGTCTAGTTAAAACCGTCTATACTGAGGAGCATGATTAATATTGAAAGATGTCGTAAAACTGAGAATGTTTCACTTTTCAGGTTTTCATCTTGACACCCTATTCCCACAAATACATATTTGTTGATAAGCTGTTATGGACAATGATTAGATTAGAGGGTAAGAAACAATCATCTGTTTTTATGAGTGGTGGTGAGACATCAAATTTGCAGTTTTGACCTTTCAGTTATCCTGGCAACAGTGGATAATATGCAACACAACATATATTGATCAACCAAAGTGATATTCTGCAGCCCTGTTTCTGGAGCCCAGCATTTCATTGATACTTATATCTAACGCCTATTGACATTTTGCTGAGTTAAGTACCTAAATATCTTTGAAGATCTAGCTTTTAGTATATTGCAGAGAGACAGCTGTTGAATGTATTTGCTGTAAACGTGAAACAGGTGGCAGCTTTCCTCCTCCCTTGTGGAAGTGTATTGGTGCCTGCGTTTTCCTAACAAATTCATTATTAAAAGTCCCTCAAAAAAATGAGGATACAAACATAGTATTAAGTTCTGCTTTACTGGTTAAAAAGTAGAACCAGTACTTTTAGTAGTACTGGTTAGGGTTAGTTCTGGTTCTTCTAACTAGTTTCTTTTTTGCATACTCTTGACTTGCATTTCATTGTCTCACTGAATCCACTTATGTGTGAACAGAGATTCTAACCTAAAGTTGGTATAACTCCAGTGCTGTTATCTGGTCTCACAGTAACTTTACTAACATCACAGAGAGTTCCATACTTGTGCATCTTGCCTATTGAGGTCATGATCTTGGCGTGAACTTGCCACTTGTTTGCACTGCCTACGAAATACAATGTAGAAGGATCGATAGATGTGCTTTCCCCGGAAATGAAGCAGAAGGGTAGTGTTTGCAAAGATGGATGAAGTTGATTTCATTCTTACCTGGTTTGTGGACGTGAGCAATGTTTTACCTGGTTATGTAGGCAGTAAGGCATTTGAATAGAGAAGCAGCACTGTAATGCTGTCATTACAGTCCACAGTTCCTCAGGGCTGTCTCACCATTCCAGAGGAATAAATAACAGTTTCTGGCAATACATGAAGATCCCTGTACAGACAGCAGTGATTATAGAAGCCCAAGAAGTGGAATGAATATGGCCATATTTTGATGGATTCTTTTTAAAATGCTGGTTTATATATAGTTGGACTTTGATCCATCTTCTTGTTCCTCCAAGGTCACTAAATGTGCCTAGATAGCTTGAACTGAGACAGCCAAGTTTTTATAAATTAGTAAAAATATGTATGATTTTACCTGTCATGGTAATATGAGTTCCAGCTTGCGAGTAATGTCTCCCAGATCCTTCTCTGTGATTTGGATTGAATATAAAACTGGTAAGAGATATCTTCATGGTATGGAATGGAGATATGGAATATTTGCTTACATGTACTGAATCATCTTAATAAAATAAAAGAAACAAATATGTTTATCAAGTTTTATACCTTTCAGTAATACAGACACTTTGTGCCCAGGAATGAAAGGGTGAGTTTGCTCTTTAGAAAGTGAAATACTTCAAGTTTTATCAAAATGCCTGTGAAAAGCAACGGATGTCTATCATACTTTCATTTACATCTTTGTTTTAGGTAGTGTTCCATATTTTTATGTAAGGTGACGCTTTAAGTAGGCTCTGTGTTAACTTCTTAAAGATTGTTAAAAAACCACAAAACCAAACCAAAAGCTAGTGGGCTTTTTAAGCTAAATGTTCACATATCTGGAGCTTTCTCTTAAATTCAGTTTTTCAAAATTGGCATATTGAGATGTTGAAGGAAAACTTTGATTTTAGCATTAGGATGATTCTGAGAATAACTGAAAAAAATATAGCATGATCTTGTGTACTTCAGTTTAGACCAGTTTGTGAAGATCTCTGCAAGTATATGTTTTGTACTTGGTGGTCCTTAGTATCAACTGATTGTTCCTGTCCTTTGATCTTGCTGTACAGTTGTCTGATTAGAGCACTGGCTTCTTTTAAACCAAGCACCTTGCAGAGAAACAGATGCACAGGCCAAAATCTTCAAGCAAGTAGATCAGTTTTTAGATTATAGCTTTTGACGTATTTCTTGATTTGCACCACCCCAGTATTTTGCAAAACATAGATTCACAACTGAATGTTTTCTGTTTTGCCATTTTCTGAAGATAGGTAGAAGACATTATTTGTATAGTATGCCAAAAGAGATCCCAGAAGAGATCTAAAAAATAAAATCTCACAGTCAAAAAGGCCTGCTTCTCTGTTTGTAAATTGAGTGTTCCCAGCCACTGAAGCCGATCGCATGGAACAGCACACATCTGTGCTAGTTAACTGTCCTACCCTGTAAAACTGGGTGGCTGCCTGAATGCTGCCTGTTGGGAAGGATTCCTGGAACATGCTGACTGCCACACATTCCCAGGAGTTACTGGGGAAGAGTGCTGGTTGGAATGGATGCTATGAATGCTCTAACATTTTACAAACACAGTGGATCATAGTTCTGTGTTTAGGAACCTTCCTCAGCCCAGCTGAATCTGTTAGTACAGATGCTAATTCCATGTTTACTGAACTAGTAAGTCCACTGTTACCTACTAGTCCTTAAAGAAGGACTGGTAGAATCCTTTTTCTTTTCCTGTTGGACTTACTGTTGTCTCAGGAGAAGATTGCTTTTTTTTTTTTTCTTCTGGGTCAAAACAAAGAGAACTTTGTTTTACCTTTTGTTACGTATACATAATATCTGTAAGTGTGTGTATATATATGTATATAACTCATTTTTCCTGACCTGGAGTAGCAGAGATACTCCTGTGCTTCTTTCTCACTTACAAAGCCAGAGAGAATTTTATGTTGTTTTTCTGTAGAATTTCTTCAGAAGTTTTCTTCCATCTTCTGACAAACTGTCTCTGTAAAGTTGTTCTTGTCCTCTGGTTTAGGCTGACTTTATGGGTCTTCATGGTGTCTCTTCTGAAGAAGAGAGATTTTCCTGAGAAAAAGAGGCTGTTTCACACCCAAATCAATTGGTCACTTTTCAAGTGAGGATTCTTCAGCTTCAGTTTAGAATGCTGTGTTCAGCTTTGTATTCCTACAAAGTGACTGGTAGCAAAAAGCCCCAGGCAACAACTGTTTGAATCTTGAGAAAGGCAAAAAGTAGTTGTTGTGTTTTTTGTTTGTTTGGTGTTTTCTTCAATGTCTGGAGGCATGTGGAGCTCCAGGGAAAGGCAAGAAGAGAAACTTCATTTTTTCTTGGGAGAAATCCAGACTCTATAGGCTGCCATCCAAATGCAAAAATCCTGACACTCTCTGTTGAGAGAAAGTGCCACCAAAATGTAGCTAGCTGAATACTCCACTTTTTCAATAGAAGGCAGTTTCCTTAAATAGAATTTGGGAGCTAACTTCGTCTAGAGCAGTGATTTGGGTTAAAAGCACTGCCAGATCTACAGTGACGTCTTTATACTTGAAGTCTTTCAGTCTGGCTACAGGTATTCAACTCAGATGCATGTAAACACTCAAGGTATGTTAAGACAGCTAAGGAATAATTTGTGTCCTGTAACTGTGATCTACAGTCTATGTAATATAAATGAAAATTCTACTTCACCTTTTTTTCTCGGAGACAGGGGAGGGGATTGGCAGAGAAGAGAATGGAATTCTTGCTTTGCACAAATGGACCTGCTCATGGTGCATTGGTTGGCAAATGCACTTGTTATAGTTTAAGAGAATTTGAATACAGTATTTTATTGTTACACTTTGTATCACACTTTTTTCCCCAAAGATCTGAGTTTATTAGCAGTATCTTTTTGCCATCAAAAATCCACATTATCCTCGATAACAGATAACAGATTAGCAGTAGCTTTGTCTTTCAAAGAAGCTTCAGTAAACCATTAGGAAGATGGTTAATCTCTCTCTCCAATAAGCCTTTTGATCAATTTAGAGAAAAGTGAATTGGTATCTTATGAGCAAATCTATGTAGCAGGCTACTTAAAGTGATTTGTTCTCCTTTCAAGATTAGCTTCACTGTTATTTATCTAATGAATTGGCTGAATTTCATCAAAGACCTGGTAATTAGACAGGTATTGCACCTTTTGGATTAATGGACTTCTGACAGAGGTCTGTCTTTCCTTTCTCAAAGATACAAAGTATCTGCAGAGTTGATCTTGGAATTTTTGGAAATAAGAAATGCCTTGTAAAGTTACTAGAAGTCTCTGTGCAAGATGCTCCTTGAGAAGCATCAGTATGCTGATTTCTGAAGAGTCAGGGAGTCTCTTTCCTCCAGCTTGTTCTGAGGTCCTCAGTACAGTCGCAGGGGAAAAGACAAGTATGTTAACTTCTAAGTATGATTCTGTATGCCTAACATGCTTCTGGCCTTCAATAATTAAATCCTGTCTGTTTAGTTCCTCATCTGAGTAGACCGAATAACTAGTGTCTAATGTACTTGATTACAGTTTGGATGAACGGTTCTCAATGGATGAACTATATGCAGCTCCCCACCATTTTGGACACACACAAACTGAAGAAGGATAGTTAGTCTTCCAGTGCTTCTCATAAAGCTTTTCCTTACTTGTTTGAACAGAATAGAGCGGAGTGGCATATGAAGCAGCACCATTAAGAAATATTAGCATCTTTTTATAAAGAATTTTCAAAAAGTAGATGAATTTTGCTAGGGAAAGACAAGCTAAGATATGAAATGAGAGAAGGTGGGAAGATGTCTATCTTTCCCCAGTTTTGGAACTGAGTTTAGCTTTTAGACTTCTTAGATTATATACGTAGATAAATTTTAGATACATAGATATACCTTATATACATATCTATTAAAAATATTTTGTAGTAGGAATAGATTAACTCTTGGCACCATATTCAGTTACACCGAAGGCGAGTAGAAACAGATTGGGACATATATGCATAAATTTATATTCTTATTTGAGAGCTTTTCAAAAGCTTTGTTTGCACAGCTGCATGTCTGTGATAACCGAATAGTAAAGCTCCATGTTAACATGTCAAGGTTAGATAGTTGAGTGTTTTTCCTTTGTCGTCACTAAGCCACTATACTTTAATGTTTTGATTCTAAATTTCTGTAAATAGAAGAATTGTAGCTTCCCACAAAAGCGTTCATTCCTATTCCCTCTTCAAATAGGGTGTTGGAAACTTGGAAGAGAAATTTGAAGACAAATGCCTCAGTGTAAATTAAATGAGGCTGTAGGAGCCTATCAAATCATATTCTTGTGTGGAAGGGTTCTCCCCATGACAGGACGATACGCTGCCCTGTTTTTGGATGATGAGCACAATCTATCTCTGTCTTCTGTTTGTTGAAGCTTTTAACCCTAAGCAAGACAGGAACACTAGCAAGTTTCAAGATTCTCTCCACAGATAACTTTTCTCAGGCTCATAATCAAGCAGACAGATAAGTGTCTTGAATCCTGTGCCTTATGAGAAGGGAGATAGTTGGCTCCTATCATTAGTCTGCAGCGTGCCCAGGTGCAGACCTATGATTTGCTTTGTGGTGACAAGGCTCATCTCCCATTCTCCTGTCTCTTACCTCTCATGTGGTGACATCTGTGAAGTATCTCCCAAGCTTTTCAGGCCTACTGGGAATTCAAGAGATGTTCACCATAATGTCACAGCCATGAGTACAGTAGAGACAGACCATTTAGAAAAGTTGTGAGAAAAATAGCATATGCAACCAAAACTGCAGGCTCTGCAGTTAAACTCTGGGGCAACCTTATGACTGTTTTCATGTCTACAGAAAACAGTGCTGTGGACAAACGTGAATGTGCTTAGAGGCTTACTACTGAGGATTTTGCTTCTCTTGAAAATCTATGGAGGCTGAAGCGGAGCTGACTGGGGCCTCCACTAGTACTACAAACTTGTTTCTCATGCCCAAGAAGATGGTGTTTGGCTTGCTTTCTCTGATACAATGAGTATTTCACAGAAATCCCTCCGTGGCCTTCACAACATGCTTATATAGGAGGACAGATCAGGCTATGTTATTATCCATCTTCTCTACAGTTGTGGAACTCGCTATGAAGTAATTATCAATGCATGAAGAAGGTTATCTGTGACTCGAGTCCCTTTAATACTGTTTGTTCATCAGCCTTTCCTTGTGATTCCCATTTTGTAGCATAAAGTTTAATCACTGCTGTCATTTTAAAATGCTGGGTAGTTGGCTAAAGATGGCCAGTACAGTGTCATTCTCATGAGTCTACTGCTTCCATCTCTCGGATAATGGCCATTCCTCCATTTCTTCAGTCCCTTTTGTTTCCAGAGATGAAACGAAGTCTCCCCTTACCCTTTTGTGGGGCAGAGAAAAAGAGGGGAAATCTCTGGTGCTTTCTGTTTGTATGTGATAGCTCTCTCTGAAGTTGCTAAGAATTGTGATATTTCTTCAAATTCCTATGGAAGTCTTGAAGAGCCTGTTTGAGATTGACTGACATTTTGAAAGTTCTGTGCTAGCTTGTTCAGCAGTGCCAGTTAACAACACCATGTTGCTTTCAACCCAGATGCTTTGGCAAATAGCAGCTTCATGTGTTGCCACTGCTTGGCAAAATGACTGATGCTACAAAGCAGTAGCAGGTGGTTTGGGTTTTCTTCTGCTCATTCTGCACCAATTCCCTGTTTTGTTTTGTTGTTGTTTTTTTTTTTCAGTGATCAATGGTAAACAGTATTGCTTTTTTTTTTTTTTTCTGATAAGGATTTTGAACCCTTAGATGTACTTGGTAAAAGCTTCGGCTTAATGGCAGTCTGCTGGATGAGAATGCTGAGTTACCCAGCTCTCATTTTCTTTTGCAAACGTCTTATAGGTGACAGATACTATGGTGGTTTTACACTTTCCCCCCCAAAAATCATCTCTGTAGTAACAGTAAAGTCCTGTTAAAGACTGCTTTATGACAGCTCTAGTTTATGCCCTGCTGTTGGTAACATTCCTTCTGTACCCCTTTTCAGGCATCTTTTCCTACAGTAATTAACATGGTCCTCAGTCTAATATGTCTGCTTATGGGGGGAGGGCACTTCAGACTTCTTCCCTCTTATCTTGGCATCCATCTACTTGGTAGAGAAGAGTCATGCTGTTAAAATGTGGATCTTAAGGTGTACATTTGCCAGAGTCCTTACTGTGGTAGCTCAATGTCATACATGAAGCAGGGTATTTCATAAGCATTGGCTATATCATAGAATCACAGAATGGTTTGGGTTGGGACCTTAAAGTTCATCTGTTTCCAACACCCCTGCCATGGGCAGGGACACCTTCCACTAGACCAGCTTGCTCAAAGTCCCATCCAACCCATCCCATTCATTCCATAGAGCTGAAGAGATAAGGTGGTTTATCACAAAAAAAGCGCTTGTATTAGAAAGTTTCCTGTTTTGTGGCTTTTTTTTTTCCCTAAAAAAAAAAAAAAAATTAAAAAAAATTAGTTGTTTCTAAATCAGATAAAATATGTTTCATTCTCTTACTTCACTGGGAACACACTTCTAAAATTTACAATCAGGCTGAAGCTTTGAAATGCACTGGTACCTAACCTTTTGAGATATAAACTGTTTGTGTGTTAATTGTTTAACTCTTCTTGACTTGCAGTGCCCAGACCCCTGGTGACATGACATTTGGGGAGATTGTGGTTCTTTTGAATTACAGTACAGTCGTGTCTGGTGTCTGTAAATGTAAGGTTCAGTATGTGCTTATGAACTGGAAGTACACTTTGACCAGACCACTGGCACAGTTGTGTTTGAAACTCTGTTAAGAATTAAAAGCGTGCAGGGGTTATAACTTCGTTAGCATCTATGCTATGAACTGAACTTGTGATCATCTTTTCACAGAACACAGTTGTTAACTGAACCTTGAAGTATTGCTTGTCTGTCTAATGTTTGGATCCTGTTAATACTTTTACATAATCCCCCTTTCCATAAAAATATTCAAGTCTCTCTTCTTAGGTGGAATGATGTTCTCACTCTGTGGAAGCAAGAACCTAAACCAAACCCATGTCTAACCCATCTGGTCAAATTTTCCTTGGTGTAGTTCATATATCCTTCAGGATAATGAATTCTTCCCTCCCTGCCCCATTTCTGCACCCCATTTGAAGTAACCTGTCTTTTCTGGTGGCTGGAGTGTACCTTGCTGTCTCTGCATTGCTCCCCATATTGATGTCTGTCACATGCATCTCTCTCAGTAGCTTGCTGAGATTTGGCATGTTGTAGAAGCAGGGACTGATGGAAAGAGAAGCTTAAGTTTTGCAGTTTAAGCATGGCAATTGGAACACGTTGTCTTTGATTTATGCATCTTCTGTCCCTAGAGGAGAGAGGTGGTGCTTTTTGGAAAGGAGTAGCCGAGTCTGTGAATTCCAGTCTCTGCCTGCAGAGATTTTGTAACCTGGGCATAGGATTCATATATGCATGTAGCTGAAGATGTAGACAAAATTTAAAGGTTTTAAATTTGCACAACTCTGGTACTTGAATGGTGTCACTCTCATTATTATTCGTGTTCGGAAAAAAAAAAGTTCATAGCTGTAAGTTTTTAATAAATACTGCTTAGTTTATACTAGAAACAATAAAGTATTTGAAGGAAATGTATGAGTTACACTTCAAAAATAATTTTCTTAATTATAATATTATCCTGAAGAATTAGCAGTACAGTTTATTTTAGTTTTGTTGGTGATTTTTTTTTGTTTTAATTTTTCTGGTTTTAGATTTGTGCTACTTGAGAGAAATAAATGTGATTTACAGTGAGTCCTGGTTTGGAGTCATGTTGGTGTTTGGATTCGTGAAACTTGGCATCACTGTCTCCTGGTGGTTTCTAGTTGCATGTATGTGTTCAATCATATATAAGTTTTTTTTCATTGAAAGCTAGTACTTCAAAGTGAAACAAATCATAAGAAGTAATGACTTAAGCTTAGAAGTGTGTATACAAAATACAGAAATTATTACAAAGGCAGGAAATTGGTCTTTCAAGTAAGTGCTTTGGAATTGTGAGTTTTCACTGTACTTGTGAAAGCTTGGTTTTGTTTCTGCTTTTAGTTGGAATTTTCTGTGATGAGCACTAGCTAGATGTGGAAAGATGACAGTTTTTTACTGGGGAATGATCTGTTTAGTGGCTTAAGGAGTCTGAGTGCAGCTTGTCAGAAGTAAGGACTGGCTTGAGACATCTGTTACAAAATGCTGGTGTTAGAATATCAGTTATCAAATCATTGAGAACACATCAGGAAAATTAGTTACAATTTAGAGCTTGTGAATATTTTATAGAAAAAAAAGACAGTTATGGTGCTTCCATTCTGCTTTGGAGTGAGGAAAAAACCTTTTTGAATGTTATGTTTATGAACTATAATATGGATTAGTAAGGACACTATGGCTAGGAGTTTCTGAGTATTCATTTTTTTTAGAAACTGTACTGAACTTCTGTTATTAATATGGAGGATAAAAACAGTGTCCTGTTTCCAAATACAACATAACTGCTCTGTTAGTTGCCAAAGCTAAGCATGTACTGTAAATTTCAGTTTGAGTTGAATTAGCTATTTTAAGATGATATATGAAATCAGCCATTAAAGGCTTTCCTTGGAATCACCATCCTAGCAGATTCCCCATAATCGAGGTGTCATTTATAACGGTAGATTTCTTTTTTGTTGTTGTTCAGTTTGTCACTTAAAAAGCCTTCTGTATGTGTATCTAAGTCTACAAAAGGCTTCTGTTTGACTTGATTTAGGTTTGCAATAATATTAATTTATGTTCCAGCACAGCAATCCCAAATCAAGTGTTTTATTGAGTTTGAAATTAGTAAAGGAAAAAGACTTGCAATATCAACAGGGCTACACATTATCCAGATCTTGCAGGTGGAAGGAGGGGACATAGCATAAGTTCCGAAAACACACACTTGCCTATGTACAAGTAATTTCTTTTTTTTTAGAAATGGGTTTATTTTAGAATTTTCAGCACTTTATCAGGTTAAATCCACCTTTATGGTAAGCATCAGAATGCAAGTTGGACTGACATAGCACGGTGAAAAAGTTTGAAAATACATGTGGAATAGAGTTAGAAACATTTGCGTCAGTTCACAATACTGTACTTATTCAAACTACAAAAGTACTTTCAGATCCTCCCCCTCTCTCCTGAAAGCTGTTTTCTTTGGTCAGGTATTGAATAATTTATATCATGTGAGACTATTGCACATGATGTATTCATCCCTTGTTTAGCTCTTACATTAATGGTTTGGCATGCTAGCTGTACATTGATATGGTAGATGCTTTCCATTTTTTCTCTACCAACTGTTTAAATATATCTTGTGCCTCAGTAACTGCAAATGGGAAATGACTTGAATTATTCTATTTCCCTTGATAGTTTTTGTGCGTAGGAAAAGATTCCTTTTATATATATATATATGCATTTGTACAATGGATTAAAGGAGAGCATTAAAAATGATTCAGATATTCATGCTAACCTTAATTCTGTTCAGCTAGAAATGCATGTGGGATCTGAAAAGTGAAGTTTAGGCATTAGGCTAGCTGTTAGCCACAGGTACTGGTTAGGTGCAAAATACTGGGTGTTTTTCACCTCTTATACCAGTTGTATGATTTGATGTGTTGCCATGTAGCAGGCAATTTGTAGTCAGTCTTTAATTAGTTTTGCACTATAAACTGAAAATTGTAAGTAATGTTTATTATATTCTCTTCGGAGGTGGGGGAAAGAGAGGGCATTGCACCAGCACAAGAAACTCTTACTTAACTGCTGATAAAAGTATTACTTTGAGAGGATAGTTGAGCAGACTAGGAGAAGGATTAGTGCTGCAAAGTACTGGCCCAAGCTGGATTGCTTGGAAAATCTTGAAAGCTTGTGGTCAGATAACACTCTTCTGCTGCTTATTGCTGCTGCTGCCGCACTGTTACGGAGTTTGCTGGATGAGCATAAATCAAAAAGCAGTAATTTAGTTTAGAAAGCTAACATGAGATAAAGAATAGACAGAATGGATTTTCTGTATGTGTCAGAGGTGTTAGTGTACATATGAAGAAAATTGCATGTAATTTAGGCCGTATAAGGAAATCTTTTAGTAGTTTTACTATTGTTAAAATTTCCAATCTGAAGTTGTTAAATTTTCTAAACAAGGGAGCCAGTAAAACTTTGACTTCTGTTAGCATCAGGCTGTGGAACTGACATTTTGGGCACTGTTAGAATGCAAATCCTGTGATTCAGATCGGAAAAGTTTTGAGTGGCATAGGGATTGACAAAAAATACAGATCCCGTCTCCTCTTTAGCAGTGACCGAGGTTAGTGGCTGACAGTCGTAGCTCTCCTTCAGCCGAGCAGTGGGCAGAATAGTGTCACAGTCCTTTGAGTGTCTGAGGCACAGAGGTGGCTGCTGCTGCTGCTGCTGCTCGTATCCTGTACCTGGTGTGTACCTGGACGGGAGATGTCAGTTGCCAGTGTCAGGCCCCTTCCACAAGCCCTTGAGAACCAGAAACACGCCACCACCAGCCTCCCAGGTGAGTGAGGTGCAGTAGCACTTTCACATCCCCGTCGGGCTTTGGAACGTGAAGTAAAACATGCACAGGATCACTTGCGTCTGCTACCGTGTAGAGGGAAGCTGTGCGGCTGCGTTCTGCTTTTGAAGAGAGAGGCAATTGCTTCCAGAGTAAGTCTGCCTGTCTTTGCATTTAGAGACTTCATTTAACGGGGGTTGAGCGATGCCGGTTTTCAAAACACACATCTGTGCGTGTGGGAAGGGAACCTCCTGAGGAGTGTTGGAAGTGATGGTCAGTAGCTGGTGCACTCCCTTGTATATTCGCACTGTCACAGGCACAGACACTTAGTGACAAATATTCTTCTAGATGAGCTTAATTTTGTAAATTGGGGAGGGGGGGGAATGGCATATTTCTCGTATGATTACTTCAGTTTCTTATGTTCATTTCGGACAAATGAACTGAAATTAATTTACTTAAAATCTGTCAGTGGGGTGTATAATAAAGGACGTTTATTCTCTAGTGTTTTTCCTCTTCCTTAAAAGCAAACAAAGAGAAATTTGGTGCCTCTGAAAAGGGAATGTAGTATGATAAATAGCACGTACTGTCTGGTAGAGTATAAAAGCCCAGATAATTTCCCAAGGTGATCCAGCTAAGGCAGTGACCGGGTACTTCCCTGCTTTTCAGCCTGTTGTGCAGAGCTCTCTGAAGCATTTTACCAGAGCGCTATTACAAATGGAAGCGTCCGCATAGGTTGTTCTCCGGCTATTTTCGCCTCTCGTCCGTGAGGACGGCGTTATCGAGGCCGTCCCGGAGCAGAGCTATTTTGCGGGAAGGGAAGTTTAAATCCTAATGCAGCGCTTAGCTGTAATCCCCGTGTATCATGACTGCATCGCCCTGCCCTTGCGGTGGGGGTGAAATGTAGAACAGGAGTCTAATCCTCCGTAGATGGAGCTAATTTTGCTTTAAACTTGAAAGTGTTAACAGCAACTTGAAAATGTGACAAAGCTCAATCGCATTTCTTGTTTATTGCGCGTTTTCCGATTGGACGACGGGCAGCAGCTCTGCCCTGGCAACTGAGGGCTGCGATTTGCATAGCCCCCGCCGATTGGCCACTTGGCGGGCGAGCTCGCCCAATCAGGCGGCGGAGTTCTGGTGGTAGGCTATGCTAATTACCCGCTGTTGCTGGGGGTTCGGGGTGGTTTCCGCGCGCCGTGCCGCTGCTGCATTGTGTTGCCTAGTGAGCGGCGTTGATAAATGAGCAGTTAATGATCTGCAGCGGCGCCCGCGGGCGGGGGGGCGGTGTCACTACTGCGCACGCTCGCCGCTCGCAGGGTTGGCCCGGCCCGCTCCGCTTCCCTGCGGGGGTGTGGGGTGGTGGTGTTTGGGATGCCGATGGGCGTATGTGTGTGTGCAATGTGCGTATGCAGATGTACACCGCCTTCATTAGCAGAAAAATCTTCACTGGAATAGCTTGAGACCACGAAAGAGTGCTGCGTGCATGGAAGGGGACTGCGCTCGCTCCTTTCCCACCTCATTTCTCGCCCTCCCTAGCCCCCCATTTTTTAAATTAAAATATTGAAGGAACCAGATCTATGCAGAAAGCGCGGCTGTGGAACGTTAATAAAGTCGGCTTTAATATCTGTACTTTATAAAATGCAGTAACCTCTGTGTCTGAGATAAGCATCTGTAGCTGGTGTGGATATAGAAGAATCTCTTTCTAGAACACACGTTCGCCTTTTAAAAATGGTGTGTTCACATGTTTTCCCCACCGTCCTCAGGAAAACCCCCTAACGACAAAAATCAACCTCACGGCAAAACCGCAAACCCCACCTCAGCTGTAACAGTTCAGTCTGGATATTTCATTTTTCTGCCCTATATAGCATTTGTGCCTAAGAATATTGGGAAATCTGATCTTAAAATATTTTTGTTGCTTAAATCTGCATCTGTTTCTTTTATTTATTTATTTTTTTTCTCGTTCTGTTTTCCAAACCTGCTTTTTCAGTCGTGGGCTAGTTCACCTTCTTCAGTCCTCTTCCCCAGTCCCTCCCTCTGTCTTCCTTAGCTGTCCAAATCATGGGCTTTCTTTGTCTTTGCATAACTACTCACATTCTTTCTGCCCGACTCAGTAAAACTGACTGTAAGGTTAATGAATTATTTAACTGAGTAAATCCATCTATATTGGTTCTGTGTTCTCTTTCTTTTCTTTTTTTTTTCCCCTGCATTCCCCTTAGCGTAGGTATGAATACACCCAAGCTTTGATACCACCTGGCACTTACTGGTATTGGTGGAAATTACTTCCACTGGAGTATTTTTGACCAGGTATAACTGTGGTGTCAGCAAATTCTGGATCCTTTTGAGTTCAGTTGGAACTGGAATTTTAGTAAAAGTGGTTCCGTTTGGCAACTATTTTATGTGCAGTGTTTTTTGAAAAGCATTTGTGCACAAAATAGTTTTTAAATTTTCACTAATTTGGATTAATTGGTACTTTAATACCAAGAGAACAGACAATAGTTTCATGATTTAATGCTTGTAGTAAGGACTAAACAAGTTCTGGTTTTTGAACTAAAAAGATTGGAGCACATTAGTTCAGATGAGTGATAGTCTGCAGCCATTTGCAAGTTACGCTCATCATGAAGACCAAGGCTGGCTGTTAAAAAGCAGCATATGAGTAAATCTGATTCTTAACTTGGTGGAATTTTAGTTTTCTTAACTATTTTGTAAACCCTTCAGAAAACTGAGAGAAGTAAATCTGGTTGCTCCTGAATAAAGCAAATATTTCCTTTTAATAGGGAAACTGTGATTTATACTGCTTTTTGGAAGCTAAAAACTATGATAAAACACAATTTATGTGTACTTGGAGTTTGCTGGAAGCCTTCTGAAATGCGTATGTTGAGATTCTTTTATAGCGTGTTTAATGGAACATCTTTCATAAAGTCATGTCAGTTTGAACTTTGTGTCACTAAATTCCAGTTGTCTATATTATGAGATTACCATGGTTTTATTTTTCTCCTTTACACACTTTCTACTTACTGAATTTGACAGAACTTTCTGTAAAAAAAAGTGTTTTCTATTTGTACTTGTGTTTTTCACAGGTTGCACTGGGAACTGCAGGACAGGTGTGGGCCTTTTACCTAGATTGAATATGCTTATGTAGCTAGAATTAAGTAGCTGTTTTAAAACCTTTGATTGGAATAATATTCACCCATTGTTCTTTGTTTCTCTTTTAAAAGCTATTACGAACTTTCACCATGATCATAAAAAAATAAATCTCTATTTTCCCCTGTATTTGTAGTTCCCCCTTTTTTTTTTTAAATGGCAGGCTTTTAATTAGATTAGAAAACTTAGAAACCACACAACCTTAGAATAATGGCATAAAATCATAAAAGAAAATTAAATTTGTTGGGGGAAGGTAAAAAGAGAAGTATCTGAACCCTAGCCTAGGCACATTTTCATCAGCATTGGTATCCTCTGAAAAATCCTAGTGTTTTACTCTTTTGAGTATTTTAATAATATATATATATTTAGTTTTAAAGCAAATGGTTTATTAAATATTTAATAATTAAGTATTGATTGCTCAGCTGTTTGGTTTCGCTTACTCATTTGGCATAATATAAATACTTATATTGGAAAAGATCTCCAAGATCATCAAGTCCAACTGTTACCCCAGGACTGCTAAGTCCCTTGCTAAACCATGTCACTAAGGGCCTATATATGTATATATACATATTAATCACAAAGGCTCTACTTCATTTAATTCCTGGACAGGAAATTCTTTCCTGTTAGGGTGGTGAGGCACTGGAATAGGTTGCCCAGGGAAGTTGTGAATGCTTCATCCCTGGCAGTGTTCAAGACCAGGTTGGACGAGGCCTTGGGTGATACGATTTAGTGTAAGGTGTCCCTGCCCACGGCAAGGGGGTTGGAACTAGATGATCTTAAGGTCCTTTCCAACCCTAACAGTTCTATGATTCTATGACTGGAGACTAGGTGAATATGTGGTGCACCTACTGCTGTATGTTAGCCCCGTTCTCTCCCAAGATGACTGCTGTTGGCTACTTTCAGAGACAGGACACTGTTTTGCATGGATCTTTGGTTTGATATGAGTAATTCTTATGTCAGTACCCTGTTGCTTGAAGTAACTGGTGCTTTTCACTACTTAGTCCAACATGAATCAAGTACCGCTTCTTCTTTGGTTTTATTTGCAAACAGAAATAAAAACCAGTTTGAGCCCTCCCTGGTTTGGTTTACTTTTTCCAAATCCTTGAGACCTAACCTGTAAAGTTGCTCCTTGGTGGAGCTCTGCAGAACAGATACTTATCTACTAGTTATATGTTCCTTATCTTTGTAAAGTCTTTCAATTCTACATATACAGAATCAGAAGTTTAAAATCATGGGGTGCTTTTTGTTTAACCTGTGTTTCCCTGTTTTGCGTTTGGCTGCTGAGGTTTTGGTAGTGGGAGGCAAAAGGGGTGGCTTCTGTGAGAAACTGCTGTTTTTCTTCTGTAGAGCAGGATAAAATCCAGTCTTGTAAGAATATTGCAGAAGGAAATTGATGTTTGTGAATGACATGGATACAAAACCAGTGACTACTCTATAGAATGTATACGCAGAGATTAATAATTTTATTTGGATCACAGTCTAAGGAGTGTCAAGGGGTATTATGTGAAATACAATGCAAATAAAAAGATCTAGTATATAGCAGCGTATTCAGTGAGTGCTACTCCCATTCCATCCCTTAAAATAAGTAGGGTATTCATGTAACTAAGTATCATTATAAGTTATTTAGAGGCACTAAATTAAAACTGTGGAAATATTCTGGTGTTTCAGAACTTCTGTGCACAGTATGCTTCAATTTTAGTTCTCTTTCAGGACAGAGTATACCTAAGTGGAGTCTTCTGGTCTGTGTGAAGACCTATACATAAATTAAATTCTCGTTGTTTACTTGTGGGGCTGTAGATCTTTTTCAGATGTTCCCTTAGGCAGCGTGCTTCTCAAGAACAGAAATGTAAAAGAGAGTTCTCTTAGAGTTTCAGATTTTGACTTTGAAAGTTAGAGTACTTATGTTTCCTATAGGTATTATCTGAGAATTTTGTCAATCTGGGGCTTCATTTATAAATGAAAGTATTTTCCCAAAATTTTCTTAGTTCTAAGATTCTCCAGATAAAACTCAAATTTATATAGTGTTGCCCTTAGATTAAATCATAGGTTGCTTATGAGTTTTAGAAATGTCCTTCTCTTGTTGTGTGAGGATTATAGTGAGCATGGCGTTTGGTGTTTGTGATACCAGATTTTGAAGTGGCTAGGGAGAGATTCACACCACTGTTTCTCACCACTTCAGGTCTTAGCCACTGTATTTCTACAGCAGAGAAAACTAGTGTCTCCCGAGTACAGGCCTTACTGCACAAAAGCAATAAAGTATGTGCATGCAACTAAGTTCTGTCCAAAGTCCACCTCCTGCTGCAGCTCATCCAGGGAAGAGGATAGCCAAGACAGGTACAACAGTGTCAGAAGAGCTAATGAAACCTACTCTTGACCTGCCTTTTCTGCAGGTTTCTTGCTCTGTCTCTGCGATACAACCCAGACACATGGTATGCAAGTCATGTAAAAAATCTGCAAACTGTTGGGGAAGACAACACCCAAAAGTAATTTAAAATCCCTTTCTAAGCACTTCGTCTTCTCCGTAGGTCTGTTAGGAAGGAGCACAAACAGGAGAATTCCGTGGGCTGGATGTATTGGTCGACTCAACAGGGTGGTTGTTTCTAAGTTTAGGGTTTAATTTTGCTCTGAGAGAAAGTAGGGTTTGGCATTTCTGTACAAGGAAGTTGACTGAATAGTTATTGTAGAATAGCTTCTGAAGTAGCCATTCTTTAATATAATTCCTCCACAATAGTATAGTTCCTCCTCCTCTGGAGGAGCTAGTGTGTGATATTTATAACGGAGTTGTTTGTTCTACAGTAGCTGCTGCAGGTAATTTCCCTTTGTTCCCCGGGTTCTCTCAGTTTTCCTCATTCCAGAGCAAGCTGAGTGAGGTCCGTGTGCCTTTACATTCTCCTGTGGTCAGTTTAAATGCAGCGCATAAAGACAATGGGCAAAGCTGTGTTTCAGTAGAACTGTAGTTCACTTAGAGTTCAGGTTGTCATTTGCTTATTGCTTAAAAGACGATTGCTGTAAACTCTAAAATCCGAAGTGCTTGACATTTACTGTGTTTAGGCAGAACTTTTGTAGGTCTGTCTTGTCTTAAATGTGGGTTTATTTGAACAGAGAGTTCTCAAGATACAAGTATTTGTTGCTCACTGGTTTAGGATGTGGTGGTACAACACAGAGGTGGTCAGATATTAAAGCAATGCTGCAGGGATTGGTCTTCTCACTTTTCCAGAGCTCATTTCTTAGGGGTACACTCAGTGTAATAGCTGAGGTATCATATAATGCTTATTGGTACTGAGAACTTTTTCAGAGCATGGATTTTGAAAAATGAAGTTGACCAGAACTCTGCAAAACAATTAACTTTTGCAAAAAAGGGTAGATGTGATGTAAAGGAAGAAGGCCGTAGGGCTCCTTAACTAATACAGGATTTTCTTCTAAAAGATATTTAGCTGTTTTTACATTCTGTAATTTGAATTTAAAAAAAAACCCACCAGCAACAAAACCCAGGAAGGTGTATGCCTTCATCTGCAGTGGCATAGCATGGATTGGAAATAAAATATTTGAAGTCTGAACCAGTCATATGCAGTAGTGAGAACTAACATAGTTGGTCTGTGGTGTAGGCCCACAGGCTCTCGAGCTCCAGGTGTGGAAATGAGAATGCTCATTGTGGTGAATAATACTGTTCACACTTTTATTCTCTAGTCATATTTTCTGGCAGGTTCTCGTTCAGCTGCGAACATATCACTGAAGATGGAGTACCTCTGCACATTGCTGAATGACCCAAATAGCAGATTGTAGAGGTAGAATAGAGAAAGGAAGGATGAAGTGGGAGGGAGAAGAGGTGAAAGAAAACTCAAAACATAGGGTCAAAACAATGGTCTTTATAGGGAAAACATTGAGGAACAGGAAGAAAAGTTCTGGCAATGCACAGAATGAAAGAAGGATAAGTTGTGCAGAGGAGAAAAGTTTCATACTTCAAAATGGGATGACCCTGCAGTCCAGGATAAACCCCTAAGGAATATTGCCACTGATTCCAATTTAGTTCTGCATTATTTCTGCTGTTAAATGCTATTGTGCCATACTTTACAGGTCTTTAGTTTATGGATCCAATAAGAAATTCTGCCTGTTCTAATGAGCTGAGTTGAACAAAGAGGTGGGGAAATGGGGACAGTGATGTTACTAGGAAACAGCCAGTGTTCTGTGGAAGTTGTAATCACTGTCTGGAAGTCAGATGCAGGGGACTTGGGTACAGAAGAGGCTATGAAGTTGTTGAAATTTTAAAAGAAATCAGTTACCCAGATAGCAGGTTAGTGGTAAGTTGCCAAACATGGGGAATGACTACATTTGAACTTTTAAAAGGATAAAATAGATGGGTGGTGTGACTTTCACTACTTTTACCTGCTTCATCTTGCTCACAGTCAATAGACACTAAAATATATTTAAGGCTGTTGCAAAGGTTTTGTTATTGAGTAGAGAATTCTCTATATTCTGGTGTCATGAATTCAAGATCAGCTGCTGCACTGGAAGATGCTTTTGTCAGTCTTGAAGGCAAGCTTTTATAACTTAGCGTATCAGTTGCGATTGTGAGGTAGCTAGGTATGAAGAAGTATTAAGGGAATGTAACTTCTCCCAAGTACCAAGTGGTAAGACAAGAGGCAATGGCCTCAAGCTGTGCCAGGGGAGCTTTAGAGTGGGTATTAGGAAAAATGTCTTCACTGAAAGGGAGATCAGTATTGGAACAGGCTTCACGGAGGAGTTCTAGAATCACCATGCCTGCAAAAAACATGTTGATGTGAGGTCCTTAGTGACATGGTGTAGTGGTGGACTTGGCAGTCCTGAGGTAAAGGTTTGATATGATGATCTTAAAAGTCTTTTTCCAACCACATTGATTCTGTGATTTTTCTAATGTTCTAATGATTTTAATGTGAGTTTGTCTCCTTTTATATCCTTCATTATGAGTACACCTAAATAGAATACTTTGGTAGAATTGTGACAGAGGGACAAAGAGTTACATACATACCTCAAGAAGCACATTATATATTTAATGAATTTGGTGACAGAAATGTGAAGAAACCAATTGCTATAGGGATTTTCAGATGTAGTGTCACATGACAGAAAGGCTGATTTAACAACTCTGATTCAAAGAGAGAAATACTATTACTTTGTGTTGATGTTTGTGGTACAGAATTGCAGAGCCACTGAAGCTGGAGGAGGTCTCTGGCAGTCACCTGGTCCACCTGCCACTGCTCAAGCAAGGCCACGCAGAGCTGGTTGCCCACTCCTGTGACCAGCTGGGCTTTGAGTATCTCCCAGAATATGTTATCCACAGCTTCTCTGGACAAGCTGTGCCATTGCTAAGTGACTGTGGGAAAGGCCGTAGCATGGCTTCCAAAAAGCATCAGTCCGTCTTGTCTAGAGAACACGCAGCCCAGCTGTAGGGAAAATTTGGTTGAAATTTTTGTTTCCTTAGATATTGGAATGACCACAGTTTTTTTTCAGAGAGAGCGATCCCCTCTTGAGGTGGCACATTGTCACCAGCAACTCTTTACTGTCAGTTGGTGAATATCTGTGCCTTGCTTTATGTTGAAAGGAGAAGGCCGGAAATGCATTGCATCAGTTGCTTGCCTTATGGTATTTTGGGAATAGGTGATGCCTAAATGAGTTATGAGATATTATAAGACTAATATCAAAATGGGAATAACAGAATCTAAAATGGATGAGGTAGGAAATTGATTTTTGAAACTGCATTGAGTTTTCAAAAATCTATGCAAAGTCTTACCAAAATTTTTGCTATATTAAACCCATCTGTAGTTCATTTGTAGACTGTTCAATAAGTACCATCTCAAGTATTTTTCTACTTCAAAATACAGATTTCTTTGGTAGTTGGAAAAGTCATTTAAACAAAGCTATTTTGAATGAGGGAAGTATTTTCCATCCTCACCTAATAAAGAAATATATTCTTGAACATGTGCTCTTAAACCCTACGTCCTTCCATATGTCAGGGCAGTCCATTTTTGCAGTGTCTGTATTTTTGGATGGCTCTGAGTTATGAACCCAACTGGAAGTTAGAATTTAAGTTTTCTCTATCATTACACCTGTGCTGTTGGTCCCCTTTTAAACATTTTCTTCTGGTTGTAGTTAACAGCAGTTTGCTCAAACAATAGTGTAGCATTGTGGTGATGATGACTTATTCCTCACTTGCTAACTTTCCTGAGACAGTAAATTTATAAAAGCCAAGAAGTTACTATTGCTGCCATTTACATTTTGCTTGTATTACTGTGTATGCAATGTCCCTAATGAAATAGAAGGTTCTGAACAGCTTAATTTCAGAAGGGCTGTTATGTTCATGAACATAGGAGAAAAAGGAAATTTCAAGGCTGAAATAAGGGATGTACTCTGTAGCTGGACCTTCTTTATGACAAGTTTTGGTCTTATCATGGGCAAATAAATGTTATTTGTACTTCAAGTTGTAACAGTTTACAATAATATATAAAGGTGCATATTTTTATGCTATTTTCTGAACTAACACATTAGGAAAGGGCCATTTGAAAGATAATTTACCCATTCTAATCTGTAATCTCTTCCCTTAATGTGCATCATGCATAGAGATCTTGACATACTTTTTGACTTCTGTCACTTTGTTTCCTTCCCAGGGTGCTTCACAACATATAATAATTTAAACTTACAGTGGTTAGAAAGAAAGATTGATGATTGAACAGACCTTGTTCCTTAGATAGTTTTTCCTGTAGAAGTTTTAGATGTGGCGGGGCATCGAGCTCCTGTGGATTGTGGAACTCCCATGGTGGTCAGTAGGTCACTTTTTTGATCTATTGGCCCTCCCAATTAACTTCAACCAGCAGTTTTGTGAATATCAATTAATGGACCTACACAAATGTTCCTATTTCTATAGCTGACTGACTCCTCAACCTAAAACAAAAGGAGGTCAAGATTGCTATTCTAGCCAATTCTTCTTTCTCCCCTTATTTCTTCCTAATGTGTCATTAGGAGTTTCTTGTCTCATAATAGTAAGTTATGAGTGTTCTCTTGGGACTAGCTGTCCTGGAGTAGGATTGCAGGTATCATGGAATAAAGTCTGAAATGTGGCAAGGGCAAGTATTTCATCAGGGATCATATCCTGAACTCTGCTTGTTTTTGTTGATAGCTAAGATTGCTTTTGGCAACAGAAGACTGTGAACTCCTGTGTCTCTGTTTCCGTGACAGTCAGAAGTCATAAATGTGAAAATTACTGTTCTTTCAGAGCCTTGTAGTTACAGTTTTAAACTTTTGACCCAGGTAGTTCTTGGTTACTGCTAACATGGCTGAGGGTTGGTACCCCCATCTTCAAAGAGACTATTAAAATGCCATTCTGTTTGGTATAAGAACATGCTATATGAAGTAGCCAATTTCCATCCACCTGCTTGTAACAGACTTCACATCATGCGACTCTAGTCAGACTCTTGTGTTTAATAATGTCCCCCTTTCTGAATTCAGTACTGCTCTGTGAAACAAAAGCAGTAGTTTAGAATAAGTTCCTTGTTGAGTACAGTTGTGATTTATGTGTATTGGCATCATAGGTTGTGACTTCCCTCCAAGTAGATAGATAACTGCTTGTTAATCACAAACATTTAATCTAAAAAAAAAATAAAACAAAAACCTGAAAAATTGAGTTGAATGAATAAAATAAGTTATTTATCAAACTGGGGTTCTTATAGAAGCTTTCATTGTGATTCTGCTTTGTTACAAATTACGAAGCTCTCTTTTCTGAGGCATGGATGTTGAACTAACTGACCTGATCCAGCTGATGATCATCAGTTCGGAAGACCAGGAAAGCTACAGCTTTATAGCCCTGCTAGTGGACTTGGGAGAAAAGAGTGCGCAAGAACAGAAAGTTGCAAGTTGAACTGAAACGTTGGTATTGCAACTGCTCTTTTGTGGAATAGTTATACTTCTAGTCCTGTGAAGTCAAATTGTAAGTGAGAACTCCCCGCTACTGGGATTTCTGCGTGCATATATGGGAGCTTTCTGCTTTTTTAGGGACATGTGCAAGTGCAGAACTTTTAATTTTTTTTTAATTTTAATTGATACCTAAGTTGCTTGACATCTCATATGCTGCTGGGAACCTGTGGCCTGAGGTAAAAAAAAAAGTGCAAGAAATAAAACTTTTAAAGTAATTGGCTCAACAATTTAGAATTAATGGTGATTTTTGACTGTCCAATGTAAATATTGTTTTGACTTTTCAATCACCAAGATGTTGATAAGTGAGATTATTTGTGTTTCAGGTTAAGCAGAAAATCAGCAGAAATTAAAAAGGCAAAAAGTAGACATGCCAGCAAATGTCTTACATGTATTCACCCATTCTTGCAGGACTGTTCAGCATGTCTTGAAAAGTAAATGTACACTATATTTACCAAGTAGTATAGATGGATGATTAATTCTCTAGTAAAAATAGAATTTAGATTTTAAGAAAATACAGTAGTGAGAAAAAAAGCATATCTACGGTTTTTACATGGTCTGACATGCATTAATATATAAAGGAACCACGGTATCTTTGAGAGAGAAGAGTTGATGCATTGGAATCTTTGTGCATATTTTCCCCTGTATTTAAATGTAAACTTGTGAATTTCATATTATATAATTTTAAATTTCAAAAAGAAGGCAACAGTCTGTTGCCCGATTCACAGGTGAACATAAGATGTTAGTTGGAAACACCAAAACAGAAAAAGATCCAAGTATTTTTAAACGTTTACACTCAGACATTTAACTGATATTTTCACTGTTTCTTTAAATATTAGAGGACAGTTTCTGAGCTTAGTAGGATCTGTATTTGTGTTCAAAATCACAAAGCAGTTTTTAATGGATGTTTTACAGAAGAGTTAGAGTAATTTTCTGTGCAGTGTTGACTTAGTTTATAAGAGTTTTAGGTCAGGAGCTTTTTTTTTCCACCTATAAGGTCATCTTGATACTTTGTGTCACCAGAGTCACCAAAATGCACACAAAAAAAGTTTTCAGCTATCATAGTTACTTCATGAAGGTTTGGGTATGGGTTTTCTATCCATACCCCTCCCCCCCCTTTATTTTTTTCCCTCTTAAGTAAAATGTTTGATGATCTAATGAAATATTGTGAAAATAACTGGGTGCTTGTGGGCAACCAGTTCATTTTCTGGAGTAGCTTGTTCTGCTGGTCTTTCAGAAGTATTGAATTGTAACAGTGGAGTAAAATACCAGTGGTCTGTCAGTGGGTATTTATCACACATTTTTACTTCAGCCCTCTTAATATAATAGTGAAAAGTCAAAATTAAAAGTCGAATTGATGAGTGTTGTTTATATATTTTTCTGCTGATTATATTTTCTTGCAAGATTTAGATTGTAAGGGAAATTGGGATGTCCCTTGCTGGTTAGGTGCTTGATTTTTTTACATCTGGCTTCTAAATTCAGTCTTCAGCAGTAATTTTGCTTCCAGATTTCAGCTTCTGATTCCACATGTATTCCTTCAGTGGCGATGTTGGGTGCAGTGTGCCTTGTGGCTTGTCTTCTATGTTGTACCAACATGAAACCATGTAGAGAATGTCGTCCCTCTGGAGCAGTCATCAGAAACCGAAAGGATGTGTGTTAAATGTAGAATGTTCTGAACTTTCATTAGTGAACAAAGAAAAACAAATTGTACTTTACTCTGTCCTCCATTGTTAGAGGAAAAATCAAGATACAAGTAGACTGTGAACCAATAAAATGTTATCTGACAGATGTCTGAAACAAGAGCTGAGAGGTGCAGGATCTGTCCTAGTTAGTGTCAGATTCTTTGCCTGTGGAATTTGGCATTTTTCAGGATGTTATGGAATCTAGTATTTTAGCTATATGGTTTGCCATTCTTGTGCAACTTGATACCAAGTATTTTATTTGTCTCTTGCTTTGCAGTTACTTCTTGCAGTCTAATTTCACTTTCCCCAAAAGGAATTAGTTACCGTGCTTGCTACCTATAGCTTGGTAAACTCGGCAGTAGGAGTCAAGAAGCTGAGTACAGTGTGCGTTGGAAGAAGGGTGGAAGTTAAAAATGTAGGCAGTGTAGGCTAGTGAGCTAAGTGGTTTGTTGGAAGACATAAACATCTGAGGCAGGGAAGATGAGCTGCTGAGGCTGGGCACTAGCTTTTTTTTTTCTTTTGGTACAGGCAGTCCAGAAAGTTGCTCTGAGCAACCTTAAAAGGCAGAACTTGCGTGTTTTTTCTGGCTTTCATGGAATCCATACACAAAATTCATATCTTTGAAAATAACCCCTGACAAATTCTGAGTTATGACACAGATGTTAGGAAAGAGACAAATAGGAATTAATGATTAATAAATAATCACAATGAAATGGGAAGAAGCATTTCAGCTAGGTAATAATTACATGAGGATGATTTCTGGATTTGTTGTGTATGTTGAAACAGTGAAACTATTAGTGTTTATAAGCTCTGTAAGCTAGGAGAGGGAGGCTAACTGAGGTAGGTATTTTCAAGTCACTAACTGCATTAAAAACTCACCTTGTCTTTGCAGGAGGAGAGACTTCAGCATGCAAACCTTCATCTGTTCGGCTTGCACCATCGTTTTCATTCCATGCTGCTGGCCTTCAGATGGCTGGACAGATGTCCCATTCGCATCAGCAGTACAGTGATCGTCGTCAGCAGAACATAAATGACCAACAGGTTTCTGCCTTATCGTATGCTGACCAGATTCAGCAACCTCTAACGTTAACAAACCAGGTAAGTGATAACAAGTAATTCTAGATGTAACATTTCTTTCTCTAAATACATTGTATACTCATAAGTTAAAGATCAGGGCATATATTTTTGTGGTTTGCTTTGGTGCGTTTTTTTTTGTTTGGTTTTGTTTTTTGTTTTTTTAACTAACTAAGTCTTGACTCTTCAAGGATGGGTGGATGAATAAGTTTCTGGTACATATTTATTGTGATTATTCTACTTCTAACATTTATTAAACGAGAGGGGAGAAAGGTAGTCCAAATAGAAAGTTGGAAAGAGTTTTAATTATTTTTTTGTTAGGTTGCTTTTTCTTTCAGGATTGTTTGATGTTAGAATGTGGTTGTTTATTACTTATTCTAATGGACAGTGTTTTAAAGCAGAGTCACTGTTCAGTGTATTTGGAATAGAGAGGTTTGCATGAAAGATGCTTTATTAAGGAAGATCCACTTTATTTGACAGAAAAAGCAAAATCTAAAGCTATGTGATTATTGGGGTTTTGCTACTACTAATTTACTACTTAGTATTGCAAAGAGGTAAAATGACCACAGGGATTATGCTGATCATGGATGCTTTTTAGCTGTTGAAATTAGTATTTCTTCCATGCTGCTTTTTTGTTGCTAGAACTGCTGAAGTAGTATTGTCCTGTGTAAGAGATTATTCTGTTGCTTCCTTAAAAATGGCACAGCCCAGTTGTGGAGATGTGAATTCAGATATGTTTCAAAGCTTAAAATTCAGATATGTTTCAAAGCTTAAAATTCTGGATTCTCTTAAGTCACAGCTTCAAAATTTGGCGCAGGATGATAAGGCATGTTCCACTTAAAGATGATGGAGTGTGTTGCCTTTTGCTGCTAGCAGATTCAGGTCTATTCCTTGTATTCAAGATGGGTTCAGTAGATAAATCTACCACCAAGAGATATACTCTGTTGGTATTGCTCTGTAGGAGAGCACTTATGCAGAAAGAGGGAAGGATTAGAGAGGATGGGAATGGTCAAGCTAAGTGCCAGGATATTTGATACTAGGATTTGGAGATCTGTAATGACTAGGGAGGGCTCTGTGAAGGCTGGCAAAGAATGTTTTTTACTTTCATGAGAGCCACTCAGTAGGAAGAGTAAATCTGCTCATATATAATGGTATTTAGCTTGAGAAATCTACAGAGGTATTTGGTGTGACTTTTTTTAGGTTAAAGGTTCCTCATAACCTCCACAATGTGGTTAGGGTATCAGTCAGCCAGTTAAGAAGAGTTACTGTGTTCCTTAAACCCTTCAGGGTGCTTATCTGAGCACTATGATCTGGCATCGTATTTGTGAGTTTTAGTGTACATCAGTGCTTAGTTGTTCATGTTTTTAAACCAAACAGCAAAATCAAAGCACTTCAGGACATAACGCCATCAGTTGCTGTTTGTTGTCACAATGGCTTTAAAATGGTACATGAAGAATAGAAAGCTGAAGAATAGTTTTTGGAGAATAGCCAAGAGTTGTTGACCAAAGAAGGCAGCCCACTGAAATGAGGATGTAAATGCAGGGAAAAAGCTGTAGTTGGATCTAGGAAGTTACCCCTATGAAGAAATGATCAGCTGGCCACCTTGATAATGCTATTCAAGCTGTCTTCGCACCTAAGTCTTTTCCAGTTCTGTTTTGGTTTTTCTCCATTATTCTGTCATCATATTTTACTGTAATTGCATTGCAGTCTTAATAGTTCTCTGCTTAAGCAGCTCAGAATTGTTACTCCTTTATCCTTTGTGAGCTGCTTTCAAGGATCCCTGACTTTGACAGTGGTCAACTTTTTGAAGTCTTCTGACTACTTGCTTTTCGGGACTCTTTCCTCCTGTGAGTTATTGTGCTTTTCCCATCAGCAAGGCCCATAAAGAGTTCTCCAGGTTGGCATGGAGGTTTTATATGAGCCTCTGCTGAGGAGTCTCAGTGGCTTTTTGTCTTTGCACTAGTTAGTCTGATCTGCAACACCAAATACAGCTAACATCTCTATGGCAGAAAGTCAGATCATCTGCTCTAGTCCTTGTCTCTGCAAAAACTTATTCTTTCTCTTTCAATAGCCCTTTTGTCAGCTCTAGTTCATCTTGATTAAAACATAACTCTTAATTTTTTTTTTCTTATGAAAGACATGACCCTCTATTGTTGAAGGCTTTGTTCTGTGTTCTGTTTCTCCATTGCTGTGGACTACCATCTTACCTTCTGCTCCAGCTGTAATCTGCATACCGTCTAGGTTTTCATGTTTAAATGATATGTACATCTCACAGATTCTTTCTTTATGACATTTCTACAGGAATCCTTTTCATTCGGGGTATTGCCTTGAATGTGCTGCAGCTTGTCCTTGATAAAAGTAGTTCTCTTCTGTATATGTCAATTCCAAGAAATTCTCACAGAGATAATTTTCTGAACTGTCCTCATGCAGTTGGTTTATTCCTCTGTTGGAACCTCCTCACCAGTAACTCTTTCTGCTATGTGCTTGTCTGTTTTCTAAAGCTTCTAGTGTCAGACTAAACTTTTAGTAATGGCAGCCTCTCTTCAGTCACATAAAGTGACATAGTCCTGTGTTTTCAAATACGTATAGTTTAACATTGTATTTTTAACTGGGACAGCAAAAAGAATAGGCTGAATATCTGGTGTTAGAAGCTTGATAGATTGATCTGATATAGCCGTGAAAAATAGGAGTAAGAAAAAGGTGACTTTTGGTGGATACAAGAAGTATAATTCTTAAAGGGTGGGTCTTTTTAATGCAGTGCCTTGCATCCAAACAGACGTTAGGTCTCTGAGCTTCAGTTTCCCATATTTCCTAATGCAGTGGTGGTCATCAGCAACTTAGACCATAGGTTCATCTTTGGTGCCACCGGTTTCCACAGTGTAGAAGTAGCCCATTTAGGTGCAAGCGTCCAACAGTTGCTTAATAGCGAGTCGCCAGCCCCTTTGCTCCCGAGAGTGCTCCTTGTCCATTTAGTGGCCGGATGGTGGGTCAGTGAAACGGGCGAGGAGGCTCCCAGGCTCGGCGATGATTATGCTGGGAGCGCCGGTCAGAATTCTTTCCCGAGCTCCAGCCACCATCTGCCGGCCAGAGCGCCGCACTGCATTGCCTGCTTCTCTGCAAGGCGGTGCTCTGCCTCGGGAAACTGCCTTTGGCTGGGAAAGCCAGCTCTCTCCTCAGTATTCCCATCGTTCAATAAACTCCCCCCTGTTTAATAACTACGTATTTTAGAGTGTATCTTTCATCGAAGGAGCTGAGAATACAAATGCTATAAAGGTTACTTTCTCGTTTGTTACATTTGCTGAACTTTGAAACAAAGTATTTTGTCCAAATCCAGGCAAGATTTAATTGCTTGAAAATAAAAGCCGCGATGAAATGTCAGCTTTTGAGATGCTGAAGTTTTATAGAAAGAATAGATAGCAAGTAGTTCCTCGCTGAAAGTAAATTTCTTTAGGCTGCAGCAAGATGCTCAAGGATACTGCTTGTCAGTTGCTAAGAGTAGCTGTTAAGTTTTAGCATGTAGAAGAGCAGCATTTTCTGTAAACAATGTCATTTTGATAAATAGCAGAGATGATCTGACATAGTATGTTTGTTCAGGTTATTTTTGTGGCTTTCTTTTTACTGAGGCCTGACTCCCTTTTCCGAGAAGTATTGTCTTGTTCAAGTTCCTCTAATGATTTTCATTCATAACCAAATAATGGGGAAGCAAGGCCTTGAATGTTAATTTATTGTTTTTATTCCTGTTCTGTCCTGCTTTTTTTTTTTTTTTAATTTGTAATGGCTTGCAGACCATATTCTGGTATTTTATGAATCATTCACAGTTGCTGATTAAAGATTGGGACACAGTAATGTCAATTTATATTAAAGTTGTATAAATTATGTGTATTTATATTACACGTTACCCTTAAAATACTATTTACATAATCTTTTCTTGCACCTATTGCTTTGTGGCTATGGTCAATAGAACCTCATCTCATCATTGGCAAGGAACAAATATTGGGAAGATGCTTCAAAGCTGGCCAGATTGCTTTGTTTTTCACTTATTTATGAGGTCTTAAATTACAGTTAAAAACTTCCAGCTCCGTCCTTTTTTATTATTTTTATTTTTTCTTCAGTAGTTAGGCTTAAGGCTTTTGTTTCCTGAAAACCGTTGGATTCTGTTTACTTTAAATCTGTGATTCACAAAGTGCCAGGCCTGCTGCTAGGATGGGGTCTTGCTCTTGGTTGTGTGGTCTCACCTCTCTGATGAGTGTCAAACAGTTTCAGGAAAGCAGTAAGAGCATCCAGCCTGGAGTGAGTAGAAGAGATGAGATCTGTGGAACCTTTCTTCTTTAGCACTAACAAACAGTAATATTTCTTCATCCAGTTTCAACTGGTTGCATCTTGAGAGTTCAGCATGGCCTGATGCGAATATGAGATAAGAGCTTAAAAGTTTTCAGAACTTCAAACAAGTATTTCTTTTGGGCTGTGCAAATGTTTATCTTCATCGTGGAAACTCAGACTGCCTGAAACTTTACGTACAAAAGACTAGAGGATTGATTTACTTGATGAAGAAGTTGAGGTGAGATTCCTGGCCAGATTTTGGTAACAAATTCCAGCAATTTAGCTTTCACAAAGTACCTGGAATTTAAAAGTCAGGCTGACTGCTGAACAGCTGTCTCTATATGTATCTAAGGTCATTTATCACCTGCAGAATTCTAGGTTTTGCCAACCAGATGCTGGCCAGAGATTTTATTGATTGTGAAGTCAGTGTGTTCTAGCAGGCAGTAGCAAATCCTTCAGTTCAGTTACTTCAGCTATCTAATCAGCAACATTATTATTAGTGATGGTCAGACTTCACCAGCATCTGCAGTGAATGTGAGCATGCAGTTGGTTTCAGTGAAAGTATTTCTTTCACTTTCCATCTGTTTCAGATATATTTTAGAAAAATATGTTTTTATCCTCTGGCAATAAGAGTTTCAGAGTGGGGTTTTTCATTACCTTTGTCTTACTCTCCACTACTCCTTTTTAAAATGATTAGGCTGAATCAGGATGAAATCTTGGCAGATGACCCTTCTTTTCTTGCTATTTTTATTTATTTATGTAATTTTAAGCATCCCTGTTTCTTACTTTTATTCAGCAACCTTATTTATTTGGGGAAGGAAGCTGGGATAGGAGGGAAATGCTCAGGCAGTGATGAAAAAGTAATTGAACTGAAATTCTGTCCCTACCTCCATGCAGTTCTGGCTCTGAGAACAGTTAGTTTGAAGAATAGTGCTGGATTTATCTTGTTTTGTTCTCTGGCACATAAGCTTTTTTCTCTTTGGCCATTTTTCTAAAAACCTGAAGTTTACTGTGTATTATGAGTGTGTTACTATGGCTTGTGGTTATAGAAACTAAACATCTGTTTTGTTGACCCTCTGGAGACATCATCTATTATGTGGCTGCTCACCACCATATGGGATTAGTGTTGACTTCCTGTCCTATATTATGGTGATGCAAGAAGGTTTTTGAATAGCAAGGGGCATAGGAGATGTGTTTGGTCCATTTAGTTCTTCAATATGGAAGTCTATTAAGTAGGCTATTACAACTGGATTCTTGCTAAAATCCTCATGATTTATTCTGTTTGTAAAATGGAACATGTACTATATGCAAGCAGAATTTCTCATCCTTTTTTTTTAAGTGAACGTAGATAGTGATAGATCCTTTCTTTTTAAAACTAAAACCTGAATTAAAGCATTCCATTAACAGAATATATATGTGCTTAGAATTTCCTGAAATCAAAGTAAAATGCATTTAGTAAGGAACAGTGTCATCTGGATATACAAAGTGTATATCCAAAGGGAGAGAAATATGTTGTTTGTTTCTTCAGTTTAAACTGAAGAAACCTCAAGGACAGTGCCACTTAAAATAATATACCTGAATTAAAGTCATAGTTCCCTTAAAACACATTTTGTCTCAAACGCATTGAGTGGGCTTTCGATTGCCCTTTTTTCTGTTTATTAGATTCTTCTTTGTTTAGACTAATTAAAGGTTGCTTCTTAGCACTATGTCCTGTGTGTTTGGTGAATAGGTAAGGAAACCAGATTTCCGTTCTTCACTCATAATCTTCATCATGGTGCCATCCCAGGTAACTGAGCTGTTTCCACTGAGGCCTAAGTGTGGACCGGTCAGAATGTGATGAGTATTTACTGACATAAATGATTGTAAGGAAAGTAGTTTCTTGTCTCACTCTTGAAATACAAGCATATCTTTAGGAAGATCTGAGGGTGCAGTGTTGCTCTCTGGCCACCAGATAGAGACTGAAGCTTGTGCAATAGGATTTTTCTTTTTCTTTCAATTTCCCCACCCTCCCCCATTTTTTAATTCCTCCTTCTTTCTTTGAAGGTAAGAGGGAAATCAGTATTACCCCAGTGAGAAAGAATTTTAGAGTGTTAATGTATAAAATGTATAATGACCACTTTGTTCCATAGTCTTCCATCTGGAAGAAGGGAACAAGAGGCTTCTAAAGGATCTTGGAAAAACAAGAGAATGTTACAGATTTTGTGATATAACAGGGAGAGGAAGGAGAGGTCAGTTTTCTCTTTTCTCCCTCCCAAAAGTTTATGAACCCAGGAGAGCAAAATAGTACCTGTTAAAAAAGTTTGTACAGGTTATAAAGTATGTCCTCAGAAATGTGTGTTTGTCTAAATGCCTAATTAAAATCACAGTTTTCAAATAAGGTGCTGGCTGCAAGCAACATAGGGGCAGCCTGCAGAACTTTGAGTATTTATGATTAGGGAACAGAAACAAATTCGATTTTTTTTTCTTTCTTTTTTTTTTTACTAGGCTGCTTTTCAGAGTTTAAATAAGAATGTTGGTTGGGTTTTTTTTTAAGCAGCCCGGCAAATTCCACTTATAAATTGGAAAATAAATATGAATGCTTGTCCTACAAATTACATTTCCAAATCATAGCAGCCTGATGTCTGGATAGTTGATCTGAGCAATGGAGTTCTTCCACACTGAGTGTCTTTCCTGGAAACTTGTAGCCTGTGTAACAGACATGCTGTGCTGGTCATGTCAGCCTAGGATGGAGATTGGTCCTTCCCGGTACTGGTACACCACAGAATGGTTTCTTCTACCAGCAAAATCTGCCAGTGTCCCAATAATCTCTTTAAATCAGATGAAGAAATTTAAGGGAAATATGTGCATTTGAAAAACTTGTAACAGTGACAGTTGGGATTAGGACTAGATGCTGTTAAGTGCTTTGGGAGAGCACCAAAAGAGACCACATTTAGGTATGAATTGTTTAATGGTTCATGTTTGTTTAATAGATGGCATGAAAGAAGAAACAAAAATGTTTTGTAAATGTCAATTTGTTTAGGAAACTTTAAAACCGATTTCCCTGATGTTTACAAAATGGCCATGCTTGTAATAATAAAAGAAGTAAGAAATTAATTTGGTAAACGTGTTCGAGGGAAATTGATGGTAGTGGGCACATCCAAAGGTGAATTGACAGGAACAAACACCTAGGGCATGACTTGGGTTAGAATTCCCGGAGGGAAGTTTAACTGTATTACATTGTCTCTGAGAAGCATTTCCTAATCAAAAAGACCACAAGACAGCAGCTTTGCAGGGGTATAAGAACGTTTTGTGGGTGTATTTGGAGAGGGGTGCACCAAAGCTTTGAATTGCTGTTTCTGGGGAGCAGTCAGCTTTGTACCTGTTGGGAGTCTCAGCTTCACACAGATGCAGTAAACTGACTGCTAGTGTCTTACCTTCCCCCTCTGTCTTTAGCTCTGTCACTTTTTCATCCTCGGTCTTGCTCGCTGCTTTAGGTTTTTACCCCCATGTTGGTCTGCGCTTCCACTGGAGGAGGATGTGAGCTTAGCTTTCTAGTATGGTTGCTTGGGTACCTGAGTCCAGGTCCAGTCTCAGAAGCAGAAACTCTTGTCGCTTCTATTTGTAAGAATTGAGTCACTTCAATGTGATTTTGTTAATTGGTCATTAAGGGGGAAAAAAGAAAAAAAAGGTGTTTGCACAGCCACTTCAGTACATAGTAACAAATACCATAAAAGGCAGAGGAGCAGTTACGCTTTTCTGGTTGATTTATTAGTTAAGCAATAGTGATATAAAACTCAGTTTCATTATTTTTGTTGATGGTTCATGATCTTTCCTCAGCTTTGCAGGAGGTTGCATGTCAGTATTTATCTGTACCAGGAGGCAGCAGAAAGATGAAGCATTTAGAAGTGAAGAATTATGAGCAGTCAGCATATTTGATGGCATGAGATGAGAGTTGTAAGGCAGAATGTGGTGATGCTCCGTCACCTAACCCTCTTAGTAGCGAGTAAAGAAATATAAATTGTTTTACCATACATAACAATCATAGCATGGTTTGGGTTGGAAGGAACCTTAAAGATCATCTAGTTCCAAACTCCTGCCATGGGCAGGGACACCTTCCGCTAGACCAGGTTGTTCCAAGCCCTGTCCAACCTGGCCTTGAACTCTGCCAAAGACAGGGCAGCAACAGCTTCTCTGGGCAACCTGTTCCAGTGTCTCACCACCCTCATAGCGAATGAAATAAGCTTTTCTCCAGTGGAATTGCTTAAACTTGCCCAGTGGTTTTCTGTTATTGGGAAGGGAAGGAATAGAGGTGTAGGCTTGGGGACCAGTAACACTAGCCTCACCTCTATCTCCTAGCTCCCCATCCCTGCCACCCCATCCCTGCCACTGGGTGAGATAGAGGAGTTGATAGAGCTTGTCTGCTGCTACAGCTGTGCTGCTAAGTAAAGCGTCCAGTGAGCAGATAGTTAGCTTTAGCCAAATGAAATGGTTCATGAGTTAGTTTTTTCTGCCTTCTCTTTTCTGGGTCTGTTGCTCGCCTTCAGCTTGCCACTTGGAACTGTCTTTCCAGGAGCTTCATCTTCTGAGATTTCAAACAAATCTTAACAGAGGAATAGAAGTTGCTTGGTAGATGCAGAATTTACATGGCATATGTGTGCAAAGAAAAAGAAGCACACTAGTGAATTTATCACACATGAATCTTGTTTCTTCATGAAACCAATTAATAGCATGCTATTGAAGATATTTTCTGCCAACACAGTCAATTGTAGGAAACACAGATGAGGAACATAACTACTTTTTCAGGGGTGTTGTTTTAAAACTTCAAAAGTAGGTATGGGGCTCATGTTCATTCCTTAGATTTCTTCACATTTTCTTTGGGTTTTAGATTTAGATTTAGGCCTGGATGTTATGGAGCATGTTAGATCTGAGGTGGCTTGGTTTTGAATTTTATACAGTTTAGATGTGGCAAAATGCCACAGTTCTGCAGTAGTTACTACTGTTAACTTCTATCTGCGGTTTTAATGCAGCTATACATGAAATATGGTTACTATTCATGTATCAGTCATGAGATAGGAGTAATATGAGCAAGATTCTCAACAAAAGAGTTGTATTTTAACCAAGAGAAAAACTATTGGGATTAAGCCTGTTAGGCATAACAGGAGGAGAGATAGAAGTCTTGGGATTTCTTTCTTTTTTACTTTATTAATTAAATATATTAAAAAAAAATAATTTCTTTTGATTCCAGTATTAATTTTTCTTTTTTTTTAATGTTAGCTTGAAGAAAAAATGTTGTAATGAAATAGGTCATTTCTGTGAGGAATATCGCAATTTAGTGTAGTAATTATATCCTTAAATTCCTAACTTGTTTTCTAAGTTATGATAATGGTCATATTACAGAGGCGGATGCCCCAAACTTTCCGAGATCCAGCCACTGCTCCCTTGAGGAAGCTCTCCGTAGATTTGATCAAAACATACAAGCATATTAATGAGGTAATGGCTCCAGCTGTCTTTGTAATGTGTATTGATATGAAAGTTTTGCTTCCAATACATTACTAAGTATATTTTCTGTTAATTATCTCACAAAGAGATAAGGGAAACCAAGCTTTCTCTATGTTGTTCACGTGTCATTGGAGATCACTGATGTTATGATCCTGCTTTCTGTCTAGCACGTAGGAAATATTTCATCCTTGAATTTATTTTCCCTTGTTTTATAAACAAATGCTGAGCTTTTCTGTTGCATGATAAGGAAATACTTTTCTAGATCATGCTATAAGCCTTTATGAATGTGTCTAAAGACTTGTAAGAAAAATATGAAAGTTAAATATCCCAAATTATTTAATTAAATATTGCTGGCAAATGTAAAGTATAAAAATTACAGGGTTAATATAGTTTCTAACTCCTTGGAAATTGTAGGGAATGTGAAAGGATTTCTGCAGTGATTACTGATGTCCTTGGAATACTTCTTTGCCAGTCTTGTGGAAAAGCAACTGATAATTCTTTTTTCTAGGCCACTAATAGTTTTTAATTTTGCTGTGCGTCTATGTATCTTTTTTGCAGCTATGAACTGTATGGTTCAGTGTTTCTAGTACATTTATTTAGATCTCCTTTCTGAGTTTTAAAATTATTCATCAGGACTTTGCTTTGGTATTATGACTCGAGTTCAAATAGACAGGTAGCAAGAGAAGATTGATTATTTTTCCAGTAGTAAAAGTTGCATATTAAAATCACAGGATTAAGTGTGATAATTATAAAAGATGATCCTATTCTTTATTGTACCAATGTTTTAAAAAGTGCTCTTAAGTAATATGCTTTTCACATTTAGGTTTACTATGCAAAAAAAAAACGGCGGCATCAACAGGGCCAAGGAGAAGATTCCAGTCACAAAAAGGAGAGAAAAGTTTACAATGATGGCTATGATGATGACAACTATGACTATATTGTGAAAAATGGAGAGAAGTGGATGGATCGTTACGAAATTGACTCTTTAATAGGCAAAGGATCCTTTGGACAGGTAATGTGTATTTGCTGAACAACCTATAATTCATGTGAATCATAATATGCATTTCATTTGAAGTGTTATTCCTGTTCATTTTGAAATCAAACTCTTAATCCTATTACACCAAGTGCCTGCTCGAGACACATTTTGTGCTGGTTCTTGTTACTGCAGATAATGTTTGAATATACTTTGTTATGTACATCTGGTAACGCATTTTGCAGTGAGCAACTCCTCAGCCTTTTGCTATCAGTTTACATTTTTAGCTGTTTGGTTTGGAGGTTTAAATTAAAACAATAGCCTAGTGCTAGGGATTACCTACTATAAATGTTACTTACTAGCATTTATTTTGACTGTTGGTAGCTGTAGCTAATGCTTGAGAAAAAGGCTGGAAGCAGCATGAAACTTTTGTTGCTTTTGTTAGTTTTTCTCAGATTTTGCCAGTTGTTTTACAGTATTTGATGATTTGATAATTGCATTTAGATATAATGCTTGCCTCAGTGAAGCTCAGTGGAGCCTCAGTTCTGTTTTGTGACATCACTGCAATAATCATCACGTCATTTATTGTGGCTTTACTGTAGTATCAAGTAGGAGAAGTAAAATAATAAAAGTAATCTAGTTGGCAAGAACAAAAGTTCTAGAAATATTTTCTCTGAATTCAGAAATTGAAGAAAGTTTAGAGAGTGAGTTTTGCTGTATTTTAAAACTAGAGAGGTTTTACTGATATGTTTGACTTTTCTCTTTCAGGTTGTAAAGGCTTATGATCGAGTGGAACAGGAGTGGGTGGCTATCAAAATAATAAAAAACAAGAAGGCTTTCTTAAACCAAGCCCAGATTGAAGTGCGACTGCTTGAGCTTATGAACAAACATGACACAGAGATGAAGTACTATATAGGTATTTGAATAGTTCTGAATTTTTAATTTTATTCAATTATGCATATTTTAGTCTTGCTATATAGTGTAGGAGGCTTCTGGTGCTAAAGAAACAAAACGAATAATATATAACTTTTAAAATCAGTAATATATATTTGGTGCAAATTTTCTAGTTTGCTTTGCAACAGGACAAGATCCAGAAGAGAAATACATAAAATCATTTGCGGTAGCAGATTTGTTACTTTGTAGCGTTGAGATCTTCTGTAGTATTTTCTTTTTCCAGTTATTGATATGGACACCTGAAGAAGTTGCTGTGGACTGGCTTTTCCACAGAAGCTGTGATCTGTGGTAGTTGCAATCACTTTCACTACTTCGAATATATTTTATTATTATCTTAGAACTGTCATGGATAAAAACATGCTATTTAACATAAATCAGCATCATACAGTAGTTTTATGGCTAGCTTAATTATTTTTTGAGTGTATGTATTAAAAATCTCAAAATTTTGTATAACAGAACTAAGATAAGACGTGTGTAAATATTAAGGTTTGGAATTCATAGCCCAGAAAATACTTTGAAGATTATAATTTTGATAGTTCCTGTAAATGGGAATGGTGTTCCCTTGACTTACTATTATATTGCTAGGTGAACTTTATAATAATGATGAAATTAAGTCAGTTCGTGTAAAAGTTTACTAAATCCTTTCCATGCTCTGGAGTGGAGAATTTGGAAAAGACATGATGGAAGGACTGCAACAGCATGTTGTAAAAAGAGATGGAGAAATATGAAAAAGGTTATTAAGGAAATTGAAACTGGTTTTAATCATTCTTTAGTTTGTAGAAGCTGAAATACGAACAGCTCTGCTTTCTGATTTGTATATATATGTATTGGATTACTATTTTTTCTTTCTATAATGCAGAAAGAAACCTTTGAAATAATGTTAATATGCATTGATACTAAGTTATCTGATGAGTATTCAGTTGAATTTTCACTGGTTTTATAAAATATATTCACAGTACATTTATGTATTCAGTGTAGAAGTTTTTAAGGTATTTTTAACTTACATTTATTAATAACGTTTGCTTAAAATCTGAAGTTGACAGTGTTGGAAAGGTGTTTTAGGAACATTGAAGTCATGACCAGTTTCATATTAATACACAGCAAGTAAAGACACTACAGCTTCATCAAATAAGCTCTTGGAATTTTAAATTGTTAGAGATTCTGTTTGTAATATTAGGTAAAACGAAATGGACCAAAACATCATATAATCTCAGGATGGCTTTACATAGAGAGCAGCGCTGAAAAAGAAAAGGGGGAGGAGGGGGGAAAGTATAATTTTGAACAGTGGAGGAATAATAAATATTACCTTTGCTTAGGTAGGTGATTTAGACTTGTTTCAAGCTGATTTTCAAGTCTCTTAGGGTATATTTGAATAGCTTCCCTTTCAGTTAATACCGTATTAATGAACATGACAGCATCAGTAAAGATCAAAAATCCCAAATGGATAATGTTTTTAATAAATACCTTGTACTGCATGCTGTGCAAATATGGATCATGGAAAACTGAGATCTCCAGGCACTTCGCTGGAAGATGTATCTAAGCATAGGAACAGTTGTTTATGAACATACTTTTGTAACGAGATGTAATTAAAGCATACAGCATATTGATGTAAAAAGTAAGTTACCAGTAGGACATACGGACATTTCACCCTCTCCTAGTCTTTCAGATACATGATGCTAGGAAAAGCTGAATAAAGGCTGAAAGCATTGCAAGTATTTCAATATACTGTGTAATGTAAAGTGTAGATTTTGGAGAGAACATGGTTAAATACATTGTAGCTTGATTTTTAGGAACATGAATTCAATTGCTTACACTTAATGTCAGATCTTCAGTACCTTCAAACCGGACTGGTCTCCTTCAGACTAAACCTAACACACGTGTAAGAGTGCATTAAAGTCTTAAAGTTTTGTGAAAATTTATGGCAGAGAGATGGAGGAGGAATGTTCAAATTTCATGTCTTCACTGAAGGGAAGATATGGCAAGTTCAGCTCTTATCCAGGCTGAGCTGTGTGGCAGCTGCAGCTGGCCAGAAGCGTGCTGGTAGTTACAAATCAGTTGGAGTAAGTAGTGATTCCAGCAAGCTTAGGTGGTGTAGGGAGGTATTGGAATCAAGTGTAGGAAGACCACAAGAAAAGGTGCTGGTGCTTTCATGGTGCAGGATAGTGGAATTATGACAAAGATGAGAAAATATGAAAGGTCTAGACAATGAGGTATTGCAGGAACTGGCATCAGGCTGGAAGCAAATTGTACTGTTAGAAGTAAGTTGTAAGGGACTCATAAAGAACTGGCATAGGACATCAAGTAATAACCTTAACTGAAAGTCTGAATCCCCATTGTGCTAATACTGGTTGAGGATTTTATTATAACAAAAAGGAGCATGTGTTGCTTTTTATCTGAGAGCCAAAGTATTTTTCGTATTTCATTTGTAGTTTTTTTGTGGCAACCAACGTGAATGCTTGACAGACTAGTAAATCCTGCTTGCCTTTAAACAGATTCATGTGGTGAATTTTTCACCTGTGTCATGTAAAAAATGGAGTGGATTTGGACTAGATTGGTTGCTTTCATAAACTGAGATTTTGCTTGATTGAAATGAATACAATGCCCATGGATATTGATCAGTTTTATTAATCGAAGTAATTGAAATCAGAGCATACAAATTGCAGTAATGTCAGTATATTTTAAATGAATATGACAGATATTTTCTCTATAAACATAAGGGAAATTCCTAATAAATAATTCAGTCTGAAGTGCAATATCTGCTTTATTGTTGAGAATACCTCTGTATGTGCACTTCTTCTAGTCAGCTTGGACTTGAATACAGTTTTAGCTTTAGGAGGATGGAAAAATGAGCTCTCCCTTGAAAAAGATCAAAAGTGTTGTGACAAAGCTTGTGTTACACAGTTTGCGCTTCTTGTCTTTTTTGCTGATCCTTCTATTTACCCAAAGATGCATTGGCCTTTTCTAATAGGGGAGTGATAGCTTATGTTGAAAAAATAGAACTACTTAAAAGACAGAAGTACTTTGGTTAATGTAGTTTTCCTGAGGTACACTTGAGGACGCTTCAGATGTGTAAAATGTCCCCCTGCACTTCAGGCACGGGAGCAATACTTTGTAAATAACCATAGATCCAGGGAAAAAAAAAGTAACACTATATTATCTTACAGCTCAGCTTCTTACATATTGATTAATATATTTAAGCATTGTGTTGTAATTAGCAGACACAGGATATGTGTTAATTATTTTCTTCCCCTTTTTAAAGTACATTTGAAGCGCCACTTCGTGTTCCGAAACCATCTCTGCTTGGTCTTTGAAATGCTGTCCTACAATCTGTATGATCTGTTGCGGAACACCAACTTCAGAGGCGTCTCACTGAACCTGACACGAAAATTTGCACAGCAGATGTGCACTGCACTGCTTTTTCTGGCGACTCCTGAACTTAGTATCATTCACTGTGACCTAAAACCTGAGAATATACTGCTCTGTAACCCCAAACGAAGCGCTATCAAGATTGTTGATTTTGGCAGTTCATGTCAGCTTGGACAGAGGGTGAGTATTAGTAAAAATTCTGTTTATGCTACTGTTGGGTGCATATGTAAAAAATCATAATATATAGATGGGTAACTTAAACTTTATTAATAATCATTTAAGTGAAATACAGGTAATATTTACATAGGGTTTTAGACATCAACAAACCACAGGAGCCTTAAATATGAGGTTTAGTTCCATAGTAGTTAAACCTTCACCATAGTGATAAACTTCCCCTCTTTCTTTTCTTCTTGGTTATATTTGTATGCTATGTTAGTGCAAAATGCATCAGCACTTGATTGTAGAAGTCTGCAGTGCTAGTAAATAAATATTTTTTTTTCTTCATAGATATTACTCCTCCCACTTTAGCATTTAGTGTGCCTTAGAGATAAGATATTTGAGGGTTGAGACAGTGCAGAAGCTGGCTTTTAAAGATAACTGGTTACTAAACCATTTTTACAAACGCTTCAGCAACTGTGGAAAGACTGAATTGAGTTTAGTGGTGGTATTAGTATGAATAAAGATGCATATGGGAAAAGCATTTCCAGGACAAAGGGCCAAATCATTTTCTGTCAGCAGTTCTTCATATTAGGATAGATCTGTATTACTAAATAGTTGACCAAAAATTTGTGATTGTGTCATGTTGCTCATGTACTTTGAAGATGAGTACATGCTTTTATTTGAGCTATTAGAATCTCCCCAGCATAGCCAATTTCCTTTCTATTTGCTTGAGGAAATGTTAAAATATATACAGTACTATCAAGATACTAAAATCATAAATAAGATCATAAATAATTCTGCTTGGATGCTGTCCTGGGTTCAGCAGTAGCAGTCATTTTTCCCCTTCTTGGTAGCTGGTGCAGTGCAGTGTTTTGACTTTCAGCTCGGGAACAGAGCTGATAACAAGCGATGTTTTGGTTTGGCCAAGGACTTTGTGAGCCTCATGCTCTGCCAGGGAGGAGGGGGAGCCAGGAGGAAGCAGAGACAGGACACCTGACCCAAGTTAGCCAAAGAGGTATTCCATACCACAGCACGTCATGCCCAGGAGGTGACTGGGAGTTAGCCGGAAGGGCTGGGAGACTGCAGGGTTGGAGGAGGTATCGGTCGGAGCTTGGTCGGGCTGGGGGGGGGCGAGTTATCGGTCGGCTGGTGGTGAGATGATGTATTCTCTTCCCTTGTTATTTCTTTTATCATTATTATCATTGGTGGTAGCAGTAGTGATTTGTGTTATACCTTAGTTACTAAACTGTTCTTATCTCAACCCGTGGGAGTTGCATTCTTTTCGATTCTCCTCTCCGTCCCTCCGAGAGCAGGGGGAGGGCAAGAAAAAGGGGGAAGTGAGTGAACGAGTTACCTGACTGGGTTTAAACCACGACAGTTCGTTTTTGGCGCCCAACGTGGGGCACGAAGGGTTGAGATAACGACAGATCTGACTGGATTAATAGTCACTCGTCACAATGCTGATTTATTGGCTCTCAGAGTTGTTTCGCTTGATCTCACAGCTTCAGAATGTTGTAACTTACGTAGAGCCGGTATTTGCTGTGATAGTGTTTATCAAGTATGGGGCTTGGGCTAAGGTTCTTGTCTCACTGTGCTTTATGGCAATGGCTTGTAATACGGGCGGGCTCCAGCAGCAGGGCGGGACGGACGTGGCCGTGGACTTGTACCTGGCCGTCCGGCTGCTCTTCACCGTCCTGGCCCTCACCCTACTCTCCATCTTCGTGAGGCTGCGGGGAGCTGAGGGGGAGCGGCCCCGGGAGCCGGCGGCAGCCGAACCGGCCCGGGAGAGCGGCCCCGGGGACCAAGCGGCGGCGGGAGCGGGGCCGGAGGCCGCGAGGGGACGGCTGCCGGTGGAGGAGGTCGGGGCGGTCGAGGAGCAGAAGGAGGCGGCTGCCGAGCAGCGGGAGAAGGCGGCGGAGGAGCCGAGCCCCGCGGCCGAGCCCAGCCCCGCGACGGCCGAGAGCATTTCCCGGAAGCCGCCCGCCGAGCCCCAGGAGGATGCAGGAGACCACGCAGCATTTCCCAGCAAGGCAGAGGAGGAAGAGCTGGACTCAGGAAAAGAGAAGCTGGCGGTGGGAGAGCCGGCAAGCACAGCAGCTGCACCAGCCCCAGTGACAAGTACAGCAGCTACACCAGCCCCAGTGACAAGTACAGCAGCTACACCAGCCCCAGTGACAAGTACAGCAGCATCAGTTGAGAGTTCTGAAGGTTTTGAATGGCCTTTGGGTGTCCTTGGTACCTGCCTGCTGATTGTGATGGGGATCAGCATGTTGGCACACACACAGGCTGTGTTCTACCCACGACCATTTTGTCTGATCTCAAAAGTTAAGCAGAGTCAGGTTTGGGTCTTGTCTGGGGTTAGACGAGGATATGGGGGGACCAAGAGGTTTTCCCCAAGGCTGGACAGCCAGGAGTGGCAGGGTGTGTGGGACAGTATGGGCAAGTATCTAGTCCACTGGGCCCCTCCAGTGCTTTGGAAGCATTGGAGATGGAAGGCAGCTGTATGGAGTCCCCAGCAACAAGCTGCAGAAACTGCTGAAGGGGACAGTGAATTATTTTGAGCCTGGTGGGCCCAATGCACTTCAGGCCATCAGAGCAGAGATGCAACACAGAGATGGACTCATGATCGAGGGGTGGACTTAGCAATGGACACTATTGCCCAGGTTATTCACGAGTGTGAACACTGCACACAGTCTCTCCTGCTCTGGAAGACTGTTACAAGAGATGGAGCCTGACATCATGGACCAGATGGACTCAGCAGCTTTATAGGGACTGGTCCATGCACTAAGATAAGAGTGCACTGAGATAAGAGTGATGGTATATTGAAAATGTGGGATCTGAGCATGACGTGAATGGTATGGAATAAGGGGTGGATAATGTCCTGGGTTCAGCAGTAGCAGTCATTTTTCCCCTTCTTGGTAGCTGGTGCAGTGCAATGTTTTGACTTTCAGCTCGGGAACAGAGCTGATAACAAGCGATGTTTTGGTTTGGCCAAGGACTTTGTGAGCCTCATGCTCTGCCAGGGAGGAGGGGGAGCCAGGAGGAAGCAGAGACAGGACACCTGACCCAAGTTAGCCAAAGAGGTATTCCATACCACAGCACGTCATGCCCAGGAGGTGACTGGGAGTTAGCCGGAAGGGCTGGGAGACTGCAGGGTTGGAGGAGGTATCGGTCGGAGCTTGGTCGGGCTGGGGGGGGGGGGGGGCGAGTTATCGGTCGGCTGGTGGTGAGATGATGTATTCTCTTCCCTTGTTATTTCTTTTATCATTATTATCATTGGTGGTAGCAGTAGTGATTTGTGTTATACCTTAGTTACTAAACTGTTCTTATCTCAACCCGTGGGAGTTGCATTCTTTTCGATTCTCCTCTCCGTCCCTCCGAGAGCAGGGGGAGGGCAAGAAAAAGGGGGAAGTGAGTGAACGAGTTACCTGACTGGGTTTAAACCACGACAGATGCCAAAGCCTCTTTTCTTTAGGAAGAGCTTTGCATATGTAACTCAAGTGTTTGATTTGTACTGACAATTTGCTCGCTGCAGAGTTTACCAGGATGTCCTGTTCAGCTTTCACCTTACAGTAAATTCTTTCCTGGTTGAAAGAATTCTGTTCAGCTGAGCAAGTGACCATTTCTGTTCAGGGTACCTTTGCTTTAGTTGTTTGATAACAAGCTGTTAGCTGGAGAGGTAAGGAAGACTTCTGTCTATAAAAGTTAGACTCCAGTCTCTTCGGAAAAAAAAAGGATTTTGAGCCTTCCCAGGTCCTGTTGTGTACCTTTGGCAGTTTTACCTGTAAAGTTGTGGATGGTATCTTTTTCCTTTGAGCAAGCTGCATGTTAAAGAAACCAAACAAACCAGACAAAAAAAACTCCCTAAATTATGCAGCGTTTTCAAAAGGTATGAAGTTTCAGAAGTAGGACTAGTAATACTGTAGATGGGATATGAGAAGAATTAAGAAGTTTCATGGACCAGCTTTAACAGAAGGCCCTCAATTCTCTCTTGAGGAGTCAGGACTGGCCAGTGGCATCCCATCACTTTTGCCCCATAAGTTTGGGAAGAACAGCTTGGAATATTGATTAGTGTATTGAAAGCAGTGATGAAACGCATATGTAGATTAACAGGGGGACTTTTTTGCTATAAACTAGAAGCTTCTTAGTCTGGGGTGAAGGGAGACACCAGGAGGTGAAATGAGATCTGGATTATGTAGGTCAATGAGATAATTTTGAGATGTTAAAAAGCAGAAATACACACCCCTATGGTAATAATTCATTTAAGTTAATTTACAAACCAGTAGGGAAATACCAGTAGCTTTGTGGAAAGTGCTGGATAAAATTGCATGTTACTTAGAATATGAAGACCAGTTCTGTTGGGTGTTATTTGTTTGGTTCTTTTTTGTTAAGGGTTTTGGAGTTGGGTGGGATTGTTTCTTCGTCCCCCCTCCCCCCTTATTTTTGTGGTTGGTTGGTTGCTTTGGGGGTTGTTTTTTGGTTGGGGGTTGTTGGGTTTTTTTTGGTGTGTTTTTTTGGTATACCTACGTTTAAGCCAGTCTCCAAGTTTAAAATCAAGATAGAATTATGTGTCTTGTGAAATGAGCAGGATAACTAAGCAGTGGTGGAAGGGAGTTGCTTTTTCCGATGTGTTGTTTTCTAGTTCCTAGAATCACCTGATAATTTCGTCTGATTTCATCACATCAGAATCCTGGCTTTTGATCTTTTGCTGTCAGTTTTGTCTGAAGTGTTACGTGATTCTGATTTGGCTTGTGGAATAGTTCTTCTTAGGGTGATAGCAGAGAAAAATTTTGTACGATTATCTATAACTGCATGAGGTTACACTCATCAACCCTAAAATGTAAAATACTGACATCATGAGTGAATTTGCACTTTTTTTCCTTGGGAGGGTGAACACACTGTGAACTGTTATTATTAGAAAGAATTAACTAACTAGCATTTTTTGTATTTTTATTAATGTAATGTCTAGATGCTTTTTAGTATCACTGATACCTTGGCTTTCCCTACACCAAAAATGTATTTCACGGTAGCTCTATTTTGTAATACATAATCATAATAGTGCTCTTTGGATGCTGTTTATTACCTTTATATGCTTTTATTTCAGATATACCAATATATCCAGAGTCGTTTTTATCGATCACCAGAGGTGCTACTGGGAATGCCTTACGATCTTGCAATTGATATGTGGTCCCTTGGGTGTATTTTAGTTGAGATGCACACTGGAGAGCCTCTTTTTAGCGGGGCAAATGAGGTATGCAGATATATTACGGTACAAGTAATTATATTTTGTTGTTGTTTTTCTTCATTCTCATTATGAGTTTCATCTGTTTAGTTCTAATGCATAAATTAGGGAAGTCTAGTAATTCTAAAATGAATAAACATCAGTGACAACAGTGTCTTTTGTCAGAACTCTAAATTGCCTGTTAATAATTTTCTGTTTCTGGGTCCTCTCTCTTACTCCTTATACACTAATTTGCTCTGTACACAGTGGATTTATTTTTTTTTAAACTCACAATTAATTTAGAACTTGTCTGTTTTTTTTTTCCATTTGCTTCCTGTGTGATGAGAATCTCACTCTGTCACACTGCTCATCTCTGTCATATGTTCCTCACAAAATTTCTTTATTTGGAACAGGTGGATCAAATGAATAAGATAGTGGAAGTTCTGGGGATACCACCCACTCACATCCTTGACCAAGCACCAAAAGCAAGAAAGTTCTTTGAGAAGTTGCCAGATAGCACTTGGAACTTGAAGAAGACCAAAGATGGAAAAAGGGTAGGTTACATAATGAGGACGATAATATTGGCAGTTTCTGTAAATAAAATTAATAATAATAAGAAAAAAAAGTGAGATGTTACTTTGTTTTACATCTTGCCTTACTGAAAATGCAGCTTTATTGTTTTTAATTAATTGTTCCACATTGTAAGACAGATTAATGAAATAACACATTCCGTAGCATTAAATATTTTTTTACTTTTATTTGACTTGCTTTTATGGCATGTTTACACTGTGCACATCCAAGTCTTAATATATAAATTGACTTCAAGCAATTTCTAACCTCCCAACAGGAATACAAACCACCAGGAACTCGTAAACTTCACAATATACTAGGAGTTGAAACAGGAGGACCAGGTGGACGCCGTGCTGGGGAATCGGGTCATACTGTAGCTGACTACTTGAAGTTCAAAGACCTCATCTTAAGGATGCTTGATTATGACCCTAAGACACGAATTCAACCTTATTATGCCCTACAGCATAGTTTCTTTAAGAAAACAGCAGACGAAGGTACAAACACAAGTAACAGTGTGTCTACTAGTCCTGCCATGGAGCAGTCACAGTCTTCAGGAACCACCTCTAGTACATCTTCAAGCTCAGGTAAATTTTTCACATTAACGGATAACAGAATTATTTTTGTTAATCACATCTAAGGAGTCTTTTTCAGATAAATATTCTCTCTTTATTTTTGGTTAAAAATCAAATACATCAGTCATGCTCATCGATTACTTTAATCGCCTGGAACAGGTAACTGCTCCAACAAAAAGCAGAAAATAGATGAGCCAAAATGTGAATGGTTATTACAGGTCTTGTATTTTTACTTCAAAACAGTTTACATATTTTCATGCTGTCACTGTTCTACAGGTTACTTTTAAGTTTTGTGTCTCTTAGTTATTGTGCATATTCTGATTTTATAGGTGGATCTTCTGGAACAAGCAACAGTGGAAGGGCACGGTCAGACCCCACACACCAGCATCGACATAGTGGTGGACACTTCACTGCTGCTGTTCAAGCTATGGACTGTGAAACACACAGCCCACAGGTATGGTTATGTAAAGCTTTGTCTGTTTGCTTTATATGACTTTTCTGAGAATATTAAAGTATTAAATCCCTATAAATTAAGTAACGCTTTCATCTCAAGATTGAACTCATGTAGACAGAACTAGCTCTTATGTAGTTGTTTGTATGTTAGGTCAGTCACTTTACTGCAGGTAGCTGTAAAAATTTTCAGAGATTCTGTAGTAGTAAAGGTTTTGTATTAATAGCAGTAAGTCAGATGGAGCTGTCAGTGCTTCACCTTGCACAGGTTGTAAGGGTACACAGAACTATGCATCTTCCAACTCAGTGGAGAACAAGCTTGTACTTCAGTGGACTCCTGCTGGAGTTCTTAATTCTATTTTATGGTGTTTGGGTACTTCACCAACATTGTCGTTGATGGACTAGAGTTTATTCAGTACTTGTTGGAAAGAAGCAGCAACTCATTAACTACAAATAATTCAGTAATATTTTTATTTTAGTACAGAATGGATACAAATATAAATTGTCCCTAAGTCGTCAGTTTAGTTTATGCAACAAATTGATGTGTAGCTAGGAATCTTTAATCGCCTGTGTTCTTCCAGAGGTGTGGTGGTACTCCTCGAATGCTGTTGACACTACTCAAGATACGAACTACAACATACTAATTTAGCTTGGTATGCTTACTGTATCCAGAGACCCGGGTCAGACATCAGGGCCTTATTGTTCTAAGGGTTGTACAAATATTATGTTGTTTATTACTACTATTATGTAGAGCTGCTTCTGTGACTTTCACAGTAAGGTCACATATTGCACTTACTTAAACTGTTCGAAAAAAACATCCAGAAAGTGAACTCATTTTTCTTAAGGTATATTTAGAAAAGTGTATTAGAGACTCTTTGTAACTGCATGCTTCCACTTCTAGAATAATTCTGCGGCTACAAGGTTTTTTAACTTTTTTAAAAGTTAGCATAATATCTTAATATCTCTCGTATATTGCAAATGGACAGATTCAAGTAAGCATTTTAATTTTTATTTTGCTTATTAACTAACATAGGTTCGACAACAGTTTCCTCCTCCAATTGGTTGGACAGCCACTGAAGCTCCTACACAGGTCACTGTTGAAAACCATCCAGTTCAAGAAACCACCTTCCATGTAACCCCTCAACAACAGAATGCATTACATCATCATCACGGAAATAGCGCTCACCACCACCACCATCACCACCACCACCACCACCATCATGGACAGCAAGCCTTGGGTAGCCGGACCAGGCCAAGAGTCTACAATTCTCCAACAAACAGCTCCTCCACCCAGGATTCTATGGAGGTGGGCCACAGTCACCACTCCATGACATCCCTGTCTTCCTCAACTACTTCTTCCTCTACATCTTCCTCTTCTACTGGTAACCAAGGCAATCAGGCCTATCAGAACCGCCCAGTGGCTGCTAATACCTTGGACTTTGGACAGAATGGAGCTATGGACATGAATTTAACAGTCTACTCTAATCCGCGCCAAGAAACTGGCATAGCTGGACATCCAACATACCAGTTTTCTGCTAATACAGGTCCTGCTCATTACATGACTGAAGGACACCTTGCAATGAGGCAAGGAATTGATAGAGAAGAGTCTCCCATGACAGGAGTTTGTGTTCAGCAAAGTCCTGTGGCTAGCTCGTGACTAAACTGAAACTAAGTTTGTTTCTTGTGTGTTTTTATAGAAGTGGTGTTTTTCCAAAAACAAAGTGCAAAGCTGCTTGAATCAGAAGGAGATAAACTCACTGAACCGCTACAGGAGGGCAAAGCTGACTATTTTTTTAAACTTGAAAAGATTGCAAAGGGACAATGAAGTTTTTTTTGTTGGGTTTTTTTTTTTTTTTTTGGTTTTTGTTTTGTTTGTTTTTTTTTTTTTTTTGTTTGTTTTTTTGTTCTTTTTTTTTGGTTGTTTTTCTTTTTTAAGAGCCATGTCTGGACCCATGTTAATGGGTAGCTTAGTGGTATTCACTTTTTGCTTCCCCCATTTTAACCTGCCACAACATAGTCATAGTTTGGTTTTTTTGGGGAGGGTTTTTTTGTTTGGTCTCATTCAACAGGGGTTATTGTTCAAATGTTAGTTGTAGTTCCAAACTAGTTTCTTTTTAAAGGCATTGCACATGATTTATAAAAAGGCCCTTTGAAGTTTTTGGGTGGGAGGGGAGTGAGTAATATATATATATTTTTTTTAGTTCCCCAGACAAACATGGGCACAGAAATGCAGTACTGTAAGAAAGAGGGACCTTCAGATTACACAAATATATATTCTTCAGCTGTAAAAAGGGACGGTTGTAATGGAGTTTGTAAGGCACATTGAGCATGCTAAGTGGCGGTGATCAGAACTCTCCTTTTCTGAATCTACTGAGGATCAAAGCAGCAATTGTAATGGGATTCTGTGGGTCTCGTATTTTGGGAGACCACAGTCAGTTAGTATTGAAATATGACTGGTTTCATAACTGAGGTGCACTGAGAAGCAATCAACGGGTCGGTCCTGGCCAGTCCTGGGGAGGTCTAAGTGGTGGTCTTTGGGATAACCTTTGGCCTTATGGATTTGGACTCTTAAGTTAGAAGAGCCTACCATTTCAGATGCAATCACTTTTGGACATGCTTTTGCAGACAGTCCTTAATGCTGAAAACACAGAGAATGGGTAATTCAAGAGGCCTTTCTTTTAAAATAGACTTTTGTGACCCACTTATTGTAAGGTATTGCAAGGTCACTTTGCGTGTGTCATAAAGTTGACTTCCTTATTGGTTGAAGGTCACAGGAGTAGTGGTTTGCGTTTGATGGAAATAGCTACAACTGTGTCCCTTCCTGCTTTTTACTTTTTTCTTTTGCTTTTTCTCGGCACGTGGTTTCTCCACCATTACTTCTGCACAAAGACGTCTTCTGTTCATCCTGAACATTTTTAAAAATGCAGAATTTTATGTGACTGCTTTTTTGCCTCACAATTATGCTGTGAATTTTACAAAAATTTATTTTCTTTTTTGATAATTTATTGTACCAAAGCTGTTTTTATAGCACATAGATGTCTGTAACCAATAATGTAGCAGTTCTGCACTTTGACACAAGGTGTAACTAGACCATTTTTAAATGTCAGTTTAAAATTATGGCTGTACTATTGCTTAAACAAAACTGGAACTGTTGTTGAATTCATAGCCAATACATTTACAGCAATCTGTGTACTGAACATAATAGATTGACATCTACTTCAAGACTATAACATCTGTTACATTATAAATGTGTTCAGGCTTCTGAAGGTAAAAGGGACACTAGATCCAGAAGCTATGAAACCAGCAGTTGATTCTTGTATTCCTTATTAACATAATTGTAAACTTGAAGGCAAGACCTTGATTGCATGAACAGGTCCAAAATAATAGTCTGAGTAAAGCAAAACACTCACATGAGACCTGAGGTTAGCAGGCTGTATTTAACAGGTGCCTAATTTTTGGGTAATGCTGCCTTAATATAACACAGTCAGCTTGGCAGTTGCAAAATTTGTGGGCCCATTCAGAGATTTGTTTGAATGAAAAGTAAAAGCTCCGTGGAAAACATTTGAAAGAAGGGTAATTCATTGATTGCCCATCCCAGATTAACATTCTTTGCCCATTATATATTGCAGAAGCAGTGATCTACCTCTGCCAGTAAGCCCTTCTAAAAGTTAATTTAGCAGAAAATTCAGAGTTCAGACTGGTCGGTTCCATGCAGCGAAGTCATTCTTTCAGACTAAAAGGTGGAATTTTTTATACTTACAGTGGCAGTGCAGCAGCTGACTACCATGCGAATGGGAATGGATACTTGGGATTAACCATTTTTTTCCTTGTAAATCATTATTTTTTTTTAAATCAAGCAATCTTTTTTTTTTTTATTTTATTTTTTTTTATTGTATTGACATGTCAGCCCTGTGGATGAATTTTTTATTTGTTTGTTTTATTTTTGGTTTTATTTTTTAACTCGGTAATTTCAGAGAAGTTTACAGGATTTGGAAGGCTGTCACCTTAGAAACAGGATGCTGAGTTTAGCAATATAAAAAGGAATCCAGTACTTACTGCTGTCTAGGAATATAAGGGTAATAGGAAATCTGGGTAATTTCTGTGTGCGGGGGTTGCCACACCTTAGCAAGCGCCAAAAAATAAAGCAGTTAAAAAGAAAATCTGCATAAAGAAGAAATCATAAAATCCAGTGCTTCTGCATACTGTGTTATGTTACAGTCCAGTTTTGTGTGCTTTACTACACAGTTTGGTTACAGGACTTCTGTGCATTGTAAACATAAACAGCATGGAAAAGGTTAAATACCTGTGTTCAGATTGTAAGATCTAGTCCGGACTTGCTGTGTATATTGTAACGTTAAATGAAAAGACAAGCCCTTTGTATTATAGTCATGCAGTCTTATGTATGATAAACAGTTGAATAATTTGTCCTCAGACTCTTTACTGTGCTTTTTAAAAAAAGAGTAATTTAAGAAAAAATGTAAACATAGTAAATCTTCCTATGCAATTAACCTACTCCAAGCCATGGTATGGTAGGTATAATTATACTATAATATGTAAATATCAGATACATTGAAACAGACTTAAAAATACGAAAGTAAAAGTTGGAGGCATAACAGATAATTTTGAGTTTTTAATTGAAACAGCAAGGTATACAAATCATTGATGTATGAACACAGCTCTGCTTGATTCTGATGGACTGTACTTGTAGTTTTTGAGTTCTTTATATTATCATCTGTTAGTTTGAATGTTCTTATATGCACTGCAGCTTTCTACTTATTACAGACTAGCTGATGTTAAGGCCAGAAGTGACCATGGTCATGAAATAATCTGACTGGCACGCCATTACTCCTTGAATTCAATCTAAATGTTTCTGCATCATGAATTCCATGTCTTTTGGGTGCAGTAGAACATACTTTTGAAAAAGATAGCTGATTTTCATATAGGTTCTTGAAGTGTGAGGGTTTTTCCATGTCTCTTGAGTGATTCAGCTAGATTTCCATACTCTTAGTTCTCCTTCAGTTTTAGGACTGTTTAGTTCCAGCTGCTGGCCATCAGATAGCTAGCTGCCTATTAGAATAACAAATAACTACTCTAGTTTTAAACTATTTCACTTTATTCACATAAAAACTATGTTAAATAACCTATGTAGATGGAGTTCCTTAAATCTCTAACTGTAAAGCTTTTTCAGCTCTTCTGAAACTTCAGGTGTTTTAAAATCCATTCTAAAAGCATGGACGGAAGGTCTGCATACAGCGTCTGGTAGTGATTTGGGTATTGCTGTGTGCGTGTACTATGTGCAGGTACATTCTTGAACCTTTCAGTTTATATCTTCGCTTGTTTGTTTATACCTCCGAGGATTGCATTTTTAAATCTTTCAGTCTCAGTTATTTGCATTAAAAGATTGTAAATTTAGATGATTATCCATCATGATTCCTAAGTCCTTTTCAGAACTGCTGCTTTTCCAGGATGTGGTCTTCCATCCTGTAAGTATAATGATGTCTGAATGGGACTGGTTTACAGAAGGGTTGGATTCACCTGTAGATGTGGCTTGTCTTCATTGTTTATCACTCTACCATCGTTACTTTAATTAAACCATCAATGTGCTTATATTTTAGTCTTGATAACTGAAAACTCTGAAATACTTTGGAAGATAATTCCTGTTGAAACCCATCAGGGACATCCTTTTTTAATGAGGAAATAATCTAAAGCTCTAACCCTCTGACACAGCGTGGTGAATATGTTGTGTTGATTTATAGAACACAATACATATCAGTAAGATCATTATGTGGAACTTCTGAATAGTATTTAAGTATCTCTCTAGTCAAGATTACACAAGTAACTTAACAACAAAGTAGAGTTATTGCTGAGTGTTGATCTCATGAGGATAGTTTTTATATAGCATGACTTTGGCAAGTGATTAAAGGATTGGATATTAGAATTACACAGTATTTTACATTTGTCAAGGAGAGAAAGATACCATGCCAAATTGTAGTTTTGTGTTAAATATCCCTGATTCTGTGGGGTTCTACAGAAGTAACCTGATGGTGAAAAATTTGCCGTTGGTGTTTATTTCTCCACCTCATAACAATAGTTGAACAATTTTTTACTTAATGATCAAGATGCGTTGTTTTTATTGCAACAGTTTTTCATACTAGCCCTATCAAATATATGTGGTCTGCCTAGACCCAAGAGGATTTGTAGTTTCTGTTGTTCATTATATTTTATGCTAGATGTTCCAGAGCATCACAGAGTTCAATCACATAGATGGTCGCAGTGACTATCTCTGAGGACTTGAATGGTACGAAAATGCGATACACTTCATAAACCAAACAAAGGTGGTAGTTAAAATTTTAAACTCAGGCTCCTCTGCTGAACAGGAGAGAGAATACATAATTCACTTTAATCAATGTTCAGGGATTCTAGTGGGAAGGTGAGGCTAAACAATTCAGAAGAGAATAAAGGTTGGAATTGGAAGAGATGTTCTGTGTGGGAGGGACTCTAACCAGTGTGAATAATAGCATAGGGAGGTGAGAGAAGTACCCTTGGCTTGAGTGGCATTTTGCAGTCCTTAATTGAAAGAGAGACCAAGAAATTTCTTTCATGTAGCCCTAGGAAATCATGTGAGGGAAGCTAAATGAAAAGCTTTAATGGCCGTGTTGAATGAATCTTAACAGTTCTGCTTTGATTGGAAAATAAGTTTTTCACAGAAGGTTGGTTTCCAGTAATTAACATGAGAGATGCCTAGAATGTAGCTGCATGTTCTGTTTCAAGGTAGATTTGAATCTGTTTATCAAGTGGCAAGGCCTGGGTCACATCTGGAAGTTTGCAAGAGAGCAGAAATGAAAGATGGGATTATTTTATTGCTATTCAGAAAGGCTAAATTTGAAGGAGGATTTGATTTCTGATGGCAGACCAAATGAGCATATGGAGGGATCAGTCTGGCAGAAGCAGCAGTAATGGATAGTGGATTGTCAGCATTTAGCAACTTGAAAGGGATTTTAATTTATTTACTAACTAGGGCTGAGATGTATAGGTTAAAATGGGCTGAAAGCAGGAGTCTAGTGAGACCTTAAAAGATGAAAACCACAGTAGGTGTTATAAATCAAGTTTTAGAACTGTAGGAATACAACCCTAAACCCAAGCAGAATATTTTATTGAGTGATTACCTATTAAAACTTCTACCTGTGTTTAGTAAGATGAGAATGGAAGCGAGAATGACCAAAGGCATCCTTAAAAATAATTCCTGCCATGGAGTAGTGGGGGCAGAGGATCTATTATACCTGAAAGATATTTTATTGTGGATCCACCTTAGGTCCTCATTTTCCTCTGTTTAACAAGCAATTTTTCCTCAGTGTGCAACAGTGAAAAGTACCCCAGCTAAAGAATGATACACAGTGTTACAGTGAAAAGCTGCTGAACCTAAAGCAGAAAACTAGCATCTAAGGGAAACAGCCAGAGTATTTTCAGTCTTAAAAGCACATCAGCTATTTTTTTTTTTTTTAAATTAAGGCAAGTAATCTATTCTCACTGGCAAGACAGTACTGGCATTATTGTAAAAATGTCATAAATCTTTTCAGGAAGAACGTGTGGAACAAATTTCTAAGCCAAACAATAATAATCCTTAAGAGCAGATGCATCCTGGGCCGGGGCAAGTCTGAATTTCAGTGGAGCCTGTACTGAGAAACCTGCACATAGATCATGCTTTTTGCACAAGAGAATGTAATGTGGCTTTAGGTAGATGAGGCAATGCCATTAAATTTCCTTGTGTAGTACACTGGAATTTTCTTCTATTTCTCTTTCCTGTACATCTTCAAGAGGCATTTCTCATCTCTGGTAAGTTGTCCAGTCCAGATCTTAGCCTCCAAGTACTCCATAGGAACAGCTTCAACAGCAATTTCTGTTTCTCACTGCTGCAAATTCCAGTGTCCTGGAATACCATTGTAATGATGTCTTGGCATATGTTTTGATTATAAGGGTATTATATTTCTAGAACACTGCATCTTACATGTTGAATTTAGTTTAACGATGCTCAGTTAACAAAACAAATACAAAAATGTCTTGGTGTTTTGCTTCCCACATCGGTTTCCATGCAGACGGACAAATCTCATGCAGTTGCTGTGTACTCTAAGACAATATTGCAGCATCTCCTTGAAATATGTTGGTCTCCAGTATAAAGGCTTCTGTACATACAATGTTCTCTTGAATGCATTAGTCATTTGGAGTCTTCACTGTTGCAGCCTCCTGGTAGAGTCTGTTATGAAAACTTTCTGGGAAGATGATGTTTTGCTAGTGGAGCAACAGATGGGAAGTTTTACTCCTAGAAAAAACAATTTCAGTCTAAAGGATTGCTTAATTTTATTTATTTTTTTAATCATATATCATCACTGTTTACAAATTGTACACATACTAACAATTCAAAACATTTATTTGTTAAAGGGTGTTGAAAGTTGGTATGATTGACAATGGGACAGGCTTGTCTTAACATGCATGCACTGCATTTTCCCATTAATTTTTCTGCATAATGTCAGCTAGTTCTCTGCTTAACGTAATGGTAGGGCAGTAGTTTATAATTTTGAAGATCTGGCTTGGTAGCTTTCCTTTGGGTTTTTTGAAAAGAACTCTAGATTTTCTGTTGCTGTGCTCTCTTTCTGGAGTGTGTATATAAACAAATTTGACTTAGTTTTCAAGGCAATGCACACCTTGGACCCTAAAAGAATAACTATAAGATGAGGAAAGGGTTAAAAACATTGCTTCTCAAAGCCAGTTTTTTGTGATTGTTGTAGAGGTGAGTCCTGCTGAGCACTAGGTTATAAATCTCTTGCAAAATCCCATGGATTTTCAGAGTTGAAACTTCAAGTCTTAGGGGTTTTCCATATGGTCTTGGGTAATGAAGAGTAGCATAAGGAAGACAATAGAAATGAATAACTAAATCCATCTCCTGTAGGTCTCTCCATGAGAAGCGGGAGGAGAGGAGATTAATTTAACAGATGTTGACTGTCAAGACAATTGGTAGTGACTGAAAATGATATATGAAAAAATAAAAACTGAGTTTGTTCTGAAGAAACTAGTTGAAGATCTCAAGCAGGAAACTCCCCAGCTCAAGAGTGCCTTCTTCAGGAGCTCCCCTACCGCTCACCAGCAGGTCTTTTCTATACAGCTTCTTGTGGTGGTCCAATTCATCTGTTTTCCTTCAGGTTTTCCTGCCAACCTGTAGCTCATTCAGAATTCGCTTCATACTCCCTCCCAGTATCAAATGTTAACAGTTGGTAGGTTGAGTTTATCATTTAACTACAATGAGGAGGGAGGTTGTGACAAAGAAGACTTCTTAAAGCAGGAAGAACAGTGGGTCCTGAAGGGAGCACATTCTGAGCTATACTGCATTTTCAGGGAAAAAACCCTTTCTGTAATTTGCATTCAAAGGGAACTCCATTTGGAGGCCTTGCAGTCAAGAATAAGAAGGAAATGTGGTTTTCAAAGAATAAGATAAGGAAATGTAGTTTTCAAAGCTTTAGTCTCACTTGTCTTCTTTCCTAATGTAGGGCTAGCACAGTTTGGTACCAGTGGGATTCCTCCTCTTTACTGCAGTGTGCCACAGCACTTGTGCATTTTTATTTTCATCTGAATTGTTTTCCTGCCCCTACAAAATGTTTGCCTTGTGTCTGAGGAATTTTATCAATGTTTTTGTACACTAGCTAAGTTAGTGTTTCTTCCAAGAAAAACACTGTAAGTTTATACTGGAATAATCTGCTTTATTGTTGTACTCTATGTATGCTATCTCACATAAGTCTGGCAACTTCAGTACACAGAGCTAAGGCTATTCTATGTAAAGGCATTTGTTCTGTAAACAAAACATGCTACATGTAGAAACATTACAGTGGCAGTGCCTTGAAATCAGGTGTGTCCGTCCGTACAGGTCACTTTGATACAGTGACAGTGTAAAAGGCTCATGTCCAGACATAACCTCAGTGATGTGGGAAGACAAATGTAGGAATCTTGGGAGCCACAGAAAATCAGAAGTGTCATATTCAGTTCTTTCATGGAGACAATGAGAGATTTTTGTCTAAAGAAAAAGTCAAACATAGTAACTTAGGCTAAAATCATGTTAAAATACTCTTCTCCTTTTCAGTGGAAATTGTAGTTCATTTCCCTCCCCACTCCAAGTTCCCATTATTTTTTGCTGCTCTCACTCTCCTTCCCTACTTTCCACTCTGACCCTTATCCCCACTTCCCTACACTTTTCACTTCTTGCTTTTTTTCTCCTTTTCCCATCTTTCAGACTTTTATTCCCCCCCCGCCTTTTGTTTCCGTTGTTTGTATTTTCCCTGCTGTTCCCACTGCTCTTGCCTGCCTTCCTCTGTTGCTTTTCCAGTCTTTCTGCTTTTTCTTTTCACTGTATTTCTTTCCATTTCCTGCTTGTTCACTTCCTGTCTTTTCACAGCTTTTCCTGTCTTGTTCTGTGCTTGCCTTCCTTGCTTTGTTTTCCTACCTGTGCTTCCTGTCACGATTTCCCTGTTTGCCTTGCTGCAACCCCTTTCCCCCTCTTTTCAATAGTTTTCAGGTCTTTCACCCCCTTCTCCTATTTTTCCCTTCCTCTCCCTGCTTGTCATTCTAGCGCCCTCCCGTCTTTCAGGTTCCCCCTTCTTTTTTCTGTGCTTTCTGTTTTCCCTGATTTGACTTTTCCCACTTGCTTTGACTTCTGTTCTTTTGCATTCTTTTTCTTCAGGTTGTGCCTCCCTCCCATCATTGCTCTTCACTATGTTGACTTCTTTTCACTTCCTGTCTTTCCTGCCTGGCTTTTTTACTTCCTTTTCCACCATTGCTTTGCATTGCATTCCCCTTGCTTTCCCTTCACTGACTTTCACTGCTTTCTTTCTAATGCTTTTCAGGTATTTCCCCCCTTCTTTCCAATGCTGTGTCTTTCCCCTTTGTAGCCATTCTTTGAAATGCTTCTCAGGTGTTTGGGTTGCTTCCTTTCCTTGCTTCAGTGTTTTTCAGGTTTCTTCTCACTTCCTTCTCCACTTTGTTTCAAAGGCTTTTCAGGTGTATTTATTCTTATTCTTCATTGCTTTGGCTTTTCCCAGCTTTTCCCTTCTTTGCGTTCCACTGGCTTGACTTATTTTTCCCTGCTTATTCCTGTTTGGACTTCTTTTCCTTGTTTTACTTTTTCCCCTGCTCCCAGCTTTATGCTTCTTTGACTTACCTGCTTTTCAGGTTGTTTTCCTTCGTCCTTTTCCTGCTGTTCAGTGCTTTGACTTGGTTTTGCTGCTTGTCAGTGCTTTGACACTTTTTCACTGCTTTTCAGTGCTTTGACTTTTTGTGGCTGCTTTTCAGGTCTTTTCCTGCTTCCCACTGTGTCACCCCCTGCTTTTGCCTTCCTATTCCCTGCTGTTTACTGCTTTGACTTCTTTCCCTGGTAGTTGCTGCTTTATTTTCATTGCTTTTCAAGTGTCCCACTCCTCCTCCCCCCCCCCCTTTTCCCTGTGTATCGCTACTTCTTTTCATTGCTTTTCTATCTCCCCCCCCCCCCCCTTTCCCTGTTTTCCACTGCTTTTTATTTTGTTTGGTTTTCCTCCTCTCCTCGGTGTTGCCTCCTCTTCTTTGCCCTATTTTTCAGCCTCTTCTTTGCTTTGACTTTTCCCTGCTTGTCTGGTCCTACATGTTACTGCTCTGACAACTTTCCACTGCTTTTCAGGTGCCATGTGTTTGTGTCCCCCTTCTCCGTTTGCTTCATTTCTTTGACCTTTTTTTGCTGCTTTTTTGATGTTCTCATTTTCCCCCTTTCCTTGCTTCCCTCCCCTGCTTGCCCCTTCCCTGTTTTTCACTGCTTCTCCCTGCTTTTGCCTGCCTTTGTCTGCTTTTTCCTGCTTTCACTTTATGCAGTCTTTTTTTACTACTTTTCTGGTGTGTTTTGTTTTCTTCCTCCCTTCTCTACTTTTTCCTTTTCTGGTTTTCACTTCTTTAACTTCTTTAGGCTGCTTTTCTCTTCTCTGGTTTCCCCTGATTGTCACTATGACTGCCTGTCCTTGCTTTTCATGTCTAGTGGTTTTTACCACAGCCTCCCGCCCCTTTATTTTTCCTTGCTTTGACTGCTTTTTCTTCTTAAATGCCTCACAGTGTTTTGAATGCTTTTTGCTGCTTTCTGCTTTACAGGTCTCGCCTCCTTCCTTTCTTTATCTTACCTTTCTTTTCCCTTCCCTTGCTCTCTTTCTTCCTGCTTTGGCTTCTTATCACTCCTTTTCAGGTCTTTTATCTCCTCCCCATGTCCCTTCTTTTCCCTGTTTTTCTGCTTTACCTCTTCCTCTGTTCTCCTTCCTCTTCATCTTAGTCTCTCTTATCCATTACCCTCTTCTTTCTTCTTCTCTTCAGTTAAATCCATTCTAATCAATTGACTGTAGTAAGGAGTTGAACCTTTCAGGAGTCAATTCATACAGTAGTTTAGAGATACAATATAATAATGTTTATACTTACAGACTTGCAGACAGGCACACGGGGAGAAAAGGTCCAATATAATGACTGAACATTTCATGCTTGAATAAAGCATTTGGCTGAAATCTGAGGGGTATGAGATTCTAATCTTGCCTGTCCTTAGGGGCTCAAAGAGATATTCCCATACCACCATAGGGGTATCACCTCTTTTACGTGTTTTCAGGATAGACGAGAAGCTGAGAGGAAAGAAGAGGCACTGTGCACCCCATCTCTTAAAATTACCTTATTTGAGAACTAAATGTTCAAGATTGATTCAGACAGGCAGAGAATCCAAAAGGAGAAATACGTAGCTTTGTGGCTTTGAAGCATTTCCTAGAGAAGAAGAGGGATTAGGTTTAAAACCGTTTGTACAAGAGTGAAGAGAAATGGGTGTCAAGTATGTTCTATTACACTGAAAACAGAAGGGTAGCACAAGGATGGGGAAGGGTAAAGAGGTAAAATCTCAAATGGGGAATTAGTCCAGGAGTCTAGGTCATTGTGACGGCAGGGAAAATGTCCAGGTATTCTCCGTACTAGGACTTCATGCTTCCAGATATCTCAGTCACAGGCAAAATACTGCACATGGCTGGAGGTAGCTCTGCAGAACTGATGTGCATCCCTCAGATTCATCTCTGTGTGTGCTATGGACGCAAACCAGTTTTACATTGGTAGGGGTTCACTTCGTTAAGACTTACCAGAAGCCTTTTTCATAAATGCAGTAAGCATGCAAGTTACTAGTTAAAGAATAGAATAATACAGTGGTGATTAAAAAACACCCAACTTTCAGACATGCTGAAAAATTAACCTTGGCTATCATCACGATATCACCATGAACTATCTGGTCCCTACCTTTTTGTAGGGACCATGTTATGACAGTATTTGAGCATCATACAATACACCTAATGTCCTGTTCTCAGATTTTAATTTCTGTGGGGGAAAGGAAGGAGAAAGACATTAACCCAGGGCTTCTTGGGTATATTCTATAACAAATTGCAAATTATAGTAGCAATAAAACAGCCAGAAGATACATTTGCCTCTACATTTATTTTATATTTATTAGGAATTAAAGAATCAATTGTAAACATGATATAGGCTTCAAAGGACAGCAGTTACAGTTTGACTATAAACCATAAAGGAAGAAGAATGAGAGAGATGGAATAAAAAATACTAATGGTAGTAAAAAGAAGTAAAGAAGCAACATGAACTGAATAAAATTTATAGCAGAATTTGTTTCTTAGAAATAGTAAACACAGCACCACAACGGAATGAAAATGTGAGACAGGATGCAGCAGAAAAGAAGACAAAGACTTTGAAACAGAGTAGTTATACATTAAGGAATGTTAATGGTAAAGGACAAAGGAGCATGACTCTGAGAGAGCCTATTATCACCTTTATTCCTGAGGCTCACTGATTTTTTGTTTTTTTCTTTTACTTGTTTGTTAATTTAGCTTTTAAAAAGGGGGGGCGGGTAAAGAATAAAGGGAAAAGAGCAGAAAAATTTTTGCTTTATTCAACCTTCTACCATTTTTCTCATTGTCTTCTTTATCACATAAAGAAAGACAAAAGGACACAGAGAAGTTTGTCATTAAGGCTAATGTGTTTATAAAAGATTTTCAACTGAACTTCTTGGAAGTTGGTAAAGTTAACCATGGAAAGCAAGTCTGTTGTCGGTTGAAATTTGCCTTTTCTAGGGTGCAGAAAGTACCAGAAACTGGAGCACAGTATGATAGGCAATAGTATAAAAAAAAGCTAAATTCAAGACCCAGTCACCATGATTTTTGGAATGTGAGATGGAAGCACAACATGAATTTGAGAATTTTGATTTTAATTCTGTCCTGGGCTCAGCAGTAGCAGTCATTTTTCTCCTTAGTAGCTGGTGCAGTGCTGTGGTTTTTGACTTTCGGCCTGGGAACAACGCTGATAACACCAATGCTTTTAGTTGTTGCTCAGTAATGTTTACTCTGACCAAGGACTCTGTGAGTCTCATGCTCTGCCAGGGAGGAGGGAAGGCCGGGAGGAAGCAGAGACAGGACACCTGACCCAAACTAGCAAAAGAGGTGTTCTATACCACAGCGAGTCATGCCCAGGATGTAACTGGGAGCAGTTACCTGGAAGGTTTAGATCACTGTTTGGTTGGGCTGGGTATCGGTCAGCGAGTGGGGAGTGGTTGTATTCTCTCCCCTTGTTATTTCCCTTTTCATTATTATCACTGGTGGTGCAGCAGTGGTTTGCGTTACACCTTAGTTACTGGAATGTCCTTGTCTCAACCCATGGGAGTTACATTCTTTCGGTTCTCCCCCCCATCCCTCTGGGAGCAGAGGGAGAAATCAGGGGAGGGGGACTGAGAGAGAGACTGTGTGGCTGAGTTGCCGACTGGGCTTAAACCACGACAATTCTTAAGATAATCAGTTGGTTAAGTTTCATTATATTGGGTTTAACTGGAAGTGGGCACTGCTAAGTAGTGGTTGTACCATTACACTTGCTTTCTGTCCTTGAAGTTCAGATTTATAATTTAATATACGTTTACTATAAATTTTTATGATTTTAATTTTATGAATTATCAGTAAATTATGCTGGAGGATCCTGTCAGATTTCCAGTAACATTTCTATATTACAACACTGTCCTGCCATTTTTATTTTTATTTTTTTCTTATAGGATAGCTACATAAAGCAAAAAGACCCTGAGAAAATCCATTCTTTATGCAGATTTGTAAGATTATTTTAAAGGTAGTTTCCACATATGTGTTATGATTTGACAATGCAAGACAGTCTTTGTTCTAACTGTGGTTTAAGGTACACATCTGATTAATACTCTGCCTGCCAGCATCCTCCCTGGGTACTGGTCTTTCAATGATAAGTGCAGCTTCTAGTAAAACATAAAGCGCATGTCAGGGAGATACAGTGATCATGTAGAAGTTTATGGCCCGTAAGTACTGTAGGGAAGTCACCACAACTTACTTAACCTTGAAGACTTGAGGCAGCCCATGAATTAATGTGATCTAAAGCAGAGTCAGTCCTCCCCCTGCCCATGCCTTTCTTCTCTACCCATGTGATGCAGAACAGAATTTCAGTCTTTGTCCTTGCTTGAAGTGCTTGAAGACTTCAGCCCTGCCCCTGCAACAATATCTTATCCCTGAGGAGGATAAGATATTATCCATGGTAAGATGAATATTCGCATACATTGTTCAGATAGTTGAGCATATAGCCATAAAACTTGCTTTTGAGGAGCACATTTGGAATGAAGTTTGATTGCTTGGACATACAAGAAGAAAAGACATAAACACTTCTGAAAAAAATTCTACTCTGATCTAACAAGTCATTGCTGAAAAGATTTTCTGGCATTTACATAGTTCTAATTATTCTGATAGTTTTTATGGGCTGTATCTCTCATTAAGGGTGTTTGGCATCTAAGTTAAATCCGTTTTGTTTTATCTTTCTTTCATCTTTCTGTGCCCTCAGGTGAACATCGCTAGTCTTTGTTTTTCAAAAAGGAATCTGCCTGTTCACTATTTCTTCCTGTCGACAATTTCAATAATACAAAGTTTTAGTGTTTTTTTTCCTTGTAATGGTGAAAGGCTCTTTGTGCCAAGGCTTTTCCTCTAGCCACTTCATGCCATGTGGAAATGGGCTGTAAAACCAAAGTGCCCAGTAGTGAAATCATCCAGTTTTAGAGATAAACCTCTGGAAAGCAGACTACTCTCATCCAAGTACCAGTTGCATGGGCCATGGCTGTATCAAGTTTACCATTGTCCCCTCTTTCCAGGCAGATTTTGCTTGTGATTTTGACCCGTAGAAGGTAAAGAAGCCTTCAGTTTTCTCACATCTCTGCCAGTTTGAGAAGATTTTTCCTTTGGTTAAGAGAACTGATGTCGAGATTTTTATGCCTTACTCTTCATTGCCTCTTTCACAAAGTACAGCGTGGGGAATTTCATTTTAGTAAGGGCTTTTCCTGGTTCAAATGTCAAAATGTTTCCTGTTCAAATATTCAAAAGATTTTTTGGCTTTAGAAGTTTGGCTGCTTGGGTGTTTTAAAAATGATGGAAAGCATATGCTTAAAGAAAATGCTTTTCTCATAGCAGAAAACACTGGGGTTTTAGTCATTCCAAGTGGAAATTATTTGAGTGGTTTAGTTGCTAAATGTAGTAGTTATCGATAATTTGAATAAATGACTGAAAGTAGAAACTCAGGTTAGAGGTAATTTATGTAGTCCTACCTATAATTATCCATCTTGCCATAAAATGAAATAATCTTTATGGCAGCTTGTTCTCTGTTTCATTTAGTCACTTTTTCTCTGATCAAATATTAAAATTAAGTTCAGAAAGGTACAAAAATGTTTCTGTAAACTGAGGTCACTGACTTAGGAGAACATGACTGAGAATGATGGGATTTTTAGCGCACATTGATAACACAAATGCAACTTGTATTCACAATATACCTCTCAACATCGAAAAGATTTTTGTTTTAAGCAAGCTTGCTTTTCTGATAGCTGTTCTAACATTCTCATATGTGCCATCTAGAGGCTGCTTTGGTATAACAGTCTTGAATACCTCGAAGAAGTAAGGGAACAATTTCCAGAGCAATGAAAAACATGTCAGAGAAACGTGAAAATACATGTATTTTTTGCTCTAACTATGTTTAATATAACTATGATGCAAAACTAATGTAGCTGCTTATAATCACTGATGCTTCTCATGGATTAATAATGGTAACCAACAGAAGAAACACAGACAAAATATCTGTATCATGATTGCTCTCAGAAAAACTGCTCTCTTCTTGAATCATATTTCTGCATTCACATCTTCTTCCTCCTTACTATAACCTTAGAAGCCTTTCTGCACTGTCTGCCTACTGCTCTGTGGGCAAAGATCCACAAAGGATTCCTCTTCTTCAGATTTTCTAGTTCTGGCAGAAGACAAGAAATGGGGGGACACAATGAATCTCCTTACCAGAGTGCTGCACTTTTCTTTACAAAGGAGGAGCCATCACAGAGCCCAAGTTCTGAGGAGATAAAGAGAAAAGGAGGAGGCAAGGAAAGGAGGAAGAAACCAAGCCGTTATTAATTAATTACATTAAAGTTTGTTCCTCTACCTGCCTACGGTGGGACAGTGTTTGTGTCACACCATCTGTGTTCAAGATTATGAACTCACTGTGGTAGAAATTGTGAGGAGACTAATTGATGCATGGGCAGACAATCACTACAAAAGGGGAAAAAGTAGGTCAGGTAGATAATATTAGCCCTTAAGGTAATTTAGGGAGCCCTCCAAACCAGCAAACACCTCTGGGAGTCTCTGCAGTCCCCTGGGCTGTAACTCTACCTAGTTTCTTGCCAATAGCTGCTCCTTGCCCTGTTCATCTTGTGCAATGTTTCCAGAAAACTTTTGCATGGCTTTTCTCTGTGTGGTCTACATTTGGTTTTGCCTGGAAATACAGCACTTGGCTGCTACACACCACAATCTGGTGTGGAAGGGCCACCTCAAGGTAAGGCTCTTTGAGGCTACCTGTTGGATTTCTTACAGCACTAAGCACTCTTTGTCAGATCAGTAAACAGGTTTCTTCAGCCTGTGAAAATAAATGTTACAGGGTGTGGATGAGCGGTATGTGAAAACCCTAGAGCTCTGATGAAGGTAAGTAGTGAGTCTTGTAGCAGTTGTTACACCATCTTTAGATACTTAAAGACGGTACCTCCACAGGATATGCCAATAAACTGTTTCCTGGACTGGAACTGGACAAAGGGGAGATTTCTTCCAGTGCAAACCTTGGATATGTGCTCACACTGCTAATGCAGTCATGTTCAAATGGAGGTGTCAGGCAGTAAACCGTGACAGAGGCACAGGCACATACTCCCTTCTGCCATGCCTGCTTTGGCACTGTTGTGACAGGCAGCTGCAACAAAGGTGCTTAGTTGCTGGTGTGCGGTTCTCCAGAGATTATCCTTCAAAGCTGATAGATCTATATGGGAGCAGAATTTCCAGAAGAGCTTTATAATATAGTTTGCATTTCTTTTTCTGCCAAATTTTTAGTGACTTATTTTGAAATATGTTAGAAATGACTGCAAATGGAGAAACAGCTTTTAAGCTAGTACTTCTGGCTTTACAGCTATGAAGTCCAAACCAGCTCACTGTGTAATGGTCACCATACTTGGATAGGAATCTCAAGGAGTAATACGATAGTTTCTCTCCTGTTGCAAAATACACATGACAGTTGGAGCCATTTGGTAGCTTTGTAGAGCCATTTATCTTAAAGAGTAGAAGTCCTCTTTGTGCCTTAAAATATTTTTTACAAGCAAGAAATTAAGTTTCTTAAAAGTGGTCTTTCTCATGGATGATACCACCAACAACTCTGCTTTTTTGACAATATCATTGACAGCAGCTATGATAAGATAAGAAAAGTATACTGGAATAAATGTTGAATATTACAAATCGTACAAAATACATCCAACCAATCAGTTTTTAGAAAAAAATGGATTATCAAGTAAAACAAATGTTTTCTTTTTAAACTTATTCATAATTTCCAAGCATAAGTGCAACAGCTGACTTTTAAAAAGGGGGAGAGAACGCGATGAGAAATAGGAGACCAAAAGGGACAAGTATATCAGTGTTAGAAAAATAGAGAAGAATGTACTCCAAAATATTATATATTGCCACTTCAGTTGAGGTAACATTTTATTCTGCTACGTAAAGAAAGATTCATGGTGGCAGTTGTCCTACAAGGTACATAATTTCCTTTTTTGTTACAATAGTCACAAGCAGCTGTTATAATGGTCACAAGCCACAGGAGTCTGGCTGGGAAGTTTCCTTGCCTTCCTCAGTCTATGTTTTGGTGGTTGTTTCTTTTTTTGATGTTTCTTCTGATTTGTTTCTGAGAAAGACTGAAGCCTCCAGGCTGGAGTTTGGATGAAGCTGTATATTAAAACTCTATGCATTGTGATTTGGTACAAAAAGTTACCCAAGTAGCCTGTAAAGAGTCAGTAAGACAGCTTACAATGTGTGTCTTCAGCCTGTTGCATGCACTGTGCACATCAGATTTGCTGCACTTACGCAGCTCAATTTGCTTTCGTATGTTGTGCTGTTGTTTCTGCATGCACGGTAATGGTAGGGGCATCCAAAATGCTTCAAACTGGCACAGTGTGACTTAAGCAAAGAGTAACAATTTTGCACACACTCGTGTTATTGCAGTTGTGCACTGTCTTCCCTGTACTCATTGTATGCCTGTGCCACTTTTGTAAGGCTTCTAGAATCATAGAATCAACTAGGTTGGAAAAGACGTTTAAGATCATCAAGTCTAACCATTAGCCCAGGACTGCCAAGCCCACCATGTCACTAAATCATGTTACTAAATTCTCTAAATTTCTGTTAGAAGTGGTTATCTGTCACTCAAAGCTGTAGAGGTAAAATACGAGGAAAAGCACAAACGATTTCTGGAAGGTAATGTTTGGATTGATAATAATCAGCTCATTTCATCGCAGTCAGAAATAAAACTAATTGTAAATAGCTTACTAATTTTTTATAATGAAACGTTGAAGATTACTATACTAAAAATCTTGTTTTAAGGAAATTATTATGAGAAAAGATGGTTTTGACATCTATCCAAAACCCTGTTCCTAAATTCTCATTTCTTCTAAGGAAGAATGGAATATCTTTTGTGGGTACGTGAGTGCTTATGCTGCCCTGAGCTCACCTTTCTTCTTGGTCATGTCTGTCTGTTTTCTGCTCTGAATATAAAAATTTTCAAGAGCATAAACAAGCAGCTCATGACCTCTGTAGCAGGCTGTAATTTGAACAAGGACAACTAATACAGTGCGTGTTGGAAGACCAAAAGAAGCCAGTTTCCTTCCCCCAGGGGAGGAATGGTTAAACAATCAGGCAGCATCTTAAAGTGTAAGGCATTGGGCTTATATTACAACAAATCTTTCATGCCTTTGTTTTCCCTGTGAAGTGAAGGTAGTTGCACTTTCCTGTCTGACATGGTGTCATGTGAAAGCAGATCTGGAAAAGATGTCTTGGGTAGAGAAGAACCAGCTCCTACTGCTGGGTGTTTGGGAGTGGTGAGACTCTGGTCCTCCACGTAATTGTCAATTTTGCCTGTGCTGGCACATTTCGGGTCCATTTCTGAGTACTGTGTTTCATTAATGCTTTTTAGCTCTCTTTCAAATATTTGTTTTCCATTCAGATGCGTCTTTATAGCATTTTGTGTTACAGGTGTGGAAAAGGCTGAGAAAACTTTGTTTCCAGAGAATTGATATGGAATTTTGCTAAGCAAAAGGTGAGCGCTGCCCAGGAAAAAAACTTGGGAGACACAATCCATTGTTGTCCAAAGCAGAGCTGTCTGTAATCACTTAACCTGAGAAGTGCTGAAGTCCAGATTTTTCGCATTTTATTATGACTCTTCTCAGCTGAAACATATTTATGCCTGAGAAAAAAAGAATATGGTATGTCCTCAGCACTGGTGACTGGTCTTGTAATTACTGGCTCAGACCCAGTATTATTTCCGTCTTATGCTGACCAGTTTTTGTCTGCAGTGTAAGTAGGTTTTGATCCTCTTGCTCAAATACATTCTCTGTTCCTGCCTTCAGGCAATAAGTGGTACCTTCTCTGTGACACGATGCAAATGGTTGTTGGAAGATTAAGCTAAGGCTGTTTAAATTTAGGCCAGGTCGGATGAAGCCTTGGGCAGCATGGTCTACTGTGAGTTGTCCCTGCTCATGGCAGGGGGGTTGGAACTAGGTATCTTAAGGTCTTTCTCAACCCAACCCATTCTATGATTCTAAACTTATATGCAGCCCAATCAGTGTGTACCATGGAAAGGGAAGATTAATGCTGTAAATCATTTTACCAGATGTTTGCTTAATTGCTGTGGAGATTCAGACCAGAAACCACGAGCCCTTGTTAGTTTGACTCAGCTTGATTCAAGACCTTGACGTGTCCTGCCTTAGTAAAGGTGCAGTTGGTTGAGGAAAGATATCAGTGTGGTAAGAGTTCAAAAAAACCAACACCCAAAGTGTTAGTGGCAAACTAAATCGTAGTGCCTGGCAATAGAGCAAATAACAAAGTGCTCTGAGCTTCTTCACCTCATAGAAAGCTGAGCTGCAATTGCCAGGTTTTCTATTTAAATGAAAAGCAAGTAAACATTATTCTTAACAAAAAAGTATAGGTCTTTTACACTGCTCCATGGTGTGGAAAGCAAAGGGAACAGGGTGATTCCTGCTCTATTTGCATAGCTTTGGCTCTGTACAAAAGGGTTGAAGCCACCTGCATAAATGATTTCTGCTCTTGAGCAGTTGCTTTTTGGGAGCCTAGGGGCAAGGAGGGACAGCAGCACTCTGGTTTAAAGGGTAGAAGTTACCACAATGCAAATGAAAGCAATAACAATATTTGAAATGACAAGCAAATGTCCTGGATTGGGACCTCTATCCTTACAAGACACTTGGAAAGAGGGTGAGGAGCACAATGGCAAATCCCGTAAATGACACTGGGTAGCAAACTTGGGCAAAGTTCATGAAAGCTGTGAGAAACTTGAGAGGCACCTCACCAAGCTGGGGAATTCACTGAACGGCACGCTGCCTGCAGCTGGGTATCTGCAGCTCAGTGAAAAGGTCCAGGGGGAAGGACTCAGAGAGTGAAGGGAATGGAAAAGCTGACATAGAGGGAGACTGAAAAGAGGCAGGCTGTTTATCTAATGAGAAGTAACAAAAAGCATGTAGAAGAACTTAAAGATATAGCCCGGTATAATGTGGTAAACCTACTCACCTTTTTATTTGTGAGGTGCAATATTGTGAAATGGGTTTGCTTGAAAAATTGAAATGAAATTGAAATGTTGAAGTCAAAACAGAGAATGTTTCTGTACATCAGCTTTGCAGAGCAAAACTGTAACTTACTCCCTTTACTCTCATTGGAACCAGGGACAGAAAAGAAAGCAGTAGAGAGCATATGGATAATTTTTAATCAAAATGATTGACAGATACAGAAGAGAACAAGTGCTCTCAATCTTAGGGTACTGTTTTCAGTCATAATCTAATTGTTGAAATCTGCAAGAAAGCTTCCTTGCTACTTTGTGGTACAAAATGATGCCCGTGCTGCTTTCTACTGTTAGCTACTCTCCTTGCAACTTGGGTGATTGCTGTGGTTGGGGGCATGATACTGAAGACCTTTTCTGTGACCATGTAAGGGCTGGATCAAAGCCTGCCCGCCCTGCAACCTTCTCCTTCATCACCGGATCCACACCCAGCTTCAGCTGTATTACATAAAAAGCTCCTTGTCCCTTTTTTTCAAATGGTGGCCAAACTGACACAGCTGTGAGTTCAAGAAGGCATGTTGCAAAATCCAAACAAGAGAGAGAAGGATTTAGGCAGGGTAATAGGAGAACCAGGAAAAAGTAGATCTAAGCATGCACATTTCTATTGACTTTTTTGTGAGGAAAACCTTGCTCGGGTAACTCTTCATCACTGCCTGAAACACATTTCAGTCCAACTCAGTAGAAGGGCATAATTGAGAAAAACTTAAGAAATAAAATATTTGCATTAAAGTGGCTTCTTAACACATCTAGCATGATTTGTCCATGTCTAATTATAGCTACTGCTCTGTGTGTGTGTTTGATTTTTGCAGCATGGCCAGAGTAGCTGTTTCGCTTGGCAGCATGTGTGCTGGCCTGCCACCCCTCTCTTCATTCACCGCATTCTGACACTATGTTTAGAAGCACCATCCATCCAAATTATAATAGGCCTCATACTTTGCATTTAGACTGCAGGAGTTAAAGCCAATTAAAACAAGTGCCTCAGCACTTGACTTTTTCTTTTTTTTTTTATAACTTTAAGATACTCTCTTAAGGGAAATTTTTAATGAAATCTATTTTGGAATGCTACACTGAAGATGTATTTATTAAAAAGGCCTATTTGTTTTAATCCAGTACACTTCTTATGCATTTTATGTGATTTACCCTCAAGTATTAATTTAGAAGAAGGAGAGAATATTTCTTACATGTGGGTTTGAAGAGGAGGGAAGGTAATGTCTTCATACATGTACCTTCTTCATTCTCCTGATAACAGTGTCTGGAGCAGTCCCTGCCTCCAGGCATGAGAGGAGAAAGTAAATTCATATGTGTGCAGCCTACTTCCCATCTGCACTGACATGATTTTGACCCATGGTTATTCTTTGTGTGTGTGGGATGAGGGTTAATGGACTAAGTTGATTCTTGCGAACTAAGGTCTATACCACGCTCTGTGCCAGATTTTCAATGTAGCTTTAGACAAGCTACGTCACTTCTCTGTCTCTGACTTATGTGTCCAGCAAAAATCTGTGAGAAGTTGAGTGTTTTATAAAAGATTGTTTCAGTCTTGTGGGGGTTTTTTGATTGTGATTTCTTCATGAAGTTTGAATAATTTCTCTTTTGGGTACAGACTGACGTCGTAAAGAAGGCAAAATAGTATACTTCTCCTGAATGGATATCTTTGTTCATTCACTCTGGAAACAAAGGAAAAGCACTGTGTAGTTTGTGACTAGTCTCAAGTGAAGAGGCAAAGCAAAATCTTACAGCACTTCGTTAAAGAGATTAGAAAACCTGTGGAAGTATGGTTGAGTCCTGCAGTTCTGGACTTTGCCTAGGTATGCCATGAGCAAAAAAAACCCTCACAAGGCTGAACTCCTCAACTTGGGAAAAGTGAAAGAATATTTTGACATTTGATGAGGAATTAAAAAGGCCATTTGCTACGAAGCAGTGAAGGTGTAATTTGTGCTGTATTTCTGGGGCAGAAAGATGAAAGTGCTAACTCAGTCTAGGATGCTTCAGGAGAACATAATTCAAGGAAGGGTAGACATATGCAGTAGATTAGATAAAGTGCAGAGGCTGCAACTGTCAACACAGAAATAACTGAAAGTGAATTTGAGGTAAGAGGTATGAAGGATGAACAGCTATTAATAATAATGAGACACTGAAAAAATCCCACAGCCGTTGATGGAAGAAATCTGAGAATGTAATGCTATTAGAAGGATTTGTAAAAATAGTAAGATATGTTTGCAGGGGATGTTTCTCAGTCATATTGGTGGAGTAATGGAATATAAAATGCAGGTTTCTAGAGCTGGTGCATCGGAGGTCCATAAGCAAGTTAGATTTCTGGAGCTAACCAAATCCATGCCAGAGAAAAAAACTTTACAGAAATAGCTGGACTGCTGTATCAGATGACTGCAGTGAGACTACATTTGATATGGCATGGAAAGCAGAAACACTTGCACACATCAGTCAAGGGCGGAACGTGACAGGAAGAAAGCAGAGTGGATAAAGTTTGAAGAAAGTAAAGAACTTAAGCTAGCCAAAAAGAAAGATAGAAAGAAAGAAAACGCTTATGAAATCCGTCTACTTTTCTCATGAAATTATAATTTTCAATGGGTGGGAACTATTTTTTTCCAGTCATTGAGTTTGGGCAAGAATATGGAGTTAAAAACAAATACTGCAGGCTCAGTGAAAAAGTAACATGCTGGCTGGGTTGAGTGACAACAGGGTTGGATTTTTCCATTAAGTATAGGTGAAGGAAGAGCTGTCTGGCCAATGGCTCTCTCTTTTCTTCACAGTATAAGTTAAAGAAGTCTGTGTGCATTTGATCATTGCTGACCTGATTTGCTGTTTATAGGGGAAACATTTAGCAAAACAAAAAATTCTCCCACTCCCTTTCAGTATTGCATAAAACACAGGAGGTCATTATGGTGAATTGTTAACCAGCAATAAAAGCATGACCATTTGGCATAGAGGACCAAATGGTAGAGGCCTTCCTGCCTTGGACCTTCAGCTTCCAAGTAACTTGAGTTGTAAGAAACTTAGAGGAAAGCATCATTTTGTACGGATCCTGACAAGACAAAGGCAAAATAAAAAATCCCCCTATGAAATGGATTATTTCCCATAAATACTCCTTGTACTCGCTTCTGTTAAGAGAGCCTTACCAAACCAGCAAGATTGGTTTTCTTGTTTTCAACTCCAAGTGAAGAAAATTTGCCTAAGAAGATTTCAGCCAGCTCTGCTGGTGGTTACTGGTCATTGCATAAGGGCATCCCTCACTTGGAGGGAGATGTGGCTGCCCTCCCTGATGTCTTGGACAGCAAACAGCTACATGCAGGCAGCATGTTGAGCGTGTCTGGAATTAGACTGGTAACTTGCACGCCCTGGTTATTATTGTTCACTGAGGAGTAAATATAACAGCTTTGCAGCCCACCACGTTAAATGGAATTCAGTGATGTGTCATTTACAAAACCAAATGGTTTTAAGATGATCCTGCAATGTGCTGAGTAGCTCTTATAATGTTCATGGACTCTAATTTGGGAGAGGTATTTGTGCACACCCATGACCTTGGGCACACAGCTCCGTTCCTGGGCTTAGAGACCGAATTTCCTAAATCGGTGTCACGATACCTTCAATTCTCGTATAAAATAAATAAAAAAAAAAGAAACAACAACAGAATTAAAATTAAACTGTGGATAAAAATGTTACTGTCTTGCTCTTCTACCAGCACATTTTAGCAAAAAAGACAGTATTATTGCTGCATGCTACACTAATAAGATATGCGTGTTGTTCGGAGGGTGTAGGCTAGTGATTTGTTCATTTAACAACAACTGTTCTCTTAGTTTTGTGCAAGATGATAATTTTCTCTGAAGAGTTAGCTCATTTTTTTTTGCTGTCCTTTGTCCATATGCAGAAATTATCTAATGTGATGTAAAATTTGGCATGAAGGGATATTAAATGGCTTTAATTTCATTCTGTTTATTCCACTTTCCAAATAATGATCAAACAAGACTGAGCTAGACTTAATTCTTATGGGCTTTTCAGAAGAAGCAAATTCTAAATAACTTGAGCAGCAAGAAGCAGAGATTTGCTTTGGGATGCGGTGCAGTGGGTGGCCAGGATTTGGTACAGCAAAATGACAGGTGAGGCAAAGGACAAGATACAGAATAGATAGCAGAGTTCCTACTGATAGAACTGAGTTTTGGTAAACTAAAATGTGCTTGTATAAAGCACTTTTAAGGAAATACCTGTTCACGCGAAATCTGGTTACAGTATGTTACACGATAATCTGTTGTTGTAACATTCAGAGAAAGTATAAAGGAAAATATACTTTGATATAATGTGAGAAAGTGCTACCTGAAAATTGAAAAGCAGTTCCAAAATGTCTCAGAGACTGTGATCACTACCCAGCAAAACTCATTATTCAAAATTTTGTATTTACAGCTTATTAGCTGTTTTTTTCCATATAAATCAAAGCAGAACTTCAGACATATGTGCTATAGAAAATAGCTTTGTCCTATTGTCATATAACCTAATGAAGCATTATTAAATTTCAAGTATCCTAGTAGCAATAATGCAACTCTTACTAGAACAATGCTTGGAGGCAGATCTTACATCTCCATCTTATCAATTTAGAAGCATAAGGCCTGTCGAAAAGTATCTTACCGATTTAAATATTATGTCTGTCAAGACAATCCTGTAACATTTTAACTTTTAAAACACTGGTGTTTGTAATGTTGGATAATTGAAAAAGCACTCAATGAAACAGGTACAAAATACTAGAGTGAGAATACAAAAGAGGCTGCATATCGTGTACTAAACGCTTATTTAAGTGATAAAGGGAGAGTGACGCTTTTCTTTTTCTCCCTTTCTTTCTCCCTTTCTCCTTCTTTTCCTTCAGCAAATTATCAATGTTTATGTGAAATGGTGCAACCCTTAATGGCTAACAAAGAAGAACTATGTTTATGGAAGCACAACACAAACCCCATCGGTTTTTGCCACACATAGATTCCTGACAGACAATTTCTGTGACTGAGTATCCTCTGATTTCAGGCCAACGTTGGTGCATATTCCTGTGGTACCATAAAAGCTATACCTGACATATGCCTATGTGTGTTGTGCCAGCTTTGTACTGGCTGGTTTAAGTGCCAGCCAAGTACCCACAGTAAGAGACTCTTGAAGACTTCTGGAGCTGTGCAGCCTGCGTTTAAGCCATGCACGCTTCTAGCATTTGTGGGTCCTGGCTCACCCACACCTCTTGCAACATCCATCATGTCCCAAAATGTGGAGTCTTGTCTTATTGGTCTGTGGTATGGGGGAAAAGCCCAGCTCCAGTTATATTCACTCAGAGTTTAATTAATTAATTAAATTAATTATTAATTTAATGAATCGAAGTCAAATAAAAAATTGTATACAAAATACATGTGTGCATTTTTCCCCTGAGTCCTGGAACCGTGCAAGAAATACTCTGGAAAACCAAAGATATAGAAAAGGGAGCCTGAACTAAGGACTGTGGACTAAGGAAAGGAGGTCTTCATTCTCAGCTCCTGCCTATAACCTCTCCTTCTGTTAAGAGCACACTGGTGTTTCAGTGAATTAAATGTAAGCAAATTAAAAGAAGACAGTGTCTGGAGCTGTTTATTGCTCCTGAGAAAAGAATTTATTTATTAGTACTCCTCTTTTAAAGTGGATAAACGATTTTCCTAGCACAGCAGTTTTATATGTATTTTATGTAAAATTTAAGTAGTTCTCTAAATACATGATTTTCTTGTGCTTTCTTAATAAATATGCTACCATCATTACCCATTCACAGATGTACTGAAATTGTTTTTAAGGAAAGACAAAAGCATACAAAGGTAGGTTAATAGCAAAATGATTACTGTTGCAAACCTTCTTCGTCCCTTATCTGACGGAATAATGACAGACACTGCTGTCACAGCAAGTAGGTAACTACGTCTTCCACCAAAGTTTTTTTTTCCTGATTCCTGCTTATTTCCTAAGATGATTTGTGCATGTGGGTTTTAGTAACTTATTCATAAACTTCTATGTAAGTTTTTTAGGTTAGATACTATTTCCTAGCTTGCTAACCGAATCATGTTAGCATCCAACTTCTGAGATTTATGAAGAAATGTATTTGTTATCTGATTGCATTATTATTTCTTACTCCACTGGGAATGATATAGCAGACTTCAAGCTTTGAAAATTTTGGTATTTGTGACTAGTTATAAAGCAGTTTCTAAACTAAAGTCAAAATCTTCATTCATGTTTATTTGAAGTAGTTGTTTTAATTTCTGGTTGTCCATTTGCTGGAGTAAATTGAAGAAAAGATGGTAGTAATTGCCTCTCAGGCCTTTGGTGATATTAAAATGCAATATAACTTACAGGAAACTTTGGAATACTGACCTGGACCTTTAATATACTGTCATTCGGTGGTTCATTTAGCAGTTAAACTACTTCCCACTTTGATATTAAAAATTAACTTTCATAGTTAATTTTTGTAAAATAACCACACTAAAAACAGAAAAGTGATTTTAGGTGTGGTTTTGTTTTATTTTTAATGTCAAGTGAACAGTGTTGATGCATACCATGAAGATTTTGGGGCACATCATTTTGAAGATGTTTGCCTTTGTCCTTACTGCACCCACAGAAAATGACACATGGAAAATGCTGAGAGGAAGGCAGTGTTGAGGACTTGTTACCAGCTGGCTGCCTGCAGGACAGATGACTGAAGGGCCAGCAAGCTGAGAGGAAAACGTGCCCCATTTTGAAGGCTCTACCCAGGGCTTCCAAAAGAAGTGTTATTTGCTGCTACTTAGCGTTGTCTTGCTACTTGAATTGTCAAGAAAAAACCTTGATAACAAGTTCCAATTTATTATTGTTGAAGGTACTCTAAGGTCACAGTGTTCACCATCATAGAATCACAGAATGGTTTGGGTTGGAAGGGACCTTAAAGCCCATCCAGTTCCAACCCTTGCCATGGGCAGGGACACCTTCCACTAGACCAGGTTGCTCAAAGCCCTGTCCAACCTGGCAACAGATCACAACATATTGACGGCTAATTTGCGACCTGATGGGTAGAAACTGCTAGGGAAGGAAGGAGATCTGGCTTGAGCTTCCACAGCTCTGTGTTTAAGATGATCTAAGGTTAAAAACTTTGTTCTGAGTCACTTACAGCAGGAGGTTGAGCCTACACTTCCCAAGGCCCAGGTAGGTCCTGGACATTTTGATCCTAACACTTCACAAGTCCGTTCTTGTGAAAATGTACAGAATGCCATATTGGAGTCGTTTAATTTTAGCTGTGATCAGAGTCATGGCAGTGACTGACTCATAATGTAAGGGTGACCTTGGTGGCACATTTCTTCACTTCACTGAAAAAAAGAAAAAGAAGAGAAACCTATTAATTTTTACAGTAGGTTCAGTGGGGTGAATTTGTTTATTATTTGCAAAGATGAGCAAAAATGGATTTTTCAACCTATTCCAAGAAAGTCTTCAGCTAAACAAAACATTTTGTACTAATATTGCAATGCCTCATTACTTTATTTTGGAAAATGTAAGGGGGAAAAACTGGGAATGGAATATTTCCCCCTGATTTGTAAAGTGGTGCCTTTTAATTTTTGTGGATCTTTTCTCTGAAGCAATTCATTATATTGATCTTGTTCTAATTATTCGTACTAATGAACAGAATACTCCATAATTAATATTAAAGACTCAAAGCAAATTATTTTTGTTCAAAACTAGAATTACCTTTGCAAGGTAGTATTTTTATGCAGAAGCTTAACTCCTTTTCCGAGTATTAGTTATCATATTATGTGATCTTGCTGTGTCTTCTCTTCAAGTCCATTTTGAATTCGGGCCTCTCAAGGGGTAAAAGGTTTTTTACAATCAGTACTGATGATTTAGTCAGTCAACCTTTTTAAGCAATAGTTTTGGTCATGATACCTTATATTTATCAATAGTGATTTTATGCATGTCAAAGAAATATTTGTGTACAAAAAGTTAAAAACGGCCAGTAGCATGGCTTAGCTTTGAACTCTTGATTCCAGTGGCCCTGCCCTTTGGCCAAGACTTTCATTGTGTTTCATCTGTGGACTTTGCACTTCTTTCCATTCCTTTCCCTTTCCAGGGAACTTTTGTATTTGCAAAGAACCATTTTACCTTTAGATTAGAAAGTGTGTTATCTTGCTTTGCCATGTTTTAAGTATTGATCTTATTACAAATGAGGAATGCTGTTTTCTCTGCTAAGTGATGGCTTCCATGTTTTCCTACAGAAGCTACAGCACAAGTAGAAGCTGTGTAGCCTCCTCTTCTTGCCCCACTCCTGTACCATAACTCGATTATCAATAACATGCCTTTAAGAGAGTCAAGTCATAAAGATGGTAGCATCTTTAACACATTTGACAGTGCCTTTAGTGATGCTTGGGGTGCCTAAATACTTGTGCCTAAAACCTCCTGTAGCATGTGTGACTTTAAGACTTTGGCATATATTTCATGCAGATGGCATTTCAGCAAGGTGGAGACCTCTCCTGACTCCGTCATCTCCCAGGGAGCCTAAAAGCAGGAGCAAAAGGCAGCACAGCACAAAGTTCTGACAGTCATCTGAGCAGATGGTCTCTCTTCACAGAAATACCTCCTAATTCCTACTGATCTTGGTAAAAGCTGGTAAATGCTCAGCATTTCTGAAAACCACAAGCAGAGATTTAGGAGGTTAGCTCTAGATCCCACCCATCTAAACCCAAAATTTTGCTGTGAAAATGAAATAACTCCTATCACCATCTGAACAGGATTCATTATAGTGACTTCAAAGTGTTAGTTTGGGTTCCCCACCCCCAACCTGATATTTTCAGATTAGAGATTTCTCATTAAGATATAATCTATTTTAGAAAAGGTCCTTTTTATTTGGATTTTAATTTGATTAGAGTTATATTCTTTGGAAGATTTCTCAGACATTTAGAGAGCTCTGCTAGCCATGCAATGCTCCAGCTCTGTTTCCTCAGCTCAGCAGAAGGCTGTGTACAATGTGCTGTGCACCTGAGGTGGATTGAGTACTGTACGTTGCATTGCTATCCTTTCTGAAATGGAACAGTGCCATCTCAAGCACCACATCACACATGTTTTAGCATGGATATTTCAGTGAGGAATCTGGGTCCTCCTGGGCACAATGATGGGGAAGTGGCCACGGAGGGTGGCTGTGAGGATTCATGCTGATGAACCAGGCACCCTCCTTTCCTGAGCTGGAAGAAGTCCAGAGGACTCCAGTCTAACAGGCTGTGAAAAACATGTGAGGAAACTGCGGTGTGGTAACAGTCCTCCACCAGTTCTCCCAGTTTAAACCTTCCAGTAAAGTTAGTGCAAGTGACTGCCTATAATCGTTTGAAGGAAAACAGCTCTATGGCTTGGAAGGGTGGCTGATACAGACTTCAAAGCAAGCTGGTAGCAGGTGCCCGTAGCTTCCAGGGGACTGCCCATGAGCAGCAGTTTTGAGTTCGGACCTGCTGCCTTTGATTTAAAGAAAAACAACATGAAAAAAAAAGGTGGAGAGGGTTCTCCCCAGTCCTGCCCCCTGAGGAAAAGAAAAAAAATCAAAGCAGCTGGTATTATTTGAATCCCTTAAGTGTCTATTCTGTGTGGATCACACACGAGTTATGGAGCATGAGGAAAGAGCTGTGGTTTACACTTGTGAATTTCCTTAGAATAGAAAACAGATTTCACACTTCAGATGAAATAACAAGATATACGAGTCTCTTCATAAAACTATCTTTGGATATGACGTCTGCGTGCTATGTGTGTCAGCACACAGATTAGTCTGTGTGAAACTGTGTTAGTGCATCACTACATAGACAGCAAATGGGAGAATGGTAAGTGGTAAATTAAGTACGTGATTACACTGAAGTTGCCACTGGATTATAATTTCTGGAAATCCAGAGGACCTGAAAAAATGGAAGTTGGTAGAAGTAAGCTCGAACTAAATGCACAAAATGAAGCATGTCCTGGAATGTCTAACATCACCCCTCCCCTCCAGAAAGTCAGATCCTAGAAGTTTAAAATTTATGCAGTTAGCATAAAAGAGCATCATTTAAGCTTTAAAGTGTTGTCTTTAAGAATTATTTACAGCACAAAGGCCGGATTTATGCCTGTTTTCCAAGCGTGTGTTTCCAGACAGCATCTTTATGAACTGAAGGAACAAGAGTTGAAGAGAAGCCAACTTTTGTTCTTGCTTTATTAGGTCTGATTTATAGCCTAAAAAGTGCCCAAGTGATGTAACGTGGCTGTTAAAGAGACTGATATTCCAAAAAGAAGGGTTTTTTGATGGACAGTGAGTACCATAATAGTTAAAAGTTTGTGTTTCACTATCAGAAGCTCTGGTGGTAGCTGCTAAGAAATGTCCTACCTGAGGTGCCCAAACATCCCATTGCCATATAGACAAACCACATGTTTGACATCGATCCTCTAATTCACATCCACATTAATAACTGGAGGAAGTGGTATAAATTTACCACTTGCTTAAATTCAAGTCTGCAAAAGACAGGAGTCACAGATACCCCTTCTTTCCGCTGGCCAGGGATTCTGGGCACAACATCGTGCATCCTCTCAGGGCTGCATGCTGCTGTACCCATCTGACAGAGAAGCTGGAGTGAGATAAAACAATTTGGCTTCCCTCCACCTCCACCTTGCAGTGAGGCTGGTCTGGTGGGTGATGTTCAGAGCACATCAAACCCAGGCCTTGTGGGATTTGCCCCACTAGGAGATGTAGTAGCTGACCGCATTCAGAAACTTAGGCAAAGGCCATCGTGCTGCACCTCTGCAGACAGCAGCTGACTGCTGGCTGTACTGGCTCAGGAGGCAGGAAACCTGCCCACCATGCCTTCCCCAGGCTGAGGTCTGCCATATAGCCAGGGAAGACCCTGATGGGTAGGATGGAGGCTGTTACGGACCCAAGGAATGAGGAATTTTCCATTCTTCTGTTACAAACACAAGGAGTTAAAGTTTCTTTGTGCCCTTGGCATAGGGGCTGGGGCTCTGCTGTTGCTGTTATGGCAGGGTTAATTTCTTGGGAGAAGTGGGATGTGGCTTTGAACCTCCCTGGGCTGAAGAGAACAGGTCTTCCTTTTCCTGTGTGGCCTGATGTGTGCAGCTGAGTGAAATGGGAAAGTCGGTCCTGTGGCTGAAAAGAGAAGAGTGAGTTCATTCCTGGTTTTGAAAGGCCTGAGTTTCCTCTTTAACTCCAGCAGAAGAACATAGACAACTCCAGACCTGGGCAACTCTGCACACCAGTTAAAGCCACAGCCTGCCTTGAACTTAACTTCAAGCCATCCAGCAAGTGTTTTCCTTTTGTATTTGCCAGCACTTTGTCTCACCTGGTTTGGCAGCTGCCTCCTGGGGACCCTTCTCTAGCACACCACCCATGGCAAGAGGGATGCACAGAGCTCTGACTGTGCAGTCCTCACTCCGTATGCTCCCGGTGCCTGCACTCTTGCAGCAAGTTAAATTTGTTAGGGTGCCCCACATCAATGACAATGGCTGTGGTTTTGTAGGGTGCAGATGTAGATCAGAACAGCTACACACATCTAGGAGAACGTTTGTGATTTTTTTATGTTTATTTTGAAATAATTTCCGAAATTCATTTTAATCCTGGTAACACGGTATTTATTAATGAGCCTGAGCTTAAAGTATTTGTTGAAGGTCAGATTGTTGCCTGGTACAAATTTGTGTTGCACTGTTAAAAGCAGCACATCTATGTCTATTATCAACATCTGAAATACCCAGTTTGGAAACTTGGGCAGGAGAGTGACAATTAGAGTGTTATTAAAAAAAATAAAAGAAACTTAAAAAGTGAGAAGGAGCCAGTGAGGGCTGTGCAGCAGTGCACGAAGTCTGTACAAAGCACCTCTGCAGCATTTCTGTTCATTGAAGGAGAAATTGAGAGCTGCAGTAGATTACTGAGTGCTCACATTTGCCTCTGGAAGTTCTTTTTGCTCCTGCAAATCACAAGACGCTCTGTGAAAAAGACATCAAAATGTATCAGTGAAGTATATGAAGTTGTAATGGGTCTTGGACTAATTACGTAGCCAATTATATTAAGATGTTGCAGTATTCATCTTCCTTAAATGTGATTTGCTAAAAATATTCCCATAGGGCACCGATATTTCATAGTAATATTGATTGGCACTGATATTTCATAGCATTTCATTACTTTAGCATAAGATGAAGTTCCCAGGTTAAGTAATTTACTGTTAATGAAAACACCACTCGGTATATACGGCTTGAAAATCCATTGTTAATTAACAGCATTCAATTCTTAATTTTCTTTTTACCAGTTCAGTTGAAATCATTGACACAAAATACATTGTTAAACTGCTTAATCAATCATTGTAGAAAAATAGAGGTGTTTGATAGGGACATTCTAGTACAAAGTTTACGTGAAGCTTCCCCTTTGAAAGCTTTGGAGGCTTCTATTTTGTTTTAAAGCTTATGTTACAAAAATGAGATTTCATAAACTTTACAGTCCTTACTACATTAATACCAAAGACAATAAAATACAGGGAGGGGGGGGGAGAGAGAAAGAGACAAACACACACACACCTTAAGCTTTAAGTGCCCTATTCACAAAATTATAGCTTACACATGCACATGCCCCAGTGGCGGAAAGTCTGGTTTTTGTGCTAAAGGACACAAAAAAGGTTTAATTAGGGCCCTGAGCTGCTGTTTTAATTAACACAAACTTTTGTTAAACTGCAGCAATGAATCATAGAGTGGCCCAGTAAATTACAAGAGCGAAAAGCAGGTTTATCCTCAGAGGAATGCTTTGCTCTCAGCTCATGCACCTTTTGCTAGGACTGACATGCGTGGGCTGCTGGTGGCTACCGATGCCGTGTTACCCCTGACCCCTCTGCTGTAAGGCTTCTGTCTTCCAGTGGAGCTGTGGAGACACCCTTTGTTAAAAACAGTACCCCTCATGGGTAGCCTTATGGGTGGACTGTGATGGATGAACTGGAACACCTGGCAGCTGCTGATGCTGGGGAAGAAGAATGAGCTTTGAAAGGTCTGTAGCCAGATGAGTGCTATCTCACAGATATTAAGTGTAAGTAACCTTTACCAAGTTAATGGAATCAGCCATCCTGGGTGGAGGGAACAAAAATCTATATTCTGCACCATTCCTTACATCGTGCTGCTTTGTGAAAGCCTTTTAGGGAAAATATCGAGCTGAAACCATCCAGCCTGATCTGCCAGTCCCTATTGTGCAAGCCTTTTCCCACAATCTACTCTGACTGCTTCAGCACGAAGCACAGCTAGAGGATCTGAAAGAAACTCCCACTGATAAGCCACACTCTGTGAAAATTAGAATGGGGCAGTTGTTTCCAGAAAAAAAGAAAGAAAAAGGAAAATAGGTGTGAATTTAATGTGAAAGCTGTATCACAGTGCAAATTTTCCACCTGCCCACCAAGTTTCTCCTGAGGTTATGTTGTTTTTTTGCTCTTCTATGTTAGCATAAACGTTTCTGTACAAAGATGCTTCGGATTCTCTTCAGTGTGTTCTTTCCTTCTGGAGTAGACAGATATAAAAAGAAAAACAAAATTAAGGCTGCTGCAGCTTCTCCTTTGCTGACAGAAATGCTCTTTGTGATGGGCCTAAGCGAAAGCCCACCGAAAGCAATGCTTTTTCAGCAGGTAGTATTTTATGCATGCTGGGCCTGACTTGAGCGGTCCTTAGCACTGGGCAATGCCACACTGTGTGAGCAGCCCCTTAGGGAGCATGTCCGTGGAACTGTGACTGTACACCTCAGCTCCCCGCTCGTGTGAATGTTGCTGTGTAAGCTATGCAAGTTATCACTGCCCTGTTAATTTTAAAGTTGTCAAATGTACAGGATTTACACTGATTTACAACAGCCAAGGAGCTAACTTAAGGTGAAGAAAGTCATTAGGGAACTACTCTCCTGAGCATGGGTGGCAGGAACCTTGTGTTTATCTGAGAAACCCTGTTGAGGCATGTACCAAGGGATGTCACACCATTTGTGACTCTTCAGGACTGGCCAAGCACCGGTGCTGCCGACAAATGAATTTCATTGATTTTGGCTTCAGATGAAACTCAGTTGTTTCGTTCGCAGCTGTGTAGCTAAAATCTACTTGCTAAGGTGCAACATTTGGTTTTCAATGGCTTGTGTTGTTCTGTGTAGCAAACTACTCTGCTGAAATCCCATAGTTAGGTGGGGAGAAGGGATTAGTTTCCCTAGATATTGCACATAAAGGATAATACCTCCACATGAAACATGCTCGCTATATTAAGAGTATATAAGAAATTCTGGTTTGCCATTGAGTTTGCCACAGCCTAAATTTTAGGTTGAACTGCCAAAAAAATAACCAGAAATGGTTTGCCTTATTTGTAAACATTTTCACAGTATATGAGTAATTTGTAATTACTAATAAATTATAAATTTATCTACCCTGCCCTCTCCCAGACCTATGGCTTTTTAGAGTCAGTGAAACGATCTGTTTGGCAAACGGTGAGGTACTCTAAATAGCTGCCAGTCTGGTACACTGAAGAAAATGTCATGCACTAGGAGAGCCATAGATAGGGGAAAAAAGTCAATGTTACACTCCAAATATTTGAAGAGAAATGCCTACTTGATTGGTAGTTAGTTTTTGCATCCCAATACTTCTAGAAGTCTGTTTCTAAACCTACATTAATTACACATCTGTGTACATTATTTAGAAGTTCTTTACTACAGTACTTTTGTACATGCTGTGTTTATTACTAAATGTAAAGAGAAAGTAATTACATAAGGCATATGTACAGTATTAGGTTGGGTTGCAGATCCTTCTGCTCACCTTCATCTTAAAGCTGCAAGGCCCATTTCATAGAGGCTTGTCACCAAGTTTAGGAAACTGTCCTGAAATGCATAAAAACTGGAACCAAGGCCCATTACTTTGATGAGCATTAACTAGTCTTTCCTTTTAAATCCCTTGTATATATTTCCATTGCTTTTGGGTTTTTTAGTTTTTGTTGGTGTGAATAAACCTGGATGTCTGAACACAGAGAGGTGCCGAGGAAGTCAGGAGTCATTACCAGGGTGGGGATTGAGATTCCACCATAAGTAATGGGTATTGCAGCTTTAACCCATGCCTTTGCTTAGTCTGTGAATCTCTTGTTTAAACTGGGCAGGTAGATATTTCACAACTTAAGTATTTATTTTCCCAGACTTCAGAATAACAAGGAAGAAAAAAGAAAAATAAAAGGCATGTTGGAGAAAGAAAAAGGGAGCAAAGAAGGAGAAGATAAAGGAGGTGGTGTGGCCTTTATGCTTCTGGTGGTTCTACACTTTGGACTCATTCTCCAAGTTGGCCACGTCACCGTTTCTTTCATTCTGTTCTTCTTGACTCTTTTCTTCCTCTTCAGTTTCCAGCTCAGCATGCTGGTCCAGCTTGCTGGAAACTGACCATGTCAGGGGTAGTTCTGCTCGGCTGGCCATCTCTGCCAGCTCTTTGGCACTGTAAACTGGTGTGTTGGTCTCATATGTTTCATGAAAACTGTTGTAGTCTACTTCATAAAATCCATCCTCCAGAGTGAGGACAGGGGTGAAACGGTAACCCCACAGGATCTCACTTGTAATGTATGAACTTCGAGCTTGGCAGGTCATTCCTGTAACAGAGAAGGAAGAAGTGCTGTAATAAGGTCCCACTGCTTTCCCAAATCTCTATTTTTTTCATATAGAAATAGAACTGTATATAAAGACGCACATGCCAGAAAAGAATTAGGTTTGACATCATATAAGGTTGAGTTTAGAAAGCAGTTTTACAGTGTGTAACCTATTTGATGTTCTTTCCTTCTGTGCATGCACATAATCACAAGTGGTGAGACTGTGACCAGAGGTTAACATTTCTTTATTAAATGCAGTTCTGCTTTCTGTATCTCACCAATGAGTAACTCACCCTCTGATGAGTCTCAGTTTATTGAGAGATCACGTAACTTGCACCCTGTCATCCATCAGCTCCCTGGCATGTAACAAACCCATGCTGCCACGTTCAGTGCTTGCCCAGGCTAACTGAGGAACTTATACAGAAGCTTTTCTCTACTGCAGCCAACCTATGAGCCTGTGATCCATGGGTTGACTTTGTTCCTCTAGAGGTTGCGCCTGTCTTTTAGTTATGCTGCTTGAAGATTTGGGCTAGTGGCCAATGCACAAACAGTGAAACTGCTGAAGGACATTGTGATAGTGTGTGGATTCAGATAAATAGGACTAACTTCTTTGGTATCTTCCTTCACAGCTCTGCTGGACCTCACTCTGGGAGCTGCTATAGGGCAAAAAGATCTGTAAGATGCTACCTTTTGTTAAGAGGCATAGGGATAGACAGGCAGTTTTTCCAAGCTCAGAATGTAGTCCAGAGTGTCCTCTGGGTGAAGAAACACCTGGCCATGACACAGACCTGGTACTTGAAGAATCTGTCCCATCTCAGTCAAACAACTCAGGGAAGCACTACAATCATAGAATTATAGAATGGTTTGGGTTGGAAAAGACCTTAAGCTCATCTAGTTCCAAGCCCCCTGCCATGGGCAGGGACATCTCACACTAAACCATCTCACCCAAGGCTCTGTCCAACCTGGCCTTGAACACTACCAGGGGTGGAGCATTTACCACTTACTTGGGCAACCCATTCCAGTGCCTCACCACCCTCACAGTAAAGAACTTCTTCCTTACATCCAATCCAAACCTCCCCTGTTTAAGTTTCAGCCCATTGCCCCTTATCCTATCACTACAGTCCCTAATGAAGAGTCCCTCCCCAGCATCCCTATAGGCCCCCTTCAGATACTGGAAGGCTGCTATGAGGTCTCCACGCAGCCTTCTCTTCTCCAGACTGAACAGTCCCAACTTTCTCAGCCTGTCTTCATACAGGAGGTGCTCTAGCCCCAGTATCATTCTCGTGGCCCCTATCCATTCTCTCCATGTACTCCCATTTTGCTGTCAGCATGTTTTTGCCTCTCAAATTCACTTCTCCTGACCCTTTTCCTAGTCTGCTGGGTGTCCCCTTTCACTTCTAAGCATTAAGGTAGCAGGAAACAGGTTAACCAAAGTGGTGAATGGAGCATCCCTGGCAGTGTTCAAGGCCAGGTTGGACAGAGCCTTGTGTGACATGGTTTAGTGCAAGGTGCCCCTGCCCATGGCAGGGGGGTTGGAACTAGATGATCTTAATGTCCTTTCCAACCCTAACTATTCTATGATTCTATGTGATGATTTTCCTTTAATTATTTGCACACAATTAGTTATGTATTACTAAGCAAACTTCAGCTGAACAGTAAATGTTGAGTACTTAGTAAATCGAGTTACGCAACCCCAGGACAAGCCTGCCACACATCACTTATTTAGAAGGTAATCATAGGCAATCAAAAAAAAAATGTTTAATTTGAGGGGCACAAATGGCAGTCTGTAGAAGTGCACATTGTTTCTCTGCACTGCTGGCATCATGGAAAGTCACACTGGGAGTCCCAGGAAGAGCAAACATTGATAGTTTCATGTCTCGGATATTTTTCAGGGCTGTGCAAACTGCTCTGGATAATTCTGCCCTCATTCTCTTGGGCTTCCTCTCCTAGCTCAGACAGCTTGCTTCTGGGTGAAAACCATTGTTTATTGGTACTCTGTCTTTTTCACTTATGACAATATGTTTAGAAAGACATTTACCAGCTTATACCATACTGCGGTACTTCAGCCCTTCTTCAGCTTTTCCCTCCACTCACTGCAGTGCCTCAGACCCTCTGGAGTGGTGACTGTCAGGGAAAGCTTAAGTATGAAAATTGCTGCACTGAACCTACCTGCCATAGCCAGGCAGAAATGCCACTGCACTCCTACTGTGCTCACTGATCTTAATTTCTCTTTCCTTATGCCTGGCAGAAATACTCAAGCCTTCATTTCTCTCAGGGTTGCAGGACAAGACATGTTCACATTTCAATTCTCAACTAATGCACAAATAGAAAGATTTTTTTCTGTTCCTATCACAGGTGGGAAGGACAGAAGGACATGAAACTGATGAAACTGTATGACAAAAATAATCTCTTGTGAGATTTCCTGTGTGATTTTTAGTCTAAAGGAGATCTTTTCCTTTGTTTTTTTTTCCCCCACAAAATGATGGAGGGAGAGGAACTTGGCATCGTACAGAGCACTATAGATATGAGAAACACACTAGTTGTGTGGCAGCTTTCCCAAAGGGAGATTTGCTTTTCACACCATTCTTCTGCACAGACCCAGCAGTTTGGGTGCAGTACTTGGTAGGATCTTCCCACCCTGGCAGAGGGGCACCAGTGGTCTGGGAAGCAGAGAGGGCCAGCAGCAGCCAGTGTGGCCATGTCCTCTCTGCTGTCTCAGGCACTTCCATGGGCTGGTGTCCGACCAGCTCCTTTGCTGCTCCTCGGTGCTGCATGAAGACCAGTGACCCTGGATGTGTTTCCCCAAAGGAATGTGCCATTCCTAAGAGTCATGCTCCTCTAATCCCTCGCTCTGCTGCTGAAATTCAACTTCAAAGTGAGTGGAAAATTTGGAATTTTCATTTCAAGGGCAACTATATTAATTAAATAAATAAAGAAAATAAAGTTGAGGCCTCTTTGAAGCAGTATTGCTTTCCTGTGCTCAGACCAAGTACCCAGGGATCCTGCTGCTTTGGTTGGGAAAAATTTGTTTGACTGGTGGGAAAAAGCAGGGCGATTTTCTGCAGAAGTCAAGAAGATTAATTGAATTACGTTAGACTTAGAGCTCATTAAAAACAAACCCTCATCTGAAATCTTGACCTGTCTCCGTTTTTAATTTAGTCTCCCATTCAGGAATGATTTAATACCCATTTCTTTTCCACAGCCAGATGAAATACTTTCAGAGCTAGAATAAAAGAGTTAGGATTTTTCAAGCAAGAAAGTTGATCAAGAGAAAGATCTTAGCTGGAGAGGGATGTGTGTATGACAGAGACCTTATATGCTCTCTAAAGGCTTGAGTAAGCTAATACAGAAAGAATGTGTAAGTGGATCACAAGGATTCCAGATTAAAATGTGCCACAGTTGTGCAGACCCTTGAAGTGATTGTCACTGTGCCTGCGCGGCTCTGGAAGCAAAGCAGATTAATTTCTGCATTTCTGCATGGGGCGGCTTTACCAGCCCCTGCCTGTGCTGGCTCAGACATCCTTCAGCTCCTCAAACATCAGATCTTCTCTGCATTTAAGCTCTTGCTATTGTTTGTATGTTATTGTTTAATATATTATTGCCTAATTTACATGTTTCATTGTATTCTATGGTTTTAATTGTCCTGTAAAAGGAAATGTGACTTTTTTTTATTCCCTGTAAGTTCTGGACATGCTTTTGGTTGACAGGGGAGGCTGCATCTTCAGTGAAGACATTTTAGGCTTTAGGTTTTCAAACACTGCGCGATTTATTCAGTGATTGTGTGGTTTACATGTAGCCACAGATCTGTTACACAATGGCTGTAAAAATGATTGCGGTTTGACATTTTGACTAGTGTCTCATTTTAATTGGATCCCTTCAGGGCAGAGGAGAGCCGGGGAGCCTTTGGAGCTACTTAGCTCAGCATTAATTGGACCTTTTCAAAACAAGCTGAGAAATTAAGACACCCAAATAATTCATTCTACATTAATTAAAACTATAACTGGAAGGAGCAGGCAATCGGAGACGGAGCGTCGGACTCCGGCGGAAACCTCAAGGCTGCGATGGGCAGGGGGCCGGCGCAGCGGGTGGTGAGGGAGGAGCGTTCCCGCTGGGCAGGGCAGCTGCTTGCCCCTGCCCGTCCCCGCACGGCGGCTCTGCAGCTGCCGGCACCATCTGTCCCTGCTGCCTGGCGCGGTGGGGCGGCCGCGGCAGGGTGAGGTTGCAGGGCCATGGGGCTTGCGCTTGCACCTGTTCACCTTGCTGCGGGCTGTGTCTTAAACACTTCGCGAGGTGATGAGACCCCTTTGCTGCTGTCTCACTCCCTTAAACAAGAAGCGTTTTTAATGAGCGGTGATGAGCCTTTGTCTGTGTTGCAGCTTCCTGTTAGGTCTTAATGACAGCGTTGCTGTCTGGTTTGTGTTTGCACAGGCGAGGTAACCACGACTGAGTGTTGTGCAAATAGTTGATCGCTGGGCAAGTTACCTGAGTAATAAAATCAGTTGGCATCTTACTTCATTGTAGGTTGTTTTCTTATTATGTCTGATGTTCAGTTAGAGCTGTATGGGATCTACCCACACACTGTAAGAGTTGCCACTTCTCTGTGAAAGATACCCACTAAGGTAGGCACAGTTCCTATCGCTCCTTTGTTCCCATTCCTGGGTCAGAACTATGCAAGGCGAGTGGTAAACTGAATTTTGGTCCTTGTTATATCAAGAGAGGCAAACTAAATTATGGGCATTGCGTGAAGGAGGCTTTTGTTTTTAATTGAAGCAACCAAGCTAACCCGGCAACATTTTAGTTGTTTCGCTTTCAAATAGGAACAAAAAAGTTGCTGCTAACAGTGCTGGGATTAGCTGCATGTATCTCAAATCAGCAATTAGTTACTACTTTGGATAGTCTCATTACCATACAAACAGTGTAATTTAAACTTTAATTTATCATCTAAATGCTTATTATTCATATTCAACAGGTGAGGAGCTGAACTGCACAGAGACATGAGCAATGCTGCAGAGTGAAGAGTGGCTTGTGAGCAGGAGCCAGCATGCCAAGCCACTTTGTCTGCATGGAATTTGACACACAGCTGGGCTCCTGCTGCAAGGTGCCCGTGCTGGGGTGGGGACGCTGTAGAGGGCTTGGTCATATATCATAGAAACACAGAATGATTTGGGTTGAAGGGACCTTAAAGCCCATCCAGTTCCACCCCCCTGCCATGTGCAGGGACACCTTCCACTAGACCAGGTTGCTCCAAGCCCTGTCCAGCCTGACATCCATGACATTATATGATGTGTTTGTTTCAGCAATAAGTCAGGACCAGGCTCTGGTTCATGGTAACATGTGGGCTGTTCCTCTCCAGAGTGCAGGCTGCAGTGGCTCCCTCTGCCTGGCTGAAGGCATGGACACTATTTTGGTGTACCCCATCAGCAATTTTCCTTGCAGCTAGAGTGAAAGGTTTTATTGAGGTTAACATCTGCACCATGCAGCCTAAGAAAATGAGAGAATAATTCCCCTAAGCTGTTGCTGATAGGTGGGTAAGGTTACAACCCCACCTTTGACTGATGAGAGCTAGTATCAAAGTTGATGTCACCTCCAGATTCATTACTCTTGGAAAGTCGACCTGTGCAGTTATTTTGAGGTTACAACTTGTTCATGATGTCTACTGCTGTTTAGGCTTATGCTTTGCACTTACAGTGCTACAAGGGTTTGGTGTGGTGACCCAGAGTGACTTGATGCATTTTCTCACAGTGCACTTAATTTAAGATTTCATGGTAGCTTACACAATAATATGCTGCGTCATGCACTCTTACCATATATTATTTCACTTTGTGATGGGAGTCGTCAAAAATAAAATGCTGTTAAAAGTCAGGGGGGAAAGGGTACTTCAAAATCACAGCATCTAATACATATTTGGGCTGAAATACAGTGATTTTCAGTTCCACATCAGTCTACTGCAGATGACACAGTGACATCCTCATTCAGCTTTTATTTTACTAGAGGAAGTCTTCCTTATAACAGGACTTTTTATTTTCAAATTTCACTCGACAGGACTGCAAATGAAATTAAAGGGGCAAGAATTATGGCGCATTGCTGACTGCATCTCTTTGGCTGACAGCCGCGATGTCAGGCTGATTTTGAGGTTCAGCAATTTCCTTCTCACACTTCACAGAATCAGGCAGACAAAACTGAATGGGATATCTCATAAGAACACTGGTTTTCAATCACTGCATGGGAAATTTCCTTCACAGTTCAACCTGGAGTAAGACTTCAGCAGCAGGGGACCCAACTGCACACAGAAAACAGTGGTGTCTCCATTTCTGGGGTGAGTGGAGTTTCACTCATGTACAGAATTTGGTCTGGGGTGTCTAGCTGGGAGCTAAGATTTCCATATGCACGTGCGATGCTCCTATTATATTTCTTTCACACTGGCTGTATTCATAGCATCCTTTGCTAAGGTATCACTAAGGTAGAGGTTTTGATCTACTTCATCAAAAGGTTCATTTTTATCATCAGAATCTTTAAAACTCAAACCAAACATGTTGGAGATTCTATGGCCCTGGAGATTAATTCCTACAGCCTCTGTGTCAGTGCTCATGATGAAACTATTTTGCTGTAGGAATTATGAAGGGGGGGTGGGGTGGTGGTGGTGCTGACCTGTAGTGTTCAGGCTGACTTTTGTACTTTGCCTGAGGCGAGGGTGAGAAGGTGGGGGAATTTTATTTAAACACTGTGATGATGGTGCTAATACTGAGTTAATTAGATCAATGTGCACCTTGCACCTGAAACCTCAGTATAGGGCTCAGAAAAGCTGCAGTGACTTTTTAGGCTAGTTAAGTATCACAGAGCAGTACACGACAGGGCAGGGAGATGGTCTCTGCCAAGATGACCTTTTGGTCTCACATATTTGGTGCGAGATTTGTCAGTCTGCTATTTTTAGATGTTAAGAGGAATGAGAAAGCAATGTGTGCTATTAATAACAACCAAAAGGGTAGGAGTCAAGAGCTCCTGATTGACACCTTGGTTCTCCTGCAGACATTGTGTGGGCTTTGGCAAATTACTTTGCTTTGCTGGGTGTGTTTAACTGGCATGCCGCAAGGGATATGCTGGGATTTAAAGGCAGTAGATGTGCTTGCGGTACATCCTCTTCCTCGTTTAGACACTCACTGTCAAATTCGTACTAAACAATTCTCCCTGGTGTGAAAATTATTGCCTCAAAAAAGGGCAGAGATTTAGCACAAAATTTTCATAGTGCCACCAAGTTATTGTCAGAATCATCAGTTGTCATTGCTGGAAAATGATGCAAATACCGCAGAATCATAGATTGGTTAGGTTAGGAAGGGACCTTAAAGATCATTTGGTTCCAACACCCTGCTGTGGGCAGTGACACCTTTTACTAGTCTGGGTTGCTCCAAGCCTTGTCCAACCTGGCCTGGAACACTGCCAGGGATGGGGCAGCCACAACTCCTCTGTGCCAGTGTCTCATAATCCTCACAGTAAAGGATTAATTCCTAATACCTAATCTCAATCTATCCTTTTTCATTTTAAAGCCATTCCCTCTTGTCCTGTCACTACATGCCCTGACTCTGGTAAGATATTTTTCCCCTCCTTTTTGAATTTAGGTACATCTGACAAGAAATCAGGCAGGTTATTAGCCTTATTTGAGTAAAAATCCCATAAATACATATCTAAACTTTCACTCAGAGCTAGCAAAGGGGAATACCCTGGGGTTCTGATAACTTGATTCAGAACACACCTGGAAATTGGCTGCTTATCTCATGCTGAGAAATGTGAGGATTTTAATGTATCTTTGCTTCAGCATTCCTGGGAATCTGTGCATGACAGCCTCATGTTGTGGGTTGTGAACGGTGTGTGTGTCTTCTCCATGCCCCAGCTACATCAGAGCATTGCCACTCTAGGCTTTGGGGCAGCAACTGGAGAGAGGAATTTGTGTGTGAATGGAAGAGAAAGGGAGGGGAGACAGATGTTTTTGTCTTACGAGAATAGAAAGAACTAACTTTCACTGTTACTTTCTTTTTGTTTTGTTTTTCCCTTTTTAGTGTTAATACCGGTTCTTTTTTTTCTTTTTTTTTCTGTAAATGATTCCAGTGATTTGGTATTTCTTTTTTTGTATTTCTTATTTAATCAGACCAAGAAGCTGATCACTGTATTTGAAATTCTATAGCTTTGATCTAATTCCATCTGTGAATTCTGATCAGAGGTCTTTGTGGTAGCTGCTGTCTTCATCTTACAGCTGACGATGGGACCAGTGACAAGCTCCACATCAGAAAATGTAAGTTGCCATGGAGTGGGCTGGAGCAGCTGGCCTGACCACGAGCAGTGGTAATAAAATCATATCCCCCATGGAAGGAGGCATATATTATTAGGTCATATTTGCGTAACAGCGGATTATGCATGGGAAAATGAGCTGATGAGAAGCCATAATTTCAATCCAGTGAGACTTTCTGACACTCCAAAATCTACTTCTTTCTAAACAAGATGAAAACCAATAACAAGTATGGAAAAAATGGAATTGCTATTAAGTTAAATTCTAAATGAAGTTTTAACTTGGATTGGTCAAAGCATCTGTTTTCAGTCTGACTTCTTCAACTGTGATATCCTGTGCAATGCAGCATCTAAATTAGTAAAAGATGGCCATGTTTTAGTCTTTTTTCCAAAATATTTGAAAAAATGCACATTCCCCCTATGCCTGAAGATTTCAAAGCCAGCAAAATTATATTTTCCAGTGGAAAAATGCTGAGTTATAAATGTTTGATTTACTCGGTTCATATTTCTCCTATCAGGAATTAAATATACTTGAGTATTTTTGTGTCTAATTTCTTGCTTTTTAAGTGCATGTAGCTTAGTCTGAGAAATGGTACACGATAAGGCAGAAAAGCTTGACTGGTTCAATCTCAAATGTGCTGCCGTGTTTTGCTAACAGTACTACATATACTCTCAATAAACAGCTTCTCAAAGATATTGTACAATTACTATTCAGCCAGCAGTTAACCTTCATTTAGCCTTACATTCAGGCCATGCCCAGCACATCAAGCTGCCTGATGTGGATGAATTTTAATCATTTTTTTTCAGCTGCACTTTTTCAGTTGGATGATGATTACATTCTTCTGTCGACTAAACCTGTGAAATTTGATACATCAAATAACACCGTATCTGACAGAGAGAGAAGCTTGTTTCAGAATTGGCACTTGGAGCCCTTGGAAACGGGAAACCCAATTCAGTGAAACTGGAACATGAAGTACCAGGATTTTGTACCCTACTCTGTGTCTGACTGTTGGGCTACATTTATAGATCCGGTGGTTTCTCAAACGTTGAATCAGCACACACAAGTGCTGTATTTTTCCTAACAGGTATCCACCACAGGAGGATATAGGGGAATTTTGTCTACAAGAAGCTGCAGTACATGGTTTTATCTGTGATGGCTCTGCTTTCAGAATGCTGCAGGCTTGTCCTAACCTCTTAAAAATACATTGCTGTTAATCTGTGGGCTTCCTCCTGAATTCTGGCCTGCAGATGGGATGACTTCCTCTGGTGTGCAGGCAGTCTGCTCTGCAATTTCCTCCTAAATGGCTGGGAGCAGGCAGCGGGCTTCAGCTGAGCCGCCTGCTGCTGCCTCACTGGAGAAAGGTCTTGGCAGGACTCTTCACTAGATAGTACAACCTGACCCACCAGAGCAGAGGTAAGACATGGAGCAGAGGGGATCCTCAGTGGCAAGGCGTGTGAAGACCCCTGGGAGTACCTCAGGGCTAACAGTGCCGTTTATGATTTTGGACCTCTTGAACTGTCCTGCTAGCTTGCTTCCTTAACAGAGAGGATGTCAAGCCAGCAAGAATCACAGCCCTTGCAGGAGTTTATGTTGGCTCATAAGCAACATCTTTAATTCTTATACCAGAGAAGCTCAGGAAATACATAGTTTACATAAATACTTCAGTTTAGTTATCTCAGCCTTGAAAGCACTTTGGGCTCAATCTGTTTTATGGTCTCTCCAGTCACTAGGTTCACTGCTGCTGGGGAAAAACATCTCAGAAAAGCGCCATGAGAAGAGAGGATGGGGGACCCCCAGCCACACACTGGTGGCCAGCGATACAGGTCCCCTGCCCTTTCCCGCACCTTTTGTGAATGGGTGGAGGTCCCCAGGAAGACTTAGTTTTAGATAAAAGAGGGTGAAGAAGGAGCTGCTTGAGCTGCTGCATTACCCATCTTGGTGAATAAACCAGTAGAAGAGCTTCTGTTCTTCCCTGTTCAGCATAAACCCATAAAAAGGTCTAAATGAGATCAGTATCTCAAAAGCAGGTTCCTCTCTCTGCGCTCCTTGCTGGGGAGGCAGGAGATGGGAATGGGACAGGTACAGATTACAGGCAGGAAATGAAGAAAATAAAATGCACCCTCTAACACTTCCAAGCTTCACAGTTTGATAAAGCACTATGTCTTTTTGAAAACTCCACCTTTGATACGCAGTTTAGATGGGAACTGCTTCTTCTCCGAGGTGTTCAGGCTACATTGCAAGACACAACTGATCAGATGCACCTACAGCAAGCTTCCCAGGAAGGTATTAGTAGAACTGGATGCTTTGCAGGTTGCTTGCTCAACTGTTGAGAATACAGACCCTAAATGAACTTGGCCTTCAAAAGCTGCAAAGACATTGTTTATGTGAGAGCTCTTCCAAGATGTGGTCCTCTAAGACGCATGCACAGAGAACCAATCTTTTCTGGAGAAACACAAATGACTGCTATATTGGCTCCATTCTACATAATGCACAGCATAGGCAAGCTTCTTGAGGAACATGTATTTAGCACACAGTCATGGCTGGGGCTGAGACTAGAACACAGCATGTTTGGGCACTGCTGAAATCCCACATCAGCATTAAAGCCAAGGGGTAGCTGGGGGAAAAACCCCTTTAGTCAGAATGGTGCTTGCTGTGAAAGAAGCATTTTCTGTAACAGCTTGTACCTGCTGCACACTTGTGCTGTCATGACAGTGAGAGAAACATTTAATTAAAATAGATGTGTGATCTATTTCACCTCTTGCTGTGCAGGCTTCTTAAACATGTAATTCCAGTCTGCATGTTTGGATGGCTTTTGTTTCTCTTCTTAAAATGCTACTTACAAAGAGAACAGAACACCCAAGGTTTGCTCTATTCTGAACTTTACCGACTTGGAGCTCTTTATAAAAATGTCACATTTTACTGCGGAAATGTGTGTGAACCCAGGACTGAAGACAAACCAGTGTGACATGCAGCATGGCATGGTGTAAAATTCAGGAAATAAGGACGTTCGCTAGCTTTTTGACAACAAAATCAATGACTCACCCACAAAGCATTCTGGTGGTTGTTTCTAGGTTTGTGGCTAATGGCATTGCTGAAGCCTGCTTTAGTTGTGAAATCAGAGGAGGAGATGAAAGAGAGTTCAGGATAAAACACTTGTTTCTGCCAGGCAGATGTTGGTGATGGTTGGAAATGCAACACAAATAAAGAGAAATCATGTTCTGTCCAAAATCACTTGGATTTTTTGTAAGCAACAAAACATTCCAGTGGGGTTGCCTGGGCAGTTTCATAAGGGTGCATCCTTTTAGGTAGGCTGGAAACCAAGATAAATGTGAGTAGGTGGTACTTGCTTTTAGAAGAGACAACTTGTAGAAATATTTCTTTCTAAAGACATCTGAGTTTCAGAGATTCTATTTTTGATTTATATTTCACCCAAATGAGTACCAAAAGGACTGATGTAGAGGCACTCCATGTTTTTCAGAAGAAAGCTCTAAATCCTGATGAATTTAGCTACTATTTGAGAAGGCTAGCTACTATCACACATCAGCCTACCAAAAGCAGCTAAGCATGGGGATGTGTGAGAGCTGGATTGCTTCAGCTCTGTAGCACTGGCTAATAACAGAACAGCTGCTTTCTTGTTCTTTAACCAAGCAAACAAGGAAACATCCTTTTCTCTGGGCATTTTCGACAAAGTTCAGCTGCTTGAAGGTGCTGCTCTTTGGTGATGGTGGCTGAACCTGTGCTTAATTCAGCTGGCAGCTCCCTCTCTTCTCTCTGAAGGTTTAAGCACGGGCCTGCCTCTAGCCCCGTTCCCACTGCTGTGCCCTGCTGGCAATACAGCACTTGGCAGGTGGAGAAATTTCGCTCATATACTTTGAAGTATATGAGCAAAATTCCCTGGTTTTGGACATCTTCAGTGTAAGAGCTGAAGGGGCGCAGTGCTGTGGTCCTGACTGCAGGATCCCCACGCTGTACATGACCCAGAGCTAACTTACCTGCTCTGGGAGGAGGAGGAGAAATATCTGGGCTAGTTTTGTTAGCATTTCAAATTATGGGTTTTGATAGTAGACCTTACACCCTTTCATTATCTTAATGGGAGAGAGTTTAAGCAACCAAATATTTGTTCATGCTATGTAGTAGCTACTGTGATTGGTCAGCTCCTTTATAAAAATATTTTTAAGGGGAACTGTTAAACACACTAAGCTTAAAAACTAATCTGTCATAATAACAAACTTTTAATTAAAATTAAAATTAGGTTTATTGATTCAGATATTGCTATCTTTATCATAAGAATCAGCCAATCCCAGACTTCATGCAGCTCTGATTTTTGATGAACTTTTCCAGGCCTTCTAGCAGTTATGCAGACAAAATAATCTGCGCTGTTAAAATCCTCCCACTGAATAGCAAGTGGGTTTTGATTTTCTCCTTTTTTTTTTTATTCAGCTCATAGGATGAGACTTATTAAGTTGATGCTTTCAGGTTAATAATGTTGGCTATCTGACAACTTTAGCAGCATATTTTTGAAATGCAAGACTGAGCAAAAACTGCCTGCCTCAGGGAATGAGATGCAAAATATTTCACTTCTGAAACACTGTTTAATATTCAAGTTATGTCAAAATTTGTATCCATATTTTAGCTGCTTGGCATGCTGGCTGATAATAGGTGCTATTAATGTACCTGCTGGTAGATCAATGATCATTTTAGAAAAATTAGTACTTCACTTGGTTTTAACTGACTTTGGTTTTATTTGAGGTGGTGAGGAAGAAGCTGATTCTGATCTTTAGTTACTGCCTAGGATTTAGCAATGAGTCCAATAAAGGAGAATAGCAGCAGTAGAGCTGGGATTTTAGGAAAGCTTCAGTACTACTCTCCTGACATTTCTGTTCTAGGAAAAAACAGAAACAACACACTTCAAGCCCAAGCTTTTTAATTCTAGCACTTTCCTCAATGCCTGAATTTGGGGGGGGGGGGGGCAAGAAAACAGCAAAAAGCTCTTTTGCTCTCTTCCTTGTTCATGTGTTGTAAATATTTAAACTGTTTCTGGGAAGAGCATGACAATATGTGTCTGATTTTGCCATGAACATTTCCAACTAGTGATAGAGCAAAGAAATTCTGAGTTTCTTTGACAGTTGCACCTCATTTATGGAAGCAACAAAAGTCATTGGGACTTTTTAGCACCCCCAAATTCTCCTTAGTTTAACAATATTAAACTGGTAGAGAAAAATTGGTTGTTTTAGTAAGAAAAAAATGACGTACTTGAGAAAACGGGGCTATGTAGGAGAAAGCTACCTGAGAAAGAAAGAAGAGGGTGGTCACACTCAAAATTGCACAGTAAGGGTACTTGAGGCAGCACAGAGGAGTCTGAAACAAAATGTCTGGGCTTTCAAAACAAGAAGCACCTTGTATAGAAGCCTCCACAGTGTCAGCTTCTCCTGAGTAATTAATTTCTGTTCAACAGTGAGGATGGGTTTGGCGTTCAGCAAAGATGCTAAGTTTATTTGTCCTGCAACGCAAAGCGCTTGTTTGGCAAAGGGGTGTTTGCCTCAGGGTGTTGTAGCACCGGAGGAAAGCTGGCTGGGTACAGAGGACATGAGCTGCTCCTGTCCTCCCTGGCCGTGAGCACTTGAAGTGCTTTCAGCTTTACGGCTGTGGGTTGTTTCATTCCTCTCTTTCAGTCATGAGGTGGCACTCTTCCACCAGAAGAGATAGCTTACAGAGAGTTTGAAATGTGCAAATATCTCTAAGAAAAAAACAGCAATGCCTGGAAAATATTGTTGAGAAATTATTGCAACAATTATTTTTTAAATGTCTGGGCTGATCAGACGCCAGCAGGAACATAGTATTTGAAGGAGATACCTTGCTGACCTCCCTTTGAGATAGAGGTTAGCAGCTTACTTGGCTTTCTTTTGACTCCCATACACATTTGAGACATTTCTGGACACCAGCTGCAGGCTATATTCTTCTTCATGACAAGCACAATTACACAGTCTCTTTCTTGCAGCTTTTATTACTGCTGCCAGACCACTGCTAATTTTGAGCCCTTCGTTGGTACATGCTTTGTACAACGAGCACTTGGCAAAAACTAGACATCCTTCACTCTGATGGTATCCCACCTCTCAGATAATAAACTAGACCAAGCTTCCCATTTCAGAAGTGAACAGGGTTAAAAAAAACAAACCCTGGCATTTGTGGCCAAAGAGCTCTGTCTCTAACATTGCATATGAGTGTTTAATGTGAGGGTTTAAAAAAAATGTATGCCGTAGCAAATGTGCTAGATTCTACTCTCATCCAGCAGCAGTTCAAACCAGCAGCATCTTCCGTCAGGACATAGCTATTCCAGACTGTGGACCTGACTCAGATCTCCACAGTTTTACACCTCCATGGCATCCTTGCTAAGTCCCAAGCAATCTAGCAGATGTATACTTGTGAGGCAGAATCTTCCGTCTCCTGCTGTGCTCCTGAGGCACACTTAACCTCCAGGATGGGAAAGAGAAAGAAAACTTGACACGGCCTCTTTGAAACTTCACTGACCCCTTCTCTCCATGCTTCTGGTGAACCAGGCTTTGGTAGTAAGGGAGCTCAGAGATGGCTTTAAAGCTAGTCATACTTCCTTCAAATAGTGTAAGTCACAACACTTGAGAGGAATAATGCAGGAGTTTGGAGACGAGGCAGGCTGATGAAGGCAATGTGAGTTTGAGAGTAGCTCAAGAAAGTATCACAAGAATGCTGAATCCAGCCATCTCTGTGCCATGCAGTGAGTCCTTCTCTCTCCTCCCACCATGAGAAAAAATTTCCCTGGCTTCCAAATGAAATCCACTGCCACTGCCTGCCCACTGCCTGCACTTTGTATTTACTCCAGGAAGAGCTTTTTTAACCTGAGAGGTAAAGGAAGTAAAAATTCTGCACAAGGCACTTTATTATCTAGGCAAAACTGGGAGGTGCCTCTGGGACAGGTGGCAGATTGATAGGGCCACATTGGTTTCTTCCCCTTGATTCCTCAAAGAGCCCCTGAGGATCTGGGCCCTGATGTGAGTAAGTGTTCATCACCCCTCCAAGGCTGAACTCCTGCCTGGTTAATCTGAGATCTACATAGACAGAGGTATCTTGAAGAATAAGAACTCTTATTCTTCAAGGGAAGGAAAAAGGAGGAAAACCCTGCAATCATTTATTCCCAGCATGCATGTGAATACTGGAAATTAAGTGAAAGATGTACATGCACCTGAAAAAGCCCAAACCCTGACATTGCACATTGGTTTAAGAAGCAGCTACGGAGCTGCCACATGCTGGGTCCTGTGTCCATAGAGCATTAGATGCTGCTCATTTGGTATAACCTGGATTATTTGCTTCTTGTGTTTCCTATCAATTTTTAAATTACATTTTATTCTGATTTTACTGGAAATGGAGGTCAATATAAATACAATAATGCAAGTGCAGAATGTATTATGCCAATACATCTGCATCAAAACCCAGAATCACAGTGGGGAATGAATTACTGAGGCTCAGAAAGGATAGTATAAGTAATGTTTGGGTCTTATTTCCTGTGACTTTTTATATGAAAGTCTCAAAGGAAAGGAAATAGTATCATTTTTGTTTTTCCAATGGGGAAATTAAGGCAGATAATAGTGATTTACCCTAAGGCCTTGTAGAACATGCGTAGCAAAGTAAGGTGAGGATACATACATTTTGATAGTAATTTAAGCCATACTGTCTGTCTGCTGTCCTTTGACATAAACCAGGAGGATTTTCTGGCCTAAAGCAATGATTCAGTTTTCATGGAGTGCTAAAGTTTCAGAAGAGCATTTTTTTCAGGTCCTGTTGTTTCAACACAAGGCAAACTTCTGCTTATTACCAGGATCTGAGCAGAGCTCAAAATCGTTCATAAGATCAATTCTCTCCTTTGCTTTAACCAGCGCAGGGTATGGATGACAAAACTGGAGAGCTTGTTTTGGGAACAGAAGGTGGATGAGGTAAATAATGCCATAGAATGTGAACGTGTTTTCCTGGAGTCACAATTGTTCTTCCTCAGCCTTTTCCTGTTCTCTGTGCAGTGGAGATCTTCTCTTCTTTTGATCATGATTGAAAAATTTCTACTATCAAAATAATGGAGATTTTGCCTGCTGGTTCTGTGATGACATGAGGCTGTGACATGCTCAGATGTACGAACACATACAGATAAAATGTACAACGATACCGAAGTCCGTGATTTTGTGGTTCTCCTATACCCAGAATAGCAAAGCTTTGATGTGTGAGCCTTGGAAATCCTCAGTCCCTTCGAATACTTAATGGCATAAGTTGATTATCATCAAATGGAAATTACTTCTGCTGTATGATGGGAGGAGAAGAAAATTTAACTGGCAGCAGTGAGAAGACAATTAACAAACTTCAGAGAAGCACTGGGACAGTTAAGAAAATAATTGGGAAGTGATGGATAGATCAGGCTATTATAAGCATATGGTGAAACCGAACAACAAATCACCACAAAATACTGTGGTATGATGGGATTAAATCAGCAAACAATGTCAGTGAAGTTCTGTTACACCATCTCAGTGAAGAAATGCTCAAGTTCTACATTTCTGGGAAAGTATAATGGCACTTCCTCCCTCTCCCCATACACAAAAACATTCGTAGTGCAGAAAGCTTCACTTGATTTCCAGTTTGGGAAAATGCTGTACCAAACATCATAATTCTTTTCCTGCACAGTTTACCAGGGTACCATTACATGTTTTGGCTGCAAGAAAGCCCTGTAATAAATGGTAGCTCTTTCAGCCTTTTGGCAGTATACAGTCCAGCCATCAGTCTTGTAAATGTTCCCATAACCATTGAAAACTTGAAATAATTTGGAATTGTGGCTTAACACATTATTAATCACAGAGCAAAGGGTTTGCTCTGACTTCACCAGGCATACTAATGCAAAAAATGCTATGATCCTCCCAGATGCCAGCACAGGGATAAAAGCACAGCTAATCATATGCTACTCCCCTGATTGAATACAGGCTTCAAACCCAGCATTTCAGGGAGCATTCCTCAAATTTTGGTCAAGTATGAAGGTTTTAATTTAATGAATCCCTCTGTGCAGTTGGCCAGGTTGTATGTCAGTGTGGGTATGTGTCTGTGAGTGAAAGAGAAGTTGATTGATATCTTGTTTACTTTCCTGACCGATAATGAGAAAGAGAAATACGATATGGTTTCCTTGTGAATTGACTGCTTTAGCTGTGATGTGTGCATCTTGGGCTAACCAGTGATCCCATTTTTGCAGGTTTTCAACCAGCCAGCTGATGGGTCCAAAGCCAATGACAAGGTGATGGCCTAATATATAAGGTATCCTTTTGCTGCATTTCTTGGTGTTTGGAAGGGAGTGGTTCAAGTCTGGATGAGAGTGGGTTGCAAAAGTCTCTGTGGGAATGAGGATTCTCTTCAAGATCCCTGAGCTTTGGGAAATTTCTCATTTTTTTTTGTGTGACTGCTTAATCACATGAGTGTTTCTGAATCCAAGTGTGCCATATGGAGTGACAACAAAAGAACTCGTTCAAAGGAAATCAGCCCAAGGTAATGAGGCTGCTGTTAATATCTAAAATGTATAATTCAGCTCCACGAACTCTGCAATACCTAGCAACAATATCACAATAGCTCTCCACTGCATACAGTGCTATGTTCAAGCCACATCAGGCAGGCCTGCTGCTGTTTGGGTTATTGTTGTACTTTGAACTAAATTGCTGTAACAAATATCACAGAAGGAGCACAATCGGAGGCCTGAAACTGCAAAACTCCTGAATAATGCTGTAGCTTGTGGCTCTGTTGCTAACAGGAGAAAGATAGAGATTAAGATGGCAGCTGCAGAAGAAAATTCACTTCACAGACTTCTTACACTGTCATATCTAAGAAAGAAAGCTACAAGTATAGCTGATGAGGTATGATGCTTTAGAGGAGGACAGTTTGGATTTGCAAGCAGCTTTGAATGCCGTGTTTTCCCACAAGTGTTGCCATCTCCCTTGATAAGCTAATTTTAAAAGTTAATGGACTAGATCGTTCCATGTGTTAATGCTGCATTGTACTGCTTCAGTGGTGTGAAAGAACACTAAAGCAGTCTCCTTCTGTTGCTGGAGGTTTTTCCCTGTCCCAGGGAACTGCAGGGCAATATGGGTCAGCCAGAAGGGATCTTCCTGGAGCCCTGGTATGTCTGGAGCAAGGGCTTCTGGGGAAGAAGTAGGATGAGAGGTGTAATCATACACCCTGAGTCTGAGTCACTACTGCTTTGGAACTGTAGGCTGACAGCAAAAATAATTTTACAAGCTATTGATAGGCAATATATTCCCAAGACTGGAAGAGCATTGAAAGACTTCAAGTGGTGTTATGCATTGCCACCGTTCCTCCACTCAGTCACGACATGTGGGTCCTTGTTACTTTGGGCTGCCTGCTTGGAAGAAGACCTAAAAAGCAGTGAGGGATAAATGATTCCTTGCAACTGATTGCCTCAGCTATGACTAAAGAGTCAGTTCCTTTATTTTGGTGTGGGTTGCATCTTCTGGCCCATGGCTCTGGTCAATGAACACTGTGCCGAGTTAGGCACCAGCTGCTCTGGCATCTGAGGGGAATGCTGACCCAGTGGGGCATTGGTGCATCTACTGTGCAAAGGGGAGACTAAACTAAAGGCTAAGTCTGTGGGTTGTACCATCTACCCAAACCCTTCAGTGCACCCACTTACTAACTCCATGCTTATGAGATTCGAACCAGGGGTTTTGGAAGATTTTTGTAGATACCCTGGAAAACCACAGGGTGCAGCAGCAATTGTGTCCATTAAACCAGCATCAACTGTGACAACATTTCTCAGAAAGAAGAGGAGGCTGGCAGGGGTCAGTAAACAGCTTTAGCTGTCCAGTTTTAATCTGCTGTTTGAAGTCCATCTGACTCGAAGCCATGGAGAGACACTGAAGGAGGGACTGAATGGATGGAGGGACCCCTGAGCCCCACTGTGTTTGCCTTACCCTTCTAATGAGAACACAAGCCCACAGGAAACCAACATGAGCAGGGCATCTATAAAAGGAAACAGCAGTGAATAGGCAATCAGACTGGTCACTGTTACAACTTAGTGCCATCACATAGCAATAGTTTAAACTTCCTACAGCTTAATTCTGTCATCATTCAAGAGCCTAGACAGGCTTCCTGCTCTTCCGATACAGACTGGATGTTTTCCACTCATGAGCTTAAGGTTATTGCTGTTTTTCACTTGAAGGAACGTATTTCATTTAAATTTGTCCAGATCTAGACATATGGACAGGTCTTAAGCACAGCTGATGGCTCTCAAATGGCCTGACTTTGGGCCTATATAGTTCATCTCCAACCTGGGCAATGCAGTGAAGTTTAGCAAGGCATAAAACCATGGGCCAAATCTATGCTGAATGCTGAAGCACTTCCAGAGACACATCTTACCTATCATTTCATATCTACAACAAGAATAAAAACCTATGCTTATTTTCAAGGTGCTTATTACCTGAGAGCAGAATAACTGTAGACCATTTCCTTCCTGGGGAAGGATAGTCCAAATGGAGCTTTCCTATTTTTACAGAGGCAAGAAACTGAGGAATAAACTCCAATGACAACTAAAACTCAGTAGTTTTCATTTGAAGTGCCAGACAGGCATTTTTGACCTTGTCTTTTTAATGCAAATACAGAAGAGCACGGATCAAAGAACCAGACATCACATCTGACATACTCTTCTTCTCATGTAGAGAGGCTATAGACCACTTCTGATACATTTCAGTTGTGCTGCATAAAATCTTTAGACAATTCAGCAGCAGAGATCTGTCTGAGAATGGGAGAAAAAAGAACTCCCTGTGTAGACAGTAATGAGACCAAGAGGCAACACTTCTTCCTAGGGAAAGCATCACCTACTAAAGGAGTCTTCCTTCTTGGGGCAATCAGCGAGGCCAGTGGTACAGTGGTACAGTGGCCAGGACTGAGAAATCTGAGGGACAGAATTGCAACTTGATGGTCAAGAGCATCTTTTCTTTTCCCCTGGGTACATGAGCTGCTGGGACAGGGCAAAAGCACAGGCCTGAATTTTCCCTTTCTGTTCCTTTTGCTATAAGCGTGAGGAAGCAGAGTCAACTGGGTCACCCATGAGTGGAGTGGATGCCTCAGTGGGAGAAGCCTTCAGGGGCCATGGCCATCTAAGCAGGTGGAGTGTAGGGCTGATTCTTTGTTTTGCAATAGGTTTTGATACATTGTACTGCTTGAGGGGACAAAACCTCTATGCTAACCCATAGATTGCTGCGAACCCACTCCCATGCAGCACTTTCCTGAAGGACTGCCATGCAAGGAGCAGCACAAATTGCATCCAGGCTGAGCAAAAAATCTGTGTGACGGAAAACTGAAGCTGTAGAGAATTGTCTCGAATAGGAGCAGACATGCCCTTTCTGCCTCATAGGTTAGTACAGCTTCATGGTGTGTCATGGAGAACTTGAGGAAGACGTTTTGATTCCAGAAAGTATTACTTTTAAGCCTCAGTGTTTTACGGCAGCATGGAGAAGCATAACTGTAAGGGTGTACCTGTAGGTTGTCAATCCCAGAACACAACCTAGGATGTGAATAGCAATAGCTGGAGAAGTTTTGAACTGTGCACATCAGTACGAGCTACAGGAGCAGAGCAAGCTTCACATGTTCAAATGGTGTGAATAAATTTTCGTGTCCTGAGCCATTCTGGTCCTGATACTGGTAACGGTCCTGATACTGGTAACAGTCCTGCTACCAGTTGTACAATTAACTCAGCATTTTCAGGTGGTCAACTCAGGTAAATCTGTGCTGAATGTAAATCTGACCTCTGTGTGGCAGATTTGTCTTAAGGGAGGGCAGTCGGGAAGATAGAAAACTTTACTTTTTCCTGTTGTCTATTCTTTTCTCTCTCGCCTTGTCAAAAAGTGACAGATACCTGTATGTGAAACTGACACACCATCAAGTATAATCTTTAGCTGAATGAAGGCTGTAATTTGATTAAAGGGCTCTGAGAGATTTCGAAACAATGCTAGCTCTTAAGAATGAACCTGGAGGATTTCATTCATTAGCAGTGTAGGTACTGCATAATACAGTTTTCATAAACCTTTCCTACTGTAACAGCTGGAACTTCTCTCTGTCTACTCACCCTGCTGGATTCAGAGGGACTGAACAGAGCTGAAAGATCTTGTGAAAGGGCAGCTAATGAAGTAAACTTCAGGGAGATTGGATTCAGCAAATGAAGACCTGCAGTGATTTGACAGCTGCTAAGTAATCTGTCTGGAAAAGAATCTGAAACCCACAAAACAGAACTGGTTTGAGATTAATTTCTCAGCCAGTAGCTCAGGTCAGAGTCACAAAGTTGAAAACACCCTGTCATTTGACAAAGTACTATACTTACGTATGGGGGCTGATATAAATGTAGTTGGAACTCAGTAAAGCTTATTAAATTCCATGATGCTGTCAGCACAGGTACAAAGCTCAAGCTGAAAAGCTGTAGGTCAGAATTGATGGTTTTTTGCTTGTGCTTCCCCAGAAAACATTACAATTTTTTTTTCTGTGTCCCATATGAGCAGCTTAGCATCTGTGTAGGGATCAGGCATGTGGATCAGACATAATTGCTCTTAGTTCTAGTAGATCAAGTTCACTTGGACTGGTTTGTAGATGGGTAGACAGCATGGTTTCCAGGGGAAACCTGGGTTCATACATCGCCCAATATCTTTAATGTTTTGGTTAGAAGACTTTGGACACAAGCAAGCCAAAATAAATTATTATTATTATAAATAAAATTATTATTACATATTAAAATAGCTGAGTATTTTCCCGTTCATCCAGCACCATGAAGGACACACAGAGGAAAGATTTTCAGTTTCTTTCTGATGGAGCCAGGGTTAGATCACTGGGCTCACTTCTTTGGAGACAGCCAAAAAATCGTGCTAAAGAAAGGTGTCTTCAGGCCCCAGACAGAATGAAGACCCAATCCTCTGGTAGAAAGGAGGGAATCTCTTTTTCGTTCCTGAAACTCTACTTCAGTAGCACCCACACACTGTTCCTTGGACTGGAAACTTAATAACTTCACTTGAAAATCATGCCTTTTTGATGGCAGTGGAAATAACATGACTTTTAAACAAGTAGAGGAGACTGTCATTGAAGTCGAGCCAGTTACGTGGGAGTCAGATGATTAAGGTAGATCGGATGTAGGAGGGAAGAAATACTATCATCTGGAAAAAAATACTGTATTTTGAACAGGTTTAATGTTCTCTTCCAGGAGAGTAAGGTTGTTATTATTAAGTGCATTACCAACATTAGATGCAGGGCTAGATTACCTCTTGACGTGCCTTCTCTGTAATTGTTCACATCCATGCAAATTGCCTGCAAAATTAGTCTAAGTTGTTACTGAGTTGTACAGTTCAAATATAGGGGAAATGTGTGTTCGCTTTATCAGACACAAAATCAAAGGGGTAGAGGGTGAGGTGAGAGGGAGTTCCTCTCTCATCCAGGTCATGCCACTGTCTGTCTGTTGTAATACAACGGCCCAGAGATTTATTTTCTGATCCAGTCATAAGGTGTGTTTCATTCTTGTTGGCCAGACCCGAGTCCTAGCTCAAGACCGCACAATGCTGTTCCCTTTTCGGGGTGGGGTGGGGGGCACACAGTGTTGCTGTCGCATGGGAAACTTCCCTTTCCAGGGTTCTTGGGCTTTGAGTCATGTGGGGGTTTAAAACTGGCCTCTGACATTGCAGCCCAGCAGGCTGAGAGAGTGTGCTGCAAACAGCCCTTTAATTTATGGCTTGGCTTACGGCACGTGCTTAGCACTTACCCAGAGCTGGCACGAGTGCAGGCAGCCAAGTGCAGCAAGGGCAGCTGGAGGGCAGAGGCAGCACTGCTGGGTGAGCGCGATGCTGTGTGTGAGCTGCAGCAGCTGGGAAACGGCTGATGCTGAAAGGTCTGTTTTTCTGAAGCAGGAGAATAGAAGCTTCACCTCTGAAGCTTCAGTCCCTCTGCTCCTCTCATTGCTGCCCACTGAAGAAGTCTTAATTTTGCAGCATGGCTTCTTCACTGGGCTTGTTCCTAGTTTCTCTTTGTGGGACTAACCCAAAGCCAAAATGAGGTCAAAAGGCTTGGATCTGAACACTTTTTTCCCCCTCACATCTTATCCCAATGTGGAAGAGAAGAACAGAATGCACAGTTTGAGAGTGCAGATTTAGAGCTTGAAGTATTTATATTTAGGCTTGAAATACTGCTCACATGGTACTTTTTTTTTTTTAATCAAATGCTCTTGCATTCAATTACTCCAACACAAGAAAGAGAGGAGGAAGCAGAAAACCTGCTTTGAAAACCTAATAAATACAGTATCTGAGATAGAGTTAGTGTATTATGTTCTGGATGCAATAAAATCTCAGTGTTGTGATTATGCAAATGTAATAAGCCCTGGTGACTTGACTCAAAGCAACAACATTCTTTCTGTTGATTTCAGTGGACTCAGGGTGTTCTCACCCACACCGGCAACTCCTTCCACTTAGGGTCTCAGGACTCTAAACAAGTGCTCTCTGGATAGCAGCCCATAGGGGCACCTTGAAAAAGGCTGTGTTTTGTTATCAAAATTATTTTGTGCTGTAAACAAAACTTCTTCACAAGCAAATTTCCTTCTCCTTGACAAACTTATACAAGTTTCAAACTGGTAGAAAAATTATATTAACTGTAATATATGCTCTAAATACTTTATGCCAGGTTGCAGAAAGCAGCTACTTTCTTTCTTAGCACAATTACTGGTCTGTGATTGAGGAGCTAATAACCAGAATGACAATGAATGTAGAAATCGGCCTCTGAGCTTGCAAGATGTTCTGTGTTAGCAAGTATATTTTGATTTGTATCAATGCCTCTGCTTTTGCTTAATCTTTCTTTCCACAAATGTAAACCCTATATCCATAAAATGAATGAAAAGACCACGTTCCTCATGTGTTACTTTGCCTGGGATTTGGGTGACCATGTATAGGTGAGTGGCCTCTGCACAAACACTTTCCCTGGTATTTATTGCGATCTTACAGGCTCAGTGTTTTTTAACAATCTGTGGTTAAAAAATTGATTGAGAAAATTGCATTTCTTCCTTGGCAGGTTACAACTGTTTTCAGGGTCCCTTTAGCACCAGGCCTTTCAGACTCATGTTAATGGAATTTCAATATGTTACAGTCTGGAGAACAGAAGCGTACTACCCCTGTGTAAATATTACTTTTACAAGATTATCTAGGCTAAGCTTATTGTAATTTCATGACTTACATAGAAAATACAGTTGCTGTGTATTACCACTACCTGCTTGGAATATCCTTTTTATATCAGCATGGCTTCATCATTCAGTTGTAATGTGATGCTACAGGGTGTCACGATAAAGACATTATAACACATATAAATGCCAATATGGATTTATGAGACAACCTGCAATTTTTTGCTTTCACAGCACTGAGTGCTAATCTTACTGACAGTTTACCTCTTCCTGCTCTGTGTTATTTTCTTCTCCTTTTGCTTAAACAATCTACAGGTATGTTATGTACTTTGTCCATTTAAGTGAGTTATGTCCATCCTCAAATGAAATAGCTATTAAATTTCTTTAAAATTGAATTTTCCTTATTTTCTTAACTTCTGCATAGCTGGAATAGTGGAGATAAAGCATTCTGTATCTTATGTTTTTACATGGGAAGGTATCTGGCTGAAGTATACTGCTCTCCTGGTAGCTAATGATAGCTTTGTCCTAGCTTTTTGGGGGAAATGAGGTTGAAGGATGCTACTGAAGGGCAGACTGCAGCTGCTTCAAAATTACCTGGGCCTCCATGGGTGATGTGATACCTCCTGCATCCCTGCAGGACAGTGCACACTTTTCTTGTGTCTTTACATCCTGCCAGGTGCCTGGAAGCAAACTTAGTGTCCTGCTGAGGGACTGGGCTGCGAAGAGCGGGAGAAGTGTCTGGCTGTCTGACATAGAAGGTGTCCATAAAAATTGGGTAGCATCACTCTCAATATCTGTTGAATAGACTGATGAGAGTCAAACCAGACCTTGAAAACTTGCCTTGGGGAGGATGACAATCTGAGCCTCTGTTCTCCTGTTCAGGCTGCTGTATTCTGCCTTGCTCAGCTCCCTTCAGGTCGCAAGCCATCAGCCTTTCTGTGACTACAAAACTATGTGTTTTAGCACCAATGCATTGAATGATCTGTCTCACATTTCCACCAAATGAACCATGAAAGCAGTGGTTCATATTCAGTGGAAAGAGCATTGGATATTTATACATTTAGGTTTTGGCTATTACTTTTTGCTCTGCCTTTTTTCTGAAGTTCAGAGGCTCTGGGGTTGTTTTAGACTAGGTAATTTTGGAGATGACAGAAGAAACAACTCATACCAGAAGCCAGTTTAGCAGACCATGGACAGACATAATGAATTAACTTATATATTTTGTTTATATTTTCATCCAGCCATTTTATAGACATGCACACACATACATATTATACCCATATTAATGTATAAGATGGGGTATTGACATAGCAAGTTAAAGGCATCGTTCATTATCTACACCTAAAGGCCTTTTAAGTGCCATGAGCCATCCCTCCACTTTGTTGCAATTCCTTACACCTGTCTTCCTCAGTCACACAAACCTCCTTTCAACTTGCTGCAAATCTGCCTACAACTTTTCACCTCTAGCTTGGCCCCGATATTGCAAACTGGAGATTTACATTAGTGTTTCGTCTGCAAAAAACAGAATGTGGTAATTTTGTGTTCCCTCCACATGGGTTTTTATGTCTCAGTGGAGCATTGCATAAAGCTGGAAATCAAAACTCACTGAAGAATGTGGGAATGAGAGAATCACAGCACTAGGTTACCATGCCCTGACTGTTCTGCAGCCTGCAGGTGGAAGATATTGTATGAGTTGCTGGGTAAAAATTATTATGACTGTTTATAACTTTCGTTCTGTTTTGTTTTGGTTGCTTTGTAGACATCAGTAAAACTTGGCTGCTGTCTTTCTGGCATCACAGGTTGGGCTGTTGGGCTCTTCAGAACACTGTTTGAAATATTAAGATTGTCTGCCTATTGGGTCTGCTGAAAAAAAAGTGGGAATATGAAAAAATAGGAAGGAGAAGAGCATGGCAATGCTGGAACAGTGATGTCCAGACCTCATATTATAAACAGGGCTCATGCTCAAGATAGTTCCTTGCTTCTGAAGGAAAAAGAATTCCAAAAAAATTCCAGGAGAACTCCTGGAGATATTTTACTTTTTTTTTTCGATATTTACTTAGTGTAATGAAAAGAGTTCTGAGATAGAGCTGATCTCTGTCTTGGCTGCCATAAAGATGATGAGCCTTGATATCTGTGTGTGTTTACAAGAGTCCCTAGCTCTCTGTTCTAGTTCTGTTATCTTTTAAATGAAATCATCATGACGTATTTGTAATGGACCTGCTATACCTGATGAAACAGTAGCTCTTGGTTCCTTTTTCTGTAATAGATTATGCACTAAACTCCATATGACAGATGGAAAGTGTGGTAGGAGGCTGTGAATTTAGTACATAAGTAAGGGAGATAGAATAAGATGTATTTTAAAGGACCAAGCATTTTCATACATAGCAGTGTTTGTGTTTGCCGTGAACAGTTTGTATGATGAAATATTCAAGATTTGTTGGGGCTGTCTTTGTGGAACAGCTTGTTCCATCTGTACTCAGAAGAATGATGGCTGTGGAGAACAACTGCAGGAGTGCTGCAATACGGCATGCCTGAGGGAAAGATACCCAGTCTGATACCATCGTTCTTCCCATATGTATGGAGTCTCTTCAAATGTCATGAAGTCCCCTTTTAGTAGCCAAAACTCCCAGTATGAGTACTTTATCTGGATCATAAACACTTATCTGCTTCTAATCTTTCATTTGCTTTTTAATTAGTCTTAATTGCTTCTTCTCTGAGGCCATTAGGGAGTTGACAGGCATTGCACAGCTCAATTTATTCCTTTAGGGTCCTAATTCAAAGGCCGCTGGAGACTGAGACCTACTCCACAGGTTTGGGAGAGCTTTGGGTCAGGTTCAAAAATATATATTAAACATTTGATACACACTGGTAGATGTTCCTGAACTAGATTTCTATCACTGATAGCTTTTGAATACTTGAACAGTATTTTATATTGCTTTGGAGGATAAAGGAAGGCAGATGTAGCAAGGTTAAGATTCATGTCTTAGGTCTTAAACCCTGGATCTTGACTAATTTAACAGGATTTTAAAATCCTGTTTTACTTGTGTTCAAGCCCTGGGGGAAGAGTCTTAAAGAGGAATTTGAGTCCAGTTATAAAATAAGCTGTTCTAGAGCGCAGACAGGCAACTTTCATTCAACTGTTTCTAATTCAACTGTAAGTTGGAAAATGAGTAATGGATCTATTTGGAAAGCTTTCTCTTGAAAGGACTTAGACCTTTGTCTCATTATTCTCTGCTACAGAAAGGGAATTAAAAAAGCGCAATTTAATTGTAAAATCGGAAAGGGGAACAGACCAGTTGTTGTTCTTCAGTGAAAGAACCTGGAGGAGGCCAGTTGTGAAGGGTGGGTTTGTGCTCATTCTGCACTAGCTGCTATGATACCTTCCTTGCCCTGACATCAATCCCTTTCTCTTGGTGTTGGCTGCCCTTCCTGCCCTGCCCCAAACTGTAGACTGTGGTGGAAGTGCTGTGAGAGACCTCTTTGCTGTGGTCTCAACACACAAACATACTGGTACTTCCAGCTTGTATTTCTGAAATGAATACTCTGCAAAGATGCTCTGGAAAGGTTTGAGTTGCTGTAATAAGGGCACACAACATGAGACCAGGTCAATCACCCACAAAGGCTTGTGATCAGTGAGATGATCAGTCAGGTGCTGGCAAAGAGTGAGACAGTTGTGTTGTGAAGGCAGATGCTGGCCTCTGTTTTCTCAAAAAAGCCTGCCCTTGCCTTAAGGCAGGAAAAGGGCATTTTCCTCAGACTGCAAATCTAACCCTCCCTGCTTCACAGCTGTATAGACATGTCTACTGTCTTTGAAGATTTTTGGCCAGACAAGAATCTCTGACTGACTCAAAACCTTTGGCTTTGGATTCTTCTACACTTTTTCACAGCATCTGTCATGGTTTTATTGGCAGATAGAAAATCATTGCTGCACTTATATCTGAAAAAGCAGCTCATTTGTTGTCTTCTCACTATAAAAAGAGACTAATGGAAAAAGCATCTGAAAATTATGGAAAGAGAAGGGGTATTTTCCCATCCTGGAGATCTAAGGGTAATAAATTAATACTTATGCAAGGGTGAAAAAAAAAAAGGAACCTAACAGCTGACTAAAAGAAGTGCCAGCATAATTTAGTTGGACTGGCTGAGTCATAGATCTTTTTTCTTATGGTGGTGCCTGGCAGCTCATAGTCAGATTGATTTTATTCCTTTAGTGGTAAGTCCATGTCTCTTCAGTTCATATTAGCCCGCATCAGCCAGAAATGTGGAATAGAAGTTGTCAGCCCTGATGTGCCTTAGGGCTTCCTCCAAAGACAAACTTAAACGTTTTGACTCTGTTGCTAGATACAAGGCTGCCAGTTGTGGTGATGATGATGATGATGGTGACAAGGATGACGATAACAATAATGATAACAATGGTAATGGAGCAATTGCTTGTAACTGGATTTTGTGTTGGCAGTGTGAATCACACAAAGCCCATCCAATGCACAAAGAGGCAGACGATCATAGCAATGTTGGATGCCCATCTCAATCTCCCTCACTGTCTAGAGGGGCAGAAAAATGTAAAAGAGAGTGACTGTGGCCAGGGGAATGGGACAAAATCCAAGACAAGGAGGGAATGCTGTGAGTTAGTGCAATCTTTGGATCACTCTTCAAAGACTGCTTGTCTGATGGAGCACAGGCTTACAAGTTTAAAATTTCCTGTTCCATTAGACCTCCTGGAGTAAAGCTTGGTTGCACATGCTGCCTGCCTGCTGACATCAGTGAAGTCATGCTCCTTACCCAGTTCTGCCTCCCCTCTCTGAAGCAGTACTGTCTCCAGTGGTTCAATGGTGGCCACAGAGCAGCTTTCAAGTATATATACCACAATTTCTTAAATGGTGATGTGTGAGAACAATGAAAGCTGTTAGCTGTTACTCATTTTTCAAAGCCATTCAGTTCTTGACATCTATAAAATACTAGGAGGAGCTGGCTTTGAGTTTTATAATTACAGGCTAATTTAGGCTGGAAGGGATCTATGGAGTCATCCGGCCCTACCTACTGCACAAAGCACAGCCAAAGATTTCGAGTTGCTCAGGGCTTATACAGTCAAGTTATGGATATTTCCCTGGTGATCCTTCTGGGTCCCTGTTTCAGGATCTTACCAGCTTTATGGGAAAAAAAAAAAAGTTATTTCCTAGTGCCTAATTAGAATTACCTGCATTACAGCTTGTGCATGTTGCCTCTTGTCCTATCACCCTGCCCTTCTGAGATGTGCCAGCTTCCATCTTCTCTTTAATCTCCCACTGGTGTGTTCAGTGGTAAGATTCCCTTGCACTGACTCTTATCCAGGCTGAACAGTTCCAGCTCCTGCCACGTCTCCTTGTGTGTGTCCTATGCTCCAGCATCTGACTGTCTTGGTGGCCCTGTTGGACTTGTTCCACTAAGTCTGTATCTATCTTATACTGGGGAGCCTTGAACTAAACACAGCACACAGGAGGTGGCCTCACTATTGGTAAACAGAGAGGAACAGTCACTCTTCTCAAGTTTAAGGGTATACTCTTACTAACACAGTCCAGCATGTAGCTGGCCTTATTCACCAAAAGGACTTCTTTGGGTATGTGTCATTGACTTGCTGGGTAGCTTGTAGTTGTAGCTTAGTAGTTGTAGTTTAATGAATTGCTTAGAACTGGTTTTGCAAAGAATTTCACTCATTTTACTCCAATGAATTTAGTGTTGGCAGCCATGTTCATTGTCTTTGTGAACCTGAACCCATTCATCTTCTTCGGAAGCCTGTGCCTAATGGCAGAGGTAGACAGTGGTGTTTCCAACTTTTTTCCTCAGCTTGTCTTTTTCCTCCTTTATTCTCACTATCCCTTTGGTGACATCAGAGACATGCTGGCCTTTTCCAACTCTGTTTAGTAGCACCTATGACTTCAGTAACAAATCTCTGGGGCTTTGGATCCCCTATTGGCCTTGGCCAGTGCTGTGAACTGTCCTGAAGCAGATGTTTTAGCTGCCTTGTCCCTTTCCCTTGCTATGACAGTGGCCTGTACTCACACTGACCCAACTATGCAGTTGCCCTCTTCTAGTGCTCATGGTGTGAGATCAAGACCTGATCAGGTCTGTCTGGGGAAAATACTTGTACAGTTCATGGCTTTGTAAAGTTAAACTGCTGGGAGGAGCCTGAGAAACTACAACCTGGCATCCTTTGCAGGGCAGAAAATATCCAAGAGTGTGTGTTACCCTTCCCATTATTTATTTCTGGGAGGTATGGGGGGCTGATGCAAATATTCCCCCTGAATTGGTTTTCTAAATAAAATTTTCTCATTCCTTAGTAATCTCAAGTGGGTTTCTTATAGCCAGTGAAATTTTTTTTTCTGAAGATCTCTTTCATTTTTGCTTTGTTTTCATGTTTTGAATGTTTCTTTAAATTGAGTTTCTTTATTGGCTAAGGTTCAAGAATGGAATGCCTGAAATGTAAAAATCCTATATTTATTAAAATCCTGTTTTTCAAATGAAAGAATAATTCCATTCCACAGAAATACCAGCAAATGAAAACTCAAACCCAGGAAACACAGAAATCTCAGAAAGCATTGTGACTTTTTCTTGAATTCTCTTGAGACTGGTGGGAATGCAGAGAGAGAGTGAGGTAGCAAGAGCATGAGGCTGATCACACGAGCTGTTTGTACTTTTTGTATTTGTTATCACAGTGGCTGCCTCATCACTCCTGGAAGATCCTCTCTCTTTCTCTCTCTTCTGCCAATACAGCAGGCTTGCAGAAGTGAGGAGTGGAGTACAACCACAAAAATGAGATGTGGGTTGCTTGCCAGTTGTACAGATTGCTACAGGTGGAAATGCTTTTACGCCAAAATCAACTTTGTAATAATAAACTGTAGGTGTTCAGCATCACTTACGAGGACATTAGCACCTTGTTAAATTAACCTGAGAGCATGCTGCACTGGAATATGACTATTTGATAATGTATTCTTGGGTTGAAGCTCTGGATTGTCTTCTGCCTTTAGGGAAAAGGTCAGGCCAGCCTCTCTCCAGGTGGGCAGCAGAGATTAATGCTGCCATCTGCTGCAGCTGGGAGTGCTGATAAATGGGTGGCTGCTCAGGCTAAGTAGTCTGTGTGTATATGCTGTAACCGGTGCTTCTGCTCCTGCTTGGACTCAGACTCACCAGTGTTGTGGTAGTTTGCTGCTTTTCAGTGACACAAGTGAGCAGCTCCCTGAGCCCTCTTTGCCTACATGGATATACTAGAGTTCAGAAGGGTGGTGAAAAACTGGCAAAGCATGTCAGTGAGTCCAAATTTGTGTTTGATTTTCCTTGAAATGCCAAGATTGAAACCACTGAGACCATTGCAATTGTAATTTGTTTCTGCTGGAACCCCTTGAGGACTCCTTTGTAGTGGCCTTGGGAAGCCCAGAAGATATGCCATAATGGGAGTTCTTAGTGCTGGCAATGGCTTTCTATGATATGTAGCATATACTTGTAAGTCTTCTCTGTTTCATGTACTTTATGTAGCCAGTGGGGTCAGCTGCAGTCTGTAGCCTTGTTCTTTTTAATCTGTCATTTACTTTGAATTTCTGGTTTAGTTAACAGCTTTGCTTGCTTATTCTTCAATCTTTGAGGTCACTTTTGACTTTATAGTTACTGCTCTATTCAATTTGGTGAAAGCTTCCTGCTGATGGTGAATAATCTATCTGCTTACATTCATTAGAAACCAGTGTAAATACTTGTAACTTTAGAAGGGCCTTGCTGTTATCAAGGAGTGTAATGCTTATCCTTTGTTACAGTTCAATAATTATAGAGACAGAACAGGAGGAAACAATATTATATAGTTGGAAGTAAATAAACACCAAGGGGAGAAGTGAAATCTTTTCGAGATAATGGTAAGAAGAGTTTGCCAAAAATATTTCCCATGGCTTTGAACTGCAGGCTAGTTAAGTGTGCTTCATATCTGGAGATCAAACATGAGTAAATAAGGTAATCAACATGAAAGAATCAGTTCATTTTGGCAAAAGTTTCAGGGGTGAGACACTGCCCTGACCCAACTCAGTGTGTGCCTTGGGATTTCAGCACAGGGGCTTATTAGCAGCCTTCATCTCCAGATTAGTAGCAGCCTTGGATGGCCAAAAGCAGAAGTCTAAAATTAGAAATGCTAACTATACTTTTCCTTTCAAAAAAAAAAAAAAGCCATTTCAGTGCTGACCCTTTGTTGACACCGTTCCAAGTGGACAAACTGAGCATGCTTCAGTTCATAGCTATTGTCTTGGAAAGCGCTCAGAGATGTAAAAGGTACTTCATTGTCCTGAAGCACTTCTCAGGAGGGCTCAGAAATCATGTCTCCACTTTGTAAGCAGGTAAAAAATATTCAGTGAGCTAATACTGCCTGGGGAATCCTTTGACCTGGATAATGCTGCTGTGCCCTCTGCAGAGAATCATCCATTTGTTTTTGCAAAGTGGAGCTCTTTGTGATGGAGTCTGTGTGGGTGCTGGGCACACAAGCACTTCCCAGTGCTGCTCAGCCTCTATTTTCTTGGTTCCTCCAGTTATACCTCAATGTCTGAGCTGGAACTAGAGACCCAGCTACTCCACACTATCACCTTCACAGATGCCTTGCTTCTGGACTAAAACTGCTGGAAAACACGGTTGCTTGAAGCCATGCTGGAAGCAACAGTATTTGTTGAGTGTCTGCCATAGCAGGGTTTTAGGGGGAGTCACCTGGTGGTGGGCAGTAAAGTCAGGGCTTGTCAATGAGGCTTCCCACTGTGCCCTTCTGCTAGGGGAACATAAAGCACAACTTTGAGATCCTGTCACTCCTCTGGCCTTGGAGATCATGAGTCCTACAAGAGATAATGTGTGCAGCCTGACGAGTGAGAAGGATTGGTGAACCTAGATGGCCATGTCTAGCATCTAGCACACAGAGATATTAAAACTTTTAAAACAGAAAGAAAACGTAAAGACTGGAGAACCATTGTATTCTGACCGTTCCTGAAATGATGATGATCCGTCTTAAACCAGAAACCATTTATTCTTAACCCTGTTTAAATTGCATTTCATGCAATGTATGTTGGTCACATGCCGGAGCCCAAAAATCAAATCTGCTTTCACCACTTGTGTTGCAGGAGCACTTGGGTGTGAGAAATCCAGGTTCTTTTTTTCCTGTGGTCTACATCCCCTTAAGAAGCAATTTGAGAGCATAAACATCTCTTCTTTGAAGAGCGGAAAAAACCCTTTAGTAGAAAATCTGTAATCGGAGCAATGCTTATTTGGAGAGAGAGCATAATCTGTTGAGATGTTTTGAGTGGCTGGAACTGTTAACATACATGGCAGAGGGAGATATTTACTAGGTTTGAGCAAGGATAAGGGGTAAATATGGAAATTCATCCAGGAGAAATAAAAAAGACAATAGGTCAGTCAGTCAAAGGGGCTGTAGTGAAGAGTGGGAACAGCTTTATATAATGTTTGTCTAGTTGATAGCATCATCTACTATATAAGTAACCATCTATGTGAACATTTTATTATTTTCTATACACATTTTCCACAGCTGGCAAGTGTATTTGTTTACATATCTATAAACCAATCTGCAAATACTGCTCTCAAGTTACCCGTGTGTCAGAATTATAAATGCACACTATTACAAGTTTATTTGTAACATAATCCGTATGAGCCCAGTTATATGTCTAGTTTTGTGGCTTATTTTTTGACAGTTATATATGTGTAGATAAGTTTCTTTCCTTGGTACTATTTCAATTTTCGTGTTTTTATTTTTGGGGAGCAGGAATGGCAGAGCATCATCTAGTGCACCCTGCTGGCCATATACAGCTTCTCAAAGTTTGAGGGCCTTGCTGGCTTGAGTAGTTTGAAAAACTTCATATTCTTTTAATGTGTTAGAAAATACTGTTTTCTGTAGAACAGTGCAGGTTTAGAGGGGGTATTTAAATCAGGCTGCTTATGATTCAGGAAAGACGTTACCAACAAGGCTATGGGCTATTCAAGATACTTCTGTTTTTTTTTTCCTTTTGTAAATCCCTCTCTCTGAGTGTCTCAGTTTCTTTCTCAGGTTCTGCAGATATTATAACGTACCTCATTTTTCCACCTGATCTTCCCAGATTTAAAAGACTTACCTTTTCTTGGTCTCAATTTATTTCCTGTATTGGAATTATAATTTTGGAAGTCTTGTATAATTTTTTATAATAACTAGTTTGCTTATGATGCTATGAGATCCCTTAAAACCAAATTTCAGTAGTGAAAAATGTTTGAGTTCGAAGCCTTTCATTAAAAAGGGGCTATTAAGTTATAATAAAAAATTCTTACTTGTAGATTTTTGTTTACAGTTTAAAACAAATAAGTTCTTCAAATTCAAGCTTTTGTGCCTGCTGTTTAGGGAGGCAGGGTTCTGGATCTTTGAGCCTAAGCTTCTTTGTTGGTCTAAGGAGAAAAACCAAAAATCAACATTTTCTCAAATTCCACCATTATAAATGTGGATATTCTAACAACCGTCTTAATTGTTCTCTAACAAATCTCTTAAGTGGTCTCCATAAAATAATATTAAAACAGTTGTGGCACTTTAAAATAAGCCAACTATTTTGAGTGGCAAATATCAAACACTATTGAACTGAGGTCAGTGTGTTAGCCATGTTTTTTCCAGTTAGTTCTTTTTGCATTTGTTACAGCTCTCACCTAAGGAGTGAAGGGATGCCAGAATCCTGCTTTTTAGTGCTGAGTGTGGGACCAGAGCTTTTGCTGGTATTGGGCTATTCTGTTAGTGCCACAGCTGTAGTCTGACACTAAAAGAAGCATAAGTGCCTCAGAAATGGCTTCCTTGTTGAAGGTGAATGTTGCTCTACTTTTTGCAGAGTTAGTATAAATCCTTGCATTACACTGGAACTCCTACCTGTTGTTAGTATGGTAGGAAATGGAACGAGGGCTGCAAAACATGGAAACAACTGATGTGTCCTTCAGGTATGGTGACATCTGGCTCGACTTTTGCCACCCATTCATGAAGGCTCACTGGTTGCTTCATGGCAGCCTAACATACTTCACACCATGATTGGGCGTTTTGGACACTTGAGAGATGTACATCAGTATCAGCAAAACCACACGAGTAAATCTTTGCAAGAGTGTTATCCTTTGAACTCAAGGGGATATTTTTGAATGTCATTGTAACTAAATACAGAAAATTGCATATTGGAAGGATTCATAATGAACATTTTTAAAAACTAGTTTTATTCTGAGTTTTTGCTGATGCTGTATGAAATAGTCAGGTTGACTTCATGTCTTATTTAAAGTGCCTTGTTGAAAATTCTGCCCTCAAAGTAATCTTCATAGCAGAATGAATGTGAATAGTTGAAGTGTAGTCATACTTTCTAGGCTCATATTTTGCTTATCTGCTTTGGTGAAGACATACGTACTTCTTTTGCATCTCGGAAAGATATCGTAATGCTTCAAAGGAGAATTAGGGGGTTCTTGATCTGATTTTTCTGCTGAATTTAATTTGGTTAATTATTTCAACTTCAATAAAATGCATTATTCTTCATTTCCTGTCCTAACATGCAATGCAGAGTTCACTGCATTGATACTACATAAACAGCAGTGTTTCATACTACAGGTAGATATGATTTTGGAGCCCTTGAAGTAGAAAACATAATATATGTATAAAATGATATCATCTGCTCAGTAAAAGTTTAAGCAGAATAACATCAATAAACAGTAAAAGGAATAGCAAATGTTTATACTTAGCATTTTCCACTGTATTACTTCTCATTAAAGGCATAAATATTGTCAGAGTGGGGAAAATCTGAAAATAGAGAAAGGATTGTTTTCACTGGTCAAACTTGAGAGATGTTTTCCTGATGAATAGCATAACTGAATGATTCCCGTCTGGTTTTGACCCACGAGCAGTGATGCTGAACAGTGATATTGATATAGCTGAGGTCACAATTTCTTAGTCTAAGGTTTAATACTTTTGTATGCCATGACTTGGACCAGTATTGGCAGGTATGATGGGCAGCGTACCGTTTGCTCTCCAGAGCTGGAGATTGCTGCTGTAAGCAACTGCTTTTGATGCTTTTACTCTACATAGGGTATAGGAAGGAAATTTGAATGTATGATGGCCCAAGTTTGCTTTCAGCATTTTCCATATTGTAACTGAAATTATATATCTATGGTTGTAATTTCAAAGAGGGAAAATATCTGTAATTGGTGGAAAGTGGGTCTGATTGCACCTTCAACAAAAATAAACCAATGCATGTGGGCAAAGCACAGAATAAGTGGCTACTTACACAAACATGCTTTAGAAATTGTCCTGGTAATTGACATTAATCGTTCTGATGCCATAGTTAAGTGGCATTATTTGATGCCCTCACTCATATTGCATGCAACTGGAGAGCCAACCCAAACAGAACAAAATGGAGAAGCTTAAAATGGTAAATGAAGCTACCTATCCAGTGCCAGGGTAACACCTTAGTCCCAGATGGCTTCAGTGGGCTTTCAAATCACTGCATCCAGTTTCTTTGTTAATATGGACTCTTCTAGCATTGTAACTTAAATTTTGCCAGACCAAGCAGTCTGAGAGGTAGCCCCCTTTGGTGAAGGATGATAATGACCAAGGGAAAAATGTGTTGAGTATCAGAGCAGCTAAGGAGAGCCCAGAGAGCCGTGTGAGTGGTGTGCAGGGGTGAAAATGGGGTAAGGAAGGAAGGACTAAACAATAAAGAGGAACGAGGCTTAAGACAGCTAAGCTACATTTGATGCACTGCAGAAGTATACTGTCTTTTGATCACACAGGTATTTTCTGTGAGATTTTTTAAATTCTTCTACTACTTGCCAATCATTTTTCTAGAAAAAATGGAGTTCAGTAAACATGAAAATACCCACCACTCTGTGGGATGTCAGGTTCATTTAGCTGCAACTCAGAAATTTCAAATGGTTTCAGTTGCTAATTGCAAACAGCAATTTCCTCATTGTCTCACCCAAAGGTGATGCAGAAGTTTGAAATCTTGTGCCTACTGTGAGTATCAGAAACAGCAATTTCATCTTGATTTCTCTCCAGTATCACCTACTTCCTGCAAAATCTGGAAGCCTTGCATTTACCACTTCAAATTCTCTGCCAAGTTCCTTTCAAATATTTTTTTGCTCCATTTTTGTCTCACACGTTTATTATATGGTGACAAATGCAGTTTTCTTCTGACACCACATAATAGATGTGTGAAACACACACACATGTTCTAGTAAAAGACTGCTCTTTATTTCCTGGCTCCAGTTGCAAAACATGAGTCAGGGTTAGAAAGGTTGTACCTCTGTCAGAGATGTGTAATCCACATCCTCAAAATTCCCTAGCTTTTGCTACAGTAGTGGTGAAAAATGGAAAATCTTGTTCTTCTATTCCTACACTGTTTCTTCCTCCCCAAGCATATCTTTTCTTCATTTTCTAATCACCATTCCCTTTCATTGATTACATTTACTCACTTCAGAGGGTGTCAGTAACAGGAAAAAAATAACTCCTAGAACAAGAATATCAGCATCCTGACTGCTGGAAATACAGCAGCCTTAGAGAACATATACTCACACTATTTTCTGGCTTTAATGCAGAGCAGAAACATTTTTAGTCCCTTTGCTGTGAATTCCAGGCATTGTTTTCTCTGCATCAAGTGATATCCGATGTTCTGCTGTGTAATTTTAGGTAATGACCAAATAGCCTTTCAACAAGTCTCTGCTGACATAACATACCATATCTGTTTTTATCATCAGCTTTAAGTGTTCTGTAAACTTCTGCAGTGTGTAGGGTGCCTCGGTGAAATACGAAACCAGCAGATCTTTTGTGCACTAAGGTGGAATAACCCCCATGTTAGAAGTTAAAACAAAACCAAGCAAACAAGCAAGCAAAAAGAGAAAACTGAACACATTATCACTTCCTACAGGATCCAAACAGGCTAGGAATTTCACATGGCAGGCAGTTATTCTGCAGTTACCCATGGGTGATTGAAAGCAGCAGGAACTATGGTGCTTCCAAAAAACGGGGATTTGTATTGATTTTGTTTTTCTAAACCATTTTATCCCATAAGGTCCTAGTAGTTGGGTTGCTCCTGAGTAGAATGACAAATAACTGGGTGACATGCTGTGAAAAATTTTGAAAATGAGCAAGGCTATCCCATTTTCCAAACAGAGCAGAAACAACAGTAATTCCATTAGGCAAGATGGAACAGACAATTAAACTGGGCATGCTTTTAATTTTGAAGCTAACCAGATAACTGATGCTTTTTTCAAAAGTAATGACTATTGAAGTGATTCTTTTAAAGTGAAGCACAACCACTGTTTTCCTTTCTAAAATTAAAGCATTTACCTTATACAAAGTATAAGAAATGTTACCTGTTGCCTCCACCATTCCTTCTAGGATTACAACAATTTCTAGCTCCTCTTTGGGCAACTGGGCTTTGGAAATCTCCCAGAAAGGACTCTGCTGGTTAATTTCATGGCTGATGATCAGTGGTGAAACCAAAAAGAGACGATCATCCCCTGTGTAATAACCTACGTTGATATCTGTCTGGTTGAGTGGTATAAATTCCCCCTCCTTTGTCTGTTTGGATTTGATCAACTTGGCTCGTATTGATGCCTCTACAATGTGTGAATTCCTAAGGTCTCCTACTCGGAACATCAGACACAGCTTTCCATCCCGCATGGAAATAACTGCGTTTGTAGAAAAAACCAAGGTTTCTGCCCTCTTCTTGGGTTGGGATATTTTCACAAACATGCAGCCAACCATGAAAGCGTTGACGATAGAACCTAAAACAGACTGCACTAAAAGCAGAATAATTCCCTCGGGACACTTGTCCGTGATGACCCGGTAACCATACCCAATGGTGGTTTCTGTCTCGATTGAGAATAAAAAGGCTGAGACAAACCCATTGAGGTTGCTGACGCATGGGGTCCACGTGCTGTCCCCTATGTGATCCATATCTCCTCGCATGTAGGCAATTAGCCACCATATCATTCCAAAGAAGAGCCAGGTCACAGTGTAAACCATGACAAAAATCAACAGGTTGAACCTCCACTTGAGATCGACTAAGGTAGTGAAGATGTCAGTCAAGTAACGATAAGTCTCTCTGACATTCCCATGGTGGACGTTGCATTTCCCATCTTTCCTAACATACCTCTGGATTTTTCTCTTGGCACAATCTTTGTTTATATTTTTTGGCAGATCCTCTCTAGCTTGTTTGGGCAACTTTGGCTGATGAATAGCGACAGGGCTCTCTATGTCCTGCTCCATTGAGTCTTCTTCCAGTACGTTAGCTGCCATGAAAAACAAACAAGAAAAAGGCAGGAGTTATTTTTCTTATTATTTCTCTATGTCAACACACAGCTTCTTTTGGTAGTACCGGCATTGCTAGTAATTTGCTAGTAATCAATAAAATTATTACCCTCATTCTTTGCTCACCTACTGAATGCACAACAGGAAAGCCAAATGATGCCAAGCATCCTCAGTTTATTGCTAAACAGAAATACTATGAAGGAAATGTCTCATTTCCTATCTATTAGGTCATCCTTTCTACACCCATATTTAAATTCTGCAAGATGTGTTTAAGCAGATCTTTCTTCCCCCCCCCCCCCCCAACAGTTTAATATATGAGATTTCTTATGCACCAAGTAAGATCTAGGAGATAGCAGGTATAAATGAGGAAATGGATTCACTTGGGGGCTTTAGCCAACAAGATGAGCAGAGAAAATGAACAATTGTTGAGCTGTTTTTTCTATCAATTGCATTGCTATGGGGCAAATATAAAATAAGAAGTTTATAAAAAAACCAAGAAACATCAGTTTTAAGAAAGAACAATCCTACTCTTGTTGGAGGAAAGGCAGGCTCCAGAGTAATATATAACAAGAGCAATTCAAGCACATTTACATAGAAAATCAATGTCTCGCTGATATTGAGACAGGGAATTGTGTGTCCTTCTCCCAGCAATGTAAAACATAGAGTACTTCATAACATGATTTCATTTTAATTCAGTGTGCCTGTGGCCTTTGATTCAAATGTACCTTTTTCTCTGTGTGGGCCTAAACAGCATTCCTCTGTAAGTGTCTTTACAAGTATTTAGAACCTCAAAATGCCTGTAACTGTGTTTCTTTTTAACTTTAGTTTCCCAGCATTTTGAGATAAATAGCTTCATTATCTTTATGTGCAAGAAAAAAAAAGAGCATACTGGGGAGGAGAGTGGTTTGATCAAATGTGTTTTGCATGAAGTTGAGGACATGGGGAGGTCTGGAGTAATTGCTGCCTTTTACTGGAAAACCTTCTGCTCTCTGGGACTTGCTCCTGCAGGAATTTCAGCTCCTGAACTCCTAATTTTTTCCTTTCTGGCTAACTGCTTCTGCCACCAGGCTGTGAAGGGAAAAAGCTTCTGCTGGTTCCGCCTAGATGCTTGACTCTGAATATAGCGGGACTGATCTGATGTTGTACCATCGGTTTATGGAGATGCTCCTCCTGAGCAGTCAGGGCTTTGACCTGTGTGTTGTCGGTGCTGTGAGTGGCGAGCTTCAAGCAGAAAGCTGGGAGCAAGCAGCCTTGGTTGGGAAGTACTTCATTTTCCCAAGAGCTGGTTGCCTCTTGCCTGGCTGGGAAATGGAGGTATAAACCCATCAAAGCTCCTGCTTGACACAGCAGTCCTGTCTCTGGCACTGGAGAGGCTTGAGTTTGCCCACCTGGCAGTGCCCTGGGCAGTAGAGCCAAACACTTCTGCATGGAGGAGCTCAGGGAAAGCCTGAGCTCTGGTCCAGAGGGTTACACGAGGAGTGCTTTTGGTGGGTCAGTATAGCCTAAAGAACATTTTAAGTCTCTGACTCTTAGAGATCTGTGCTACACAGCAGATCATCTGTGAAGTATTATAGCACCTGTAGCTTTTTCAAGATGTGCGGGCTCATCCCTGTGGAGAAAGATCACGGACCCTTGTAAAGTTTTAGGGATGACTGAAATACTCAGGAAAAAAGAAAGTGTTGAAAACTGGTTGTTTTTCTTGGCTAGCTCTATTGACAGCCAAGCTTCTCTTCAGCCCACAGCCTTTTCTGTGTTGCAAGAAGGGCTCTGGCCTGACTCTCTTAACAGTAGCATTAAAACTTGATAGCAGTACTGTGTTTTAAGACTGTGTGCTCCATCCTGTGTCATCTCTTCAGTTTGCTGCTGCCTCTAAATAGAGCATTATTCAGGCTGATGGTAGTGACAGAGCTGGAAGTTGTGTCACAAGGCAGTCAGTTCCGAATGAACTTAACCCAGTTCGTGACAGTGTGCCTACTTGCATTATCACTAATGCTATATAATGCATGACGAAATCAACACAGTAAAAAGGCATTGCAGGAACCTTGTGAGGCAGACTTAAACCAAAGTCAGAAAATTTGAAGTTAAGGCTTCACACTTTACACTTAACTCTCTATTGTGCCTAAGGGGATTTCAGTCCACCGGAGCTATCACATCACGCAGTAATAGACCCCTCAAATAATTATGAACAGCCTATGAAGGCTCTGGCTTTTGAGACCTGAATGGACTGTATGTTGGACTAGTAATGCCAGTTTAATGTGGTTCATTAAGACATTTGAATATTTTACTTTACCCTCCCAGTTAGAGCCTAGCATGAACTCAGAGACAGGGTGCAAGCATCCCCTGTTGCGTTTGAGAATATACCTTACTTGTAACCTTGCTGTTAAAGCCAACCATATACTAGACCTCCCTGTCTGAGCATCTCTTACCAAAAACAGAAAAGCGTACTAAAAACCATAGCAGGGCTGAGAGGGGACACAGGTGCTGGTTTCATTACTGGCATTAGGAGAAATCTGAAGGGACATGCCCATGCAGGGATGCCTACCAGTCACGTGCTGCACAAGTGTAGCCTGCTTTTCATGCAGCATATATTTCCTATGGAAGTACTTCCTAACAGCGAAGCACCTTTTTATTCATACAATGAATTTTACTGATGCTTTCAAAATGTTTTGTCTTGATTTCAAGCCCTTGTGCATTGCAACCAACCTTTCCCGTCTTTCACAGTACATGAGCTGACCCACAGAGAGAGGTAAGGGCTGCATTTTCTCAAGTGGCCATAGGTTTTGTAGCAGGAGCAAGGAGCTGCTGTGCTCTCCAGCACATGGTGGCGGGCCGTCACTGTAAACAGGCTTCAGAGACCTGCCCCTTCCAACCTGGAAGGAGTTTTCTTAACCCTGAGAGGTCACACCAGAGCTGACTGCCGTCTGGGTATACAAGAGAGCAGCTTTCGACAACCAAAACCAGTGACTACATTTAACCAAAGTCTCTCTCAGTACAGCATCTTGCTAGCACATGTTAATCTCCCTGGGGGCATCTGACCATTTCATAAACTCTTCAGGCTCTTTCCAGTGCTGTCATTTCCTAACTCTGAAGCAGCCTCTGAGAGGAAAATCAAGGTCAAGTTTTTAGTCTTTCTCTTTATGCAAGACTCTGTTTTACTTTTTTCCTCACCTAAGTTATCCTGCTGTGAGACTCAACAAATACCTCTATGGGGAGGTCTCTAGATCAGAGTCACAGCCTGTCACCGTCTCCTGGTCTGAGTTCTCACTCCAGAGGGAACCTTGGGAGCAGCAGTTTCTGAAATAAGTGATCCAAGGATTGTGCATCTGTGTGTTTCCATGGAAATGCCTGATGAATAAGTTTTAAACACATGGCAGGATCCCTGTTCACCACTAAGACTGAGGAACGGCTACATATTGTCAATGCCTTTGCCACAAAACACTTCAACTAATTATATTTTTGCTTGATATAAAACCAATTAGCTTATGCTGTTTATATAATTTAATTTTCTTTTCAGTTATATAATGGCTGTCATGGTTCCAGGAACAGAGGATAGCAGCTATCTCACTTGAGAGCTATTTTTACTCTCTTTGCTTTTCTTCATGACAAAAATATATACATAATATTAACCTGCACTGAAAAAAATTAAAAGAATTACCAAAGAAAAAATCTCTAGTTTGGAACAGTTACCTCTCTCCCAACAAACATTTTGTTTGTTTGAACACACAGGTCAGGTAGAAATACGGTGCCAATTTAGGCCAATGTAGACTATTCTGATCAAAGCATTTGCTTCAGTGAGACTTTTAGGCAAATGCGTATATGATGTATGAGATTTTAGTGACTTATTTTCCAACAAATCAAAAGGAGTGCTCCTAAATAAGCCCCTGAATAGTTCACTTGTGTTTATCATAGCAGTATGTACTGGCTATGGCTATATTAACAAATTGAATGTGCCCAGGCCTATTCTTCAGCATGGAGGCTAAATGGAGGGATGCAGCCCACACTTATTATTGAACGCCTGTTGTTTTCAAAGCAGGGTAGTCTCATACAATCTGCTTATTAGGAATAGTCTGAGTCCCATGCTAACACCTGAAATGTAGCCAGAAATTGAGTGTACTAAGTTCTGCACTGGTCAAAACCATGCCAGGAGCTTTTCTAGGAATTTTACCCCACAAGGTGTTGCGTGCCAGTGCATGGGAACATTTTATTTTCCAGTAAAGATGGAACCAGTGTTGTGGCCCTGGTGTTGTCTGTTCCAGAACAGCATTGTACAGGCACAATCCAGTGTTTCCAAGCACATATTTTAATTTAGAGTCTGTCAAATAGCATGAGTCCAGTGTCAAAACAAACCATGAAATGCAGAGAAGGTGCTCTCATGACTTCCATGGCTCTGAATGTAACATATTGTTATAATCGAAAAGTAATCATTTTATCACTGACATTGTGATTTTTTTGTACTTTGGTAGTGCTTCAGAAATCTTGTCATCGTACTGTACAAATACAAAAGCAAAAGGATGTATTTAAAGGGCAAACGTGTCTGATTTAAATACTTGTAGCCTGTTTTCATTGTATACTGTATTAGAGTTGTAGGATGATCTGCAAAATAATTAGGATTTTCAACAGAGAATATTACATTTTATAACTGACCTTTTCATAGCAGAAACTGATGTAGAGTTCAGTGAATGTTTCGCTGTACTTTAATAGACTGATTTTATCTCTTGTAACACAGTTGTGAGTGGCTTGTATACGAATTCACTGAAAATTCACTAAAAAAATATAATTATAATCTACAAATTGTTCTCAAGGGCTTTATTGCGCATATAAAAACGTCAAGCAGACATCATTTTGACTGTGATTTCTGACTGCATGCATGTCATACCCCACTTTCCTGATAGGATGAGGCTAACTTTTTAGTTACTTGTATGTTTGCATTTGTAAGATCCGAGCTTGCCTTTTAGAATCATAGAATAGAATCATAGAATAGTTAGGGTTGGAAAGGACCTTAAGATCATAAAGTTCCAACCCCCCTGCCATGGGCAGGGACACCTCACACAAAAACATATCCCTGTTTTGTGAACTGTCTTCAGTATTCACCTCTCATTTGCTGTGATTACAAGCCTCCCTGACATTGAACTCATCTGTGGAATATTTGGCAGTACCATGTGGCTGTTTCTGTTCCCTGGTGTCTCTAAGAAGTTGTCAGGCTTTGACATCAGGAGAAGGCAGCATAGCACAAGACATTTTCTGCATTGTTTATTACTGTTTTAAGTCTGTGTCTTTCTGTTTCTTTTCTTGCTTGTGATGCGAGGAGAAGTCGGAGAGAGATCGCAGACGGGTGGGTTCTGAAATGCTTTGCCTGAACTCTGGCTGGTATTAGTCACTGTTTCCGAGATTTCTAAAATCTTACGTGTGATGAGCACTGAGGGCACAGGAGCAGATATTCTTAGAATAGAGGGGGATTTGCCTGTTTGATGAACACAGCCTGTATCACTGTCAGTGAGACCAGGTAATCCATACTGCAAGACACCGTGTACTACCACTAGATATGAGGAGAAAGAGTCTTGTTTACATAAGAAAAATGGAGCCTTTTTTGACCAGCTAACAACTGTAAGCAGTCATTATCACAAAATGCAGGTTTTCTTCTGAAAAAGAAATAAATTAAGATCTGCTCCTGTGCTGTTGAAATCAATACAAGATTATCTATTCACTTGTCTGGGAATATCGTCTAGTCCTCATTTTGAAATGTTGAAATGTTCAATCAACACTGACTTGGTAAATTTCTTCAAGAGCCAAATTACTTATTTGTACCCATAGAATCATAAATATAATTTCAGAGAGAGCATGCGTGTGATTTAAATTTATTTCAGAAGCAGTCTTCACTAGAAAAGAAATGCAAATTGAAGTATGTTTCTGATTAGAAAAGAGGCTGTAAAGATGATACCTTTTTTCACCCTACCTGCTTCATCGTTGCCTTCTAACCCAATTTGATAAAAGCAATGTTCTACTATTTTAATTCTTTTCTTTTAGTTTTTAATCCTGTATAGCTGCAAAAAATCAGCTTGGGTACATTTTGCCTCTATGCAGTACAAACATATCCATTCATTTCTGATTCTTGGCCCTTTTATTATGAAGGATGGAAAAGGAAACTGATACGTGAACTAAAAATATCCACAACTCCGTTTTTGGTAGTCATTTAACCTTGTAGTTTTTGTCTTGAATTCTAACCAATTTTGCTACAGAATTTACCACTGAAGGCTCCAGGATGCCATTTTTACCTTTGCTTTGCTAAACCTAGCTTCGTTTGAAGCACAGGGAAGTCAAAACAGCCTCAGCTTTGTTACATATATGGAGCAGTGTAAAAAGGCTACACATTCTGGTCGTGCAAAGATGTGGAGACAGTTAATTATCAACGTCTTTGCCTTCCTATAAGCTGAGGATCTCAAACTGGGTTATGAAACTTGTTTATTACCTGAAATCTGACTGCTTGGAGCCAATGTTAATTCAGAGACATCCCTAGTGCAAATGCCTGTCATCAAAAATAGATTTCTAGAATAAGGAGAGTTCGCAGCTTGCATCTGATTAGTCTAGATATAAATGATATTTGCTGGAGATTTGGCTTCCAGAAAACCTCAAGAGGTTCAGAGCAGGTAGGGGTTCTCTTGAAAGCCTATGTTTTTGAGGTCAGCATACATGTTACTCATTCACTCTCTCATGTGTGTGGTGACTGTGACTGATGTTCAGAGTGTTTGGGAGGGAGCCAGTTAAGTACAGTCTAGATGCTATTCTTTTGAGCAGAATCAGCATTTGTATGGGCTATTGCTGATATTGCACATGTACTTTGACTTGTGCCATGTTCTTACTCATCATATTCCTCTGTACAAGTAATCTCTGTCACTAGCTATATGTTAAATTAAGAATATCTTCCAATCCCTTATGGCAGATAGTCTATCACCCTTGTCTAGTGCTCACTACTTCTTCACGCTCCACCTCCTCACTTTTTTCACATCAGAAAGGCCAAAAACAAAAGGTGTTTTCACCTTAAGCAGGTAATGAATAAGAAAGTCTGAGTATGACAAACCAGAAGAGCTACAAAAAGGAAAGTAACAGATTCTCCATGCAGTTCCAGATAATGTTGAACTAGGGAGATTAAGTTCAACATTATGGTGGAAGCAGTGGTTACACTGAAAATCATGACCTACGAGTGGAAGACTAGATAATGGAGGACTACCAGAAAGACAGAATGAAGACTCCTGACCATGGTAAGTGTGCAATACTGGCAGTAAAATCAAAGACTCTCTCATGCAATTACTCATAGCAATGTACAAAGAAGTCAAAGAGGTACTCTATCTCTTTTGAAAAAAGTGAAAAAGTGAGACCTCAGCCTTTTGCTATAATGCTCTTATCCTATTCACAACCAAGGCAGAAAACAGCTTCCTCAGATGCACTGTTTCTTCTGAGAAGCTGAGAAAGATAAAAAGGATGCATTTTTTGCACTTGGAAAATGCATAATATTGTCTCTTCTGCTGCAAGTAGTGGACAAGGTCAGTGCCAGAGACAGCCCAGGTGTCCCACCCTGAGTCATCACATCCAGCAACATTAGACCTTGGCTCATGTCTAGTATTTCCATGTGGCAAAACTACTGACAACTGCTGTAGTAGGGATAATAGGGATCATTAATGATTCACAGTGTTGACAGGCCTTAATAGCTGCAAATACTGGCCACGTGCTTGCTTTCTGGTGCCTCTGCATCAGATATACGTCTCCCTGAGTTGCTGTAACATGTCATTGTCTGATGTGCCCCTGAGAGATTTCTTTTTGCAGTTACTCAACTCCAGGTATTTCTGCCAGTTACTGTCATGTGTACTAAGCAAAAACCTTTTACTTGTCAGTTGCACCATTTCTTCAGGTATTTACCAAGATCTCAGCTTTTCATCTCTATGGGAAGTAACAGGAAAATAAGACAGCATGAAGGAAATATACTCACCTGAGTGTTATCAGTTTTAAACTGGTTTACACACTCGAACTGCTAGAAATAAAAAATAAATAGATTTTCAACCTGCTTAAAATCAGAGAATATTTTGGGTTGGAAGGGACCTCTAAAGGTCTCTTGACAACCTCCCTGCTCAGCACAGGACTAACTTCAAAGTAAGATTACATTGCTCAAAGCAAGGATGGGAGTTTCCACAGCCTCTCTGGGCCCTGATAGATGCTGTACATCTAGCATTAAGAACTTTTGGGGCTTTTTGTTTATATCCTATTGGAACTTCCATCACTGCACCTTGTTCCCATTGCTCCTTGCTTTGCCCCATGCACCTGTGAGAAGAGTATGACTTATCTTCTCTTCAGCTTTTCTTTTTCATCTGAGCTGTTGACTTACAGCTCAGCCTTCCAGGACAGTTGTGTGAGGCCTGGTTAAATTCTGGTTCCTCCACATATTTCCTTCATTGATTACTTTGAAAAAAGAGTATTCTCAAGTTTTACAGGAAGAGATAAACAGAATCAGGTCCTTCTTCACATGTTTGTTTTTCTGTTTGGTTATTTTTTTCCCCATTAAAATTTTCCCAACTGAAAACTCTGGAAACAAAAATTAGCTATCAGCTGACCCTTTCTTATAGATAATACTGACTCATTTAATTCTGCACCTGTAATGTCACTGACATCAAGAGAATGCTTCTGGTTGTTTCTGGAAGCTGAAGTGTAAATAGGAGCTTGGCTGGCCTGCCCAGTGCTGATAATCTGTACTGCTAAATGTTAGCAAGCTACAAGCCCTGGCTTCGCATCATGCCAGCTAATGTTCTGAGACAATACATGGGAATGATTTGGGACAACATGTGCCAGGCTCTGCTCCCATTAGGCAACACGGATAAGATTGCATCAGGTTTGGCTTCTTTCACTGTCATTTGCCCAATGTATCAGCAGACCCTGCTTCCTCAGACCTCTCCACAGGCCCTCATGCCACCTCTGTGTCAAGCAAAGTGTAACATTGGTCTGCACCACAGACCTTATGTTATTTCAGATAATTTGAAGTGGAAAAAAAAAATCACTGTCAGTATACTTACTATGCCTTAAAACCAAGAGACATAAAGTCTACACAAGACTCAGGGCCATGTGCTCTGTGAAATGGTGTGGACATCCTGTGCCATTTTCTCTCAAGGATGCAGACCAGTCCCTGGCCTGGTTTTATTTAGAATTGTAGATGCAGTCACATAGGTGACGGGCATGTTGCATATTCCAGTATGTGAAAAGTTTACAGATCAAGGCAGGAAACTGTTGCCTTTGTCAAAGTCTATCTGTCCAGTTATGTCACTAGAAAGGAGAGAACTAGACCCTCAAGAAGAAGTTGATACCACCTGTTTTCCCAATTTCATGTTGGCAGAAGAAGAAAGCCCTTTTTTCTCCTTACTGTTTCCTATGCCAACTCTATTCCCGTTCTTTTTAGCTCCCCTTTCTGAAGTAAGGTTGGCTTTACTTGAATCTTCCTCCTTGGGATAGACAAATACAATTTTTGCCTGCATTGCTGAGCAACCTGGAGACAACTTTGTGTCTGAATATTCATAGAGCTCCTTGAGCAGGTGTTGGAACCATCTTGACTAATGCACTGACATACTCTGACAGCTTGCTTTGCTTTGATCAATGAACTATCATAAATTTAAGGCATAAGAAAAATGGAGAAGGATATTTTTGTCAGAAAGGAAGGACTTGAATCAATCAATATGCTGTACCAGTCAACTAAAGCCAGTAACTTATGTAACAGAGTAAGCCTGAATACCAAGCACAAGAACTTCTAGTACTTCCCTAGAGAAATGAGCAGAAGATGCTATATATTGATATTGATCTTGTATCTGATCAGTTTAAGGTTAGGGGATCTGAGGTAACTTTGAGTCCTTACTTCTTCTCTGCAAAACATCACCTAAACCGAGTAAAATTTCCCTAGGTCAAGATGGTCATTCACTGTGGAAACCACCTGTCAATGGTGCTCTGGGTAGTGTGTGTGTGTGTGTGTGTGTACTACAATGCAAAGTAGCACACGCACACCCAGGCACCCAGGAGCCCGTCTCTCTTCATGACTGTTACTTTGCAGATGATTTTGCCCATTGGCAGTTTTCTTGTGAAGCAAAAGGCTTTGGGGGAGCAGTTTGAATACCACTGGTACAGACAAGGCATTTAAGCTAGAAAGAACTATCACTTGCTATGTCTGCTTTTTTTAAATCAAGAAATATGACTGCAGAGAACAGAGCAACTTTGAAGTACGGATACCTGATTCCTCCTACCGCTCAATTCTAAAAAGAAGAATGAAAAAAATGTCACAAACTTCCTCCCTTAAATTATGCTTCCCCACTCAGTTTACATGCAGCTGCACACCAAACAGGTTGCCCTCAGGTCACAGATATTACCTAAGTGTATTTATTAGTTTTCCTTCTGCTATTGCATAAAGTTGCATGAAGCTACAGAAGAAGCTGAGAAGTAGAAATTTATTTCTTGAAAACTTCTTTGCAGTCAAAGGAGGATTCCAGTGGCTTTTACTTCTGAGCAATGCATGTCAGAAAAGCAAGGCACTCTTCTCTTCTGAAAATCTGTCAGGATTTTAACTTTTGCACACATTTTTGAGATGAAAAATTACTACATTTTTTTCTGATAGATGTTGTTTCACATTTCTGTGATTGCTGCCATTTGTCATAGTGGTGACTTGGTGGATGTACACAGTTTTCTGTCATTTGAGGTGAATGACATTGTCTATTTGGCTTAACATACAAAACCAAGCTCCTACATTCAAACATTGCCTCAAAGACAGCAACGTCTTAGAGACCAGGCAATTATCCCTCTTACAATTATTTAGTTTATCAGAACAGCTGCCATGTTCTTTCCACCCCACTCCTCTTCCATTTCTTACTGCAGATGATACTGGGATTCTGGCTGCTTTCTTTAAGCTAAATAATTAGGTCATCACTAGCTTCTTCCCCTTTTCCTGCCAAAAGAAGTCACAGTGAAATAGAAGGACCTACTTTCTTGCTACTGACTTCCCATTTTTACCTTGTGCATTTTATAGACTGTAGAGAAAAAAAATAACTGAGAAATAAGGCTAGAAGTGACATTTAAAAAGACATTTAGAAAAAATAAATATTTCAAAACCTCCATAATTACAGCTGGATCAATGTTTTGTTTCAGGTTGTGGTATTTTGATAACCTGAAAAAGTACAGAACAGTACTTTAGCCACGTTTCCTAAGGAAATGTGCCTTATCCATCGCTCTGTCTGGCCTCCACCCAATCACGTTTGAAACTTTGGCTGATATTTAGGTTTTTAGATTTCTTTGAGATCTTCAGTTAGATTCTGAAAGGTAGGCATAGCAGCATTTGATGGTGTGTGGATGTCTCAGAAACGCTAAATTCCTACCAGTGTTGTGAAAACAGACTGAATTAACCACACTGTCAGGTGCCAACGAATCTATATAACAGGGAGCTGCTAGAAATGTTTCTTTTTCATGAGCGCTGCTTCTCCCAAAGCTACAGTCAAATATTTTTTCAAATAGCTATTCCACTCAATGTCCCTGTGAAGTATCTTCAAAAAATTTGCTCCTGTTTTATGTAGAGCCTGAAGGGTTGTGTGCTTTTATTTCCAGGCAGTGAGACTGCAGCTACAGGCTGGATCTCCCTCATGCTCATATCTGATAGAAAAAATTCAACATTCAGCAACAGGTTTGTATAAGTCAGAGCTTGTGGCTTTGTGTACAAAGCAAATTGAATGCAAAAAAACAAAACTGACTCAACTACTTCTTTTCAGTTTTTTTTTCCACCAATAAATTTTTTAGTTGAATTGAAACAAAAGATTGAGAGAACATGTGTCTGGTTTCGTTCAATCCAGATTTTTTTCTTAATCTTTGTTGAATTTGAAAGAAAAAACAATATAACCTTTCTGCAATAAGTATCAGCTATACAGGATTTTATACCCATCTACATATGAACTTGTTAAAATACGTATTCAGGCAAGTACAATATAAGACCCAGCATGACTAAAAATTGAAGTCAAAACCACAAAAAATTTTTCCATGTCAACAAATAGCAACGTTTTGTCGTGAAATAAACAATTCAGTGGTATCTAAACTACCATTTAATGTTATTTCACTTCAACTACATAATAAATAGGTCTATAAATTTGTTCAAAAAGAAGAATCAAAGACATTGCTGTGAAATTGCTGTAATTGCTATTATCTTTTTCTATAGGGAAATAGGTAACAACAAAAGTACTCTAACCACTGAAACATTTTATAAATTGCATTCAATTTAACTAACAAAATTTCCAAAATGCTGTATAAAGGAAAAGACATTCGATTTCAGGCTTTCAAAAATGGGATATTTTGTCTATGAAACATTGAAGTTTAGGAGCTTTTAGCAACAGATTGAGAATTTAAATTTTCACTGTAAAATTTTACCTAGCTTTAGGAAGCAAAGTTGTTTGAAAGGATAACCTCAAAATTGAGGGCTTATATGAAAGACTTTGTAATGTCTATTTTGGGTGACATAGGGGTTTTATTTGTTTTTCTTTCTTCTTAAAAAGTATGTAAAAGTCTTTTTGATTTGCTTTTCATTTTTTTCTAAATTTTTTTCTAATATGAAAATAACCCATCATTCACCAGGATTGTCCCATGCACAAGTCACTAGGTCACCAGTTTCCTCTCTGAAAGTAAAATACTTTGAGAGGTAACCAGAACCTTTCCGAAAGAGTAGAAAGACTTGACTGTGCTGAGCTCTCATTTATCACTCCTGGCTAGTTTACAATATCCAGTTTCTGCAAATGTGTTACAAGGTCTTCATGTCATTTGATTTTTAACGTAGAGTTTCATACAAAAAATACTACTTTGGATTTAAATTTTCTTTCAACAGTATGTATGGAACTTATCAGAACAGGCTGAACTGGTATTAAGTTTTTTAAATAATTGACTTTTTAGATGGTACGTTAGCCTTCAGATAGCAGAGCCCATATATCCTTATTGGAGCTAGCAAAGCTCAGCATGAGCACAAATAATTCAAAGCTTTCATAGCATTTAGAATCTTGAGAGAGAATAGTAGTTCTGCTTTTCATGTATCTCCTGATTTGCATAGGGAGAAAATCTACCCCTGAAAGGTATGAACTATCTTTCAGTGATTTGCTCATAGACATCAGAAATCCAGATTGCTCTTGTTAGAGCTACTGCATGAAACAATAAATATGCTGGAATAAAATGTGAATTCTATGTCTTTTTTAGTCAGGTGTACATAGTTGAACTCACTTAAAGACACAGTTGGTAAAGGAGCTGACCTTTTAAAGAGAAAACAGCTCCCATGCAGTAAACAAAAGTATTGAGCCCACAAAAGATAGCTTTGATACATGAATAGACTGGTAACAAGAACACACTTCTTGTGCATCCAAAAGCAAAATCAAAGGGAAAACTGAGATGGTAAAAATAGAGCTTGGCTGCTTCAGAGTGGCTTTCCATGCATGAAATGAGTGGAATATTTGCAAACAAATTAGCTTGTGTATTGGGTAGGTTTCTGGTTTTCTTCTGTTTAAAACTAATTCAAAGACCATTTGTGAGGCTGAGGCCACTGGCAGAAGGGTGGTAATAGTGTGCCAGCAATTATGCAAGATTTCACCTGCCTGCCCAGGTGCCTAAGTTTCCCAGCAGCTCAAGCATCATGGGGACCCACCTGGCTAGTCCAAAGGATGTGACTAGTGGCTTTGTAGCTGCCCAGGCTTTCTCAACAGGCACAGTTTCAAGAAAGGGCTTCCAGATCAGAGCACATGAAGTGGCAGAGATACACATGATTCATTTTTAATGAAACAACAAAAGCTTTAAAGGGCCTTCCCTAAAAGTCTAATTGTCCTATGCTGGTGTGTGTGTCAACTTGGGAGCATCAGAGGACATGGGTGTGTGGGAAAGAAATGAGGATCCTGGGATGTCAGGGGTGGGGGAATGGTAGGCAGGCAGAGTGAAATATCTGGGGACTTGCATGGGTATGTTTAAGCTGGCAAAAAAAGGAAGTGCAGGCAGCTAGTGAGAAAGGAGGAAGGAGACACTACTGCATCAGAGGTAAGGGACCAGATTTGTATTTGAGACAGTGATGGGAAAGAGTCTGCAGTATTCAGACTTGCTTGGGTTTGTGCGTAGGATGAGATTCACTTGTAGTCTTACAGAGAACACTTGTTTCACTGCTTTCAAACCTGGATACAAAACAGTCCCTTTATGCTTGAGCTTTAGCTTCTGTCTCTTTTGTCCAGGACAAATGGTGATGGGATGAATTATGATAGGACAAGGAAAAAGATGTGGCAATCCCTTTCAGTGGGCTGCCCAAAATCTGGCTTAAATCCTTGACTTTCAACTGGGGTCTTAGCTGGTAACGGATACCTTGGGACTTGATGTGCCAACTATGAAGACAGAGTAGCTGCATAGCTCCCCTGGCATCCCATGGATGGCCAAAATGAATCTTAATATTCTTTATCTGAGACCTGAGCCCAAGGGCTGCTTGGCTTCCAAACAGGGAAAATAAATAAAAAAAAGATAGTTACAGCTTTGTTTGTTCTCAGGGCCAGGAGCCACCTTCTAAAACCAGATAACATCGTATTGTACTGTGTGCATGCATGGTCCCTGGACCACAGGAGGCCATGGAAGAACTGGAGAAGGTAGCTGAGATGGGCAGCCAAACGGGTGGAGAAGTTCCAGCATCTGCCACACAAAGAGATGATTAAAAATAAAAGCCTGGATTCTTAAGTCAAAAGAGGGTAAAGGCCAAGAAGAATGGCATGGAGATGGAGAATCCCAGTGTTCTGTGGATCTTGCATAACTAGTAGGAGATTGTTTTTAAAAGAGTTACAAGAAAGTATTCCTTTAACAGCCGGTAGTGGCTTCAGAAGTTTGTTGCCCTTGGGAGGCTATGCAGTTAGACAATATCAGAAAGTTCAAAAGTGGTTTGGCAAGCCCATAGACAATGGTCTTCAGCAGACACTGAAAGGATGGGGCAGGGATGCTCCCTCCAAGAGGTCTAACACAGGAAGTAGGGTTGTGGGGGAGTAAGTGGACTGCTAGGCTTACGTGCTCCCACTATCATGGCATAGTACAGCACTTTTCTTCTTATATTCTGTCAGCTGCATAATATGCATGTTTCTCTTGCTGAAGTCATTGACATCCTCCGAGGTTAAGGGGCAGGGGGATGGGTTCATAAGAAGTGGACAGATGCTAAAAAGGATGTTTTATCCCTATCCTGATAGAATGAACAACAATCCTGATGAACAGCTTTGTTGTTCATGTAAATGCTGTGATCAGTTGACATCAGAGGTGAAAGGGCTTTAAGTCACTGCTATAAAACCGTTTCTGAATTCAAATACAGAGTCTTAAACTTATTTTTTCCCTTAGCCTTGCTAGTTTCCAAGGAGATCTAACCATGTAGATTCTTTGCAAAGGTGGTAATTAGCCAGCAATGAACAAGATGGACACAAAAGACTTCTTGGCAAAAATCAAAATTTCAAAGCAGTTCTTTCTTCTAATGGCCAGTATGCAGAAGCAATCTGATCTGTTCTTTTCACACTTTGAACAGGCATCCTCATTTGCCTTCAGAGTATGGTTTTGTAAACAACTGGCTTTCAGATTGGTGGGTGAACAGAAAAATGAAAAATGTCCTCAGATTGATTTAGATGGGAGATTTCTTCAGAATATCTGGCAATTAAAAATAGGATCTAACAAATTATTCTGCCTGCCTATAAACTATAATAGCTTCGATTTATAACTCAATGTTCAGAAAAATCATAGAGTCACAAGGCAGGGAGGAGCAAAGGCAGGTGTCATTCTTTAAACATGATCCTTTTTTAATGCTACTCACACTTGGCCATTACATAGGGTGAGGATTCTTGGATTTGCCTTTGTGTAAGGCAAAGACAGGATTTGATCTTGGGCTGTCCTTCATGCCGGATTCTTACTATGGGTGTTGGGAGTGAAGAAGGGTGAGGAATAGGTAAGAGGGGTCTTAATTCTTACTGACTCTCTTGGGAATGCAATCTGCATTTCTTTATTAATCTAACCCACAAATATAACACTGTTTTTGTAAATAATAGCTATATTTTCCTCCTTAGGAAAAATTAAACCAATATTTAGTTAAAAATATGTATCCAGTTTGGCCCAAATTTAAACATTTTAATGTAGACTACTTAAAACATAATTTGTTCAGTGAATATTTGCCACTAAAATGCCTCATAGCCAATGTCTCAATGTAAATTTCAGGCACATCTAGGTTGGTGCTAAATGAGAAGCTTTAGAAGAAAAGTTCTTTGCAATATCAGTTGTGGAAAGGTCAGTATGGCTGAGAGTTACCCAGATACAACCTTTTGGTAGAAAAGTAGAAAGTCTGGCAGTTTACTCTACCCTTGTCACTTTGAGAAATAGACTGGATTGGACAGACCCTTGGGTGGCGTGGTTTAGTGTGAGGTGAGGGGGGGTTGGAACTTGATGATCTTAAGGTCCTTTCCAACCCTAACTATTCTATGATTCTATGATAACTAGTATTACAGTTTTTATAAAGACTGGATTAAGATTTTGAGCTCATCTCTGACTTTCACACCTCCCATGTATCCCAATACCTTATTTTTGTTAACAAATGCATACTTATTTCCATTTCCACAGAGTATGTGGGAGTCATGTGTGAAACTGATAATGAGGACCTGAGATACATGGAATACAAAACAATAAATATGCATTCAGGAAGAGTGGGTGATATGCACAGGAACCTCTTTCTTATCTGTATATAAACACATTTTTTTTTTCCATTCCAGATACTGAGCTCTGAAATGGTGACTAAACCCTTTGCTTGGGGCTATTACTCCCCCTTCAGCTTGTGCAACTGATATTTGTTCTGGAAGGCCAGGGCATGAAGCTTCCTCAGGCAGGCAACAGGGAGCAGTAGCAGAGTAAGCATTTCTTTCTGCCTGATGTGTTTGTTTGCTGGACCTACTGTTTTTCTCTAAAGCCTGAGAGAGTGGTGAGTTTGTAAATCAGCATTCCTGGAGGCAGCTGAAATGATCAGCAGCACTACAATGAAGTAGAAAAAGCACTGCTTTCTCTAGTTAGACTTCTTCTCTTGCATTGAAGAGTGCCAGAGGTAGCAAGTACGATTTGCCTCTTCACATACACAACACTGGGAAGGCGGCCTGGATAAGGGTATTATAGTAATGCAACAAGACATTCACTCTCTTGACACATCTGTTATGTTGGAATAAAAAAGGTAATGGCATAATTTCTGTGGACTTTTGCCTAAGGAGATATATTATTCTCCTCACATTTCTCATTTTTGGGTACGTACAGGGACCTTAAAGAGAGCTTTATCTGAGGGTCCTAGACAACCTTCTTTGAGATGTGGTAAATAGGAGATTTGCAACAGAGACTTGCTGCTGCATAGTCATCTAACTCTCTAGGGAGTCAGTCATCATCTCCAAAACAGAAAGAATGTGACTTACAGACCTTCAGAAAGAACAAGGAAATGTATAACAACCCACACTGGGTGTTACTTCTGCAGGTACCAAATAAGCTGAAAATCCATTTCTAAGTTAATCTTCAGTTTGAGTCTGAGTACAAAAAGCTGATGCCCTGAACTGCCACAGGACTGCCTCCAGTGCACAACACCATGTTAATATATTTATTATCACTGTCTCAGCTAACAAATCTGTCAAGCCATTTAAAACAGCTGACTGTGATAGATGTTTATTGGTTACAAGTGATTTCAGCATTTCATGGCTGACCTAAGCATAAGCAATCAGATTGTAATACTGTTCATATGTAAATTAAGTACAAGTTCCTATTGTAGGGATGCTGTGGCTAAATGGGCAACCTCTTGCTTTTCATCTGTGATCAATTTTAACAGATTGTCTGACTTGCTTGCTTTCACTTTCCTTCTCTTCCAATTACGTTGATTATTTGTTTTTATATTTAGCATTAGTATGCCTTGTCTGGTAAAGCTTCTCTGTCAAATCTATAAGGAACACTGATGTGCTGGTAAGTATGTTTGTAGGAGGCAGCAATGTATTATGTTATCTCCAGATTGGTAGGGGAAAGGCAGTGCACTTTCTTTGGCAGGCCAAACACTTTTGATCTTCTGTGGTGTTATCCTAGGAACTTTGATGCAAATAAGGGTGGTCCTGAATCTCCTCTAAGAGAAGTCATAGTTTAGTCAAGAAATTCAGGTGAAATTTCAGGGGCCATACTAGGCTGTGCATTCGATTTAGTGATTTTAAAGGACCTTTTTGATCAGCATTTGTTCTCCTCTCATAAAACTGTCACTGTTTTCATAGAATCTTAGAATAGTTATGGTTGGAAAGGACCTCAAGGTCATCTAGTTCCAACTTTCTGGAACTAGAAGAACTAGAAAGTTTCATTCCTTCTGTTCCATTCTCTTCCTACTTGTAATAAGAAGAAATTGTTGGCTTCTGGTCAAGTGACTTTGAGCTGGAGAACAGGCCTGTATCCATAGGAGGGAACACTTACACCCTGTTTTCCTATGTAAAGACAGGATCAGTGGATAAAATAGGGGACTGGCAAATCTGCAGCATGGGTTCTCTGACCTGGCAAAACACTTAGGCTTGGATCAAGTACTGGCCTCGAATCCTGCTTTACTTAAATGCTCAAATTCTTTTCAGAAAGCACAGCATGAACACTTTGTAATGGTGGCACCTACATGCTTTTGTCCAAGTGGCTGTTGCTGAAGTGGGCCTGGTGCTTTCATAAGGGGTACAGAGAAGATACCCGGCTGTAATGCAGTGTGGTTTGACGTTGGCAACTGAGAGCCAGCGATTTCAGAAAAGAGGTAAACAGCTCTGAGCTGTAACACTCCTGGTTTGGGAGAGTATTTTTTACAAGATGCAACTGCAGAGGAGAAAGAATGTACAAGCTGTCTCTGTAATGCAGTTAAATCCAGGACACATTATTTCCTACGACTGAGGCTCTGCCAAGCTCCCTGCTGTGGGGTTATTTGGGTGCTATTTAGGACTCCTGGGCTCTCTGTGCCTGCTAACTTGAAGCAGTGCATGCAGAGAGGGTTGCCAGGGAGAAGGTGTGGGAAGCTGCTTCCCCACAGGAGTAATGCATGCAGGGAGTCTGCATAGCAGGAGGACTCAGGGGAAGACAGTATTCCATTAGTGCCTGGATGCTGAAAAGTAAGGTCTGCCAGTAAGGCACAAGGGGGAGAAGGGTGGGTAGGGAAAAAAAAATACTGTATTGGTGAAGAGATTTTGGATTTATGTGGTTTTCCCTGTGAGTCTGTTCAGAGTCATATGTACGGATGGGAGGACAGGGGAAAGGCAGCTCACGTAGCATTTCGTGCTGGCAGGGCAGCCCAGCCTGCTTACAGAGTGGTGGGTCTTCATTTCTGTAAGCGTTAGCCTAGAAGGGTTTTGTAGCTCCAAACCCAGCTCACGCTGGAAAAGGAAAACAAAATCTGTTGTTAAATGGTGAGAATAACTTTCTTGTATCCAGGAAAAGAGAAGAAAAGAGACCTGAAACATGTTTTGTAGAGTCCTCTAGGACACTTGGTACCTGAAAACTCTCTGCTTTTTAGCTTTGATATGAGAAGATAACGTGGGAGCCTGCTTTGGATTTATGCTTGCTAATATACTTTGTGGGATTATATAGCTTTAATAAATCCGCTTTGATGAGGGCAATCAGACTTCCTGCAAGTTGCAAATTCTACAGAAACTTCTTCTATGGAAAGGAATATTAAAAGTATTGAAGGCATTTAATTTTTCTCCTGACCCTTGCAAACAGCAGTATGAAAGATGTGTGATGATCACTCTGTTGGCAAGGGATATTATTAGCATTTGCTTACACTCATAGTTTCTGCTTTGTATGAAGTGGAGGATGTATGGTAACTCCATGGAATGGCAAAATGGGATGCTTTGAAAATGGAGAGAATCTGTTGTTATAAATGAAGGGATTCAAAGAAAAACAATAAGTAGAGTTTAATAGTTGTGGGAGATAATAATATGTTAGTTGCAATGGAATGAAGCAGCAGAGAAGACTTAGACAAGTTGTGTTTTGGGGTTTGTTTTTTATTTCTTTTCACTAGGCTTTTCATCCTCAATAACTTATCTGTCTAAAATAAAAGAGGAATACAATTAATTTCAAGGTTGTGCCACCATGTCTCTGAATGCAAAACACAGTCTGGATATTCTATTTTCTTTTTCCCTTGTAATTTTTCTTTGCATTTTTAAAGCTCTTTCTGATTTTTAGAGTTTTACAGCACAGGTTTTGGTTACAAAAATGGTGGAAAGCAGTACCATCTTGTGTTCTCACAGTCTTTTCTGAATTGTGCACTATTCTCACATGTTTTCAAAGCAGTTGCCAAGGTGCCAGTCTGGCTAAAGTAATTTATCAGTACAAGCACCCTGAACACTTCAAGTTATCAGATATTCAACTTTCCTCACCAAATACGCTAAATAATCCAGCAACTATTGAGCTTCCTACTTGTGAGTAGAAAAGCACAGCTTTGAAATAGTCTTAAATTTCTGGGTTATAGACAGTGTTAATCATGAAGGAAAAAATGAGTAACAGCCAATGATAAATCAGGGAAGCCATAGTGGAGATGTTGCTCTGCATTTTAAGATACAGTTTACAACCCAGGCTCTGTCTAAACAATGTCTTTCAGCATTCAGTACCTAGCATTAACATAATTATTCACACCAAGGTAGTTGTTAAGACTATCAATATTACCTCTACTTTCTATTGTGGAATTAGTCAGCCTGTTACAGCATTTCAGATGAAGCAGTTGGCAGCTTTTTATCGAGCACTAACCTAGTGTGCATAAATTCAGTCACCTCCTACCAGCTGTACTCTTCTAAGTCATTCTTTTTCAGTAAACAAAAAATAATAATCCTTTGCTGCATACAAGCTCTATCTTTTTTTTCCGCCCTAAATAGCATTTTTTTAGATGGACCCCTTTCCCAGAAGCTCCCTTAGTAAGGATTCCTTTTGGACTGAAGTTAAACAGGACATTGTACTCAAGTGGATGTGTAATGGTCTGTTTCAGACTGGGGTGGGTACCAGGGGAGAAGAACAGGCCTGAATGCAAAAATTCCAGGAATCAGATATCTGAAAATCTTACTGATTAAGTGAAAAGCTGAAAACCATGGATTTTTTTTGTTTTGTCGAGATTGCATTCTGTAGTAAGCGGTCCAATGCAATGGAGAAATATTTTGCAGTTGTGAAGCCTACTGTACAGAAAGAGGATTTTTAGGGAAACTCAAATAACTGTCTTCAAAGAAGCTGCTAAGAAGGGAAGAACATGACATGCCATGCAGAGAGTAAGAACTCAGGTGCACTTGGCTGTCATTGGGACACTTCCAGGCAAGAGTTGCATTTGTCAAAACCAGCATTTTTGGGAGAAAGTCCTGTGATCTGAAAATTTTCCCTAAGACTGAAGGTTTACTCAAGAGTTACTGATCTTTGCTTTGCTTCTCTGATGCTTCCTCCTTCTCTGATAGCATTTTAAATATCTTTAGCTTTGTCTCGGGTGACCCTAAAGAAATTAAAACTTTCCTATTGTAAAATTAGAGAGTTCAAAGCTTTCATATTGCTACAGTTTTATTTGCTGTGACTATTTGTACATCACTTTCATATTACTACTTTTTCCAGAATTTTCCTTAAAGTTTTGTGTTTTCAAGCACATCCAGCGCTCTTCTTCTGTTACAGCTTCCAGCACTATCAGACCTGATTAGCTGTGTATATCTGGAAACACATTGACTGCAGAAGACAGAAGGTGAACTACAATTTTCATGGCAATTGTAAGATTATTCTTGGGAATAAATGTATGCTTTTGTTGTTAAACCAAAACTTCACCCTATCACTTTTTATTCATTTGGGTTTTTTTTTATTGCTTGAATTGGAGGGAAGAACTTGGGAGAAGGAGGCAGCTCAATTATGATTTCTCTTGTCTGAGGAAAATGCAGAGCTTCCTCCCGCTAGAAGATGGAGCTTTAGTGTGAATTTAATTATCACACTCCGCTCCCAAGAGCGTTCTCTCTGCAGAAGAGCAAGGCTGGACCTTTTTTTACTCTTTTTTTAAACTAGAGTACTTTTGCTTCCCTGATCTGCATATTTGAAAGTTAAAACTGCATCACTGAGAAGGACAGTCTGAAGGTTGTGTGCAGGAACTTACTTTTGAAGTAGAGCATTTCTATATGGTCTCTGTGTTTTCTATTCTGCCCTTCCAAGTGTTCTCTTATAAATGGTTTCTATATGCGGAGTGCGGCTTTCTGTTCATTTAGTCATGTACTGCTCTGGCCGAGTGTCTCCTGTCCCCTCTGGTGGCTGGACGGTGCAAAAAAAAAACCCCAACCCTGTCTGTAATCCATGTTTTTAATGCCGCTTTTCTAGTTTTTGCAGTAAACCTCTTATGTCAGATATTTACTTGGGCTCTTTGCCCATTTGTGGAACTTCTTACAGCTGGTAAGGAAAACCCCAAGTGGAAAATGAATATGCAGCTGAGCCAGAGATGATATGTTGTATGAGGTGTTTTTTATTCAGCAAAGAGCTAGATTTCTTCCAAGACTATTTCAGAAAGGGAGCAGAAGATAATTTCTGGGGCAGAATTTGATAATTTCCCTTCATTTTCTACTCACAAACATCCATCTCATGAATTCTTGGTACTCATGCTGGAAAGTGTTTGATAAATATTTCTGAGATTTTCTTCCCTTTCCACTTTCTTTTGATGAACTGGTATGAGAGAGTTTGCTGGAAATATTCAGTATGTTGCATTTGAAATCTGGGCTTGGTTCTCCAGCTGGGAATAGTCACACAAATCCCACGACATTGTTGCTGTTCCATGGCTAGATGGATTGGAGAACACATGGAAGCTCTGAATTTGTCACTTGGGGCCATCAGTGTGGTTGACAGCCCTGAGGTGCATTCGTGCAGTGTAGTGACAGTGACCTGCTGCATGGGGACACCAGCCTGCCTCCTGAAAGAGCTGCTGGTGTATTAGTGCAGTGCTGTGCCTGAACCCTAATCCAGGGGGACCACCTCCTGCTCATGGACATCTTGCCTTACACCTGTACCTCTCCAGCTGTGTGACACTGCCCCTGGACATCCCCTGAGAGTGTATGGGAGAGCACAGCTCTCCAAAGGGGTCAACCTGCCTTCGGCCTTGGAGCTGCCTGAGAGATAGTTTGTTATCATGGATATGCCTATGAGAAACTGCACATTCAGAAGGAGAAATGCAAAGAGAGATTTATGTTAAAAATCTTGGTTTCTGAACATTGGCATTGTTCTGTGAGAGCAGGTTATTGCAAGGTGCTCATGATGTTGCAGGGTGTCTTGCTGTCGTGTTTGCCATTTTGGTATGAAGGTTAGGTCTCATCCTCTAGAAAGGGTTTTGAGAGTACTTTCTCATAGCTGTGGTGAGCCAATAAGATTCACACAATAGAGCTTTCTTTGCAGGGACATTTAAGTCACTTGACAGTGAAGCCCTTTCTGAGAAGTGTCTGATGAGTCTTTTTATTTAAAGAATTATTTCATTTGCTCTTAACATACTTTAGCCTCAGGATGATGTTTACAAAAATACAGGCTATAAAAAGGAATAACAAACCAGCTATTAACTGGTTGTAACCAATGATTAAGAAAAGCTTGCACAGCTCACTTTCAAGCAGATTATTCAATGCTCAGAATATATATATATATCCTGTTTATATACAGAGTGCTAAATATATATATTTATATATAAAAATATATATATGATTCTATATATCAAAATATTCTGCTGCATTTATGTTTTTCCTTATATTGGGAAGATAGAATGTGTTGAATAAATTACATCAAAGATTTTTGTCTATTTGCCAAGTTCTAGGGGACCAAATGAAGGATGCTGTCGTTAACTTTATGACATTCACCTTGGCACTGCTTGAGGACCAATGTCAGCTGCCCACCCAAACAATAGTTTGAATATTACAAGTAAATTCAACTCTTAATTCAAACAATATTACCTTTTGGTTGCAGAACTTTATCAAGGCACCTTAACAATGGATTTTTTCCTAACACATAAAAATCTAGAAACATAGAAGGGTGTAAATTAGAAAGACAAAAGAAATGAAGTGACTATGCTCTGTTATTACAGATTTCTAGCAAGGTTTTTTTTTTCTGATAATGATTTAACAAATAATGAAGCTGAGTCTGTTCTAAATATTGGACAAACATGAAGAAAATTTTCTACTTTGATTCAGTTTAGAAGTAAAACCCATTATGTTCAGGTTGTTCTCCTTCTTGAATTTTGGTTTTTGAATCCTTAGGTTGCCTCTGCAGTCATAGCAGAGAAGAAACTCCCCTTTTGTATCGAGATTCTCACATAACACATGATTCCAGAAGGTGAAAAATACCTGTGGTGTTCAAAGACTTGTAGGCAGCACAGAGAAAATAGCCTTTCAGTAGTATTTTGCCTGCTTTCACTGCCTTCTCAGGCTCCCTGAGCTGAGTCATAGAAACCTGAATATGTCCCTGCCTGATGCCCCCATCTGGACTTTAATTTTCATTCATTCTGTAATATGCATTATGTGAATGATTGAAAAAGAAATAATAGAGGCGCTTCATAAAGTTTTGTTTCTAAGCATGGTTGGCTTGCATCTGCAATAGGAAGTACTTAACAGGTATCCTCTCGCCACCAAAAAAGCATCCTTAAATTTTAGCATGAGCTTATTGTAAAAGCGTGGTAACAGGACTTTGAAATTGCTAATCTACAAAAGTGAGATTAAATGCTTTTCATCATATCTTTGGTTTTGTTATCCAGTTGCCTACAAAGTCAAGAAAACCTTTGAAGTATGTTTTATCATGCATTGGAACTTGGCAGGCAGGTGTAATTAACTTAGGACTGCTATCAACATACATATTTAAAATGAGCTGATTGCTTTCAAAGCTGTAAATTACAAACTTAAAGCTAGAAGCCACAGACTCCATGGAATCCAAAAGCACCTGAGTCAACAGAGATGTAAAGTCAAATGAACATTTCTTCATTTTGATTGTCCCTTGCATGCAATTGCCTGAGCAACTGAGGTTGTTCCCGCTGTCTTTGGAATCCTGTAATGAGGTGCAGTTGTGAAGGCTTAAGAAACAAAGCAGAACGTCCCAGTCTCCAAGAAAGTGAAAGTTGAAAAAACAAAAGGATTTTAACACTGAAAACAGTTGAAGCTCTTATTTCAGCTCTGTGTCTGTCCTCCCAACATGGGAGGACATGGAAATGATTTGTGGTCATGATGATAGTTTTAGTAGGGCTTGTAGCTGTTCATCTGCTACCTGCCAACACAAGAATCACTAAATGTGTTTCTTTTACTGATTGCAGTCCTGCAGTCCAACACTGCACGTGGAATTTACTACAGCTGCAGTGTGAGTTACATGCCTTGCTCTTATTTGTTATGGGTTAAGCACTCTTCAATGATGGGTCAGAAAGACTCTGAAAACCACCTGACTTTCCCAGAAAGTGCTTTCATTTCAGATTTCCCAAGAGAAGTAGCCTAGCTCTAGGTATATTAGAGGCATCTTATAAAATCTCTGCAAGACACTTGTTGACTTTTGTGCACCTTTGCAGACCTCAACTTCAACCCATGGCTGTTTAAAGACTTGCAGGTCTTTAAAGCTAAAGCTAAAAAGCTAGCCAATTTGTGGGAACAATTGCAAAGGAACACTTTGTGTTTCATGACAGCTTCTGCAGGTTTTAAAACAGCTTCTGAGATTGTGAAGTTTTTCTTCTGCACTGAAGGAAAACCAGATACTTTACAGAATGCTTTTATGAAAAGGATCTGTGGAAAACATACCTTTTTGTCTTGGCAGAATCAGAATTTTCAACCTGGCTTCCCTTCTGCAGTTCCTCTGACTTGATAGCCTAGTTCAAAGCCTTACAAATCCCTTCTCAGTGGTGGTTTTCCTGAAACTGGAACCCACCTTGCTAAGCATTTTGGCTTTCAAAGAAAAATGTTTTTCAACACGTTTTTTTTTTTTGTCAGAACCATTCCAACACATTCTATTTCCTGGGGCACCTGGCCTCTGCTCCACTATCAAGCTATGTGTGGAAACAATGTAAGATAGGTACTGGCTGGGCTGTATGATTTTCCTCTGACTCTCCTCATGCCCATTTACTTGAAGCAGGAAGCTACTACAGGAAACATAAGGTGGGATAAAGATTTTGTGCAAACTGCGTAGAAGGCACTGAAGTTTTGCACATCTCTGGTGAGCTAGCCTGGGCTCTGGGAGAAGAGCCTAAGGAGAAAACTGGTAAGTGAGGAGGAGCAAGACCCCTGCTTGAGTGTGAGAAGTGCAAATGTTTCCACAGCTTTATTTTTTTCCCCATGTCTTTTCTATCTCATATTTAATCAAGCTGTTACTAACATCAAGCTGTTTTGTCTTTTCACGTGAGAAGTAGCATATTGTACCATAGTTTTGAGAGATAGCCAAGTTCTGAGACAGGGCAGTGCTTGGAAACATTGCCTTCCATCCAGGAACTGCCAGCTGTTGTGCCCTACATCAAGACTAAACTAACAACTGGGGAGCAAGGGACTGAAGGAAGAAATTTTCTGGGACAAGTAGGCTAATCAGTCGAGAGTTGAGATTTTCTGGGTTACCTCTGATATGAGAAGGCACTAATGTGACAATTAAGCATTGAGCAGCCTTTGATCTGTGAGTCAGTTATTCAGTATACTTGGCCCAATGAGGGCACATCTGCTCCTCTTTGATCCACAGGGCAGACTCTGATCTGATGATCTGCTTTCCCCAGGGCTGCATGTCTAGCTGCAATCCGTTAAGTGGACACAAGATAGTTGCCTTAGCAAAGACTGGGAACTCTGTAAAAACATGGCAGTTTATTGACAACGGATGTGTTTGCCAATCTGATTTGCTATCAAGGCTACCCAGAAAACTATAGTGTGTGCAGCACACATTAGGCATGAAATAAAGCAGAAAAATGATGTTGTTGAATGACACATGAAGTCCAGATCAGTCTATTTTCTATTCTAGCTGGGCCACTAACACTTCCCATTTGTCACATACGCTCTTTCAACCCATTCAGTCTAGGACCTGCTGGCACCTGTCACATCCCTGATGACAACATTCAAATGGATTGATCTGTTTTCTTTCGGCAGATACCCACATGGGCATGATCCCACTGCGTTGTGCTGCCTTCTCCATCTCTCTTACTCTTCTTCACCTTCCTTCTCCCCAGAATAGCCCCTTTTATTTGCTCCTATGGAAAATATAGAAGTTGTTCTAAATAAAGTGTATCTAAATTTGCTCTGTTTGGTCCTACCCTTCTGTGAAGAGGGGATGAATTAGGGGTTGTTTATACCCTGAAATAAAACCAGAAGAATTTACTGATTTTTATTGCTTGTACTGCAGTGACTCAATGTATCAGGACAAAATGCTATTTAGAGAAATGAGAGGAATGGATACTTCAGTGACAGCATTGATTTTGGTCTAATGCAGACTAATATCTAATGCTGGCACAGTGCAAATCACAGCCAAATGAGATTTTCACTTGCTGCAACATAAAATTATCAAAAAGCAGGACTCATTAAATGCATTAACATATATTAATACGACTGTGATTCTGTCTGCACTCCACAGGGCTCATGGAGAATATGTTAAACTGTCCTCTCCCCTGTCTCCTTAAGCAGACATTTCTTACTTAAAGAAGAGCAAGTAAATAAAGACCAGAGCTCCTGTTTCTAACTTCCGTGTTAAATACCAATTCTGACTCTGGTTCCATTTGCCCAAAGCCAAAACTGGATCTATATTTCACAGTTAGCCTCGGGAAGAGAAGGCTCCAGAGAGACCTTATCGTGGCCTTTCAATATATAAAGGAGGTTTATAGGAAAGATGTAGAGAGACTTTTTATCAAGGTCTGTAGTGATGGGACAAGGCATATTGATTTTGTACTGAAAGAGGGTAGATTTACATTGGACAAAAGGAAGATTTTTTTTTACCGTGAGGGAGGTGAAACACTGGAAGAGGTTGCCCGGAGAAGTTGTAAATGCCCCTTGCCTGGAAGTGTTCAGAGAGCGTGGCTTTGAGCAGCCTGATCCTGTCCATGGCACGGGGTTGAACTAGATGATTTTTGAAGGTGCTTTCAGAACCAAACTGTTCTATAATTTCTTTTCCTTTCCTTTGGGTGCTGTTTGACAGCATGTAACTTAGCCAAACCTCACCAGCCATCCATGGCTAACACAGTGTGTTTGCAAAACTAAATAAGAATCTTCCCCAGGTCCATATGAAAGACTAACCTAAAGGTTGTTTCAGTTCACGGTCACATATGCAATTCATGTGCTGTTGAGATCCAACATAGTCACAAATGCATTCTGTAATTCCAGGAAGGAATTAAAAAGGCATAATGTTAACCAGGACAGCAGCAACAGTATAACTAGTATAGTCCTGCCTTTTGACTTAAAGTCTCATACTCCAGATATAAATCACAGACTCATAATATAGCTTGTGTTGGAAAGGACCTTTAAAGGTCATCTAGTCCAATCCTCCTGCAATGAGCAGGAGCATCTTCACTGGGTCAGATTGTTCAGAGCTCCACCCAACCTGACCTTGAACCCTTCTCTGGACCCACTCCAACAGGTCCATGTCTTTCCTGTTTTGAGGGCTCCAGAGCTGAATGCAGTAGTGCAGGTGGGGTCTCACCAGAGCAGAGGGGCAGAATCACCTCCCTCATCCTGCTAGCCGCACTTTTGATGCAGCTCAGGATGCGGTTGGCTTTCTGGGCTGTGAGTGCAGGCTGCCAGCTCACATCCAGCTTTTCATCCACCAGTACCCCAAAGTCTTTTTCCACAGGGCTACTCTCAATCTTTTCATCCCCCAGCCTGCATCAGTACTGGGGCTTGCCCCGACCCAGGTGCAGGACCTTGCATTTGGCTTTGTTGAACATCATGAATTTCACGTGGGCTCATTTCTGGAGTTTGTCCACGTCCCTTTGAATAGTAAACAGGACTCTTAAATGAGATTCCTCTTCTGATCAAGACCATGAATAGCAATGATTCAGTTGGTGAAAGTGATTTTAAATTTTTGGATTCTCTAATGAGAAGTGGGTATAATTTTGAACACTGGCGTTTTCTGGAATCTGGGTAAGCATATGTGAAGGTGTTTTCTAGAGGACAGTAGGAATAACCAGAGGGGCTGAAACACTCAGTGAATTCTAGCCTCAGAAGTTTCCTGGGTTTAAGGCTATTAATGTAAAATTTCAGATTTCTGGTGGACTCAAGTTCTGATCAAATCTGTATAAACCCTGTAATCATGGGTAACAGTGACTCTGGCTCTTAGTAACAGGTTCACAGAAGCAAAAGAAAAAAAAAGTGAAAGAAAGCAGGACAATAAAAGAAAACGGGAGAGTAAAGAAATTAAGTAGATGCTTGCTTTCTTCCTGGAGCTGCAATGTTAGGGCTTCCCAAAGAAAATACGAACAAAACAACATACCTCCTTCATTTGTAGCAAAACTAGTCTGCATCCTAATCTCCTGGGGTTTCCAACAGACTCCCCAACTTTTTTAAAAGCCTTCTCAAGACATAGATGAATTTCTATCATGCTATACTGCAAGACAGACATTTTAAAGATTTAGGTCTCCCAGCCATTGCCTGCTTTTTTGGGGAAATCTCTCTTTTGCACATTGGTAGTTCATTGCACAGCTGGAGTGCCTTTGGCAAATGAAAGGTTTATAGTGACTCTGCTGGAGTTATGCATTTTCTATGGCTGAAACCATGGAAGCACAAAGCAGCTCTTAGCACTCTCCTGCTGCACAAGTATTTGCAGACTGCTGGGGTAGAGGGAGCCCCACATAGACAACTGAGAGAGGGGAAAACTGATGTGAGAGGAACCACTAAGCTCCTGCAGCTGGGAGCAACTTTAGGAGAAACTGTAGTAAGGGTCTAACTGCAGGTCCTTCACTTCCACACATGGACACTGCTGACAGCCAACTCATGGCTGTCTTTGCTGCTGAAGGTGTATATGGGGTACCACCACCTAGGAGATTTTTGGAGGAGCCCTGCCCTATTGCTGAGGCCAAAGGGGCCATGGCTGTGGTTTGAAACCTGCATGGCTGGGGCTCCGTAGCCTGGGGAGTACCAACCATATCAGCTTCAAAGTGTGGGTTCCCCTTATGCAGACCTGCTTTTTTGCACTGCATTAAAGACCTCCTCTTCACCATGCTTAGAGCATGATGCAATGAACACAACCCCCCATGTAGTCATGAAGGTATGACAGTAACACAACAACCTTTCAACCTGTTGGCCTGAGTTAATAATGGAATAAAATATAAGTAACTCTCTTGGTGTGAAAGTGTGCGTTAAGGTGAGTTAAGCATGCGCCAAAGTCTGTCATTCTTAAAAGGGCAGAGAAAATGAAATAGCATAAGGGATGAATCTCTGGCTGTTAGCTACTGTCTTCACTACAGCTCTGTTGATTTATGTTAACTAGAGATGTCATGCAAGGTATGTTGCTGTGAGTGCTGTGGGAAGAACAAAATTCAGATTTCAAGTGAAGAGAGAGCTCTATGCTTTTAATTTAAACAATCAACAGCAGATGCTTTTAATGATTTATTTTTTTCTGGTTCCCAAAGTTGGCAAGATCCAAATTCTGTATGGCCCATCAGCATAACAGCCTCAAATAAAGCTGGGGGAAAGGTCTACAGTCATAACAGAAATAGAATAAAATAGAATCATTAAGGCCCATGCCAGACAATCAGAAGCTATTTCCACTGAAAATCAATTCACAGCGGTACCAGAAATACTGAACATGCCTTGCTCTATCCCACTGAAGTGTGTGCAAGTTCCTGCACTGTCAGATTTGCTGCCTTTGTTGTTCAGTAGGGTGCTGAGCTGAAAGTGCTTTTTTATCACAATTTAAAAAATAGACATTTAAGTACTATCTGGCATGCACCATTCTTTGCTTGCCTTTACAAATCTATCAACGTCAGCTTTAAATACTGCTTGAATTAGAACAAATATATTTGTATATAGATATAGATCCTCTTTTTTTTTCTGTTTCATAAAAGAGGATAAAACAAAATTCCCCTGCAAAAGTGGTATTTTGAGTATCCTAAGGGCAACATGATAAGGAAATCACCTTTTCTTCAAATAAGCTAACAAAACAATTAATTTTGTGATATGAATGAGGTTTCTAGCAAAAATAAATGTGCTAATAATTTGTAAATCTGCACCTGCCAGATGCTATCATGAAATATGCACTTTAATTGAGAAAGGATGTTGCAGTGTTTGAAGAAGTACCTTGATTTTGTTGGAAGCTGATCTATGTTTTAGAAATGGACAAGAAGAACCTGCTTTTTATCACAAATTACCAGATCCTTATGTAACTCACCTCAGCTAAAGTTATAACATCTGTATGCCAGAAGAAACTCCCTTGAAATCTTTTCATGGATTGCTCACAGCTTTTCACCTCTCAGTGGTGCCAAGACTGAAAACAAAATTAGAGTAAAATTCACATCTTCCATGGTGATGGACTCCAGATATTATTGGCCACTGCCATTATGATACTCAAGAGTACAACAGACTGAAGGCACCTGGAATGCAATTTGTTTCATTTCAGCAAGGGTGGTTACAAAGAGCACATCTCCAGATGTAAAAGTCAGCCATTGCTAGGTACATTTTTGGGGTGTAGTCTGAATGTTTCATGCTCGGTGATATCAGGGGAGTTCTGAATTGTGGTAAAAGTGACTCCCTTCTACCATCTTTTCTGAGTCTTTCTTGCTGAGGTGCTGACTCAGCTTCTTGTTGCTGTTTGATACCCTGATTTCTGCAATGTGCCTCTGATCCCTGTCTTTGCCTTGTGTCTGGACTGCACTACACGGACATGAAAGTCACCTATCACAGACTACATGCATTCGTGCACGCATTTAATGTAAGATGGGTACACCTAGCTTGTTTGCTACTAAATGCTGCCTCCTTCTCCAGATGGACAAACCTGCAGGTGACAGATACCTGCTAGCTAAATGCTTTCCAGCCAGGTAACCATGTCAGCAGCTGCAAACCGAGACATTTGCTTGGTGGATCTACCTAGTGAAGATACACCTCTCATGATTTTTAGCTGCTTTACACAAGTGGACAGAGTGTTGTGAGCTCTTACAAACAAGGTTCGGGTTCTGTGGTCTGCAGGGTCAGAGCAGCACCTGGTGGGTGACAGGGGAAGGGCTTCTCTGCCTCAGCAGGGTTGTGCTATATGGGGCTGGCATGCTGTATTGCACAGTATGGTGGCGAGGAGTGAAATCCTCCTCCATAGGCCAGTGCCTGAATACCTTTACGCGTTTTCCTGCTCTTGTTTTTCTCCTTATGCCAACAGTCTGATCTGACAAGCAGGCTTCCCTTTGATGTGGAGAACTGCTTGCTGGCTACCTGCTCGCCTTCCCCTATGTCTTCGCCTATGAAAGATACATTCTTCTCTTCTTTTGTGCCCAGATGTGCATACATACTCTTTGATTACCAAAACTTTCCTGCATTCAATGGTTAGATCAGTTCCCAGATGTTTATTTGCATGTATATGTACATCTCAGCACTCCTCCCTCAACTTTTGTAAAAACATATAAATATTTGAAACAGAAAACCATGAATGTAATTTCCCCACTTTTGTTATTTTTAAGAAGTGCTTCAAATACTGCAGTGTGTGGGGAAAAAACAAAAACCAGCAGAAGCCAAACTAAGATGTAGCCTTATTACTTGTGCTTTAATAGGAAAGGACTGTACTACTTTTAACTTCAAAAGGAGTTTAGTGTTATGTTCCTTCAGCATATGGAGGGTTTGTTTGATACCGACTTGATTAGGAATCTCTTGGGATCTATTCCACATCCTGCCCATTTGTTTCCTTTGACAGATATTGTACATGATGCCGCTCCCTTCCCCCTGGAAATGGCTCATTGCCCTCTGTCTGAACTGCTTTACAAGGACCGTTGTAGGGAGTGGGTGGTAAAGATGACAAAGCCTGCTGTGCATGCCAAGCAGTGGATGGTTCTTATAGGGAAAAAAATGCAGCCTGCAGACACCCTGCCTCCAAGTCTGACATCAGAAGCAGCTTTTCCCCTTATCTCCCAGCACTTACAAATATGCTGTTAGACATATATTTTGTGTGAAGTGCTGGGTTTGAAAGCTGAGACAGGTGCAAGAAAGGATGAGATGCATGGGCAATTTAGGAGGTATAGTACACATGGGTACAAAAAGAAACAGTTCAGCAAAAGAGCCGGCTTTCTATTTTGGGGTTTTGTTGCTTTTTTGTGTCTCCTTCATTCTGAGATAGTACTTGGATGTATGTCTTCTTTGTTCATAATACTGGCAACTTTCTGGCTTGCATAGAAATCAGAATCAGAAACAAGAAGAAATTAGGGGACTGGCAAGGTTGGGAGCCATAAAAGAAACCTAAACAGGAAAAGAGTGACTTACTTTTAACAGGGTGGGAAATTGTTCTTGATGTTACCCTTGCATGGGAGGTAAGATGACTTCACATTGCCTGTGGAATGTAATTATATCTTCTAATAGATCAACTCACATAATTGGGGTCAAAACCAACCAACCAAACACACACACACCCCCCACCCCCCCCACCCCCCCCAGTGTTTTTAGGCTTCTCTTAGTTTGGAAATGGAGTGTAGGAGGAATGCATTAGCAAAGTAATAACCCCTCTACAGGGGTGAAATATTCTTGCAAGTATTATACAGAACTTTTGGTCTCTTCTGGTCTTAAAAGCAGTAGAGAAAGTAGGAAAAAAATTCCACTTTCTAACACAGGAGAGTCTGTATTGCTTGCTGATATAAAGGTATGGATTTATCGAGAAGGGTAAGTACCACAGAGCTGTAGCATGATCTGCACAGCACATGTGCTTTCAAGCTGGTCTTGTTGCACAAGATTCCCCTCTTTCACCTTGACCCCACCAGGGCTGCCCCCAGCCCCTACCTGTGCCGCCCCTAGCCCCTACCAGTGCCTGAATGATGCAGCTCTGTAAAATTACACAAGTGTCTCTCTTTTCTGTGGCCAGTTTTTGTTTTGCTTTTTTGCCAGGATTGTTGAGGAGTTTCCTTTAATGGAAGGATGTGGGTGTCTTTGAAATTGTTTTATTTTACTTATATGGTGCGAGTCATGTGAAACCTCTTAACTCAGTTCTTGTCCTTGCTGTCCTTTTTACCAGTCCTCAGTCATTTGCTTAAAGTCCTATACTGCAAGTAAGACCCTCATGGGTCTGTATGATACAAGAAAGCAGTCTGTGAAAATTGTCTTACGGGGAAAGAGGAGAGGGATGGGGTGACCTCTGTAGGCTCTTTCAGCAAAAGAGCTACAGCTGTTCAAGACTTTGTTTAGGCTTATTCAGTCACCACACCCTTGATCAAGGACGAGATGTCTTCACTTTGGTGTGGTTTTACTGTGTGATTTTTCTCATATGTATTGCTGGCCATCTGATGACATATGGCATCCTCATGATGCTTCACGTGACATACTTGATATGAAGATAATGCATGCTGGCTGAAAGACTAGGATGTGCAGAGCAGAGCCATGGCCGAATGGGTTTGGAACATATAGACAGGTACTGTCTATGTCTACAGTCCAGAAATATATGTAAGCATAATTTCCAGAGTGGCTGGAAAACTAACCAGTGGAAACGGACCTCAGCGTGTTAGTTTACAGCTGGCTGAATATGAGCCAGCAGTGTGCCCAGGTGGCCAGGAAGGCTAAGAGCATCTTAGTTTGTATCAGAAATAATGTGGCCAGCAAGACTAAGAAAGGGATTGTCCCCCTGTCCTCGGCACTGGTGAGGCCTCACCTTGAATACTGTGTTCAGTTTTGTGCCCCTTGTTAAAAGAATGACATGAGGTGCTGGACCATGTCCAGACTAGGACATCAAAGCTGGTTTAGGGTCTAGAGATCACATCTTATAAGGAACGGCTGAGGAAACTGGGTTTGTTTAGCCTAAAGAAAAGGAGATTTGGGGAGACCTTATGTTCTCTATAACTACCTGAAAGGAGATAGTAGAGAGGTGGTTGACAGTCTCTTTTCCTAGGTTAAAAAGCAGTAGGATGAGAATAAACAGCCTCAAGTTGTGCCAGGGGGGTTTAGATTGGATACTAGGAAAAATGCCTTCACTGAAAGGGTTGCTAAGCCTTGGAACAGGCTGCCAGGGAAGTGGATATCATCCCTGGAAGTGTTTAAAAGATGTGTAGATGTGGTGCTTAGCTTAAACATGGTTTAGCAGTGGACTTAACTGTGTTAGGTTTATGGTTTAACTTGATGATCTTAAAGGTCTTTTCCAACTTAAATGATTCTATTATTCTATTTTTAGAACTCAGTATCAACAGGTTGTTTGTACAGTCAAAGAAGAGAGTTCAGCACCATCTGGGGGGATGATTTGGCCTATGTGTCTGGATAATCTTTCAATGTGCTGTCTCCTTTCCTTTGTCTAAGAGGGGGATGGCCATGCTTCTTCTAATGCAGCCCCCTCTGGTAGGTACTAAAGCTATGTATGATGAAAACAGGTCTATGAGCTCTGCTTTTAAATCTACACTGCATAAGTAGAGTAATCTCCCTTCCTACCAATCTGTTTTGGCTTGCTGAATTCAGTAGGGGTTGGCATGGATGCAGGAGCCAACATGAACAGAACAATTTGCAGGGTCACCACCCAAATTATTCTTGATATAGGGAAGAAGAAGATATTAGGAGGGAGGAGGCAAGAGGATGAAAAAAAATGCATGGTTTTAGTGTAATGTAACCAATTATTTTAGGATACAGTTGAACCATTAATTGCACCTGGGTGTTAACTGACAGAGAGATATTCTTTGGTAAAATAATTCTCTACTGTCATTTCTCTTTTTGCTGCCATGCTTTCAAGCCTAGCTCAGTTATCTATTATTTCACACTATTACTAAGGTCAGCCTCTTCAACAGAGTGCAAATTTCTGTCAGCTTTCTTTTGTCTTACTGTGGCTCTGCAGCAAAGCCCATGAGGATGTCAGTAATTCTGTCTGCTGAGCTGTGGGTAAATGCTCTGCAAGAAAGAAAGTGTAAAGCCACATTGGATAACAAGAATGAGACAAAATACCAAATACCTTCCAGTCAAGTGAACACTACACATATTTATGCACTGAATGAGACAAGACCCATGAAACAAGAGAAAATGGTTTTGTGTAATTAAATGCTCTTCCATAATGTATGTGCTCAGCAATCGGGAATGTGAAGTTTTCCTGGACCTTTGGAATAAGCACATTTCTTAATTTCTCTTCATTTCTCACTGCCACATCCAGTAAAATGCTTCAACTCAAGCTGACCCTCAACACGGAAAATTTCAGGCCAAGAAGTTATTCTGATGGGAGTTAAAACAAGCTGGAAGTGTTGCTGTAATGGGAATTATAAGGCAACTTTAACAATAGGTGATACAGCTGGGAACAAGTAGGTTAATTTGGCCACATTGAAACCCACCGTGAAGCTGAATAAATGTCTGTAACTTCATGTCTTTGCCTGAATGCTAGATTGGGGGTTAGAATGGAAAGTCCCAATATTTTCTTGCTCTCAGACAAGCAGCAATGTCACATTTTCTCCCTCTTTCAGCCTGAAGAAATACGTAATAGCAGAGGGCAAAATATCAGGCTGTAAACAGAACCACTGAATCTTTTGTCCAATACATTATCTGTGAGCTACAAGTTAGGAAACGCCAGTGTGAAAATTTCAGCTGTCACAGCATCCTGAGTTGCCTGTCAATCTGCTGGCCTGGAGTAGCCTCTGAGCAGAAAGAAAACAGCAAACAAGAGGCTGCTGCAGATTAGTGGAGGACATGCTGGTGGCTGGAAATGAAGAACCCTGAAGTACATGCTGTTCAGAGGGGTGATGCGGTTTGGGCTCAATCCTCCTGCTCCACTGGAATTTCATCTAACTTATACTCTAGCATTAATTAAAGCCCAAAATAGCATTAATTAAATCCCTTCTAGTATCTTAATGGATTTTAAAACTCACCTATTTTGAAGTATGATCAAATCGCCAAGTCAGAGAGGAAAAGCAAAGTACTGTGTTGTAACACTTCCAGGGGTCATCCTGGGATGTCCCATCCCTGGGAGTGTTAAAGTCCAGGTTGGATGAGGCTTTGAGCAAACTGGTCTAGTGGAAGGTGGTGGGGCTACAGAGCTGATGGACGGGGGTAGAGCAGTTGATGTCATCTACCTGGACTAATGCAAAGCATTCAACACTGTCCCACATGACATCCTTGTCTCTAAATTGGAGCGACATCAATTTGAAGGATGGACCACTCGGTGGATAAAGAACTGGCTGGATGGCTGCACACAAAGAGTTGTGGTCAATGGCTCAATGTCCAGCTGGAGACCAGTAATTAGTGGTGTCCTTCAGGGATCAGTGTTGGGACCGGTCTTGTTCAACATCTTTATCGCTGACATGCACAGTGGGATTGAGTGAGCCCTCAGCAAGTTTGCCGATGACACCAAGCTGTGTGGTTCTGTTGATACGCTGGAGGGAAGGAATGCCATCCAGAGGGACCTTGACACGCTTCTGAGGTGGGCTGATGCCAACCTCATGAAGTTTAAATATGACAAGTGCAAGGTCCTACACCTGGGTTGGAGCAATCCCAGGCACAGCTACAGGTTGGGCAGAGAAGAGATTCAGAGCAGCCCTGCAGAGAAAGACTTGGGGGTGTTGGTTGATGAGAAAATGAACATGAGCCGGCTTCAGTGTGTGCTCGCAGCCCAGAAAGCCAACCATATCCTGGCCTGCATCAAAAGGAGCGTGACCAGCAGGTCGAAGGAGGTGATCCTGCCCCTCTACTCTGCTCTTGAGACCTCACCTGGAGTATTGTGTGTAGTTCTGGTGTCCTCAACATAAAAAGGACATGGAACTGTTGGAACAAGTCCAGAGGAGGGCCACGAGGATGATCAGGGGACTGGAGCACCTCCCGTATGAAGATAGGCTGAGAAAGTTGGGGCTGTTCAGCCTGGAGAAGAGAAGGCTGCACGGAAACCTCCTAGCAGCCTTCCAGTACCTGAAGGGGGGCTATAGGGATTCTGGGGATGGACTCTTCATTAGGGACTGTAGTGACAGGACAAGGGGTAACGGGTTAAAACTTAAACAAGGAAAGTTTAGATTGGATCTAAGGAAGAAATTCTTTCCTGTTAGGGTGGTGAGGCACTGGAATGGGTTGCCCAAGGAAGCTGTGAATGCTCCATCCCTGGCAGTGTTCAAGGCCAGGTTGGACAGAGACTTGGGTGATTTAGTGTGAGGTGTCCCTGCCCATGGCAGGGGGGATGTAACTAGACGACCTTAAGGTCCTTTCCAACCCTAACTATTCTATGAATCTAGGATTCTCTGAATTTCTGATTCTCTGATTTGGTCTGGCTGAGATGGAGTTAATCTTTCCTTTAGCAGCCCTCATAGTGCTGCACTTTGTATTGGTAAGCTAGAAAGGTATTGATAACACACCAGTGTTTTGGCTACTGCTGAACAGTGCTCCCACAGCATCAAGATTGTCTCTCCAATTTTTTTCCTCTACCAGTAGGCTGGAGGTGGGCAAGATCCTGGGAGAGGACATAGCCAGGACAGGTGACCAAATTGGCCAGAGGGATACTCTATACAATATGATGTCTGCCCAGCAATAAAAGCTAAGAGAAAGGAGGAGGATGGAGGTATCATATTAATTATAATGTTTGTCTTCCAGAGCAACCGCTGCTTGTACTGAAACCCTTCTTTCTTGGAAGAGGCTGGACATTTCCTGCTGATGGGAAGTACAGAAAGAAATCTTTTGTTTTCCTTTGCTTCCTCATGCACGACCTTTGCTTTTGCCTTTGCCTTTATCTTGACCCATGAGTATTTTTTATCCTATTTTCTCCCCACCCTGTCCTGCTGAGAAGGGAAGTGATAGAATGGCTTGATGGGCACCTGGCATCCAGCCAAGGTCAACCCACCACACTTGCCTATACTGTGCTCTAACATTAAGTGGTCCTAAACTTTCCTTCATGATCCATAAGCCTTTTACAGGTAAGAACATAGTTTTATAACCAGGCCTTCTGTGAAAGGCACTGTCAGTACAGCTGACTTTCTTAACAACCCTTGAGGGGGTGTTTTATTATTCAGTTTATTCAGAGAAGGATTAACATTCTAAAAACTGTTGCTCCAAACAATAATGAATGCAATCTAGACAATGTGCAAAATCCAGAATTTAAATCTTCAAAGATATAACCTTCAGGGTATTTGAATGAGTAGTCACAGTGCATTTATCCCAAAGATGTCTACCGACACCAAAGCTATCAGATTAATAGATAAGTTTGCTGTTAGCTTTGCATTTCATTCTTATTTTTATATTAATTGTTTTTGTCTGATATGAATTATTTTGAAGGAAGAAAATTGTTTTTTGATGTTCAAGGTGTGGTTGATACCTAAATACATCCAATATGCAGGAAATGCAGAAAGAAAGAGGAAGTGAAAAAATTCATGTGATGGGAGATTTAGTTAGAATACAAGTTGCCATAAGATGTGAGCTTTCTTTTCTCCTGCAGAAATGGGAGATGAAGATAGTAAAGCTGTTTTCACACATTCTGCATGCATTTAATATTTTTAATTAGGATGAATGGGCAGATGCTTAAAAATACCTAATGGTGCTGCATATTGCTCCTTGTCATTTTGCTACCAAAATAACTCTGTTTAGTGTGAGAGAATCACTGCAGTTTTATAACAGAACAGTTTGGGTTGGAAGGGACCTTCAAAAGTCACCTAGTCCAACCCCCCTGCAATGAGCAGGGACATCATCAACTATACCAGGTTGCTCAGAACTACATCCAGCCTGGCCTTGAATGTCTCCAGGGATGCTGCATCCACCACTTCTCTGGATAACCTGTGCCAGTATTTTGCCTCCCTCATTTTAAAAGGTTTCTTTTTTATATCTAGCCTAAGTCTCCCCTGTTTTAGTTTAAAACCATTACCCCTCGTATGCAACAGGCCCTGCTGAAACGTCTTTTTCTGTCTTTCATATAGGCCTCTTTTAAGAACTGAAAAGCTGCAATAAGGTCTCCCCAGAGAGAGACCTCCTCTTCTCCAGGCTAAACAACCCTAACTTTCTCAGCCTTTTCTCATCGGAGAGGTGCTCCATCCCTGTGACCATTTTTGTTGCCCTCCTCTGGGAGGGCAACAACAGGTCCATACAAGTCCATATCTTTCCTGTACTGAGGACTCCAGAGCTGAACACAATTTTTTTGCTTTGCTGACTTAATTATTTGGCTCCTTTGGGCTTCTCTGAGCTCCTTTTTTTCCTGTCATTTTAAGATATTAAATAGTATTAAATCAATGCATGATAACGTCCAAGGCTTCATTAGTGTCTCTTGGCTTTCCATATGGTTGCCTTTTTATAATGAAGCAGCTTAAATTACACCACCTCTTCAAAATGAGCAAGGGATCTAGGCTGCAACTGTACTGTCCTGTAATGCTGTCAGCCAGGGATCATGGTCTCATTGACTACATGCTGCTGAGATTTTTGCCTTGTTTGTTTTTGGGGTTGCTGACAGGCCAAAGGAAACATAGATGGCATAGAATGAAAATGAAAGTGTGCTAACCTAAGCTGCCAAGATGCAAAGCGATATGTTTTTCTAAGAAAAAGTGACTTTTCCCTACTTAACAAATTAAAAAGCAAAAAAAAAAGGAGGCTGTGTACTCTTTTCTATTTTTTCTGTCAGGGAAGCTGCAACTCAGAGCATCGTGTGACTTTTTGCTACTAGCTTATTTTGATCCAGCTATTATTGAATATTGAGGGAGTGTAGCTCTTGCTCTCCATTTTAAATTCACCCTACTCAAATAGTACAAGTATCAGTCAATGTGTGCAGAATGAAGAGTATCACAGTGTTCTGCAGGGGCCATTCCATTCTTAAGCTGCCCTGCAGTAAAGTATGAGAAGGGGCAGGACAAGACCTTTTCCTCCTGCTTAAACAGCTGCATGTTCACAGAAATCTGTGGTAGTGCAAGAGGAAATGGAGCAGAGTTAAGCACCAATTTGCTTGCTCACAGATCTTTCTTGTACCTGAGTGGAAGACTGTCCAAAGAATTGGGAAAAATGAAGGAAGAAAGACTGAAAGCCCTTGGGAAGAAGGTGGTGAGCACCTTCAGTTTCAGACTGAAAAATGCCCTGCTTTCAGGAAAAAAGATTTTGATACATTGTGGTTTTCATAAAACAGTATTTGGAAGTCTTATAGATGTGTGAATATTTCTGGTCAGGCATCCCATATGAATCTGAATTTTCTATTTTTGAAGTACATTCAGAGTTGTAGCAGAAGATACCTTTCCATCACAAGTTAAATTAACACAGAATATGAACACCATTCCAAGCAAGGCAATGAATCTCTCATACTTTCAGGAGTATTTTAAAGGCTTTTTCTGAATTGTCCTTAGAGGGCTTTGTAGGGACCGAGCTGCATGGAAAGAAATATGCTTAGCAAGACTGTGCTGGGGAAGAGAGGAAGCATTGGTGTGGCTTTTGCACTTGTTGTATGTCAAGCATGATCTGATTTCCTTAGAAAGCTTCCTGATCCCTCTACTGATATACTGTGCCTGGCAGAAATGTTGCTCTGCTTACTTGATGATTCCACCAGCTATGAGCAGTTGTTATTGATGGCTCCTATTTCTTTAATAAGATTTTGTTTTGTGTTATTTTGACTATTCATCATCATCTTGGTGGATTATACGGGAATTTGGATATTAGTTTTGCTTGTTTCTGAGAACAGAAATATTATTGCAAGAGTTTTGTTCTCAGGTTGGCTTGAGAAGCTTTTCTGTCAATGTGACTTACCAGTTTCTCATCCACAGTAACAACTGTTGAAATATCTGTTTTGGTTAACAACCAGAAGAATCATGTTTGTTAACAATAATAATGAGAACAAAGCTTCTGTGTGTAATGAAAATACCTGCTAGTAGCACAAGCAACAGATTCTGATGTACCATGGTTTCCTTTATTGTTTACATATGTCCTTAGGACACATTTGACTTACATCCTTTGACCGTCAAGTGAAAAGAGCTCAGGATGTCATGTGCAGGTATCTTGGCATGTTCTAGATGGACTAACTGGATGGTCATGAGAGATGGTGTGGAAGGGAGAAATCTCTAAGGCCTAAAGGACTTTAGCTCATCTCTGGTCTTATGAAGACTTTCACAGCCATCATAGAGCACCGTCAGAAATTTGCACTGTTGCACCCAATGCACCCATGTGGTCTATTATCAATCAGTCAAGTCTCTGGTGCAGCTTAGATGACATTGCAGCAGACATTTTCATGCTGCTTAGACATACAAATTGATGACTGATATCTGCAGAACGTAAGAAAATTTGCTGGATATTCCATGACATAAACAGCAGCTTAGGTTTTGATCACTTGGAGGAAAATGAGGAGGGAGAAAGGAGGGAGCAAGGAGGGAATGTGAATAATTAAAAACATTTGACTGATGCCTTCCTGTAGCTCCAAATTGCTAAGTCTGATATAGCTGTTTAATTTCAAAGGCAACTGAACTAAGTTTCCTATTTTCACAGCAGAGCTTGGAACCAACAAGACAACAGCATGCAAGAGAAAAATGACTGATTTTTTTCCCAGGTCAGCACTTAGCACTCTCAGAGTTAAATGTTTTTTGTAGATTATGCTTTTAAATCATTTACAGCCTCACTTCACTAGTAATCCTGAAACAGGAGAAATGGAAGCCCTTTCATTGGACTAAATGTCTTAGACTCAGGACCCTTAGGGGAAAAGAAGGGTTTATTTCTGCAAAAAGCCAGAGTCTGCATAAGAACTGTGCCTAGGTAGTGACAGAGCACATACCACTTTGTACTGATTTTGCATCTACACTCACAGTCTTGATTAGAATTTGCTTCCTCTCCAGCAATGGGACTAGGGATGGAAAAAAGGCTCTGGGAACAGGTGTGAGGCTTCTTCCCTTGTATCTTTTCCAGGTTGTAACGTGTAATTCAAAGTGAGGAAGTGAGGAATCCAAAACATCTGCTTCAAGGTCATCCAACAGCTGGTTGGTTCCAGAGGCTGCAAATGTCCCTGCTCCCACAGCTCCCCCTTGGTCAGCAGAGCAGTAACTTAAATGACCAGGAGATTCTTTCACTGTGCTGATATGCCAAAAAAATTTGTCTGGTGTCAGTCAATGGACAATCCTATTTGCCATTTCAGTCAGCTTGCAAAATTGATTATATCCTCCTGTCTTTAGCTCTTCAGTTTGCTTGTGCTCTCTGGAGGACTTGAGACTGAGCAAGCTGCCATGGTTTGACACTGATATGACTAGTATAAGGAATGGGCCAGCCATCTTCTCCAAGTTTAAGAATCCTCTTCTAGATACTCTTAAACTTGGAAAGTCCAGAAAAGGGTGCCTCTCTTCAGATAATAAATGTTATGAGGATGTAGGAGATGGTCTTAACTTCTGTATTCTGTTGTTGATCAGTGAAAGGAAATACTTCACAGCAACTAATGTGCTGTCTACTTACACAGCTATCACATGGACTTCAGGCTAAGCTCATGTGCATAGAAATCAGACATTTAACCTTTCACTTATTAAAATTGCCTCTTTAGCATAAAGTGGCTGGGTGACAAACATGGAAGAGGGGACTCTGTCTTGAAATCATAGTGTAATGAAAATATGATGATAGGTGTAGACCACAGTAGTCTTGGGTGTTGAAAGGGGAAAATAACTTGGGGAATCAATATTGTCCCTCAGTTCTATGTATTCTCCTTTTAGCCTGAGAACTCTGCATCAAGCTGTGATGCAACCTGTATTATTAAAATTGAATTCCTAGCTATATGAGTCAAGACAGCTATGTCCTGATTCAATGGATGTCACCCAAAGAATGTCACATTGCATTTTCCTCCATGACATAGTTAGAGTTATAAAGAAGTTCTGATGTGTTTTCACATGAAATAAGCCAATCTAATGACTGATGAAAGATTCAGCCAGCAGCCTGCAAAACTCTTAAAAGATTTTGTTTTAAAGGGCTCTTCAGAAAAAGACTACTAGGAAAATGACACACATGGGTCTTCCTTGGCTCATGGTGTAGGAGTCTTAGCAACTGCTATAATTCTCTCTGTATTATTTAGGTAAGCTTTCACCAAAAAATTTCATTATGAGTCTCTTTTATGTGGAGGGGGATGTTGTATATTAATGGGTATAGAAATACTTCTTACTATGAAACAAAACCCCAGCATATAGTCTGTGGCACTGCATTTGCAAAACATTATAAATAACCAAAAGGCTCTTAACAGAAGCGTTTTTCAGACATTTCTGAAGACTGTTCTCCTATCATACTGCATATTCAATATCACTAAAGGATGACACATTGTACAGATCCCGTGGGCTGAGTGCAGTACACTCAGCAGGTTCTCCTTGTTCCACCACTACATTTCTTTCTCCTACAAGTTTCCTACATGAGTTGGGATTTCCCTCGCAAGGCTTCCCTTTCATGCACCTGACTGCTCTATAGCAAACAACATTGATGGAGAGGCGAGTGGTTCTGTGTACTGGTTTTGACTGAGATAATTTTCTTCAGTCACTCGTACGGTGCTGTGTGTTGGATTTACTACCAAAAGAGTATTTATAACACAGGAATGTTTTAGCTGTTGCAGAAAAGTGTTTGCACAGCAGTACGGCCTTTTCTATTTCTTGTGTGACCCTGTCAGTGAGTAGGCTGGGATGCCTGAGAATGTGGGAGAGAACAGTCAGGATAACTGACCCAACAGACTAAAGGGTTACCCTATAACATATGACACTGTGCACAGCAATAAAAGCTGGTTGAAGACCAGTGGAAAGGTCTAAACACTTCAATCAAGAACTAAAAGCCTAGGTGGTGGATTTCTAAGCCAAGAGGGCAAGCACATGAGAATAATTCATTAGAACACAGAGCTGCTATTATTCCACCAAAGCAAATTATATTTTGAATGCTTACTAAGGCCCTTAGAAGCAAACTACATATTTAAAGGTTTGGAGGTAACTTAGTAAAGGAACTTGGTTGCTCTCAAGAATATATTAGATGTAACTACCTGATTTCTTTCTTTTACTATCTTGCCTAATGCAGCTTCTTTTTCTGTCACAATAAATATGTGACTGGACAATTACAGCGTGCATACATACCTCCGAATGTCCTACCTAAAAAGGTGTAAACTATAGGGTTTTTTTTTGTTTGTCCACTCTTTCCGAAACTTGTTGGTTTTGATTTGGAAGGCTAAGATGGTTTTTGAAAGAATTTTTTACCTGTAAGGGTGACATAGGCAAAAGCCAACCAATAGCTAAACTGTAGAGTGTGTAAGGACAGAAACAATACTCCCCTAACTCCTGGCTGGCCTGAGAGGATGACCTGCTGGGCCATTGTCTGAAACATTGCTAACTCTTGTGCTTTTACTACAGGTTTTCAGAAGGAGGAATTTCTGTCAGATATTTCAGGAAAGAAATGACCACTCTTTATTTTAGTAAATCCATGTTTTCCTTCACAAGTAGCCATATGAAGTGTGCTCATTTTTAAGAATTATGCATGCTGAGGTCAAGGTTATTGGCTAGGATTTGTAATGTGAACATGGAAACTTACAGTTGAAATGAATACATGTATCCCTAGGCTCAATCAACTTGGAAGCTGATCTTCCCAGGTTCTTTCCATAGGCAGTGGAGGAAGAGGATATCTTCCAAAGGTCCCTAATTCATAGCATCTAAAATAGGCACTTAAATTAAGCTGTGCAGAAGCCTCAGAAGGGACCTTCCTGACACAGAACTGGAAATCAGGTGACCTTCCTGATTCAGCACTGGAAATCAGATGGTATCACTGGTCGTTCTGAGGTTTCATAAAATGCACCCTGGACTGTGTCAGGTAAAGGGAAACTGCTTGCAAGCTTCAAGAAAAGGGTAAAATTAAATTGCTTAGTAAGAAAAAAGGGTGCATTTTTCAACCAGTGTTTCACAATGCTACAGGAAAGTTTCTTGTTTGTCCATGTTTTATGGAGGCAGAAATATAGGAAGAATTGATTCTTGCAAAAGAATGATGGGTCTAAGAGACTACAGACTCAATTCTCGTTTACCAGCTCCTGTATCGTGTTGAGTAAGAGCTCATTCCATGACGCAATTTCTGATGGCTGAGCTCTAGTCTGAGCTCCAGTGTTCCTACTGTCATAGTTGGTAAGAGGTTATGAGAAGCTTTCAGACCAAGCCATAGACTACAAGACCATAAGAACTGTAAGTGGAAGGAAGAAGGAATATATACACAAGCACGCTTTAGCTCTGGAATGCAAATTAATATAAGTGTCATCTTGATGACTCAATCCAAATGGCATTTAATGAAAGACTGTGTATTTTGATGTGGCAGGCTTTGAAAGGATTTCAGTAATAGTTATGAAAACAAGACATCAAAAACCACTGCAAATTACTGATCTGCATGTGAGTATCAGATGCCACTAAAATAGATGAAGATAGTCTACCTCCCAAAAGGAGTAATTGTATTTGGAAGGTGAACAAAGGAAGAAAGAAATCTAATGATTCTAAGACACAGGTTTGGTTGTGTGTTGTTTGTTTGTTTGTTTTGCTTTTTTTTTTTACCCAACAGACAAATTGCTGGAAAGTGTCACAAAAAAATACACAGAAAAAAACCCTCACAAAATGTGATGGTTGTGTTTTGTTTCTAAAGATTTTTTTCTGAGTGGCTGTGTCATTCTTACTGCTTAGAAATAACCATCATATAAGTGATGTCATCTTAGTATCTCTTGTCATGGAAATTTGGGTGTGCCAGGCTCTTTCTGGCTATTCTTTCAGCAAGAATTAGTATCAGGCATTTAGCTTCTGTTTCTATCTCTGTGCTTACCAGCTGGGAAGACTTCATGCACATCAGTCCATGTATATCTATACTTGCACTCATTTGTTCATGTGCATATATGTATTATTTTTTTTCTAGTAAAACCAGGTACAAGATGATGTTAATTCAACAGTTTAGAGTACTGAAATAAAATAGGTTTCCCAAGGAGGTTGTGAATGCTCCATCCCTGGCAGTGTTCAAGACCAGGTTGGAAGAAGCCTTGGGTGAGATGGTCTAGTGTGAGGTGTCCCTGCCCATGGCAGGGGGGTTGGAACTAGATGATCTTAAGGTCCTTTCCAACCCCAACTGTTCTATGATTCTAGGATTCTATTGATATTACTAACAATGATAAGCAGAGCATATGAGGTATTTTATGTCCACTTCAGTGGAATCAGCAGGTTCTTTGATATATTTGGTATGTAGTTTAGAGTTCAGTTTTATTTGCTCTCATGGCCACCAATTCTATTGCTGGAGCTTCTTTGCTGAACATCATAAGGTGCTTCAGGGAAAAATTTGCTTTGGATCTCTTGTAGTCTGTGCTTTAGTGCTGGTATGGTACTTCAAGATGCCGGTATCTCTGCTTGTATGAGCGACATGTTTCACGCAGCTGCCCAGCACACAGTTTCATCTAGTAAAAAAAAGTCCTCCGCTTTCCTTCAGAAATATTTCTTGCTATGAGCTGGCAGTAGCAGACATTCATGACCTCTTAAATACTGTGGTGTTTTTCTAGTACTATAGAGTACGTGTGAGTAGGTTTTTTGCATGCGCATGCTTGAGGGAGAAAGAGAAATTCTGAATCTTCCCCACATATCATCTTATTTGTCAGAGTGACTGCCAGCTGACATGGAGCTGTACTGTCTGCATTCTGAGACTTTGTACTATTTCTGAGTTGCCTTCAGAATCCTTACTCTCTGCAGAGGAATTCACAGCACACTAAACAACCCTCCCTGTACCTAAGCAGTCTTTGGGAATTCAATGAAAGAGTCACTCCAGGCATTTCCCAGTGAAGGCAGTAAGAGCAGCTAGTCTGTATTTGGTGCTCACTGATTAGATAATGGCAGCTGGGCACATCCCTGAAGGCCTTTTCTAGCACAAATACAGAATTCTGCATCTCTAGTCTGAGAGGATCTGCCAGGTCTGTAGGTGCCGTTTCCCGTGTCAGGAAGCTGGTTATTTCATGCTGGGGATCTGTGATTCCATTTTGCCTTTACTCTCTTGCTTGAGATCTGCCTGTTGCAAATGTGCGTAGAAACCTACCCATTTGAAGTATTTGAACTGAGCATGCATGCACTAATAATGAAAAGTAAAATTAAGCTTTCGAATTGTGTGTTTACTGGTGGTTTTCATTCACAGCTTAGAGGTCAAATGGACATCATGCTACTTGCGATTGAATGGAGAGATGATCACCCACAGACTCTAGACAGCATGTAAACTACAGCACTTGGGTGAACCAGACTTTGTGAAAGAAAAGCAGTTTTGCTTGTCAACCTGAAAAAATACATTTGCCACTGGGTAGTACACATGGAGAAGTCACCATTTTTGTAGGCATAATTCAATTCTACCAGCTCCCTATTCCTACTCCATCTTTCCAAATGAGATGAGACATAGCTGTTGATGAAGATAGATAAAACGTAGCAGTGCATTCCTTACTTGTGAGCTGAGTAACAGGATTAGGCTCAAGTGATTAATTCTGTATTGGTTTCCTGTGCAGAGTGTGCATATGAGATTTCCTAGATTTCCTCTCCGGCTAACTGGCATATTTAGACTATTTGAGGAGCTAGCAATGAGCATTTGAGGTAGCCTGAGGTATTTCTGTTAACAACCTTAGTTACATTTATATTGTGATGTGTCCCAGAAGAAGACTGTACTTGTGTCAAAGGCACAGAACCCAGGAAATCTGTTCCCCACATTTCCATAAATATCCTTTGGGATCTGTATCAAGTTTTATCAGCAGATTTTTTTTTTTTTTCTGTCACATGTCCACTGATAATGGGGGCTTTGGATTTTGTTGCCCCCTTCAAACAATCATGTTGCTGCTGCAGTGCACCACAGATCAGCTCAGCCTTCTTGAAAATAGAAGCCTATGTTTGCACCTCAGGGGGCACCACTGCCTCACCCTGCAGTCCTATGAAAATGTAAAACTAATGTTTCTGAGGAGCTCAGGTAGTATGGCAGTGCCTTAAAATTACTAAAAAAAGAAAAGAAAAATAGAGTTTTTGTTACCAAACATTCTTGGTAAACTGGCTATTTTCTTTTTGCCCTCAAACAGCTAAAGAAGTATTATTCAACCTAAGCAAATACAAATGCAAAGCAATGTGAAGAGCTTGACTCAGACCCAGAGTTAAAGCTGGAAATAATTCTGTCCTTATTCCATCCTGTAGTGCCCTGTGGTAAAATTGGTTGTCGCGCCAGAAGTCTAGTAGCCTGCTTACATCCTCCTTGGACGACAGAACAAACTGGTCAGGGCACATTTTTACTGCAACATGCACTGGGCTTCTCATTGCAGTCCTAATCGGCTTTTAAAAGAGTATTTACAAATATTTTTATTATTATTACCTGATTGTTGAAGACATTTCCTTGCTGTTTAAATGATAAATGGAAATGCAAGATCAGGTTGCTTATGGAATACACAAATTGATTATTTTACCCTTGCAAACTTAAGAAAAGTTTGAGGTGATATCAGAAGCTTCAAACTGTAAAACTATAGGCTCTCTAATCTTTTGTTTCTATATTTATGTCTTGTTTTTTCTTTTTTTTTTTTTTTGCTTTATCACTGAATTCCGTGGCTTGGTTAGCTTGGGGAACTTTCACATGTAGCAATGCCTAGAAACTATGCACACAATACACTGATGCAGAGTTGGATTAGTACAGAGTTGGATTGATTTTCAGATACGTCAAATGCATTTGGTCATTGAACTCCTTTTTTAATATTTGTAAATATTTTGCTTGAAAACACATATATATCTGTCCTTATATATGTAGTAAAGGTCTTCAAAGACAAATTAGTGTTGTTATCCCTCCTTATACCTGTGGATATGAAGTCACTGGGAGAGATTGGGAGGCACTAGCAATGAGATTAATGAAAAGTGGCAGAGTAAAACTGATATTAAGTTCAGACTTCCTGTGAGATCTTATGATTATTTTTTTTAGCAGAGGTAACACTGATGAAAATACAACGCATGCTGTGGGACTGCTGCAGTGCTTAATTGACTGACCTCTCTGAAGTTCGATAGTAGCTGGTATATAAAATGTTGGCTATAGGTGAGAGAACTTTAGACAGTTGCTGCTGTCCATAGTCATACTGCCCATCATTTCATTTTATACTACTTACTGGAAAACTGGCCTGTGATCAGCTGGAGGATCAGTTAGGTACCTTTGACTCATTCTTGAAGCAGACAAGAATTTCTCCCATGTTAGCTGATTGTCTTCTTCCTGTAGTCCTGCTTATGATTTTTTTAGTTGATAGGAATGAAAAAAATTCCCTGGATCTGTAACGTCATTGTAAAATAGACAGAAAATCTGGAATGGCTGCACAAAGTGACTTAATAATCAATAAGTAGTATAAGAAATAAAGCTCCGGCACTTCACTGCTAAGTTATCTCTTGCTCTGAGTTGCATAAGTAGTTTTAGTTTCTCTGATCCTGTGCCCCAGGGCAGGGATTGTATTTTCAGTTTCTGTAGAGTATACAGAACACCATGCTTCTTATCAGACAGCTTTACAAAGAAGTTATATGGCTGCTTGTGATTCTGTCAAAAGTTGTGAGAATGTGAACTCCTTGGAATAGTGAATTTACTTAAGACACTGCACTTAAAAATACAGATGCATGTCTTGAGCCACATTTAAGATGTCTTTTCTAAGACTTCTGGTAAAGGCATCTCCATGAAGGCAGCTCCTGAAAAGGTCTGGTACAGCATTTAATTAGACAGATGAACCCAGGAAAGGAACCTGAAGGATCTGGAAGAGGAGCTCAGGACTTCAGTGGGTCAGTGAAGAGAACAACGTACATGGAGAGGTGGATCCATGAAACCCTGAAGGCTGAGCTGCCCTTACTGCCACTGAAACAGAAAGGAGCTGACTCTGCTTAGCCCAGACTAGCTACTTGAGTAATTATTCAGTTTCTTAATTGATGATGGGATACGACTGAGGCTGAAATGTCAGGAGTACTGCTGATCGTTTGCCTTAAAATGCCATGCTGTGAACTGCACTGATTGGAGAGCTGCCTGCCAAGCAGCTCAGAGCTCTGGGCAGAGCCCCTCAGGATGACCTCCATAGCAACGACTGGAAGCATCCTTAGTTTTCCCGAGACAAGCTTTTACCACCTTCTGTCAGATCTGTCGCTTTATCAGGCAGATTTTGTGCCTGGTGTGAACTTCCAGGCTATTACTTTTTTATTATGAACCAGGTCTAAACCAGCTAGTTTAAAACTAGTGGGGAATGCTTGCACAAGTTACGACCACAGCAGGGACTGCACTGCAGATATATCCTGAGGCTCCAGTTCAGCAACAAAGTGCAATGATCCACCCACACCATTTTAGCTTGTAGCATGATTAGGACTTTAGAGTCTGTTCTAGAATACCAGAAACAGTAAATGTTTATAGCCAATTAGATAAAAATTGTATTGATGCTTTCTCAGCTAATTTCTGATAAGAAGAGCTGTAATCTGATGTGATTTTCATTTCTCCAGAAACGAAGCTCTTCTCTTTAATGCTGCTATGTTAAGACAAAAGTAATGTAATTATATGAACAATTACAAATAGAGAAAAGGTAAACAAGGGTATGGGTGAAAAGGGGCAAATAATAGCTATCCTTAATCGGATGGTGCGTTCCTTCATGTGGGCAACATCTGTCTCACTTTCCTCCATCCACTTCTACAACAACCGATGCTTTATTTTAGCTCTAAGGGCAGAGTCATGTTTCAAATATTGTTCATAGAGCAGTAAAATAGCCCAGATTTGAAGGGACTTTGAAAGATCATCTGGTCCAGCCTTTTGTGGTGAAGGGTGACTGATGACATTATCTAGCACCCTGTTCAATCACATCTGGAAAATCTCCAGCAATAACAACTGTACCACATCTCCAGGAAGGTTGTTCCAGTATAAAAAAAAATTTCTTATGTTGAAATGATATTGAGATTTTTGATTATGCTTCTATTTTCAACAATTCAATGCAACAAGATGCTCAAAAGTCTATTGCAGCACAAGCATGGACATTTGTCAGTTTGGCTAGGAAGGTTATTAGTTCTAAGGCTCTGTATTAGACTGTTTTGTTAGGAATGAAGCAAGCTTAGATGTGAAAGCTGGAATACCAAAATCCAGCCTTCGGTTGGCTATTTTAGCTGAGGGAAAAATACAAATGCATTTTCAAAGCAAAATGTCAGGCTACCCAGAGCCATTACAATTGTAATGTGAAATGTTATGGTAATCAGTTTGTGCATGTTGTTTGTTTGCACAAACCTTGTGATATATTTCAGATTGCTTTATTCTTGTTTATATAATGGATTGTTAGAAACATTCCCTTTTTTCTTTTCTTGATGTTTCCTACTCACTGTGTGCATACGTAAGTATTTTTCAACTGTAAGACCTGCCTTGATCCTGCTTGTTTTATAGGCTAGATTGAAGTTGTCTCTGGACAGGATCTGTATGCAAAGATGCCCATGTGCATCAACCTTTATTGCACCCATCAAGCATCAGTGCTCCAAATAAGCTGTCAGTAATATAGACAGCACAGTGTTGGAGGCACAGTGGTTTTGCCTTGCAGGGGAAATTTTGGCCTTCTAGACCTAGACGTATGGCACATATCTCTACTGAGGGATACTGGATCCAGGGGAATCATTCAAATGAGAATGTGCCCTGATTTTTGGGGTATTTATACATAATTTTATTTTCTGCCAGTTAATTCATTCATAGATTATAGCTCTGAACTTGGAATATAAAATATCACAGATTGTGACATGCTGTTGCACTCACTTCCACACCAGTGACTGCCACTGCCAGCACCAAAAACCTGCTCATGCCTCCAAAGCAGTGAGCTCTAAAACAAAGCTCCCTATAGGAAGAGTGAAACCAAAGAGCCAGCTTTTATCTGCTATGTAACTTTAGCTATTTTACTGAATACTTATTTTTCAGTTTTGTCCAGGGTTTATTTTCAGGCAGTTTTTTTTTGGAAGAACTCTAGGTTTTTGTTTACTATCGACATCAGCAGTGCTGTCACCAGAATCTTCTGTTTCTTTGGAAAACCTGATATCCTTGTGACGTGGGATGATTCTTCTTGGCCCTTTTACCTCCAGTCTTGTCTGTGGTATGGTAGGGAGCTCTCAAAAAGTGAACCAAGGACAAGACACAGGAGAGTGGTGGCTTTCTGCAGGGGCTGATACATTCATGCCAAGTTTCAAGTAGTGATGGGAGATGTGACCACCTCCTGTGTGGAAAGCACTGAAAGAGGAAAAAAGGTGATGATTCAGTTTGTATGTTCCCAGCTGAGGGCAAAATGCATCATAAGCCAACTGTAATTTCCCCACTTGTCCTTAGAAAATAGTGTGGGCATGTAATATAACTCTGTGGGCTTCCTTGGTGCAGAAGCCAGTGAGGGAACACAGACAGATGGAAAGCTATCAGAGAGGACTTGTTTTTCCTTAGAAATCTCAGTTGTTAGAGCATTGGTGCCATGCATCCCAGCTAACCTGTGATATGAGTAATGCTACCCTGGGAGCAGAACGTGGCAGAGAGGCATGATGGGAAGGAAGGCACTTGTTCACCTTGTTTGTTTCTATGAAGTATTGTGATGGGCTTTTTAGGCTGAGCGAAGAATATGTGCAAATAACTTCCTATGAACACACCCTGAGACAAGACAAAGCTCCTTGGTGGTTCTCACATTTACAGCTGTAGGCTCCGAGAACCACAAACTCTGCCTGCCACCACGCTGTTTATGTTCTGCTTGGTTGCACTACTGGGAAATAATGACAGCCTGTAAATGCTAAAATGAATCTTGCAGGGGAGCTTGCAAGTGGACCTGCAGAGATGAGAAGCTGGAATATTCATCTGTTCCTTACCATGTGTTTGAGAGACAGGACCTGCAGGACCAGGAGGAATATATTAGCATGAGGATGAGGTGTCCTGGCAAACTTGTCAGGGGAAGCTTGCAAGGCATCTTTCTCAACTGCTCCTGGCTTTATCTATTGCATTTGCATTTGCATAAGCACTGAATCAGAACTGAAGTTTAAAACCTCCCAGACAGCAACGATTGAAGTACTGCCTATACAACTTTGCAGAAATATGCATGAAATGCATTTCAGCTAATATATTATTAATTTTGGTAATGCCACACCTCTAGCAATCTCAGACATATGAAATAATGAATGTGAATATCTAGAAAATTTATCTTATGTGTGTGTTTATGTACCTGCCTGTGTATGTATCTACGTGTATGCCACATGAATGTGACTCTAGGTTTATGTAAGCACTGTGTAAGATTCAGTCTTGATGCACATTGGAGATAAAAATATTTGTGTTAATTTTTCCTTTTAACTGTTTAATTCCTGTTTAGTGACCTTTTGTTCCTAATGCATTAAGAAAATGGAAATGAATGCTTCACTAGCTATTTATAGGAAAAAGCTCTAAAATAATTTTTAAGAGTGATTTTTCATGGAGCATTTTATTTATACAATAAAGCTGGAATAAATAATTGCACACTACACAGAGTAACAATTCCTACTTGTCCTGTTCTTACAGTCTTAATAATATTTATCACTTTTAAAAATTTAAGTGATAACTTTCCTGTACTGCCTTCCATGAAAACTAGAGTATGCCTTAAAACAACAAATCATTAGGGTGCTGCCAATGTAGCTGCAGAGCTTTCTACAAATTTCTGAGCTGTATTGCTTATATAATAAAGCTAGCAGCAAACTATAATCTTTGGTGACATATGTTCCTGCTCTTGGATGCATTTAGTGAGGTGAATATAAAAGAATGTGAAATAATGATTACAGGAAGAAAGAACAAGGAGTTAACCCATCAGTCTTCTACACTACTATAGATGAAATGACTGCTGCAATAAAATAATGCTATGTTAACTTTGTCACTTTATTCTCAAGATGGTGCTAAAGGACTGTAATCCATTTAAATATTTTCAACTGGGGGGGAACTACAAAAAAATAAAGAATTTGCTTTGTATGACTTTGTATGGAATGCAGGGTTTTATTTTAAAACCTATGTATGTACTTAGAGAGACTCCAGACTTTCCTTACATTGAAATCTTGATATCAAGACAGCTTTCATAGTCCATTGTGTGACCATTTCAATATTGTTTTAAGAAGAAATTCTTATTGCTCTTCTCAGTGTGAGATAAAAACATCAATATGCTGGATTTTTTGATGGAAACACAGTTTAAAGTCATAATATTTGAATAGTTGCTGGATTTTACCATGAATGCTATGGGAATTAGCAGCCCTGAGACTACAATTCTAAAGGCAGGGGTGGCTTTCTGCTGTGCCACCCTTGTGTGAACCCATGTAGAGGGCAAATCCTCAGCTCTTCTTGAAACTGGTTTAGCAGATTTGAAGAAATGTATGTTCATTTCTCTCAATGAAATAGTAATATGGTTTACTGCTGTTCAGGTTTTGGAAGAGAATATGAAATGCTTGATAAATCACATCCCTTTCCTACATGCGATTATCTCAGGTGTTGTGCTCCTGCTTGTTGTCATACATGGCTGCAACTGGTATTGCTCACATTGGTGTGAAAACTGGGTGATGTGTCTTGTAGGCAGCGAGCGATGAAAAATTCAAGTGCTTCTCCACTGCATCTGTAGGACCATATTCTCAGGGATTTTTTTCAGATGACTTTTTGTATGGTATGCAAAGGCAAATACATTGCCAGTTCACCTTTCTTTGATGTTAAATCTCCAGCTGGCATTTTAAAAAGAAACGCTTGCCATGTGGATTTATTTCAGTTTTTGAAGACTAATCTCTTTATTCTGATAGGACTGGTGGGCAGAAGTAGCCCAGAAATTTTACCAAAAAATGAAAGAGGAAAACCTGGATTTTCTGTGAACACAACTGTAGTGCACTGAATTTCTAGCAGCCTTCTCCACCCCTACAACCTGTGATGCTGGGATAGCTTAATGCTTTCTCATTTTTGTGCGGGGGTATTTCTTTGAAAAATTATGCTATCTGTGACTTTTTTGCAAAGACATTTATGTTTGACATGAGGCCAGGAGTGCCTTGTCCTGGCCTGATATTAATTTCCTTTGCATTGTCTCAGTAAATGACTTCTGGTTGCCACTATCTTCGTATGGTTTATACCTTACAAAAAAGCCGCATTCCTCCAAAATCAGTGGTGACTTATAGCACTGGGGAGCATTGTGCAGCACCTCACTTCTTTTAAAACAGGCTGAACATTTCTGAGGAGAAATAGATACAGTGGTGATATCTGGTCATGACTTCCATGCTTTCTTCTGCTAGAAAGCGTTGTGCCAAAAGGAAGAGCATTCTTCAGGGGTCTGACATTAGATACTGTTTATCAGCCAGGGATCTTCATTGAGGAAACCTTGGTCTTGTCTTTTGGGGGAAGGGGCAGAACTGGCAGCAGAATCAGATCACAGGTTCAGAAGCATCTCTGCCCATCAAACCTACTGGTACTGCATTTCAGAGCAAACTGCCTTTTTCCTCTTGAGTATCCTGATTGTGTAGCACAACTATTGGTACTACACACCTACTGCTATTTCAGTGTAATTTAGTTCTCTAGTGCTTGGTTCAAGCAGGATGGGAGCTGCCTTCTGATGCTTAATCAGTTATTTCTGGGCCACAGGATGGGGGAGGGAGTTTGCTGTGCTACAGTGGGATCTGCATTTTAATCTGCTACTGATGGAACATACACATGTATTCCATCTATATCCCACGATTTTATCATGACAGGTAGCTTCCTATTCCTTTCAAAGAGAGCTGGTATGTAAAATTAGCTGTATTAAAAATCTTTTAAAAGCCACAATGTTAGCAAAATTAGGACGTGAGTACTTATAGTATGGTCTGTAATTATGTTTTAGTTTTTCTTTGGGAAATCTCCACCTGCAGAATGAGTGGTGTTTAATGTGTGAATCAGGGATATGCAGTGAAAAGGTGGCTGGTTGTACATCTACTTTCTTTTCCACTTCTAAAATTCGTAAATATAAATAATGACTTTGTAAGTAGATAGCCATTTAGTTCTGACTCTCGTTTAATTGTCCTTTTTGAAAGCTTACGAAAATACGTAATTAAAGTCATGTTTGGCTGCCATTACAGCCACATTCTCTTAAATTTCTGGGTGCTCAGCTCAGACCTGGATATCCTGGTTTTAATCTCGCTTACCAAACCTTTGCACCTGACATTGCTGAGGCTTAGCACCTTTGGCAGAAGGCAGACTGAGATGCAAATGTACTGGGGCTTGGAACATCGCTAGTTGTAGCCCTCATCCCTCATTTCTCTAGTGGCCTTAGTCAGGTAACTCTGAGCCATCTGTTTCTTGTCTGCAAGGCGGAAACATAAGTAACTTCCCTTATAGCCTGCAAAGTACTTGGATATCCTGTTGAAAGTGAGTGGGTGGTGTGACCTGGATATATTAGTAGTGATGGGGACAGAATATGTATTGAGACAACTGCTTTTTCCCCTGCTCATACTCTCATACATCACTGTCATTTAAGATCAGCTGTACATAGTTTCTCTTTCATGTTGCTGGCAGTGTAAGGTTTAAAGCCAAAACAAATTCTCACCCAAGAAGTCAGTCCTTCACCACCTCCTCCAATCTAATCAAAGGTTGTGTAAGATATATATACATTTATGTACACACAAACCTGTGCATATATGTGTGTGTACTTACATCTATTGAAAATATTTAAGAAACACATCATGCACATGAAAATTACTGTATTTTAGAGGAAAAAAGTGTCAGGTTTTTAATCCCTAGTACATCAAATATTACCTCTAGTTATGTGGCAAGAGATTTGAGGAGGATATTAAAACCTAAAATTACTGAGCTGTTTGCAGAAGTAGTTAGAGAATGTGGGCAATAATCTGTTGTTTAAAAAGCAAAATCCCCAAGGATTTTGAGTCCATGTGATCTGTGTGCAGGCATGGTATGTCTATCTAATGGATTTTGCAGACCAAGAACAATTTACATGACAGACTGTAAATTATAATGGCTCCCAAACCAGCCAGTATAAATGGATTCTAAGGAGTGTGAATCAATAACAGATGCTTCTCTATATCTTCCTCACTGTTGGTGGGAGACAAAAGCTGTTGTTCTGTTGCCATCTTGGGAATGCCTGATACTATGTATCCCATCCAGATCTTTGTTCCAGTCAGTGTTTTTTCATTTTCTGTTGAAAATCTTGGCAGGGTAACCTATAGCCCTCTGTGGAAAGTTAAAATCCTCACTGTTTATGCCTACCCACATCAAAATTGTATACAACAGGTGTACAGCTGGTGTTTATTTAAGCACAATGTCCCATTGGCTTAATAGCTAGATGTGAGGAATGGGACACTATGGTTTTGTGGGACACATGGTTTAGTCCACAGTGATAAATTTCAACAACATAATGATGATTAGGTAGTTAATACTTCTGAATTGCTAAGAACTGATCATGGAGACACGCTGTGGCTAAGGATTTCCAAAGCAACAGAGTCCACCTCAGATAACTCTAATTCACTGCCTTTTCCTGTCACACCTATAAAAGTCACTTAAACTACTCCTCTGAAAGTGCTACTGCTTAGTTTGCTAATAGCCTTTTTCATTTGTTTGTTCTAATAAAGAGTTCATCAATCCCCGCTATGTTTTTGTAGATCTGTAATGAATTTTATGTCCTCTTTCTGACTCTCGGACCCCTTGCACTTTCTCCATGGATCTCAGCCATTTCTGAGCTCCTTTAATTTCTTCCTTTTTTTTACAAGCTCTTATTCATTCCTGATGGTTCTACTATGCCTTCTTCCATGACATGATGCATTTTTTCATTCAGTTTGTGTAGGTTATTGGTAAAGAAACAGCCTTCCCTTCAGAAAAAACAATGCACCACAATAAAAACAAAACCAACCAAAAAACCCAAAGGCAACTCCTCCTTCTCCATTAATCTCTGATTCAACAACTGTGTGGTTTATATATATATATATATGCATATGCGCATATATATATATGTGCATATATACATGCATATCTGCTGGTGATAGGAGTGAAAGCTTACCTCCATGCCTCCCACCATTGCTCACTTAGCCCCACTCCCATTAGCCTGATCCCTTTGTCCCAATAGTCCTTCTACTTCTGATTCTTGCTAACTGTTTCCCACTCCTCTGCATGGTAATTTTGAACCGTGAGTTATGTGAGGACCTGTCTTCTAGTCCCTGTACTTTCATGGAGGTTTGGATTTTATGAGGTTATACAGGTGAAAAAAAGATATTAGGATTCTAACCTTTCTCTCCCCCTCTCCCATCTTTTCTCTGTTTTTATTGAACGGTAGTTAATGCTCTGATTTCTAGTTTAATTTTCTTAAGGCCTACCTGACAACTGAATGTTAATATGTCTAAGAAAGGTTTTTTTTACTCTCTTCATCCCTTTCAAAAAAAACTCTCTTGTTTTCATTCCCAATTCTAGTTATTGGTATAAACAGAGGGCTCTGTCTCCATAGCATTTCATCATTTCAGTATTATCTTTTATTTCCCTGGTTTTCCCTTCACTTCTTCAGTACTTGTTTAAATGTTTTTATAATGATCTATGCCTTTTCTATCTAATCACATCACTAAAACTACTGTAATACACACTCTGTGTAATATGCATAGACTGAAACACAGTCTGTAAAGCTGCTGCTAAGATTTCCTCTTCCTCCCTTCTGCACACATACTTTTACACCCCATTCCAGTGTTCACTATTGCAATTGTGTTACCAATTTTTTTCTGCTTCTCTGCTAGCACTTTTTCTTTCTTTTTATTAAATTGAAGCTTCTTTTTCTTTTCAGAAAACACAAGAAAGCACATCCTGTTTACAGACCTGCTTTCTCTCCTTTGCCCCTTCACCCTTAAAAAGTGCATTTCCTCAGGATGTTCCATAGTCAGGACATTGTCAGTCAGTTGTAGTCACTGAAATACAGATTCCTTGTTTTGCTCTTCTTTCTTGTAAGTGTGAACTTTCCGGTGCAAGAGCTGTGTTAATAATTTGCCACAGATTGTCTTTTGTACAGGTCAGTGCATATGTCTGATACTCTTTAGAGTAAAAACCATAATGGTTGATTGGCATGAAAAGGAGAAAGAAAGAAAGAAAGAATATGTGTAGGGGAATGGCAAGTGAATTAACACCAGGGACTGTTAAAGCTGCTTGATCTGTCTTATTGGAGTAGTGTCCTTCTAAGCCTCAGGGCAAATGCTATAGATTGCTTCACTCATTTCTGTGTATAAAAGGGATAGTAGATAAAAAGAGGAAGAAACAAAATAGCCTTTTTTTTTCCTCTGCAGTAATCCATAAATGCTTGGCTGAGATGGGCTAATATTAAAATGAAAGCACATTGTCACACTCTTCCCACACCTCCGAGCAACAGACTGAACTATACATAAGAGACAGTACTCCCTAACATCTGACTGAAGCACATTGCTTTCATTGTGCCAAGAGGAGGATGGAAATGGTATCAACACCTTGCTTTAAAAATGTTGTGAGCAAAGATTTAAAAAAAAAAAAGAACAGAAGGTGGCAGCTTATATTTGGAGCTCAAATTGTGATTTACACGGATAATTTCAGTGGTAAGCAAGTCCATTGTTTTTCTGTTTTTTTTTCTTTTTTTCTGTTGTTTTTTTTTTGTGTGTGTGTGTTTGGTTGGGTTTTGTTTTCTTTGTTGTTGTTTGTTTTTTTGTTCTATTTGCTTTTTTCCGTTTTAGAGATTTTTACCTCTTAACTCTCCCTGAAGCTATAAACCACCTCATGCGTAGTAAACCAAGAGCAGCTGTAGCTTTCTTTTAGGCAACACTACCTGTTCTACTTTGTTGGCCTCCCTGCCCCTAATATCAAGGTGTACTATGAATATGTGATCTAAGCACCTTTCCCTTCTTCCTTCCTTCCCTGCTCCCCCCCCCCCCTCCCTCTGTATTCTTTGCTTCCCTCCCTCTCCCTTCCTCCCTCCCTCTCTCCCTTCCTCCCTCCCTCTCTCCCTCTCCCTCCCTCGTTCCTTCTCCTTCCTTCCTTCCTTCCTTCCTTCCTTCCTTCCTTCCTTCCTTCCTTCCTTCCTTCCTTCCTTCCTTCCTTCCTTCCTTCCTTCCTTCCTTCCTTCCTTCCTTCCTTCCTTCCTTCCTTCCTTCCTTCCTTCCTTCCTTCCTTCCTTCCTTCCTTCCTTCCTTCCTTCCTTCCTTCCCTCCCTCCCTCCCTCCCTCCCTCCCTCCCTCCCTCCCTCCCTCCTTCCTTCCTTCCTTCCTTCCTTCCTTCCTTCCTTCCTTCCTTCCTTCCTTCCTTCCTTCCTTCCTTCCTTCCTTCTTCCTTCCTTCCTTCTTCCTTCCTTCCTCCTTCCTCCTTCCTCCTTCCTCCTCCTTCCTCCTTCCTTCCTTCCTTCTTCCTTCCTTCCTTCCTTCCTTCCTTCCTTCCTTCCTTCCTTCCTTCCTTCCTTCCTTCCTTCCTTCCTTCCTTCCTTCCTCCTTCCTTCCTCCCTCCCTCCCTCCCTCCCTCCCTCCCTCCCTCCCTCCCTCCCTCCCTCCCTCCCTCCCTCCCTCCCTCCCTTTCCTCCCTTCTTCTCTCCCTCCCTTCCTCCCTTTCTTTTCTCTCTTTCAGCAGACCCCCTTATGCCTCACCGATATGTGGTCTATTGCGATTCTTATAATTCTTATAAATGCCAGTCCTTCCCCCGAGCCTCCCCCCACCAGATTCTGCTGTTTCAGTTCTCCAATATCTCTTGCTATATATAGCCAATTTGTCTAACTGAGTAGAAGAAAAAAAATTCTTTACTTTCTGTAGGGAATACCAGCAAAGCAGCAAATATTTCCATGGCAACAAGCCTCTCAATCCATCAGACTCCCGCAGTATCTAATACATAATCTGTAAGGCGGAGACTAGTGTTGAAAAATGAACACGACATATTGTCACTTCAGGATTTAATATCCCTTCTCCATGCCCTTAATTAGCTCACCTTATTTTGGGTAATTATTCATGTTCTGATAGAAACTTCTATTTTTTTAATTTTTTTTTCTTTACTGAGGAAGCTAATGTGTGATCTGTCTTCATTAAAATGCAACTTCTGACTTTTTCCCCACAAACATGCCACAAAATGGGAGTTTCTATAGTAACACACAATGCAGACTTAATTTGAAATTATAATCTCTTGATAAAGATGAGATTCCCTCAGCCCCCTTCTCAGTGTATTTTCTTTAAAAGAAAAAAAAAAAAGGCTTTTGCCACAGTGGTAAAACCTCGCTTCTGTTCCAAAGGAAGTTTGAAAAGTGTTTCTTAAAATTAAAACCCATCATCTAACAGCAGTGCTGAAGTTAAAAATACTCATTCTCAGCACTCATTTTCCTTGTACATTATAAATTTTGTATAATTTGGTTGCTTTTTGGCCTCCTCTTATTCTTAAATTATTAAGTTCTTTTGCTATGACAGTTTGTTTAATGCCATGGGAAAAGGGTAACTGCATTTAAACCAACAACACTTTCAAGGGTTACTGGAAAGGCCTTAATCAAGTTTAATTACAGGCCTTGGATCTTTACCCTAGTTTTCTAAGACATATACTATTACGCAGTCTGTTCATTCCTCATTCAATGTGATAATGTAAAAGAAATTTAATCCACTGACCAATTTCAACAGCATTTAAGAGGCATTTCCAGACCTTCTACTGTTGAGTAGGAAGGTGTAGGTCTGAAAGATCTTTTGAAAAGGATTTGGAAGTGGAGGTGGGAGGGAGAAGGACTTGATTACAGTTGGCTTGTCCAAAATAGGAATGAAATGTTTCATGGAGAACTGGACTTTGCTCATGAGTCAGAAGGAGTCAACCAGCTGATCCTAAACAGCAGGGCATTCAGGGAAGGAACTGAATTACTGCAAATGGCCAAGCGTAAATGGTTTGACACACCAACTCTTACAAAATCAATTCCACAGAATGAAGCCTAAATCCCACTGTTAAATCCTTCCCCCAACAATGTTTCTCCAGGGCTTCAAATCAGGATTGTCACAGCCAGGAAGTCTGACTTATTGATTCAAGTTGCAAAAATGGCCATAGAGGCCATTGACTCCTTCTCCTTTGCATCTCCGAGAGAGGGACTCTAAGTTATGAACCCCTAACTGTTCTTCATGGGCATTTGTACAAATCTGCATAGATCTTTCTGAACAGTGAACAACAGAGTTGTGCCAGCAGTCAGACTCAAGCTTTGGTACCAGTCTACCTATTTGCAAACAGACTTCTACATGGTTGTTTCAGATCTACCCCAAAGGAGAAGAAAGGATAAACATTTGAAGAAATGTACTTCAAAACTAGACCATTTCAAGCTGCTTTGAAGTGTGGTTGTTTAAAATGTTGCTCTTACACCTGCAAAGCAGCAGCCTTTGGGAGTTCTGTAAATGTCAGTCAGCTGCATGGCAAAACCCAGAGCAGAACGTCTTTCAGTAGGGTCTCAGAATGAACCAAGACAGCACTGGGTTTTAAAAACCTATCAATCACATGCTAAAGACATGGCAACACAACTTTTAATACCTTGACATTGTCAGTCTCTCCATTGTGTGGACCATTCTGCCTGACTAGCAGTCATAGAGGTCATACCTTAATGAAGGGGGCTACCTGCTCAAAGTTACTGACATAAAGAAATCATTTTAATGAACTCCTTCCTTTTCATGTTAAAGTTATGGGAACCTTTTCAAATCAGGGAGGCAAAAAACCAGTAGGAGTTTTTCTGTTGTCTTTAATGGGTCTTGTATCATGCTTTTCATGAATTCATTTTTAAACATTACAGCCCAGCACATATGATTGAATGCATACTAAAAATATGCAGCATTCATCCACAAATTAGTACAACAGCATGAGTTACTTGTGCCTTAAATAGTAATACTCTCCTAAATAATAATGTTATCACCAAAAAGACACTCAACCACATGCAAGAGCAATATGCCATAGGAAGCAAACTGACTTAGCAGGAGGTCTGTAGATAGTTCTTTTCTGCCCTATAAAAAAAAATAAAAAGAAGAAAATGTACACCAGCTCACAGTCCTATATTTCAGTAGGGTTCTTTGCCTATCATTAAAATAACTATTCAAACAATACTAGAAAACAGAGCAGAACAAGATATTTAAACTGCCTCCCAAATCTGTCAAGTGAAAGTATAGGTTTTCTAAACTCAACAAAAATGTGCCACTTTTAAGAGCAAGTAATCATGCTATTTATTGTCCTTTCAATTTGCAGCTAGGTTAGCAAACGTTTCATGACACGTGACATGACTCCATTGTGTAAGTTCCTGATAGCAACAGAGGAAACCTGTGATGAAGAGATAGCAGGCTATGCTTGACAATGATAAATATGTCAGATGATGACAGTCATTCTGTGAATATAGCTCTTGTGAATGAATGAAAATGGTAATTTCAAGTGTCATGATTTGGAAGCATAATCATCTCTGTATCAGTCATTCCCAATCAGTTGTAGTAGAATAAAGCCTGATATTTTTCCGTACATAAAGTGCAAGCCATGTGAAGATATATGGATACAGATTTGGAGTCAGACAAGAGTATCAGATCTAAACTGATAAAACAGCCAATTAAATGCGCCTAATCACTTGCATACCACTAAAATGTGACAAGACATGATGGAGATGAGGCAGCAAGTATGTGTTTATACAAGTCAAATATATTGTGGATTTTGTCTGCAGTCTCTAGGCACACCTTCTCAGTCCCTCTGCTATCTGGATGAGGAAGAGCCCAGCTGGGGAAGGACAAGGTTCAGTGAAAACCCTTGTAACGGTGGCCAGCGACTCTTCCAGCTTCAGAAGTGTAATGGATTTTCTGTCTCTTTGTAAGCTGCTCCTTTGCCTTTGGGCATGGAACAAACAGGATCAATAAGGTCTTGCAACCAAATGGGAATAGTTGTGTTTCCATACTTGGAATTCCTACCACTGCTCAAGTCAACACAGCTGGCCCATACTGACAGGGGATTAAAAGAAGCCCCTGCCTTAGAACTATAGTAAGACAGGGAAAGTTATCTTATAACTGCTGATAGTCCTACTGTGGGGCTGGTGGTGGTGATGGTAATAGGTGGTGTTCATAGCTGATGATAATGGAGAAAGATAGAAAGCAATCTCTCCATCAAACTGATGTGAAGTTCTGTGAAACCATCTGCAGATGTTTTTGCCGAGTTTTACTGGTTATCGGATCCTTTCCTTCTAGCCTTCCTCCCAGTGGTTCATCTTCTAACTCCTTATATTTTCATGTCAGAGTTACTAAATTGCATGTATATAACTCAACAGCCCTCTTTTAAACTCTTTATCTTCTGTACAGTGCTTTGTGGCAAAGCATTTCATAGGCTGCATGCTCTGAAAACTATTTCCTCAGACATGATGGCATTAAGGTTTTCCAATACCAGTCTTTTGCCATCTTTCCTCTCCATAAGGCAGTGCTGTCAAGAAGGGTGAACAGAAATGCATCTAGCTAAGGTACTATTCCATCAGCTGGGCCAAAATTACCCTTCTTTGTCCTGAGGAAGCACAGGATTTTATTTTGGGTTAATATTGATTTTGATAATTTCTCTTAGCTCAACAAAGGTCAGTGATAGCGGCTTTTGTGTGTTTGTGTGAAGATCTAAGACATTAAGATAAACTAAGAACAAAAATTCAAGTTTGGGCTCCAACTCCAGGCTGAAAGAAGACTTCCAGATGAAAGGGCTTATACCAGTGCAAGAGCTAGGCTTCTCTAAGTAATTTTGCTGCTGCTGCTGCTTCTGTGCTGAGAGTGAAGTGAGTGAAATACCACATTTCATGAGCATTCTTTTTCAATTGTCAATTAGGTGAGTAGGAGCTGCATGCCTGCTTTTGCTGCTAGCAGGATTCTTTTTCTTTTGTTCAAGCTTTTCTGTTCTCCATTATTTTGCTTATAGGTATGTGGATTAAGAAATGTGCTTATGAAATATGATGATGACAAAGTGGAGGAAGTTCATCAAAGAACAACCAGGACTGGAGGCCTTGAATGCTGAAGTGGACTATAAAATCTAACCAGTTGATTAGACAGGGGTTCTCCAAACTGGAAAATATTTGAAGAGGGGAGATAGGGGAAATCTTTGCAGGAGGGATTATACTACGAAGAAGCAGCAGTTATATGGCAGAATACCATGCAGTGCGCAGTGCTAACAGCGAGCATCAGCAGCTGCACACAACTGTGTGCTCCCTTTTCTGCAACATGCCTGGGCTAAGACAGCAAAGGGAGGAATGCTGAAGTCTGGAATAGACTGATTTTGGGGTGCAGAACAGCCTTATTGAACAATCACTGCTATCCCTGCATCTGAAAACAGTGCTGCACTAACTCAAAGGAGAACAGGTCCTACCGGTCTCTTCCTTCTTGTTGGTTTATATTTTTACAGCTCTCTTACTGTTGGCAATGACTCTCACTGGAGTCTTTTTGGTTTTCTCCTTCATGTATTTCAAGATATTTTATGGTAAAAGGAATAGTGGTAAATAAAGTTAGAAGAGTCTGAGCTATGAGTGCAGCAGTGGTTCAGAAATAGTACACTTTGAATTAATGTGTTCTGTGAACAAGAGAGATTTTGACTTGTAGGCATTATTTTGCCTGTAATATGGTTAATATGGTCCCTATTATCCCCTGTAAAATGTTTGAAGAGCAATGGAGGCAGGTGAAAAATGCAGGGAAAATGTCTAGCTTTAGGGATTAATTTAATATCCGATTATAAGGCTTTTAAAATACATCTGTCAAAACACCATGATGAGACTTTTCTCTCATTATTTGTGTTGAAAAAAGCAACTGGGCCTTATTTCCACTGAAGTAGGGGTATTTCTCTTTCACATCAAATACTTTATCCTACCATGGTCTACAACATTTTGCATTCACTGCTGGATCCCTTTGCTATTCGTTTTAAGAGTCCAAGGGGTTCAAAATCTAATACATTTATGGCACTACCTGTTTAACAGCTGTATTTGTACATCTCAAATACCTTTCTTTTCTGGATTGTTTTTCTCTTAACTGTTGACCATCATTCTTTACTATTCATCATGCTATGCGTATTTCCTAGAACTAGAATCCATTATGGTCTCTTATCTGCTTAATAGCTCAATAAACCTAATCCAGGTTGGACAGTTTTCTACAGCTTTCAGAAACATTGATCTTTTTTTCATCATTTAATTCAACTCATCTGCTCCCTGTGAAGACAATTGGTTAGACATTTTTTAATGACTTCTTTATCTTGAATGAATACGAACTTCCTGCTTTTAGTCTATTCAGTGTGGTCTTTCAGCACTGCTCACTTCTCCAACAGAAGTCCATTGTTGGCTAATACCTTTAGAAGATTTAAGTGCCTGCTAAACAAATAAATGTAAAAAAACCTCTGCCTTATAAAAGCACTGAAATTGTGAAAGCAAGCCCCAAATAGCTGGAAATACACAGTTAAGGGTCCAATGCTAAATGGCCCAGATGTGAGTATACCCATATTATTCAGGGTACGATGAGAAAATGTTGTCTCAATAAAAGCTTTAGCCAGCTAACTGACATTTTTGGCAACTAAGTCCCATACTGAGGTCCTCTGAAAATGGTTCTTAAAATCTGAAGTGACTTCGGCTTTGAATATAAATTTTCTGCACGTTTAAACTAATTCCAATCATGCTGAGAAACACCGGCATGTATTTCCCCTCTAAAGACAATCTTATACCCAAACGTATGTCAGACCAAGTCTCATACGCATTCACAATTTTGTGCTACTGCTGATCAGAAGATGTTATTGCTATATGACTGTGGACTGGGCTCTGTAGAAGGCAGTGCTGTGGGAGGCTGTGAAGGTGTTTTATCTAAATAGATGTGTCTAGACCACTTAGATTTAGTATAGAAGATGAGTGCCTGATCTGGGAAGCATGTGACAGGAAAACTCAGCTTTGCTGTGCCGTGGACTATAGCGATTCAAAAGAAAGGCACTGAGAATTCTTAACCAGTGTTAGCTGACGATACTCTTTTTAGAAATGGGTCTATCCTGAGCTAAGGAGAGTAAGGGAATTACTGAAATACACACCTACCATGGAAAATTGCAACCTCAATGAAATAAATGTTGTTAAAGGTACAAGTAATGGGAAACACTGTGTTTCATTAAGAAGCAGTACAATGTAGTCTATAGGTAATAAAAGTTCCTAACTAGAAACAAAGTTTTACTTCATTCATAATTCAGCTTTTGGTTACCTCATTCCTGGTATTTTGAGTTTAATTTTCACAGAGATTTTAGCTTAGCAAAGTAATACAAACAGTACTATAAAAATCTAATATGTTTTTGAAAAATCTAAGATTCTAGAGTCATATGAATATATGAGAGTCTTTGCTTTCATTTGGGAAAAAACATTTCTGTCCCTCACACTTGCAGAGAGAAGTTAAAGACAAGAACCTTAAAAGCTGACAGAATGCAAAGCAAATGCTCTTCACATTGTTATATACCGAGGACTGGATATACTGTCAATCAGCTTCCTGATGAAGACAAGTTTCTTTTGTTTCTTATTGCATATATAAGTTCATAGTTCTTCTAAGCCCCTTATAGAGTATCACTGAAACAATAGAACTTGCTTTCTTGTATAATTAACTCCTGTTTTAGAATTTCTTTCTTCTCTCAAACCTGGACTTTATCATGAAGGATAGACTGTATTTTCCTTTAATGATAATAGCATTGTTCTCTCTGTTCTTTCCATTATATACATCATCTAATTTCTGCTGAAATAATAACAAGAAGATTATTAGTAATAGTAACAACACATTCTCATTACTTGTAATTTAAATTTGACCAAAGATTAAGGAGTTAGTTTTGAAATAAATGTTATCAACCTATATATAAGGTATCAAATCAACAGTAATTAGATGTTTCACTTAATAGAACATGTATCTCTATGGCTTAATATTTGCTACAAAACTACTGCCCAAGAAATAACTATCACAACACAACAATCTTCTTACTCAAAAGTAAGAAATGATGAAAATACATTGTGGGAAAACCAGCCTTCCCATTCTGCTCTTGGCACACCCTCATAAAAAGGCTATCCATAAAAGAATAACTGGGTATCTTGAAAACAGATGCCTCTAACTTCCTCAAGCATGGGGAAATGTCTTTCTTGAATGAGTTTTCTGAATGCTTTGGAGTTTTTGCACTTGAATTTTACACTGTAAGAAGCTGCTTTTTCTAACAAATTGGTCATACTTGGTATCAGTGGGAAGTGTTGAACTGGATATTTGTACTTCTTAGAAATAATTTAGTTTCCTGAGACTGAAGAATCAGTATTCTAGACCAATGAGATGGAAACTCAGGCTTTAGGATCAGTTCCCAAAGTCCTGATTCTGTGTATGTACAACTGATGTTGTGTTTACACAAGATAACATATATGTGTGCACCACCAACTTGTTATGTGATAATAAAAAGGTTAGGTTTCTGAATAAAAGACAAAGAGAAATGATGTAGTAGGAAAAAAAAAAAAAAGTTGAAATAGAAAAGTCATAAAGTCCTATATCAAGAAAGAATATATTGGATATGAATTTACTGTAATGTACCATCAGTTTTTCTTACATGTAATGAAAAATAATTCAGAATAATTGGAATTGCTCAAGAAAATCCAGATGACTACCCTGGCACATGGAAATATGAAAACTCTGTGACTTCTACCTAGCTCAAATCAGAAACATTTTTCTTTTTATAAATCCTCTCTACAAGTATGAGAGAGCAGTAGGGGCACTTCAGATTCAGACACTGGAGGCAAGAAAAAGAAATCTTTAGGGAAAAGCATTCCATCACAAAACAGATCCCTCCTAGGCTTTGCCTGCTCATTAAATTATTTCAGGTTAGCTTGATTTTTACTGTTTTTTACTCCCCTCTGAGTAAAATTCATAGCATCCATAATTCAAAATATTTTACCTGGAGTCATCTAAGGTCTCAGTATTCATTATTTCACTGTCATTGAAAGTAAATTTACAGACATTTGGAGTACACATTTTTGTAACAAATGAAGGAACATCAGTATTTTAAACCAGCTCTTCTGCCTCTGGCTGTCCTCATGCAGGTGTACCATGTGGCTTAACTGAGTGGGAGAACAAACACAACTGTTTACTGATGTGCCCTTACTGCTGGAGAATATCTTAATTGGATGTCCCTTTTCTTTGTAAATGCTTTAGGGCAGCCAGCCTTGCCCATTTCATTTTCTAGCCTGTAGCAAGTTCACACTGCTCATGTCACACACCGATTATACTGAAACCATTGTATGGCACAGCAGATCCACACTTCTGCATAATTCAGAGCTGAGACCTTGGACTTCCTCATTACCTTAGGGAGAAGAGTTTATACCGACTTGTCTGTACATCACTGACCTGGAAACCTTAGAGGTCCGACTGGATAAAAGAGAAGGGGCACACTCATATTCTCACTTTGTCTTCAGCCAAAATCACATCTCTGGCAGGGTGTTTAGAAATGTCTGGACCCTGAGGAGAGCTTTGCAGGTGCTCTCCAAGCTGGCAAGCCATCATGTTGCAAGAAAAGCAACCAACTAGCCTCTGACATAAGGAAGACATCCCACGGATACCAATTAGGGGTTGTAATGTAGATAGCTCTGTTTTACCCAAAGCAACTCAGGAACATGCTGCACACCTTGGCTACCTGAATAGCAGGAGGAGAAACTGATGGAACTAGAGAAGAAATTTCTTTCAGTATAACACTGGACTCTAAAAGGACTTTTCTAAGGAATTATCAAGGCATCACCATATTTGGTTACTTACTAAATGTCTTGTAATTATTCTCTTTCCCCAAAGTTTTTAAAATGGTTATCATTCCTAAGGACTGAATAGGTCTGTACAGGATGCTTCTTTGAATATCTTGGTTTTCAAATTGGCCAAATATATCAGGCTGAATGTCTGATACCTTCCTCTACTCTTTAATATTTGCTCTCCTACCCTGCTTGCTGTCCTTCAGCTATTCGCAGACAAGGTGATGGCATCATTTGGGTTAACAACGACCACCAGTTCATGGAAAGCATGCAAACAACAGGGAAAGATAAAAAACAAAGCTCATAGGGAAAATAATTTGGTTCTGGGTTTCATTTATATGCTCAGTTTTTAAGTATACTGAGACTATATGAGGTAAATTGCCAAACTCAGGCTATAAAGAAATTTCAAAATGCATATGGACTTTAAGGCAATATAAAGGAATTCTTGGACAGCTCCCTGAGGCTCAATGCAATTATGGTGGTTTTCTATTAATTCTGTGGAAGTGTTGTAAAATAATAACTTGGGGCAAAGAGTGGTCTTGTTTTGTATCCATTTCTGCTTCTCTATCATCTCTAAGGGACTATCCCCAGAAATTTAGCACAGCATTTCTTTCTAGTTTGCACTTTAACTGTTGCATTAAAATGATTTTCCCTCTCTCTTTTTTTCCTTTTTTTAAACTTTCAGATCAAGCAGTTCTCTCAACACACACAAGTACAGGGCTCTGTCATAATACTTCATATCTTTACATCATCATAAAGGTCCTACTATAAATAGGACAGCAAGTATTAAAACATCTTTTCCTTACCAGTCTTCCTTACAATGTGACAGGTCCTCTGAGAATGGAAATAGAAAATATGACAAAAATACGGACTGCTATCCCTGCTGGCAAAGATAATGGGCTTGGAACAACTACTGTATCAGTGTTCTCCCAGTCTTCCTCTTAGGGCACAATGTGACATGAATCTCAGGTATGGGGATTTTCTTACTGCAGAAACATCCAGAGAATTTTTATGGAGAAGAAGGGGCAGACAGCAGTGCTTGGTAACTTCATCAGAGCACTTTGATAGAGAGAAAAAGGTAGAGCAGTGGAAGGAAGATGATTGATTTTTTCTTGAACTGTGAAAAGATGTGAACAGAGGAAAGAGACGAGAAGCACAGCTGTTGGGTGAAACTGAAAGGCAAATAATAATTTTGTTATATTGGTACCATGATAAAACTATTTCTTGTGACCTTTGAAACCCTCTAAGGCCTCAAAGGCCTTTCTTTATTTTTCTCAGTTCCAAGAAAAAGGCCCTGCAGTCCAAACCAGAGACCCAGCTTGTTGTTTTCCCATTCCTTTCATTCCCTTTTTATTGGCAATTGCTTTAAAATGAACACTGTTGTATGTTCACTAAGAATTTTCTTTCCAGCTTACAATGCAGTTTATGATTTATTAAAAATAATTTAAAATATGTCACAAAATCATCTGAAAATTTCATATACGGCTTGCATGAAGTATGAACAAATCCTCATAGAAAGCAGCAATAAATCCTTTTGAGAAGCATGCTATCTTAAAGAAGTCACGTAAAAGTAATTTGAAGACAAACACAAATCCTAAAGGGACTTCACAGTGAATTTTTTAGCTCGTGCTCCTGATCAGTTGGAAGGTTTTATAGAGGCCACTTCTCTGACTCTTCCTTCAGAGTCTATTTACTTTTCCCTAACACTTTTTGGTGACATTCCTTCACCTTGTTTCAGAAAGGTTGTGCAAAGCCCAGCAAGTACCTAACACATAGGTCACACACTACTTATCCGCTTCCACCATTGATAACAGGTTCCTCCTTTGTTCCATCCATCTTTCACACATCTGTCAAGATATAATTATACAGCTATCCAGCATCCAGTAATGCCAGAGAAATTATGGGGTTGCAGGATGTTTCTAAGAAAAACATTGTACATCCACTGAGATTTAACGGAACAAAAGTAGTATTCTTTATGCAGAGAGTTTCTGTAGGGTCTGGTATCATTGTTCTTTTGGGCCTTGCTAAACTGTAATGTTACAATTTCCACTATTACCACCTAGGCTTTGCTGCACCATAGAGAAATACCTCTTTCTACTTACGAATACTTCAGGAAGTCGAGGAATGCGGATCCTGTTGGTAACTCAAAAAATTGAAAATATCACCTGTCAATCTACCTTAGAAACTTGAACTTTGCAAGGTCTTATGAGATGCAGACAGCTGGGGAGAAGAAGTGGACAGAACAGCATTGATATAATAATGCACTCCTCCATAGCAAGAAACCTATCAAGTACTCTTAGTAGAGTTTAACTACCTATCAGTAGGCTGCCATGTATCATATGCCATTGCCTATAGTCTGGTACTGGTTAGCAGTGCTCTGCCAAGGAGCAGAAGAGCTCTCAGGTTGATGTCTGCATCCTGTATCTGTGCACGAAGCTTTAGGAATAAAGGCCTTTGCTAATCGATGTGCTGCTTCCTCTATTGTGTCTCCCAGGTCCCCGGTGCCTTTTTGTAGGATAGGCTGTTTCTGATACTGAAATAATATTTTATAGCTAGTAGCGCTGCCTCTGCCCTGCAATGGCATATGTAAAGAGATACAGAAAATGGTTTCAAAAGGAAGCAAAGTGAGCTGGGAGAGCAAAAAGGCAGGCAACTGCTGCCCTAGGAACAGTCCTTTGGTACACAAAGAGGAAAAATTAACTGGAAACAACTTTCTAATGTAAATGAGTCTTATGCATGTCTGTATTTGTCTTCAATAGTCTCTGGTTAAGCAGAGTAAAAAATTTCTCCCATTTAAAAATCATATTTAAGCTTGCACAGGCTGTGCAGCTAGACAAGTTTTGGAAAAGAGAAATTGTCTCAAAATTTGGTCCAGAAGTAGATTATACATTTTGAGTGTCTCATCTACAAGTGTTTATAGGCACTGCTCCATTACCTAGATCCCATATTATGGCAGAAGTACAAGCTACCTCTCGCTGATTACAGATTTAACACAATGCAAACCTCTTAGAAACCAGTGAAATCAATGGAAAGCTTTTCACATACATCTCTGGGCATGATTCCTATTGGATGAATCTGGCACTGAGTAATTGCACTGGATTTAGTGCAACCTTTTGTAAACTTGTGAAGGAATGTATGCACTAAATGAATCAAGCAAATTAGGCACTCATTAAATCCACAAGTAGTTAAATTCTATATAAGTAAAACTCAGGCTCCTGAAGTCAAACATGTAGTAGCTCCAGATACAGGTGATTTAAACAGTGCATGAAGAAAATAGGAGTCCTTGTTTTGGGGGGGCCAGGGTTTTTTTAGGAGTTGAATGAGTTGCAATGAAGTTAGGTGTGAAGACCGTGCTGGATGGGATCCCTGAATGCAAGCACTGTTTTCTGGTTTTGTGACATGGAAAAAGAAAGTGGTTGAACTTTCTATTTGTACTCACTCATTGACTCTGTCAATTTGGCCATCTCTCTTTCTCTTTAGGGCTTCTCCTGGGGGAACAGACAAAATAAAAAGCAAACATATATATATGTATAATATGTATATGAATACAAATACACTTGAGTGCAAGTGACAATGAGAGGAAAGGACATTAATCCTTTATGTATTTCTATTTTATTTAGAATTTTAACTTTACTCCTAAAGTAAAAGCAGAGCCTGCACCTCTGGGGTTGGGTTTGTTTTTTTTCGCGTAGCCTCTGGATTGTATCAACTATGAAGAGTGAAATTTGTATTTTTTTCTCTGTGTGTGTGTGTATCTAGCTCGAGTAATTGAAGATATTCAATATAATGGAGGAGGAAATCCTCTGTTTTTCACTCTGCACTAAAATTTGCAAGTCTGTTAGGGCTTCTTGACAAAAGATATGGAAATGGCCATCACACAGAACAGATACACTGAAGGAAAGAAGGCGCTTATTTAGAAATAAATAAATTTCATATGGAAGCCAGAGTGATTGGTATAGTACTAGGTCTGACACTGAAATGAACTGCCTGAAGTACTATTTCATTTGATACAAGAGGGACCCCCAATGAAACCTGCTTGTCTTTGTTACTTGCCTGGGGCAACATTTTTTAAATCCAGTTTTGTTTTCCCATTTCATACACTTGTAGCTGTTCTAACTAAGCCTGTTCTGGCAGAAGGCTTGGTCAATCAAGAGCCCTTGGATTTGGTGGATTTCCCCTTACCAATGCCCCAAAGCATGCTTCAGCCAGAGCAATGAAGACGGAGTCTAATCTCCTGATTTCAGAGCCAGAGTTTGGGCTGAATTAAACATTCAGCCCTTCACAGCCCTTTAAACCCTAATTATCTGGTTTTGAGAAGATGTGGTGGGGCTGCTGTCACCGTTATGACCCCTAAAACTGTATAAGCATCTTCTGTGACAGTCCCAGCCCTGTGGGTAAGCAGAGTTAGCAACTACCCGTCCTTTACCCCACAGCTGTCTTCAAAATGCAAACAGCCCAGCTGTTCATGTGTTTTAACCACAGCTGACACAGTCCAGTTGGAAAAGCCAAAGGGAAAAGGACCAGATGTCAACCCTTATTAACAATTGGTGTGGGAGCCTGCCTCCACCTCTGTCAAGGCTGCAAGAGAGGGTCTTGGGGGCCATAGATGTACAGATGGCAGCTCTTGATCCAAGCAACCTTTTTTCCCTAAAAACCTCAGCAGAGGAGAGCCTTTTCTCCAAACTATGACTTTAATGGGCAGCAACACCAAACAGCTACCCCCAGCCTCCTGCATCAGCTCTGGGAAAAAGCGCAGGTTTCTGGTCAGGGCGGTCTGCAGTAGCTGCTATGCCTGGGGACCAGATTCAGCATGGTGGCATCTCTCTTTGGCTGGGTCTATATCAAAAAACAACAAGCCATGTGCTGAGAAGGGTATTAGAATGGTCCCTGTCACGCATTATTTGACAGTATAGGCATAGTTTTCCAATGCTATTTAGCTATGAAATGAGCAGGGCCTGTTGCAGAGCTGCTAGGCTGTCACAAGAGCTACCCTTCCTGCTTTATTTAAAAGAGTAGGATCACCTCATAACTTGAAAGAAGGTCTGTCCATCTCTGTCTTATCCCAACACTGGCTTTACCTAGTACAAAAAATCTAATAGAAATATTTTCTATATCAAATATGCTACTACTTGCACTTCAGAAAGATAGACTTCTGCTAAAAAAAGCTCATATTTCATACTAATAGGAAACATCTTAACACATGAAACAAGCAGATAATGCTTCAAAACTGTATGCATAACCCTTAGAGCATTTCATATTAAGAGAAAGGTTTAAGGTTATGTCCTGAATCTGTAGTGAGGTTAATGCCCTAATGCACCATTCAGCACCAGATTCATGCATTACTATGAAAAGAAAAAAAGAAGGAAAAAAGTAGTACAACAGTACAAGTTAAAAAAAACCAAAATATCCTATATGGCAATTTCTTGCTCAGTATTAATCATTAAATGAATGCACAGCACTGTGAAAAATTATCAGTAATTTGTGTCCATATTGCTTTATAGTGTGACCCTAAACCACTTCTTTTCACTGAAAAACTTACAGTTTATCAGGGACGAACAGTTGGGGAAGATCAGTGTTGAGCCCTGAAGAGGGAAGGTTGGATTTATTAAACTAATATGAAGCTGTGATTTTAAATATTAATATTTTGCTCTTGTATATTAATAAATACTTTTTAATAATTATGAGGTCTATCATAAGGACATAGAGTAGAATGTAATTTCCTTTTACTGTGAAAGTATTAAGTATAATATATAAGGAGAAAATTAGAAGATTATAAGTTTTTAAGCCTCTGAATCAAATACATATCAAGCTAATAATAAAATATTTGGTTTGAAGAAGCTGGTAAAGGCAAGCATTAACAGAATGTACTTCTTCCTCCAGTAGCGGACTGAGGCCACTGACAGGTAGGCACAGAAACTTTCACATGTAAGACCACATATCTTCACTGCAGCAGTTAGAGCACAGCAGATTAAAGAAGAACGCTGAATATCTATGTTTAGGATACTGTCACCTGTGTTAGTTTCCCTGTCAGAGAGATAACATGAAATGGCAGACAAGATTCAACTAATTCCTGCATTTGAAAATATTGAAAGAGTTTGGTTTACTTTTCCTAAGAGAAATGACCAGGGCTGCTGCAGTTCTGCTCTTTCTTCCTTGGAAGATAAAGGTATTCTTGTGTGAATGTCATTTTTCAATAGGACAGGTTAAAAAATGACATCCTATTTTCCAGGTACTCTATTTAAAAAATAAATAAATCTTTTTTACTGCTATCATTGAAGTTTAAAATCTGTATGAAATTATTATCTCAAGTTTTGCATTTTTCCCTTTCTCTAATGGTCACTAGTATGTGCACATATCCACACTATGAAGTCCTCCTGGAAACTGAGAAAATTTTTCTGCTTGTCTGTTTTATCAAAATGGCATATTTTGCTGTAAGAAATTTGGTTTTTGATAGCAGATAAAGAAGGAATTCCTTCCTTTCTGATGGAATGAGTTCTAACAGATTAACTTTGGAAAAATAAGCATTAAAACAAAACATATTTTTGGTCATAGCATCAGTAGCTGTGATTTTGAATATAGACTGACAGCAGAGAAAGACTTGTCATTTTTAAAAAAACAGACAAACACAGTGTTTCATTTCAGAACAGAACTTGCCTTTAAGGGTAGACTGTGGTAGTGTTCCCTCTGGAACACTGGGTAAACCAGAAGTGCCACCTCAGAAAGCACATAAAGAAAAACAGGTCCTTTTTTTTTCACGCTTCCTAACACAGTGAGGTTCATTTTTATTCCCCCTTCTCCTCCTCTTCTTTGTAGCTACGTAGTCAGCATGGAGTGATTTCTGCAGAGGTTTGAATCCATGAGCTGTTGCTGACTGTGTACCTATTCTGGGGCCAAGAACTGAAATCTGTCACAACCTGAGGGGAGCAGCAGATACAGGCTGCTGTGGTAAAAGACTGGATTGTGTGCAGACCTGTGCTAGCAGCCACCCTTGCATACCTGTGTGAGGCAATTACCATCTTCCTGGGTGCATAAAAAGCAAGAAATCCTGCTCTTCATATTTTAAATGGCATGCATTTAAAATGCAAGTGATATATTGTTTTGATGCAGGAAGGAATGTGTGAAACATAAATTGGAATTGGTATGTGAAGCATGCTAACTTCAGCTAGCAAAAATGACTATTTAAAATGCTTCTTTATACTTTTCGTACTGTTGGTAAGGTCTTTCATTCAGCTGAGGGTGTAAGAAAGAAGCTGCAAACTCTCCTTTTCTAGTGGAGTGGGTTTTCTTTTTTTCTTTCTTTTTTTTTTTTTGGGGATATTTCCTTCATTTAATCTTCCTTCAGACAAATGAACAGTTGCCCAGTCCTACAATATCTCAAGACTGTGGTGCTCTGTCTTGCACTGAATTTGTTCTTGAATTAGTTTAATGCTGTTGCAACATTCATGGGTTTACTGTGATGCTCTTAAGTACAAACACAAGAAAGTGTGGCTTTCACATCACTTTTTCCCTTCCCAGCCAAATAAAATCAGGCACCTTTGTATAAATCTCTTTTTGCCTGACTTCCCATGCTGCATGGTCTGACGTAGGTTCTGTCAGAGGATGACCAAGATAGGTGACAGTAATGACAACAAGGCAGTGCAGACTTAACTTTTTCAGGGTCATGCATGAGTGGAGAATGAAAAGTGCATCAAATTCCAGATATGAATCAAAACATGGTGTACCCAGGTCACTTGTCTTGTAAGGAAAATTCTTGGGCAAGAGAGTACATTATATTGTAATTTTCCTAATGGAAGGACATGGTCACATCCTGTAGCTTCCTCTTCAGTGGCTGTTAGCTTCGGCTGGCACAAATCGATGAGTTTGCTATCCTTGTTTTGTTTGTTTACTGCATGGCTAAAACCTTTGCCAGTTCACAACTGCAGAGGTGCACTAACATCCTAGGAATCTATTGAAGTAGTTATGGAACTTCGGCTAAAAATTTCCAACGGTATTTTGTCAGTCTGGTAATAGCTGAGCTATGGATCAGAACTTAAACACATTATATCCATTACACATATTTTTGTTAAGGTTTGTCACTTTTGAAAGTCATTCAGTAACAAATCCCTAGTAATTTCATTGATATATCCTTTAAGGCAATAGCTATTCAATCACTAAATGCAAATTCAATGAGCAAGATGGAAAAGAACCTTTTCTGAAATATTAGCTTAGAGTAATCTATCTTGGGATACCTTAAATTACTTTTCAAAGTACATGGAAATGGTGTTATGTTGGAAACACTATTAAATGAGAATTATAGAATTTCATTTTATATAGTGTCTTTCATGTTTGTGACATCTTCAAATGCTTTACAGTAATGAATTAGATACTGGTTGTTAGGCAATGGTGTGTAGGCAAATGCTGCACTCATTATGTGTTATTCATTTTAGCAATAGCCTACAGTCGGCTCTTAAAAGCATAGTTTATTTTAGGTGGAAAGGGATTGTTGGAGGGAGTTGGAGCTCTTCCTTATGAAAACTGCCACAGGAACTTTAATTTCTATCAGCACACATATCCAACAAAGCTGAAAAAACCTTAATAGCCCATCTTTACAACCTCTAATAATGAGATGTGTTATTGCATTATTTTACTATCAGTAAAATCCAAGCTGTAAGACCTGTCTAGATTTATGGGAGTTGCTTTTCATGCCTCCCTGTCCCAAAGCTAAAAAATATAGTGCATATCTTGTTTATTTTCATTATTCTGTCTTGCTTATCCCAAAAAAGGTGGTTGATGCAAAGAGCTTGTTTTGACTTGTCTTCTAGAATTAACTCTTGTGGCAGGGACTATAATTACTACATTTGTGCAGGACCCAGCACAGTGTGATCTCAAGCAAATTGGCTTCATCCTCAGCTTTAAAGGTGAGAATACTAGCAAGCAATCTTCATTTCCTTGCAGTGATCCCAGAGTTTGAATTGCTAAGAATACATTTCAAAGGATTATCCTGAACTTGCCACAAGAGGTGATTTCAATTTGCACCAGTTGGAATGAGTTTAAAATACAGTATTTGAATAGGTGGAGTCAGCAGAGTTCACTAAGGGTGTACCTCAGCTCCGTTCATTAGAGTTACAGATCAGTAGTGGTGAGTATGGCACATTAATGTGTTCAGATGTCATAAAGCACTCTCAGTATTTGATATAAGATGCTTTACATGGAAGAAATTCACATTAACAGCAGGAGGAACTGAATTTATTTCTCTGGGTTTATATTTCTCACAGTTTTTAGTTAACTTACTCATCATTCACACTTGGTCTGTGAAATATGTATGGAAAAATTTCTGTTTTTTTCCAGGCAGAGAATCAAGCAGCAATTCTAGAGAAGCTTGTCAGCTCCCCTCAGACTGAGGATACAAAGATCACAGTCATGTATTAAATCCATTGCAAATACATTGTCATTCTCTAACTAGGAGGAACAAATATGCACATATTAAACAGGAGGATGGTGTGTGATGGTTCTGAGTGTAGAAAATCTTTCTAGGAACAGAAGCAGCATAAATAAATGTTGCTGACTGCTGCTGAGTATGTATGAATATTTTTTAAATGTACTTGCACCTGCCAGAACAGAAATAAATAAAAATCTTGTTTAAACAAAATGATAAAGAGAAAAAAATAATCTGAGTGTTTTCAGGAGCAAGAATACTTATGTTTATGAAACAAAGCAAAGCAAAAAAAAAAGAAAAAAGGAAAGGTGGAAAAGACTTTATATTTTCACATTTTAGGTCATCTAAGCTGCAGTAGGTCTCAGGTTTTCAGTTTTTCTTAAATAACCTAAAGAACTTTATATTTTTGATTTATTAAAATTGATTGCAGAGAATATAAAACTAAAAAAAAGAAATTAAAATCCTACCTTTGGCAGCAAACCTCAGAAGCATTTAAATATCCTTAATTTGTTGACGTAATGGTGACAAAAGATGCAGATTGTTTTGCTAACAATTCTGTGGGGTTTATGCTGTTAAGTACTTTTTGTTTCTGCTGTTAACTGTAGAAGAGTCACTTAAGCATTAATATGAAATAGCCATTAAGGAACTAATAGGAACATTACACAGTGATAGATTAATAAAGAAATATTTTGAGTATCTAAAGGGAAAAAGGGGTAGGTGTTAAGTAATGTTGTAGCACTATTATGTGATTAAAGGCAGGTATATTTTCTTAGTTTCTTTGCTCTAGAGGGTAAATTATGTCATGTTAATTTTCAGCTCCCATTGCAAAGACCCTACAGGATATCTGAAGATTTATTTGATTCCCTGAGATCCCAGTGAAAATACATCTCTTCTAAGATAATGAGTTATGTTGATTAAATACTAGGAAAACTTCCATGTCTATACTTTGGCAGCCAGTGAACTATATGTGCTGCTTGTTTTTGAGAAGCTCAGCTTGGGTGTTCCAACAAATTATGGGTAAATGTAATTGCAATGGAGTATTTAAGTCTTTCATGTATCATTTGTAGCCTACATTTTGAAATTAAGCAATTGTAAGTATAAGCTGAAAATCAAGAATATCCTAGCAACAAAGTGATGTGATTCTATACTAAAAAGGTTGGAAAGTTTTTTACTTAAGGTTATTAAAACTACATCGGACAAGCCAGCATAAATTACATATCAGCAAACTTTCTTCAAGACAGAGTGGTAAATCTTATGTATACTTTGTCATTTAAATCTTTAGACTGCAGGTTGGGTAGCCTGTGTGCAATTAATGCATGGTGAGAAGCTCTATAATCAGTGGAAATGTTCTTATCAATTCAAAGACCTTTGGATCAAACTCTTAAGAAACTGCTATTTGCCTTTTTAAGGCACAATTCACTTACATATTCTGAATCAAAATAGAAGAAAAGCAAGTTTTCTTGAGGTAACAGCAGCTACCCTATTTAAAAAGTTGGTAGAAAGCCAAAAGAGGAGATTGACTATAGAAATGAGATTTAAGGATACTTATACAATCATTTCCACTGTTAATAATGCATAAGTTTAGGTTTTATGAACTCATTGCTTCTGTGGCCCGCAAAGGGAAAATCTCAACTGGTTGTTTGTATTCTTAGAGCATTAAATTCCAGATTTCAGCAAGAGTCACTTAATAAATATTCACAGGCAGGGATTTCTACATGAAAAATTATATGTAGAAGCATGCTTGAACTAGAAACTATTATTTAAACTATTTAAGAGACTAATGATCTAATCAAGTAAGCTTTGTTTATTATTGTATTACTTGCCTTGATGCATTGTAAAAATAACTCAGGACTGAATAGAATAGATCAAACATTTCAAAACTGAACCTGTTTCCTCAGGTACCCTGTGAGACTTCAATGATGAACTTATAACTAGGGGAACTGACACTTTTCTTTGTTTTGTGCTATGATCATGTTCATTCAATGAAAGTTCTTAGACAAGAACTGTCTTCGATGTCACATTTGGCTCCAATTGATTAATACCAAAGTATCTCACACAGTTTCCAATTTTAGCTGCTTTTTCTTGTTAAATATATTTAAAAGGAAATCTTCAAAAGCAGATATGTTGAAAAAGAACAAGTAATGTGTCAGATGATCTAAAAAGGTTAATAATGAAAATACCTCCCTGTCTACCGAAAACTACCTGAAATACCTCCCATTTACTACTTACTCCCTGACAGAAAATTGAATTTTTGTTTATGCTGATATTCAGGCTAGCTTATACAGATCTTTCTCAGCTGAACTGCTGAGGTAAATCAGCCTTTCTGAATTTAAGAAATAAAGACTTTGTTGTCAACTTGCTGTCTTCCACACAGAAAAATCAGAAAATGAGATTGTAGAACATTCCATATGACTACTTTGTTATCAGTGACCTTTACACCTTAGAGTGAAACTTCTTCCTTCCTTAAATGCCCTGAGTTACAACCCTGGCCTTCGATCTGACAGTGTTTTTAGTGTTAATGAAGATGATAATAGGAGCTGTAGCAGAAACAGTCGAAACAGGGACCTTCAGCCATATGGCTTTGAGTTCATGCCACCGAAGTTCAGCCCACTGAAAAATTGTGTATACAGTCTAAGCAGGTTATACAGAGGGAAACCAGCCCCTCCAAAGGCAAATTAGCCAGGTGCCTTGAGTAGATGAATTGCTGGTGGCAGTGCTCAACTCATGAGAAATACATAGAGTCATAGAATCAAATATGTTGGAAAAGACCTTTAAGATCAAGTCCAGCCATTACCCCAGGACACTGCCAAGACCACCATTAAATCATATCACAGAGGGCCTCATCTACACAGTTTTTGAACACTTTAAGTCACTGCAGTTTCTGCAGTTAGGCTATCATTCATTCTTTATCTGAAATGCAACTGTCTGTTTTTTTTGTCTGTGACTAAATCGAACTACTTACTTGTGATATGGCCAAAGACAGGGGGTATGAAGCCTTCCGTTGAAATTGCTGTGGTATTGACTATCATTCTTCTGCTGTGCTAAGGGTGTGCTCCTACCTTTCATCTCCCATTCTCCTCACCTCACATGCTGTTTCTTCTTCTTGTTCTCTCTTGTCTTATCCAGCCCATCACCTTTCCTAAAATGCTCTCTCCCTTACTTTTTTCTCCATCTAACTTCATAACTAACCTTCCTTCTCCCTCTCTTCTCACTCTCCCACTCATACAAAATGATTGTGAAACTATCATACCATTTGTTGCTTTCACAGCATGCATGTCTCTCTCTGCCCCTCAAACTCACATGTACTGTCTATCTATCTTATCTAAATAGACTGTACATCTTTATGGCAGGCATTGTCTACTGCTTAAACTACGCAGGCTCAATCATAGCACCACCTCAAGTCTTCAGACTCTGTGGAGATATTCTCATTTTAATAATGAGTACAATATATTATATTATACATGATCATAAATGACAGAGAAGTATAAAATGTTCATTAATAAAAATGCAAAATGGGGTGAAAATAATTGCACTGCTGCTCTCCTGGTACTTAGACCAAGCTGACAAAGCGTTCTGACTGCTCTCAGAGATTTGTGCTTGTTATCAGCTGAGGCAGAGATAGCATTCATGTTTATTGTTTTAAACTAAAACCAAAGGCTGTTTTCTGTAAGGGAATGCCAGCTCAGTACAATGTAAGGCTGCCTAGAGATCCCCAAGCAGCTTCTGAAAGAACAGTACCTGTCAACAAGTAAATTAGTCTGCAAGAGCCTTTCACTAATATAACTGTGCTGCTAGTACTTTGAATTAGCTTTTTACCTAGATGTGTTTTGTATTGTGCCATGTAGACATCTGTATCGTGTCTTGGGGATTTGAAGACATTTTAGCTGGAATATCTGGACAAACTGTGTGAATCAGGCTAAATATTTACAAGTCAGACACAGCAAATCTGTATTTTTCTCAGATAGTACAGCTGATAGCACTTTATATATAGTCTACCATATACACAGTGCCACATAATGGAGAGGTTTCAAATGTACTAGCTTGAGTTCTAAGTTGACCACCAAAAATAATATATCTGATGCTAGTGATAAGAGGTCAGCTCATGAAGCTAGGCATTTCTGTTGCTTTTGATCTAATTGTTTAAAATAATAAAATATTAATAGTTACTGACTTCTAAAAGGAAAAATATATGCTCTAATGGAGATGGCATTGGATAAAGCATTTTATTCCATTACAGAGATATCAAACTGTACCATTAGTAGATATATCTTCTAGGCTGCTCTGTGGTACTTTGATGTCTCAAAGAAGGCTGTCCATCACTTCCTACATGACTGTTCTTTCCTATGCATTCTAAGCTCCTGTATTGTACATCCTTCCCTCACTATTGTTCCAAAGGAGTCCCTGCTCCTTCAACATTACAAAGGTCTGCCTTTTCCTTCACCTAAGCACTCTTCCCACTTGTCTGGGATGCCTCTATGTATAAAGTAGAAGCAGCACTATAGTAAAAGAGCAGCCTCTGGAGCTGTCCATGGAGCTGCCCATGGAACATGCCTTCTGTGAAGGCGAAGGCTCCTGGTGTGGATGAACTTCTTTGTACAATGGTGCAGAGAGAGCGGAGGGCAGGAGTATTCTCAGGCCCAGCCTACGTATGAAACAGTGAGATGCTCACCTTGCCCCAGAGCTGCACTAGCACAGCCAGCACTCAGAGAGGGCAGCTCCAGGCAGCAGACTCACAAGAGCATCAGAGCTTTATTGCACATCAAGCACAAACTGATTATCAGCTGAAAATTGTTCTTGGTTTCTGTTACCTTGAGTTCATTTACCTGTAAACTTAAGACACGTCTCATCAGCACACCAGCCACAGTGCGGAGACGTCCTGTGTGCCGCTGATATACAGCTGAAAGAAGCTGTGGAGGGGTTAGGCTGGGAAGCTGCATCACCATTAACACTGTGCTCTAGCTCATCAGCTTAGCATGACGGCCACTGGCATGACTGTAGTGTGTCCACTTTGTGAGATAGGACAGTTCCTGATCAGCTGGATATAGCTGCACCATGTTGTACTGGATGGTATAGAAATTAGAGGTCTCTAAGGTTATTTTGTCATTTTTCTGGTTATATTATTCAAATTTGGGGGTTTCTTGGTCTTAGACTTTTTTTTGGTTTTGGTTAACAAAGGTTTTTGAGAAAAAAAATTACAGTTATCTTTTTTAACTCAAGGAGGGGTTGACTACAGCTGGATGTCAGGTGCCAACCAAAATTACTCTATCACTCCCCTCCTCAACTGGACAGGGGAGAGAAAATAGAAGCAAAGTCTTGTGGGTTGAGGTAAGAACAGGGAGAGAGCATTCACCAATTACTATCATGGGCAAAACAGACTCAACTTGGGGAAATCAGTTTAATTCATTACCAATCAAATCAGAGTAGGATAATGAGAAATAAAAACAAATCTTAAAAAGCACCTTCCCCAACCCCTCCCTTCTCCTGTGCTCAACTCTACTACCAAATACTCTACCTCTTTTTCCCCAGCAGTGCAAGGGGATGGGGAATGGGGGTTGTGGTCAGTTCACCACACATCTTCTCTGCCACTCCTTCCTCCTCAGCGGGAGGACTCCTCACACTTTTTCCTTGCTCCAGAATAGGGTCCCTCCTATGGAGACAATTCTTCATGAGCTTCTCCAATGTGAGCTCTTCCCATGAGTTCTTCCAAACTCCTCCAACATGGGTCCCTTCCACAGGGAGCAGTCCTTCAGAAACAGATTGTTCCAGCAAAAGTCCCCTGTGGGATCACAAGTCCTGCAGCAACCCTGCTCTAGTGTGGGCTCCTCTCTCCATGGGGCCACAGGTCCTTCCAGAAGCCTGCTCCAGCTCAGACTTCCCACAGGGTCACAGCCTTCTCCAGGTATCCCCCTGTGTGGGGGTCCTCCATGGGCTGTGGGTGGATATCTGTTCCACCACAGACCTCCATGGGCTGCGGGTGGATGTCTGCTCCACTGTGGACCTCCATGGGCTGCAGGGGACAGTCTGCCTCACCATGGTCTGCGCTATAGGCTGCAGGGGAATCTCTGCTCTGGTACCTGAAGCACCTCCTTGCCTCCTTCTGCACTGACCTTTGTGTCTGCAGAGCTGTTTCTCTCACAGATTCTTACTTCTCTCTCTGGCTACAATTATGCAGGGCTTCTTTTTAACTTCTTAACTCTATTATCACAGAGGTACTACCACTGTTGCTGCTTTGCTTGGCATTGGCCAGCTGTGGGCCCATCTTGGAGCTGGCTGGTATTGGTTCTACTGGACACAGGGAAAGCTTCTGGCAGCTTTTTACAGAAGCCACCCCCGGAGGTCCCCCTGCTACCAAAACCTTGCCATGCAAACCCAATACGAACTCCATTGTCTCCTGCATTTTAAAATTATGAGGAAGCTCAATATTACTCTGAATTATATAAGAGCTAAGAGCTGTTTTGTGAAATTTTAATCAAGAATAATTGTAGTCCGAAGAATTTTGTTTTTCCTCCATTTTTTTAAAACATCCTTATTTCCTATTTCAGTGGTATCTTTCCTCCTTCCCAAGTTCTAGATTGTGCCCAACATTCATTCAGTTATGTCTAAATCTGGCTAATAAAAAGATAAGCACATGACAGTTCCCATACTGTCCTATTAACATAAGCATTCTGCCACTGTGCAAAATAGATGTGATACATAAAAATCTTCTGAGTTCTGCAACTTGACTTGATTTTGATGTCTGCTGCATAATTCTTAAGTGCTTAGCACTTCAGAAAACTCTAGGTAACTTGAGGCTAAATTAATCTTTACTCACAGAAAATGGGGACAAGATTTAGGTAAGATGTTTCATCATTTTTTAGTATCTTTTAGTTTTTGTGCAATTTTGGGGGGGGGGGTTGTTTTTTTTTTCTTTTTTAAAATAAATCTCTACTTTTAGTCATTCATGTTACAACAGATCAGTTCCAGGCTTTCCTAACCATTTGATGGAACAGCTCGTTCTGCTGTGCAAAGCCTTGATGTGCAGCTTTCTGGACTATTTTTAATCTCTTTCTGTTTTTCTGTTTCTTTCCAGAGCAATTTCAGCTGCAGAATCCTGGAGAATGTTTTCTAACATAGGCATATAAGCTCTGATTGCAAAATTAAGTACAGGCAGACCTGTTATACATCTTCATGAAGCTCTGCTGGATGTGGTCAAACCATAGGTAGGCTCAGTCTAGACAGAGATGGTCCAATGCAGGGTCAGGGCTTAAAGGCTCTGACTTTATCCCAGGCTCTTTTGTAGCATTTGAAAAGATCCAAATGAAAGTGACTACTTTGGTTTGCATTCTACTGGAGATAAACCAATTTTCTTTTTCTGAGTATAAAGTAGTAACAAGATATCTTAATTTTTCTGTCCATCCTCTGAAATCAACCCTGATCATACAACTCCTTAGATCAAATGATTTTCACTTTGTTAAATTGATTGCTATGTAATTACTAATATGATACAAGCTGGTATAAATCATGGCTATTAAGGGTTTCATATCAAGCAACTTAAAAGAACATGGTATTTATCATAATGATTATAATAACAACTGGAAAATTTAAAGCAGGCACTGCAAACACTTAGGTGAGGGAAAAATTACTTGTTTGGGCTTTGTGAGGTGGTGTGCAATTGTTCCTGCTACTGTTCAGATAAATCAGGTTTATGGAACATCATCAGAACAACCCAGATCTTCCCGGGTTGCTATCACTCTTTTCTGCAGACAGCTCCACAGTACTTTGGAGCCCAGAATGGTGTTTCAGTTTTACAGCCTTGGGGACCAGTATCTTGTGAAAGGCTTCATGCAATACTTCTGAGGATCTGGATAAATTACACCTGCTTTTTCTATATCATTCCATACTTGCTTACAATCTGTGCCTGTGAAAAAATATAATTTGCCTTCAAGTTTTCCAGAAACTTTGTAATTCAGTTTTCATATACTATTTGAAATTGTGTTTCTGCTACTGAAGGAAGTTGCTGATGTGTGTAATTCCCAGGACCAACACTTATTGATGCTTGGGGTTTTTTTGTTTGTTTTTTTTTAAGTCATGCAAACTGAAAGAACATTTTCTCTTCGCACTTCTCTTTATTTGTCATCTATTATCAAATCTTTTCTTTTAAAGTTTGGTGTTGCTTTCCATTATGTAGATAGTCACTGCTTTCTCACAATTCTTACTTGGCAGTTTTTGCACTGATTCTTATAATTTTTACTTGCCAGTTTTTGCACTGAAATTACAATGAGTGTCCAAATTTTCCAAGCTACCAAAAGTTTTCTGATCCCATTAAAGGTGTGGGTGATGAATATCTTTGGAAATTAGGCCTTGAGTGTTTTAATAGAGTCATTATCCCTGTATGTTGTCACAACAACTAGACCCTTTCAGTGATTCAGATCTAAATGGAAAATCACATTCCAAATTACAATAAGTGTGGGTACATGCAATTACCATCACAGAAGGCACTTCAGTTTCCATGCTCATTTAGTCATGTTTTTCTCAGCTGAGCCTGCCCACAAGGGTACTAATTAATGTTTTTTCTTATGTGGACACCTGCCCATTAGGAGCTACCAATTCTTTGTATACAAAGAAAGCTGTCACATGGTAGTCAACTTTGTTTTCTGCTACTCAGGTCTCCAGAGGAGAAGTTTGTCACATTATCAGGCAGGCATGAGAGCTGCACCTCTGGATGTTTAATTCTCTGCTTAGGAGGGGTTCCTTTAGTTGGTGGTTTGTTTGTTGGGTTTTTTCCTTATTTATGGTCTGCGTTTGACCTTATCCACAAGGTCACATTCTATCCAGAATCACTTATTTTGTGATTTTAGAGCAGTTTTAGATGCAAGAGGAAGAAATTACCATATTCCTAAACCAGTCCAGAAAATTACTTTGGCATACCCAACCACATAACTAATGGTAGTCAAAAACTACTGGATTTATCACATCACAGCTCCACTTCCAAAAAATTTGTACAGAATATTTAACCCCAGCACTTTATAGTTATCTTATGCTTCTTTATTTGAAAAGAGAAACACCTCAGTACAACTCTTTAGTGAGTAAAATCTGTCTTATCGCTTTGAGACACCTGGGCTGTATTCTTCAGCACAGTTATTACTATGATTTCTTCATTCTGCTTAGCACAATACTGTACATTCTTTTTTACAGAAGTTATACACAGCATCTTCATTAGTGAAAGTCATTACAGCAATCTGAGCTAGACTAGAGAAATCAGAAAGAGCCACAAGCCATCTACTAGCTCCCCACCCTGTCTTTCCTCTGGCCTTTCTTGTCAGAAGTACAGACAAATATGGAACCTTCCATGTTTTGGTTGTATATTTGTTGAAATGCACCATGATTTATACCTGCTTCCCTTGGCGTTTTCTGATTCTGAAGGTCTCTTCAGAATAATGTGTTACAATACAAATAATGTGTGGTATCTGAAGTATACAGCTTTTCCCTCGTTACCCTTTTCCTTCTTTTTGATGCTGATTTTAGTGAGCTAAATCTTGAACTCCTTTTTCAGGGCCAGTTGTACCAAATATAGCCACACTGAGGGGTACCTTGCTCCTCAAGAGATTACCAAGATTGCTTTCTGTGGGAAGAAACATCAGAATTTGGCTTTCTGTATTTAACACTAAGGAAATCACCTGTATTCAGCAGAACAGCTCATGTTGCATGAATAGAGGGGAGTGGGACAAAAGGAGAATAATACCAGATAGGGGAAAGGGAATATCATGTAGGGGTAGAAATGATTGAGGCAGCTCAAAACATGGAAAACCAGGAGAAACCCATGTGAGTTATGCAAAACGGGGAGGGTTGCACAGTAGAGCATAGGTCTGGTTTGGAGACTGGAAGCAGAATGGCTGTCAGTATGGCAGAGTAGCCCATCAGCCTGCTGAGAAGCAGAGTTTATTAGCTTGGATATAGTGCTGTCCTAACATGGCTGTACTGTGTGTCTTGAGCAACTAGTGTAAGATGGGCTATGTGAGGAGTACCAGTCTGCTTCAGATCTACCTCAGGAGACTGGACACTGTTTGATGGGTTAGTGAATAATGTTTGAGGAAAAGGTAAAAAAACCTAGCTTTTGGAGTTTAGCTTTAGACCCTGAAGGTCCAAGATGCTTCTATGTGTTTGATGGAAGAGCATGAAAACAGCTTAATAGGGAGAAGAGCTGAATAATATCACTCCAGTAAGAAGATAATCTTCAGTTACATGGACATGTGCGTCCAAGTAATTTTTATTTATTTTTTCTTTTCCTCAGCCAAAGCAGCAGCAGTAGGATGGATGAATCACTGGTCTTTTTTGGCAGTGCTTAAAGAATATTTATACTGGTGACTTCTTCTTTGCACTTTAATGTATACTACCCCAAAGATTGGTATTCAATGTGACTGAAACAAATGCCTAATTTCTTCTGTTTGGTGGCACTGATGTTAATACCTTTTTCTATGCCAACTTCTGTGGGGTATTTTTTGGGTTGTTTTTTTTTTTTGTGTATGTTTTTTGTTTTTTTTTATATATATATATATAATTATAGATTACCCAAAGGCTATCATTCTTTTTTATTCTGGTTTCCTACTGAAACAAGTCTGTTCACTATGATGACTTTTTTTTCCTCTACTAAAGCATTTCAGCAGTTTTGAGATCAGTTTCAACCACATTTCTCAGAGTAGTTAGAGGTTTCACATTAATTTTTTGGAAATAATTAATCATATTAATTTGTTGGAAATTTTTTGACAATTGGCAGCTGACCCGGAGCCATTGTTTGGACTGAATTTACTGCTAGGCAGTGGAGAATTCATGTGGGACAGAAGTTCTACATGAATTTGTTCCATAAGTTCCACATGATTTTTTCCACATGTTCCACAGGAATTTGTGCCTTTTTCTGCCCAAAGTATTACCCATAGATGGTGCAGAACATAAACCTTCAGCTGCCGAAATGGTGACAGTTTTGTGATTCGTTAAACTTAAGTAGTTTCCCTGAAGGTTTTGGTAAGCTGTGACAATCATTTTGTTTTCTTCAGGACACAGTTTCAGTTCTAGAGTAATAGTTGTTTTGGTGTGTTTGGCTAAATTACAAATTTCTAGGTATGAGAGAAATATTTTAATCAGGGGGCAATTTATATTTATTGCACACAAACTTGCTTTCACAACTTTCTGTTGCTGTGCATTTCTTTGTATTTCTCAATTTGCTATAGCCATATGGCTTCTCAGAAAGATGCAAAGTTACGTCCTCCTTATTCCGGATGTGATAGGTCTTGGAGAAGAACTCACTGTGTAACTCTCCTGACTGGAATGGATTGTTTTATCTTTTTTAAATGCATGTCTCTTAGATTTTACATCACACATGAAAAATTAGTTAGATTTTTCATTTTATCTGTACCCAAGTGAAGTAGTTCAGTAGAACAGGAGTACCAGTTTAATGTAAAATATACACTAATTAATCCATTTTAGAAATTAATTTAACACTGTTTTCTCCCTTCTTCTGCAATAGCATAAGTTCCTTTGTTCCAGCACTTCCTGAGATGATCTACTGCTGACTGCACAAAGTACACTTAGTGCTGTAGTATTTTTGGCTAAGCTGAAAATTATTGGTGGTCTAGAATTCTTGACAAAGTCTGTTCATCTGCTTGCCAGCCTTCATCATGGATTAAGGTGGTAATACTGCAAAACCTCTCTAGTTAGGAAAGCAATTGCACACCTGTTTAAGCAGATGGTTAAGTGCCACTGAAACTGTTTTTTGGTGGCATAATGGAGAGGGACATGAGGATTTGTATTGATAGAGTACTTCCATTATGGATAGTTGTTCCTGAAATAACATCCTTCCATGAAGTTAGTAAGAGCATGTGCAGATGGATGAAAAAATGGATGAGGAGAACTGGGGAACAGATACCTTTGTGTTTTTCTCCCATGGTGTGCCTATCAGTATTTAAAGATCAGTCCATTTTATTCTGCATAAGAATTAGTAAAGGGTGATTAATTTTTTTACATCATAGTTTGGATTTTTTTCTGCTCATTGGGACTGCTTCAGACAGATTGTGTGATGGCAATCTTATGTGTGCTGTTTGAATATATAATAGGAGTAGAATCCAGCAGCATGTGCATACATGGTGCAGAACAAAATGTTCTGTAAACCTTGACAGAAAAGTATATGTCCTTGCCAGAAATACATACCCTTGAAAGACGTAGAAAGCTGTTAATATGTATACAGTCTAGCAGGAATGGAAATTGAAAGAAGGTGAGACAGGGGAGATTTTGTGGCCTTTATTGCTATTTATCACTTTTTTCAAATGGACTGTAACCCATGAAGATACCCAGTCTCCTTTTAGGAGTACCCCAGATTGAATTGCTGAGCTCCCTGCAAGGAATTAATTCATCTGTCTGCCAGTCCTTGTGAATTATTTAACTCCTCTGGGGCTTCCCAGAAGGGTATTACTTTCATTTAGCCTTATGGGTTGCACTGATGAGAAAAGGCACCTTCTTCCTTTTCATTTTTTTTTCTGTTGTCTTTTTTGGTGTTTTTTTTTGTTTGGTTGGGTTTTTTTTTTTTTTTTTTTTTTCCCCCCCCCCCCCCCCCCCCCAGAAAATAGTAAAGATGTGTAAATTAAGCTATTCCTAAATGATAATGTGTAAGTACCATACCAGGGTTGTATTGCTACTCTTGTTTACTAGAAATTCTAGTTCTTCAAAATGAGAGCTGTACTCTATGCTGCAAGTAACACCAAGTGTGTACTTGCAGTGTTGAAAAATGGTTTTGAAATGCATTTTGAGAGTTTTTTAGGACATTGTTGCATTCTATGAGTTACATATTTTACTCTAACATCTATGTTTACATGAGGATCTCTTTACTGCTATAAGAGTACTTTCACAATTTCATAGAAAATAGCTCCTGGAGTTGTAGTAAGAAGTGGTATCATGTCTTTGACAATTTCATGTGTCCCAAGTGAAATAATGTATCACATTATAGAACTGTGTTCTTGTTAGAGTGCATATGCCTGTGCCAGGATGTCCTGCTAAGACAGCTATGTCAACAAATTGTCAGGTCTCTAACCAGTGTAAAAATAGCCAATACAAATGATGATGCAGCCTTGACAATGTTGTTTGCTATTGTAATTTGGCATGTGTTAGCAAAATTGTATCCTGAACACCTGTGTTTATCATTCCTTATCAACTGCCCAACAGTGTATTCTATTATTTTTCTTGCTTGTTGAAAAATCATTAGTTTGAAATACTGATTTTTTCAAGTTGGACAAATTAAAATTTAATAGTAGAAAATGTCATCAATACTTCCTACCAAGCAAAGATTTCAGAAGTAACATGGATCTTTGAAATATCCATTTTACTTTTGCCCAGAAGTAATCTCCTTAGGCTCTGAGCCAAATATACAAACTGTCTAGTATAGAAAACAATCCATACAGCTTTTCTATGAGTGCCCTAAGATGTTCAATTATGTCTAAAAATAAAGGGACTGATTTTGATTATGGAAAAATATGTTCAATTTGGATAAAATAAGGACCCTGCCTTTTCTAAATCTTGGGATATTTTTATGAATCCTAGTCCAAAAGTGATTGCACTGAGACATGTCTTCCATCCCCCAAAATCTTGTATCAGTCTTCTAATCAGAAAAAGGGAATACTTGTATGAAAGATTTTTTATTTTTTTTTTTTATCATTTTGGATGCAGTCAGAAGCATAGTGCTGGAACTCATCTAAAGAAGTCTGTCTGTTTGATTTTGTTTTAAACAAATAAATTGCACAAGCATCTGTACGGAATCTGAAAAACTACCTATTTGCAATTTCCCTATCTTTGATTTGGGGAGGTAACTTTTGTCCTGGGTTCAGCAGTAGCGGTCATTGTTTCTCCTTCTTAGTAGTTGGTGCAGTGCTATGTTTTTGACTTTCAGCCTGGGAACAGTGATGATAACACCAATGTTTTTAGTTACTGCTCAGTAATGTTTACTCTGACCAAGGACTTTCTGACTCTCATGCTCTGCCAGGGAGGAGGGGAAGCCGGGAGGAAGCAGAGACAGGACACCTGAGCCAAACTAGCCAAAGAGGTATTCCATACCACAGCACATCATGCCCAGGATGTAAATTGAGAGCTACCTGGAAGGGCTGGTTCACTGCTCAGTCGGGCTGGGTATTGGTGGGTACTTATTGTATTCTCTTCCATTGCTATTTCCCTTATCATTATTATCATTGGTGGTAGCAGCAGTGTTTTGTGTTATACCTTAGTTACTGGGCTGTTATCTCAACCCATGGGAGTTACAGTCACAGAATCACAGAATCACAGAATCCTAAGGGTTGGAAGAGACCTCAAAAGATCATCTAGTCCAGCCCTCCTGCAAGAGCAGGGTAACCTAGAGTAAATCACATAGGAACTTGTTCAGGTGGACCTTGAATATCTACAATGTAGGAGACTCCACAACCCCCCTGGGCAACCTGTTCCAGTGCTCTGTCACTCTCACAGTAAAGGAATTTTTCCTGATGTTCACATGGAACCTCCTATGCTCCAGTTTACACCCATTGCCCCTTGTCCTATCACTGGACATCACTGACAAAAACCTAGCTCCATCATCCTGACACTCACCCTTTACATATTTGTAAACATTGATGAGGTCACCCCTCAGTCTCCTCCAAGCTAAAGAGTCCCAGCTCCCTCAGCCTCTCCTCACAAGAGAGATGTTCCATTCCCTTAATCATCTTTGTGGCTCTGCACTGGAGTCTTTCAAGCAATTCCCTGTCCTTCTTGAACTGAGGGGCCCAGAACTGGACACAATATTCCAGATGCGGCCTCATCAAGGCAGAGCAGAGGGGGAGGAGGACCTCTCTTGACCTACTAACCACACCCTTTCTAATGCACCCTAGGATGCCATTGGCCTTCTTGGCCACAAGGGCACATTGCTGGCTCATGGTCATCCTCCTATCCACCAGGACCCCCAGGTCCCTTTCCCCTTCACTACTGTCCAGCAGGTCAGCCCCCAACCTGTACTGGTACATGGGCTTGTTCTTCCCCAGATGCAAGACTCTACACTTGCCCTTGTTGAATTTCATCAAGTTCCTCTCCGCCCAGCTCTCCAGCCTGTCCAGGTCTTGCTGAATGGCAACACAGCCCTCTGGTGTGTCAGCCACTCCTCCCAGTTTAGTATCATCAGCGAACTTGCTGAGGGTACACTCAGTTCCCTTATCCAGGTCGTTGATGAAAATATTAAACAGCACTGGTCCTGGCACCGACCCCTGAGGAACTCCATTAGTCACAGACCTCCAGCTAGATTCTGCCCCATTGACCACTTCCTTTCAACCAGTTCTTGATCCACTTCACTACCTGATCATCAAGCCCACACTTCCTTAGCTTATCTATGAGGATTCTGTAGGAGACAGTATCAAATGCCTTACTGAAATCAAGAAAAAACACATCTACCGCTCTACCATCATCCAGCCACCTACTTACTTGCTCATAGAAGGCTATAAGGTTGGTCAAACATGACTTCCCCTTGGTAAAACCATGTTGGCTGCTCTTAATGACCCCCTCATCCTTGATATGTCTAGAGATGGTGTCAAGAATAATTTGTTCCATCACCTTTCCAGGGATGGAGGTAAGGGTGACCAGTCTATAATTACCCGGGTCCTCCTTCTTGCCTGTCTTATAGACTGGCGTGACATTTGCCATCCTCCAATCCTCAGGCACCTCTCCTGTTTCCCATGACTTACCAAAGATGATGGAGAGTGGCTCAGCAATGACCTCCGCCAGCTCCCTCAGCACCTGTGGGTGTATTCCATGAGGACCCATCGATTTATAGATGTCCAGATTACTTAACTGATCCCTAACCCAATCCTCATCCACCAAAGCAAACTCCTCCTTTATCCTGACTCCTTCTGGGACTATAGGAATCTGGGTCCCCTGGGGAGAGTCTGCAGGAGTAAAGACAGAGGCAAAGGAGGCATTCAGCACCTCTGCCTTCTTTATATCCTCTGTCTCCAGGGCACCCACCTCATTCAGCAGTGGGCCTATATTGCCTCTTGTGTTAAGTTTTATCCACTATGTATTTGAAGAAGCCCTTTCTATTGTCCTTAACCTGACTTTCAAGATTAAGTTCCAAGGAGGCCTTAGCTGTCCTAATTGCCTCCCTACATCCTCTAACAACTGTCCTACATTCCTCCCAAGTGGCCAGCCCCTCCTTCCATAATCCATAGATTCTCTTTTTCCACATGAGTTTGCCCAGCAGTTCCTTGTTTAACCATGCTGGTCTCCTGGCTCCCCTACTTGACTTCCTACCCATTGGGATACTCTGATCCTGAGCTTGGAAGAAGTGGTCCTTGAATGCTGACCAACTATCTTGAGCCCCTTTACCACCTAGTACCCCTTCCCATGAGACTTCCCTTAGCAATTGATTGAAGAGGCCAAAGTTGGCCCTTCGGAAATCCAGAACTGTGGCCTTGCTAGGTGTTCTATTCCTCCCACACAGGATCCTAAACTCCACCATCTCATGGTCACTGCAGCCAAGGCTGCCGTTGACCATCACCGCTTCAACCAGACCCTCCTTGTTGGTGAGTACTAGATCCAGCAGCGCTCCTCTCCTAGTTGGTTTGTCCACCATTTGCATTAAGAAGTTATCATCAATGCACTGGAGGAACCTCCTAGGCTGTGAATGATTGGCTGTGTAAGTCTTCCAGCAAATATCCGGGTAGTTAAAATCCCCCATGAGGACCAAGGCATGTAGTCATGAGGCTGCTTTCAGTTGCCTGTAGAAAGCCTCATCAACTCCTTCGTCCTGATCAGGAGGTCTTTAATAGGCCCCCACAACTGTATCACCTGTACCAGCCTGTCCCTTAATTCGTACCCGCAGACTTTCCACTTGGTCCTCATGTGTCCCTGGACAGAACTCAATACACTGTAGTCTCTCTCACATAAAGAGCAACTCCACCACCTCACTTTGCTGACCTATCTTTCCTAAAAAAGACATAGCCATCCATGACCACATTCCAGATATGTGAGCTGTCCCACCATGTCTCTGTAATTGCCACCAGATCATAACCTTTAGACCACACACAGACTTCTAACTCCTCCTGTTTATTCCCCATATACGTGCATTGGTGTACAGGCATTTCAGGGAGCAAGCAGAGCACGCTAGTGGCACCCTTGGGAGGCGGGAGGCCTTCTGGTCTTCATTAATACTAGAACAATGCCCCACTAGTTCAAACCCAGCTACAACCCCCTCGCACTTCAAATCTAACCTAAAGCTCTGTGAGTGAGCTCTGCTAACTCTTGCCCTGGTACCTTTTTCCCCTTCAGGACAGGGTCTAATCAACTATCCTTTCCCTCAAATGAAACAATAGATTGAGAGTCCTCCCTAGTCAGCCATCCTTCAAGCCCTAGCATGTTTCTCTTGGGCTTGTCCCTAACAGGCCCAGGTATCTCCCCTTCCCCCTTCATATCTAGTTTAAAGCCCTGTCAATGAGCCCTGCTAACTCCTGCCCCAAAAACCTTTTCCCCCTCTGGGACTGGTGTATCCCACCTGCTACCAGCAAACCAGGTGTCTCATATAGCAGCCCATGATTGAAAAACCCAAAACCCTGCCTTTGGCATCAGTCACGTAGCCATACATTAATCTGCAGACTCTTCCTATTTATCTCTTCACCCTTGCTTGTAACAGGTATGGAGGCAAACACCACTTGCGCTCCAGACCCTCTAATCAGCCATCCCAGGGCACTGAAGTCTCTCTTCATTGCCCTTGCCCTCCTTGTAATAATTTCATCACTGCCAACCTGAAAAAACAGCAGCAGATAGTAGTCAGAGGGCTGCACCAGATTAGAGAGTTTCCTTTTAACATCTCTAATCTGAGCCCCAGGTAGGCAGCAGGCTTCCCTGTGGGATGGATCTGGTCAACAAATGGGCCCTTCTGTTCCCCTCAGAAGGGAATCACCCACCACAATTACTCTTCTTTTCTTCTTGGTTGAGGAAGTTCTAAGGCATGGGGGTGAGTGACAAGCCCTAGGTGACTCACTAGATAGATCTACCCCTTCCATCTCCATTTACCTGCCAGTCTTTTGATTCTCCTCCCCATCCCTCTGGGAGTGAGGGGAGGGAAGAAAAGTGGGGGGGAGTAGACTGGGTGGTTCTGATTTACGGCCTGGGCTTAAACCACGACGGTCAATTAGCTGGTTTTTTTTGTTGTTTTTTTTTTAAATGGTGCCTTATGAACACTTATTGAAAAGTTTGTATGTATTTGGAGGGAGGTATTTTTGTCACCGTTAAGAAATGCCCTGTGCCTTTCTGTGGAACCAACATTTTGAAAATGAAGTTCTCAGAATATTTTCTTGCTAGCATTTCTTTTCTTTTTTTGCTATGGTTCTCTTTTTACTTTCCCAAGGAAGCGAAGCTCAGGGAAGAGGTTTGCATTGACCATGTTGAGTTTGAGTGGAGCTACCTAAACACAGAGCAGGGTTTTGCTTGTGCTATCTAAACCAACCACCTGCAGCACAGGTTTAACATAAAGATTCCTGTCACATGCTTCTTCACAAGGAAACAATATATATACACATATGGATGTATATGTATATATATGAATATGTCTCTCAGTCTGTCTATATATCTTTTTTGTAATGTGACTGTTTACTTAATAATATCAAGGCCCAAACTTTATTGCCATCTCATGCAGAGCAATGGTATGATTCATTCATTCATTACTAGGCAAGGCTGGATTTCAGTTGATGATGATAAGGTAGTGGTAATGGTGACATCATATTTAAGGGTGCTTTATGTACCCGTTTTTTAAGCCTATGAGGGTAAATCACTTTGCCAAGTGAGATAGACATTTTTCTTTGGTCAAAGTAGCGATGCATCAACTCAGAACACGAATTGCTTTTTGTATGAAAAGGGGAAAATCTCTTCCATTTTGTTCTAAAGACTTTTACTGGTTTTCTCTTTATTAAGATTTTGACTATATCTGACTTTTCATGGTTTTACATTTCTTTTCCCCATGTTTCCCTGAAACTAGATAATCTTATGGTCCTTAACCATTCTATGATTCTATATTTACTTTTTTTTTCTTTTCCAAGAGAAAATGATTGGTTTTCAGAGTTAGTTAGCAATAGAATGTTGATGAAAAAGAAAAAACATGTAAATTAGTACCTAAGGGGCTACTCTGAATAAATTTAAGGCAATCCTATGAGTTAACCTGGAGGAGACACCTACAAAATCAACTGCAATCTCAAATCAGTCATTTCTTCTACCTAGAACCCATCTTGTAAAAATCAGCTACTATTGATTATATCCATTTTCCTGTCAGGGTCAGTTTAGTCTTGTGCACATACTGCACATTTGTAAGGCTGGGTTTGGATTCAGCCATACCATTCATTAACCAATTGGTAGATTAAAGAACAGAAAGAAAAAAAAAAAAAAGATACAGTTTGACCCCTGGTTCTGTTTTCCCTTTTTTATTGGTCATTGGGAAAGCTGACTTTTTACCCAGCTTGCATAATGTGTGCTCTTGTGTGTTTGCCCCTGTTTTTATTTTCTGGTTGGAACTGAGGATATGCTTTTATTTTGATGTGAACTAGAGAACTACAGAACATCTGACTTTACTGGCATGTGGAATTCCAGCATTTCAGATATGTAAAATATTTGCCATTGCACCAATTTACTAATTTAACTCCCTTCTTCTATCAGGCTGAAGAGGGTGTTAAAAAGTTGGCAGTGTATTACTTTACATTAATCTGGGTAATAGCAGGCCTGATTTGGTAAATAATTTTGATAAATTCTTGTTCTCTGCCTACTAATCTCCATTTGATTGGAAAAGAACATGCATTTTACAACTTAGAATTACTATAGTGATGGAAAGAAGATACATTTTTTTTCTAGCCTGGATAGATTCTTATGTGGCTGTTTTCTTGCTGATTGAAGAATTAAGAACAGAACAAACAATATTGTGTGGTTTTTGCTCATATATGAGCTGGGTTTCGTTTTTTTCTTTTTTTGTTCTTTTTTTTTTTTTTTCTTCCTGGGTGTTAGCATATTACATTACATTTCTTCTCTAATTTACTGACTTACAATACAAGTTAGCACACACATGTTGCATGGGTAGGCTTTTATTTCTTTGTGTTTTAAGGCAGGCGAAAGGTATGGCTGTTCTGAAGCAGCGCATGCAAGAAAGTCCCCAGATGGTTTGAACTTACGCTTTTAACAAGATGCAAAGAAGAGGACTAACACAGCTTAGACCACTGGAAATCAAAGGTTTGGTTCTCCATTCTCTTATGCAGACTGCAAAAAGCCTTTCCAACTAATTGGATATTTTTTTCGTATGATATTGATGTGTCAACTTTTGTAGTTAGCTGTGTCACAGCCTTTACAGACTGACCTTAGAAACAGGCATATGAAGACTATGCTACAGGTCAGCCCACACTAGTAAACTGGTGAAAATATTTTTTCACTAAGAACTAAACAACTGTACTATAAACGGCTAAAGACTTGAAAAGAAGAATTTGTAGAATCTAAGGACTAATATGCAACTACAGATATTCCATTCTCCAGCTTAGCACTAAGCTAGCCAGGAATCTGAGTTAAAAGAAAAAATAAGTGTTATTTGCTTATAAAGTCATTAGCTTTCAGTTCTTACAAATCAGCAGTGGCTACCTAGTTCTTAGAATCATAAAATCGTTAGGGTTGGAAAGGACCTTAAGATCATCTAGTTCCAACCCTCCTGCCGTGGGCAGGGACAACTTATGCTAAATCATATCACCCAAGGCCTCGTCCAACCTGGTCTTGAACACCACCAGGGATGGAGCATTCACATCCTCCCTCGGAAGCTAAACAGGGTTGGGCTTGGTTAGTACCTGGGTGGGAGACCGCCTGGGGATCGCAGGTACTGTAAGGAGTGGTTGCAGCAATGGAAGCAGAGCAACTGGCAGCACAGAGGTAAACACATCTGGTCTGCTGCACTGTTGCAAGATATCGCTGCCTGGGTGCAGAGCCTGGTGGTGAAGGTACGCCATGTAGATGCTCAGGTACCCAGGAGTCAGGCAACTGAAGAACACCAGAACAACCAACAGGTGGATAAAGCTGCTAAGATTGAAGTGGCTCAGATGGACTTAGATTGGCAACATAAGGGTGAATTATTTTTGGCCCAGTGGGCCCATGACACCTCAGGCCATCAGGGCAGAGATGCAACATACAGATGGGCTCATGACTGAGGAATGGGCTTAACAATGGACACTACTGCCCAGGTTATTCATGACTGTGAAACATGTGCTGCAGTTAAGCAAGCTAAATGGTTAAAGCCTCTTTGGTATGGAGGACAATGGCTGAAATACAAATATGGGGAGGCCGAGGAGACTGATTATATCACACTATCAGCAACCCACCAAGGCAAGCGCCATGTGCTTACCACGGTGGAAGCAACCACCAGATGGCTGGAAACGTACGCTGTGCCCCACGCCACTGCCCGGAACACTATCCTGGGCCTTGAGAAACAGATTTTGTGATGACATGGCAACCCAGAGAGAACTGAGTCAGACAATGGGACTCATTTCCACAATAACCTTATAGACATTTGGGCCAAAGAGCATGGCATTGAGTGGGTATATCACATCCCCTACCATGCACCAGCCTCTGGGAAAATCGAATGGTACAATGGGCTGTTAAAAACTACACTGAGAGCAATGGGTGGTGGGACTTTCAAACACTGGGGTACACATTTCCTGAAAGCCACCTGGTTGGTCAACAGGGCTGGCCCAGCCCAGTCAGAACTTTTACATCTGTAGAGGGGGGATAATGTTCCTGTGCTGCACATAAAGAATTTGCTGGGGAAGACAGCCTGGGTTATTCCTGCTTCAGGTAAAGGCAAACCCACTTGTGGGATTGCTTTTGCTCAAGGACCTGGATATACTTGGTGGGTAATGAGAGAAGATGGGGAAGTCCGATGTGTACCTCAAGGGGATTTGATTTTAAGAGAAAACAGCCAATGAACTCAATTGTATGCTGTTGCTTGCTGTGTAGCACTTTTATAGCCCACCAACCAGGTGCCTTTGAGTCACCAGCAACTGGCCCTGACTTCCCTCCGAGCATCATCCCAACAAAGAATGAACTTTGACGAAACCAGATGAGCTCAGCAGTGACCAGACGAGTTCCGTGGTGTCATCAGCAGGCAACAGTCCAACACTGCACACAGTCACTCCTGCTCTGAAAGACTGTTACAAGAGATGGAGCCCAACATCATGGACCAGATGAGCTTAGCAGCTTTATACGGCTTGGTCCGTGCACTAAGGAATGATATCTGTGTGTGTGTTTGTGTGTATATATATATACATATATATATATATAGGGAGAGAGAGAGAGAAAAGTGATGGGGTATTGAAAAATGTGGGATCTGAGCATGACATGAATGGTACGGTGTAAGGGGTGGATACTGTCCTGGGTTCAGCAGTAGCAGTCATTTTTCTCCTTCTTAGTAGCTGGTGCAGTGCTGTGGTTTTGGCTTTCAGCCTGGGAACGATGCTGACAACACCAATGTTTTTAGTTGTTGCTAAGTAATGATTACTCCAACCAAAGACTTTCTGAGTCTCATGCTCTGCCAGGGAGGAGGGGAAGCCAGGGGGAAGCAGAGACAGGACACCTGACCCAAACTAACAAAAGAGGTGTTCTGTACCACAGCATGTCATTTCCACTATATAAACTGGGGGCAGTTACCCAGAAGGGCTCGATCACTGCTCAGGTCGGGCTGGGTATCATTTGTCGAGTGGTGAGCCAAGTGGTGTTCTCTCCCCTTGTTATTTCCATTATCATTATTATTATTGGTGGTAGCAGCAGTGATTTGTGCTATACCTTAGTTACTGGACTGTTCTTATCTCAACCTGTGGGAGCTACATTCTTTCGATTCTTCTCCCCATCCCTCTGGAAGCAGGGGGAGGAAGAAACAGGGGAGTAAGCATGCAGCTGCATGGTTCTAAGTTAGTGGCTGGGCTTAAGCCATGAAACCCCTTGACCCTTCTCTAAACAGACCCTTCTCTCCCAGCCTTTCCTCATAGAAGAGATGCTCCAGTCCCTTCATCATCTTTGTAGCCCTTCATTGAAATCCCTCCAGTGTGTCTATGTCCCTCTTGTACTGAGGAGCCCCGAACAGGACACCATACTCCAGGTTAGGTCTCACCAATTCTGAGTAGAGAAAAATCCTTTCAGAGCTACTAATTTCTTCTCTTTCAACCAACCAGTGGTAGGAGCAGCACCAAGCTTGGCTCACCATGCATTTTCTCAAGGCCTTTCTGTATCATTTACTTTTCTCAGATAAAAAGTAACTTTGCTCAAGATCTCCTTTTTGGAGTAGTAAGCTTTGACCCCATGAAGCTCCTGAGAAGTTTTGCGCCAGGTCTGGTGCCGCACAGGATAATGCAACTGAAAGCAGACATAGGCTCATCATGTTTTTCAATGCAGTCATATTTACATTCCACACACTTAAAGCTGATTCAAGGCCCATAAAAAACAGTGGGAGGCTTTCCCTTGGCTTCAGTGGGTCCTTGATCAGGCCCTTAATTAGTTATACTTCCATTACTGCTCAGCAGGAATCTGAAGGTAGAATCTTGTATATTCCTGTCTCTGTTTTCTTGAGAACACTCCTGTTACTGAAATATGATGTGATGAAGTTCCCTAAGGCACAGTAAAAAGAGCTTTGGTTTCCCGGTCCCCCTCCCCACTTTGTGTTTCACAGAAATCCACAGATCTTTTTGTTTTTCTTTTGTTTGTTTCCTCCCACACTAAGCACATTAATTACCTGCTCCTGCAGCCTTTCTAGTTTCAGTTACTGTAACCTTAGTGGAAAGGTCTGGTAATGAGCTAGACTTCAGGATCCAGACTTTAGTTAAAAGCAGTTTAATATATAAAAGCATGTGAGTGATATAGGTTCTGTTATCCCACTTTGAAAAGTTACGTTGATACTTACGAGCCTAAAATTTATAGTGCAAGTCTGTGGGTGTTTGGAGTGCAACTCAGGCTAGAAAGTTCTAGCAGAGTACAATCTGCATCACTGCAATCCCACACAGTCTGCAAAGCTAGCTCCAGGAGTAAGGATTACTTTTGAAAAAGGTTTGGAAAGGCAGAAGTGAAAGCCTCCCAAACTGAACTGAAACAAATAAACATTAGTAATTCCAGATATGAACATAATAATATACAGGCTGATGGACCTTTTCTTCCTTTTTTCTTTTTTCCTTCTCATTTATTGGGCTCCCAAAGGGTCAGACTGTGGTTTGCTTAGACTAGATGGGTCTCTATGGGGACCTTACTGCATGGTTTGCTGGTGCAAGCATTTACAGGAGGCTTGCTATTAATACATTGTGTGAACATGCTTAGAAGAGCGTTCACCTCGCCTCACTTCAGCCACCCACAAGTTAAGTATCTATTTCTGTGGATCATCCTGTCTGTCACTACAGGTAATTGGGAAGAAAAGACACTGCTTTGGTACCTCCTAAAGATGGCATGGGGAATCATCCTCTGGAGGTGTCTGTCTCCTTCGATTGGTTAGAAAAGATAGCCAGAAAAGGGGCTGAACCTAGAGCTTTAACTTCTTGGTTAGACAAGTCCTACTTCATTTCATTGGGTGCAGTATATGTTCTCCACAAGTCCAAAGCACATAGCTTTCTTACTTCTGTTAAACATGGTCATGTTCACACTGAAGGTACGGTTCAGTATGGGCAAGTGTAATGCAGGCTGTTTAGAGTAAACATAAAGACAAAACTACAGATAACAGACACCTTTGTCAGTAAAGTGTAAACCTGTCATCTCAGGGCTTGGAAAACTCCCAGTTTATATCTATGGCATTATCAATACCAAAAGGCTTGGGTGCAAAGACTAGGAGTACATTTCACCCAGAAGGAAAGTCACCTCACACACGAAATACATATGCATCGTTGTATTTGAGGCATAACCCGTGAAAGCAGAGAGAAATCCATCTGTCCTGCCATTTATGGGCACTGCATTTTTACTGTCACTTTTAAAAAAGTTACGTTAACACCCACCTCCAGGCTAAGTCTTTGCGTATGCAGCTCTGTTCTAAAAACATTCCCTTTCTCAGCTGGAGAACTTGCTCCTGTTTTCCCCATCTGTCTAGCTATTCCTTCATGTTGCTGGGGCAGGACAAGACACTGAAAACGGCTGCATAGTATGTACAGGTATGTCTTCAGGAAAGGTGAGGAGAGGCAGCTGCTGCCTTTGCACGACATAGAAGTGCTTTAAAAAAGATTTTTATGACACTGGCTGAATATGGGTGGCCAACACATGAAATTGAAACCTGAAGTAAAATTTATACAAAAAGGTAACTTCTGGTAACTGTATGCAATTTACCTAACAGCCATGCTGAAGTATTTTTTATATGTGACACACAATACATTTTCAAAACTTAGACTTAATCATCTGGTACTTCATTTATCACCCTTCATATCAGTTGCTTTCAGTCTGATTCCACCTAGTTTGCTTTCCATAAATACTACACTGCTCTTTTCTAGCTGACAAAGGACAGTAGTTCTTAAGAAAGGACTTTCTTGCTTCTCCTTATTTGATAACACCACTGAGGATTCCTAGATGGAAAGAAACAACTTTTCCTATTGTTAAGCCTTAACAATATGCAAATAATTCTACGGCAGTAAACTCTGCTATGTAAAACTGTGTACCTGAAAAACAGACATCTATCTGTATTGTTAGGCTGTAAGTTGCAGTTTGAGTTGTTTCTTTTTACAATGAATGACCAGGCATGGGAGACTCAAGGACAGAAAACAGGCTGAAAGTATTTCCCCTGACCCACACTAAATTTTTCATGTTGGCAATGATCTTCAAATCAATTCCCTGATCTTTGAGGGATATGGCTGTTTCCTCTCCAAATATGCAGTCAGACTCTAGCTGTTGAATAAGGTAAGAAGTCACAGAAGCTGAGCTCTGATAACTGGAAGAACTAATCAGGTCAAATTCTAACATCTGAGCAGAAAATGAAGGATCTTAATTGGAAACACATACTGGGGATTGGTATCTTCTACATTTTCATTATAAAGCACATTCAATGGCAACAGCACACAAGGGTTCAACACCTTACAAGAACGAAATACGCTGTATTTTTAAAAGCAGGAAAAATTTTTACTCATCAACTGGGCTTATTAAATTTCCCCTAACTCAGACAGATTTCTGAAAATTCAAAGGTTTTGCAATATTTGTGCTTCAGAGGTGTATTGCTTGCTTTTTTATTGAGGAGGTAGGAGAATGATCTGTTTAGGAGAACATGGTGGCAGCATTCCTTTCCCTCAGATTTACTGTAATTGCTCCAAGGAGTGAGGAAATCAACCAAGGCAGTGAAACTCTGAATCTTGCAGTCTGCTGTGCTGGAGGAATCCTGTGAGACTTTGAGTCCCTAAGGTTATTCTTCCTCTCTATTATCTCTGTATCTCATGTTTTTGCCCTGTCTTCTAGAAGCACACTGGTGATGGACTCGTTCATCTTTATGAAGTATGCATGTTAAAACTGTATCCTGAACATTGTCATGACCAGACACACGTGGGCTCAGTTCCTTTTGAGGAATGCTAGGTGGATGAACTGTTCTATTGCTACTGCCTGAGCTCCTATTTCCAGTTTGAACATATTTGCATGTTATTTCCTGCTTCTTTGCATACCTCTGTGCTGTGCTATCACCTCTTCACATAGGCAGATCATACACATACCAAGCTATTGACTGTCACAAGAAAGGTGACTGTTGCAAATTAATTTACAGTAAAGGTATTGAATCAGCTGTCCCTTCAAATGCACCTTAGTCCATGAGTGTACAGACATAGCTCTTTGAGTGCTCACGTATGTAAGCACGTGGGCATAAATACACATACTCTCTGCACATAATTTAATTTTACTACACTGATTTTCCTTGTTATTCCTGCCAGTGATTTTTGATGGACTCCTTTCTTCTCTTCTTATTGATTCCTAAATTCCCCTCATGGCAAATTAATAGAAAAGACAATATATGGAGAAAGAAACTGAGGAAAATCCTTCTCTCCAGACAACAATGTACATTTCCAATGCATGCTATATGTTTTACTCAAGTAGGGTACATCCAGTATGTTTGCAAGGGATGTTATTCTGACAAAACCAGAACATAAGAGTGATTCACAGTGAAAACTGGTGAGGGAAATTTGTTATTTACAGTCAAAAAAAGTCCTCTGCAGACTTCTGACTACATAGCCTTTAATAAAGAAAAACAGTTAATAACAGTTGCTTGTAGATTTGCAGTGTTGAAGCAGAGGCATGGAATTGCATACATAATGGCATTGAAAAGCTTTCATCACTTGCAGAACTGACAAAAATTGTAGATATTTTAATATTTTATCCTGGCTTATTATGAGCTCGCATTTCTCTGTACTTACTAATAACTGAATGTATTGTGGCTTAAAAAGCTTCAATGCAGCCTACCTGAAGCTGGATACAGCTCACTACGAAACACTAGAGGGGAAGGGAGGTTGTTACAAAAGGCAAATGAGTGGATATGGACTAATAGGTCATATAGATTAGAAGTACTAACATTTTTCATAAGCCTGTGGTTTATGCCAAGATTAAGGCAGTGTGCCATATGTTGTCTATATGGAATTATTTCACAATTTTATTCCAGTTCTGTAACTAATCACTGTTCAGGTAGTACTATAGATATCTCTGAAGTGGTGGAGGAAGGTGTGTGTAATGGGAAACAACAGAGGAAAGCTAAAGCCAGAAAAATAGAAGCACAAATGGTTAGTAATGTCTGCACAACAACCTGTGGGTTCAGCTGCCAGGTATGACATGGATTCATGACTTCTTGAGCTCTCATTATAAGACCTGTACATAGCCTAGAGAAATGTTTTTGCCAAAGACAAGCTACTAGTCTAGGGTTAAGTGGTAAGTTCTGCTTTTACAGGAGTAAAATCAAATGAACTAATGATGACCCCTACTCTTAAAACAATAGAAGATCCTATCTGTGAGTCATGTTATTCCCTTGGTTTACAGGCTCTGCCCCCCAAAAGTTAGAATTTTAGCTAAAGGCTTAACGGACCTCAGAATAAAGCACTGGCTGATATTAATGCATGGGCTATGGTTCATGGGAAACATGGGATTTGTGTTATCAGATATCTTAGGGACTTTAGTTCTCTTTGACAACAGTTAAGCATCTTTCTGTAGGTCCACATTCAACCCAGAAGAGAAACGGAGTCCAAATAAATTACTTAAGTTGAATAACCTGATTTTAATGAGAATGTTTTAAAGTGTATAACTGTAGGAATGCTTAATGCAATGACAGCTTTCTCTTCATCAGACAGCAGTCCCTTCTGTGCCTTTGGTTGATACACTGTTATTTTTTCAACTAATCACCTCTTCTGTTAAGTAAATATATATTTTTATAATTCTACCCATCAAAAGTAAAGTTCTTGGTTTGGTACTGAATAATCTATTGGAATGATCTCCAGTTTCTAGGGGCTTGAAACTGTGTAGTTACTCAGTATAAATTTGAGTTAAATTTAGATTCAAATCACGTGAAATCATGCAGTAATCTAAAAATACATCCTGCAGAGTTTTGCCTATGTTTCCCAAAGACATATAAATAGCATTTACAGATATAGATCTATTATTGGTTTTTCTATATTTATTAAAAGAATATTCAGGTTTGGTATCCATGTTCAGTAATCATTTTCTGTCTTACACACATCCAGTAAAACCTGGAAAAGAATTAGTTATAGCATCTCCTCATATCAGGACCATTTTACTTCAAAATAATTCCATAAAGCACAATTTTGCCTGAAAACCTTAGAAGCAGTACAGGCAGATATTTCACAAATGATCCATGATGTTACATTGAATGTATTCCCAAAAAATGTTTTTTAAAGAACTGTTTTATCACACCATTCACCCTTGAAAATATCTACTCCTTCCAAATGCAGAAGATTGTCTCTTCTGGCAAGATCCAGTGTACTGAACAAAGGTTAAAAGCCAGGAACTCCTTAATACTAACAGCAACTTGCTCTGTCCCTTTAGTAACAGGTTTTTTTCTTTTAAAGAGGATATCCACCAAGTTAAACTTTTGGTGGAATTTTCCATGCAACCATGTTTCTCATAGATAATATATTCAAAAAGCCTACAGAAACTAAAGAAATCTTAGGTGGCAGTTGTGGAACTCATTTCACCTACTTTTTCCTTCTTAAATGATGATGCCCTTTCTGCTCCTTCTGTACTCAACTGTTGCAAAAATAAGGAGGCAACAAGCAGGCAACAAGCAGGTACTTCCAGAGATCATTATATGCCACTGAAAACAGGATTTGAGATAGAAAAATTAATTTCCTCTTCATTGACAGACTGCAGAGGGAGCAGTCCAACTTATTCCAGATGCCTGCGTTTTTGACAGCTATCATGACTGAGATGGCTGATTATTATTAAGATATACTGGAAATTATAACAATTTTTGACCATTGCATTATGCATTCTTCACCAAACAGTAGCACAGAGCAGTTGCATTCTTCTTTCCAGAATCAAAGTGTAATAGTTGGCATAATACAGATCAAGATGCTGCTACTGGTCTAGGGCTGCGTGGTAAGTTCTGGTAAGCATCTTTCACCTCTGTCCTCCAAGGTTCTCTCTGCATGAGTAAGTAAAAAAATGCACATGAAAATAATGGTTACTGGAACCCAGTTTTCTGTAATTCTGAACTGTTAGAGTGCCCATGAGCATAGTTTTGGCCTATGCTGACTGGCAGTCTGCCACTCTCAGGTATTATTTTGGAGTTAGTAATGGGCTAAAGCCTGCTCCTGACAAGCTATTTGGACGTAACTGTGTTTGGACAAAGTCTGGGACTCTGGGACAGTTTGGTATCAGTGCGTCAGAGGATAGTCCCAGCCATCACTTTATGACTACAGTGGCTTAGTTAGCTGTGCTCCCTTGCTTATCTTCATGAGACTTTTACCATTAGTAAAGCCTTTCTGTTGGGATTGGTCACAGCAGCTCTGCATGTTCTACAGAGACCAGGGTTTTGAGTGGTGTTTAGATTCTAAGTCATATATAATTGCTTTTAATATATTATGAGTATCCTATTGGTTCTGTCAAGCTAGCACATTGATGGCAACCTATTACATCAATGTAATTGGAAACTCAGTTCACTTAAGAATCTTTTAAACTTTTTTTTTTTTCAGTTTTTAACTTGATGAGCAAAAATAAAATGCCTACAGTACTGGCTACACAAGATGTCATTTATTTGAAAGGTATCTATCTATTTCCCAGCTTCATATAAAAACACTTTCAAGAGGTAACATCTGAACAAATGCAGTCTTTCTACAAACATTATGGTAAAAACCATTGAAATGCTCAGTGTTGAAACACTGTTCCATTTAGCTTTCCCCCTTCTCCCCTGAATCATGATTTTTTTTTCTAGTTACTAAGCATATCTCCCATTTTACTGCTGGAACACCCACCTATAGGATTTACATTATATAGCAATGTCTAGTATTTTATTGTGTGATCTTACAACTCAGAGTGTAGACTGCAGAAGTGATAAGCTGCAGATTGTTTTCTTTTGGACTAATATTTGCTTTCCTAATGACAATTAACTAAACCAGAGGCAAGTTATGTTTGTTGTCAAACCAAGTGTATAGTAATTCTGCTTCTTTATATTGTATCAGTGATACATTACAAATTTTGTACACTTGGCCGTGTGCAAAATAATGTTTGGTTGGCTTTTTTTTCCCCTCCAGATCTCTGGGGCTCCTAGACATCTCAGATAGGAGCTAGGAGCTTTTTGCTTTTAGCAAAAGAACTGCAATCTATAAGAAATACATTTTCTTATCCCACCTATCAATTCTGGAATTAACAGTGCTCATTCTTCAAATGTGCCAGTGGCTGCCATTTCAACTTTTAAATCATATGTCTAATGTCAGAAGTATTCAACATTTTATGTGAAATTATGTACTTATGTTAGACATCCAGGTGACACCACACCGAAGTCTGTTTATCCTGCTTTACTGATCATGTGTGAATTCAAAAAGACACTAAGAAGTTAAAGTGCAAAGATAACCTTCCTCGTTGCAGTGGAAGTTAAATGAATGCCATAGATTTTTCATCTATTTTTCATCAAAGTTTATGGTATAAGGTTCTGTGAGGACTGGGGAATGACACATTTAAACAGGGGGAGTGGAAGGGAACACTGCCAAAACATGGATTACAAAGCAACAAAATCTTAGGCCTAAAGGTTATTCAGAATGGTATTGTGTAAGTAAAGGAAGCAGATCTGCTGCCCAGCTGCTCCAAAGATGCCAACAGTTGTTTCAATCTTGCCAGGGGGCTAGATGCCAATGACAAAAATTAACATAGTGTAACATCTGTTTTTTGTGATTTCCACCCAAAAATGAGAAAAGAACATTCAGTTGCTTCAACACCCATGACTGAAAAGGACATAGTTTTTTTATTATCCTCTTTATCAAAATATGCTTTTGTGTACTGATGCTTTTCCCAGCCTCTTCAATGCGTGTCACATGTTTTACAGACTTCAGATCAATGACATTTTAGGCCTGGCATCAGGGCTCCTCCCCAGTCATAGCTGTTCATGGGGTCCTGAGTCCAGGGTGACTCGGTGTTCTGGAGCTCTTGGTAAAGGCCTCCTCTCACCTCCTCCTCTGCCAAATGTCTCAGTGAGGCAGCCAAGCATGCTTAATTCTTTCTCAATATCTGCTCACAGGGCAGGATGCTTCTGGCAGACACAACCAGTCTGTTGTAATTTACAGGCAACCTGATAAAACAGCTGTCCTACATTTCTGCAGTGCTGAACACCTTGAAGAAACATTTGGCTGGAAGCAATGTAAAACAACTTTGAAGTCATCTGAAGCAGAGGCTCCGTGGAAGCAAAGCATAAGAAAGAATGTAAAAAGTCACCAGGCATGATCAAACCTAGCTGTTAGATCCTTGCTCTCAGGAGCAGAATGCACTACTTCTCTTGTGCCTAACTCCCTAAAGAAAGAGAGAATCAGATGTTTCAGGATGGAATATGAAAGATCTAGCATATTTGAGAAAGGTATATCATTCTTCAGTTGTTTCCAGTCTTTTTTTTTCCTTTTCTTGGTTTAGAGGAATAGCCTGTGTTGCTATTGAATTTAAATCTGGTATTTCAAACCTTTTCTTCACTTTGCCAAGATCCTTTTGAATGCTAACCTTATCTTCTAAAATACTTGCATTCTTTACAAGTGCAGTTAATTCCATGATTCAGAGCACTGATGCATTTAAGATAGAATTGGACATGCTACAGACCCAACTTGATGCATCCTTCTATGCTGTCAGTGAAACACTGATAACTCTCCCCTGGCACACTTTTACAATGAGTTTTGTAACTGTGGCCAGGTAATTTCTTCTAGACCAAGTTTCTCTGCTTCCTTATTAGAATACTGTGGCAGATGTTATAATGTCTTAATAAAATGAAATTATATGACCACCTCAGCTTCTTTTGTAGCCTGTGCTAATCTAGAGCTGAATGAAATTAGACTGGCTTGATGCAATGTGCTGTTGATAAGACCATTTTGGCAGCTCTCAGCTTATATTTTCTGGTGCCTAAATTCTATTTTTTAAAGAGCTTACGTTAAGGTGCGTGGTCCATAATTCACCAGTTTCTCTTCCTTTTTCTGGCAAACATCCTTCTTGTTAGAGATGGGCACCACACTTACTCTTTCCAGTTTGCTAGAATTTTTCTTATTTCCACAAGGTAGCATTGATGTTGTCTCAGACAGTCCTTTAATGCATTCTTCATGTTTAACTGATTTGAAAACATCTAGCTTTATATACCCTGTGGCCTGTACTTTCCCAGTTAGTTAGAAGGTAAGATTTTCCTTCTTGATTTGAACAGTACTAGTCCCTTGCTCACCACAGGCCTTTCCTGTGAAAGCTGATGCAAAAAAACATGTTAAATACTCTTTACTCTATTGAGTATCATCTGTAGCTTTCCTTCCTATTGAGAAGCAGGCCAAGATTCTCCCAGCTCTACTAATCTATTTATAGACTAATTTCTTGCTATCACTGATGCATCTTGCAAGCTGAATTTCTTTTTGTTTCTTGGCTTCCAGAGTCAGCCCCTATTTCCTTCAGCAGTTATTCTTAATGCTATGACATAGTTTGTGTGTATTTCCTTCTTGTAAAGTCGATGTGAAATTCACAAGCTAGCTCAGCTGATCTCTTACCACATTGCTTATACTTCATCTGGATTCCTCTGTGTGTGTGTGTGCCTGTGTGGGTGTGTGCCCTTTCTCTGAAGGACAGCTTTCCTTAACTGCTGCAGTTTTCTACAAAAATCCCCCAAATCCCTATGACCAGCAGCTCCTGCAATCCATGTGATTCTTCTAATTACCCACAAAAGAACTCATCTACTAATCCTTCTAGTTCACTGACCTATTTTAAACCCCCAGAGTATTAGCACCTTGTTCCTTTCCTCTTCAATTATTAACTGGACACTTGCATCTAGTCAGTCCCTCCCTATACATAATATGGCTGGATAAACACTGGACAAACCTACCATATGAGCCACCTCTTTAAGCCTCTGTTGCACAATTAACTTGTTATCTTGATCATCTTGTAAGATATCTGTGCTAATGCAAGAAAGACAGGAAATAAAAGGGAAATAGGTGGACATCTTCAATGGAAAGACTCATTAATTCACTTCACACTTTTATGACTTTTCCATAAATGGCACTATGCATGCCTTTGAATTTAGGTTCTTGTCAAAGTCATTGGCACTTACACATATCTAAAATCATAGAATTGTTTAGATTAGAAAAGACTTTCAAGACCATTGTGTCCAACTGTTAACCTAATACTAAGTCCACCATTAAACCATGTCACAGTATCACAGTATCACAGTATGCTAGAGATTGGAAGGGACCTCGAAAGATCATCTAGTCCAATCCCCCTGCCGGAGCAGGAACACCTAGATAATGTTACACAGGAATGTGTCCAGGCGGGTTTTGAATGTCTCCAGGGAAGGAGACTCCACAACCTCCCTGGGCAGCCTGTTCCAGTGTTCCGTCACCCTCACTGAGAAGAAGTTTCTTCTCAAGTTTAAGTGGAACCTCTTGTGTTCCAGTTTGTACCCACTACCCCTTGTCCTATCATTGTTTGCCACTGAGTAGAGCCTGGCTCCATCCTCGTGACACTTCCCCTTTATATATTTATAGACACTAATAAGGTCACCCCTCAGTCTCCTCTTCTCTAAACTATAGAGACCCAGCTCCCTCAGTCTTTCCTCATAAGGGAGATGCTCCACTCCCTTAATCATCTTAGTTGCCCTGCGCTGGACTCTCTCCAGCAGCTCCCTGTCCTTCTTGAACTGAGGGGCCCAGAACTGGACACAATATTCCAGATGGGGTCTCACCAGGGCAGAGTAGAGGGGAAGGAGGACCTCTCTCGACCTACTAACCACCCCCCTTCTAATACACCCCAGGATGCCATTGGCCTTCTTGGCCACAAGGGCACAGTGTTGGCTCATGGTCATCCTGTCGTCCACTAGGACCCCCAGGTCCCTCTCCCCTACACTGCTCTCTAACAGGTCGTTCCCCAACCTATACTGGAACCTGGGGTTGCTCCTGCCCAGATGCAGGACTCTACACTTTCCCTTGTCCCTGTTATGGCCCAATCTCGCAACTTTCCTTCATGAGTGTAATGAAATTCTATTAAGTGGCACATCCAGTGCCGAGTATCTTTACCCTCTTGATCTTCATGGAAAGGGAAATACAGTCCTTGCAAAAGTACTCCAAGGCTTGGGATGAAGAATTGTCCTCATCCTTAGTGATGCAGGTTGACAATATTTCAGAGTCAAGACAGTTCTTGTGGAACTGCCTGCACTCATCACTGTTATGTACATTGTGATACTTGTCAACACCTTATATTTAAAACTCCATCCTGAAACTTGTGTTTAGTAGCTCTTTAGAGCTGTTGGTATAGTGGCTTACCGACCTGTTTGCCTAGACGAATTCTGCTGCTTTGTTGTAAGGAAACGCTGAATCCTGTGGTGAATTAATAGTGGGACTTTTCATTGTATGGCATTGCTAACTTAGGTTCTAAATGTTGTATAGAAGCGTTAGCATGGTTGTGTGCCTGTGCCTGAGGAAGTTCTGCCTGTTGATAGGAATAATTCTCCAGAGAGCAGCACCACATTGAACTTTTGGATCTGAAAATGGCTCAGCCACAGTTCAGTCTCTGCACTGCGTTTTGTGTCATGCTTTGTATGCCCAGAATGAAGCTTAAGGCCTTATGTGCATCTTGAATAGTGGGATTTCAGAAAAAGTAATCAGTATTGCTACTCATGAGATTTGACCTTTATGTTTTCTTTAATCTCTGTTCAGGCACTTTGGGAGAAATTCACACCCTTGCTGAAGGAAAGATTAAAACTCCTTCATTGAAATGTTAGCGAGTTTAGAAAGGTAATGTGTCCTCTTGGACTTTACTGTTAAAACATCATTCTCTGCTCTCTCCATTCCACCACTCATTTCTTTTCTATTGTAATTTTACTACCTTTATCAAGAGCAGACCTGATTCTCCTGTGCATCATGCCCTGTGTATGCAAATGTTGCACCTTTGGGAATTAGTCTGACTGAGATGACGGATTTATTTTACCTGATGATAACATCAATACGCGGTTTTGGAGACCTGTTTCTGCATGCTGTTCACTCTTGCAAAGTGGTTGTCAAATCCTATCCTGATTTTCTCAGGTATATGTGTGACTCTCTGGAGGTCAAGGCAGGGAAGAATCACACTTATGACACTTGGACGCTGTTACATTGTAGTGGGACCTGGTCAGCTGAGAGTTTGTGCTTTTCTCCAAATAGATAACTGAATGTGTCTGTGCTGTGTCGAGCTTGGCTTTTAAGCTGGGTTTGCATCCAGCTTTTGCACAAGGCTGGTTATGTAATACTGCAGCAGCATGGAAAGACAAGAATTACTTGATGAGGAAAGTGACAGTGGAATGGAGCACTGAATTTCATTATAAAGGTGAACAACTTCAGTTTGTGAAAGCTAAGAGAATGAAGTTCTTCAACACGGATTATTTGGATTAGAGGATAATTGTACCAAGCAAAATGTCCATCTCTGTGTGCATGTAATAAACTGGTGTAGCCCATGGATTTAATTCAGTGACCTGATAAAAAGCATGCATAAATACACACTTAGTATTTGATCTATGATTCCTGTGATCCTGGTTTGGTGAAAGTAGTTGACCAATTACAATAGTTAACCATGGCATTCTTCTGACATTCAGAAATCCCCAAGTAGGCATAGCTGTGTGATCATTAGTAGCATGTGGAGATTACACTGGAAGCTTTTGGAATCTGATCTTCATTCATGGCACTAGACTGAAGGCACTAAGAGCCAGCCAGCATAGTACAGAATAGCTATATTGTCTATGTCAGCAAAGAACCTGACCAAGACTGGGAAAACACTCTAGTTCATCTGTGGGTCAACTTCTTGTACCTTGCCCACCCGTTCTGAGGAGCTAGCTCTGTAGGGATACAATTTCTGCCTGGTACAAGATTGCTATATTCAGCAGGTCTCTGACATTTTTGTCTTCTGGTGTATAATCCATTCTGTCCAACACCAGAGAGAATGCATGGCATGCAAATCAGGAGTTACTTTGGCCTGCATCTCTTTTCATCATACCTTCTTTTTATGGCACTGTCAATAATGTAGAGCTGTAAGATGCTGCGTGCTGCATTTACTGTAGCAATGCTAGGCTTGAAATGTTCTTTCTGTGGGAGTTGCTAGAGGCAGCAGAGCTTCACACTGAGATACTCCTTAAAAGTTCAAAGTGTTAATAATTAGGAGAAACCATTATTTTACTGTAAACTGAATGTGTCATTTGAACACTCAGAGTTTTTGATGAGTCTGAGAGAGAATAAACAGAGCCCTACAACATTGCTCTCCCAGTCATTGTCCTCACAGTGCTGCTTTGCTTCCTAAACTGAAACTGTTTTCTGTTTTCTTTTTAGTAAGGACTGTGTTCTTTAATCTTGTCCCATTGCCTGTAGAAGGAGTACAGGTTAATAAGGGCTATAATTGCTTTCTGCTTAGAAAATGGAGTACCCTGTCTCCTTGTAGATGGTGCTCTGAAGTGTTCTTAGCACTTCTTAGCACTTCACCCCTGCATGCTCTTGGGGACAAAATATGTCATTCCAATAGGAGACCGAATATATCATTCCAGTGGAAAATGAAAACCATTTCAGTATTAGTGAGGGCATGTACTAGGAGATAGAGTTTATGCACTTCTAATCTGGGCAAATTAAAATTTGCCTACTCCTCACAACAGGATAATTGGTTCACTTTTCAACATACCTTTATACCCCTGAGCTTTCTCATTAATATGCATTGAGGAAAAGAAAAGAAGACCTTCAGGAGGAATGTGGAAAGTCCCTCCAAGTGTGAAGGGTAACTGTGGCACATTTTCAGAGGACCAGTGGGGATAAAAGGCTTTGTTTAGCAACCTTGACAAAATGAATGAAGAAAAAATGCTTTTTACTACAGATATAAGGATCAGGAGAAGGAGCATGGGGAAAAGAAGAGAGAGAAAGATAAGCCACTTGAAGGTGAGTAAATAATGAGTATTTAGTTTATTTCAGTACCTGAAACAGGTCTGGGGGCCCAGGGTGTATCCAGACACACCTGGGTTCATGAAGTTAAGAAACAAGCTGGAGAAAGAAGTTTGATCAAAACCAAAGCAGTGCAGGGGTATATTTGTTTCAGAATTCCTTGTAATGCTCTTGCTGTGCTTTTATTAGTGGACTGAACTGTCAGTAATTTAATTCAAGTCACTACTGAAGCAGTGTAACTCAATCAGAAATTATACTGTCTTAGAAAAAAAAACACTGATTTTGTGATAGTCAGTGCAGTTGATACACATTTTCAATTATTATCCCACAAGGCTATGTCTATGAGGAAAATATCACTATGCTAAAGCACTTCCACAAAGATTGATATAGGTTGACAAAATTTAATTGTTTCAATTTATTCCCACTGAAATGAGTGGGAAAACTCTCATTCACTTCAAAAGCAGCAGATACCTTTTATGTATGACTGGCATAAAAAAAAATACAGTTGAAAGTATAAGAAGAAAACAAGCTAATGGTAAGGACTCGGAAATAACCAAAACAAAACGCTTATGCACCTATATCCTATATATGCCCAGATAGCTCTATGGACTTCAGTAGTGCAAAGCTACTCATAGAACAAACATTTGCCAAGTGATCGATTAAACATTTTTAAAATTATATTTGTTTTGCTGCAGATGAGTTAAAAGTTTCTCCAAATTAAGCAGCTTACCATTACAGTGCACATGCACATGGAAAGAATATAGCTAAAGTATTTAGCAAGGGTAGGAATTTTACAAAGGTAACATCTTATACAGGAAAATTCCAAATCCATTTCTGGGCTACTTTCTGCAGGAGAAAGCTTTACAAATGAAAAATAAAACTTCTAGAAATATGACACAAATTTGAAAAAGGTTGCCAAGTAATCATTTTATGATAGACTATTCACACAGAAAAATCAAGTTATACCCTGAGAATCATCCAAGTTAGCAGCAAAAGACAAGGATATTCGAGGTGGAAGGAATAATGAAATTTAAAAATGAGAAGAATAAACATAAGAATATTAAAAATCCAAATACATACGAAGTTTCCCTATAATTGTAAACAGGAAAATGATACACCTTCCTTTTAAGAAAGATAAGAAAGTAGATGTAGGGAATCACAGTCCGATTAGCCATTCTTCAGTCCTTAGGAAAACTATGGAGGATACTCTCAAAAAAGCTATTTGCAGACACACAAAAGACAAGAACATGATCAGAAATGGTCAGCTTGGATTTACCCCTTGGTAAATCATGCTTGGCCAATCTGACAGACTTTTACAATGAAATGACAAGGTCTGTAGATTAGGGGAGAGTAGCAAGTTTTAGAATACTTTTGACACTGTACCATAGCTTCTGCTAGCCAAACAAGAACAAATGGGCTGTATAGGTGGACTGAAAGAAGGGGTGGAAAATTGGCTAGACCTTTAAACTTGAAGGGTCAATGGCTCAACATCCAGCTGGAGACCAGTAACGAGTGGCGTCCCTCAGGGATCGGTGTTGGGACTGGTCTTGTTCAACATCTTCGTTGCTGACATGGACAGTGGGATTGAGTGCACCCTCAGCAAGTTTGCCGATGACACCAAGCTGTGTGGTTCGGTTGATATGCTGGAGGGAAGGAATGCCATCCAGAGGGACCTTGACACGCTTCTGAGGTGGGCTGATGCCAATCTCATGAGGTTTAACCATGCCAAGTGCAAGGTCTTACACCTGGGTTGGAGCAATCCCAGGCACAGCTACAGGTTGGGCAGAGAAGAGATTCAAAGCAGCACTGAGGAGAAAGACTTGGCAGTGCTGGTTGATGAGAAAATGAACATGAGCTGGTTTCAGTGTGCTCTTGCAGCCCAGAAAGCCAACCGTATCCTGGGCTGCATCAAAAGGAGCGTGACCAGCAGGTCCAAGGAGGTGATCCTGCCCCTCTACTCTGCTCTTGTGAGACCTCACCTGGAGTATTGTGTGCAGTTCTGGTGTCCTCAACATAAAAAGGACATGGAACTGTTGGAACAAGTCCAGAGGAGGGCCACAAGGATGATCAGGGGACTGGAGCACCTCCTGTATGAAGATAGGCTGAGGAAGTTGGGGCTGTTCAGCCTGGAGAAGAGAAGGCTGCGTGGAGACCTCCTAGCAGCCTTCCAGTATCTGAAGGGGGCCTATAGGGATGCTGGAGAGGGACTCTTCATTAGGGACTGTAGTGACAGGACAAGAGGTAATGGGCTAAAACTTAAACAGGGGAAGTTTAGGTTGGATATAAGAAGGAAATTCTTTCCTGTTAGGGTGGTGAGGCACTGGAATACATTGCCCAGGGAGGTTGTGAATGCTCTATCCCTGGCAGTGTTCAAGGCCAGGCTGGACGAGGCCTTGGGTGATATGATTTAGCGTAAGGTGTCCCTGCCCACGGCAGGGGGGTTGGAACTAGATGATCTTAAGGTCCTTTCCAGCCCTAACGATTCTATGATTCTATGATTCTATGATTTCAAGTCTAACCCCCAAGGTTAACAAGGTGGTCCATGGGGGCTGATAGCTATTGTGACCAGCTCTAAAGGCTTCATCAGAGACCCAGACAACAGGACTGAAGATATCTCAGCCAGCCTCCAGATTACACCAAACTGGAAGGAGCAGTTGATGCACAGGGAGGGTAAGATGTTCCTCAGAGGGGTCTAGACAAGCAAGAGGAATGAGCTATCAAGAATCTCATGAAGTTGAACAAGGACGAATGCAGAGTCTTGCATGTGGGGAAGAGCAAGCTATGCATATGTACAGACTGGGAACCAACTCGCTGGTAGCAGCACTGCAGGATAGGACCTGAGAGTTCTACAGGAGGCAAGTTGCACAAGGATCAGCCATTTAACCTTATGGCAATGAAGGGTGAACATATACTGTGATGCATTAGTGACAAATCAGCAAGCAGGTTGACTGAAGGGATTATTCCCTTCTGCTTGGTACTGGTGAGGTTTAATTAGAGACCTCCATAAGTCCCTTCTAATCTATTTTTTCTATAATCCTGTGAAATGATTTTTTAATACTTATATTCAGTACTGTTCATTAGGTTTTGTTCTGAGTTCATTAGAGGTCCATGATAGGGGTTAAATTAGAGTAATAACTATACTTGAGCAAGAGTCGTTTTACATGGACCAAGATCCTGGAAGTTGGTAGGACATGGGAGATGAGGTCTTTTATTACTGGCACAGAGGAAATATTCATAGGCAATATAAAGGTAAGTTACCTCTATACACACTTTTATTTGGGGAGAGAAACTTTTTAAACATTTCCTTTAACTTTTAGTTCTAATTTTGACCTCTCTACTAATCTTTAATACATGTTTATCTAGCTGCATCTGAACTATACTGTTCTCCTCCTCTTTGCTTCCTATGTTGGTGTGTAGGATTAAGCAAAAGTGCTAATTCTAGGTTATTTAGCATGGCTTTGGTAATTACAGTTATAAATGGAGAGTAAGGTTTGAAGTTTAGCTTTGGGTTTTGTGGTGAGGGTTTTTTTGTTTGTGGTGGGGTTTTGTATTTGGTTTGGGTTTTGTTGTGTTTTTTGTTTTTTTTTTGTTTGATGGCACATCTTTAGCAATGATGCTCAACTGACTATGAAGCCAATCAACAAAATCCAGTCTTTAAACTCTGGCTATACTGAACTGTGGCTTTGGGAACAACCACACTCAACTTCAAATTTCACTGAAATTAAAAACTGGCCTGAAGCCAGAAAACTAGTTGTTGTAGAAAGTTAAAGGTCTTCCTCTATGTAATTTGCAAAAAGAGAAGCCCAATTTTTCTCCCTCTACTGTTCATAAGGGGTCCACCTGTGGCCTTTTTTTCAAGAACGAAATGAAGGTTTCTTGTCATGTCAGTTGCCAGTGTTTGCTCTCACCTTTCCCAACTGCACAGCCCAGCTCCTTAGGTTTACTTTGTCTTGAGCTGTATGAGGTAGCCTTGCCTATGTATTTGGCATTTTAATGTGCCTACTGTTCAAGAAAATATTTTTTCATTAGCCTTAATCTAATGTTTGCTTATGACTGAAAAGGTTCTCTTTACACAGGATTTAGTCCAGCATGATTACAAACCATGATATCTCTTTCAGGCATAATACAGTTTCCTCTCTCTCAGTTTCTCCTTCAGCATAGTGATCCTTATAAACAGCTGATCTAAACATTTTTTTGCTTTACTTTTAAATTGACGGAATGGATAAACTTTTTGCCATAAATTGATACGGATCTGATCCTGCACTATTGTTTATGGAAAACTCAAGGGAAAGTAGCAATAGCATACATCTGACTTTACTGTGAACTTTTAAAAAGAATTATGGTATTTCACTGCTTGATGTGAGGAAATATAACAGATGACATTTTTTATGATTCCAATTTGACCATTTCAGCTGTGCTCACCTTGACCGCTGTTGACTGACATCACATGCAGGTTGCAACAGCCATTAATTTTAAAATAATGTGCTTTTAAAGATATTTTAATGTTTATTCACAAATCCATGCTTTGGAACTAAAGCAAGATGATCTTTATTAAAGGTCAAGCAGAAATACTCAGGCTCCAACTCCTGGTAAATGTTTGAGTTGATACACAGCCATCTCTGTTGAAAATATACCATGTGCTTGCATTATGGCAAAATGTGAGAAACTGCATCTTAAAATCATCATGAAGGAAAATTATTTGGAATATTTGTAGACATTTCTAGAATATGTTAGTTGATCCCTTTCCCCCTATCTGCTGGCCACACCCTTGCAACTATGTAGCATAGACAGGAACAAAGTTTAGGCTGGATTATGCAAAGATTTCCAATGACAGTTTTAAGTAATGAAGTCCTCCTGTGATCTACTGAGGAAGCTGTATGTCAGACCTCTATCTCCTATATACTAGCCTATTTAAAATAAATTTACATTTAAGATCTGATATGAAACCCATTGAAGTTAATGGAAAGATTTTAATGTTCTTTGATTAAAATGCATGTAAAAGATCACATATTTTCTGTGATTCTATTTCTGTTACAGCTTGGCAAGATTTACTATGCATACATATTTCCAGCAAGGCTTCCTCCAGGGTTTTTTTGTTATTATTATTTCCCCTCATGATAATATCATACATCTTTTCTTTTCAGCATCTCTAAGGTCCTACCTGATTTTCCTACTAGCCAGCAGCTTAATTCTCTTCTAAGATGTGAGCTGTGTGTGACTCCCCAAACCCACCAGTTTGGCTTCTGCATGCAGCTGTAATTTAAAACAAAACAACAACCAAGCAATGGCTTCTGAGCTTTACAAACTGTTCAAACCAGAATTTATTCCTAATTCTCTCTCTCTGCTTATATATTTTTTAAAAGTCTTTGACTTTATGAAGTATTTTAGTTTAAATTCTGGTTGGAGACGTATCAGTTCATATCTGCTGTTGTTACATCTTCATGAAAGAGCAAAGCTATTTCTTGCAGCAAACACTGTTGGAATGCAGTGCAACAATAATATATATTTGCCATTTATACACAATGCATACTATTTCTTTTCTGGATAGCAGTTTAGAATACCTTAGTAATTATTTTTCTATATCCAGAAGGCAAAGGCTTTGGTAGTGTTAAGTTACAGGATTAACTGCTGTAGCTTCCTGTGAAATGCATTTCTGAGCCCTGTGATCTGGCAAGAGATGGATTCGAAGTAAAACCATGAATTTGCTAGTTGGAAGGTGTAGAGATAAGGGAAATAGTGATCAGCAACACCTAGATGTTGCAAATCAGCCTGGTTTTCAGTGAGCCCCCCCAGAACTGTGCAATGGACTGTTCCAAATATGGGAGTGTTTATGGGCCTTTGTCCTTTCCCATTTTTGAATGTCTTTATTCCTTTTCTCTTGATCTCTTTTCCTTCCTACCTGCTCCAAATTTTGGCCATCTTAAATTTTTGCATAGCTTTGCAGTCTCTGACTAGCAATGAAGAACTCAGTCAGACTAGAATTTGGCACTGGGATGGTTTGTGGTGACCTCTTAAAAGTTCGAGTCCAGTTTTAGAGAACAAAGTAATGGTAATGCATGCCTGGAGAGCAGTTACATGAGAGCCATGTTCTCACACACTGCATGGCACTCACAAGTGCAAAGTCAATGTTTATTAACAACTACCACAAATTCATATTGTAAATATCCTACACGTAATTACAGTTACCATCACTAGAATACTGCAGATACTGTAGGAACATTTTCTTAGTAACCATGATCTTCTGTTTAATTGTTTTCCTTTCTGATTCAGTGGTATCTTTGGTATATTTCTGGAAAGTAAATTAACATTGCCTTGTTTGTAATCCTGAAAGACTTCTGATGCACTTTATACTTTAATGCAATTATGCCTAATAGATGGAATACAGCGGCTTTGCAGAGATTGTATATATCCCTGCAGGATACTTGGCTGAGATAAACATGTATCTAGTTTATTTAACATGATTAACTACTTGGAGTGTTAGAATTCTTATATAGTAATTCACAACAGCCAGGGATTGCAAGATTACTGGAGAGACACTATGTTCTACAAGACAGCCCCAGTTTGATGTACACACCACACTGGGTAGTGCTGATGGGCTGCTATCCAATAGCTTCATTTCTCCTCCTCCCCTGTAAAAATGATGGTGGGTGAAGATTTGATAATCCCTGTTCCAACTCAGTAAAGGATAAATGACACATTTTATTTATTTCCCATCTAACTGATATACTTTCCTGCATTTATACCAGAGAAAGCAAGCAGCATACTAAGGAGACTACAGCACTAGGACTGTACCAAAGCTGGCACAGTTTCCTTTACTTTCCTCCCAGTTCAACCTCCTTTCCTCTCTGCGTTGACACAGAGGTCATGGTTCAGAGTCCATTGCAATTGATAGCAATCTTGGTCCTTAAATAGCCACTGTTTTTAAGTATTAAGAAAGGTTTCCTTCCATTTCCTTGCATAATTATGTTCTCCCTGCTCCTGCTGTTGGTTCCAGCTCTGATAGTCTAAGGCCACATCTGAAACCAGGAAGCACTGAGCTACTCCTATGTTGCAGCTGGAGAGTATCAGAAACAATGGGAGAAAAAATAAGCCTGGCTTCTACATAATCTGATATTTTTATAATCTACCCAGGAAGACAGTGATGTAGGACCATGCAAATGAAGAAGTTTAGTGGGCACAGTTCTGTGTGGGAGCTCTGAAGACAGGGATTCATCTCCCACACCTTTTGCATCTGTAAATTGCCACATTGAATTAATTACTTGAGAGGCAACCCCTGAAACTTAAGGCACCAAAATTTGACATCTCTTCTAGAAGCCTATTGAGATCTTTGGTAGACTAAAGTTGCCCTTTAGAGTTGCCCTTTATCTTTTCACAGATGATATAGGGATCCCAGGGATGTTATACTTCCAAAGCAGGCATTGCCTTTTGAAGATCTTTCTGTGAAAATCTGGACCTATGGAAGTCAATGGGGAATTACCTTTGCATGTCCAGACAGCTATTGAGCTGGAAGAAGAAGGTTTTTCATTACAATCATTTAGCATAAATGCTTCTTTTCAAGAATGGGAAATTGATCTGACAAGCTGATAGAAACTGCAGACTCTGTGTGTCAAGGAGGGGGAGAAAAAGCAGGAAGGTAGGAAATACCACTATTTTCTCATTCTTCAGGTTAATACTTTGAGGAATAATTTGGCAATTGCTTGTTGTTCTAATGAGCCCCTCCTCTTTATTATGATAAATACTAAATTATATGATAATTCCTCCTCTGCTTTCACTGACAAAGTTGCCTGTTTTGACAAGATACAATATTATTCTTTCTTAAATGGGAATCAAAAAGCAGAGGATTTCCTGCAATGCTGTAAAGTGCTCTGAACTGGTGAGCCTAATGCAGGGATGCTTATGATAAAGCACTGCAGAACACAGTTGATTAGAGCATTGAATTAACTGTGCTCTCATGCAGTCTCTCTCTCATCATCTTCTTGATTCTTTCAGCCTCTTATTTCACCCTTTCCATCTGCACATTATTGTTTTCTTATCCAGAAGTGTTTTCTTTTGAGAATTCAGCACAAATGCCAGCACTTGACTTTCATCAGAAAATAAGCCCCAGCTTTCTGCTCCAGAGAGTCCCAGCAAATCCTGCACATGGTGGCTTCTTCAGGTCAGGCTACAGCAGTCTATGTAGATTAAATGAATTTGGAATAATACGGAACAGCTGTATAAACCTATGATCTTTAGTGTTTATTTGCCTATGAAATACTGTTGCTGCTGTGACAGTAGCAATTAGTACTAGGACTTCTTTTTCTAAAGGCATGGTTGAACTTAAAGACCCAACATCATCAGATCAAAAGGTATGAAGTGAAATCAGTCAAGATTAAGGCTGTTTCTGTAGGCCTGTGACAGGATGTAGAACCATATCCAAGCTTGTGCTAAAGCACCTTTCCCCACCCATACTGTCATCAACCACTGACTTTAGCCATGGGGCATGTGAAGATCAGGTGGCACTGCCTCAAGGCCAAACAGCAAAGATCACATCTACATTTGTGCCAGCTCCTGCAGTCTCTCTGTTAGAATGAGTCAGATACTTCTTCGGTTGGAAGACTTTTCTGAAGGCTCAGATGTCCACGTACATGTCAAAGTCTAAAGCTGAGGTCTCTTAGCATGAACCACTCACTGTGCACATGACAGAAAGGGTAGGTAGGTCATTTACAGTACAGATTAATAGCAGGCTTTCTGGCTTAAATATTTGAATGAGACTTCACTGTTTGCACTAATACTTACAGTGCTATTAATGCAAATGCTCTAAAAAACTTAAATCTCTGTGGAATTGTAATTTACTCCCATGAATTGCAAGCTACAAGTGAAAATGTCAGAGTTTTCTGACTGCAAGGCTAATTCTGCCCTCAGATATACTACATAATTTTCCTACCAAAGTGAGATAAGAAAGTAAATGTTTTTTGGAAGAAAATAATATGAAACCAAAGAATGGTGTATATTGTGAATTTACATTTCCAGCCAGATACTTCCATTCATTTTGCAGTAGTGCAAGCCTGATAACACGAGTCTTTCATTTTCTAATACTAAGGTTATATTTATTATCAGGATAGGGCAATGTGTATTCTGAGGGCACTTCTGATCTTATTATCAATCAGACCCACAGTAATAGTATGATTTCTAGTCTTGGATGCTTATATCAGGAATACCATACTGTACCTCAAACCTGGGTCTACCACTAATGTCTGACCCGAAGTTGTAACTGGCAAATAGCAGCAGGGAATCAATGGGCTTTTATCCATTTTTAATCCAAATATCGATTTACTAATACTGTAGAGCAAACTTCTGTTAGTGGCTCTCCTCATTTGTGTCAGAGCTTCTTCAGCAACCTTATGGCATGAATTGGGGGTTCTTCAGTCAGGACTGTGTACAGTCCTTGTACTCATTCAGATTTTCACTGAAATTACTGGGCATTGTGTGATTCCAAGGGTCCATTTACATGAACTGCTGGTAGAAATTGTCTATCTTTTAAGACATTTAAAATTTACTCCTTTTTTGTCCTGTATCTGAAGACAGGATGTTCTGCTGGTCATATGTAAAAGCTTGTAAATAGACTGCATGTTACTAGCTAGCAAAAATTAATTCTAATGAGACCTTAAAATGTAAACAAGATGTATTTCCTTAGTTGTCATATTTCCTTGTCCCTGTGTGGTATTCTGCCAGGCAGGCCATGGGTGATGAGTTAAATGAGGATGGTGCTCTGAGCCTCCTTATGGTCATGATTCATACCTGCAGCACAGCACCTTTGCAGCTGCCATACTAATGTATATGACTGAAAAATTCTAGTCTCAGCACATGACCTTTGACTACAGAAGTTTTCCTTCTCCAGCCCCTGCACTGACAAGCCTGCTCCCATTCACCTCCTGCAGTATGCTGGGTGGGGGCAGTGGGGGGTGGGGGTGGGGTGGCCTGCTGTGTGTCTTTTTGACAGAGACTCCACAACACTGCTCCATCAAAAGGCTTCAAGCTTCCATGACAGCCAGCATGCTTGGGCACAATTCAAAATTGCAGCAGTGTGTGGAAAAAATGGAGTTAGTAACCTTTTATTTTTTTATACTTTTATTCCAGCTATTCAAAACACACATGTAATAAAATTGTATTTCCAATAGCAATAGCATTCCAGGAAAGCATCTGATGGCTTTTTTGGGGGAAAAAAGGAAAAAAAAAAAAAAGTCTTCCAGGAATTTACTATCAAGTGAGAATGAGATTAAAACTATTTTTCTTGTGTTTACTGTTTGGTAAATTTAGCATTCATTGTTTAAGAAACATCAGTCTTTTTCTGCATGATCAATATTTAGATATTGACACTTAATATACTAGGATTATTGTTCTCTAATATCAAACTGCCTCCACCAATAAAAATTGTACATCCACATAAATGTAACAAACACATTAACCTAAACAATATCTCTTCTTTAAAACTGCCAGTGTCTAATTGTCCCAATTAAAAAGCAACATTCAGTAGCAAGCAGATGAGGAAAACACTGAACAGAGCTCCCAAGCTTTTAACAACAATGAAAATAAATATATATATATAAAAAAAATGTTCTCTATTATGCTTCAACCTTATTACTTAATTTATGTGGGACATAGTTTATGTGGGAAAATGCTATTATGAATTCTTTTACTTCTTACTTTTATAGAAGCATGTAAACAACTCCTGAATAAAAATCTGCTTGTATGAGTAAAAATACCAAGAGAAGATCATGACAAACTCAGTAACCTTACACCAACAGTGTCCAGAGTTTCTAAGTACTTTAAAGGTGAAAAAACAACATAGAGCTTGTACCTGTGGAAAATTTGAATAAATCCCTTGTGATGGATATTTTATGAAAATATAAATGAAATTCTATTTCTCTTGCATACTCTGAAGGAGAGCTCTTGTCTTCCTTCCAAAACACCATGTTTCAATGCAATGAATATAAAACAAGGCTACAAATATGTGCTTATGAAAAACAAGCGTTTTCTGCAGTGAAATTATGTATCTTTTGAAGCTCATATTGAACATGATGTAAATGCACTGGCAGTAATTGTACAAAAAATTCTGCCTTTTACTAAACTGATTGAGGTTGTAATTGTGGGATTTTCTTTTGATTTTTCTATGACTTTTTTCTTATGTCGCTTATAAGGCTAAATATTTTTGTAATTATCTGATAAAATTATTCTCACACTGCAGGAGTATTGCCTTATATAACACAATCAATAGCTTCAAGTATTATAAATGATCTAGCAAATGCCCTGAAGAGTTGTATTCTATTACTTCTCCTCATTTTCCCACAGGAAAATAACGAGTTTCCAAGCCCATACTTTCAGTTCTGTCCTTTATTTTCATACTACCCGTGATATAGGTCTGAAAATGTGAGGCCTGTCTCTGAGAAATTCAGGTCTCCATTTCCATAAAGGCTTAACTCATTGGTTCACTCGGCTTGTTAAGAAGTGTAGCTAGGGCAAAATGTGGATCTACAGTTAAAACGTCTTCAACTTTTTATTCTTAGAGATGAATTTGCTTGGAGTCCCTGTATAAGCACAAATCCTGACAAACGTCCATGCTTGAATAGGACTCACCTGTGTGGTTGCCACTGCTTAAGCTAAGACTTATTTGAAACAGACAATTCATAACAAAGAAGGAACCCAGTCGTTCGTGTGCTTTGACAGCTTATAGTTAAAGCCTAACCTGAAAAGGCTGGGGATTTGGACTCAAAACCCAATAATTCTACATGTACCTATAGTTTACTGCCTATCAGGACTGAGGCAAGATTAAATAAATCTTGTTTTCTTAATGAAAAAAGAACATCCTGACACAGTGAACACATAAAAGTGACTAATCCATCTCTATCTTCCCCAGTGAATATTATTCATTATGCTGTTTGCTTTTCTAGATTTTTTTTTTTGGTAGTCTGAAGCAATAATTGCATATGTAACTACTAGCATGAGATACGTATAGGAAAACCAAGCCAATAATTTACAACCTATCAGTGCTTTTGCTTTTGGTGAATTATCACTAACCTGAATACTTTCCCCCCCAACTTTGTGTAGTGCTTTAAACTGGTCACCAAATGTCTAAGGAGAACAGTTCTTTAACAGGAGGTGTTTTAATGATTAGCTGATTGTGTCTGTCTGACCAGCACAAACTCCAGCTCTCTAATCTTGCACCTCAGCAATAAGATAGCTTCTTAAGCTAAAAGTGCAATTCCTTCAAGTGAAATTTTGCCAAGTGCAATTTCTCAACAAGTTTTCTTAAGGAAAACAAGTCAAGAGCACATATTTTTCAATTTCTGCAGGACATGTTTTATGAATGTCATGTATGTGAACAGTCCTGCTGGGGAACCAGTTAGCCATAACAGGTTACAGAGAACCCCTGTGAAAGAGTCTTAAGAAGCAACCTCTGGGAAAGAGTTGTAAGAAGCAACCTCGAGCAAGTTCGTGTGAAAGATGTTAACATTTGTTAACATGTTTGCTCTCAGCTCCTCCATGCATTTGGCTCAGGAAAGTTTCGTGGCCCGAGGTGCGGCTTTCTCTGGCTCCCTGCACCCAGTGGAAAGCAGCACCGTGCTCAAGGCGGGCTCTGGCAGAGAAAGGCAGCAGCTTCTGGCACGGGGACAGCAGCGGGGGGTGCCCTCAGTCCTCCTACCGCAGGGCCCCAACCCAAAGACCCCGGCCGGCTCCCTGCCCGCCGTCAGGAATACCGGCCTCGGCGCTGTCCCGGGTGCTGTTGCCACTGTCCGCGGTGCTGAAGCAGGGCCGCAAACAAAGCGCCCGCGGGTTGCGGTGTACAGAGGGGCCTGCAAACTGGCAGCGGGCGGCTGGGGGCATGGCGGGCACAGCGGGGAGCAGCAGTGGGGAGCTCTTCCCGAAGCAGCTTCCTCCGCCTGCCGCGACCGGACAAAAGCCTCCAGGCGCAGCAACTCGGGGGCACCTGGGTCCCCGCAACCGCGGTTCCCTGAGCCGGATGGGGCCGCCCCTTCCCCATCTCGGTCCCCCCGGTCCTTCGCCACCCCATTTTACCACGAGAGAAAAGTTTTGCCTGTGGTGCCTTGCTCCCCACCTTTGGGACCGGACTTGGCAGGGAAGGGGCAGCGGCGGGGGCCGGGAGAGAGCAAGGGGGAGTTATCTCCTACTTATTTATTTATTTAGCTCTTTCCTCCCTCAGGTCGCCATGGTGATACGGAGCTCGCTCTCCCTCCGATCAAGAAGAGACGGGCACCCCTTCATGAACATCCCTCCTCCCCTCCGTTCTCGCTGTCTCCAGCGGAGGCTCTCCTCTCCCTGCCTACCCATCGGGATCGGGGCCGCACCGATCCCTCAACCTAGCTCAGGCTCCTCTCAGCCTTGCCCCGGCAGCCCTCAGCCCAGAGAGACCTCAACTCCCCGGCGAGCAGCGGCGGGGCCCCAGTGCCCTCCCAGAGGAGGAGTGAGACGGAAACAGCCAAAAGAGCATCTCCCGCCGAACCCCTCTGAAGTTCTTTCCTGCTTCGGCACTGCCGCTGGAGAGCCGCTGGAGAGGGGGCGGCCAGGCGGGACGTCGTCTCCGGTAGCTCCCGCCCTCCGGTCCCCACGGTTTAGTCCCGAGGCTCGAGGAGCCCGGCGGAATCCCGGCCCCGTCGCGGCGGCAGCGCTCTGCCGATGGCGTGGGGCCGGGGTTCCCAGGCGGGAGGCTCCCGCGACGGCAGCTGGAAACGGCGCTCCGGGGCCAGCCCGGGCACCCTTCGTGTCCCCATCGGCCGCGGCTCCACCTCGCCGCTTGCCCAGCGGAAAGCGGCCGAGGCTGCTCGACCCCCGGTTACATAAGTAACGCGTCCCTTGACTCCCGGAACGGCCGCTGTGGCTACCGAGGGGCTTGAGGAAGGGCGTTTCTAGGGAGGCGATAGAGCTGAAAAAACGCGGCGGCAACGATCCGTAAGGGTAAAGGCATCAATACACAAGCCCCGATCCCGCACTTCTTCCTCTACCCTTTGGGTAACCCTTCCCTCCTTACCTGGCGGCCACACGCTGCTCTCACTCCATGCCGGCTCCCCTTGGGACGGGGCAGGGCGGTGCTGCCCGGCTCTGCACCGGCTCCGGCTTCGGGCCGGCTGGTGCGTGTGCGCGTGTGAGCGCTGCTGCTGTCACACGGCCTCGGGGATGCTGTCGGGCGTCTCCATTCCCCACGCCGCTCGCCCACTTCCCGCGCCGCTCCGCCGCCGCGCAGACGGGCACGCCGGGGCAGCGGCACCAGCTGGCTGTGGAGCTTCGCTCCGGACCGCTTCGCACCGCTAGCAGCGAGCGCGGGGAGTGCGGAGAGCGACCGGACGGCCGCGGCAACGCCGCGGGTGCCCGCGTGTCCGTGGATAGGGGGGAGGCGGCGCGGAGCCCGCGGGGCGGGCGGGGGAGGCGCGGCCCCTCGGAGGCAGCCGCGGGCGGGCCCAGGGGCTGCGGCCGGCGCCGGGGGGCTGCTCTAGCCCAGCCGGCGCGGCGGCAGCTGCGGCGGCAGCTTCGGGTCGGAGAGGGGATGCCGGCAGCGCCACCTGCGGGCAGCGCGGGGCGGTGGGGGCGGTGCGGTCCTTCCGCTGGAGGGGGTCCTGCCCGCTGCCTGCACCGCCCCCCGGCCCGGGCAGGCTGCCTCTGGGGCAGCCGAGGCACAGAGCTGCCCCCGGCGGAGGGCTCCGCTGGTGCCCGCGGGAATAGATGACACGGCGGGTGTGGGAGGGGGCGAGGCCCCGGCCTTGCTCCCCCCACCCCCCTGGCAGTGCGTGCACTAGCTCTCGCCCCGCCGTCTGCCGCGGGACCGTCCCGCCTTCCCAAGGTGAGTCCTCCCCGGCAGGGCGTCAGAAGGAACCACAGGTGCATCCAGGTGACCGGCGGGGTCTGGGATTTTGTCCCACGAAGCTTCTTGGCGCGTAATAAGGGCCGATCCGGCAGCGCAAACAAACCTCTGCAGCCTTTAGGGCCCTTAACAGCATCTTTTGGACGGGGCTTTCAGCAACCTGATCTAGTGGAAGGTGTCTCTGCCCACGGCAAGGGATTAGATCTAGATGAGCTTTAAGGTCCCTTCCAACACAAACCATTCTATGTTTCTAGCACCTTTACACGCACTCCCTGCTGATTCAGTCTGTAGGAAGGGAGTATCTTTGACACTACTTTTGAGCTCTCTGGTTTGATTGAAATTGGCCAACATATTCCTGAGAAGGAAGGACAGCTGACAGGCAAACCAGCAGGTGCGCAATATTAACAGGCACTTGACTTAGGCCTCATTTTCCTAGAAAACCTAGCTGAAAAGTAGAACCAAGAAGTCATCTGCTAGACATTATCCTTATCATTTTTTTTTGTGTGTAGGATGCATCCTTTCCAGACAACTCCACCTTATACTTTACCTTTTGTGTCTACATTCTGTCAAATTAGCCATATTCCCAACTAATGTACCCAATGGGAAGCAGAATGGGGTTGTGGCTTTTCAGGTAACATAAATAGCAATCTGCACTTGCACCAGTCGTAGCAGTTTCTCTGTTTTGTTTTTTTTTTTTTTCCTGAGATTAGCTGCAAACCCAGCTCCATGGCTCATCCATATTCTGTGGCCATGGATCACCAGTGATCTTATTTTTTTCTCCTTCTGAGACAAAAGTAGTATTTTAAACCAGCACTGCTTTAGCTTGTAAAATTTCCTTATTTGCAGTTCCTTTCTCACCTCACCCTTCCTCTTCACACCTTCCTACATTTCCTAATGTATTTATGTACTTTCTGGGAATCTTTTTTTTCTCTGTCTAATCTCCTCTGAATCCATGTGTTTGTGTTAAGTATCTATTATATCAAGCTAGTGTAAAAAATGTCTGTGTTCTACTTTCTTAGGCTTTTTCCATAAAAGGGAACCTCACTGAAAAGAGCAATATGGGGCTTCTTCTTCCTTGGAGATTTGCATGCCTATTTGTTTCTTCTTGCAAACTACTGTTGCTTAAATCTCTTCCCTTGTGCTAGGGGCGTATCTACTGGAACAATATCTGTTCTCCAAGCTGAAGCTGCTTTTCTAGAGCCTGCTCCACTTGTTATTCATTTTTCATGCTTTCATTTGACAACACAGCAGGAAAAGTGGGCATATTCTAAATGGAGAAAGGGTTTCTATGGAACAAGGAAGGATATGTATGAGCTTATCCTTCCTGACTTCATGATCCTGACACAATGTGATGTGTGATAGGGCCTTTTATCTCTATTAATTGTTAAATATTTCAGGAGTAGCAGCATACGGGTGCTTACATTGAGCTTGGAACCATAACATCATTAAATTGCACAAACCCTCATGCTTTCCAAATGGCACACAAACTAAACCAGCTCTTGAGCAGGTGCACAAATAATTATTTTATCCTTAGCCTGCTGTCCCCCTTCAATCTGTTTGTCTCAGTTGCAGTTTTTTCTAAACCAGCTCCATGAATCTCACTGCAGAACCTCTCAAAGTCTGTTAATACTTAAGCTAGCACATACATAAAAGATGCCGGCTACTTTCTTAAGGTCCCAGGCAAATGCTTGGCTGGTACATTGCTCAGATTTCTTTTTCCTTTCTGTTTCAGTTGAAGGACAAAGCAGTGCTCGAACTGGCAGTCTGTAAATCCATGTTGCTTGTTCAGTGTGATTTCAGTTAATGGGCTTTGACTCAGAGATCCCCTCCGCTACCCTTTGGATGGATAGTTCCAGAAACAACTTGACTTCACCAGACTCGTGCTTTGCCCAAAGGAACAGTCTGTGTCAGGAACCAAAGTTTATTTCAGCTTGAGGCTTTTGGAATTGGTTTTAGACAGTACATGTTTTAAACACGAGGAAAAGTAGAGGATAAAAAGTTGATAAGTGGTAGAGGGGATTGTTACATCCTACTTTAGATAACTAACCTTAGGAGTTCACTTTGGGAGTCTGTTTTACTTGAAGAGAGGAGCCCATGGAGGGCTACTCAGTGCACCTGGAATAAACTTCAGTTCTGAATTGCCCTCTGGAGGGTTTTCTCTCCCTTGCCTCCTGGTAATTGTAATTGTATATGGATTGTCCAGAGGTTGTGAAGAGATTATTTAGAGAGACTAGCTGCCTAATCTAGGATCTGATGCATGACTATCCCCCTCTAGTTTTCACTTTGCCAGTGCAACATGGCATTTACACATGGGGAAATCACCTGCCAGCACCTCTTTATGAGTGATTTTGATGTATGCTTGCAGCTGGAGATACTTGTATTTCAGTGAAGCTTCAGCTGCCAGTGTCAAATGTGAACACACATGTTATTCCCATGAATTTATCCTGCAAGCTTGTGCAGCTTTGTTTTAACATTATTTAATTCACATCCATAAGGTGCATGCAATGCCATCAACTTACTGTCTATGATGTAGTTTCTGATGCGCTGGATCACCTGCACCAATCCTGCGTGTATGGATTTTTGCTTGCTGTGTGCATTCTGCAAATGAATCCCATGCATGACAAACAGCATTGCATATTTGAAGTCTGATGAAATTGAGTCAGAGGTATTGGTTCTTCCCTTCAAGCTCTGAAATGTTTAATTTTGTTGGTATACATCCCTGCTTTCATTTGGAAGGGGTTAGTAGATGAATAAAAAATGAGCCTACTGAGGAATTTTGGCTGCAGAATAGTGTTTCATACATAAACTCTGAGTTTCAATTACTTTATAGTCAGTGGTTTTTAATGTGCCTCGTTGAAGGGTTGCTGTTTAGCTGCAAGACAAAGTTTGTCCAATGTTCTTCTCAAAATTATGACACCTGGAGATATCAAAACCACTCACTCCTGAGCACGAGAAAGCATCTAGTTTTATGACAAAGATGTACACTTTGACATCCAGATGGCCAACTGACCCTGACCCACAGCTCTTAGACACCATCACAAATGAAAAGCATGTGAAGATCAGGCATGGGAATGTTTTAATGTACAATGGAAACAAATCTGTTTCCTTCTCCAATCAAAGCTTTGGAGAAGCCACTTTGCCTACAGCCTCCTTTGCTCCTCCTCTTGTTATTACGTTTTTTTCTCACTGGCCTAGGAAGTGTAAGTCTAGATATTGCTTCAGACCATATGGCAACACTGAGAGCTTTTTTGCACAACAGTAAGAAAAGCTATGGTTAGAAATATCTGCTTAAAGATCAGCTAAACAGTTTTGGTTCACACAACCTGATAATATTGACAAAGGGTCAAAATTTGCTAATCTAACAGTAATTTTAAATCCTCAGTAGGTTTTATGGCTTGTTGGAGCTGGGGAAATTTTGCAGAGCAAGCCATTGGAAACTGAAGGGGAGATAAGGAGAGACTAGTGGGTGGAAGCTGTCTGATTTTGTTTTCTGGCAGGAGGAATACCAGAGGGAATTCTCTTTCCCAGCCTACCACCCCCATTTTTTTTCCTTATTTACACATCAATGCATGATTTTTTGGTGTCTAACATTTCCATAATGCAATCTGGTAAACCTAGCACAGCTGTTTTGAAAACCTGCCCGATACTTAAGATTGCTTTACTGTGCAAAATCTCCTATTTCCCTTGCTATCCTTCCCATTTCTAGATGTCAAGATAGGGAATTGCTATAAATATGGAGTTAGGTGTCAGAGTTACCAAAGTGTATTATGGAGAGGTTTGCAATAACCTTCTCCCCTTTGCCCTTTATCTATCTTCTGTATTCTGCAGGGTAAAGTCCATCTTTCCTCATATTTTTTGATAGAACCTGACACAATGAAGCAACTTTCCTGTCTACAATCAAGTACTCTTGTAATAGGAGATTAGGGGGGAAAAAAAAATACTCCAACCTAAAGCTATTGATCTGCATGGAGCGTTATAAAAGCTGCTTATGTAAAGCTGTTTTGCAACCATCACAGAAATGCAATGGCAAGCTTGGAATTTTGCTGCATGCAGAAGCAAAATCGCCCCATCTTTCCCACAGTATCCCAATTTGATGTGCAAACCATCTTCCTGGATAGTGTAGCTTCATGGTTGGACAACAAATAGTTTTCTAAGTATTCTTCTTTCTTTGTGAACTGCAGGACACATACCAACTGTGTGAAACTGTTCCCCCCCTCCCCCCCCTTACAAACAAATTTAATTAATCAAGGCTTGTTTAATTTTAATCCCCTTGTGTTCCTTTTGAGAGTAATTATTTCAACTCTTTAAATCTCAAGTGACTCCCTTCAGCTCTCTTGTTTGGATGGGATTTCTTAATCAACTCTGAATTTTAATTTTCAACAGGTAAATTTTTGTTACAAAGATTGGGCTAAATAATGCATTTGTGGTCTTCCTTATGCATATTATAGAGCAGTCCATCACTGCTTCTTTGCCATTGCATCTGTCTTTCCGTTTCCGTTTCCTTTGCTTCCCATTTCTACTTCAGCTTCCCATTTAGAATCATAGAATGGTTTGGGTTGATAGCAACCTTAAAGAACATCTATTTCCAGCCCCTGCCACAGGCAGGGACACCTTCCACTAGACCTAGGTGCTCAAAGCCCAGTCCAACCTGGCCATGAACATTTCCAGGGATGGGGCCCAGCTTCTCAGGGCAACGTGTTCCAGCACTTGATCACCCTCACAGAGAAGAACTTCTTCCTTTTATCTAATCTAAATCCACCTTCTTTCAGTTTCAAGTTAAATAATGTAATCCCCTCTTATTCTTTATGTTTCTAGGTTGAGCTAGACCAGTTCTTGCTATTTGTCCCTTCTACTCTGAGCTCTCCATTCTCATCAGCCTGTTGTTCCCCCACTGTACAATATCACTTTAAATTTATCTGGTGCTGGAGACCAGAATTGTGACAGTTTTACTGTAAAGGGCTCATCAGTGTCATGTACAACAGAAGCAATATTCCCTTCTCCTGACAGGAAGCGTCCTAGCTGATGTGATGTAGGATCACATTTACTTCCTTACAGTTACATTGCACTTGTGGCCTTTTTATCCTATGAGTGAGGAAGATACCAGTCAATTCCTTCTTTTTCCTTGTCAGTCCAAACACATTCATACCTGAGGGCAGGGGTTTCTGTTTAATTCATGACTCCGCACTTTGTACTGTTAAATCTCATCGCATACCTGTTACTTCACTCTAGTTTTCAAGGACATGCAATTCACTGTGATATACCCAGTCTTCCTGTTTTGCACACAGTAGTGCCTCAATTTGTGCAATTAACACATTTTGCAGGTACTTTCCCACTCTGCAACATAAAATAGTTTTGGCTGTGTGTGCCCTCCTCTTCTTAGTGAATTACTGCCTCACCCAAGTAGGAGAAAGGAAATAACCTACTTCAAAAGGTGAAAGCTAAAAAACAAATGAGGAGTCTGGTTGTTCAAAGTCTAAAGTAAGGTATTGAAAATTATGGTGGATCCTTCTTGCTGCAAAATCAGAATGATTCTGTGGTACTTGCTCTGATTCTGGAGTCATTTCACAGCAGGGCTGACTGGTTGTGTCCAGAAGACACTCCTCTGCCACCGACCTCTCCATATGTGCAAGAATTCACTACCACAGACTCAAATAGCAAATTGGTGTTACTAGGGAATAGGCTGCATGTTGCAGGAAAAGGTGACTGAAGGTAGGGGAAGGTCTGTGTTTGACTGTGGGTGAGAAACAAAGCTCAGCACCCTGCCATTGCGACTGGAAAGATGATTTGTTGCTTAGGGTGAATCCTGCCAGTGTTATGAAGGGTATTGAAACTGAAAGGGCTAAAAAGCTTAGTAAATATGATCAGCTATAAAAGCAAAGAGGAAAACTTGTTTTTCCAAAATGATAATTATAAACTGCTCTATTGAGTAAACAAAGAAGTAGTCAAAAAAGCCAGCACTGACAGACATCATGGTCACAATCAAGTGCTGCTAAAAAAAAATGGAGGTGAACTGGTTACTCAAAGTAACAGTCCAGACTGTGAGATCCTTCCCTCTTCCAGCTCTTCCATATGATGGAAAGCGGTATTGAAAGCCTTGGGTTAGCTCCTGGAATTCATCACCTGGCACATCTCCTGAAGAGTTTGCCCTAAATCTGTCCACAAGGAAGGGGAGATTGCACCTTCTTGAGGGAAGCTGCAGAGCCTTCTCAGGGGACCAGGTGCCAGAAACTACTGAGTCAGGGAAGCAGAGGAAGCAGGGAGAAGTTCCCATCATGGTGCTCAGGGCTTATGGTTAGAGGACAGCTTGAGAAACTGCTGAAAGAATCAGGAAGGACCCATCTCCTGGGGATGAGATACAGCAAAAAGAGTGCTGCTGGAGCAGGAGGATAAGCCAGTGTCTGCCACCACTCCCTGAGTGGGTTGAGGCCCTCCATGGAAGCAAGGAAAGGATCAGGGGTGAAAGCAGGAACTAAATCCTTTCTATTTCTGTTCTGTCTTTTTTTGTCATATATCAGCTTTTACCATCTAAAAGTCCATTATCTTAGTTTGTGCTCAGCAACATCCTTGCCTTTCAAAATTTGAAAGTGTCTTAGGTTTTTGTGGAGTTTGCCATGAGGAAAAGGTACTCAGCAACCTGGGCAGCTCAGGATCTGGTTGCAGTAAAGATGAGAGAAATTATCCCCTGTTCGTATTTCCTTCTCTGGAGTCTCTCTGACGGATTTTGCAACAAGTGTAGATTAGATACCTGCACCAGAACAGCTAGAATTAGTTGAAATGAATCCTGTCCTGTGATACAATGGACTGTGAAGACTGAAAGATGACTGACTGGAATGGCTTCTTGAGAAGCAAGAGAAGGGCTGAGGTGGCAAACGTGGAAAAAGGGTTCCATTTCGGTTCAGTCAGAAGGAGGTCACCAGCAAGTTGTGTGGGAGCAGATGTGTGGCTATGTGAGAAAAACTGAGAAAAGTCAATGCAACCCAGATGCAACTTAATGTGAAACTTAGCAGATGTTAAGAAAGGCAGCATTTTGGTTACCTGGAGCAGATTTCCAGTGGAGTTACTTGTATTTCCGTGTATGCCAAAGGATCTGTAGTCATTAGCATCACTGAGGGATTTGCCTTTGACAGAAAGTGATTAAGTAAAAAAAAAACAAACAGGTTAATTCCTTAAAATTCATAGATCTAATTCCATGTAGATGTTAGAATAAGAAAATGAGTGAGTTAGGAATGATTATATCACAAATTTTACATTCTTATTTTTTGCTTGAAAAGCAACACGAAGCTACATATATCTTTCTTCTGAGAAAGCCAGAAATTACACACACAAAATAATAAATGCTGCATTAAAAATAAGGCATTCACAACCAGTTTGCTTTTATATGGTATCTACAGTCAAATCTTACTAGCCAATGTTGTAGATTTATTTCCAACTGAGAAGGCCACTTAAAGCTCAGTAACTAATGTGATTTAATAAAACAAAGAATAATGCACTCTTACTTTCATTTTACCAAGTGAATATTAATCTCAGAAAACAACAAAAAAACATGTAATTACTCAAGCATGCTATTTTACACATAAATTATATTTAAACCAAAACTCATATTTGGTTTGGGAGATTTTTATTTGGCTCTTACTGGTAGCTTCAAAGGAAGTGAGAATCTCAGGAATATTTCCATAAGCTTCAGTGATGCTGTGGGCAGTCTTTGCTGCAATCTTTGCTTGACAGTTAATAAGTAATCCTGGTTCTCTATGCAAATGTAACCACACCTATGCAAACACACACAAACATATAGAGTGAGATCCTGGCTTTATTCATGTCAACAGTAATTTTGCCTTTGCTTTCCACAGGGTTAAGATTTTACTCAGGGGGTTTATAGACTCCAGTGCTTTCCACTCCTAAGTGGTGATAAAGGCTTATAATTTTATTTCTGTCCAAGTAATAATGTCTGAGGTACGGAAAAGCCACTCTTTTCCCCCAGCACACTTTTTTATTACACAACACGCTCATAAATAGAATCCTCAATAACTGCAGATCCAAAAGCTCTCCCAACCCAAGAGGCCTGTGCCTGTCTGCTGAAGCGTTGGCAGCCTGTGCCATTGAGGCTGGTTATGGTACAGCAGCAACCTGGAGGTGTCCTGCCGATGTGCGAAGAGTGGCAGGCAGGCAGCCAGACAAGCAGCCGGCCACCCACACATCACTGCAGCATGCCTGCCCTACAACGTGTGCTTTCAGCAATCTGCTTGGATGTTTTTAAGTTTTAGCTTTCTGCTTCACCTTTGATTCATTGGCTTTCTGCGGACAGTGAAAGATGTCTGAGTGAGAGCAAGACATGATTTTAAGTATTAAGGAATCCTATGCCTTGAATGACACTGGTGGAAACAGTCGGATTAGTAGAACCAGACCTACGACCACATGTGGAGCAAGTAGTGGGCAGGAGCACAGTAGCTGGGATTGGCTGACAGGCAGCAGGAATTGGGTAAGGGATGGATCCCTGCTGTTTCATCTAGGCCAGCCACAGAGCTGACCTGGTTTTGTAAACAGATCAATATCATAACACAACATAAATGCAGGCAGAGGGTTGGCACAGACTCCTCATAATGGAGAAGACCTGACATTTTTGATGAGTCTTCTCATTTTAATTCTGGCATGAACTGAGTTAAAACAAACAAACAAAAAAAAGTGGGTATGGAAATATTGCAGCAGCAGTAGTAGGCAGTGTGAAATTGCCCTCTTACTGTAAAATGTAAACAGTAGGCATCCAAGTTATTTTGTATTACACAGCAAAGAGAAAGCTGTTTTTTTTTTTAATCAAGTCCTTCTCTAGGACTTCATGTAAGGTAATACATAATACATAATGTTAACAGGGGGAAAAAATAGCTGAAAAGAGTAAGAAATGAGCTGGCAACCTTTTTACTTCTAACTTGCTGGTTCAAATCCAGTCCATGTTGGTACTGATCAAAACTTGCTACCATCTGTTGTTTGTCGGCCTTCATGGGTGAGCTGTATTGCTGTGGTCCCTTGGACAGGTGTTTCCATAATGACACCATTGCTACACTTGGCAGTCACTGGTAACCTTGCTGGTAGCCTCCAGAGAGAAGCCAAAGACTCTATAAACCCAGACACAGAAATATCTTGTTGTTCCCCTGTGCCATGCCTAATTAGATTTGTGAAGCCACGTGTGGGCTGTTTTCAATGCCATGACCCATACAGGGAAGGTCCTTTTGTACATAGCTTGGTCAGCCTGTTTCTGGTAGAATTCCATTCTCCCACCCAGGAAGAACCATGTCAGAAAGGACTTTGCCTGTTGGTATCCATGGGCCTATTCCCTGGGCACTCACTCATGTAAAACTCTCAGAAGGGCTTCTGGAGTGGCATCTGGAGGCTGCTGGGGTAGCTGGCTATTTTTCCTTCTTACTGCTTTTGCTCCCTAACTTTACTCTTGTTCTTGTCCCTGTTGACTGTCCTCTCTGGTGCTATGCCACATGCCTTTCTGGCTTTGTTCTGCTTTGTAGGATCCTTACTCTTCAGCAGAAAGTCTATAAGAAGGTCTTACCAAAAAAGAAAAAAATAAATATCTATATAAATAGGATAGCTGTAAGTTAAAAATCTTTTAGTCGCCTTTCCAAATGGTGGCCAGTAGCCTGAAGCAGTCAGGGCTTCTCTAGCACTCTGTAGTTTAAGCTGTCAATAATTTGGTGGATTCTTCCTGATTTGCCAGGGTCTAAATTCATTTCCACCTACTGTAGCTCAAGCACTAAAAGCAGATAGTTTATTTTCAAACAAAGAAGGAACTACCACTTTTGGGGCTTAAACATCAAAATGTTTAAAGAATTTAGCATGGAGTGAAATACACTACATTGACATAAATTTCAGCATTTCTGGTTAAATAACAAAAGTACAGCTTCTGTAATAGGAGATCATGAAGACATTTTCACTGGAAATGCTCTTTCATTTCATTGGGGTATTTTAAAGGAATACAATTTCCACCTTAATGTGGGGGATCAAATAGAAAGAGTTGGTGCTAATGGAGTCTTACTGACTTAATACATTTGGATCAGGTACTTTGAGAGTGCTGATGTTTTTGAGAGGGAGTTTTGAAGTCTTTTGGCTGAACAGCATGTCTGTGTCTTTGAAGGATGTGGGCAGGCAGGATTGATGGACTGAGGCCAATTGTATGAGGTTTAAGAAGGCTTGCTGCTGAGTCCTGCACTTGGGTCACAACCACCTCATGTTGTGATCCTATAGGCTTGGGAAAAAGTGGCTGGAAAGCTTCCCAGTGGAAAACAGCCTAGGGGTGTTGGTTGACAGATGGCTGAACATGCCCAAGTGGACAAGAAGGCTAAATAGCATCCTGGTGCATATCAGAAATAATGTGGCCAGCAGGACTAGGAAAGGAATTATCCCCCTGTACTCAACAGTGGTGAGGCTACACCTGGAATACTGTCTTCAGTTACGGGCCCATCGCTCCAAAACAGACATTGAAGTGCTGGATTGTGTCCAAAGAAGGGCAACAAAGCTGGAGAATGGTCTAAACCTCAAGTATTGTGAGGAGCAGCTGAGGAAACTGTGGCTGTTTAGACTGGAGAAAAGGAGAGTCAGAGAAGGCCTTATTGCTCTCTACAACCTGAGAGTAGGCTGTAGCAAGGTTAGTGTCAGTCTGTTCTCCCAGGTAACAAGTGATAGGATGAGACGAAGCGGCCTCAAGCTGTGCCAGGGAAAGTTTCGATTGGATATTAATAAAAATGTCTGCTCAAGGAAGTGGTTGAGTCACCATCCTTGGAGGTGTTTGAAAGATATATAGCGCTTAGGGACATGGTTTAGTGGTAGACTTGGCAGTGCTAGGTTAATGGTTGGACTCAATGGTCTTAAAGGTGTTTTCCAACCTGAACGGTTCTGATTCTGTGTTTCTGTTTGACTGTCTTGCTTTACTTATGTATAAGATTTTTTTGAAGTGGTGGCATTTGTTCTGCATAAAAAAATTGGCTGAAAAGAGACCTATTTGTACATAGCAGATGCTACAGTTGGGATTTTTCCTATCACCAGCATTCTGTCTGTGGGCTAGTAGCCTGCAACACCTCTGGTAGTAGCCTGCAAAACCTCTGGTGCACCACAGGTTTTAACTCCACCCCTGTTGTGCATCCTGTGTCTGTGGCATGGCTTGGGAGATTTCAGTGGCCCACCTCACAGTTCAGAACAGGGCCACTGGCATATGAGAAAGACTGGATATTCATGATAAAGCTTCAAGTGGTTTTCCTTTATTAGACAAAAGAAAACTTCTCTAGTAGTCAGCTTTTGACAAAAGCAGGTGCTTTTCTGTTTGCAGTAGATAATTTTAATGAGATTTTGCTTACCCAAACACCAAAGTTCCTGCTGAAAACCGGTATTGATTGAAGCATGTTCAGGTAGTCTTAGTTTACCTCCAGCTGACAAGGAAACCTAGCTTGATCTGTGGACAGGCGAACTGTCCTGTTTGAGTTGTAAGGTTGTGTAGGAGGAAACACTTCTGATTAGAGGCCCCTCTGCAGTTCTGACTCTGTGGGGAGATAAGTGTAAATTGACTAGATTATAAATCCCCAATCCTGACCTCAATGATCCACTGACTGAAGGTTGGATCTGACACTAATTAAGGTATGTTTGGAAACAATTGCATGACATGCAGTGTGGTGTCATTTGTATCACACAAGACAACTTTGTTTGCAGTCATTAGGAAAAAAAGACTGATGGTCAACTTACGGAGTTTATTTTTCAACCCACATTTATTTATAGCAACATATTAACTCTTCTAATTATCTGGGGATAAAAAACCTGTCACTTGTAACAAAAGACCATCTCACTTGCCTCGGGAGATCAGCAGAACTTTGCTGTTCTCACTTTTCTCTGGCTCTTTTTTTTCTGAACTGTCAAAATTTATCCTCACAGCCTATGCGGTCATCTCTTTTATAGCTTATATTGATTCATTTTACTGGTTAGCTGTAGTTAAAAAATAACTAAACACTTTAAAAAAGGTGTTTCTTCAGTGGGGTTGAGATGAGTTGCTCATTTTCTCATCTGTTTCTTGGAAGATTTATGTAGTATTTTATTGCCTCAGAAGTGCTCTTTTACTTGTTCATCAGGGAAGCTTCTCAGGACACTGGGTCTTGACTGTCCATATTGTTTGGGGTTTTTTTCCCATCTAACCCAACAGTTGTTATGGACTGCAGTAAAATAGGTTCACAAGTTCATCTGTATTTTATGTCTCCATTCATGATAAAGAAAGTAGGATCTGCTTAATAGAAGAAAATATGGTCATGAAAATATGGTACTATATAGTACAATATAGTTTACGTACATAAATTAAATAACACAAGTTATTAAATGTTAATATGCATAAGAATATAATTGTAGCATGTATTTGCATTCTGATGTATAGATACATGAAATCCACACCTCCTGTTCATGCAAGTAGTTAGTTCTTTGATTCTCTATGGAACATTGTAGGTTAAAAACTGGCTTTCAGTTCTTTCAACTCTGATTGCTGCTGCTGTAGTTCACAGCATTGTTTTTATTTCAGTGGAAGACATTTTGTTTCCTAAATGGATTTTGGATTTTGTACCGTGGAAATGCTGACTTTTACATTTCAGACTTACTGCTGAGACATGAGGTGTCCGAATAATGTTAAAAAGAAAGCACTGACGTGGAAGATGAAGGGAAGAAGACAGCTTGAACTTGTGTGCACCTTCTGTGCTTGTGACACCATGTCCACCCCGCGAATAAACGACAGTAGCTTACTCAGCACAGCCAGCTCCCCATTTTATTCTAGCTGCACCATTTTCTGGCAACCAGTCATTAAAATCAGCAGGGCTCTAATGACGTGCTGAGCTGCTAGAAACATGGAGACAGAAGACGTGCAAATATTGAAGGAGTCTTAAGTAATCCTTTCTAAGAATGTCTGTTCATTTAGAAATCAAATTTACACTGAACAGTGAAATACTTCTCCTTGTCAGCAGGATTCTTTCCCTGAAGACTGACAGAGACAGCCTCATCTCCCATTATGGCTTTCTGTCTCTATTAGTTATAAATTAGGATACTTTGATCTGGGACTCCTGAATTCTGCTTCCCGCTCTGTCAATCATTTGATCTGTGACCATGGGGAAAATCACGTCTTTCACACAGGAATTGCTCAGAAGCAAGTCTCTGTACACAGTGATGCAGGCTAACATGCAGCTTTATGCTCAGATGGCCGATGAACCCCTTCAGACCCAGCTTTGTCAGGCAGGTAGTCTACGGAGGTTCAATCTGTCAACAAATCCCATCTGCTCTGCCAGCAGGTGATTCTAGCAGCCATGGAGGAGGGACACTAACCCTCTGATTTGGCTGGTGTCAGGCTTGTATGTGATAAAGTTGGTGCAGCAGATGGGATACAGGCAGATAGGTGGGTTAAGCAAAGCAGAGTGGAGCTTGTCTGCTCAGCAGGCAAGGGCATGTTTGTGTGCCCTGCCCCAGTGTTGGGCAGAGGTGGAGTTTGCCTCTCAGCCTTCCTAACTGTTTTGCACTTAACTTGTCCCTGAATACATTTCTAAGGGCGAGTGATTTATTTGTAGTTTATCAATTTGCTTTTCAGCTTAGCTCTAAAGCCACTTTTAAGTAACCACAGAGACGGAGTCCTGCTGCTTTATGGTAATGCATCTTAAGCGCTTGTATGATCAACTCCCACTTACAAAACAGGCAATACAGTATAAACTACTTATGTGTGTACTTATAACATAATGCATATTTTCTATGCATATTTTAAGCAGAGTGTTTTGAAAAAATATAACTTGCAAAGCTTTGTGATTTATATTCAACATTTTAAAGTGCAAAAGGTTAGACAAAAAACATTACTGTTTTCACCTTCACTGGACAGGTTTGCAAACAATCACATATGTTTAAGGCATTTTTGTGCCAGCTGTAGTTACACCAAATGATACAATATTTCATAAATAAACTGTCAGTTATTCAGCATCTTTATTTAGAGGTGCTAAACAAGAGCCTTCTCCCTGCCTAGTGGAACGAACACACATGGAGAGAAAAATGTAAGCAATCTAACCCATGGAATAATTTTAGTTCTCAGATTTAGTTACAGATACAGTCCTATGGCCAACCTTAGTGATTCCTAGTGCTTTTAGGAGACCTGCATGAATATCTCAGGGTGGAATTGTGCTCTGTCTATGGGTAACAGCAGCTGGAGTGAATCACTTGGAGGTTGAGCTTTAGTTCATCCTGTGATTGCACATCTTCTGACCATGACTTGGAGAAAACAAGACAAAATGATGCATTTGTTTTTACAAGTCTATATATAAATATAGGTGTATAATATGCAGAGTATGTGTATATCAGATATCACAGCTGGTATGAGTGTTTCAAAGGTACTTGTAGAATCTATGCCCCATACTATCCTATATATATCTTCATAGAACAGGCTGCTTGGTATATGATTTTAAAACTATTTTAAAAATTAGTTTTCAAGAAATTGAATGATGAATGTAAGCAAAATAAACTGTATTAATTCTACTCAGCATTGAGTAAAAAACTTGAATTATGAAAAAAATTATGTTCAGCCTGTTTTTTTCTGTTAATTACTTTTTGCATATAACATGAGAGCTATTTATGAGTCAATTACTCACAGGGTCGCATTTAGTATAAACAGAGCTCTAGCAATTGAATTGGTACACACTGCCACAGCTTTTTGCCTTTTCTTTCCATCTCCCCAGCTTCGAATTCCTCTTCTTGCGTGCATAAGGCTTTATGGAAATCTTCATGTCCCTCTGGTGCTGAAAAGCCTCTATGTTCTGGATTGTGGAAAGATGAAATGCTGCAATGGGGATTGTTACATTAGAAAAGAAGTTTTCTCCCTGTCACTATTGTAAAAGTTCTTGTGAATTACATTCATTGTAAGAAGACTAGCTCCACTCTGGATTTAAAGCTATAATTGTAACCATTGCATGTTATCTGAATGGAGTCTGTCTTGAAATGCAATATGTGAGAAAAGTGATGCTTTTCATCATGTGATGGCAAACCAGTGAAAGAAAAAGCATTTATTCAAAAAGCAATTTCTTGTGTAGTATCCACCACACAATGGCAATGTTCTTTGTGATACAGAGTAATTTTCTGGTTTAATGCCTGCAGAAGTTTCAAGTTGAATTATCATGCAATCGCTCTAGAGAGGATGCTAGAGTAGCAAGTTTGTGTAGTCTCTCAGCAGGGTCTGGAGCGATGGATGTAAGTGGTGTAAACATGATCTGGTTATGAGCATTATTAGTGATTAGAATGTGTGACAAGAAAAATTAGAAAGTACACAGATGGAAAGTAAATGGTTCAATAGTTATGTATGACACATGTTAAAGATTCTTTCTCTCGGGAATTCAGTATTTGGGTTTGATCTAGTTTGTGTAATTATCTCAGATACTTCTGAGAACATGTATCTGTTGGCTTGGACAGAATTAGAAATACCAGCTGTGATTTTGTGATCATTTGCACATGCACAACCCACACAGTGTTGTTCCTAGTGATAACAGCCTAATGGTGGTTTTTTAGATCCACTGGTGAGATGAGTCAACATTTTTTATGGCTGTCATTTTTCCAAGATTAACAGCAAAATCCTCCAGTCTTTGTTGCACTTAAGGAGTTATGGGAAATACGAGTCTGCATCCCACCGAAAAGCCTAATTTCATGAAAATCCCAGCTTCAGTGGTGGATACCATTTGTAGTAAAGCTTAAATTGATTTCACTGGAGGTAGTTATTTAAATAATACCAAAGGGAGAAAAAGCCATAGGCATCATCCCTAATATTTTCTTTTACTGAAAAAATGGATCTTAAAGGTCACAAAATAAAATTGTAAAACCCAATACACAATTAATTCACTCAAAAAGTAGCATCTCTGCCTTGGTTTCTGTCTCTAGGAAAGGACTATTGTCAGCTACATTTGGTCCATGAATACCATGTTGAGATTTTAAGGTTCAGAATGATCACCCAAATATCTAATATTTCATCCTTCAAAACTTTTATCAAAGACTTTTGCCCAGGTTTTGAATCATTTTTTAAAGCATATATTCCAGATAACTCCCCTCATCCTCTTGTGAATGAAAAGCATCATGGTATTTTTCATATGGTTAAACACAATTCTGTTAAAAATATGTGCCTTAAATCTGGTGTGAATTTATTTATCATTCATAAGGCACATTTGCACTAGACTGAAGTTTCCTTTATTATCAAGTATTTTCTCGTCTTCAGGATATTTCAAACAGTAGTTGGGTTACTGTGCTATCCTGGTGCATTAAACACTGTATAACTAGCCAGTCAAAAGAGGTCATTATCCTGCTGCATTCGGCATTGATGCAGCCTCACCTTGAGAGCTGGATGCAGTTCTAGGCCCCACAGTTTAAGAAGTGTCTGAAGGTCCTTGAATGTGTCCAGAGGAAGGCAACAAAGCTGGTTAAGGAGCTGGAAGGAGGAACTAAGGACTTTGGGCTTGTCTAGTTTGGAGAAAAGGAGGCTGAGGGGTGACCACATTGCTCTCTACAGCTTCCTGAGGAAGGGATATAGAGAGGTGCCAACCTCTTCTCCCAAGTATTCAGTGACAGGACACATGAGAACAGTTCAGTGCTGCACCTGGGGAGGTTTAGGCTAGACATGGGGAAACATTTCTTTGCTGAGAGGTTGTTCAAACAGTGGAGCAGGCTACCTAGGGAAGTGGCTAATGCCCCAAGCCTGTCACTGTTTAAAGAGGCATTTGGACAATGCTCTTAAGAACATGTTTTAACCTGATAAGCATTGAATTGGTCAGATAGTTAGATTACATGATCATTGTAGGTCCCTTCCAACTGAAATAGTCTGTTCTATTCAGCTATTCTTGTTAACTGTCTCATTTGGTCAAATCTCCATCTCTCAAACTGTACATTGGTTTCTCCAACCATTGAGTATATTTATTTTTTTTCCTGTAGATCTCTCCCATTTTTAATTTATTCTTTCTGGAATGTGGATTGTAAAGCTGATCGTAACAAAACCATATCACTCTTGCCACTGCCATTATAAAATCGTGTTCTTGCTACTTCTCCCTGTGGAAATACAAGCACCATGTTAACATATATTTTTTTGCTGAGTTATGTGACTCCTGTGACTTTGAGCCTGTTGTGCAGACTCTGCCAGTCAAGACTGTGGTGTCTATTCTCAAGGTCTGACAAGTTTTACCAGCTGAAAATTACAAGGTTTGCTCCTGTAACTTTGATTTTTCTACTCTTTACCTGCATAATTCTTCAATATGTTCAGCTTCACAAGCATTTCACGTCACTTTGTATAACTGATCAGTCCTCAATATTATTTACCATTCATTGTGTCCTCCACAAACCTCATAAATAGTAATTTTGTCTCCCACTTTCACTACATCAGTGAGAGCTGAGCATGCAGAAAAATATAGTCTATGATGAGCATGAATTGCAGTGATTCATTTGTATGGTGCGTTAACACTCCTTTGTTATTTCCCTCTGCTGATTTTCCAGCTTTTACATTTCAGAGTATTGTGCTGAAATCAGTAATGGAATGCAAAATACATTTCACAAGCAAAAGTTGATTTTATTTCAGTCCAAATCTATCGTTTATATATCCACTAAATTCCACCAATACACCATCTGGTAAGGAATTCACAGGGGTGAATTACATGTAATGCAGTTATAGTGTGAAAACATGGTCGTTTCTGTTATTCATTAGATCGTATTACTAAAATACTTAGCGAAGATTAGAATATAAACTAAAAATACTTTTCAGTATGCCTATAAAAAGATCTCTACAGATTTTACAGTATATATATCTCTTAGGAATGTGATTCAGTATTGACTGAAACAATATAAGATTGACCAAAGCAGAAAGTGTTTTGAGCATCATTCCTTAAATGTAGCTTCCTAACCTCCTTTCTTGCTTCCCTCTCTTCCTCCTACACTACGTTTTTAATTTTAATCCAGTCATTTTAATGATGTATCTCCTGAGTATCATCCCTGACACATGACACTACATGAAAGATAGACCTCATTATTTTATACAGAAGTGACAAAGTTTGAAGTTTATAATTGGAAAGAAGTTGTTTGAAGGTATTGATCAAAACACCTCGGGCTTCCTGGTGCTTATGCTGGGTGCTGTAATTTGCAGCACTGTCTTCTCCTTCATGGCTTTTTGTAATCAAATAATTAGTGTACACAGATACTCATGCAATTTATGCTGGGTACACTTGTTATCTTGCTCTACGCTTTAAAACATGCCTTGTGAGATTATTCTCTTGTTATGCTAAACTGAATTTTCCCATGGTGTATCAGACTGGAATCTGGAAAACTGTGTTTTTCAGAGGATTTTCTTCAGCTTGTCAGAATTTTGGACAGAAGAGTATTAGGGATTTATGACCAGCTGTATGCTTAATTTTTATAGGTATTTTTCTATATTCAGAACACAGTTCTGATGTGCAGCTGTGCTGTTACTCTTAAAAGCTATATATTTCAGTTTTTGCCATGTTTATCATCAGCAAATCCTGGCTGCACGTCAACCAAAGAGCAATGGCTATTGCTCAGTACCATCTTCGACAGTATCATTAATGCAAACTGTCCTAAGTATTTTGCCTGTCATGCTGACAGTGTGCAGATATTTACTAGTAACAGAGGAAAAGTGACTGATTGGGTCACCAAAGTGACCCAAGTATGGAACATATATGTATTTCCACATATTTATTTAATTTGAGAAGAGCTGTGTATATGGTAAACAAGTGAAGATTATGTAAACACAAGATTGATAATAGGGAAGCCAGACATCCAACATATTAATGGGTTTACTTGTTTTTTGCCATGCAGGCAGGTATGTTTGTATAAGCTTGCATCCGGATAAATGCTACAGGGAAGTCCTGCATTCCATTTTTCCGTATTTATTCAAACCTGTAATTATATATATATATATATGCATATATATATATATAAAATCCTTACCATAAGTGTACATATTTTATTAGGCTAATGTGAAATACAGAAAACTTTGGTTTTATGAATTAGATTTTAAACATGCAGGGATTTTAAGCAGTGATAAATACATAGCTCTGAATATTTAGTAGAAGGAGTCATGGTTAATATCAATTTCAGTGTTTTCATTTGCAAGGGAACAGATTTCCTTGCTAAAAGAGACTGTAACAGTGCACATGAGTTTACACTATCTTGCATAGGATTTACAAGTGAGATTCTGACAAAGATTCGAGTTTGTTTTCTCTGTTCTTGCCTGCTACTGAGAACAAAAACGTTAGATGTAACTAAAAAATAAATAATGGGAAAGCATATTGGATGGAATTTTTGGTGGTTTTGATAATTTCCCACTCTCCCTCCCTCCCCCAAATTAAGGTTCATTTGTAGATACTTGAATATAAAGGGAATTAGTGGAGTGGTGAGGAGGAGCGGAAATGAGAGGTACATACTTTGGGACTGATGAGCACTGAGTCTGGATACCAAGCTGGTCACCTGTTTTGGTTTTAATAATATTTTGCAAGTTGCTGAGAGGTGACTTGCTTTTTCTGTTTTTGTGTACAAGGTCCTTTTAGACTAGATAGACAGACTAACTGATATAACAGTTTACTGAAGTGATGGTCAACCATAATTGCTGGCAACCTTGCTCAAGTTGCTTATTTGGAGTTGAGAAGGTCAAATTTTGCTTCCTAGATAGCTCTTTTCCTACACATCCTATTCATATCCTCAAATAGGGGCCATCTGCTTTGAAGCAGAGTAAATGACAGTTGCACAGTGAATCCAAGACTGCAAGAAATGGTTGTTGATTTTGGCCCTTCTGTAGTAAAACCTGCAAATACCAGACCTCTGCAATTCTTTCAGAGGACACAGAGCAACGAGCATGGAAGACTGGACCTGAATATATCCTAAGAGTTATGACTGCGCTTGGTAAGAAAATCTCAATATGTCATTGGGTATGTTGAGAAAAATAAGAATATGTAGTGATTTTCTTCATATGACAGGGTATATGGACAATATAGAAAGCTTTCTAAGAAGTAAAATCAGAATGCTTCTACTAGTAAAGAAAGTCTTCAGATCCATGCCTGATTTTTTTCTCTCTAAGAAGGGTGAAAGCCTAAGGAGGGTCTTTTCATACTGCAGTGGTAGTTTTTTTCCTGCTTTAATGGATTCACAGAAGATCCTAAGGTGGCAAAAACAAAAGGACTTAGACTTAACACTATAATATTCTTGACCTGGAAAGGGCAATGTTCTCTTTCATACGAAGGAGTTTGATTTTTCAAAATACAGATGTCTCATTTTAGTAGACTTTACCTGGCTATATCTCACAAGTGTGAAGTGGCTCTTGTTTTGAAGGGCTTACCTGTCTGAGCCACATGCCTACGTCATCCTTCTGTCTGTGGTCTTAATTTTCAGCAGCTGAGGGATAAGCTTACTGAATCTGTTCTCGTTACTGCTGAGGTTAAATTATCAGAAAATAAAAATAGATGTAAACTTTCATAGAGAAAAGCATATATTTTGTTTAAATTCTGCTAAGGTTTTTAAGTCATAAGTATTGCTGGCCTTGCGAATGAGCTGCATGGGAGCAGAATTTCTCTGTGTCCATATTGCCTGCAGAATAACTGAAGATGATGTATTTTTCAAACTTCATATCATCAAATGTAAATGAAAGAAGCATGGTAGAATTCATTATCTTGGCTACAGACAAGGCTTATTTTCTTTTCAGTGTTTTTCCTCAAGCTTTATGCAAATATGTAAATGAAAGGTTCATATGGAAATTCTTGTCTGTTTTTCAGCTTCCGCTGGGAATGTCATAATTGTGAGCCTCTTTGGGTACACAGGTCCTTGATCTCTTTCTGCATTCTTCTCTCCTTTCCCCTCCCTGTCTTTTTTTTTGTCTTCTGGATGCATAAAACATTAAGACCAGAAGTCCAGGCTTTCTTTGCTTCCCTGGCAATTGTTGCTTGGAGGAAACACTTGTGTTCACAGAGGTAAGTTGTTCACTACCTTAGTTCCAACCTTTTACCCCTTGCTAACTGCAGGGAACCTGGTTGTTAATGACAGCGGTGACCTCGGTAATGTGGAGACATTTTTCTATGACGGTTGAACCAAAACTGACAACTTCCTTTATACAATAATTTGAAGAACTGGCATTAACTTGAAGTCTCCGCTGGTCTAGGAACAGAATCACAGAATCACAGAATCCTAAGGGTTGGAAGGGACCTCAAAAGATCATCTAGTCCAACCCCCCTGCAAGAGCAGGGTAACCTAGAGTACATCACACAGGAACTTGTCCAAGCGGGCCTTGAATATCTCCAATGTAGGAGACTCCACAACCCCCCTGGGCAACCTGTTCCAGTGCTCTGTCACTCTCACAGTAAAGGAATTTTTTCCTGATGTTCACATGGAACCTCCTATGCTCCAGTTTACACCCATTGCCCCTTGTCCTATCACTGGACATCACTGACAAAAACCTAGCTCCATCATCCTGACACTCACCCTTTACATATTTGTAAACACTGATGAGGTCACCCCTCAGTCTCCTCTTCTCCAAGCTAAAAAGACCCAGCTCCCTCAGCCTCTCCTCATAAGAGAGATGTTCCGCCCCCTTAATCATCTTTGTGGCTCTGCGCTGGACACTTTCAAGCAATTCCCTGTCCTTCTTGAACTGAGGGGCCCAGAACTGGACACAATATTCCAGATGCGGCCTCACCAAGGCAGAGTAGAGGGGGAGGAGAACCTCTCTTGACCTACTAACCACACCCTTTCTAATGCACCCTAGGATGCCATTGGCCTTCTTGGCCACAAGGGCACATTGCTGGCTCATGGTCATCCTCCTATCCACCAGGACCCCCAGGTCCCTTTCCCCTTCACTACTGTCCAGCAGGTCAACCCCCAACCTGTACTGGTACATGGGGTTGTTCTTCCCCAGATGCAGGACTCTACACTTGCCCTTGTTGAATTTCATCAAGTTCCTCTCCGCCCAACTCTCCAGCCTGTCCAGGTCTCGCTGAATGGCAACACAGCCCTCTGGTGTGTCAGCCACTCCTCCCAGTTCAGTATCATCAGCGAACTTGCTGAGGGTACACTCAGTTCCCTCATCCAGGTCGTTGATGAAAATATTAAACAGCACTGGTCCCGGCACCGACCCCTGAGGGACTCCACTAGTCACAGACCTCCAGCTAGATTCTGCCCCATTAACCACAACTCTCTGCCTTCTTCCTTTCAACCAGTTCTTGATCCACCTCACTACCTGATCATCAAGCCCACACTTCCTTAGCTTATCTATGAGGATGCTGTGGGAGACAGTATCAAATGCCTGACTGAAATCAAGAAAAAACACATCTACCGCTCTACCAGCATCCAGCCACCTAGTTACTTCCTCATAGAAGGCTATAAGGTTGGTCAAACATGACCAACAATGACACGGATGCAAAAGATTTTTGCACTGGTACCCTGACTCATCCTGGCCCTTTGCATTTTCATGCATGCGTTTTACCTTCAGTTTTTGAGGGGTGATTTTTCACTCAGTCTTTCAGAAGACTACTTTAGCTAGCAACAGTAAATAAGTCAGATGATGAACAAAGCTAAAGTTACTGCATAGGTTTTGTCATTGCTTCCATGCCTCCTAACAGGATTTGATGGGCAAAGCTAAGAATGTATTTACTTCATGTGAGCTGTAAGTCAATTCAGATACGAATGTTGGGATACTAAGCACAGCCTGATCCCTTATGACCTGTGGAGTTTTGATAGCTGACTCAGGGTTTAGACTATTTAGCATCAGCAAAAGTCTAATATTTACAGTGGAACTGACATGAAAAGACTCTAACCAGGGATTTCATCAGCTTGGCATTTAAATGTTTGGTACCCAAAGCTCCCAAAGCCTAGGGCAAGAAAAATAATTTCTAACAGCATCAGTTTCAGAGCCCATTTCATATTCAATTGCAGTGTGCGTCACCATTTATGGAAAAATCAAAGATTTTGGAAGATAAATTTTTGGGTTTGCTAGGGGAAGTTGCAAGTATAAATGCAATATCACACATGGCATATGAACAAATGGAAAAAAAGTTGGGTCCCCTCTCCAGACTGTGACCAACTAGAAGAAAATGTTGGGTAGCAAGTGTCTTGGGCCTCAGATTTCTCAAGTCTGACATTTGATAAGTTTGTGGTCTTGTGCTTAGACAACAGCTGCTCAACATGGACTGTAATGGAGGGAAAGGAGGCCAGCTAACCAGACACATGAGTTTGATAGTTTTTTTTTAAAGCTGTAATATGTGGTATAATGCCAGGAATGTTTGAAATCTAGAAAACTCCAAAGCACTCAAAGGCTTTCTTGCAACCTGTAGCTCCAAATGATTATGGAAGTACAAAAGTAAAAGGAGGAGGACTAGAAGAGACTTATATGGCAGAGAAAATGTATTAAAAAGCAGAACAGTGAATAAGAGCTTAGAGGGTGGAAAAGGGATCAGCTTGGAGAGGAAGGGCTCATCTTGGCAGAAGGGCAAACAAGACTGCAAGACCTGTTGTGGAAACAAATGCTTGCTGCAGAGAGATATCTGAGAGGATTTTGCTCCTCCTGGAGAAGAAGCCGGTGAAGGAAGGGTGGGGGAACAGGAAACCTGCAGTTCCTGATCAACACGTAGGGGTCAGAGGAGCTGTGATTTTATAGCATGGTTTAGATAATGATAATTTAAATGAGTCCTGGAACTTTTCCAAAGATTTGTGGCCCTTAGAGATCTGAGTGACAGTAATTTCTTTGGTTTTGTAGTTTCTTCTTAGGGAGTTTATGCAATTATTTTATCTAAAAGTCACATAAACCCTCAGGGTGGGATTTCCCTTACCTAACTTCAGACAAATCCAATATAGACATCTGCATCTGTACTATTCACCTGGGACTTTTTATAGTAGTGAAGACAGTTGCATATTTCCTGCAAGAGATTCTGCCTTCTATTCTAAATCTATTTGAAATATCTACCTTAGCATGAGATGAATAACACCCTAGTCTTTTTCTGTCTAAACCCTACCTACACTGTTGCTTGTATGCTGTTAAGTACCTCATGCGCATTGACAATTGTTATTGGTAATTTCTTGTGCTTTAGCGAAAGCATTAAATTAGTAGTCTCAGGCATAGGGATTCTTCTTGAGAATGTCTTTGCTATATTCTCAGGTGTTTGTACTGTCCTCAAGTTTGAGGAAGGCTAAGAGAGCAGGAGGGAAGGGAATTAAATTAATTAGGCTAGCAAAAAGCAGTATATGCTAAACATTTGCTGCTGTGGATAAAAATAATTTATTCAGTTCAAAATTTTGGAGAGCTGATTCAGAAAATAGTTTTGAAGAGCAAGCTTCCAGAAGAACTATTTTTCCCAGAAGGTAGGAATATCAGATTATTTCTAGGCAGGGAAGGAATTGTTAAACTTGCAATTATATGGGATCTTTTGTGAATACAGAAAGACTGGCAAAGACAAGATATGTTGTTAGTAGACAAGATTTTCCATCAAAGAACTTCTACTCAAACCAAGGTCTCTTTGGCTTGGTGACCAGAACTGATGGGCTTATCATGTATACTGCAGGTTTAGGTTATTATGCCAGCTGCTGTGTCTCTTCATACATCCAATATGTAAGCAAATCAGAAGTGTGCAGCTTCTTTTCGCTTTAGAGTACAGAGATATTGGTAACAGATGATACACATTTTTGTCTCCCGTTTAGACAAAATCCATATGTCAATTTCTCTGCCATAGAGGCTGTAAGTATCAAGGTGTCAGGGTGCCGATAGAAGAGCTGATGGTATGAAATGTCAAGAAAACAAATGTGTTCTGGATGTCCTACCCTTCTACAAAATACCTGGGGGTAGGATGCACCAGGACAGACTGGAAAGCAGTCACTTACCAGTGGACCCTTGGTCTAGGCTAGCTGTTTCTTACCTGGTTTCAGTTTCAGTTATAAGCTTCTATTTAAATTATGGAACTATCTGTAGCTCAACAAATGGCAAGACAGGCTTTGAATGATAAAAAGCAACTTACGTGCTCTAAAAATCCATAAAAAGGAAAAAAAAACAACCAAAAATGGCCTTCTGAGACCTCAAGCCTCACAGACACTAAAACATGGCATTTGTTATATCCTCTTTTAGTAACTAAGGAGAAGGAATAATACAGCAATAAAATGGACTGTAAGTTAAACAAGCTAAACGAGCTGGGTGAATCTCTGCTCCTATAGAACTACTTAGAAAACTCTCTTAAGTAAGTATTTGCTTAGGAAGATAAGAATTTAGACCTTTAAGAGAGTTTTCCATTTATATTTTTCCTTTTATATTATATCACCCTCAAAATAACTATGTGAATGTTTGCAGATAGTAATTTTCACTTGGCCATGGGGAAAAGTATTGAGATGCAACTAATGGCGCTCTTCTGCCTTAAGAACAAGATTGCAAAGACTAGAACAAGCTTTTTTTCTTTAATCTTTGCGATCAAATTTGGAGGCCTATTTTATGAATCTGAATTCAAGCCTAATTTAAATCTTTACTGGTTTTAATAATGAAAAAAGGCAGGTCAGACTAGCAAGAGACAGAGCATGCAGTTTAGAAGATGATAGGTAGAAAGATTAAAAAATGAATACTTCAGAAAGTAAGAGAAAAACCTCTAGTTTATGTGCAGTGGGTAAATGTGAAAACCTCAGAGAAATAAAATGCTTTTTCAGTGTGGGATGAAAAACCCCAACCTCAGACTCTTCATCAGTAGCACAGCACACTTCCAAAGCAGGCTGTTGCAAATGTATGTATGACAGACCTACTTGAGCTTTTTAGGCTGGGATTTGTCTTTTACAAATTGCAAAGGCTCCTAACAGGTTTAGCTTCTGGGCTTACTTATTCAGGTTTGACAATGTTATTTTAGGAGACGATTTGGAACAATTTGTTTTCTTAGAGTTCAGGTAAGGAAAAAAAGGAGAAAAGTTTTTAAAATGCAAGTGAAACACTAGCTTGTTACCTGTGCATTTTGTGATGCTCAGCAAGGATCTGGTGGTCTTTGTTATGCCTTGGTAAAATACATGAGTGAGATCTGGTAGTGAAGTTTTAATATTTGGACTGTGGGATTTGGTACCAAATTTACTACACTTCATTTACCAGGACAATTCTCTGAATTATTAACATAACTAAGAGAACTTAAGGGTGGCTATCAGCCTTAATAAACAAAATATAATATGTGAAGCTTTATGCTTGCTTATTGCTTGTCTTTGATTATTCATCAATTTGCAATCTATGGTAATTCACAATTCATCTGCCAGTCATTAGCATGAATTAGTGATATTCTGCTGCACATAATATATTTGTTTACTGCACTTGCAATATGAAAGAGAAAATTATGCAGTCAATTATGTGATATGTACCTTTACTATGCTCATCATCACTAGAAAAAACTATAAGCATAAAAACTGTGGACATACTTTAGCATCTGTCCTGAGTATTGTTTTTATTTTGTGAGCCTTAAGGGAAAATCTGTTCAAGAGTTGCTTTTACGTTTACTTTCACTGCTAGAAGAAAGGAGATATGGAGAAAGTAATGAATTTCCTCCTTTTCAATCCAGCTGTTAAAAGGGAATACTTGCTAAAGTTCTGTGTGATCCTTTCTTTACACAAATTAACTAATTTTTATAAGTGTTAAAAAAAATTACTAACCACAAAAGCCCCTGTTTCTAACCAGTCATTTATTTATATGAATAAATATTGTATTCATTACTTGACTCAATATACTTTCTTTTGTAGTTGCATATTTTACAGTCTGTGTTGTTTTATCATCTGCTTTATTGATAGTCTCCTAAATTTGAGGAATCTGTATTTTAACGCAGATATCAAACTTCCTGTTAAGTCACTGAAAGGAATTTTCTATGTTTTTCTTAAACCCCACTGGGACTAGTGGAATGCAACAATAAGTGTTATGACTCCAGTGTGGCATGGAGTCATAATACTTATGACTTATCCTGAAGTGTAAGAGTAATGTCATTGAATTAAAAATTTAGCACATTTTATGTGCTTTATTTGATTAAAAGAATGACCCTCTATTTCATTAACTGCATGACTTACTTCTAAAGCCTGGGCATCATGTAAGTTTTATGGCAACATGTTGTACAGCAAGATGCTCTCAGATTGGCAGTAATTGTCTTGATTACGAATAATCTCGTGTGCATGTGTGTATATAAAATAACAAATGCTATGGCTGTTCCTACTTAATTCAAACTTACATGAAAGCTTCCAATATATGCAATTGTCGGATATAACCTTACAGAGGCTCACAGCAGATGGAGAGCTGGTTTCACAACAGGAGATTATAGCCTGGTCTCCTACAGTGGTGCACACAATGGAGTCCTTCTTGCTGTGAAGGTTCATGGTAACCTGAGTACAAAATTATCAGGATGGGGATAGGCCTGCCTCTGGCAGGAAGGTTTTGTAGACTTAGAATACTTCCTTTTCTTTTTTTCTTTTCCTTTTTCTTTTTCTTTCCCTTTCTCTTCTTCTTCTTCTTTTCTTTTCCTTCTTTTCCTTCTTTTTTTCCATTAGCTTCATTACATAACACCTGCTGAACACCCAGGAAGTGTAGAGGAAGAGAGAGAAAGAAAATGTAGCCTTGCAAGCTAGATCAGAAGGAAAAAGGGTTGTATATATCCATTGCACATTGACCAGTTAAAATACTTCGCTATTTACAATTAAAGTTAACTGTGGCTCCAAAAATCTGTTTCGTAACTGTAAGTAAATGAGTTAAACACCCACATGTGTAATTTTTCTATTCTTACACTGTGGTACAGTTTACTCTGCACAGGTAGCTGAGCTTCTGCATTTCAAAATTAGCTTCATGTGTTTTATTTAAAAACTACTGCATAATAAATTCTGCAATTTTTTTTGTCAAAAAATCCATGAAACATTAGCAGGAATTTTCAAAAGAATATTGCAGTCACAGCACCTTCAGGTAGGTCTTTTCATCACTTGGTCAGCTGTTGATTCCAACAACAACATACAGTTCAGTAAGAAGGAAATTAAATTTCAAATATTGAGTCCCTGTAGAGAATGCCTCCTTGTGGCTCCCTTAATCAAAATATGCTCCACTTCAGAGAGGAAATTAAATCAAGGTGGCCAACTTCCCTCCCTTTTCTCTCCCCCCATGAATATGTAAGCCTGAAATGCACTGATTTATTGAGGAAAAGAGTAATTTCCAAGGGGTAAAAAGAGCATTTGGAACAAATGCACACTGTAACTGTAAAGCAGAGCAGAAGACTATTTCTATTCCTGGATAATTCAACTGTAGTATTAAGTTTCATTGCAATATTACCAAGGGTGTTATAAATATCCAATGTATAGGAAGATAAACAGTCTCCTTTACAGTGTGCTCCAGGACATGAGCTTAACCAGGTGATCTAATACATATGGCAAGAAAGGTACGGATGGCTACAAACTAATGTTTTATACAGGAATGAAACACCCAGTTCCTGCCCCTTTTCTGTGGGACTTGGTCATTTAGTTGTCATCTGTGCCTCCAGAGTCCAGTCCTTAACATTTTAATTTAAAATCCTGTTTATGGTTAAAATAGCTCAAATTCAAGTTAGGTTTTATCTAACCTATTAAAAAACGCTCAGTTTGAAAACTGTGGCAACTTTTGCCTTGGTAGTGCCCAAAATCATCATTCAAACTAAATTTAACAGCCTTTATTCCCCAGCTTTGCATTTAAATAGGAAAACAGGAAGACCTATATCTGTAGATAGGATTAGAAAATTGGAGACAGGATTTCTTTCAAAAATAACCAGCCCATGGGCTGAGAGCTGAGCACTGAAAGTCCTGCTTACTTTGTTTAGCAGATTCAACAGAGCCTGAGCTGGAAGAAGGCAATGTGCAAACACTAGACTAATGTCTTACAATTAAATCATCACCTGGTGAATCAACAATGAAACATATGTTTCCCTGTCAAAATAAAATCATTTACCAAACATCACCTTTAGACAATATGTGCTGTTCTGCTGTTGATTCATATAAAGTTGATGATTCAATGACCTATATGGACCTTGCTATTGTTAGATTGCTAGCTCCAGTTTCTTTTAAGTGCCACTCTAACAATGTGACTGATTAAGAGAATGATGCCTTATCAAAATAAAGCTATAAAAGGACTACATTTTGCATGTTCCTCTTGAAAGGCAGGCTAAATACTAAATCTGGGACTTAGCAATGAGATGTTTAATCAACTGATGTTTTGCCCAGTAGCAATCAAAGTGGTCTTTATTGTCACCGTTGCATATTAGACATGCATCCACAAATACTACAGAACCACACTTTGAAAGTATTCTTTCCTAGAAGCAATATAGGGATTAAAAAAGAAAAAGAAAAAAAAAATGGAATCTATCACTTGTGTTTGTGAGATGACTGGAAAGAGTCTGATTTACTTTCCCACTCCCATGACACAAAGGAGAAAACCCCCAACCTGTTCTGGGAATCTCAGAGCTGTTAAAATGAGGACAGGATGAAGGTAGAGGGCAAATACACATGTGTGCATACATCTACATGTATGTTTATGTAAGTTATGACATGGTCACTGCCAATACAACAGAACCTCAAAGCTGACGTATTGCTGCATGGTGAGATAAAGCTGTGCCAGCTTCTTGACACATTTCTGAAATATACTGTACTGGATTTCATTATTTTAATTATACTACTGTCAGCTGGCTCACCTATTCATGTCCAGTTCATGTTCAGTCTATACCAGTTTCCTGGCCTCATCTGTCATTACCAAAGAGAGCTAAATTGCATTATAGACACCTTGGTCTTGATCTTCTGTCTGAAAATGGAGCCCGGACAATTGCCTGACACAAAAGAGGTGCCTGAAGTATGTGAGATGAGTCTCATTCATAGAGGATACCATTTAAAAAGTGGTTTTTAGTAGATGCTATCTTTCCAACAGGTTGTGGCTTCTAAAGTTCTCCTAGTAGGCCTGAGAGCATTGATGTTCAGCCTGAATAGCTGCAGTAACAAGATTTCTTGCTGTATACTTTTCAGGAGAGTGGCTAGATGCTGTAAGACAGACTCATAAACTGAAAAAAAAAAAACCCTAATTACACTGCTGTTGTTGAAGAGAAGTGTAACAAGTCACTCAAATTGCTCCATGCTGGAAAAGTTACAGGGTTCCTTGCAATCCTCCATTTACCCTGAAGCAGGAGTAGACTATGACAGTGATTGTCACAGTCTTATTGTCAGTGGTTTACTTCCTAGAGGAGATGTGGAGATGCCAAATGACATGCATAGGTTTGCCATAAAACACCACAAAGGTAATGTTTCTTTCATTGTTGTGAGATATGAAGATGTGCTTTCTACAATATCTTGTACAGCTGGTAGGCTGGGATTACTGCTTACACACCTAAGCACAACTCCTCCAAAATTACCTTTATATTTTATATAGAAATACATTTTATGTTTCTAAAAAATAGGTGTGCTTGAGTAGAGATGAAGGAGCTGAAGAGAGATTTTATGCCTAATTAAACTCAGATGTGCTGTATTCACAGAGAACATAGCAAAATAGGTTATCACAGGGTAACAGAGCTTCATACAAGAGTGGATACATAATGGCAATTCATGTGCACTTTATATTTCCCCTGGAAAACAGGATGAGATTTATGCAAGCATGGCTTCTTCACTGAAAGCTGGTTGAGTTAACTCAAATTACCTTTCCTTTTCTGCCCGCAATGTACATGTTAGTGGAGAGTTACAGGAGATCAGCAGATGCATATTAAACTCTTACCCTGTGTTAATGCTTGTGTATTTGAGCCCTTGACTGTTATTTGATATCCCAGGCAAGCCAATGTTTGCTTCTCTGGTAGGCCTGACTGGACTGTTTCTAAAATTGGCAGCTGTCATTGAACTGAATGGGTTTAAAATTCAAGCTAAAAATGTCTCTTTATGTAAATAAGCAACACATTTTTATATCCTCAGCCAGTGTCCTCTAGCAAAGTCTGAATGTGTTTGTGAACAATCCGTCATTATATTAAAAGAAAAAATCAAACTCAACATTTGTTTGTTTATGTAGCATTTGTTTTAATTCTGTGAATTGTTTATGCTTCGTGGAAAGTGATTGCGAAGCCTTAATGATTTTGGATTATTCTGGGGCCATCTATAACAGTGCTGACTCTTGATTCCTCCATACTTGCACACACGATGTCACTCTGCATTTCTGTCTTCCTTAGAACAGGGCTACAATTATTAATCTTGATCTGGTATCTGAAGCTTGTATTTGAAAGCAGAATAACCTCCAGGGCTGTCATTATAGGCATATGAGTCACATCCCATCTTGAAGTTTTTGGTTTATCTCACTTGTTGTGGGTAACATTTACAGTAAGCTTTTCCATATAATGATAATACTTGTATGGTGTTCTCCTTGAGAAAAATACTGTACAAATATCAGTTAACTAACACTTGCAGAACCTATGTACTGTATATAAACAATTTATAATCCTCAGAGGTGAAGATAAGAGAGAGGAGAATAATGGCTTTCCTCCCATCCTCTGCAAAGAGAAGCTTTTTCCTCCTCTTTCAGATTTACGTCAAATGCTTCCCATGTTTCTTGGGCTATGCAAAAAAGATAACTTTTTTTGTTTCCATTAACTTTGGCCTTTTCTTGTCCTTGTTTTACAGGGAAAACAACGCAGGGGAGAAGGGCATTGCACAAGCACTGTGTAATGACTTTCTGGCATGGCTGTGCTCAGACCAGGAGCACCCACCTCTGTGTTTGTTGCACTTCACCTGTCCACACCTATTTATGTAGCTCTGTTCCTGCCAAAATGCTTTTGCACCATTGCATAGTGTTTACATGGGTTTAGTGTGTTTCCTTGGGGCTTCACATCATTTCATAAGCAATCCTTGTTAAGTAAACGCTCATCAATCCAAATGCTGAAGGAATAAGAACGAATTCACATTTCGCTTCTGAGACATGTCCATGATTACTTGAAAGAGAATCTCAGAAGTTGTATGTAAAACTGTATTGTGTTCTCTTCAGGTACAAGAAGCTCTTTGAATACACAGCGTACTTTTCTGGTTTTCAAAGGTGAGCTCCTCTGTTCTCTAAATGCAGTTTATCTGCAGTAAAGCTGCCCTACTGCAAGGCTCAGTGGTTAACCCCTGGCTCAACATATCAGGAGGGCAGATTTTATGTTTTCACCGAAGGACTTGAGAGACATTTATGTTCCTTGCATGCTGGGTGGATGTGGGACCATGGTGAAAATTTCAAGCCCGTCTCTCTCTGCAGTTTAAGGTTGCTTCTGCTGGCCAATGCAATATAAACACAAGGAAGGTAGGACACTTGAACAGATGCATTGTGGAGTAGGATTACTCATGTGTGTAAGGATAAGTGTGCTCTGACAGTTACAGTGCAATGGCTGAATTACATGAAGATTAGGTAGGGAGAACAGTGTTTCACATGCATGCATTTCAATTTTCTTGTTCTGAGTTTAACAGGCTGCAGTCTGTAGTGGTTGAAAATGAGCAAAATGACTACTCCAAAAGGCAGAGAGATTGGATCAGTGATTGCCATATCTATGTATCTATGCCAAGCATGGCAAAATATCAAGGACTTGTTATGTGTTATATTTTAAGTGATCAACAAGACAGATTCTACAGTAACACAACTCCTACAAGTACTTAGGATCAATCGGCTCTCCAACATGAAGGCATCTAATTGCAATTGAAAGCACATGGAGATCAGCAAGGCTTGGTCAGATTTTCCAGACTTCTCAGATTTTTCATTCAACTTAGGCTGTTTCTTGTGTGCTGGACCTTTGCCTGCTGTATCCTATCCTCTTCCCATTGAAATCAACCAAGTCATTGTTTTTCTGATGTTGAGTGGGTTATTGAATGAGACCTCAGTTACAGCCTCAGTTATATTTTGCTTCCTTTATTGCTGAGGTCTTTCCTACTCTGTAAACACATTTATAGTATCATATCCTATATGACTATCTTGATTCTAAATGAACAGAACAAATACAGCCCATTTACCACTTACTATTAGCCTAGCACTTTCATTCAAATATGAACATTCACGTTTCATGTGTTTACCAACTTTTTGCAATGGGTCTGCTCCATAAAGTGCCAGCCATAAGACTGGCAAAAGTAAAAAATGACTAATTTTTTTTGAAAAGGGTAATCACAAAGGACTGTGTCACCTGACTAAGGTTCTCATTTAAAATGAGAATTATGGTAAAGAAGAGAGAAGTGCTGAATTATTACAAGGAGTATTTCTGCTGTTTTGAGCCAAGGGGAGGTAATATTTGTGTTCTTTCACTGAAATACACAGAAGACTGTTAGAAAAAGAGAGTTCTGTTAACAACTGCTTTGAACATTCAAGGCACATCAACTAATGCCTACAGGATGACATTTGCTCTTCTGTAAAGTACAAGTACAGTGTCTGCTCACCAGTTGCCCTCCAGGCTTACATGCACTAAGAGGTACCTATGATTTTTACAGAGTTGCACAATAATGGATTTCAGCCAACAAGTAAATGATGCTAACTGAAGGCAGCATCTGTAAAGCTTTACCTGAGCAAATAAGTCTTGATAATGACTGCTTTTTTGCACAAATACAAATGCCAGACTTGTTGACCAACAAAATATTGCAAATGCTGCCACAGGACTTGAAAGAATCTGCCCTTTTGCAAAGCCATGCCCTCTGACAAAAAGGCATAACCTTATAATTTGTTGTAGAAATGGACAGAAGGGAGAAATCTGTCATCCTTGTCTTTGAGACAGCTACTGTATATATATCATCCAGGATGCCACACTTAGCCGCTCTTCCTCTTTGTCCCTTCCCTGCCCTTTGGTTGTGTAAGGTACAGGCAGCAGGTAGGCACCACCACAGCTGTTGCTAGTGGCAATGCATGAATTAATTAATCTTCCTCAGGCAGTTGTTCCAGGGCCACCTCAGCAAGAGTTTGAAATGAATTTGTGACAGCAGCTAAGTGTCATGGTCCTCTAAACAATAAAATTAAGTAAGTGGGTTAAATACAGGTGGCTTAAATTCTTTACTGGGACCATGATGAATGGAAATGACTTGGCAGATCTGTAGTGCTGTCCCAGTGATCGGCATCCTGAGCTATTACTGATGCTGCAGCTTGCTAGAATCTGAAATTTCACATCCTAACATATATTTGGCTTATACTAGAGTTCTGAGGGTCTGACAATGAATACTATGAGCAGAGGCAGTGGGCAAATTAGCTCCTAATCCACCAGTATTCCTAATCATTGATGCTGATAGGTGTTAAAAGGCAGAGAAGACCTTTGTAAGGAAGACACTTCTCTTATTACCAAAGCTGAGAGCTGCATGTTGAAGGGATGGAGGATGGAGACAGTCTGAAGTGAGAATTTTGTCTCTTTTGTAAAGGGTTGCATGCTGCTCAGGAGAGCTGCAGCTTCTCTCGATCTCCATCACAGAATTAGACAATGATGCTGGTCAGAACAATAAATCTTATCTAATGTTAAACTTTTAAAAGTTATACTTGTTATGTAGGCTCCTACTTTAGTCAGTAGAGAGAGAAAAACACCTCCAGATAATTCCATAATATAGTTCCAGATGTCTAGATGTAAAGCATCTAAGCACTTAAAAACACTCTGAAGGTTATTCTTTTTTTATACTGGAAGGGGCTTCCCTACACCTGTCATGAGCTTCATACATAACAAACGAAAAAGAAAACAATTTAGTCTTCAGTCCTCATTTTGCAAAATGGTCTGGGACAGAGACAATTATAGCAGTAAAAAGAAATCGTAGGACAAATCTTTGTGTAATTGTCATTCTTTTTGTACATTAAATGAAATAGGGCACCCATGGGGAAGAAAAGAGTATGTGACCAGTACATTACCATCATGCATGCATGCAGAAAGACTGTGGAATTGCACAGAAAAAAACAGTTCTGTTATTGCCTTGCACATAAGAACTAATTTTGCAACCTCACTAATTCCCTCATCTCCTTTTTTTAATGTGAATATGCTATTATTTTTTTTTCACTGCCATGTGTCTAAGGAAGGTTTTAATATCAAAGCTGCAGGCAGCAGTATGTGAGTTATAACAACAGGTTTAGTGGCTGATTTAACCATATCAGTTTGAAACTGGTGTCATACTCTGAGTGTGGAAGTAAACAGAGAGAGTTAAAAAAAGTTATCAAGAAATAGGCATAAGTATCTGGAATAAAGTGTTCTACCTGAAAGTGACAAAAATTTCTAGTAGATATGTAAACCTGTAAGGCTGACAGGAAAAGAACTTACTTTAAAAATATGAGAGGCATTAGGAAAGCATCAGCTCTCTCATTAAGCCTAGTACTGATGAAGATTTCCCCATGCTACCAATTTAAGCTTTATGCAACAAAGCCAGAGTTATTTTATACCCCAGGAAAAATCAATGTTCTATGAAACATGCTGTTGCTTTATGATTTTCCTATTAAAGTGGCATAAAATGCTGTTACATCATTTTAACAAAATTAACAAATGTTGTCCCAATTTATTTTCAATACTTGTCACCAACTGTTTCTGCAAATTGTAGAAAAGGGAAATGATATTTTGTAAAACTATATAGTGAGAGTCTGGCAATTGTTGGCAATTGTGTTTCTGAATGAACTCTGCCCTTCAGTTCCTGAAAGTAGCTGTGAAAAAGACACTTTGCATTTGGAAAAATCTTGGAAATCTACCTTCTTCCATCTAGGAAAGGGATGTGCCAAAAGAGAAACATGTATTTATAATCACCCTTCTGTGTGTTTCTCTTGTGCGTTGTTTTGAAGAGCCTGCGGGTCTAACCCACTGCTGGATCTTTGCAGGAAAATTGGTATGTTTGTAGAAGAAATGGTACTGGTGGCCACCAGTGGACCTATACATGGTCTGCAGGTTTCTGCACAAGTCTATTACCTTCTACAGAACTCAAATTAACCTGTGATTTGTCTTTTACATGGAGAAGTTCTCAGTCTGTTATTGGCTCATGTGCAGGTATTCAACTAGTCTTGATGAAGGGCATTTCTAACAGAAGTGCTCTCACTGCACACTGGCTATTTCGGTGTTTGCAAATGGAATTGGACAGCTTTCTTTGAAAATGATTCCTAGGGTTTTCCTATGGAGCCTTTAGCAATGACAGAAATGAACCTGTTTGTCTTTACAGAGTTTGCTACACTGCCTGGATGTATATACAGCCTACCTCGAGCTTCCTCTGTCAGATTGGTAGTTACAGTCATTACAGAGCAAGCACATGTGCTGGTGTCCTGGGTTCAGCAGTAGCAGTCATTTTTCTCCTTCTTGGTAGCTGGTGCAGTGCAGTGTTTTGACTTTCGGCTTGGGAACAGAGTTGATAACACCGATGTTTTGGTCTGGCCGAGGACTTTGTGAGCCTCATGCTCTGCCAGGGAGGAGGGGAAGCCAGGAGGAAGCAGAGACAGGACACCTGACCCAAACTGACCAAAGAGGTATTCCATACCACAGCACGTCGTGCCCAGGATGTAACTGGGAGTTACCCGGAAGGGCTAGGGCACTGTGGGGTTGGATGAGGTATTGGTCGGTGCTTGGTCGGGCTGGGGAGGGCGAGTTATCGGTCAGCTGGTGGTGAGGTGTTGTATTCTCTTCCCTTGTTATTTCCTTTATCATTGTTATTATTGGTGGTAGCAGTAGTGATCTGTGTTATACCTTAGTTACTAAACTGTTCTTATCTCAACCCATGAGAGTTGCATTCTTTTTGATTCTCCTCTCCGTCCCTCTGGGAGTAGGGGAAGGGCAAGAAGGGGGGGGGAGTGAGTGAATGAGCTTCCTGACTGGTTTTAAACCACGACAGCTGGACATGCTGCTCACCTGTACTGGACCACCATACCATGGTTAGATTCTCTTTTGTTGTAGCATAACTGTTTTATGTAGTTACAGCCCTGTGAATCTTCTTTTGCATGAACTCCAGAATATATTTTTCACCACGATTTTTAAAGTCAGTTGGACGACTGCTCAACAAAGTTCCCCACTTAAAAGAGAAAAAATTGATTTTGACAATAAAAAGTACCCCAATGCTTATTTTTAAGAGGGGATGTCTATGTTACAATGTGAGCAAATGATCTGAAAAGTTAATGTAATCCAAAGCTAGGATTAATACTGTTGCTGCTAAACTCTCTTGTCTTTTTCCTATTGATCAGTAGCTCCCATGGTGTATTATCTCCCCCTGAATTCATGTCTCCTGGAGGTCCTAACTTCTTGCCCTTGGAGGGAGCTTGTGTAAACCTTCTTCCATTGAAGGTTTTCAGTGCCAGGTAAAAGGTAACCCCACCACCATTTGTCATTTAAAATTTCTATTTTGTTTCTATTTAGTGAAATTAATTTATGCTCAGCAGGTTGTGAAGTCATTGCTTTCACAGTGACATCATTGGTTCTCTTCCCTGGGTACCCACTGATCACTGCAGGCCGGCATGCTCACCGTGTGATGCAGCTGAATAGGCATTCACTCTTCAGTGCTCCGAAAACGTAGCCTGGACTGTGCTGTATTGAGATGGTATCTGTCATTCTTGGTTTTACTTAACACACATATCAAATACTGTCTCAGCCTATAGTTTGATTTAGTCTGCTGGCATCCTGGGCCCTGACACTAAGTCCATTGTTATCTTTCCAGTGATCAAAAGTGGGTTTTAATTTGGCTTGTATTGAATAGATTTTACAGGCTGCTACACACTTCATTTATTCGACTGAAAAATCTGCCCCTCGTTACTCTTAATTCTTTTGCGCTTGTAATTTGTATGAAGCAGTTTGTAGTTTCAGCTTCATCGCAGATGCAGTTTTCTTGCAGTGATTCATATAGATACAGTGTAATAGCCATGTCCACTATCTAGTTTTAGAATTTCTTTGTTTTTCAGTGTTTTTTCCTGTTTTCTCTTTAAGACACTGTGATTTCCAGAAGTGGCACTATGCAGTGCTTTTTGAGTCTTGTCAACTCTATAAATTTCCCATTACTGCAGGGAAATCACTTGCTGATATTTTACTTTATTACAATTTCATGAAGCCCAAAATATAGTTTTAAAAGATTAGTCCAGCGATCAATACTTTTCATTTTTATTTAAAAAAACTCCCTATTTATACCAAATACAGGCATTTTAATGCTTTTCTGGAGGCTTGTTTAGGCTGGGGAAGTGGTTTTAGGGTTTTTGTTTATTTGTTTGTTTGGTTGTTCTTTTTTCCCCCCTTATTTGATGTTCTAATCCACAGTGATTCTCTAAGATCAAATATGAAACCACTTCTAATAAGTCCCAACTGTATCTGTCATCCATGTTGCCAAGTACTGCATTCGCTGCTGTACAGTGAAGAATCAGAAGCATGCAGTAAAATTTTTAAAACCACCTCTTTTTAAACACTGTGAAGTGGTATCACATAGTTGGTTCCATTCTCTCCCAGACGACTCTTGCTAGAGCCGCTCTATTTCCATCAGAAGTGCTCCTGTACAAGGTTAAGGTGCAAAAGTTCATCTCTGCTTCTAAGCAGTTTTATTGAACAAGGACATATAAGGCTCTGTGTGTTTTTAGGTGTGCCTGTGCGTTATAAAAAATGCATCTTTGCATTGCTAATCAAGAGCCAGACAAATCTGGGGGCAAACGGAACATCTGTCTATCAGTCCTTCAAATCTTCTCTGCCAACATTCCAGCAATGAAAAGCAGCCACAAAACTTTACCAGACATTTACATTAGATTAATACCTCTGGAATGTGCAACCTAGCAATTGCGCAACACAGTGGTATTTGGCCCTTATCACATGAAGAAACAGAGAGAGACCCCAGCTCTATAAAGAGAGTTAGGCCAATATTTGGAGGCATATTCAAACCATTTGACCCTGGGCCCCACTCCGTCTTTCTTTCAAGAGCCCCAGATGGAGTACATCTTGGGTTTGGATTTATTTTCTGTGGATCCGACCTTCACAAACCGTTTTTTTTCTTTTGTTTGTGGTATGGACTCTGATTTATTTAAAAAAATAGGACCTTGTTTGCATACTTTTCATTGCCCAAATGCCATCTCTACTTTCAGTAGACTGGAAAGTTTCATCTTATTTTCAATGTAGGTTGATGACTAATTGTTCAGCTTTTGCTACTGATTCAATCCTTCAGCTCTGCGCTGTATGACAACTATGTTTCATGCTGAATCAAATTAGATTTTATACTTGATAACTGATAAATAGAAATCCTAATTTAAAAAATATTTCAAGGGAAATGAATTTTTGAGAGTGAAAAAAAACCCAGTCTACTGAACAGCAACTTCTTGGAAATAAAACTAGGGGATGGGTAAAATTTAGGTGAAATGCAAGTTGCAAAGACAGTTTCTTTACTGAATCAGGCAAGTATCCAATTCACTGTTTCCATGAAACATGGAGCTGTGTTCACTTGTCACAGACAATTTGTAAATTCCAGCAGGTCTCCAGCTTAGTCCTACCATTGCTCCAGCAGATAGTACATATTTGCTGTGTTTTTTATATCACGCTTAAAGAAATTAATACAGATTGCAGGCTGGGAGCTGCAAGTTTGTACCCTTTCTTGGGCTGATGGGTCAAATCCCACCACCTCTCCCCTCCAGCGCAGGCTCTTGGAAGCAAAACCTTTATCTCACATGTGCTCAACAGGACACCCCTGCTGGACACCTCTTTCAAGAAATTAATATGAAGATGCAAATAGGAAATAATAACTCCTTTCACTAAAAGACAAAACACCAGTTACTTTATTTCATTTGCCACTGAGCTAATGATTTGTAGACAAATTTTGTAACAGTATATTTCGGGGCCCTGTGACAGTCCCATTTAGTTTTTGCGCAGATCATCTTTTCTTGCAAAAGCTGATTGACATGGTTTGCTCTGTTTGTGAATGTAGTCTATAAAAAGTATGAGGATGGCAAAACCTAAGGCTAAACCCTAACAATGAAATGCCTGTAATAAAGTCTGCAGTAGCTATTTGGTTGCATTAGAGCACTTGAAAATGACTTGTCATTCATGTTTTCCTCTCTTATGGACATCATTGTCATATGGACATCCTATGGACATCTTATGAGATCATTGTTGCACTTGATTGTTGCAATTTTGTGGTTAATACATTCATGGACTTATTTTTTATTGTACTGTATTCAGTCCCTCATTCCTGAAATGAATGTGGCTCTGCTTCACTGCCACAGGGAGCAATCCCTGACCCAGGGGCCAAAAGCTGCAGAGCAGCTTCCTACCTTTCTGGAGGAGATTTGCCACTGTGATCCTCTTGGCCTGGTCTCCTCTGGGACCAATGCAGAGCATAGAAAAAGCAAATGTTAAAATTCCTTGTCATTTTCCAGCTCAAAGTGTCATAAGCAATGTTAGGTTTTTTTTCTAGCCTTCCAGATTAGTGTTGCTGGTTTTGGATGCTGTGCTGGCTATATGCTGGCAACATATTGGTAGGGTACTGTGCTGGTATAGATGGGTTGAAAGCTGACAACAGACTCTCTGCACACTTGAAGTGAAGATGTTCAGAATTTTGATGGTAGCAAAACTGTAGTCAAGTCTAATCTGATGAAATAACTTTCTAACAGGTACATGTAATTTCCTGCTCCTGCAGCTAGGTCTACGGTGGGTTTTCTACCAGCACAGATACACTTTTTGGCTGCTCAGTATTATCAAATATGGATGATCTCTTGTGAAAGGTTCAAACGAGACTGGAAGGAGGGAGGAAATGGGTGCACAGAAAAAATTGCATAAGCGCTTTTTTCCTAGGAAACCATGGGAAAATCAGAGCAGTTGTTAGCAAAACCTTTTTTTCTCCCCCATCAGTTGATTTATTTACTTTCCAAGCAAAATATCCCTAAGATCCTATCAAAATTGTAACCATTCAGTCTAAAGAACATGATGATATTTAGCTGTGCTACAGACATGCAATACACCAAAAGATATATCTTAGCTAGGCAGTGATTTAAAAGGAGATGCTTAAATGGCTCTGATTTTGTTCCCTATTTGCATTGTTGTGGTGTCGTGTATTTTCTCATATCAGATACCAGTGTCAGAACCACAGGCTTTTGTTAGCATTCTGTACCCTATCTGTGATCTGGAGCTGCATCCCTTCAAGAACAACAAACACAAAAATGTTTTCTTTTATATCAGTGTCAATTTTGAATGATGTTTAATGACCTGTTCCTTTCACTTTGTGTTGCAAACACCCTGGAACTCTTGCCAGCTCCTGGGGTTCAGAATACCTCCCACACCACCTTCAGCCTGCTGCAGCCAAGAGGGGAAGGAAAGCAGCTGCCACTCTGCTGCACAGCCATAAAGTAGAAAGCACAGCTTGTTTTTGAAAGCATATTTTGTGCTTATACAGGCTTTCCTTCTTACTGCCTCCTTGTCTTTTTCACGCTTTGAATTTTACTTAAATTTTGTTTTCTAACCTTGTGTTTTTGTCCCCTGCTCCCAGAGTCTCCTGGCCTGTACGAATGCGATCTGACTACAAATTGTGTATTCTTTCCCAGGGGAAGCATGCAGACTTTCATTTTTAAATCTGCCTGGAGCATGGCTGCGAAAAACTTCCATTGTCATTTCACACTCTAGGAATGAACAGAGGAAGGAAGGTTTCTGCAGTCTTCACTCTCCTTTTGTTGTGAAGGGGCTAAGGGAATATTTTTGCCAGCAATCCACACTAGGTGGTATATTTTTTGCTGCAATTCTAGGCACAGAACTTGTGAATTCATTTCTGTGTTTAGTCATTAGACAGGTACATCCAAATTTTCATCTTGGGATTTGACAGCGTGCTGGAACACTAGATGCATTTTATTAAAATCATATGCTTTGCAATGAGGCAGTGTACATGTGATATTGCATTTTGACTGTCTCAGCCTGAAATAGCCATTCAAGATCTTTACACTGGACAGTGCACTAACTTGGCAGTCTCAGTTTCAACTGTATCAGGTATGCACAATAAAGTGCATCTCCTCAATTTAGACTAAGCATATGCTATGGATTTGTGTTAGATTCAGTGTGGGTCTGGGGAGCAGATTATTTGTGGTCTGGTATAGAGAGTGCTGAGGCAAGCATACTTTTCTGACATCTTTTTGAAAAAGTTTCAGCTCGCAGAATTATCCCTACTGGCTTGGCTGTTTGCATCCTGTATTTTTGGCATTTTTGGTCTGGTTCCTATATGCCCCACAGTTCAACTGACTCTCACAGAAATGTAGTCTTCATAGAAGTCTGTAGAAATAAGTAGGTTTGCTGCAGAATATCAATGTGATGTGATGCAGAATGGAATCAGATGTTGTGCTTCGAACATCTCGAATAGAGCTTGCCAGCAACTCACTGAACAGCTCTTACTTCTTTTTAGTTTTTATTTTGATTTTGTTTGGGGGATTTTGGGGGGTTGTTCTTTTTTGTTTTGGTTTGGTTTTTATCCCAAAAGACTTCAAAGCCATTTGAAAGCAGATGTAGTGGTAATGAGTAGCCTGGTTGTAAATGTAAATGTGACAAAATTGTCAGCATTGCATTGGACTACTTCGATCTAGAAAACTTCGTTTTTGTGATCATAGAGGCTATTCTGATCTTTTCCCCAAAAAAAGTTTCAAGTGCTAATTAAACAAAATGAAAAACAAACCCCAAGACAATAAGATTAAGTAAATCCCCCCTATTCTAATAACTGAGAAACTACACAGTGTGACTCAAGTTGGATGTTTTTAATTTTTGGAGTTGCTTTTTATGTTCCTACACTGTAGAAAAATGTATCTTTACAGAGGACAGACAGACAGAATTTTTGAAAACACTTTTGGCTGGTCCCAAGCTTGAATAAGACAGATTTTGTTAGAAAATATTTCTTACTAAAGTGTCCCTAAGAAATCCCTCAAACGTATTCAGCTCCTCAGTTGTTACCTGCAGAACAATTTATTACAAAAAAGCAAATGGAATTATGACCCTTGTGTATGTATGTATTTGAGTAATTGTAGAATAATGTCAGTCCTGAGCTAAACCACTGAAAGTATAATCACAAAATCTCCTTGCACAATAAAGGCAATACTAGGAATTAAGACTAACCAAGACTGAATGTGGAGCTGGTTTTGTTAAAGCAAAATAGACATTAATGTTCTTTAAAAACCTGCCCTACGATACAAAGCCCAGGCTTTCTCAGGCATTAAAACCAGCCTAACAGGCAGAAGCCCAGAAGTGTTGTGGGCATCTCACAGTATGGCCCCCACACATTCCCCCTCTGTACCATTGCAGTCCTTTCCTGCATGTTGCTTCTCACAGTGACAGCAGTAGTACTGCCTGTGTCTGGAGTTGGGTATTTATTTGCAGGAATTTATCAGGAGCTTAAATAATGCCCTTAAATAATCTGTTCAATAGATCTGGGAGCACTAATATGAGATCACTGTCTCTGCGAGGTTCAAAGTGTCTCAAAAGGGACACACTGAAGAATTCTACCCTCTCTTGTCCCCAGCATTGAGGGCTGTGGGAATGTGTTACAGAAGGCGAGCTGGATGAGTGAAGAAGCAATTTACGTAGCAACCAGTTTCATGTTTGCTAAGTATTAAGGGTAAGAAGCCTGTGGCTCTGTGAAGGAAAAAAATACCCCATTAACTTTGCTGCCAGAGGAAATAAAATTTAAATTCAACTGTAGGTGCTCTTTAAATAAATCTGCAATTCAAACTTCAACAGTAACCTCGACAGAATCTGCCCACTTTTTTCTAGGCTTTTTGATTCGTTGGACATGTGGGAACATGCATGTGTGAGTGTAAGGGGACCGGAGGCCCATATGTGAGGAGATCCTTTTGGCAGGCAGCATCTTCAGGAAGGGATCCAAAATAAATTCTTGATGCACTCTTAGGGATTAATAAAATAGCAGAATGGGAAACTGTGAGGTGGGATATAGATACAGGGGACTGTTGCGAGTGATGAATTGCTGATTATCTCTCTAACTTGGCAGGGAACTGTAGAGAGACTTCTCTTGAAAGACTTCTCCAATTGCAGTGCGCTGTGGAGTGATGATTATTTCCCCCTGGCTACAAAGTTCACTGCAAGTGGCCACAGCCCATAACACATGCCAGCACAGAGAACATCATTATCACACTGCATCAACACCTCTCCAGGTGAGCTAGCAAATGGAGAGGTTTGAGGGTTAAAAATATTGGTTTTGTCCCTCTCATGTTGACACATTCAGTTGATGGTGCCAGAGAGAAATACAGAGATACGAATCTAAAGCAGAAACAAGCTGATTTGGTCTGTGCTGAGCTCTGTGGGGGAGCAGCTCAATGGGATAAATGACAGCAGTAGTTTAGGTGCCTCTTCACAGCACCATTGCATGCAGCACGGGCACAGTTTTTTATCTTGTGCACTCTGTAACCGTTTTATCCATTATACACTGTACAGAGTTAGGTATCTGTCCAGCATGGCAGTTTCAGCTACAGTGGTACTTCATTGTTGCGGTGTGTAAGAAATGTCAGCTATGAGAAGTAGGACAGTCTATATTCTCAAGCAGAAAACACCAGAAGAGGTGGAAGACTGAGAGGGCCATAGCCCCCCATGCCATTTCTGTTTGGCTGGAACAGCATGCCTGCATGGAAGTCTTATAACCCACATAGATGAAGATGTCTGCGATCAGAGGATGATTGTCTGCTCTCATATAGCCAGGCCCAAGCAGTATATATCCTAGCAGGTAACAAAACTGAGCTGAGGAGTCTGACTGACAACCTGAAGTCATCTACTCTCATTTATTCTGCAACGGGAACAGATCCTCAGCTGAGCTGAGATAGAATAATTTTATTGGTGATAAATGAGCTGGGGACTTGATTTCACACTATGTGCATTTTAATGACTTTTCCATAGCACATCTTAGGCTTAAACCCACCAAGTCCTATACATCTAAGAAGGAGGTGAGACACGCAGATCTTTGACACCAGACTTCCTCATTTGTCACGTGTTCACCATATACATGGCTGGCATTATATGCTTTTACATCTTCAGTCAGGGAGTGCCTTCAACAGTCCACATCTCATGTTCACATTCATGGACAGTGAAATGGTGGGATGGTTCATTTGAGGGAAAAGGCAATAATTTTTTTCCCCAAGTGTATACCACTTATGAGATACATTATATATTTCTTTATGGCTCATGTTTAAAGGGCTTTGTTGTCACCTGGCAATCAGACACTGAGCTAGAGGCTGCCACACAGCTGTAACCACATCACAGGGATATGGCTAAAACTGGAGGGGCAGAGAGTGTGAACTTGCAGAGGCATTGCATAGAGCTGACTGTAGCTATAATGCTATTGGGGCATTCATATTCTCTAAGATGCTTGAATTAGTGAGTTTAGTGCCTTGAAAACAGTGCTCAAGGAAGGAGAAAGTGCTTTTAAGCTGCAGGTGCACTGTTTCCTGACACTGATTTATACTGCTGAGGAGCAGGCAATGCTGTGGAATGCAGTAATAGATTTTGCTTTTTGTTTATTGACTTTCATACTCTGAAGTGCTCTGGCAACCTCCACAAATGGCAAATTAAATGTTAGTTCAGTGTGTTGCACAGTTCCTTGGGTGAATTAACTCCTGTAGTACTAAAGGCTTTCCATCTGCAATCTTCCAGCCTGCCCACTGCTTGCTGTTCTGTACTCTTTCAGCCAAGCTTTGCTGGCAGTTTTTTTCCAGAGCCTTGGTGACAGTAACATATCCCTTGTGGATCTCAAGAGGCCTGCAAGCTCACATACTACTGTTATGGTGGGCCTTTATGCAAAGTGATATATGCCATCAACTGTGCGCTTGGCTTACTAAAGCTTTGGAGTATAAGCCTGTCTCAACATCCTGTGTGCAACAAATGCCAAGATAGACAAAATTCAGCACCCAGTATGAACTCTATAGATCATATCTAAATTTGTGCATTAAAGCATCGCCAGCTGAAGACAGCACCTGCTGTGCCAGGATATTAAAGATCACCAATCATTTTAACCAATATTGCTTCTTCTCCTTGCTTTCCCTTGAACTTATGTCAGATATAAAATCAGATATCAGAATCCCAGTAACATATTCAGTCAGAAGCAACTTACATTTATTTTTCTTAGTCTGGTTTTCAAAACAAATGAGTCTGGTATGACCCATCTGTCAGTCAAACCCTTTCTCTCCTATCTTTTAAATCTGTTGGGCAAATTGACATGCAGGTCACTAAGATAACTAAAGTTTTGTAACTTTGCTGAAAATCAGTTTCTTTGTTTGAGAGACCCAAACTATTGCCCCAGTGTTGCACAACTCACTATTTCTGCTCTGTCAATTTATTAGCTGCTAATTGATGTTCACAAGAGGCAAAATCTTCTTGTGTCCCCATGTTAGAGGTGTCACATGAGCCAGGGAGTACCAGAATGAGGGACTATGGCAGCTACCAGAAGAAGAGCACTTATCTCTAGGAATTGATTTTGACTACTTCTGCTTCACATGAAAAAAAACTAGAAAGTGTCCATAAGGTCCAAAAATGGTCTATGAGTCTACTCATACAAAATCTTATTTGTTCCCTATTACAAATGGTCTTAATGAGCCATATGCCCTTTTCTTCATCTCCATGAGAGAAAAAAAACCCAAAGCATTCAGGTGTCTAATTCCACCTTACCTTTAGTTGGCAGCCTCACCAGTTCTCACTCATCTAAACCTTTGGCAAGCTTTAAGCACTAATTAACGTACTGTATTATCGTATTGGTTAACTTGTTTCTGGCAATATTTGACAAGTTCTTATGTTTCTCCATGCCAGTCTTGGTTTGGACTGCATGATGAAATAATGTATGCTCAGATCAGGCTGTGAGTGGGAAGATAATTCTTGATAAAGCTAGTGACTTTCTTGACTTTCTTTTTCCTATTATTGCATTTTAAGCTGTTTATGACATACTATCTGACATATTAGACATAATAAAGAAGCTATAAGCAATATTATTGAAATCCATGTGGAAGATAGGTCAAAACTCTAAGAAGAAAACACTCTTAATTATAGATGGAAGGCTGGCTTATGAAAGTGCTGGAGGGTCTGTTTTAAGGATGTTTATCTCCAGTAGGTTATGAAAAAGTCAAAAGAGCACATCCTTATCAACAAACATGTATGAATTAAATTTGGAAATAAATATCCATTATATTTCTTTATCAAGTTATCAAGATAAGTGAAATGACAGAAACTAAAATTTTATCTTCAGTGACATGATGTTTTTCTGTTTTCTAGTTTTATTTTCTTCCTCAAATTTTCTCTTCCCATCCAAGCCAAAATGATTTTTCCTTTCCTGTGCTTAGCTGACAGTAAATGCGTCTTTAAATGATTTCTCAATTCTTACTGATCCTGCTACTTTGTAGTTTTGTAATAAAAAAAATCTTCTCACAAGTGTAAGGAAACATAGTCTTCTAAAGAAACTCCACATACTCAGTTAGGAGGGTATGTTATCTACTTCTATAACTTGCTGTTTCTGACAGTTATAAGATATACTAGAGCTTTAGGAATTCTTAATTAGCTAAAAATGTTCTGCCTTTGCAGTCATTTGATAGTGAGTGATGACTTTGGCCTGTAGAGCTTAATTTTATTTTAATTGGCCTGGATTGTCCCCAGGTATGTGACAGTGGGCATTTGTAGAAAAATAATTATTCCACATTTTAGAAGTAATTGCACTTCAGTATCTCTGCCACAAGAAGACTGATCCCTCCATAAATGGGCAATTTAGAAGTGTCTTCCTCTAACTGTAAGATGCCCTTGGAATTTTTTCATCAAATTTGGGAACTGCTTCACTAAAATTCTCTTGCAAGCAACACCCACCTATGGCTGTACACAATTCCACAGGGATCCTTGTGGGGGTTCTCATGTGTCACATGCAAAACAACAGACATCATCTGTAGAAATACCTGTAATGAATTCTCTGTTTTGAAAACAACATGAAAATTCCGGAAAAGAGTCAGAATTGCTATATGTAAATAGATGCTATATCCATAATCCAAAACTTTTCAGATTATGTCAAACAGCAAGGCAAAGCAAAGGAACATGGATCTCTGTCACAACTCAAGTGTCTCCCTGTGGGGGAGACTATTAAATACTTCTGGGCTAATTAGCATCGCTTAGAAAGCACCAGACAGTGTGTAGATGTGTAGGAACCTCTGAAGGTACACATGGGATGAATGGAGACATCCTAGAATTATTTTTGGAATTTCTTTACAGGCCCCTGTAAACCAGAAGAAAGCAGAGCTTTTTTTTTTACCTACTCAAGCCAGCCAGAAATAAATCTGTGCAGGAATTTAGTGCACTGTAGATTAGTGGCAATTACTGTCACCTATTGTAGCAGTAGTCTTCTGTGCCTGCCAACAACTGCGTGTGGTATTTGGTGGTGGGAGGTGTACGGAGCAGGCAGCTAGTGGGGCTTTTGCCCCACTATTCTTCTGTCCTGTTGGTATGGTAGAAGCTGTGGATTCTCTCTGTTGGAATTCAAGGAATTAGGCCTTCCTGTGGCACTTCTTGCCTGATCTATAACTCTCTACTGCACTAAGACTCCCAGATTTGTTGCACCTTCTGCTATTCTCTGCACTAAGCAGATGTCTAACAGGCCTGTCAAGTCTCCTGTGGTGAGTGTGAGATCCTTTAGCACCTGTCTCCTCAAACTTGCCTAGTGCTGTGCCGAGTCTCACGCATTAGTGGTGCTGCTGTTACCTTTCCTTCTCTTAGAGCTCCCCTCTACACACTCTTGACAGACAGCTCTGCAGTCTGTTCCCCAACTGTGCTTGGTGCACAAGGGCAGGAGCAGCTGTAGCATTGTGCTCCATGCATCCTTATGCTCCCCTCTAGCAGCCAAACCCTGTGGCCTTCTTTGCTCATGTAGCAAATATGGTCTCTCAACATGTGACTGTCATCTTGCAGCCTGTGGCTCCATATGTGAATCTCACATTTTGGGATTGGACTGGCCTGTAGAAGGAACAAGTGGGACTGTTGGAATGGTGACATTAAATGGCATTTGTAGCATCCAAACCTGAAAATCCTTCAGGAGAGAATATCTGAGAATGCAAACAAATTGTGTTTATACCCTCCAACCCCATTCATAATGTTTCACACACATTATTTAGCTATGGCAACAACCCTTGTTAGTTGTTTGGGTTTGTATACATCTCGAGGAGCAAAGAAGCAACCTGCCTTTCCCTCCTCTGTTTAACTTTTGTGGTTGAAGATGGAGCTAAAGGATGAAGTAGTTTTTTTAAGTAGCAGGGATTTACGTACCGCAGTAATTTGAAAACTGAAGAGTGACATCACTGAAGAATGGGATAGGGATTGAGTTGCTGGTGGGCTGAAACCACTATTCATGGAGAGATTCCCCTCCCCTTGGCTTTCACTGGGGGAGAGCAGGGATGAAGTCTTCAAAATCATTAGCCACATTCTGCTTGGGGAGCCAAGAGAGGCTCTATGGGCATTGTTGTGAAGAAGAGGTGACAAAGGGCATGTATCTCCACAGATGTGTTGAGTTCCCCTTGAAGGACAGTAACAAAACAGACCATAAAAATATTTATTTGTATTTCTTAAAACCGAAAGGCTGTTAGAGACTGCATAGGTTTGCATTGGTTAAGATTAGGGTCAGAGCACTCATTTTGTGCTTTCCCTCATTGCTTTGCAATGTAAATATATTTTCTTATGTGCTCAGTAATTTACTTCAGGCCACAAAGGTATTTCTGAAAGGATCCAAACACTGAATTTAAGTATGAATGCTCCATCCCTGGCAGTGTTCAAGACCAGGCTGAATGAGGCCTTGGGTGATATGGTTTAGTGTGAGGTGTCCCTGCCCATGGCAAGGGGGTTGGAACTAGATGATCTTAAGGTCCTTTCCAACAATAACTATTCTATGATTCTATTTGTTGGGTACTGTTTTTCATTTAGCCTTGTGAATTATACTCTCAAAAAGAGAGGTCAGGATTCTTGAAAGGTATTTATCTGTCTAATGATGCCTTAAAAAAAACATGCCATGTGCAGCTATTGAGGTTGACTGCCAAATATGCAGAAAGTCTACTAATACATCTCTTGAGCTGTATTATTTATTATTCAGAATTACATTTTGCTTACAGTTTACAGTATTGGTGTTTTTACCTTTGACTAAAATATATAGATATGTGTGAATTTGCAGTGTATGTACTTTGCATTTTAAGGAATAACATTTCTTGCCTTTTTAAAGTGATTTTGGTTTGTATTTATTTATATAGTTTGATATTTGTTATTTTTTTTCACAGAAGGGCTCTGTAGCAGTCACTTTTGTTCTTTCTTTTCTTTCCTATTAGATGTTTGAGTTTACAGAATTACTGATGAAGTTTTTATTAGATAATTTGTATTGCAGTTTAATCTCACTGGGTTTGTAAAAGGTGCTGTTTGTTCCAAGTCCATTCATATTATGCATGCATGTTTCAGCACTTCAGCAGAAAGTACCTTATGTACAGGAGGTAACAAACTCTTAACACGCATCGACTATTAATTCACATATCTCTCCTCATTTAAATAATGATAAGGTAGCACACAATGACTGTGAAGATGCAGAAGGAAGGGTGGTACTATGCTTCATTTTTGGATCCAAGTATACAGAACACTATTGGTTCACAAAGTGTCAGGAGGAATTCTTTTTCCCTACATGGATGTTCAGAAAGCTCATTCAGAATAAACAAGTTAGCCTCAGCCTATTCATTTTCGTAATGTTTTTGTGAGGATTGAAAGATGATCACTGAAAAGAGAGGAAGATTATTGTTTCCTTTTACAGAGATCTGAATCCAGCGCCATATATTACTTATTTAAGAACCAGGTTATGAAAGACCAAACCAAATTTTAAATCTAAATTCTAAATCGACACACACACAAACAAAACAGCAGATTAGATTATTGAAATATTAGAGTAGTGCTACTCTGACCAAAATTGATGGAAAATGGAAAATCAAATTGAATGATTAAAACATGTTGATAGATCCAAAAAACAGAAGCAAAGAATATTGAATTAGTTTCATAAAATATTAAATTAAGCCACTAAATTGAAAATGCTCTGGTAAAAGATATGCTTAGCTCTGTATTATGTTATTAACATCTTTTAATGTTGATCAATCATTTTATTTTGTCAACTGTATTAAGTCTTGCCATTGCTAAAGAATTTCTCAGGATACATATTTCTTTATTGGTGCATTTTTAAAAGAATTTGTCACAGTCTGACCTTAAGCTATGATGCTCTACTGGTATGTGGATCCAGCACTGGCTGGCAGGTCTAACAACAGGGTCCCCCTTCCTGCTGGAAATCTCACGCAGGGACTCTGGTAAGGGTGTCTGCTGGAGACTGTATTATTAACATGCTTAATGCTGTTTACAGCCTTGTTATCTTTTCAAGAGAAATTACATCAGTGAAAGTTATGATGAAGACAGTGCTTATGAGGATGGATGTCTGCATTCCATTTTATTTTTTTTTTTTTTTTGCCTACCTTCTGTCTTCTTATCTGCTTAGATTTTGGGCTCTCCAGGGCAGATACTGTTTCTTGAAAGTAGTGGAACAAGCTTGCAGTTTTAAACTGAATTTTCTAGTCATGAGTACAAATAAGACAATGACAATGATGACTTCATTTTATCCATAGCTACAAAAGCAGTGATGTCAGTCATGACTATGACATTACCACTAGCACTGCTTCTGATTGCAAGAAAATTAAGTGAAGTAAATAGCTGCTGGAAGAAATTAAAAGGAGGCAACCTGTATGAGAGCTTCTTTATGAGATTGCCTAGAGGCTGGCAATAAGGAAAGATAATAAGGGACAGAAACCTCAAGATCTGTTTGCAAAGTACAGACATATAATGCAGTTTGAGACACTTTAGGGTATCTGTGGCATCCAGAGGCTGGCAGTAAAGAAATGCAATCTGTAGGATAGGCAGAGACCTTCTGGGGTGGCATTCAGGCAGGATATGACAGATAATCTCAGCTGTCACTGGAGACCTAGGTCAGACACTGCAGTCCCTGGTGGACTCCTGCTGTCTAGGCTACCTACGGAGTCAGCTGCAGGTGGTGATTCAGCCAATCTCTCTGATACACTTCTATGAGGATGGAATGAGTTGCCTTCTCAAAGCTAAGCACTGCCCAGCTTTCTGTTGACTTTGGAAGGAATGTGAACCACTAGCCTAGCATCTAGACATTAGATGAGTTAGATGTAACTCTCTCATAGACGTTAGCCAGGCTTAGTCACAGAATGAGGCAGGGCACTCTTGTTTGAGACTGTGAAGGAAACATTCCAGAATTTCCCCCATGAAAATTTATATCAAGGAGAAAATACTGAGAAGTTACTCTATAGTAACACTCTTCATTTTAAATATGCAGCTTTCAAACATGAATATACTTGAGGACTTCCCCAGCTGGTCAGTCTTTAAAGGCAGTCAAGTGGTCTTAAAAAGAAATGTTTGCAGTGTATTCCACTGGGAAGCAGGAAAATGTTAGCTGTGTAGATTAGAGAAATGATGACATGCATGGAAAAATACTAATAATAAAAAACTGGGGTCTTTATCTCCTGTACAAATACACTGAGACTTCTGTGGTTACCTTTGAGGTATATTTATTCAAATAGATCCTTTGAGGCTTATCAGTTTGACAACAGTGAAGAACTGAGCCCACCAGCCCCAGAAATTACTCACTCCTTATGTTTGCTACCAGAATGCAAATACTTCTGATAAGGTCTTTATGGCTGTGAAGGCTGCAAAATTTCTTTACTATTTTCACAAAGGGAAGGTTTCCTCATGAAGAAACCACCTAAAGACTATCAAAGATACGCTGTATCTTCTCTACAGCCTATTTTCTATCCACCCTTGTTGTGTAAGCATCTTAAATTAGAACTGTTTCTTTTATCAGCACAGATTGGATGTGTCATGAAATAGCTAAATTCCAGCTGGGTGGTCCCAGCATGGAGCATTTACGCAGTTCTTGAGAAGCAGGTAAGATTTGGATCTGGATGGACTCAATACCTGCCATGTCAGCAACCATTTTTGGAGAACAAGATTTCCTGATCACAGGGAGTGTGTTGCTGCTTCCCAAAAGCTAATGAGAGTGATGTGATTAGCACTGAATCTCATTCTTCTTTTGAAGATATCTGATTACACTGGACATCCACTTTTTCAATGAATAGAAATAGTTTTTATGACAACCAACATGCATAAAAATGTATCACTGGAGCTTGCTTTGATAGCTAACATATTTTTATTTAGGCTGACTTACTCTTGGATCAGTACAAAGAAAATGTACCCAGAACAAAGAAAAACATTTTAGGAGACTGTTCTTCTACTGCTTTGTGCCAGGCATTTGGTAGAACCTGCATGCCTGTACCTGTATACTTTTGAAAAATCACTTTTAGTATATACAGCTTGGTTTTTAATTCTACTTTAAACCTGTAACTTTTGAATGTTCTTTGTCTTGTGCCTCTCCTATTAGATTTGCAATAAGTAATAGAATTTCATCTATGATATATATTGTTTTACTGTTTATTTTCATACTTGCCATGAAAAGACAGTGAAGAGTAAAGCATCCTTTAAAAACCCCTCTTGTATTAGATAACATTTTCTAGTAACTTTGGCAAGACATGAGAGCTAGGCAAACTGCACTTCTTAATTAAGAAATATATTTTGAATTAAGTGAGATTCTTAAACCATGCCACTATTTTTGAAAGTTCCATATATGCAAGCTTAAAAGCCTAAATTTAGATTTGTCATTTTGAAAATGATAGTCTGTGTGTATTAAAAGGTCTACTCTCTACTACTCTGTTGAAAGCCTAATTATTTTTTTTTTCAGAGTGACAGATCCTGTGCCACTAAAAAGGTTTAGTAGGAAAACAGACACTTTTCTTTGATTCATGATTTTCTTTATAAACTTAAATTCTAGTGAAGTAGCAGTTCCCATGACTAAAGAGTTTGTAGGCTAACAGCCTTAACTGCATGGGTTTTGCCTGTAATAGTACTGTGACATTACCATGCAAGACCTTGCTGGTACTGTGTTGTGGTTTAACAGCAACCAGCAACTAAGCTCCACACAGCTGCTCACTCACTCCACCCTGGTGGGATTGGGGAGTGAATCAGAAGGGTAAAACTGAGGAAACTCTTGAGTTGAGATAAAGACAGTTTAATAAGTAAAGAAAAGCCACTCATGCAAGCAAAGCAAAACAAGGAATTCATTCACCACATCCCATGGGCAGGGAGGTGTTCAGCCATCTCCAGGAAAACAGGGCTGCATTGCACATGATGAGTACTTGGGAAGACAAATGCCATCACTCTGAAAGTCGTGTCGTGTCCCCCCCCCCCCCATTCATCTTTCCTCAGCTTTACATGCTGAGTATGACCCCATATATTATGGGATATCCCTTGGGTCATTTGGGGTCAGATGTCCTGGCTATGTCCCCTCCCAACTTCTTAAGCACCCCCAGCTGACTCACTGGTGGGGTGGTGTAAGGAGCAGAAAAGGCCTTCAACCTCTGTCAACATTGCTCAGCAGTGACTAAAACATCCCTGAATTGCCAACCCTGTTTCCAACACGAATCCAAAACATAGCCCCATACCAGCTACTATGATGAGAATTAACTCTAGTCCAGCCAAAACCAGCACATGGTGACATTAAAATAAAAATCTAGGGTTTTTTTTTTACATAAACATTTTAGTCTAAAGTTGCAAGAGCTCAAATATTCCTTTTATCTCTGTAGGCTCTAGGCAACTTAGGTGAGTGATGAAAACAGAACAGTAAACAAATTCCTACATTGTTTCACATTTCAAGATGCTGCTCTTAGCAGAGACTGCAAAGAAAGACTACAAAGGAACAAGCAAGGCATAACAGTCTCCTTTCTGCATCTTCCAGTGCTTTATGGCAACCGTGCTTTGGGACTCACTGTGAGTGTGAATGACACCTCCTTACTCTGGGCTGCTGACTGTAGAGACCTACAAGCTAGCCATTCTGAACAGGGCCATGAGAATATGCTGGAGGCAATGAAGGAGGATGAAAGAGCAAGTGAGCTGGAGAACAAGGAGAGGTGGCTGTAAAGTATATTCTGGGAAGTTCTGGAGACATGGAACCTGTTGGAGTAGGTGGTTTTGGGAGGAACTTTCCAAATGCCTTGTTCTGCAAAGAGTTTTGAGAGGATCTTTCTCCTCTTTCTAGTTTTTATTTCTGTTTTTATTGTTGCAGCTTTTGTGTGAGCCTTAAGTCCAAATATTGCATACTTGGAAGAATTGGTTACTACAGACATTGCACCTGAATTTCAACCCATAGCTGCAAACAAGATGCTGAACAATGTAAAAGGCAGCAAGGACAATATCCTGGTGCTGCTGTGTTTCAAAATGTTATAAAAGCCTAACAGGGAAAAAAAAAACAAACAAAGTAATTTTTCATGGCTTTCAAATGGATCTTTTCAACTGTTCATTAAAGGTGTGCAGCTCAGTGTTAGCACATTCAAGTCTGTCAGAGCACAGAAAGGACTGCCTGCTCCTGAAGGTCCAATGTGACCCTCATGCTAGAGACAGAGTGGGTGACAAACTACAATGTCTGTCTGAAGGATCCATTCAGGAGATGAAATACCACAGCACAGGGCTGAGGTCCACCCAGGAGGCAGGGCCTGGGGGAACCCACGATAGCATTGCTGGGGCACACAGTGACTTCTCCAGGAAGAGATGAGTTGAGGCTCCTGTGCTGGCTGGGTGGCGTTCCTGTCCAAGGTTGGCTGTCAGGCCTGCTGGGGTACTCAGCTCCACCACCATATAATGCGGAGAAGGCATCTCACAGTGTGGTTCTCTGCATAACAGGTGAGCTAATTTTATTTTTTTCACTCTTTGTTCTTTTGTTGTTGCATTTTCTTGGCAGCTCTTTCACCCTCTGGTTTGACTAAATTTGAATGTTGTTGATCTATTCTGCAAATGAGCAATTAGCGCTTAATGGTTGTCAGACATCACTCTCTATATTTATCAGACAATCTTTAAAACTGAAGGGAGTGGTTGGAGACAAACAAGAAGAATTACCATGTAAAGAAGGCAGAGTTAATTAATTTCAAACATTTCTGGTTTATCAAGAAAAGAATTCGCAACATCCAAAGATGTAAACAGTGAGGGTTTTTTCAAATTCCACAGGACAGAACCCACCACTGAAATGAAACCTTGTTGGCTGAGTTAGAGTCTGAAGATGCTGGTGACCCTACAAATGAGAAATATTTAACATCATCATTACTATAAAAATCAAATTACCCTAAAAATATATATTTGTATTAGCTTTCATTCTGTTCCAAACCTTATGGTTACTCTTTAATGCTTCTTGCAAATGTTATTTTCAGGATTGAATGTGAGGAAAAGGAGTGCTATTCCACCTACCTACCCATGTTCCAGTGACAGTAAAAAGCTCAGAAAAGGCCAGACTTCATCTTTTGTATGTATAATGAAATTAGGATACCACAGAACACTTACTGTTTATAAAACGCTGAAATAAATTGGAGTGATGAGATGGGCTACAGTTTGAGAGCCATACACTATGAGTTTTTATGAGAATTGATTTGAATTACTAAAAGCAAAGAAGTTGAACTGACATAAGGTTGGAAGAAGGATGGTGGGATGGTTCTATTGGGCTAATAGAGGGATGACAAGTTTGAAGGAGGTTTCAAAACAGAAAGAGAGAAACATGCCTTCAGGGGTGTAATGGTTTTGTTTCTGTTTGGTTATTCACATAGAAGACCCCTTTTTCAAGCCACTCTGGTGGTGTTATGTTTCTTTACAGAACATGGCAGAAGCACCATCACAGAGGGCTGATCATCCGGAACAAGAATGCCATCAACGTTTACAAGATTGGAAGTACTGTTTATTCCGTTCAGCATCAGCTGAAAGTTTGTAGTCTTTCACCATTTTCAGGCTTTCCACAACACTTATATTCTGGGTCTCAGTTTGATGTTTACCTCATTTGCCCCCCAACATGAGATACCATGGCTCAAATCCAGCAGTAGTTTCATTTTTGTTTCCTGCTTGGAACAAATGAACATAAACTGTGCCAGTTCCTGTTGGATGAGCTCTAGATAGCAACCCAATAAGCTAGAGGTGCAGAGTTAGTAAAATTCATGCAAGCAAGGGCTTTGACAAAAGCCCAGTATCAACTTAAGTTGTATCAACTTATTAACCTGATGACGCGATTAATATTTATTTGTGTGATGATAAACTAATGAGTTTAACATGATAATTTATTTCTAAGTTTTGTGGCTTTTTTCCTGTGTGTGAGAGGGGATTTCTGCTTGTTTTATTCCGTTAAAAGTCTCTTTCTTCAACAGAGGAGCTGTGTTGCTGGTAATAAATTCTTACTTTCTTGATTCCTGTTGACCTAAAATTATATTTTCAGATAAATCTTGATATTTTGCTCTATGGTGCACAAGAAAGGGTTATATCTCCTGCTTTACAATTCTCTTTCATTTTTCTCCCATCTCCTGTAAATCAAGTGCTCTATTTCTTCTTCATTTGTCTTAATTGGCAACTTTTTTTATAAATACACAAAAAGACAAATGTTTACTTACCATTTCAGCTTTTATCAGAATTTCTGTATCATGTTTTAGCAGTTTTTGCCACAGAAAAAATCCATCCTGTTACCCCTCACCTTCAGATCTGAAAATCTGCATTCATGTTCTTGTTAGGTTCTGCTGTACTGCGTGCAGGAGTACTGGCAAAATGAGAGATATATATTGGAGGTTGTCAGAGAATCTGAGAACCTTTCCAAGGAACCCCTGGGGGAAGGGAGTTTGTTCTTAAATTTGCAATTTCTGGTGAGTAGTTTAAAGTAGTTTTATTAATAACTGCAGACTTTTTAATAAGGTGACAGCTGGTAGAATAATGTAATGGACAAGCTTGAAAGCATTTTTTTTTCCTTCTTCTTCCAGAAACAAACTGTTCAAACTGCAAATAAACACTAGTGGGTACAGAATCACACATTTCTGAGATGTTAATGTAGGTTTTTCAATTTGCATATTCAATTAGGAATGGCTAAGTAGGCATGTCAGCCATTTCATTCCGCTCAGTGCCTCAGTCCTGAAATACCTTGGACAGCTCCGGATATTGCACACCACTTCCCACCCAATGGCCAGGAGCGTGAAGACAAACTGGCTCAGCTGAGGCCTGGGAAGGTTTCTAATTTCAAAAATTTCACTCCTGGTTTGAGTTTAGTGGTTTATTTACCCCTGGAGCAAATGGAAATCTGCTGATTTCATAGATGGAGAAAGCTGAGTAGAGTCCGTATAAAAGTTCAGGCTCAATTTCTTGGACTAACTGAAAAAATAAAACTACATTTTCATATAATGAAATAAAATAAACAGTGCTCTTAAGAGTGAATGGCCTGCTGTGCTTTCTAATGAGAAAGTTCAGTAGAACCTACAATGCTTTAAAATCACATGCAGTCAATGAACATGAGTCTTAATCCTCTTCCTCTCTGGGACACTAATTTAGCAAAGGATTTAAGCATGTGTTTATCTCCATTCCTGTTAGTTAAGCACTTGTAGCACTGAAGTTGATGGGACTGAACTTTATAAAGCTAAGCATAAATCTTGACAAAAAGAGTTGGATAGCCTTACTGAGGCCTTGGTCAATCCAGAGCTGGGGATCTGTGCCACAGTCAGGCCCTGGTGATAATCAGAACTGGTCAAAATATTATGCTTTTAGTATAACAGCCAAATTATTGTGTTTTCTTCAAACTGGTGTAAAAAATTGAAACCCAGATTGAATCTGAAGACAGAAAGGAAAGGGGGTATATCAACCAGGACTCAGCAGTGTTGGCAGACTCCTGAAGTGTGCTCCATGAAGTGAGTGGAAGGGAATCCAACGGTGACTGGTGGGCGTGGACCTGGCCCTCAGTCAGCAAGTGCAAAAAGCAGGTTAAATAACTCTTGCAGATGTAATGCCCTGGTCACCCAATATCAAAAATCCAGTATAGCCAAGATAGATGTTCACTGGATGTCCTGGCTGACAGATTGCATGACATAGGGCTGCAGCCTCTACCACTAGCAACAAAAGAATGAACAGCCAATGTCTTGCTTAGAGAAAAAACATTTGTATGTCAGTGGGAGTCCAGGAGTCAGGCTGAGGCAGGACTGGCAGATCCAGTGTCCTCTTCTGGCAAGTAAACTCGCCAAAACAAGAAGCCAAAAAGAAACTCAGCATTTTGAATTGTAAGGCTTACACTGTAGAGCCAGTGAATCATCCAAGAAAGTGCAGACTCTGCACCATCTATCTAGGTTTACTGAACTGCCCACTGAAGGCTTTTAGAAGCACATGACTCTGTTTTTCCAAGATCATATAATCATCTAATTTAGATAGTCTGAATCATCATGGTGGGGTGAGAAGCCTGAATTTTGGGTGCTGCAATGCTATACTTAGGTGACTAAAAGAAGAAGTCTGAATATAGCTCTCAATATTTAACGTATGGGTTAGACACAAAACACTCTCAGGTTCTAAATTACAGTGTGAAGTTAATTTCAGGCTACCATCACTTCAGATTAACCAGTGCAAATTAAATTTCATCTTGTCAGCTGGGGAGACTAGTGCAAAATATGCCAGTTTGGGATTTTGTTTGAACACCTTTTCTGCAAAAGACCATGTAAGGCATAGACTTGACTGTAGAGAGTGGCTAGAATCTTTCTAAGTGCTATACCAAGTATATGAGGACAGGAATACGGCCTCAGTTTAACCTGAATTTCCTGATGTCTTAATATCTTCTGTGGCTTCTCGATTTGAATGATGGTCATTTACGTCTTACTCTGTGCAGGACTGGGAAAGCCAGGAAGAGATCCTCAACTGATATCCAGTGTCATTGCACAGCAGTGGAAACTTGCAAATGTATGACGTGATATGCCTTTGGATGCCCATGAGGAATTATGAGTCGGTGTCTCCCTTGACTTCAGTGGAGCTGGAGAAGTCTTTTTTTATCTGATTAAGTCATCAGCATTTTAATAATTCAGTTTAATTGCACTCCTGTGCATGTGTATAACAGAATTATAGAATGGTTTGGGTTTGAAGGAACCTTAATGACCATCTAGTTCCAACCCCCCCTGCCATAGGCAGGGACACCTTCCGCTAGACCAGGTTGCTTAAAGCCCCATTCAGGCTGGCCTTGAACACTGCCAGGGATGGGGCAGCCACAGTTTCTCTGGGAAACTTGTTCCAGTGCCTCACCATTTTCACAGTAAAGGATTTCTTCCTAATAGAATCACAGAATCATAGAATAGTTAGGGTTGGAAAGAACCTTAAGATCATCTAGTTCCACCCCCCCCCCCCCGTCTTGGGCTGGGACACCTCACACTAAACCATGCCACCCAAGGCTCTGTCCAACCTTTCCTTGAACACCGCCAGGGATGGAGCATTCACAACTTCCCTGGGCAACCCATTCCAGTGCCTCACCACCCTCACAGTAAAGAACTTCTTCCTTATATCTAATCTAAACTTCCCCTGTTTAAGTTTTAACCCGTTACCCCTTGTCCTGTTACTACAGTCCCTAATGAAGAGTCCATCCCCAGCATCCCTATAGGCCCCCTTCAGATACTGGAAGGCTGCTAGGAGGTCTCCAGGCTGAACAGCCCCAACTTTTTCAGCCTGTCTTCATACGGGAGGTGCTCCAGTCCCCTGATCATCCTCGTGGCCCTCCTCTGGACTTGTTACAACGGTTCCATGTCCTTTATATAGCTAATTTAAATCTACCCATTCAGCTTAAAGTCATTCGTCCTTGTCCTGTCACTACATACCCTTGTAAAAAGTCCTTCTCCATCTTTTTTGTAGGCCCCCTTTAAGTACTGGAAGGCTGTTACAAGGTCTCCCTGGAGCCTTCTCTTCTCCAGCCTGAAGACTGTAGTTACCCAGTGCATGTCCTTATCTCTTCAAGCAGCTAGAATACTTCAAAAACTGAAATAGAAGTGGGTTGTTTTACCCTTGCCTACGGAACACTAGAGCTGGTTGTGACAAATATGCTATCTTAAAGAAAAAGTAAGTATGCACAAAAGAAGCAGGGAACAGTCTCTGAGCTTGAGGTTACAGCTGTTAAGCATGTGAGAGGATTTTTTTTTGCAGGCAGCTATTTTGTAACATGAATGAAGAGACCACACAGGTCTTCATAACCTCAGTGAGGCAGAGTACAATAAAGACCCTGAGAGATTTTGCCCAGACGTCAAAAACTATGTATGCACTCAGCACCCTCAGGCAGAAGCAGTCCAAGAAGGGCTCAGCTGGGCTGACTGAAGGCATCTCATAGAAGTTGTGCCGAGCAGAGCAGAGCAGCTGCATTCAGAGACAGCAAAGAAGTGTGCTGGCTGAAAGGCTGAGCTGATGATAGATGTGCCAGGCAACAAATGTTCTTGGGGTTCTGTTAGGAACCCACCACTGAACATGACTTTGTCAAGGTCCTGTTCTGAACTTCTCTCTTTGTCTATCTACCCAGAGTAAGCTGAACACAGTTCTTATCACCTTGTGTACACATAAATGTACAAGCACACGTGTGCAGTATTTACAGTCTCTTTTCTGCTTTACCTTAGTGATCACTGCTTTGCCGGGGAGAACTCAGCAGTGAGCAAAGCAGTACAGTGGCTTGTGCTTATACGGTAGTTAATTGTAGAGAGCTCTGATTTTATGAACCTTGGCATCTCTAACAAAAAAAAGAACAGAAATATTTAAGACACAAGGGAAATCTGGGCTGGGTATTAATTATTACTAGCACACAAATGCACAAGGATAAATGAGGGCTTCTATACACAGGGGGATCAATTTGTGGGAGGGACTTTTTTTTCACCTTATGTTTCGTCTCTATTGTATATTTTTAGTATTCTTCCTTATATGCTGCCTTTTGGGGACTAAAGTGGGGAAGGTGATACAGAACAAGCTAATATTCAATAATCTGTGAGATTATTAATATTATTATGACTTTAGCAAGGACTTGATATATATGCCACTGTCTGCACTGGCCTTAAAAGCTGCAGATGCAAAATCCTACGTGTGTAGTACTAGCTGGTGTTGAGGGGCAGGATCAGGCCAGTGAGGGACTGCTGTGGCTGTGGGGAGGCTGTGCTGCACTGGGGAGATGTGCCTGCCAGGGATGGAGCAGTTGGTGCCCTGATACACTGAATCCCAGCATGTGATGCTGGTTTGCAGCCCCTGGATCCATGCACATTGCCTCTGGATGTCCACTGTAATGCCTGCCCTTCACTCACCCTATGCTCAGGGTTACCTCCAATCTCCCCAGGCTTGGTGCTGACTGTGGGGGAAAGGGGCACTGGGAAATGGAGGGCAAGACCTGGTTACAAATAACCATGATTTGATCATCCCAGTATTTCAAGGCAGGACTTTGCCTTTACACCCTCTGCCCCCAAACATGGAGCAAAGCTGATGAACACCAAAATTGCTGCACCTGTTTTACCTTCAAGATACAGCTTTTAATAGCCAGAGACAAGGGTAAATTCCACCTTGCTCCTCTGTCTCTCCTGGCACTTTTCTTTGTGCTGTCTTTGCAAGTTGCCTTGGTTTCTCCAAGACACTCCTGTCACCATTCAATGTTTCTTTTGTAATGAATTGCAGTGTCTCTGTCCTTAAGTTGGTAATGATAGTTTGAGGGAAAGCGAATGTATGCCTGAAAGGTTTTTCTTCTGATTCTATCTGCTGACTAGTTAATAAAAATAACAATTATGATGATGGTGGTAATGATAAAAATAACTCTGCCTGCAAACTACATCTCCCTTTGAACAGGACAGTGACTTTAAAGATATTTTGTTGCTCATCTCTGCTTTTCTTGAAAGCTATAGAATCTAGTGTTGATGTGAAAATGTCATTGCATGTTATTAAGGGAAAACTGAATTGTAGCAGCGACAATTAAGAGAGCCTGAAAATGTGTCTATTAAACTCTGTTTGACACTTCACATTTGCTTGAACATCTCTCAAGTGTTCTGCCTGAGCAAAGTAATTAAATTTGTGCCTAATTTTAAGGTTATGCTTAAAGTTATAAAGTTAAAAGGAAATATGTGCTCAACAGATTTGGTCATTTGTACTTCAGAATAAGATTTAATTGAACTATTTGAACCTGAAGTTTCATCCCTTCATTTTTTTAGTATATGTTTGGTTTTAATATCCTAGTTTGTCAAAGTCCTTACACCATCCATCACTACCACAGTATTCAGATGCTTTCCATGTTTCATTTTGACTGCCTTCTTTGTACAGTACTTTGGTAGAACACTGTTAAGCAAATGATTTTTGAAGGCCTAGGTTGTTGTCTGTTGGCTGTAAACAAAAGGTGGAAGAAATTTGCCACATCTTCATCCTTATGAAGGAAATGTGATTGAGTTAGAAGAGGAGAATTACTTACAGAAAGCCTCAGCTGTGCTTTGAGATGCTGAATCAGATGACTGATCAACTTTACAGAGGGAACCGAGATTTTTAATCTGATCAACATTTCAACAAGATGCCAGTGGAGAAAGCCCAGGGCATGTTGCGTGTGTTCATAGTAGCCTCTCAGGAGAGAATCTGCAGTGTGCTGTACTATGTGCTAGCTCAGAATGCACAAAACCAGTGAGCCTCCTGGCCAAGTACTGGGGCAGCAGTAAAAGTGGACAGATACAAGTCTTTGCCTCCAGGTTACACTGTACTCTAGACAGGTTAGGTAAGGTCTGTTCACCAGTGAGCTTTGCTCAGTGAGGAGCCTGGAAATAGTTCCTCACGGAACCCATATGGTGTTTTTTTCTTTGAGTAGGAAAGTATCTCTCACTAGTACTTCACTGTGATAGTGAGCATGAACACAACCAGACATTACTATCTTCTATCATTTTATGATGCACTGGGAAACTCAGCTTTAGAGGAGGTTTAATGGGCTCACTCTTAGTGTATTGTACAAAGTCCAAAAATAGACTGCCAACAGTAGTAATTCAATCACTTAATTTTACAATCAGGGCAATGTTTTTTGTAGCTCTTAATTTAAAAATATATCTAACATAATGGCTGTCCAATATTTCATTCTCAGGATTTGCTTGCCTAGAAGCCGGTGAGAAGGCAGGTGTTTCTGAGCGTCTGGATGCCTCCTGCCTTCTTGACCATGAGTAGTTTAGATGGAAGCATGAGACTGCAGAGGACTATGCATTTGTTTCATAGAATCATAGAATAATATAATAGTTAGGGTTGGAAAGGACCTTAAGATCATCAAGTTTCAACCCCCCTGCCATGGGCAGGGACACCTCACACTAAACCATGCCACCCAAGGCTCTGTCCAACCTGGCCTTGAACACAGCCAGGGATGGAGCATTCACAACTTCCTTGGGCAGCCCATTCCAGTGCCTCACCACCCTCACAGTAAAGAACTTCTTCCTTATATCTAATCTAAACTTCCCCTGTTTAAGTTTTAACCTGTTACCCCTTGTCCTGTCACTACAGTCCCTAATGAAGAGTCCCTCCTCAGCATCCCTGCAGGCCCCCTTCAGATACTGGAAGGCTGCTATGAGGTCTCCACGCAGCCTTCTCTTCTCCAGGCTGAACTACCCCAACTTTCTCAGCCTATCTTCATACTGGAAGTGCTCCAGTCCCCTGATCATCCTTGTGGCTCTCCTCTGGACTTATTCCAACAGTTCCATGTCCTTTTTATGTTGAGGACACCAGAACTGCACACAATACTCCAGGTGAGGTCTCACAAGAACAGAGTAGAGGGGCAGGATCACCTCCTTGGACCTGCTGGTCACGCTCCTTTTGATGCAGGCCAAGATATGGTTGGCTTTCTGGGCTGCGAGCGTACACTGAAGCCGGCTCATGTTCATTTTCTCATCAACCAACACCCCCAAGTCCTTCTTTGCAGGACTGCTCTGAATCTCTTCTCTGCCCAACCTGTAGCTGTGCCTGGGATTGCTCCGACCCAGGTGTAGGACCTTGCACTTGGCACTTCATAAGGTTGGCATCAGCCCACCTCACAAGTGTGTCAAGATCCCTCTGGATGGCATTCCTTCCCTCCAGCGTATCAACTGAACCACACAGCTTGGTGTCATTGGCAAACTTGCTGAGGGTGCACTCAATTCCACTGCTCATGTCAGCGATAAAGATGTTGAACAAGACCGGTCCCAACACCTATCCCTGAGGGACACCACTCATTACTGGTCTCCAGCCAGACACTGAGCATTGACCACAACTCTTTACATGTGGCCATCCAGCCAGTTCTTTATCCACCGAGTGGTCCATCCATCAAATTGATGTCTCTCCAATTTAGAGACAAGGATGTCGTGTGGGATAGTGTCGAATGCTTTGCATTAGTCCAGGTAGATGACATCAAATGCTCTACCCCTGTCCATCAGTTCTGTAGCCCCACCATAGGAGGCCACCAAATTGGTCAGGCAGGATTTCCCCTTAGTGAAGCCATGCTCGCTGTCACTAACCACCTTGTTGTTAATCATGTGAACAGGGAAGTGACTATTCGTTCTTCAGCCTAACATTGTTCTGATAATCCTTGCAATTATTGCCTTGAGACTGGTTTCCTATTTTTGCTTTGTGGTGGGATTCCATGCCCCACAATGTTAGGGGAGTTTGTGGACCCTGTGGCCCTGAACCTGGTTTGCACAGAAGATGCAAAGAGGTTGAAATCAATCTGTCAGTCTTCAGAGTGCAGTGGTGATACTAGAGAGGCTGTATAACAATTTGGATAGCTATCGAGTGCATTTCTTCTTCCTGTAACTCTTCCTAGGATCCTACAAAATAATTCACTTCATATGAGGGACTGATTGTAGACTGAACTCTGAAGTACTCTCATTGCAATGTCTGCCTAACTAAAATTTACCAGATTATTTTTCATCCTCTGTGTTTCTTGGCTAGGAGCCTTTCAATAGCATGGTGTTTTGATGAATAATATGTTTGGATGAATGTGACAAAAGACAGTTTTTGTGAGGCTTACTTCAAATTGAAAGGACAGTATTTTTGATCATGTTTGTTCTGCTGTGTTCATAAACCCATTAAGTTCTAAATCAAGTGTGTAACAATCCAGCCTAAAAGTTACAATTAAATGATCACTTTATCTTTCTTTTCTGTTGCATAATCCATGAAAGCTTCTATTTGATAAACAGTACAGCTGTTAATAATGTAATGACTATAAATAGGAGCCAGAAAAATGACAGGACAAGATGTTTGCTTGCATGTTAATGAACACACACTCTATGGGTAAGTACGTTACTTGGGAGAGGGTGAGAGTGAAATGAAACCTTCACCATACATGTTACATCTAAACTTTAAAAACTGCAAAGTTGTAAATGGCAGCCTTTCACTGAGTATGCCAATGGTCTGTGGATGATCTTGTGCTAGCAGAAGACACAGTGTCACAGCTGATTCATGTCTGCTTTTTCTAGCCAAGAGCCTATAATGCACATTATAAATCAGTATCTGATAATGTGTTAGACTGATGAAGGGACTGTGCTTTCGAGTGTATTTGGACAGAGCTAGATAGAAACACAGAGAAAGCCAAAAACTGTGGCTGTGCAGAGGTATAAATGTGGAACTAAATTAAATGGGAAACTGATGGAATGGTTCTAGGTTTACACCAGAGCACTTGAGAGCATAACATGTCCCAGAAGCTTTATGGTTACTGGCTTGCCCTTTCATGGATGGAGGGGGGAGGAGGGGAGGGAGGAGGGAGAAGACAGTAGTGGGGACATGGTAACAGTCAAAAAAATGTAAGAAGAATTACTTTGGGCTGCTTTTAGATTAGTATGTGTATTTTGGGGAACATTTCCACCTGGGATAAACCCTCAAAATAGCTGTGTTTTCCTACATGTCCAGAAGATGAGGATGGACAGACTTCAAATTCACTGGAAAAACTTGTTGATGGGGAAAGGGAAAGGAAAAGTTAAAGACTGAATATAATAGTACCTTGAAAAATCTAGGCTTTAATTTGGTTTGAGTCTCACGGTTTAAAAATCTCTTCTTTTGGAGCAGGATTCTTATGGTCAAGACATTAGATCACAAAGAATTTTTTAAGCTCTGCAAAACCCGTAAATGTAGCCACTGGGATCACTAGCACAAATATTAGCTTACCTCCTCAGAAAATAAAAGGGATTAGCCTCAAAAGAGAAGGATTTGTCCCAGGCTCAGAAATCCAGATGGAGAGTTCACATTTCAACCTTGGACTATCTAGGTAGTTGCAGGGTTCTTGCCATAGAAGAATCAAAGCATCTACAGACATTTTTGCTGACTGACAGTGCTCTAAAATTAAGCTGTGCCCTAGTCATTAGGAGCTGTTTAAAAATCAGACTTTCTAAGTGTTCCTTACCTGAGCACATAGGCTAAACTTGACACAGCTGTTCCTTCAGCTTTTTTTGTGTGTCTTATAAAAATAATAGCACTATAATCAGGAATCTAAAAGTTGTTCCATCCGTGGCAATTGCCAAAGAGCCAAGAACCAGCTGGTTGTCAGGGCAACAGTGAGAGCACGCTGTGCAATACCCAAGGAAAGGCTTCTGCTGACTCTTGGTTTGCTTCGTTTTGATAGATAGTTGGTGTTCAAGTTAATTTTCAGGGGCTATTTAAAATATCTTGCCAATCTAATTGTGTAAAAATCTGGCAAGAGCCATTAAAATTACTGGTGTTATAGGGTTGTATACTATTCACCTCCCCTTCACCATACAAATATGAAATTTCATTATTTATTGTTTTCACTCTGTATCTCATTATAAACATTAAAGAGGTTTTTCGTAAGTCTTCCTCTGGAGATCAGTTCCTTCAGACACTCCTGTGGGCCTACAGCCGTGCAAATCAAGCTCCATTCCTACCAAGCAAAATGATGTCAGGCAGCATGGAATCACAGTGCTGCTGTGTGTGGGAAAGCCAGGGCTTTTGGTCCTGCCTGTTCTGAACAGAGAACAAGTGTGAGTGGGGAGGAGGAGGAAGATCTCCGAGGCAGAGGCACATTGGCTGCAAGCAGCAGAGGAGAGGGCAGCATTCACCGCTTCTCAGCACTGTGCCCCATGCAGCCCTGGAAAGCCTGATCTGCATGTGGGGAGCTTAAGTCACCCTCAGCATCATAAGGTGTTGCGCATGTCAGAGCAGTACAGTACCACTGGCTGACCAGGAAACTTTCATCATTGTGACTAGAAGAGGCTTAAATTAATGCTTACAACTGAAATGACATTTATGCTAAGGATGGAAACATGAAGTGGGCTTTGGCTGTCGTAAAATAATATGGATGGTAATGGGGATGCAATGGCATTGAAGGCAAACTTGCATTAAAGATTAATGTCCCATCCCAGGTGGTAGCTATTTCACTCATTATCTGCAGTCTGTGTAATATTGCATTGCAGTTTTGACATACCAATATTAAGCAAGAAATCATGCTATGCACTGCATCCATCTCCTTCTGTGGGGGTTCAGTCTGAGGGGCAGCAAGACCCCCAGGGTCAGTAACCACTCAGCTTTCCAGGCATCAGAAATCCAGAAGACACTGCTTTTTAACCCATACAGTTGGTGCTCTGACCCTGGAGCATCTGTAACTAGTGTTGTTGTCATGCCTAAATGCTCACATTGCAGAAGTGGTGCCTTATGAGGAGAAATGCTCCCAAGCCTTTCCTCCTGGAAGTCTTCTGGAGAATGGGACATTCCCTCATGGTGAGTCTCCTGCTCCAATTCACTTCACCTTGGCCTCAGGACTTCTTTCAGCCTCAGCTCTGCCTTACTCTGTTTTGCTCTGGTCCCCTGTTTTCAGTGGATTTAGTCACAGTGATCCTAATATCTACCCTATAGTGCAGCTTAGAACATCCATGTGGGCATTCAAGACAGAAGACCAGTGTTTCCTCTCCTGCTCTGGAAAGAATACATCTGAATTGAGGACACATGCAAAGGATAAAGCTGCTATTGAAAGTGACACATGAAGTATTTTTGAAAAATGTGGCTTTTTATGTCACCTTAACTTGTTTAAGAAATGTCTGGCCATGTTTTTAAAACATATTTTCTCCTCTCTTCCCTGGTTCTTCTGAAGAGCAGTGTGAGTGGGAGTGTTGAACGGATTTGATCTCGCTTTAGGGGGAGAGTGTTACATCTTTAAAGAGGCCTTTTTTTCTCTAGAAAGGTTAATCAGTCATTGAAGTTCAAGCAGTGCTAGTGAAAACCAAACTGTAAAGACTGACTGTAATTTTCATGAATGTATTGACAGATCTGATAAAAGAAATTGTAGTCACAATGCAATTGTGGTGCTAATATTTGCTCTGTGACATGTCTAGAAAACTGGATGAGATGCACAGTGGCTTCATGTCATCTGTAATTGTAGTTTTAAATGGAGGTGTGAGTAGCCATTGACACAAGGGTTGAAAACAGCCTTATGGTGATTTTTGTATCAAACCTTTTGAACCAACACCGTGTCAAGCCACCTGAACACTTCTTGCAGTTAAGCTACGTTTCTCATGTCGTCATGAATTCTTAAACAATGTTTAAGTGTATATGATGAAAGGGACTCCTAGCTTGTGTTTCAGCAGGCCTTTACCAGTTGAAAATACAATCTTTCAGAAATTTATGGTTTATGATGTTATCTTACGTAGCTTATAATACTAGAGCTAAAATTTCCTCTAGTAACCTTCCAACCTAAGTTTGATTCTTTGTTTTTTTATTTCTACCCATGACTCATGAGTGCTTGCTGGGAGGTGGGAGTATGGAAGTACACTGCTTTCCAACGTTCATTTGTTCTAAAATAACTTACTGAGAAGAATTGCTCCAGCTTGACACTGTCTTCTGCTTCATTGCGTGTGACTTCAGCATCTCCAAGGACAGACATTTGGGTAAGGCTGACCATTAAAGTTAGAAAGTCCATTTTAGGGGAATGAAGTGCCATTTTGCTTAGCCGTGACATGGTTCTATATTACACCAGATTGAGAATAATTCATAGCATATAGCACTTTCCCTCTCTTCTCCCATGCAGAGTGTGTCCTGCCAGCAGCTCCACCAGAGGAGAAGGAATGGCCAATTATTTACTATCAAAGTTAACAGCCAGCTTGAATAAAGGATGTGTTAGGATTTCTCTGGCCCAGTGTTTGCAAGAACCTGTCACAAAAGGCAGTGTTTTCTCAAAGGCCTGGCTGTCACAAAAGGAAGAATAAGATTGCATGAGCAGCTTATGTGACTTAGCTGTCACAATTTACATGCAAACAAAAAATCTTGTATTCTATTGTATATGCAAGAAATATTATTTGTGCAATGAATCTAATAAGTACATATCAGAAAGGTTTCATTTCTCCCAGAGATGAAGTAAAACATTACTTACAATATACACCATGGAAAATGGCTTCTGTAAAAATCCATGCACAGTAGAAACATTTCTTCTATGAGAACACACTGTACAGCAGAGGAAATGCCAACTGTGCTGGTTGTATCCAGGCCCTGAAGCCAGATCCAGCTGTACATGACTGTACAAAAAACAGTTTATAGATCATGGAAATGGAGCTGGAGGCATTTACAAGAGCAGTAAGATGAGGAATGCCACCTCTACACCATTAAATATCATGCTATAGATATTACTCTTAAACAATGGCATGTGTGACCCTCCCTGACCCCACTGCAGATTGAATGTTTTTATACGAGCAAGAGTGCAGTGAAATCAAGGAACCCACATGCTTTCTGAGAAAGTCACTGGCAGCCAGCCCCTGAGAGGGGGAGAGTGATGCTGCGGATAACAAAAACATTAGTAGAGAGGTATGTCTCAGACGTGGAACATAGATGTCTCAACCAGCACTGCTGAGAGATGCTTCTTTCCTGGCTCTGAAAAGGAACTCCTAATGCTTTTTGTCTTGAGAACAAGGCAGAGCATGACCATCCTTGAAAGTGATAGTGATGGGTGTGATGTCACTGCTTGTGGACAGGGAACACAGCCAAGAAGCCAGGGTATGGTTCTTTCCATACCCTCAGGGATTCAGACTTCCACCTCCTCCCTTGAGGCTGTCCTGGTCCACAAGGCAGGTTAAGAAAGAAGTTCTTCCTTCATTTGAAGCTATGTCCCTCCGTGAAGGAGAATAACCAACTCACTGAGTTGGAAAAGCATGCCTTGAACCTGGGCCCTCCTTTGGGCTTGGGAGAGGTCGGTTTCAGTGTGCACATCTAGCATGTGTTTGGTCTGAATACACAGACCCAACTGCCAGTGGGTCTATTACCATAAAACTCCATTATTGATATGGTAAAGACATTTTACCTCTGGTAATTAAAATTTAAGCTGTGTTGCCTCTATTTTTATGTTCTTTTCTAACCCACTTCTTTTGCTATTTAGGAAGCACTCTGTCCGGGGTATCCCTGTCTTTACAAGTAAATCATTTTATATTTTAATTGTTTTCTGTTATGCTTGTGCTTGGCATCAAAAGCAGCATACAAATACATGAGTGTATAGCTACCCACAGTGTTTGTTCTGTGCAGTAGTGCACAGCTTTGAATAAGGTAAGAAGATAAGGAATCAAGTGGCATTAGGTTGTATCTTGATGCACAGATTATGCCAATGGAGTGACCTGGACCTCTTCAGTATGTATTCAAATACAAAACAAAATACAGGAACATAGAACTTAAAATCAGGGTATGATTTTAAATTTCACATCCCAGGCCACGAAACATCATAAATTTGACATGAGAAGTCCACAGAGAACTTAAGTGTTTTGGAAAAGGTCTATCTAGGCTTGACTTCCTAATATGAAGCTTAGCAATGCATGGAGAAAGGGGGGTTGAGTGTCTGGAGAAGTGATTGTGGGCTAGCTGTGACTACACAAACTGATTACTTCACCAATACTACCAAATTTAGCAGCCAGAAGGTCTTTACCTGTCAGCTTCTGAGAAACTCTTGTAAGTGTATAAAAAAAGAGCTCATTGGTAACATCTTTTTCCCATTCCAGCACTCCTTTGGCTTGCCCTGCCCAATGAGACCCCTTGTCATACATGGTGAGCCAAGGACAAGCTAGTGTTAATCAAACCAGTCTCCTGCAGCAGTGGGAAGGGAGTTGACTTTGAGAATGGCAATGTGCTGACAGACTAGAAACCCATCCAACTTTAGAGTCACCTGTCAGTGAGTATAAAGATGGATTGAATATTTCTTATGTTCTCTTCTCTCACTTGTGGCTCTGATGCAAACATCTATATATTAAAACAAAGGTATGCATATAAGGTGGTGCAGGCTGAAAATTTTTTTATTCCTGGCTACGATGTCAATGACCTCACACAGAAGAGTTAAGTCAGTGAAAGAGCATTTGCTATAGATGTGGGTAATTATAAGGCATATATGTGGTGTATATAGGTTAGAAATACTGTATATATGTACACTTGGGAAGGCCCAGACCAAAGGGTGCATATCCTTCTCTGCTGTGCATCACCAGAAGTGAATGTGCAGAAAAGTTAAAGGAAAATGTATGCTGCACCTGTATGCAATAGAGTAAGTTGGTGGGAGGCAGGCTGTGAGAGGATGGAAAGAAACATCAAGGGTCAGCCTAGCTATTGTGTGCAATAGTACTGTGGGGAGGAATGGAGGTCTCTTACTGATCCAAAGCTGAGAACCAGCACAGCAAGGCAAATAGAGTGTGACTCCCAGTACGAACAGCAGCATCAAACTTAGAGAAAGGCTGCTTGTTTATTTGGAACTTTCTGTCTGAATGTAATGAAAAGGCTTCATTGGATAATGAGGAAACAGGTTGTTGTGGTTTAAACCCAGCCAGACAGCTCATTCACTCACTCCCAGAGAGTGGTGCCGGGCTGGAAGCAGTCGAGACCCACGCCCCACCCCCCCTGGGGGCTCTCCCCTTCCCTGCTCCCGGAGGGATGGGGAAGAGAATCGAAAGAATGCAACTCCCACGGGTTGAGACAAGAACAGTCCAGCAACCAATGTACAACACAAATCACCAGCGCTACCACCAACGACAACAATGGTAAGAGACAATAACAAGGGAAGAGAATACAATATTGCTCATTGAAAAATAAGTCTGACCCAGAAGACCCCAGTCCTTCCGTGTAACTCCCAGTTACCCCCCCGGGCATGACGTGCTGTGGTATGGAATACCTCCTTGGCCAGCCTGGGTCAGGTGCCCTATCTCTGCTTCCTCCGGGCTTCCCCTCCTCCCTGGCAGAGCATGAGACTCACAAAGTCCTTGGTCAGGATAAACATCACTTAGCAACAACTGAAAACATCGGTGTTATCAGCACTGTTCCCAGGCTGAAAGTCAAAACACAACGCTGCACCAGCTACCAAGAAGGAGAAAAATTGACTGCTACTGCTAAACCCAGGACACAGATCCAGATCTTAATCATTTGGAAGAGGTATTTTTAACGAGTGAGTGTTCCCCAGCAGCTTGATTAGACGTCTTATAAGACTGCAGCAGGTCTAGTATAGTAGGGATTCATGTTCTGATGATACAAATTATTATATATTTCAGTGACTTAGAATTTTTTTGTATCAGTACTTTTTGCTTCTCTGATTCCAAGAAGTAGACTTGGGATTAAAACCCATGTGTGGCAGCCAGCATTTCATTCTGTTCACAGTGTTTTTCAGGCTGTGTGCTCACTTATTTTGAAATAAACCAGCTGTGGTTTTGTTGTAAAGCAGAAACCCATCAAGAAAGGCTAATTGATTCACCTTTTAATCAGGATATTTATCAGTTCCCTAACAGGAACCTCAGTAAATCTACCAAGCAGCTTGGATATCAGGTGGAGAGATGTTTTTAGTTCATTTTTCTATGACATTAGAATAACTTATGCCTACTCCTTATGGAAAAATAATGTAATGCTGTGGTCTTATTTTAGCCTTATCACTTGTGATTTTTCTGCTCATTTTAAATGACAGACTGATGACCAGTTTGCATATTATACTAGTCCCATTCTAACGACCAAAATCACAGCAACCTTGCTCAGCATTTTCCATTAGTGAAGTGATTACAGAAGTTAATTCACTTAGTGTGCAGTACTATTCCTGTCTCCTTAAAAGTAAAAATGAATACAGTCATAACCTCAGAAGAATCAAATATGATCGTGAGCGTCCACTCCCACTCATTTCATAAGCTTGCCTCTTCAAAATATTCTTTTACTTTCCATCAAAATGCTATTTACTGTCTCTCTCTGTAGACACAGTTATTAGACATTTCATATATAATGCCTCATACATTATCCGACTCACAGGGGTTTTAAGCTGTCAGCTAGGGGGGTTTGAATAGCAAGTAGGAATAGATGAAGTTAATAACATTAACACTATACTTGCATAATAAAAATCGTATTAAATGTCTTGAGATGTAAAATTATATAAAATACCTTAATGTGGGATGAATAGAAACTCTCTTTATCTTGTAAAGCTATTGTTTTAATAAACAAAAAAGACCTTTTATTTAGCATATTAGGCTCCATGATAGTTTGCTGTACCTGGTGATTTCTTGTATTTAAGAACATTCCAACATCGTTTTTATCCCAAGACAACTAAGTGAACTCCCAGACTTCAGTTTCCTAGACGTATTCAAATGAAGAATATTATGTTCCTTACTTATCCTGAATTTTGGGTCATTCATTACCTCTGAAAAGTGGGACATTCTGGCTTGACTGTTTAAATATTGATGTCAGAATTGAGCAGGTTGGTGTATTTCAGGTTTTGGTGGTGTTTTTGTCAAATGTGTGAAAATCTGGGACATTTTCAGGCATGCACTGCTTTCAGAAATCACACGTGTTCATCAGCCTACGTAGCTTCAGTCCAGAAAGGAATCTGGGGAATAGAAGAGGTAAAAGGGAGGATACCAAGGGCAAGATACATCTCCTCTTTCCAAAATATCCCAAAGGAAGGGATCAGGCTGTCACATGGGAAGTATAGTATCTACTTCAGAGTACATACAGTAGAGAAGAAGGTGGACCCCAGTTATTCTGCTACCCACAGCCACTGATTAGTTGGTCCTTCTCAGAAGACCTGCTCTCTCTTCTCTTTCCAGAAGGGCTTAAAGAAGCCTGATTTTAGTCTGTTGCAGAATGAGACTTGAACATGCACACATTTCTTAAAGGAAGGATAAATATTTTATGGTGAACTATAGGTAGCAAGATACTATTAGATGCTCCAGTTTGAAAGCTTTCCCTAAAGACAGTAAGCCAAACTGAAGAAGTGAGAAGGTTTAGTTTTGGAAGCTGGTTATCTTTTGGAAGGTGATTGTCTTTTGCAAAGTGAGAGAGATTATTTTGAGGGAGTAAGTCCAAGTTAGATCCTAACTTAGCCACTCTGGATCACCCTAAGTGAACCATGTCTTTCTCCAATAATTCCAGGCTGGCCTGAGAAGGCCAGGCAGCAAGGATAGGTGCCTGTAATTAGATACAAAGAACACTCCCCAACATACCTGTTATTTCCCAGTGTACTAAAGATAATATTTTAAGCTTCTCAGCAACATCAGCTACTGTAAAGAAATCTGCAAAATACATGCCACCAGTTTTGAGACAGAACTTCATTTATAGTGAAGACCTCTCTTTATAAAAGGATAGTACCATCTGGCCCAGCAAAGCAGATCTAAGCTATATAAACTTATATAAGCTTCTGCTGTCAATGAACACCACACGGACTTAGTTTAACTACAGAACAGGATTTTGTACTGAAAAAATTTGCTTAGATACCTAACACTAATTTTTTCAGAAATTAGGAGAATCATGGTTAGTGAGGACTCCAATTTGTCATGAACTTCACTAATCTTTCACTAAAAGACTATCCTTTGTGTTCAGAAAACCCCAGATGAGAAAAATCTAACCTCCTGGGGGTGTGTTTTTCTGTATTTAGCAGCAGCTGTTCCTCAATTGCTAGAAACAAATACAGAGGAAATTATTCGTCTATTAATTAAATTTTGGCATGAACACCCATCTCCTAAGCAAAACTTGTTTTGTTACACTGATTTGATAATGATCATCACCGTATTTTATTAGATATAGTAAGATATTTTTTCCTGTTTAAAACGGGGATCTATTGTGTGATTCAACATAGCATTTTTCCATGCTGATTCTGCCTTTTTTGTATTTTTTGCTGTTGAATATGAAGCTAGAACAAAACAGGAAATTATTTTAAAGAATGAATGCCAAATAGTCCAGCAGTACTGGGGTATTCCCTTGATCCTTTCCTCATGCTGAGAAAGAGCTCTAGAAAGTAATCTGAAGGAGAGAAGAATGATTTTATGAACCATTGCCTCTGCTCCAGGACTCAAAAGCAAATTTACCTGATACCCACAGAGAGTTCATCCTGCTCCATTTATCACTCATAGAATCATAGTATGGTTCCTTAAAGATCATTTAGTTCCAACCCCCTACTCCAATTATTTAGCATGACACCAGCACACCTGGACATGCAGAGAGGGAGGAGGTTGGATGGGTCACTCAGCACACAAATCACACCAGGGCATGTAGTCACTGGAGCCTGGACTATGAGCTGGTGGCAGGAGTGTAAGCAGCTGGAGGTAACCTCCTGTTGCAAGCCTGTATGGACACTGTATGAGCTTCTGGAGAAGCAGCTATTTACCTATATATATATATATATATACATATATATATACATATAGGGAATACATATATATACAGGGAATATATGGTCAGCTCCGAAGGTTGTGGCACTGCTTGCCTGGACTGAGGACATACTGGGAAGAAATTGCTGGATAGAGCCCATGGGAGGAAAAAAAAGGAGCAGGGACAGGAAGGCTTGGTTGGGAGTGAAGAGGCATTTGGTGCGAGGTGGATGGAGTTCACTCTTGCTCTTCTACAACTTTGCACATTTTCTGATTTATTTTTCAGCTTTTTTCCCCCTGTAATTATGTTTCAGGAGCCTCCAGAGCCTGAGACCCTGACTGGAGGTTGGTTCATCTTGTCTTGTCCTCTGACCTTGTGGTGGTATCTGTCCAGCAGTGCCTTATGGTAGTGCTGTGCCCACGCTGCTGTCTCACATCCAGCAGTACTCCCTCTGGAGAGTAGGATGACAGAGAAGATGGTGCCTGAACAGAGGAACATGGGGGCACCGATGCCTTTTGCCTGTTCCTCATTCAGCTGGCATAAGCCATACTTTTCTGGGAGTACATAAAGAAGTATGCACTGTGAAGCTAACCACCCTACAGCATAATTTTCTCCACTGTGTTACCACATTGAGAGGATGCAGCTATTTTGATAGGCAAACTCAGCCTGAAGAAAATGCAGTGGCTCTGTGGAAACTGGGCAGCTTATGCTGTCTTCACTGTTTATGGTACAGGATTCTGTATTGTGCTTTTCACTGCCAGCAATCTGATAGTGTCATTTTGCTGCTGGGCACACGCACAATCAGCCAAATTTCCTTCCAAGGTCAGATTCCATCCACAAGAGTGCTTCTGCTGTTTTGAAGCACGTACTTTCATTTAAGTGTTCTTACAAATTAAACATGCCCTAGCTAACCAGAGTGTCCACTTGAGCTTTCAGGCAGTGCTGGTGTTTTCATAAGTTATGTTTCTGTTCAACCTTTCATGCCTTAACTTCCTGCAATTGTATTCTGGGCTGCATCAAAGTGCGACCAGCAGATTGAGGAAGGTGATTCTGCCCCTCTCCTCTGCTCTCATGAGACCCCATCTGAAGTATTGCATTCAGGGAGTGACTTCAAGCTGAAAGAGGGGAGATGTATTAGACAGATTAGGAAGAAATATTTTACTGTGAGGGTAATGGGACACTGGAACAGGTTGCTCAGAGAAGTTCTCATGGTTTCTAACTAGGATTTGATAAAGGTGAGAGCTCACAAGTGGGTCTACACTATATACGTTGACTGCAAACCTTAGCCTAGCAAACCCGCTGTTATATCCAGACCAGGCATATACATGAACAAGGAACAGCGGAGCCAAGACTTGCACAGCTGCAGCGGGTGAGCTGCTCCCTGCAGGAGAAGGAAGATTTCAGAATAGATTTAGTCACCAGCATGTATATGACTGATAATCTTGTTCCAAACCTTCTGCTGGCAGCTCTGGAAATTGCAGCTATGAGACAATTGGCATGGCTCAGGCTTCAGTTCAAACTGTCATCAGCTAGTTTACTACTTCAGTCGAGATGCAGCTGCTGAGTGTGTGAGCACTCCTGGAAGGTATGAATCAGTGCTAAAGGTAGTTAAGCAGCTTGCATGGTGTACTTGGCTTTGCATATTCAGGACTATTCCTCACCGCTTCTTTGTTGCTAGCTCAAATGTTCAAGTCCTGAGTTTCTGATGTGTTTTGTCATTCTGCCTGGTGCCTAGACTGCACATCAGGAGTGATGTAAATTCATGCAGAAGGTCTGCACATGGAGTCCTGAGCAGAGGGCAGGAGTAAAATCTAATACAGCTTTTTCGATAGATGTATAGTGTCAGATACTGATTTGAGATCTTTTGGGGATCATCTCCATCTCCTTATTATCTGTGGTGGTACTGCCCATTCACACATTTCTAGGAGGGGGGCTGCTGCTTCTTTGCAGGTCCCAGTGCAGCACGGGGACCTGCTTGGCCAACCACCCACAGCAGAAGAGGAAGCCATGGCCCTGCTGAGCACCTGAATGCTAACTCTTCCTAGCAGGACCTGCAGTTAAAGAAACTGCCTTAGAAAGTACCAGTCCCCTGGCTTTGGATGTATGCCATGTCCTCCTCCTGATGCATGAGAAACGTGTGGGTACATTCCCTCTGCTGACATCCCCTCTACCTTTCAGCCTCTGTGACCTTGCAGATAGAGCCCGAATGGAGACACCAGTGAGGAGGTCTGAGAGCCCAGGCTGGCTGCCACCATGGTCTCTTCATGTTCAAGCCCACCTGGCTTCTTCCACTCCTCCTCTCTGCATATCTCATCCTAACATTTGATTTGACATTAGAGAACCGCTCAGAAACTGTGATGATGACTGATAATACAGAAGTTCTAGCAATACATCCGTACTACTTTGTGAATTTATTTTCCCTGAATGATAGAGGACTCTAGAGTAGCAAAAGGTATGCGCTACTGGCTGGTTTCTTTGGAGTACCGTGTCTATGAATAAGAGAAATCCTATTTTGAACTCGGATATTAGTGTTGTGAATGTGGCTGCAACCTACTAATTCCTTACTTCCCTACAGTACCATATTTCATCACAGTGGGACATTGCATTAATCACTACTGTATTTCATCTAGAGCCTCATTTTATAGGGTTTTGTTGAATAAGTCAGAAAGCAAAACCCAGGTAGCTTTCCAATTACAAAATGCCTAAGTGACATGCATGCTACCATAGCCAGTATGTGCTTTCTTTCATTTCTTCCCTCTTTTTTTTTTTTAGCATGGCATTTGGGTTTTTCACAGCACTTAATTTGCGTTCATCAGCAGAGATGTTAATTGTCGATAATAATTGCTTGTCCACATGAATGAACAAGGAGAACCACGCTGTATGCTGCTGAGGAGCCTGTGGGCTTTGCAGAAAAATGCTAGGCATACCTTACTGAGGAAAGAAGAGCTCATGTTGCTGCAATATTTGGTTTGCTTTCAGTCCTGAATTGATCTGAAATGTTTACTGAGCATAGCTATTATCTGTAATAGAGGCTGGAACTAACTTGTTTTCCTTTCCTAGCTCTCTTTCTTGCAATTCTCTGCTACTAGCTCTGTCTCGGGTATTACAACATCAGGAAAATCAAGTAGTGTTCACAGGTTCCATCAACCGTAAGTCTGTCTTTGGTTGTCTTCTCATGGCTGACTCTATCAAAGTACAGGCAGCATGAATTTCATTGATCACAACAGACTATAGGTTTCCTTTGTAGTGTTATCTGAAAGAAAGAACAGCTTTCGGATAAGCAAATATACTTCTCTGTCCTGGATAGCAATTCCTTTCGCAAGAAGGGGTTAATGGTGGAAAACAAGACCTGAAGCTTTTCAGATGTAGAATACTTTGGGAACTACAGGGCATTTGGGGTCAGAGTCTCTGTTGTAGCTGAGGTCTACTGGGGTGAGGGTTGCCAGGAAGGTAGTTATGAAGGATTTGTGTCTGGTCTCAGCAGCCTAGGGATTACTCTAACCTGAGCTCAGCTGGCTCTGCTTCCCCAGGGAGAGCATGCCTGCTCTGGACCGTGCCAGCACACATGTGCTGCCTCCTTCTCACCTAGATGTTCACAGCTGTGTGGAGGGAGTTTAAAGGGACAGAGGGAGTTGGTTTGTCAGAACAAAGCAGTTTCTGTCTCTGTGTGTTTGTTACTGAAAGCCAAACTGATCTTTGACATGTGTTCTATACACTCTACTGGGACTACATTTATACGGTCTTTGAGCAAGTTTGGGTTTAATTCCTGAGACCTCTATGACTCAAGGCAACTACAACCTCACTGGTTTTAGGGGCTCGTCTGCAAGCCCTGCTCAATCCCAGACATCCCCATAGATGGGCAGCTTGGCTTGAAAACCTATAGGCTTTCTTTTGACTAAGGTCAGAATGAAAACATGAAGGCCATGAGGATGACTGAAGAACATGGATTTAGGTATACGCTTAAGATCTGTTGCTTGGCACCACACCAAACATTGTAATGTCCCTGAGGAAGTAATATGTGTGATATATCATGGTTCTTGGCTGATCTTGTTTATATTTTTGGCTCTAATAAAATTGCTTCTTAGTAGACTGTCGCGGTTTAAATGACAGTTTAAACCAGTTTAAATAACAACATATCCATACTTGTTTGCCTTGAAATAAAGACTGAGTAGTGCACCACAGTATAATATAGAAGTACAACGAAGCAACATACTTTTCCAAAAGAATCAGCACTGTAAAGAAAGTAGAAGGGGTTTGAAAACCATAAAAAAATGTGGCCTATGAGGGGAAAGAAATACGGTGATGACTTCGAAATGTCAGCAAAAGAAGCTCTAATCTGCAGGAAGGTGTTATTTACATTTAGAACTGATGGCTGATACTTCACAAGTCAACTGCTAAGTGCTTTACATCAAGATGCATATTTAAGTGTCATAATTGAGGGTTTGACTGATTGTCTCAGGCAGGCAACATGACTGAAACAGTGCTACTCTAAGATTGGATCTTCTGCTCTCTAGACTCTTTTTTTTCTGGCTTTGCTTCCTGCCTGTTGTAAGATTGTAGGTTTGGGTTTGGTTTAATTGCTGGTTTTAGGCCTTCCCACCCTTCTTCATGAATAAAAGCACTCGCATGGCTTTCTGCAGCACCTAGACATAAGGAAGGATGATGGAACTTTAAAAGCAATTTCAAGGTAAACCAGAAGCTACTCAAATGCGACAGGGGGTTGTGCAAAAATTGGAGAAAAGAGAGACTCAGTACTGAAGATGGTAGGAAGAAAAGATAATTTGAATGCTGTAGAAACGAAACAGTTGTGTAGCCTTTACTTCTGAATTTACATGTTATCCTTGAATGTTTGCTTCAGTTAGTTTAGCCTACTAAGTTTAGGTACACCCTAATGATCTTCATAAAATAAGTAATGTTTTTTGTAGATCTATATGGATAATATGCTTTACACAAATACAGTGAAAATGCTGTAGCTCTGGGGAGGTGAATGTTCTTGTGTAGCTATGGTTGACTGCAGTAGTGAGACAGGTATAAATACTTCCCTACTGATTTAAGCAGGTTGTCAGCACAAGGGTTGTATCCATTAAATCCATTTATATATGACTAAACTTCTACAAAATCTGAACACTGGGTCACACAAGGGAAATCAGATCACTTTAGTTATCAACTTGATAATATGTATATGGCTTTTGTTCCTTGGTTTAAACAGAGCTAGTAGGCATACAAAATTATTTGACAGCGTATATGAACTGCTGAATTACTGCAGCACTTGAATCTCACTTAGGCGGGACACTGTCACCTCTGTAACTGTCATTCTGTTTAGGGAGAAATTTGCAGTTGTGCAGACACACAGCATCAAGTTCATGGATTTCTTAAACTCTGCCTAATCTGTGTTTTGAGGCTGTATCACACAGCCCCTGTACAGACTCTCTGTTTAAAGACTCAGTTCCACCTTTCATTTATTAGTTTTGCTCTGATGTCCAGCTTATCCATCAGCTTCCTGGGATAAGCTAGCCTGAAAGTTCAGGACAGTGCCTGCTTACTCTGGATGATTTGTCTTTCAAGTGCCAGATTTGGCCTAACTACCCACAACAGTAACTTTTAGAAACCCTGAGCATTTTCCAGTGCTGGCAATGCAGATGCTTCAGAGAAAACATGCTCAGCTTTCCTCTCGCTTTCAGTCTGAAAGAGCACTTGGGGTTTGGCTCTTCTCAGTTTTGCTGCAGGAGAAAGTGATGTTTTCTCCCTCCTGGTTGCTCCTGGGCTAGGATTAAATCAGACAGGTAAAAAGTAATAGATTTTTGTCTCATCTTCCTTATTTGATATCTTTATCTATACACCTATCTATCCATCTAATATATAAAATCAGGTTACATCCTGCTTTCCTTGGCTAAGAAAGGAGCACAATTTCCAGTGGACTAAGCAGAGATCACAAAAAGACCTTCAACATTCGTTGAACTTGGCATCCCCCAGATCCTCTGCTTAGTGTAGCAACTTGATTTTAAGGGGAAATAAGCCAGGCCTCCTTCTGCCAGTGGCACCAGTCCACATCTCTGCTGTCAATCCCACCCCACTGACTGCAGCAGGAGCTGGTTAGGTTAGCTGTTTCCTCAGGTCACTTTACCTTCTCAAACAAGTCCCACCCTAGGCAAAGCCTGCAGTCATCTTAACGTGCTGCCAGCTGTGAAGTGGTTAACATCATTGGCCTTTTAAGGTGCTTAACATTGAAGGGAAAGAATCAGTTCTCTGTGTATAGCTCTTGTTGTGAGCAGTATAAGAGAGCTCTCTCTCCCTCTTTCTGTCATTGCGGCTTGCTGCAGTGGCTTGTAGATTTTCAATAAAAGCTGTATCTCTGCATGTTCTCTGCTTGCTGTGCTGTGTACTGTGCTGTTCTTCCACAGTACCGTATTCTCTGGATGGTTCAGGCTGCTTCTAAGAAAATTATTCATACCTACTTTGGTCTTTCTGTTTAGGAAGTAAAAGAAATAAATTTATATTTTAGCTATCTGCTCAAGACAGAAAAATACTTTCTGGGCTTGTAGCATGCAGGTTTAATGTCTGTCCATTGTAGAATATCTTGTGTAAATCTATACATTTGCAATGAGGCCAGAGCCTGTCCCCTGGATAAATCTGAGGCTGTGCCATATGTTTTCTTGAGTTCCCAGAAGACTGGATTTAGGGTAGTCATAATCCTATGCACACGCTTTCCACAGAAGCTCTGAGCTAGCACTATAGTATCCTCTTGCTTCTTTTCACCTCTTTGGTGACACAGAACAGTCATAGAGTTAAAAAGTCCAACCCCTTCACAAAAGGGACTTGGATGTTGGCAAGTAACTATGACACTGATGGAAACAACCCACAGTCCAGCTGTCCTAAGGTCAGCAGGTATATAACCGTAGTCTTTAACTACTTTCAACTTTCCCTCCAGCTGTGATAGGAAGCTGTGACTTTGCAGCTGAATGCTAAATTAAGTGAACATCAACTGAAGTTTGAAATTGACTCAAACATGTTCTCATTTTTTCCCCCTGAAAACTGGTAGAAAATGTGTTCATAGTCCCTGGTGGATGCAAGGAATTAGGACTTAAAATATATCTGTCTTTTAAACGTTAGAAAATGTAGAAAAAATAATATATATGTATAATTTATTTTTCTGTGTGTAGGTTCTGTTCTTCACCCTATATTTGATTTCACAGGTTCTTCTGGTTTAAACAAGCCCTTAATGAAAATCTGTGTGTCAGTGCAAGGGCTTATGCACTTAATTGATTTGGCCATGGTATGTGAGTGGTTTACAAACATTCATAAGCAGTACCTCCTGAGCGTTTTTTCTCTGCTGGAGAAAGAGTACCCACAATCATAGGGAATTGTTTTAATTACACCTCGGAATCCCAGAAGAGGGGAGGAGATTTTCTGTAAGGCTTCTTAAGACCACAATTTTTGGTGGTATTTATCTTGCCCAATTGCAAGGTAGATGTCTCGTGTAGGGCAATTATCTGAGTTTATTCCATGAAAGAGAAATTGACATTTCCAGTGGGATTTCCTCACATCTTTAAATGAAAATCAGATTAAATGAATCTCTTTCTAAAGGTATTTCTACTTGTATGACCAGAGAAGGAATCTAGATGATTTTAGACACAGCTAAGTGAGAGATTATAGGATGGATGGATGGATGGATGGATGGATGGATGGATGGATGGATGGAAGGATGGATAGGACAGATTATCTTTTGAGACATGTTTATGCTTAGCTGTGATTTGTGCAGGTATATTTCAGAGCCCTGAAACTGGAGGTGATATTTCAACTATTTCTTATGAGCCCAAGGGCTCCTGTCCCCTTTGTCCAACCAGCCATGCAAAGGAGCACCCACAAGCAAGATCTAAGATAGCCCGCGGCAGTGAGCATGGGGGGGCACACTGGGAGCACTCTGGGGGTTCTGTCAGACACAGGCTTGAAGGGCTCAGGTTTCATTTCAAATGAATTGGGGCTTTCCCTCTCTGTGGGTTGGGGGTAAGAAATACATTGAGCTTTAGGACAATGTTGATTGTAACACCTCCTTGCTCAGCTGCTGTTTAAAATCCTATTTTAAAATGTTGACAGACAAGGTTTTATGCTGCTTCCTCCTTCCCCTCCCTTGTATTTATAGTCAGCTAAAATACTGAATTTTTAATTCACTATCCTAGCATCTATAAATTTCTGTGTCAAGTTTCCCATTTGTGGCCTTGTCTTTAGTTTTCCAGGAACAGTTTTCCAGGGTAACGAGAGAGAGAGTGGGCTCAGACTTTCTAGAAAACAGGATTATCTCTATAGAGAAAACATGCTAACTTAGAGAAACCTCTGTTCCATTTCTCACAGCAGCAGTTCTTGGAGATTTCGTATGGGGCTTGTGGAAGGGCAGAATGTCCCTATTTTCCTTTTACTCAAGTGTTGTTTGGATTTGTTGGCTTAGCTTTTTCATAGAGAAAATGAGAGAAATTAAAAACTCTCCACTGGGAAAACTGGCAAATTTGAAATAGGGCCAATGAAAGATAACAACCATGGAAGCCTGAAAAAAAAATTGTGTTAATTTTCAGATGATAATGCATATTTCCTTAAATAGCTCTGCAAAATTCTCCCTCTGTGCAAAATGAGCCTCTTTTCTTTTTTGGAATTTGCCAGAAATAAAAAGTTAGAAAGCAATTGTAATCCTCAACTTCCTTAAACTGTACAAATCCAGATCTGTTGTCTAGGGAATCAGCTCATTTCCTTCTAAAATCTTTTAGATTACATCCAAGCCTTTTGGTCCAGTGTGAGAATTTACTTCATGAAGTATTTCAAAGCTATCTGGCTTAAATCCTGGTGATTTATATGATGTGAACAGAAAGTCACACTTGACTGAAATGGGAGTTCAGCAATAATGTAACCCCAGACACCTTTCCACCTTTCTAAGCACAGGAGACAGAGCACAGGAGGGACTCTTCTCAGGGCAGAGGCTGCAAGTTTGACTCAACACAGCCAAGCAGCTGGGTGGCCATTGGACAAGTCAAGTCTTTTTTCTCCCACTGTTCTGGTCCCACTGCCCTCTTCAGAGACAGGTCTTGGATTCTGCTGCTGTGGAAAAAGCTGCTAAACACCAGGGAGAGTCTGGAATCCCATGTGTTACATAGATAGCTCCCTCTCTCCATGTGCATTCATCTGACTGTATTCTTTTGCCAAAAAATAGACATGACTGTAGCCTTTTGTTTCATGTTGCATGGTTTTCATTTTAACATCTGAACTAAGAATGACATGCTCATGAGAAATATGGCTAATCATCCTTGATTGTCTGATCAATGATCCATCTATAGCAGGCTGTGCAGGCTAACTTATCCCTTGTGACTTGTCCATGCTCATGTACGAATTGGGTCAATACGTCTTGGTAAATCAGAAAAAGATTGCTGAACATGAGGGAAATTACTTTTTATTGCCCTTCCTCTTTATGTTTTATTGTACATGGCTTGCCTGATGAGCCTAGTTGCCCTTAAAATGAACTCTAGATTCATTTTATTTGAACAGGGGACTAGCTTGTAAATCAGCAATCTCAGCAGCAGTTTCACTATAGCATCTCTCACATGGTTGGACTTGGAGGGCTGCTGCGATCTCCAGCAGTCTGTTCCATTTCATAGCACAGAGTAACCCTCAGTTGTATGTATTATCTCCTCTAGGGATTAGAAAATCTAGGCTTTCCTGAAGACAGCATGTGAATGCGCACACACAGACTGAAAAGCATAGCAGTCCAAATATTCATTTGGTTAACTCTGAGCCTGTTTCTTGGTTGTCTGCTGGAGGGCAAAGTACTGTACCTTGGCATTAGGCAGGGTGACTGGGATAAGTACACTAGAGCTTCGGTTAGCAGAATGGCTGGATGTAGATCTGTTTCTCTGAAAGCTGACTTTGAGAGACATGTGATACAAGACATACATAGAAGAAAACAGATCCATCACAGCCAATTCTGAAAACCAGAATTGGTGCTGCAGAAGCTGCCTCCTTGAGAGGAGGCTGGAGCTGCCCCATGCTGGACACAGACAGTTCCAGGTGTCTTCAAAATGGACCCACCATGGGCCAAAGGTGAGGCCATTAGCCCAGCTGTTGTCATCTCTGTGGAAACGTCTGTAAGAAAGGGTAAAAACCACTGTTTTGTAAGAAAGGAGTGAGTTGGAAAAGGTGTGGGAAGCAATTCTGCAGCACAAGGGCAGAGCAGAAGGAGTTGTGGGAGGGCAGTTGGCAGCTGGGCAAGGTAAATCACCACAACAGGTGGTGGTGGATCTGCCTATGAAATACCTTTCAAATGTTCTTGTGTAACTGATGAGTTTGGACTTGTCTTCTCTCCCATTTGTTATGATTTCCTCCCTTTCATCCCCAAAAGCTATGCAAAGTCTTTAAGACTCCTCTTGCCAAACCTATTTCAGTCTGCCAAACAATGAAGAAGCTTAATCCCTTACAACTTCCCTTCTCAGAGTCTCTATAAGGTTACACCCCTCTGGAGCTGTGCATATAAGGATGATTTTTACTACATTAATCTAGGGATCAGATCTGATTTTTAACAGAGCAAATCCTTTGTGCTCATAACAAAGTCGTGTGTGAGACAAAAGAATTCCCTTTAAACTGCTGTTGATTTTATTTTTTATTTTCAATCTATACTTAATTGCTGTCAATCCTTTTTTGGAAATGAAATAATGCAGAAATAATCTCAACATCTTGAAATCTCAACTTCAAAGACACCCTTGCTAATTAATTTTGTTATTTTTATCATTTGCTGAAATGAAATTTTAAGGCAGGATCTTAAGCTGTACAAAGTCTCTGCATGACACTGAAAAGGCCATGGCAAACCCTATATTCTTCCCACCACATCTGGATGGAGAGCTCTGTTTTGCAATTAGCATTGCTCACGGTTCAGGTAAGGATCACCTTCTAGAGCAGCTCTGATTTTAGATCAAATGTGAAAGTGGAGGTAAACTGCAGGTGTATCTGCAGGATTCACACATCTGTCCAAAGTAATATTAAATTTGTTGCAGAGAAGAGATGGAGCTTCTCAAAGGAGTGATAAGAAAAGTAGATGAGAGAGATTTGGGGAGCTGAGGAACAAACAGACAAGGAGAATGATGATGTGAGCAGTGAAGGCTTGCAATGATCTGCCTGAGTCAGTTTTCTTTGCACCTCCCAACTGAAATCTGAAGGAAAACCTGTTTGCTTCAACTCTACCTTAAGTGGCCACATGCAGGCACAGCAGTAAGGTGAAAAGGTGGAAGAAATGCTAATTGTCCTCAGTGTAGTGCACAGTCCCAGTTCCGCAGGGCCCATTTTGGAGGCAGATTGTGAGGTAATGCAGCCTGGACAGAAGCCAGCACAACTCTACTGATTCATTCTGAGTTCAGATATACTCTGGGACCTCCTGCCACTCCGCTGCTTGCTAGCAGAGATTTGTTGAAGTTGCAGACAGCTTGAACTGGCTTTGAATCCAGAGCTCATGCTCCTTTGGTCTTCTCAGCATCCAAGATTTCTGCCCAAGAAAACTACAGGAGTGCATCTTCTCTTCCTCTGCTGCTTCCTTATGGGCTGTGCAGTCCTGCTCTCTTCTGCATCCCTGTTCTCTTATTCCCCTCAAATTGCCAAGAAAAAAACACGTACTCCCAGTTCTGCTTCTAAAGTGCCTGACTGCTACGATTGTAAAGTGATTGCTCTAGGGCAGGACAAGCCCAGAGTGCTCTGGGAGGATAGCCATAGTCTCTGTTATACATCTGATTAAAGCAATTCAGCATCTTGGCAGCAAAGCAGCAAACCAAGAGAGTGCAAGGGAAGCAGCTGATCATAAAGGCATAGTTCTCTCTTGTGTCTGGACTTAGTTTCAGATCTGAGCAGAGGCAATCTGCTTTCTGCAGATTTAGAGACTACTGCATCAAAATGCTTATGGGGCTGATCATCTCTTACTTGACACTGTTCATTCTCTGCCATGTGGGCCAGACTGTCAGGCCTCCAGTGATGCCTTGGGGTCACTACGTGCCATTCAGCCCATTTGATAGAGTGTCGTGAGGGGAGATTTGAGGTAGCTGTAATAACTTTGTGTGCCAAATAACCTTTCCCACCTGCTGGCTGGGACCCATCTCAGCTTCCTTGATTCTAGGAATAACCTGAAGACTTGATATGCAAATTGTAAATTATATCATCTATGGAAAAATTCCTGATGGATGAGAGATGCACACTGATACAAAACTTGATCACTGTCATACAAGTCAGAAAGAGGGCTGTGAAGAAATGGACACAATGGGTGAAGCACTGAAGAATTATGAGTGACCAAAAACTTGTCAGAATGAAAAGGTTCAAGCAGTGATAACCTATAATAACAACCCTGATTAATCTTCAGGCTCTGAAAGTGATTGGAGCTCAACAGGATCTCTGTGGAAGAGCAATACATTGCCAGAACAATTGAGTTTGGAAGTGTTCAGGGTATGTGTGTCCTAGTCTCTGTCTTGCTTTTTACTTGTGTGTTCTTGAGTAAGTTATGTGATCCTGTGGAGACAGAATTCACACTGGAGAAGCTCATGGAGGACTGTGTCCTGTGGGAGGGACACCCTACTCAGGAGCAGGGGAAGAGTGTGATGAGTCCTCCCCCCCCCCCCCCGAGAAGGAAGGACCTGCAGAGACAACATGTGATGAACTGACTGCAATCCCCATTCCCCATCCCCCTGAGCTGCTGGTGTGGAGGAGGTGGAGAAAATCACAAGCTTGGGAAGAAAGGATCCCAGCCTGATTTCATTGGTAATAAATTCAGTTAATTTTCCCCAACTCAGGTCTGCTTTTCCTGTGACGGCAATTGGTGAATGATCTCTCCCTGTCCTTATCTCAAAGCACAGGCCTATTTTCTCTCCCCTGTCCAGTTGAGGAGGGGAGTGACAGAGTGACTTTGGTGGGTACCTGGCATCTAGCCAGGGTCAACCCACCACAGCGGCAAAGCTTGAGTATGACTTTCTGTGATACAGCTGTTCCTTATTTGTGTCACACCAGCGTGGTTACCGTTTCTCCGAGTGAGCCACATCTTGAAACACATTTTTAGGGCCTTAGAAATGGCCTCTAGAGTGAGAGATATGAAGCTCTCACATGTTGAAAAAATCAAGGGTGACCCGAAGAACTAAAAAGAGGACTTCACACGATCCAGAAGTTCCCACATAATGTTTTATAACTTTGGCAACATGTTGTGCCGCTAGGGACGGGACATAAAAATGCAGCAAATGCTTTTCCACACAGAGGTTTATTAGTTCAGCTATGCTGTAATTAAAAGAAATGGGGAGGGAAAAAAGGGAAAGCACAAAACCTACTGCAATGAAAAAGACAGAAGAATTATGAAGTGGTCTTTCTTCTTCTCTGATTAGAACTTGTTTGTCTCCCTAACTGCAGTCATGATTTCAGTGCAAAAGTACCACCTCAGTTTTGCAGCTTGCTTGGGCATAACAGTCCACACAAATCATCCCACAGCAGGCTGCATATGGGGAAGTGTTCCAGGGGAAGTGCCAGTGCTGTGCTAAGAGGTAGGAGTTTCAGGATCCCCACGTTCTCTCTTGCTTTTTCTGGTTTATCTGTTTCTTGCTCCACCTGTACTGCTTTCCTGCTGGCGCTGACATCAGCAGGTCCTGGCAAACATTGAGAAAAACCAACAAAGTTCAAAGCCTCCGAGCACACAGATTTTGTGACTAGTGTAACACTGATTTCATAGCAATTTTAGTTGTTGGTTTGGGTTTTTTTGTTTGTTTGTTTGTTTGTTTTAACCTTGGGGTCAAAATGATAAATTACTTCTAGGAATAATATCCTTATTTTAAAGCATTTCACCCTGTACACATTTCAGACAGATGGTGACATTTTCCTTCATTATACTTCTAATTTTTCTAAGGAATTGACTACCCAAGTAAAAAAGTCAAACCAATCACAGTGGGCTTGGGGCACAAATATTTCTGATAAAAAGAACACACCTGAAAGCTCCTGACTTTAGAAGAAATATGCATATAAATACTTAGAAAATATTTAGAAGAATTACAAAAATATGGAATGAAATATGAAATTAGAAATTAGAAATTATTTAGGAGAAACATGCATATGAAGAATGATTATGCTTTTAAGTGTATAAAGTCAATATTACCATCACAATAGAGATCATAGAATCATTTAGGTTAGAAAAGACCTTTAAAATCATTGAGTCCAACCATTAACCTACCACTGTCAAGTCCACCACTAATCCGTGTCCCTCAGGGCCACATCTACACATCTTGTAAATACCTACAGAGATGGTGATTCCACCCATTCCTGGGGAGTTTGTTCCAATGCTTGACAACCCTTTCAGTGAAGACATTTTCCCAAATATGCAATCTAAACCTCCCCTAGCACAACTTGAGACTGTTTCTCCTTATCCTACTGCTTTCTACCTGGGAAAAGAGTCTGACACCCACCTCTCTACAAGCTCCTTTCAGGTAGTGGTAGAGAATTATAAGGTCTCCCCGAACCTCCTTTTCTCCAGGTTAAACAATCCCAGCTTTGTTGTCCTTCTCTGGACCTGCTCCAGCACCTCAATGTCTTTCTTGCAGTGAGGGTCCCAGAACTGAGCACAGTATTAAAGGTGCAACCTCACCAGTGCCAAGTACAGGGGAACAATCGCTTTGTTAGTCCTGTTGGCCACACTATTTCTGATACAAGCCCAGGATGCCATTTGGCCTTCTTGGACACCTGGGCATGTTGTCAGCTTTTATTCAGTCAGCTGTCAACCAGCACTCCCAGGTTCTTTTCCACAGGGCACAGCCACAGATCCCCACAGAAGAAAGAGTTTTTTAAAGCAGGTGTTCTTTGAGCAGTGATGTTAGTGACATAATAGCACAGAGTAGATTTGCCAGGATTTCAAATTCAGATAACCCCTCAAGGTTGTAAGCTCTGTGGGTTTATATTTCTCTTCATACTTAATCCATTGGATCCCTGCTGGAGGCAGTAGAAGTGATGAAAAATTTTAGCACTAAGAGGGCAGAATAACCTTCCACCTCTCCCAGGGGTGTGAGCCTGTTGGAACATCATGCTCACAACATGCTCCGTATCTGTTGTGGCCTCGAGATTACAATTGGAAAACGACTTGCTGCTGCATGAGCTTTTTCTCCTCTGCACTTTAAAACATATAAGCCTCACATCTGATGAAACTGCAGGAGAACAACCTAATTTGTGTGGGAGATGCCCATCAGTCAGAGTCACACAAAGCCATAGGGCCCTGGATGTGCTGGACATCCCACGTGCTGGTGGAAACAACAGAACAGATGTGTAGGAAAAGCATGCCTGAAGAATGAGGATCTGCCAGCGGCACCTGAGAAAATTAAACACAGGCCCTGAGGCTTTCAGCCTGATGTTTCAACAACTCACCTGTGGTGTTTCATTGGCTGTCTCCTGGCATCTGAGGTTTGGATAGTGTTTGTTCCTCATCACAATATTTTTGTTGTAACTCTCAACCCTCAAACTGCAAGAACAAAGAGTCTGGGAGTACTAGGGTTCTGCATAGTACACACTCCTTAAATCAGTGGAAATGCTATGATATCAAAATACTTTTATCCAATATTTCATTTCAATAGTTTATAATCTGTGCTTAAACAACCATGACATAGCATTGTGGTTTTGCATCTATATTGCTTCTTCGACCTTCTAGCCATGCAATGGTTATGAAGAAAGTTACAGTATAAAATTGCATTTGATTAACATTATTATGGCATCTGCATTATTCCTTGTGTTCATTTTCTTAGGGACAATTGGTCTAACTCAAATACTGTTAATTTCAATGGGTATGATGTATTGACTTGTTATCATCATATTCACCTTCCAGTGGAAGAGCTATCTTCTGCTGGAAACCAACCTAATCTCATCTCTGACACATTTTCCCAATTAGAGCAGCTGCAGTGATTCCAGAAAAGTGCTGCAGAAACAGATGAGTTCCCTAGGCACAAATCTGGCTGTCTTTCACCAGCTATTGGGCTGATGCCTGCTGTTTCTTCTGGTGCATTTGCCTTAAAAAAGTTCAGACATTTTATTCTCCTACTTAGGAAGTGCCCAGGGAGTGAATCAGGGTGAGGAGTTTAGGAACAGCACCAAAATCCATTTAATAAGATGAGGTCTGTGTGTGTATCTATCTTCTATCTGTCTGTCTCTCTCACATCAGAACCCCTTCACTCTCCTGAGAAGGACTGCTACTGAAGAGTAGTCCAGTGTGGCAGCACTAGGGAGTTGTTTTTATATATGTTATCCTACCTTGACAGGTAATTTCAATGAATCTGTTTCAAGTTTTTTGGACCATCTTCTTTTCTGTTAGTAGAGCTGTACTTCACTGATACCCAAAGCACATAAATATTATGGTAGAGGAGAGAGGCAGGCACACAGTGCATTGGTTCCTAAGAGTGTTCTCCAAAACATATCCCTTTGGCTCTAGGATAGTGTTGTCTATCAGTCACAGCTGAGCTGCAGGTATTTTAATAAACCTGGTTAAGTAAGGGAAGGCTCCTTAGCCCTCCTGGTGCTAAGCAAACAGATTAGCTGCTGCAGACCCAGTTTTGAGAAGCTACTCTTGTTGCTCCGGACACATCAGATTGGACATTTATTTCAAGGTTCAGACAGCAAAGCTTCTAGTAAGCTGTAGCACAGGAGACTTGGAGAAGTCTGTTACAGCTGTTATTTTGTTTATGACGTTAGTCACAATCCAAACTATATAGCTTGCACATGTTATAATGTGATTCGCAGATGGAATTTTTCGGAGTCAATACCTTGTTTTGGTACTGTTTGACCTGATGGTTTAACCTGTAAGTATGAGAAATCTTAAGAAAATTGCTATTAGCCTTGAAAAGATTGCCCTAATCAGGAAGTACAACTGGAAATAAATGTGCTGAAATACTGTGAGAACAAACACTGCCCCTGGGAGATCATTTACAGCAGTAACAGTGTTTTGGAAGGGATGTTTGCAGGGAAGATGCTCCAATGCTGCTAGTCTTTTGATTTTGTGTTTTTTGTTTTCTTTTTGTGGTATCCTGGAGCAGAAATTGATGTTGGCCAATGAAATATTTGCCTGTCTTTAGTTGTTAGATGCTATAACGATGCTCTACGAGCCGCGCAAGTCCAGGAGGGTTAGATAACACCCCGGGAGCCGGAGATGTCTGCGGGACGGAGATGCCATCTAGTGGAAACAACTGCTGGATCTCCGCAGGAGGAGGGTGCTGGTCGTCACCGGCCCCCTTCCACGGCCGTCGCGGAATGGAGACCGCTGAGCCTCAGTGACACACGCATCCCTGGGATGGGGACACACCGCGACACCGGACTAGGTCCCCCAAGTGCCAAAGCCTTTGATAAGCTGGAAAAAGGGAGTGATTTGTGTTTTCCTTGATTCCTGAACTGCTGACAGTTGTACTGGAAACTGGTTCCACTCAGGGTGCTTAAAACCTGGGGCTGAGAGGGAAATCCTGCTGTGGAAAATTCTGGGGAAGCCCAACCGCAGACACAAGGAAGTCCTTCTTTCCATCCCTCTCCTGCGTTGTCCCTCTAGGCTCATGACAAGAAAACAGGTTCAACAGGAACTTCCAAGTAGCCCATTTGCACAGGAAAGGTAATAGGCAGCGAATGTCTGTATCATCCAATGGACTGACGTATGAAGATGATCAAGATGGCTGTGAAGGAGCCATATTCTGACCCTAAAGTGAGGGGGATGATGGGCAGATTTTAGCTTTACATCAGTATCTCAGTATGGCACTTTTTTTTCTTTTTTTTTTCTTTTTTTTTTTTTTTTTAGCAAAGCAAGTTAAGAGATGATGACATGATGCCTGCAAGGTCAAATTAATCCACATCCAACGCAGAAAGTACTGAGGATATAGCTCCTTATTGTGCTGCACTGGTCAGGGTGCGGGAGGAAATGCTGCAGTACCCCAGTGGGCAGCAGAGATGTGGGAGTGGTGAGATGAGATAGGAGGTGCCACTGGATGGCTCCAAAGCTTGGACAAAGTGCCTTGGAGTTCAGGTTTTCCCTTGCCATTCCCCTAACCAGATCAATCTCTGGGAGGCTGCTTTTTCAACTTTGGTTTAGAGCAACGCAGTTTTGCTCTGGGGTGCTCATGAGCACCTTGCCAATGCCTGGAGATGCAAGATGTGAGAGTTGGTCTTGAGGACAGGATCATTTCCATGTGTTTCTTGACCATTATACAGGACCAGTGTTCACTCCCAATAGCAAAAGACAATAGCAAGGGTCACTGCACCAGGAGTCACTGAGGGCTTTGAAAATCCAGAGCATTACGTATAGATTTAGTCTTTAGTCTTAATGCACAATTATGAATGAAGGGATTATCATGTCCTTAAAACTTCTTGATGAAACCACATGTTAGGAGAACAGAATGTGAGTTCCTAGCTCCTGAGATCACTTTGCAGATGTATAATTTAAAAATGAAAAATATTGCCCACTCCTTTTCCCTATTGCTGCTTTTCTCACATCTATAAATAGCTACTCGAGTGCTTGGTCCCGAAGCAGTGCTAGAGCAGCTCTTATTATTACCAACAAAGCCTGATCATTTTGTCTACCGAGAGCTTAAATGTGCTGACTTGAGTTGCTGAAACACCTGGATTCAGAGAAACTGGCCTGGCTCTGTTGTTTTATGCAAGAGACAGATCTACAAGATCCTTGTGTGGCGCTGGGGGCCCCATGCGACTTCTTCTGTGAGGCCATTACACTGGAAACTGTCCATTTCAGCAGGACTGTACCTCCCTATGCTGTGTAGGGAGGGCCTTGATACCAAGCCCACTCACCTGTGAGAGTCAGAAACTAAAAAATTTAATAGCATTTTGTGTCTTTAGGATGGTAAAGTTACTTGTAAAATTTGGCCTTTCTGTTCTCAGGTTGATCAAAACTACCTCTGCAGTTGAATACATTTGGATGATGGAAGAGCTTCCCAGCTCCTTGGAGTGGCATTTGTACTAATGAAATTTTGCAAAAGTCATCCATTGCTGTACACGCCAGAACCTCTCCATTGTGGTAAAACCATAGCTCGTAAGGTGTGTGAACTGCTTCCCCTGTGGTTGTGCTCCAAAGAGTTCTGGTGTTTCATATGATGCTGTTAATATCTGTTGAGCATGAATAAGATGCCCTGTTGCATAAGACAGCAATTGCAGCCCAAGATCTGTTTGCTCTATCTGCTATAGCTGAGCCTATGTTACCAATGGTACAAGCAAAATTCCAGAAACCAGCTGCGCCACAGAATGATGTGTGACTGACGTGGGTTGTCAGCAACTGGCTTCTTCACAGTTGGCAGAGAAGAAGTGTTTAACTGTTAGTATGAGGGAGACTGAAAAGTAATAAGGGCACTAAGTACTGTTCTGATAGGCAAGTCTGCAAAAGTGGTGAAAATTATTTCCATCCCACTGATTCAAGCAACCGAGTCACTGTTAACACTAGTTGAAAACAAAATGGTTGGGAGATATTCAGACTGGGTGGAAAAGGGGATTTCTGATGCTGACCTCCCTGTCAACAACCTGCTGGTTGTTTTCCCAGAGCCTAGGTGTTGTGGAGTTTTTCAAGTTCTCAGGTAAGAGCTTTGTTTTGCTCAGTGCCTGCTGCAGTTCACTCTGCAGCAGACTCCTCCTGTGTGAGAGGTATTATTTACACTTCACTCTTTGTCTGGACAGCAGGGACTGTTTCTCTCAGCTGCTTTGTTTGTTTTTGCAATATCACAGCTCTTCTTTATTCCTTCTGTGGCTATTTCTTTGGTCTTCTTCCTTCTCTGCTGAAAACATACCAGTGCTTGGCCTGGCCATAAACTTGCCAAGATGTTTTTCAGGTCATTTAAGAGATGATCATGAGCACTTTGTGTACAGAGGGAGAAAAACATAATGAGAAAAAAGAAATGAATGTTGCCTCTTTTTCTCCTTTCTGGAAACATTACAGTATAAATAGAAAAGAGGAATTTTCATTATTATTATTGTTATTATTATTATTTTTGTTGTGGTTGTTATTATTATTGCTACTCAAAAAATACAGCAGTCAATCCTAAACTGATGCTGACGAAAACCAGAAAAGTCTTCAAAATTACTGCAAAGCCAAAATGCTCTGAAGCCTAAGTCATGTGTATGATTCTGTCCAGTATGTCCAGCTGGGTCAGTAACTAGGTAGAAAAGCTGTCAAGAGATAGTCTTTTGAATCCTTAGGAAAAGACCCTAAAAGCAAAGTAATAGTAATAATAACACCACCCATAAGACACTGTAAAATTCTCTGTCAAAACAGGCTGCTTTGAACCAGAAGATGCACATGGATGCTTAAATTTTCATGAATGTGTATGTTTTCAGCAGCAGCTGTTTTGCTTTTATTGCACTGCACTCCATGATGCTGACACAGACTGATGCTCTTCACCAACTGGTGGCCCATACATTTCTACCCTCATTGCTGATTAGCTAAGTCTTCTTTTACTGTGGCTTATATAAACTTCAAAAACTACCAAATTCTTTTTCTCAGTCTCATAGCTTGCTCTCATACTTTGAAGCTTTCTTGTAGAGATGAACAGTGCTATCTAAGCATTCTGGGTAGATTGTCTTACCTTACAGACTTTGCTTTGATATAAGTAACTTTTCCTCTCTGACAAGAGCTCTGTCAGTGGTTACAACAGCAATTCAGATCCTGCCAGCCCTGGAGTAGCAAGAAAAGCAGCTGAGTGGTGCACATAAGATTTTTATCATCAGTCTGTTTCATGTACATAAACAAGTAGGGAAATCGATTTTATTTATCAGATAGAAAAGCAATTTGTGATTAGCAGAGAATTCCTAGGGAGAGGGGGGAGAGAATGTGAAACCTTATTGAAAACAACAGCAAGTTTTGCTTTGCTTGCTTCAGATTTGTTAATGATGCTGTTACTACTACCAGAGCCAAATGCCACTGTCTTGAAAACAATGAATGGGTGTAATCCAAAGTGGAAAGAAACAGCATACTCCCTCATTTGGGGTACAACAACTTTTCATGCCTCTGCTTTGTATAACTGTGTACAAAGTCACTTAACTGCATCTACATGGACTGGTGTTGTGGGGGAACCACTTCAAGCTGCAGTGAGAAATAAATGTTCTGAGATTTGAAAACCATCCTGTTGGTACTTCTGTATCTTCTCTGATCATTGCAGAGTGTGTTTATGCATGAAAGATGTACATTATGTGTATGTCTATGTGTGCATGTGTTTTTTCCATTATAAATTCTTAAGAATGGATGCAAGAAATAGTCTCATCCCCCAGCTACTAGTCAATGCAGAAGGAGGGAGTGTTTATGGAAATAATGGGTTCTTCAGTTTCCAGATATTTTGACTAAAAAGGTAAGGAAAAAAAATACTTTTATTAAAATGGGAATCTTTCAGCTCTCCACAAGTTTACACAAACTTTTATGCTTGCTATAGAAAGATGAATCAGTAGCTAGCTTTTAAAAAGAAAAATAAAAGGAGTACTTAATTCATCTGACTTGCTCTTATTTCTACTGAGCCATCAGAGCTTATAGAGAAGGACATTGGGAGGTCCAGGTGCTGCTTTTGTTTCCCTGTTCTGCATAGACTGTGCCATTTCTGGCATACTTTGCCATGTCAGAAATGGAATAGCAGTGCTTTAAAAGCCTGTCCCCACAAGAATTCCTTAGTAGCCTTAGCCGTAGCTGCTAAACAGGATTTTCTCTGGATCTTACCCAGTAGTTGAAGGTCTTAATAAAACCTCACCTCTGTATGTATATATGCATGCTGCATTACAAGGTTTTCATCATAAAATATGCCACTCTTTTTCTGTGACTGCATAGAAGTCTGCCCTGATAGGAGACACAGCAGACTTTTTTTGTTGTTGTTGCAGGGCTTGTTCCAAATCGCAGTAAACCAATGGAAACTTAAGCTGGGAACTATATATCTGGGAGAACAGCAGATCCAGGTAGTTAATTACTCCACCTCTGCTGGGTTAACCAAGAGAGGCAGACATTTTAAACCCAATGTTTACAGCATGGATGGCCAGCTAGCCAGGTGTGCAAATCTTGGAGGGACATATACTGGAATCTGCTAAGTTGCATGGAATATATCTCTTTTTCTCTTTCTCTATACTGAAAAGTCAAAGGATTTCAGTATGCTGAAGCATGTAAAATTTGTTTCCAGTTACAACAGACTTCTCTTCAGAAGCTCATCTTTCATGTGAAGAAAAAATCATTGAAAGGAAATTACACTAGATATTCAAGCTAAAAAGAGGCAAAACCAATCCCTTCAAATCCAGTTTAAGTGTCACTCCTGCTATGTATTTCTCTCTTGTTGTAAACCCTTCTGTAACATTAAATTTGTGGGGTGTATTTTTTTATTAGTTCACTAAGCATGTCTTTCTATAGAGGCCACATTTCTATCAGTAAATTAAAAAGTGCCATGAAACCTTCTCAGATGCTGTAAATTTTTCTCCTATTCAGTATGACTTTTTGAGCAGCCCCTAATATGGTTTTAGTCTTAGATAGGGCTTTCCCAGAGGTCTCTTGGTCCTCTTTTGGAAGTTAGCATGTCCCGGAGGCAGTTCCCAATATATAGTTTGCATATAGCTGAGTTGGCAGAGAGGCTGAGGTTAAACAAATGTGGCTTTTCCTTGTCTTTTACCTCTGGTTCCAGAGAATGGTCCTGGGCACTTTGAATTTATCAGCGTGCATATAGCAAGTGTTCTACATATACATATGTTCACCTTCTGGAAATAAGAGCAGTATGACTGTTGACTTTAAATTCTACATTTTCTACTAAATATTGGTCATTTTTTACTAAACTTGCGCTGTGTAGAACTGCCCTTGCATTTGGATTCACACATGAAGATAAAGACTTATTTGCTAATCAGGATGGCTTGAAGTTACCGCTGGGTCAGCTTCTGCCTTGTACATTTGCTTAATGCACTCTATTTTTGTAGAAAGCAGGCAGGACCCGACAAACTATATGCCTCGATAGAAAGGGCTCCCTGAGGAACAAAGCAATGATGAACCTAATTCAGGAACTGTCTTCCTGCGCCACAACCAAACCTTCCCTTCCCACCAATGCAAGAAACCCCTTCATGCGCCTGGGTTTCTTAGAGAAGAGTGGTTGCTTATTGTGACTTTGATCTTTTTGGTTACTCAGACACAAATGTAAACCTTTCCATGACAAGAATATATGCTTCTCATTCATAAATATTTCACATTTTCTCTCTCCCATAGTTCACTAGTGCTCTGGGCATTTTAAGCTAAGAGAAAGATTAAATTGGGTTGAGCCTTTACTTAAGCATAGCTCATACTTTATTTGACTGCAGTGCATGTGAAGGTATGCCTGCCTCCTCGCAGGATCAAGCCCTTAACGTGGGAACATAAGCAAGACATTTGATTCTCTGTGTTTAGTCAAATGTGACCAGACTGATGCCTGCTGCATGGGTCTTAAAAACGTGGATCTCTACTGCAGAACGTGCATAAGTTAGCTGCACAGGTGGTTTTTTTCATGTATACTGACAATAAAAGGGTATTCAGGAGATTATAACACTTGCTTGGAAACCTAAAGCAAATCTACCAGAGTTCTCATCCAAACGTCTGTGGGCTTAACATCAACTAGTGAGAAATAATGAATAACCAGCAAAAAGAAACAGAAATAATCATCTGTTAGCAACACAAAGTGGATTTGGGAGCAACACCATAAACATGCTAGACCAGGTCATTAGACTAAAGATGTCTTTTTACAGAACAATGAAGGTGGCTGAGTATTGAATGTTTACAGTCCTCCTTCCAGAAGTTTATTACTAATTTTGGAGAGAGATGGATTATAGTTACACTTAGAACAACAGAAATCATAATGGTGGATTGCTAACTGGGACTATTTCACTTTAGGTAGAGACATTATATAATTCACAGCAGGAGGATTCCCATTCCTTTAAGGGGGTACAGTCAGCTTGGTTTTGTGAATCTAATTCACAGGGGAGAAGATGGGAGTTCTCTCTGTTTGCCTTCTTTTGAGTTCTCCAGACTGCTTTGAAAGGGTAATAACTTCCTTGATTTGCACCAACATTTATTCTTCTATTTTTGCAATTTAATCTTTTCAAAGCTTTAAAATTTCAAGGTGAAATTTTTACAAGGTAAAAGTCCCATTCCACCTTGCTTTTGCCAACTACCATTCAAGCTTCTAGACTAGGCTGGTAAACTGCCAGTGAGGTAGATGTCTACATTAGGCAGAGTTGACTGTCCCTTGGAGCTTCCTGTCTGCACAGAATCTGGGGAGAGCAAAGATCACCAGTTTATACAGTTTATTGGATATTTTAGCTAAAATGAATCTCAGGCTGGTATGGACTCTGAGGAGAGATTGTTAGGTGTACTCACTTATGCATTGCTAGGATGGTGATACATCCCCGTGCTTCAACTTTTCCCGAAATGTCCATGGAACTGTCTGCTCTTCAAAGATGGTAAACAATGGTACTCTTCTCTGTAAATAAAGACTGGATGACAATTTGAAAACTAGCTGTATGATTTACTGAATTCTACTTTTCAGTCTAGGCTCCTGACAAGTGAAGGGAAGGTTTGGGATTTTGGTTGAGATACCAACAAACTTGGCAACAGCAGGATCATTCTGGGTGTCCTGAACCTTGTAGTTGTCCACCCTTGAACTTGAGATCCAGGACTTGGGCCAGGAGTGTTTTATGTCCACATCTTTACCTTCATCCGTGAAGTACAATAAGTAGGATGCAGGATTCTGAGTCTTTGCAGGTGAATATGAGCTTGAGTATGAATTGTTCTCATTTCTGGAATCTGTTCTTATTGAAGAATTTCAACACTTTAATTCCTGGCCATAATCTGAATCTATGATGGAGTGAAAATATTTTTTTTTCCCAGCTGATTGTAAATATCAGTCTATGAAAGTACCATTCAACAGTAAGTTACTGTAATTGCTTGCTGGCAATGAAAGCTTAATTTCTTTAGATGTTTATTTTTAATATCTGAGGTAGCCAACTTCTTAAGAAGTCTCAGCTTGTGGCAATTATGGTATTAATTTCTAAAAACAAATTGTTTAGTGTTTGACTTCGAAATCAAGGAATTATACAGCACCACAGCCTCATTGATCAGGCTAAAACTGCCTAGTTGAATACAGCATTTAAAATAACAAAATAGCCTCCTGTTTCTCTGGTTTTCCTATGAATTATTTGCATTTCTGGAGGAGATTAAGTGGAAACCTTAAGTAATTAGTATTATTCATTCCCTGTCTGAAACTGAAATTATCTCCCTGAGTTTGCTATCCAGGCTGTGATTTAGCAAGTCATTTAAACATGTTGCTAACATTTAAATATGCAAGAAAGAAGTTGTTTATTGACTGAAGTCCTCACTAATTCTGGACTTTATACCAGAGAGACTACTGAAGAATTCTAGCTAGTTTTCATCAAAGAAAGATACAGTATTATTTTATTTAAATTTATATATAAATAATAGCAGAACAATGACCAAAATGAGGATGTGCTTTCATCATCTAGGGAAATCATAAATTGTACATTATTCAGATACAGTTCTAGCTAAAACAGTTGAAAGAAAGTGAGCTATAGTTCTTGAAGAAATAGTGACATGAAACCCAGACATAAAAGATGAGAAAATACTGGAAAGGAAATTGTAACTTAAACATATTGCAGACAAAAAAAAACCCCAAACCTGAGAAAATTCTAAACAGGTGTACACTGCATAAAAAAAGCAATTATTAAATTAGGGAAATTAGGTTCTTCATTAAAAAGGATTTTTTTGCTAAATTCAGTAACTATTCTTAGCGTGGAAGTGACAGTTCACCGAGCAGCAGAGCAATCACTTTTCCTAGTATACAGACAGTAAACAAAGGAAACACATCTGAAGCTGTGACCCTGGCCCTAAACCCTTGTCCCTCTCCCGATATCATTAATCTGCCCTTTACTGATTTCAGGAAGTGGTAACATTTGGTGAAGAGATTTACACGTTAGTCAGAACATGCAACTGCCAGACATGCTCCGGGATAAACATGATTCACTGAACATCCAGAAGGTGGCACAGATGTAGCAAGCCTGGTGTGGGGAAGCCTTTAAATGCCATTACACAGGACGTTGTATGCTTGTACTCGGCAGGGCCACACTAGCAAATATCAATACACAAAGGACAGAGTAACCAGTTAGTGAGGAAAAGTGTAGGGACTTTAACTTGCACGGCTATAGGCAGAGTCAGAGATGGGATGGAGCCTACAGAAAGCAAAGGGCAGCCAGAGCTGGAGGAGGCTGCAAGGGGTGGAAGGGGATGAAGCAAAATTTAGGTTGACTGTAAGGAAAACACAAATCTTTCTTTAAGAAGTAGCAAAGGTTTCTGTCTCCCATGGTTTTTATGTACAGCCACAAATGCAGTTCTTTAATTTCTAGGACAAACAAATGAACAGGAGATAGCTTTGTGGCAAAAGACTGGCTATATGTCCGTAAAACCACTTTCTGCTCTGACTGTGTAGGAGCAGGGACAAGTCACCCAGGGTTGGAGTCATACAGGACAAGTACCACAGCCTAGGTTGCCCCCAGAGACCCTCTCCATTGAAGCCTGCTCTTGGAAATGCTGTTATTTCTTACAAAAATGTTCCCTTTGTGCTTAGAGGTCCTGTGCAGTCTTGACAGGTCTGGGCACTTATCCCATGGCTAAGCCCTGCTGGCATTCACAGGTGGGCTGTTTCCAAACTCAACTCACCTGTGATCTGCTTGATCCAACAGGCCTTCCTATTACACCCCTCTCATATTGGGCTTCAGCCAAAACCTGGCTGCCAGGAAGGCGCTTATTTTGTAGCTAATACCTCAAAGCCAACCACAATGAGACATTTGATTTGGAATGGTCTGCTGGGATATAGGAAAACATCAGGAAAATTAAGCTTTCTCCACAGAAATACAATGTTAGTAGAAAATTACCAGCCAGCTCTCCTGATACATGGTGTCACAGACCCCAAAGTTTGTTATGACCTGTAACACTTCCCGTGGTAAATAGCTAAAAATACCTGGTGATGGAAGAGGAGCCAGTCTAGTTTAAGGTGATAATTATAATTCCTGTGAAGAATAAAACAGAAAGAAGAAAGCAGATAGTTTCTTCTCCTGACTTTTAGCAGCAAATCTCCTATTCTGAAAAACTATTTCCTTCTTGGTGACTCGAGCATCACCTTAAAGCACAGTAGGAGTATTTCTAAAAAGCATGGTTTCATTTTCAATCTAGGATACCAGTGTCAGACTGCCCTTCCAAAATCAAAGTGTATGGTGTCCTTCTCTAACACTAATGTTGAAGTTTTCAGTATGGGATCAGTCTATTTGTTAGTGACGCTACTTCTTGTTACAGAAGAGATTATAGATTCTGAACTGGAATAAAGAATTGTTTATAATTAGGGTTGCAAAACCTGTTTCTATATTCAGGAGGCATAAATGCAGTGTTTGTTTCATGGAAGAGGAAACAAATTTCCACTTCTTTGTCCAAATGGCATAGAGCTGGCAGTTCTGGAGATAATTAACCACAAGTAATGAAAAAGTCTTTCTAATTCTAAGGTTACATTGTACTTCTTGCTTTTTTGTTTCTTTGTCCAGAATTCTTATGCATAAAAGACTCTTCAGTTCATTATCTTGGAGCTAGCATAAAACTAAATGCCAGTAAGTCATTTTAAAGATGTAATTATGAAATAAAACTTAATTAGTGGCCATGTTCCAGCAAATCATATAGCTTCTTCCATGTAAATATAAACATCTGGCCTTATAAACATCTTGGGCTGATATATAGCATTTCCATCATATTCTAGCTTAGATCAATTGCTTAGAGTTCACTTTGGTGTTTCCTGCTTGAATAACTGGGAGAAACATGGTTTCCTCTCCTGTCTTTACAAGCTTTTTCCCTAATGTTTGTTGATTGACTTGTTATATTAAGGTTTCATCATAACTAAGTGTTGGTTTAGAGTTCTCCTGAATCATGCCTTCAAACAACCTATGGATAAATTGCATATGTGCAAAATGCCTCCATAAAGCCATTCAAGTAGCTGTGACATGAGCATGGTAGGATTCACATAGCTTCAGGACAAGAAGAACCATGTTTGGTCTACTGCTCATGGGTAACTGACTTGGGATAGCTTGAAGAAAGGTAGTCAGAAATAAGATGACAAAAACCTATCTATAATCTTTAGCAAAATCACAATCTCTATCTAGCCGGATCTGCCTCGCTCTTCCTGTAAGTAAAGGAACGAGGATGTGTTAAGTAATAAGAAAAAGAAGCCATGAGGAAAAATTTAAAGCTAACTTTTTCCACAGCCTCTAAAAGAAGTTATCGAAGTAAGTGCTAAATGTCAGCAAAGTGATGTCAGCACCACTGCTAATACAGTTACCATTGAACTGTAAAGCCTGAAAGCTTTCAGTTTCTGCAATAACTAGAACACACAGAGAAATAAATGGAAATACAAGGCAACAGGATTAATTTCAGACAGTTGGCTGTCTAGCCCCACCCCCCACACCTTCCAGTAAGGTAAAAGCTAATACAGCCAGTCCCTTTCTCACCCTCTTTAGAAGCGGAGATTTAGCACAAGGTAGGGAATCAAGAGTTTCTGAAGCCAGTCCTACATCCCTCTGCTGTCTTGCCTGTGAGGGGACATAGCACTAAACAGGAACTCCAGCAGATTGGGTTGTTCAGTCATTAACTGCCTATTTCCATGCTAACTTTTGGAGCTGTGAGGATAAACTTGTTGAAGCTTAGACAGCACTTTATGCAGCAAATAATTATCTCTGCTATCCATTAGCTTTGTGAAAACAGAAATAACTCTGCCAACAGAGACCTGTTTTATAACCACATCTTTTTTACTGAGTTTGCATGCCTCAGTGCTCAGTTAGTTAACCACAAATCACCAGCAGACTTTTTTTTTACTAACATTAACAAAGTACTTAATTTTAGGTTTCTGCCTTTCTGTAGGCTAATCTTTTCTGTCTGAAAAGTCCCTTCATAAAGCTAAACTCCCTTGCTTCACAAGTCTCTTTTCTTTTGGTTTGTGTTCTAAATCTCCTATTGCTTGTAAGACTTACCAGTATGTAGTCTATACAAAAACTCCTAAAACATGGGATATGAATTTTAACCTGCATGGAATTTAAACACACTCTCCTCCTCAAACAGTCTTTAAGATTAAAACAGAGTATTAACTTGATGCAGAGTTTAAAAACACATGCTCTTTTCCAATCACTTCATTCAGAGATGGCTTGATGTATTTTAAACTTTGGCAAAAAAGTTTATGTTTACTGCTTGCCAAAATGCTGCAAATACTCTCCTGCTAGTGAGTGGAATGTTGCTCACCCTTTGAAGTAATTTATTGTTATAAATTGTTATAAGTAAACCACTGACTCAGCATTTCTAAACAAAGAAGAAATCCCCAAAATTTAACCATTTCAAGTGGAACAGTTGGAATGGCAAAATAACTACCTTGGGAGTTTCTGTACATAGCTGAGGAGTCAGTGGCTAGACAAGACAGTCAGCTAAACAGATGAGTTTGCAACCTCAAAGGCTAACAAGAAGTGGAAAGCCCAGAGATGACCCCAGGAGTAGTTCAAAAGGGAAATTCTCTTAGGAAAATGGTCCTAGTGGAAAAGCACTATTGGTGGGTGCTCCAACCTGTATGGGCATTTTAGATCATCTCAGGAGCATGCTGAGGGTGTTGTACATTGAGGGTGGTGCACAAAGATAAACAAAAGTAGAACAAATTAGCCGCAGACATCCAGTCAATTAAAGAAACTGCTGCCACAGTTAGACCAAATAAAAGAAAGCTGCAGGCAGGTCAAGATGCTGCTCAGGAGGAGCAAGACCGAGAGACCTCAGTCTTGAGGCTTTGCAGACTGCAGACTTGGTACTGATCTTATGGCCTGTGACTCGCAGTGGCAATACTATAGTACAGGACTACATGGTTACAGTTCAGGGAGAGTCAGGTTTGCCCAGGGCCTGTTAGAAGTGCTCAGCATCTTCCAAGCTCAGAGGTGGGAAAAGGAAAATTCCCCAAAGGTGGTAGGTACACAGTCATCCTCTTTCTGTCATGCAGCGGTAGCAAGAAGCAGGGTATATTATTCACTGACATGTTAATGTGTTGGTTTCTTCAACACAAATAAAATAAATGGCTTCTGAAACTTCTCAGAGCAGCATTCTGAAAACAGAGAAAGAAGGGCTTTGGGAGCCCCTTGTTTATTAAACCCTACTGGCTTTTGGCTTAGGAGGATCACTGGGAGCATGCTGTTGTTGTGCTGAGCAGCCTCAAGCTCTTTAGTCCCAGCACACAGATAAGGTTGCTGATCTCACATCTTCACTGCAAAGTCTATTCTCAGATGTCATCAGCCACCTTCCAACATTTTTATTTTCCTTTCCTACCACCAGGGTCTGAGTACCACAGCTATCTCCCCACAGATTTCTTTTTAAATTCCTACATGCACCTCTGACACGTTCAAATTAATTCATTTTCTACAGCTTGGGAAGCCCAGATATGGATAAATATATAAAGACGATTTGATGCCCACATAGTTAGCAAAGCATTTAGGTGTATATTGCTATAGAGTTAGCTTCCGTGGAGAGGGTCACAGGCTTTCGTGTCTTGTTCAACAAGACAATACATTAAGTACACATGAAGTACCTGCTCAAATTTGATACTGAACCAAGACCTTAATTGGCCAAAAATCTGCATCTCAGTCTTGAACCTTTTTATCTACAAGAAAACCCTTTGGCTGTAATGAGACGAGTCATTGCTCCTGGAGTTCTGCTGTGCTTACTGCAGTCAAATAATATAACAATCACCAGTCATGAGGGCACAGTTGCTTCTGGTTAAACCAGTAACAGTTGTGAATGATCATTCATATCCAAGCAGTTATACTAAAACAGAACAGAATCTGGTTCAAATTCAGCTCCTTTGGGGAAAATATAAAGGGGAGAGAGAGCTGGGAGCTGAACCTATGGACTACAAGGGCCAGAGGAGGGTTCCTGGGTAAGAAATATGGCTGAAGGGACATTGCCAGAGGAGTGGCTAGCTTTCACACACTTATGCAGTCCCAGAAATTAGGGATACCCTTCAGAAAAAAAACTCCTGAATATCTATTTCTTGACTGTCAAGAAGGAATTCACACAGGCTAAAAGGTGGGGCTGCAGAATCAGTGTCTTCTGAGTACTAAAGTACTTCTGAGATGGCATTCAGGATTCAAGGTTATTTGACTTTTTATATAAAGGCATATTTTGGTACAGCAAGTGTATTCGACAAAATTTAGATTAAGATATAATGGATTTGGATAGTATTAAAATGCATCAGTATCAGGAAGTTCAATGAAGTTTTAAAAAGTAAAAGAGGCTGAATTTTGTCAAGGTCATATATACCTATGCATGCAATTATAAATGCAGAAACTCTTATCCCTTAGAATGGATGATAGAAGAGGTAGCAGATGTCTGTCTTGCAAAGTTTATTTTTAACCTGGCAATGATGCCTTTCACTTCATGAATTATCGCAGTGTGGAGTTTTCTTTTGTTGTTAGAGCACTGTCCTGTTTTTTCCCAGATGAAATGTTGTATCAGGGGTGTTGAACAAGTGTTGTGTACCCATAGAGTAAATTATCTGAAGTCTGTTAACTTTTGTTTTCAGGCATGGCATAAGGGCAATCAGGCCCTTATACGGCTCTTTCTTCATGCTCCTCTTTGGCGACTGCACACTAAGGGAAAGGAAATAACTTCCAAGCACAAACTGAATTTAAGAATACTTTAAAAATTGCAGTGCAGTCCAGTCAAGGAAAGCTTTCTGAGCGTGCACAACTATTAGGGAAGAGAGCTCCTGAAATGAAGCACTATTGCAGATTGCAGGAAACTTTAAACGTCTGTGAAATGTAGACTCTAAATGGAACTGAAAAGAACCCAAACCTGTGAAAACACCCAGTCAAATCACCCAGACAACTTTATCTGGGCTCCCTCTGGTGCTGCCTTAAGCAAGAAATCAGAGCCCGCAGGCAACTTTATCCAGGCATCACTACAAAGTCTTGTTTCATTAGTAATGGTCTAGTGTCCATACTGCAGCCTGGGGAAAGCATCCCCTGGGGGAAGGCACAGGACTCTTTTAAGATTTGCTGTGTGGTTACTTTCACTCTGAGTCTCCCACAGCTGCTGCTGTTTCTGAACAGCCTTAGCTTCATTAAGTGTACTGAAATGTTTGTTTCATTGGGGTCTGCACAGGGCATCTGAGGTTTCTTCATATTGCCTTGGCATACAATATGTATATAGTAGCCATATCCTGGGATATAATAGGTTGGAAGGAGCTGAAATGCAGCTGCTGTCCGACATTCCCTCTTTGGGAGGTGACAACTATTATTGTGAACAGAGGGAAAAGTAATCTTAGCTCCTCAGAGCCCTTACTCCTCTCTTCTCACAGCCCACAGCGTTACTGGCCTCTCCAACTTTTCAGTGAGATGAATTCACTGCTTTGCTATTTAGCTTCAGATAGGGGTCTTGGTCTCCTACCTTCTCTCTATTTCCTCCTGCCAGCTTCCTCTCTCTCCAGTATGCCATTGGCTTAGCCCTCTTTTAGTTTCTATTACCTTCTGTAAAAGAAAAGGAACGTAAGTTGCATTTGTCCCTCTCACATACTCATAGTGTTCAATATTGGCATTAAGTTTACAGCTCCATACTGATTGTCCAAATAAAGAGGACCCACCAGCCTTGAATTCCTTGTGAGTTACCTCCTGGAAAATTAAGCTGTGGGAAGTTTATAATCAAAAAGCACAAAATTCTCTTTACTTTCCATATACTAAAGAGGAAAGGGGGGTGGGGTGGGGGGGATGTTTCCTTCTGTTTTGTTTTAAATGTCACAGTGTGTGAAGACATCAGTTACTCCAGGCACAAGTTGAAAGGGGGTTGAAAACACAAAAACTATAATGGATGTCTAGACTTAGAATCACTTCCAACACCTTAATGTTACTGCCCATTTATGGGAACAAAATGGGTATGTCCTCATTCATTCAGCAGCACATTCCTCCACATTTTCTCTTATTTGTTTTATTCCAAACAAATGAAGCTCTCTAGCCACTTTATAGACACATAATTAGACAGTTCCCTTCCTTTTAAAACATTTTCATTGAGCTGTCTCAAAAGGCATAGGACTAGGGCATGATTTTTATAGAAAGAAAAAAGGGATTGACCACAAGGAGCAAATTAAAGCAATAGTTAAAAAATGAACTGCTAATTCAACCACATCTTCAATGGAAAATTCATATTACAATGAAAACACCAGCATATTTCTTTCCCCTTTGCGAGTTTAACTTGGAAAGCCACCACAGCTTTAAAACTGGATGAAAAGCAAAGAGTTTTGGACTGAGAATTTCTAGCATCTGTTTTACTATGGCAGTACTACAAGGAAAAAAGCCCTTCTGTTAAAGATAGCTAAGGATGTTTGTCTCAGTTTTCTGACCTTGATTTTCATGTTGACACTGAGAAAATTTGATCACTATAGCCTAATTTATTTTTTCTTAGTGCAAATTATACTTTCACACTTTCTAATTATTTCTGGTGTTATTTGAGAGACATTTCCAGGACCGTGGTATGACAGTCAGGTCTTGCTTTTTTTTACAAAATGTTACGGGATGTATGATTTGAAAGCTGTCAAATGAAATAAAAATTATGCTACAGTTTAAACTGGCAATTGCATTCCCCAACTCCCTTGCCTGGTGCTAATTTATTCTGAGATAAAGGTCTGATTCAGCACCTTCTGCTGTAGCAAAGCTTGCTCACCACTGAATTGAACGGCCATTCATTCGGTCCCTATGATGATGGGCAGAACCTGATGTCTTTATTCATTCCGGCATGTCAGTGAATAAGCCACTGAACAGGATTTGTCCCCATGCATTTATAACAAGTTGATTAAATCCTCAGTTAACCTCTGGACCTCTAATTGTTGAAGAATGATGCAGGAACTGTCAGGGCAACTACTTAAGGGTAGGAATTAATCAATCCTCTGATTACTGAACAACTGACTTAGTGTACATTTTCAGGATTTTTCTTACCAGGAATGGTTAAAAAGTAGCAGGATACAGTTCATACATAGTAGAAATCTTACTGATGTGTTAAACTTTGTGGAAGATTCTGTTCTTGAATCAAAGACGTAACAATGCAGTGGTTCCCACTGCATTGCAGGCAGCTTCTGTAATTGCAGATTGCAGGTGTTCTGACAAATAAGTTCTGAATCTCAGCCCTTGTGATATCAGAAGTGATTTGTTATGTGCTTTCATTTGTGATTTTTACCATTAGCATAATGTCTTCCAGAAAATGAGCATAGATTTTACTCTTTGGGAAGCATAGTGTATTTGTATCAGTAAAAATATTATAAGAAGATTTCAGTTTACTGAAGCCTCCTTTGGATTCTCAAGTTTGCCTGCTAAGGTCTCACAATAGCACTTGAGTTCTAGCTTTCGCAAGAAGCAGAAGGAAGGGACTTTAATTGATTGGTCAGAGTGTCTTTATACTACAGCTGTAGTCTCATTAAATGCAATTTTAGCTGAAAACAATTGCCCAGTGACAGTGACAAGGAGAATATAAGCAAATAAAGAGTTTTATTTGATAAAGGAGTCAACTGAGTAATTGATTTTAAATGGAAGTTATCTATTGGAAAAGCAATGACAGTTGCTTAAATGCAAATAAGAAAGAATTAATTTCTTCACATATAAACCCCATCTTGATCAACTGAGACTCACCAACCACTCATGAATCTGACCATCGCAAAATAAGTATCAGCAAATCAATTCCCTGGCAATCAATTTCCCTTCACCAGTACAGGTGCCTTAACAAAATAACTCATACTTGAAGTGACTGGGTTGTAAACACTGGTTTAGTGATCCATAATCTCAACTAGACCGGTAATTCTGATCAGATACACATCTCATTAGAAACATAGCTCTGGTTCTGCACAGCATTTTCCTGCTGTAACCAGTTAAGTCCTGAGTTCCTGCCTAGGCTAATGGGGGATTAGGTAATTACTTTACATATGCTGCTACAAGGCAAATATTCACATCTGTGTTAAGATCAGAACATTTATGACACACTGACAGAATCAGGCCCTCTTACAAGATGCACCTGTGCGACATTACATTAGCATATGACAGTTTGCTTTTCAACACCCAGATTGTATAGAAGGAGGAAAATACATAGGTTCAGTGCTCAGCCTACTTCTGTGTGGTCTAGGATTACTACTTCTGTGACTAAAGAGAGCCATTCAGCTATCCCACTTCTTGGGGGAGAATAAAAATCATCCAATAGCTGCATAAACCATGTGCACCATCTCTAACCACTGCAAAAGCCTGGCCTAGTTCCCCTGAAAATAGTATGTGACTGTGCACAGAAGAGATCCACAAAAGGGTACTTCTGAGTGCCTGTGGTCCCAAGGGTTAAATTTTGGATGCCTCATAAACTATCCAATAAATCAGGGGAAAGCAACAAAGTAGAAAGCCCTGCCTTCAACTGGACTGCAGCAGTTTCTGATGCTACTCAGGTGTGACTCCAGCAAAGGATGTGGACGGCATCAGACTTCCAGATTTTAGATAATTTGTCCAAGGGGAATACAAAAGGTTAGGGCTTCCTACTTTTTCCGGTTGCTTTATCCTTGGTTTACCAGAGAGCGTGTGAAAGTGTGCTTATGGGGGCTTTTCTGAGATGTCTAACATCAGTAACAAGCACGCTCTGAGTTTTGGCTATACACAGAAAGCCAGGTGCCTATCTGCAAACTAGGTGAATGACCTGCTTCAAGCTCCCTTTTACAACTGTTTTCCAAGCAGAACAGTGCAAAGGTAGATCTTCCCCCACCTTGTACTGTGGGAAGTGTGAGACACTTTCCTTTGCACATTATTACCCATTCAGACAGTTTTCACAAAAATCAGGCAAAACAGCAACTGAGTCATCTAAGTCCTATGCAGAATATCTAACAGAAGGACCACAAGGATCAGTCAGTGGGCTTGCATTATGGTGTGAGAATCCACCACCATCCCCTCCCCTTATCATACCCCTACTCCAGCCTGGACCCCCAGATGTAGTGATTGCCAGGATGTCTGTGGCATCTTGCTTGGATCTGCCTGGGGGAGACATCACAAGTGCCAAAGGAGACAGAAGGAGATGAAAACCTATACAAACATGTAGTGTATGAAATTCTACAGTTGCTGTGCTTTGACCTTATCTCTTTCTTCCACACACATCTCCCTAACCATGACTGAAGACAGCTTTGCTGCCAAACCATTTTTGTTGTAATTTTAGTTTTTATGTTACTGAGACAAAAAATCAGCATACATCAATGTAGACAGTGATATGCTTCATACGCATATTCTGTTTAATATACATGAGGCACAAGATCGTGAAACTTCAACAAATTCCAAATTCTGCTGGGCCTGGCAGACCATGAACTCCCTGCCTATTTCCTAAGAGAAGACTTTCAGTAGATCTAAAAAGTCACAAAGATCGTCCCTTTGTTAACTTTGACACCTGAAAATCGCAGGCGTTTGTCATTTGAGTTTCCAAGCTTATGGTACTCTGTACCTTGTTGTGTTTCCATAGAATTGTAAACAGCGATCAGGTGTTTCCAATAAAATGATCAGTTTTTATCTCAGAGTCCGCAGAGTTAGATTTGACTGTTGCACTGCAGTAAAAAAAAAGATAAGTGCTCATCTCAGTTCTGCTAACTAGATAGCAAAATGAATCAGTGTTTGTTGAGGAGCCTGCAAGCTCTGAGAAAAGTAGCATGCTGGAACAGTTTGAGTTCAGCATTTAGTCCATGGAGCTGTATTCTTGTGTTTGAATGTTTATACAGATCTGTGTTGGGAATGGTTTAGTTTATGTATTGGAGGTATGCATGTTGAATATAGAAAAAATTGCATAGAAATGTAAATGACAGTGGAGAAATGCAGGCTGGAAAATCTGTGTATGTTCTACAGGTGTAAAAGCAGAATTCAGGTTTATTTTTGCCTTACTATAATTTCTGTGGTACATTGTTAGTCCATTTAATTTGCAATACTCTGAAGAAATGTCAATGGGCTATTTCCCTAATCCAAATGGATCAAAAACAAAGTGATACAATATACTTGGAATTTTAATATCAAGGATAAAACCACTAAAACTTTACAAAGGATCAACACTGTAAACAACCCGTGCTTTAGGTATTTAATTTATCTGCTTAGTACAGAGGCAGCATCTGTTTTCAGTGAGATGCAGCTTTTTTGTTGTGGGTTTTCTTTCCTTTTCCCTAACTCAGCAGCTGGGATAAATGAAATAGTAGTCAAAGACCAAATTAACAGTTTGAGGGCCACGAGTCTGCTGGAATGAAGGGGACAGTGACAGGAGGAATTGTAACCTCCAGATGTCTGATAATAGCTCCCAGGCATATGATCTCATGATGGGGTATGTATTATGCTCCACAGTAGACTGCTCCATCTCAGACACGTTTCTTACAGGGCTGCTAATTCTTCTGTTGTCCCTTTACTCTCACAATAATGCAAAAAGGAGATGAGTGAAGGAAAGGTTCCTCTAAAGCTACCACACATTACCAGTGCTGGCAGCTTCTGACAATACACGGGCCACAGTATTGTGATAGGAGTAAACCTGCCTTACTCCACTCTGTAACTGGAGAGCCAAGCATTTTGGCCTCAAGTCACGTTCTTAAGCTTCTCCCTGGATTCCAGCTTCCAAAATACCAAAGTATAAATTCTCTTCTTTCTTCTTTGCTCTCCAGCTCTCTAGCTCACCACCTCAACCTTCTCCAGCAGCTGAGAGCAAGGAAGCTGCAGAAGCAGTCAGGAACAGGTCTGACAAGAAGAAATGACAAACCCTCAGTAACAGCAGGGCAGAATAGAGGTGAGATGAGCTTCTCAATCCCAACTGGCTGCTGACACACGCAGGAGATGCCATTGAGAAGAGGAGTCCCTGTCTGCTGAGGAAGGTGAGGAGGAGGGACCAGGAATAAATGGACTGGTGTGGAAAGGTATTTTTGGGTGCATGGATGAGTGGAGAGACTGAGAGGTTGGCATAACTGACAACAAGGAATAGTGTAATGAGTTTAAATTGCCTTTATTGTAAAAAAAATTAGTCAGTCTTTTAGTCATCTCAATTGAAATATTCAAGCTTTTACCACAACAGATAGACCTGACTAGAATCAGGGCTCTATCACAGCTGGAATAACCAAGTCTCTCTGTTTAAGTTCCCTTTCTAGCCCTGCATTTTCTGTTAGAGTGTCTGAACATTTCTTACACTTAGTCTTAGTTGTAAAAAAATGTGAGTGGAATCAAGAATAATGCCTGGAATATTCTCATTTCCCTCTCTCAATGGCTCTGTGCCACTGCAGAGTAGTTGTTGCTGGTTTTCACCTCAGGGAGGGTAATTTGCTTTAACAGTGGCACACTGAAATGCAGTCGAAGTGTATAATCCCCCCCCCCTACTCCCACTTGCCCTACAGTTTGCAATCCTTCATACAGCACCCACCGTATAAGCCCATCCATGCAGAGTGCAGCCTGGCTCCCAGTGAAAGGATCACCCTGAAAAGAGCTAGAACATTTTGGATGAGAAGCCCTGTATAAATGCGAGACGATAGTGCTGATAGTATTAACTACCTTTTAGTTATGCATTGGAGGGGTAGAGATGGCTGAATGATGACAGTATCTGCAGGAATAGCTTTGCACAAAGAGGTCACTTAGAGATAAAGTGGGAGTTAATTCAAAACAGAATTTCAGACTTTGCCTTTTTCCCTCTCTTTGAAGGAAATGAGACGTGACACAATTGGATTAGATACACATTTTAGGCTTTTTTCAGAATCCAGGATATTATTTACTGAAAAGATTGTAATAGTTCCAAGCTGATAAATGCAGTACATTGTTTTTGGCATGAATATAACTTCTTAAACCAAATACTATTTACCAGAAATCCTGTAGAAGCTTCTCTCGACTCCTGACAGTCTATTAGGTAAATACGGGCTTTGTAGTACTGTAGGAAAATGTACATTTTTACAGAAGCTTTTCAAAGTTTGGCAACATCATCCCATCCAACCTTCTTTATTCTATGATAAAGCTCTTGAGATTCATTTTCTAAGGCTCAATTGCCAAAGTCCACAGTACTCCACCTACACTTAACATGATGGTAAGGGAGTGAGGGAGATAGAGATGTACTTTGGTTGGCAAACTTCTTAGAAGTGGAGATATAAAAATACGAGAGTCTAAAGTGAAGCAGTTCCAGAAACCAGGGAGAAGCAAAGGACCCCTTCCTTCTCCAACACCATAGTATCTGGGATCACAGGAGATGAAAGTGGACTGGTCTGCCAAAGAAAGTCTGAAAAGCTCTTCCAGAAAGTACTTCTGCTCCTGTGTGCACCCATGCTCCAAGAAACCTATGCTATTTAGTACAAGTGTGTGTATACAAATTCAGGTTTCATTTACGCACAGGTATCTAAATCAGTGCAGATACAGATAGAAGGTGCAATTATTTTAATTTAATCGGCTTTCATTTTGGAAACTGCTGGCAACAGGTACAGAAGCTTTTTTGAGATGGACCACTTCTCTTAACCCTCTTTCTAGCAGTCAGCTAGTTTCATCTTTGCTAGAGCTCTGTGAAACATTTTACTTCTTGTGGAACTAGAAACAAGGAAGGATTCACCTGCTTTGGAGTGTGTGCCCAAAATCAGAACTGGCAGGACATCTTGTAATGTGTTGCATCCAGATGCTGTCTTGCCAACGCTGGAATTAAATTGTCTCTTTTGATAGCTCCAGATTCCTGGAGGTTCAACTTATTGGAAATCCAGAGCCCTTTCCATGGCCTAGGCCTGATGGCCTAGCTCCAGAAAAAAATCAGTGCGTCACAATGTATTCTTCAGGACAGAGTGGGAGTCGTCTTGGCCAGCTTACTTTATCCAGCAGGAAGAAGAGCCACATCAGGGCCTATAGGACCAGATGTTGCCCTCTTGCTGTTCAAAGCAAGCCTGTCTCCACCATCCAGATGGGAACTTGGGGCTGTTCTCTCAGACATACTCACCTGTGAGGCTCCGTGAGCTTCTTGCATGGAGTCTGTGTCATCCCCTCCACCAAGCCCCTGGCTCTGTAGCATCTTATCCATGTTATTCATGTTATCCACATTATTCACTGGAAGCCTTATGGCTTCAGTCGATGTAGAGTGCTTTCCTGCTTCTGTTCACCTGTGGAAAGCACCTCAAACTCCCTGCGTCCAAGTACAGGACTGTGTTAAAGGATAGCTCTTGAATGCAGACCTCAAAGTTGTTTTTTGGTGACTTTTCAGGCCACTGACTTGCAAGGAGGAAGGAATCTCACTACACATCAGCTGGGGTATCTTCAAGGAAGTGATATAAACCAAAGTGAAGGAAGGTATTGAAAAGTACACATAGTTAATAGCAGTCTAGATGAGCAATAAAACAAGGCAATATGGGGAAAACGTAAACAAGCCAAGGCTGAAGGGTAACAAAAGAAGTAAAAGTATCTTGCAGAAAATTGAGCAAATCACTCTGAGGACAAGCAGGGAAAGATCTGAGGGAAGATAAGAAAGCAAGGCACAGGAACAATGTGCTAAAGGTTAATTTCTGTGGAAATGCAGTTGGACCAAGGATACCAACAACTGCGGGGGGAGGGAGGGAGAAAGAAGAGTGGTGAACTACATACGACATACCACAAAGGTGAAGTAAATATGAAGGAAATATTTTTAAGCCTGTATTAGTCAGCTTTAGAAGCTTGCAGCCCACCCTGCAATGCAAACACAGTAGACATGCCTGAAAGGGCTCAGTTCCTTAATCAGAAAACTCTGTTCCAAGAAAAGAGTTAAAAGCAGGTGTCCTGCAAGAAGAAATAAATAGCACAGCTGCCCTTTTAAGGCCAAATTTTTTCCAAAGCAGAAAAAAAATTCTCAAAAGGTATATTAGAACAAGTGGAGGTGCAAGGTAGCTGAATAACAAAAATAGCTGAATGAACCCTGAGGAAAAGAGTTCCTTTCATTCCAAGCAATCCAGAGGCTCATTGTCCCGATGAAATCAATTGTCAACAGGCTGCAGTTAGCTGCAGGGTAGAGGGAAGAGACAGTGTGACTTCAAATCGGGCTATGTTGTATGGTCAAGCTATCAGTACTCAAGCAGTACGTGGAAAATTATGGAGAGTGGAGGCATCCCACTGTGTCTCCACTGTCAACTGTTTCTGGTGGATTCATTATAACATTCAGCTGAGAAATATTGTGGAAAGTAGAAGAAACATAGGGAGCACCACATAAATGCACTGGTAAAAGCTATGCTTGAACTCCTGAACAACAGTGCCATAAAGAGTTATAGAGGTTAAGCAATTGCTTTGTATAAATATTTATTGAACGACAAAAGACTGTGAATTCACCATCACTTTTTGCTTTTAATTGGGTATTATATGTATTAGAGAACAAAGCCACTAATGGTCTGATGTTAGGGTCCATATTCAGACGCAGTTGTGTATCTTATAGATATCCTTATACAGCATATAAAACTGGCGGAACTATTTGACAATAATTGTCATGTAGAAGTATTAGCTGCAGCTAGATAAACAAAGCTATAAAGCAAGCAGATCATCTTGTGCACCTTGCAAACTTAATTTTTATTTGTCATTCTATTGTGTTTGAGATTGAAAGTATTGCAATAAAGTGTAATATTTAATGTCAAATACAAATGTATCAAGACAGTGCGCAAACTGTTTTTTTGTGGACTGAACAATGTAGTCAACAAAAGTATATAATCAGGCACTCAAAAGTTGAAGTTGGAACACTAGCAGATGTAAAGTGCAATCATTTGAAGACAAATGAGGGAACTGGAAAGAGGGTAGGAGGTGAAATCAAGGCATGGGAACAACTGAATCTGAAAAGATTATGATGGTGGGGATACCGCAGAAATCAAACAGATAACAGAATGCCAGAGATAGTAATGCAAATGTAGCCTAGGTCAGTTCAACAAAAAACAGACTGAACGAGAGTGCCTGAATGGGCTCAGTTAAGTTGGACGGGCGTCCTATACAGGGATGTAGCCAAACTGAACTCAGTGGAGGAACAAGTATCCTGACAAGGAAGGACAAGAGGCAGCACTGCTCTCTGTTCCTGGTGTCTGCTAAAAGTTTGGGAGATGCAAAGAAAGAAGGCATTTAAAGAGATATCATGGTTGCCTGCAAAAGTTTTGATGCATACATTAAGACTTCAGTATAACTTGTCTTTGGTATCCTGTACACCGGTTGTGATGTTTTAGTGTAGCCATCCTATCTGTTTGTAGAAAGCTTATCTCAGATTTTCATGCAGCTTGTACTTTAAAATCTGTGACTGAAAGCCCTGTAAGACCAAACCATTGTAGATTAACTTAAAGCTAAATACTAATCAACAGTTCAGCAGTATTAAATGTCATATTGCAACCAGATTTCTTCTGCCTGCAATTTGGCACCAAATGAAACTATAATCAGAGGGTGTGCATGCTCACAAAATAGACCTACATTTGCACTCCCAGAGACCTTTGGACAGCTCTAGTCTTTATTGTGTCCTGTAGGGAGACTGGCTTTTCCTGTCTGTACGGTATCTTTCAGACATATTTTCCGTGAATGATAAAATCAGGAGAATGCAAGAGGCTATATGAGGCCACCGATGTGCTAACTAGCAGAATGGGTTTTTGTTTTGGGACTGCTTTTGGCTTTGAGTGCTGTTCATCTCTACCATAATGCATTGTCTTGGGTCTTAAAATTCAGGAGTGTTTTCAACCATGGGTACCTGTAGTTCAGTCTATATCCATGTTGCAAGTCTCCTTCAAGTGTCCTGCTTTTGAAAGATGCAGAGCATCTAATGCCCTTGGCACCGACTTAGCAACCCTTTTAGAAAACCAGTTGACATGACAATGGATGGAAATACATGCCTTTTTACTTCTTAGTGAACTGCCTAAGAAAAACAAATGTCCCATTTAAGAGACACTCAAAGGGACAAAACAAACCCAATCTTCTGTTACATGGTTTGCCACTTTGCCTTGTCTTGAAGACTGTTTAACACCACTTTTCAATAGTTATCTCTGAAAAACAAGCTACAAATATGGTAATGTTGGCAACTGTCATTGAACAAGACCTGCTCAGTTCGGTCTCCCAGTTAAAGTTCTTAGAATCATAGAATAGAATCATAGAATGGTTAGGGTTGGAAAGGACCTTAAGATCATCTAGTTCCAACCCCCCTGCCATGGGCAGGGACACCTCACACTAAACCATATCACCCAAGGCTTCATCCAACCTGGTCTTGAACACTGCCAGGGATGGAGCATTCACAACCTCCCTTGGCAACCTATTTCAGTGCCTCACCACCCTAACAGGAAAGAATTTCCTCCATATATCCAATCTAAACTTCTCCTGTTTAAGTTTTAACCCGTTACCCCTTCTCCTGTTACTACAGTCCCTAATGAAGAGTCTCTCCCCAGCATCCCTATAGGCCCCATACCTCATACCTGTTGCCATCTGCAAGCCTGAACAGCCCTTGCAAACATTAAAATCAGGAAAGCCCTGATTTTTTTTTCCATGCTTTTAATTTTCTGCTTTACATGATGGATGATCGGATTTATTATAGCTCAGAGGGGCAAAGTAGTTGCTACAAAATCTGCCTCAGGCAACATGTCCTGGCAACGGCCGAAAGCTAATAGCCATGGTCCCTGAAAAGATTTTGCTCAGACTTTCTGAAAGAATTCACCTTTGGGGCAGGGAGCAAGGATGGAAAAATGTAGTCCCAAAGGTCAATATTTTGCAATGCTTAGGGCATATGAAAATAGGAGGTTGCGATGGAAACGATGGTGCAATCACAGTCACAATAGGTGTGGCCAGCACCCCTGTGCCATCTTCTCACGAAACAATAATTTTCTTCTTCTGTAACACCATGGATTATATTTTACTTCCTCTCAAAGCTGAATTCTGTAAGTAAATGATGACAACTATGCTTTCTACAGAATTTGATCTTAAAGTTGAGTCTTTTTAGCACTGTCTGGACAAATGTTTGCCTTTGCTTCTGGAAGACCATTATCCTAATCTTTTTATAGTAGGGATGCCATGATCTATGTTAATGATAGTAAAGCCTCGGGATAGTCTTTGTGCATACACTCTCTATTACAAACTCTGTCCTCTTCCCTTTATTACTCACTTTTTTGCACACTTTCAGTAGTAACAGACATTCTGTCAACCTTAATAGTTGTCTGTAGGCTCACTTCATAATCCTCTTGATAAAGTCTGGCAAAAGTACACTCCAGTTCCTTTTATTCAATCCAGTAGTTATTTTTCCAGGAAGACACATTTAAAATGCACAAAGGTACTTGTTTAATATGTTCTGGTTTTTTAGTACTGATACCTGAGAAGCTAGCAAGTCTGGGCATCTGAAACAGGTAATAGTAATGCCACATTTTTATCCCAAATCGTCACAGGCTTGTAACGTTCAAACCAATCCTGTAAAGAAAGTCCAGAATGGGCTCTTATTGCTGCTCATGAAAATAACTTTCCCAGTAAATGAATCCATTCTTTATCAAATTACTCCAAAGCAGAGCTCCATTAAAATATCACTGAGTTTTAAGGGTAAGAAATAAAGCTAACCTAACTGCTGGAGACTACTAAGAAATGTGTTTGAGAATTAGAGACTGTGGTCTTTTGGTAGAGAATGCAGAGTGGACCCTGCAGGTTCAGTGACTGCAGTAAACTGAAATCTGGCTGAAAGAAATTTCCCTTCCCCTTGCTGTCTTCCAAAGTGTGTTATTGAAGGTATGTGACAGGATATAGCTAGGAGGTACTGAATATACAAACTTCTCTTGGACTGCGGAATGTTCTTTGTGCCACAGAAAACACATCAAGAGAAGGAGGGATCCAATGGCTGAGAATCTGGGGCTTTCCTGAATTTCCCAGAACAGTTTCTGGTCATCTTGGCTTTACCTAGGGAAATTCACACTTGAGAAGAAGCCACAGGAACACCAAGGGGACTGATGATCATGGCTCAAGTGGAGGAAAATGTTAGATCAGAGAAAGCTGCCTCCCTTTCTCATGGTGGTTCTCATAGCTGATTCTTTCAGCCCTGCTTCTCACAGCATTCCCTAGAACAGCTGTTCTGGACCATAACCCTCAGCCATTTCTTAGGCCAGATATTCTGCTCGTATCTGAGAGCAATTTTCAGATTGGGTCCATGTCTGTAGATTCAATCGTATTGCAACAAAACCAGTGTTAAAACTATGACCTGAGAGACCTGGAGAGCTGTCTGCCCATTCTCTCATAAGAATGAGAATGGAAGTGCTCTTTGCCTGCTGGGGTTTTATGAGCAATGCGAGCCAGTTGTCCCCATGTTGAGATTTATGCACCCTGGTGGCTCATGATGTAGCAAACTGAGCATGCACCCAGCAAAGAGTTTCAGAAAGCAAAGACATCTGGCCTAGTTCCAGGAATCTGAGGTGAATTTTAGCTTCTCTGGACATTTTGACCAGATTGGCAGGGGAGGGGAAATTAAAATCCCTCTTGGATCTGAACCCCATTGTCATTTTCTCTCTGGTGTGGAAAGTCAGATTGGATTTGAAGTCCTGCTTGCGAACCTGTTCCCACTCTGGTCTAGAATCAAATTGGACAGTGCTCATTTCCACAGCTGAGGAAAAGGCAGGCAAATGTGCCTGGGAATTCGCTGTTTTTCTCAGGGGGCTGTTTTTTCTCCAGAGGTTACTGCTAATCTTTTTGTCATCACAGAATCATAGAATCATAAAATAGTTAGTGTTGGAAAGGACCTTAAGATCATCAAGTTCCAACCCCCCCTGCCATGGGCAGGGACAATAAACCATGTCACCCAAGGCTTTGTCCAACCTGGCCTTTAACACCGCCAGGGATGGAGCATTCACAACTTCCTTGGGCAAACCCATTCCAGTGCCTCACCACCCCCACAGTAAGGAGCTTCCTCCTTAGATCCAATCTAAACTTCACCTGTTTAAGTGTGAACCCGTTACCGCTTCTCCTATCACTACAGTCCCTAATGAAGAGTGCCTCCCCAGCATCCTTACAGGCCCCCTTCAGATACTGGAAGGCTGCTATGAGGTCTCCACGCAGCCTTGTCTTCTCCAGACTGAGCAGCCCCAACTTTCTCAGCCTGTCTTCATCCGGGAGGTGCTCCAGTCCCCTGATCATCATCATGGCCCTTCTCTGGACTTGCTCCAACAGTTCCATGTCCTTTTTATGTTGAGGACACCAGAACTACACACAATACTCCAAGTGAGGTCTCACGAGAGCAGAGTAGAGGGGCAGGATCACCTCCTTGGACTTGCTGGTCACACTCCTCTTGATGCAGCCCAGGATACGGTTGGCTTTCTGGGCTGTGAGCGCACACTGAAGCCAGCTCATGTTCATTTTTCTCATCAACCAACACCCCCAAGTCCTTCTCCACAGGGCTGCTCTGAATCTCTTCTATGCACAGCCTGTAGCTGTGCCTGGGATTGCTCCAACCCAGGTGTAGGACCTTGCATTTGGCACGGTTAAACTTCATGAGGTTGGCATCAGCCCACCTCACAAGCATGTCAAGATCCCTCTGGATGGCATTCCTTCCCTCTAGTGTATCAACCGAACCACACAGCTTCATGTCATTGGCAAACTTGCTTGGGGCACACTCAATCTCACTATGTCACCAACAAAGATGTTGAACAGCATCTTGGGTAGCAAGAAGTATCTTCTTGATACTTCTGTCATCAAGAAGAAATACCTCTGGGCAGGAGCTTAAATTTGGAAACTGAGGTTTGCCATCAAAGTCCTTCCATCCCTAGTAGGACAGCAGCCCAGCTGAGGCTCTGAAACCTTGAGCCATTCGGATGAAGTGCAACCACCTTCCCTAATGTGAACAGATAAGACACATCTCAGCAACTGCAGTCTTCTCGAATACAAATTACTTGGGATGAAGTTGAAGCTTTTGAAAGCACTAACTGCTGTGGTAACAGGGTTTCCACAAAGGTCACTGCTTGCTTCATTGAGAACAGAGCTGGCCCCTCCTCAGCCAGATTCTTCTGTGTGAGGCTCGTCAAGTAGAATAAAATCATGTTCCAATTATATGCTTTTCATGTGCACAAATCTCCCTTAGGAATGACAGTGTCAGCCACAACCTCTCATAATGCAAAGAACACATGGTGGACACCTTGTACGCAAACCACCTCTTTAAACCACAGCAGGGTAGGTACTGTGCTGTGAAATCCTTGGTGCCACCACTGTTGCAGTGTCAACTAAAAGGTGAAAATGAAAGAAGATGGAAAAATGTTCATCAATTGCCTTAAGAGCATATGCAGTGAGAGTATGGTTTCTGATTTCTTTGGGGTGAGAAGGTTCATGTGTCCATTAGCACTCACCTGATTGGAGAATGGCATTTCCTACGACACCTTCAGGTCCAATGTTTTTCCTGATCTCATGAGAATGTGTGTAACAAATTTTAGCCCTTCAATTCTTTTTTTCAACCAAGAACTTCATCAATAAGAAGCAGATGAACTGTTTGATTTCCAGTTTAGATGAATATTGTAATGCACAAGAGAAAATACAAAAAAAATATATATATATATTTTAAGACAAATAAAACATACAATAAAGAAAGTGCAAAGTATAATGTCTCTTATTTAAGGTTTGGAAAGTATGTATTTCTACTTGCACGTAAGAAAGCCAGTGAACTTTTACCTGCAGAAATCTTCTCGTAATCTCATGAACAGGAAAATAATTCTTAGTTAGTTTCTTACTTTTGAAATAAATTTATTTTATGTGCACAGCAATGTGGGGGTTTTACCATTTTTAATGAATGTAATTTTAATCCTGGAAGTGCCTCATTCGGAATGACTAGGTATAATTCAAATAATTCTCGACAAAACGGCATTTGAGCTTAGTTCGGCACTGGTTGTAACATTTTGTTATTGTTAATACAAAGTGGATATTTCTGTTGCATTGGTTTTATAGTACTTGCTTTCAAATCAAGACACCTTTTGAAGTAATGAGTCCATGGGCAACATAGGCAACATTCTTACTAGCTTTTCACTAACACTTCTACTAACTGAAGGCATTATTATTATTGATGCAATTTTTCTAAAGCCTACAATAAAACCAGAAAAAATAGATTGTGTATATTAAGATGGAAAGCCAGATGGTACACGCAGAAAACATTATGTTCTAACAGTTTACTACTGAAATGTAAAAGAAGTGTTTGTGCTGCAGGACTGAAATGGTTGCAGAATGCAGAGCACCATGAATCATGGCAAAATAGTTCTGGCCTCCAGCCAGCAGAACTGAACGCTTTACCAAATTGTTTTGACTTGGAGGGTGCACTAAAAATACATGCACTATTACAAGAGATACATTTCTGTGCTTTTCCTTCCCATCTTTATTGTATTTGTTGTGAAATGCTTCTGAGGTTTGGCTGTACTAATATCCCAGTGTTACAGAGTGAGCCTGTGTCCTGAGAGACATGTATGCAAAAGTGTTTAGGCACCAGTGTGATTTCTCTGGGAGCTGTGCTCCTCACTACATCCAAGGATCTGGGCATGAGTAGATAAGGTTCACCTTTACACAGATATTTAGGTGCATAAAATAGGTGTTTAGTGCATAAAATAGCAGTTCACAGGAGACACCTCTGTTGAGAACATCTTGAACATATTTTGTGCAAGGTCCATTTCTAGTCTTGTGTCTGGTTTTATACAACAATCCCAATTTCTTTATAACCTCTTTCTGATTTTTAATTCATCAATTTGGGGTTCACAGGAACAGAGAAAAAGAAGTAAGGCTTGAAGTGCCACTGTGGCTTTCCTCATTCCCACTGCACACATCCTAATGAGCTGAGGGTCACATTCCACATGAGAAACCCAAAGCACTTTTACAGTAAAAGAATTGAGTTTTGGATCTAGTACAGATCTGGAAGTACAGATCTGACTAGCTTTTCTGCCAGGGATTCTTATTTTATTGTCTCTTCTCCTAACAGCTCTATCCAGAACCAACATAAGAACTGAAAATACCCTGAGCAAGCCTCTTATCATCATGCAATTCCCTGCTCAGCTTTGTTGATTTGAAGAACTTTGGGTAAGTATTTCAACTCATCTAGCCCAAACTTTTGATCTTTTACCTGTTGTCGCTGTAAGGACACAGGTTTATGAGCTTCAGTACTAAGATGAAGCTGAAGAAACATTTGAGCTTACGCTTTTTAGGAGGGCATAAACTAATAAATTAGTTTCTCCTTTTAGCCTGCCTCAGCAGCAGTGTGGGAACAGTCTGGGAGCATGTGGGCACCCACCAGAAAATGGTGTTTAAATACTTTACTTTAGTAGAGAAGAAGTAAGAGCTGAGCATAGAGGCTTCTGCTATATGCTCTGATTACCTGTGGGCTCTCTGCTAAATGGATGAATAGAAAACTGCTGTCAAAGAAAGGTATTTAAGTCTTCAAGTGAAGCGTGCAAAGCTAGGAAATGCCTATACAACTTAAATTCCACCCTCAGCTATGACAGTCTGTCTTCTGGAATGGGATAGGGGTCCACAGAGTATGAGCAAATCAGCACAGGAATTAAAAACTGAACTGCAGTGTGTTTACACAAAGTGTGAAACGCATTATTCAGAGCATATCCTTGTGTTACACTCTCCCAACAGCCCCTTACACTATAGCTGAGTTCAAGGACACCAATTTGCCACAGGTGATGATTTAGGGGATGTGTGGGACTAGCACATTAGAATATTCATATTCAGTTATGAATATTTCCCAAACTTTGACAAAAGAAAGAAGAAAGGTGTATTTGAAGATTTTTAATAATGCGTATTTCAGTTACAGGGAAACATAATTGAACTGGAGAGTGATAAATCTAATATGGGTGGCTTCATCCCCTGACCTGGCAGAAGGTTCTGCAAAGAGCTTATCTGAAAGCAGAAAAAGACATTCACAATTACATATATATATATGTAATATATATATATAATGAAAACTGATAGGAGCTGTTGTCACCTCCTTCATTGTAAATATAGAGAAAGAGATACCAGTGCAACAGGTTCATGGATTTGGTGAACAATCCAAGCAGTGTGAAATTCTTTAGTCTCTGACAAATAGAAAAAAATCTCATCTAACTGTTGTCCTTTTAAATGTAAAACAGCTGCTACCTACTGGCTCTGTTTGAATGCCTACATACTTGACCACTCGACGGCAGAATTCCAGCCTCTAGTTTCTTATGGTCACATATCACAACATTATTAATGCTTGTTAATGGCATTTAAACATCTGTTTGCCAGTGCTGCTAAGGAGAGATTTTGCTTTTACTAGTGTGCTCTCCATGAATGTGAGCTGGGCAGAATTCTGTTAGTAAACCACTCCCCACGTGTTGATCTCCTCTTTCTCCCAAGTAAAAGAAAATGAAGTTCACCTGACATCAGTTAGACCATGGCATGGCCCTGCAGGTGATGCTGAACTACAGGTGTACTGGACTAGCTTGCTGAGATATGTAATTCCTGGAAGCAGTATCCTTGGGTATGTGGACGCAGAATAATGATATCCAAAGGCTATTACCTTAGCCTTTCTAATGATGCAGTGACTTCCTTTTCACTGCTGCTGTTTGCATTCAGTTCTGGGAATCCCATAAAATACCAGAGTGGTACCAATGGCAGTGTACAGGCTTTCCAGATAACAAACATCCATACCACTTCCTCGCTTTGCTCAATGTACCAGACTTCTCCTAGTTCACATCAGCACTATCTGTGATTTCTGCATTTAGGAAATAAGAGCAGAAAGGCACTGACTCAAACCCAGAATAAGTCATCAAAGGAAAAGAGTTTTGTGGCTAAACAGATTGGAAGCTTTTGTGGTCAGGGATTTCAGTTGTGTTCGTGGCTGCTACAGTTCAGTGTGTTACAACCATCACAAGAACTTATTTCATATGAATTTCAGCCTTCCTTTGCCAACAGGAAAGGGGTAATCTATAGTGTTGACTTTTTATTCTTCTTTTTTTCTTGACATTATACAACCACATGTAACCTTATTTATTCAGGCAATAAGGCCTTTAAGGACTTTGATCAGCCTGGCTAAAGTTTTTCAAAGATTAACTGACATTCTTTAAAAGTACATCAGTTTCCTCTTAAGCAGGTATTTGCTTACCACGTAACTGGGTGTCGAGTGCTATGTAGCTATAAAGTTTGCTGGGCTCAGCTGTAGATTTCCTTAACACATACTGCTGACATCACTGAGTCTCCTCTCAGACTATTTTTTTTACTCTCTCTCTTTCCCCCTCCCTCCTTCTCCTCCCTCCCTCCCTTCCTCCAGTTTCTTTATTCAGGTAATTCCAACTCAGACTTATTCCAACTTGTTTTTTACTGACAGTGACGGAAGGGAGACTCTCTGAGGGTTGTGTTTTGTTGTGTTTTGGTTCCTTGCTTTTTTTTTATTAAACCATGCACACATGCCTTATTGAAAAGACATTCAACCTTTTATGAAAAAGATTGTTTGACTTGTCATGACGATAACATCTAGTAAGGAATCTGAACATTGCTCTTTTACAGGTAAGAAGTATTTGTCAAAAATGCATACATGCTTATCAGTGCTTTGGAAACTGTGCGGAACTGATAGCTAATGAGTTGGGTTTTTTTCCTATTTTTCTCTTATTTTAGTAGTTAAAGGATTTAGAAATTGTCTGTAGAAGAATGGTGTTTATGCCTTCTCATGAACCTTAAGATACAGGCAGTTTAGTGGTGATAAAGAAAAAGCTGTCATGGTTTGGTCTTTCCACTGATGCAAGCTGCTAAATGTGAGGTTTATAATGTATGTGGCTGATATTTTTCTAAGTTGGGAAAAGGGACAGATACTGAACCTGTCTTTGTAAATGTCTGCCAGACAGAAACTATTTCTTCCAGAAAGTATATCTTTCAGTCAGCTCGTGTTCTTTTTTTCAATACAGAAATCAGTTTTCATTGCCATAGTGGGAAAACTTGCCTTAAACTTTATCCAGTCCCTGTTACCTATCTGTATAAGACAATACTATGTAAGTTTTCTGTGGTAGGTGTAAAGAATGTAAACATGTCTGAGTTGGAGAACATTATGCATTTTCTTCCAACTTTTGCATGTGTCTTCATATTACTTGTTTACAACAGGTTTGGCTTATCCTCATTAATCAGTCTGAGCCTGTGGTGTAAATTTCCCTCTACTTCAGTGTAGCTCATTTTTGCCTTCCTTTTTTATTTTCACATAGGAATCATGCTGTAAGGAGATTTACAGATAAGTTCCTTTTTATTCCATGACGTGCTGATCATAAAAAAGGAACAAAGCTGGCTTGACTTTGTGAACCAGGAGTATCCACATTACTTTTTAACTAACCTTGTTTCCTCACTTGCCTTTGGCTATATTGTATTTAGAGACATTTCTAGGGTCTTTCTGATCACAGTGCCTATGATCAGCGCCTATTTGCCAAGCTTATTATCTGTGTTCTCCTGTATATTATTACCTGTGATTGCTTTTTTGCTTTTTTTTTAAAAAATTGGGGAGGAAAGGGGGCAATTTGCTATTACAGATATGTCTTATTTTCTTGGTTATAAAATGTCACCATGCTCTCTGCATTCTCTAACAATCAGCTTATAGGAGGGGGGGAAACAAGCCTGGAATGTAACATAGTGCTGGTTGTACAGTACAGACTGGCATTGCTTTTGTAAAGCAGAGTGTAGACGAGACCAAAAGCTTCCCCAAGAATTTCAACCAGTAAATGAGGCATGGCCTAGAGACAAAAACAGCAGCAGATGACATGGGCTTCAGTCTTCCAACATACACACAATGCTTCAGTCCTGTTACTTTTTATAGAATTTCAAATGAAAACAAATAATTCTTTCTTATCCTGGCTCCTCATGCAATGAAAAAAACAAGCCATCAACCCGCAGCCCTGATTAGAGCTGAAATTTTTGTTTGTCCAGATTTCATTCAAGCACTTTGGAATATCATTCCCTCTTCTTCTGCTGTTTCTCTCTCCTAAGACACACAGTTCACATGGACAGGTTACATTCTTTGGGAACAGGTAGAGACCAAAGCTGTGAAGTACCGTGCAGTACTCTTTTGAGTGGCCAAGAAAAACAGAAACTTAACTGTTTTGCATGCAGAACCCCAGGACATTTTAAAATAAATTTTGATTCACTTTTCTTCCAGGAAAAACAAAGCGGATTATGGGATGGGTGTTTTTCCTTGTTTTTTTTCCCCTTTCTGATGGAGGGAAAAGTCATTGCCTTATTGGCTGCATTGTGAAAATCAGAAAAAAAATATTGGTTGGAGTATCAAACAGTTAAAGTCAACCTTTTCAGTCCAAATGAATTCACTAAATGTTAAATATCTGAAAGCTGCCATCCTGCTGAGCTGTTGGTAACCCCTTCCTATGAGAGAACATTCAGGACTTACTTGAATGGGTTACTAAAGCCTTGAGGATATTTTAGCACTCAGTGTGTTTGTGCCATTAATATGGTAAATAGCTTGGTGTTAAGCATGTGCATGCTCTTGAAATAAATGGTACAGCTAAAAAAATAACTTGCTTGTACTGGTTTAGCATAAATTGAAATGCCTGCTCATTCTATAACTTAGCTAGCCTGAATGGTGGGAAATACACATGGAAAGCAGCCAAAACCAATGGATACATTACTAATTGGGATGAAGGAAGGAAGAATAATGGCAAATAAGAACCATAGCATCTTTCCCTCTTCCTAAGCATATGAAATTCTCTTTGCATTGCTAACACACTCTGAAGTTCACAGCCAGTTAGAGGTCACGGTCAGGGGGAAAAGGAGCAAGCAATGACATGAATGCTCTAAGTATTATTATCCTTTACTGGACAAAATAAATGCCTGGACATAAAGAGGGTAGGCATATTTTTGGGTTAACACATCTGCAGTCATTTTTACCTGCTGGGGAGAAAGGTGGCAAATTTCATCATCCAGCAGAACCCTTTGTGAACCCTGGCCTGCCTTTGGTTAAAGACTGAAACTGAACTGCTGGGACCCAGAATGTATCTCAGGGAAGTTCCATGGACTGTTCAGATTCCCTGTTTGTAGGGCACCCTTGGGGATAATGGGAAGCATTGCAAGCTTTTGGTCACCAATGCTTGAGAATCTCCTTGGCCTCCCTGCTGAGGAGATATGGCTGACTTTGCAGGTGCTGGTGGTGAGCATTTGGTAATTTTGATCTAGGCATTTCGTTACTTGCAAAGTCATTTCCCTCCCTGCACTTTGCCTGCTGAGGTATGAGGGCCAGCTGCCTTTCTGTTGCCTCCCAGGAGGGGACTTGATTAAGTAATGTCTTTCTTTCACTTGGTTCAAACTAGTCCCTGCAGTTTGACCTTCAGGGCATGCTGCATTTTAGCTAGCTTTAAAGGTGGGGGGAAGGTCTAAGGCTTGGGAACTGCAGCTTGGTACTTTTAGAACCACACTTGACTTCTTTCTGGTTTGTTTTTCTCATGGAGATTGTCAGCTACGTTTGTCCATGCTTAGACAGCCTAAGCCACCTTCTCTTTGTAAATCAAAAGTGATAAAGTTTTGACTGGAACAGTAGTATGGCCTGATTAGATTAATTTAATCTCTATTGCTTTAACTAAGGTGATTCACTTTTGGTTAGATCATAGCTTGCAGGATACCTATCTGGTTTTACATTATGAATGTTTTCTTATCTACAGTTAGCATTCTTGCATTGAGGCTATATGATAAAAATATTAACATGTTTAATAAATTACTGTAATCTGTGATGAGGAAATGTATATAACAGTACACCTACTTAGATGACTTCAAAGGTTTATTCTTAGCATGAACTGATCAGGAAAAAAAGGAAAAATATATTATGATCAAAATGTCTCCTTTTCCTCACTAGAACTACAAAGCCTGACAAAAACATATAATAAAATAGATGTTCACAACACTTTAACCAATTAATAAATTCTTCCTGCTTAAATTATTATTTCGGTCAACATTTTCCAAGGAAAACATCAACCAGAAAAGTGTTTCTGAATTTTTCTGACCTTATCTGTAAAGACCCCCTTAAGTGCCCCCTTGGTTTCTGCTCAGCAGTGATCCCACTCAAAGCTGCCTACCCTTACCCCTGGAAACTTCCATGCTAGCTGTCCTCTTCTGAACCCCCTCCATCCTCTCACTGAAGCAAACAGGCTTCAGTTTCCTGCTGCCTTATCCAGAAATAATGTTTCCTGAAAGTTTCCTTCCTCAAACACTTCAATACCAAACCTATCAACAGGCCTCTCTCTGCAATAAACAGCCAAACCACAACTCTCTGCACTACAGCAATGAGTAAAAGGACTGAGGGAACAGAAATAAAGATGTGCTTTCTGTGACTTTCACAGCATTTAAGCAAGGTTGGGATTCATTCACACACCAAATGTACATCAGCATATGGGAGGAGGTGTTCAGAGTGATACAGAGCACTTGAAATTCTGATTCTTTTTCTTAAGCAAATGACAAAACATTCTCACAACAATGCAAAGGCTTAGGAAGAGGAAAAGAAACTTTTAAGGCAACACTTTATTTTATTTTCCACATTGAGTTTCATTAACTGGTGCACCAGATGGCCTATATGGTCCATGCTGGTTGGTCTCCTCTCTGTTCGCACATTAAGGGTTTTAGATCACAACTCCTCATTCCCTAAGATGAGGCAGAAAGTGAGTTGTTACAAGGGATTCCATTTATGAGTTATGAATTAACACAGTGAACATCAGCTCACGTGTGCTGGCCTTCAATATGTCCATTACCTGTTGTGAAATGTGCTACGTAAAAGGTGCTGAAAGCCCTTGTCAAGGCACAAAAAAAAGTCAAAAACTGAGGTGGCCTTCAGTGTAAAATGCTTCCATAAGACTAGAAGTGAATGAATGCAATTCAGGCAGGTGCGGGAAAGCTAACAGTGCAATTTTTATCTATGTATAATGGGCAAACAAAAGGCTTCAGGTCTGGTTCATATTCCCACTGTTGTTTTTTATACTGCTATGGGAAATGTAGAGGCCAGAAGGGGCTCTTCAGCTGGCTGCATCACACCAGGAACTCCAAGTTGAAGTCCATTTGGTTTCATCTGTGAGAACAGATTTTAACAAGCAAAATTCATAGAATTATGCCATAACTCAGTTAGTTTTGCAGCTGTCTAAAGGGCTCCTATACTGCCATAAATCTTAAAAATATTTGTTATTTTGATTCGTAAACTGCTATGCCTGGGCTAACTGTGCCAACACACTTAAGGCTATGAGCCTTACTCCCTGTCCTCAGTACAGATAACAACATTATTGGTACTTCAGCTCAGGTCTTGAGGATTTTCTGGTTCTGGAAGTTCATTCTTACTCTGTTCTATTGTTGCAGTTTAAAAAAACCCGAGAACCCCAAAAACCAAACCAACAAAAAGCAAACCCCTAAAATATGTAGTGAACCCTAAATATATACTTCTGGAACAAAAAATGACTAAAATTTAGTGTAATATTTATTGTTAGCAAATGTCCCTTGCCTTTGTAAGGTCTCAGGTGATAAGGAACAAAAAACCCTATTTTAAAACCAGTTCTTAGTGTTCATATACAGAAATCCAAGTAATTATATCAGTAAAGCAATCCCAGTGATGTATCTTCTACTGCCCCTTTGGTGTGGAGTTCTGCCTTTGCAGATATGTTTCTGGTTTAAAAGCAGTGCAAATGTAAGAGGGGGGCGCCATGCCTTTAAACGGTACATTGCTTCTTTAGATCTTAAAAATAATGATTACATAATCAAAGAAAAGCTTTTGTTTCTGACTGTTTTTTATGATCTTAAGAAACCACCCAAGCTGTCTCATAAAGACTTACTGTCACAGAAATCAATGACCTTTGTGTTCTCACTACAAACTTTGATTTAAGCATGTTTCTAATAATACATGCTATATGAGCTCAAACATCAACACTGAAATCTGCAAAAAAGCTGGGAGAAGGACCAGATCTTCATTCCCTGACCTCAGGAGAAAACAATGATCAAAGTTTCAGAATTTGTTGAGTTTCTAAAACCCCAGGTGCTATTAATAGAAACTACTTTTGATCTTCAGCTTTGCTCAGCTTAAAACAACACATGCCATTGAATAGCTTTGGTTTAGTTTTCTTTTCTGTCTTATTATTAGCTCCATCTCACTGAATGGCAGGTTAGGCATGGTGAAAAGCAGAGGTAGATTTGAGCTGTACTGTGAAAAGGGGAACCTTCAAAAGAAGTGGTGGTGACAAAGATGTAAGGTGCAGGTTGTTTGCAAGCAGGTACAGATGTAATCTTCTTTTGGATGTGCATAGGTAAAAACATTACAAATAAGGAAGCCTTTCATAGCACAGGCATGATGCATCCATGCTTTGGTAAGGGACATGGTGGCAGTGTATATGTTGATGACACACACAAACAAGGTGAGCTGTGGCAGGTAATGTCATAGGCAAGAACATGTAAAACAGAGAAACAGAGCAGACATAACTTGTATCTTGTTTTAGGTTCCTAGATAACTTATTTTTTCATAACAACCTATCTGCTTCAGTGCATGATTTACATTCTTTTACAGTAACCAATTATGCTTACGATGGAAAGAGTACATTGTGTTGTGTAATCTCCACACTGCGCAGCATCTTCTATGGGATTTAACCTGAAAGGCTTAATCAGTACAAGTTAGACTGACACACTTATTTAAGATATTCCAACTTAGAATACATACATGTACTAGATAATTTACATGTGCAAGCTTCATGTTTCCAGGAAGAGTGGGGATCTCTTCATCACATACACTGGAACAGCTGATTACCATGCAAGCAATAAACATGGCATCTCTCAGAAGGACTGGTCTTGTTATGCAGGTGCAAGGATAAGATAATCTCAGCTTCTGAAAGCTAAAGATCTGGTCTCAGTCCATCAGACACTGCAAGGAGATGGGCACCACAAGGCATTAGAAGAAGAGGCGGACTTATTATGTGGAGGTGCCTAGCTCTCTACATTGACTTTGGTGCCTTAGAAGACTAGCTCAGTCTAGACGGAAACCTTTTAGAGAACTAATGTGAACAGAGAGGAATTTTAACCTAAAGAATCTAATTGGCCTTGCAGTGCATGCACCTTTAGAAATTGCCCAGCTTTGGTAAATGCTTGTCAGCCAAGTCAGAACTACCATCTCACAGTGATGCCAGATGTCTGGCATTCCCATGCAAGTTTTAAGAAAAGCATATCTCCACATTTCTTTCAGACAAAACTCACTGTTACATAAAGAAGCATCATTCAAGGTATATAAGGTGTGTAGTAGGCAAAGCCATGCTGGGAAAGGAGTGCTTCCAAGAAAACAGATCAATTGTTACCAAAGCTGATGCTGAACATAGCTTATAATCAGAACAAATTATTCCTTACTTTGCTGTAGGTCCTCAACATATTTTGCAGTCAGATGAACAAACAAGAAAATTTTAGATCTGCTTTAAATTATTTCAGATATAACAGCAAGTGAGGCAAGATGCAACATAAAGGAGGAACTTGCTAGGTGAGCATAGTAATGAGCAGATGTCAGTTGAAGTTGTAATGTATCTCAAAACGGGTGTATTTTCCGTATTTGATTGGAAGCTTGTGAAGGGGAGAATTAAATGATGTCAAATGGATGCTATTTTGGAATGGCATAAGAGAAGTCTTAAACATGAAGGAAGCAAAAAATCAGAGGGAATAAGCATTGATGAGAAAGAGGAATGAGATGGAACAGAGAGCAAAAGAAAGAAGAGCTATGGAGGCTAGGCAGTAGCTGTGGAAAGGTTAGGCTCTGAGCTTTGTGGGTATGAAAGTAATGAAAGAGATGTTTGCATTAATGAAGAAGAAAATGGGTCAAAATAATAAAAAGGGAATACGATTTTAACCCTAGAAGTTTGAGTAATTTGTCCATGGAACATAAGAGGAAGACTGTGAACAAAAGATACATTGGGAAACAATTAATAAAATGAAATTCTGGACTTGAAGAAAAGATTAATTTTGGACAATGTTGTGGGATCAAGCTGACTGCAGACAAGAAGTCTGAACCATACAGCAAGTGGAGCAGAGGAAATGCCTTCATAAAGGATATTTCCTTTTGGGAAAGACAGGGTTTGACAGCATGTCACCAGAGCAGTCAATGAAGACTTTTTCTGCATTGCCATTAAACTGTCAGCTGACTGGTGGAGTCACAGTCTCTGGGACTTTCAGCAATGGCATTATCTTAACCCCAATTTGAAATTTGCTGCAGCAATTTGATATATTCATAGTACTGCTTAACTATTTTTTGCAACCACTTCTTTTAGCAGTTGTCTACAAAATATGAATTCTGTTCAATAGCACTAAAATAGCATATAACTAGCACTAAAATAACATTTAAGCATCCACTAGGTCTAGTTTCACATTTCCCATCATGTGTGTTTTTCAATGAAAATGGTGGCTTTATTAAATTAAATATTACAGGAAAAGTACAGAGGGTTAGAGATCAAAAAGGTTGATTTTTCCACTGGAAGAATGATCTTTTGTGGGATATGTAGTTGATTTCTTCATACCCCAGTTACTTTTTATGCCTGGACTTCTCAGGCAGACTATATTTCCATTGATGTATCAAGCGTTAGAACAAGGCGACAGAAAGTAATTGGGGAATGGTGGTATTTTTTTGTTCTCATAAATCAGGCTGCTTGGAAAACATCAAAGCAACTTCTGAAATTCACAGCATCTGTAAAACTCACAAAAAACAAGGTAGAAGTTGCTGAATATTGTAGAATATCAAAAATAATTTTGCGGTACTCTGAACGTAGTTGGAAACTTCTCAGCAGAACATGAACAATGTTCTATTCAGTCTAATTACCTTCAGTGATCAAAGCTAGACCTTCCCAAGTTCCCAACTGTAAAAGATTGTGGAGCTTTTAAGATGACATGGAATCATGAAGGAACAGTCATAAAGATAAGGGATGTGTAAATAAACAAGCAAAATAACCTCCTTTGAGTATAAGGAAATGTAGTAACTTTGAAAAACAGCATGAGCTTTTTTTCTTGTTTGGGCACATTCTCACTGCTTTTTTCACAGCCTGTTGCAGCATAAAACCACAAAGCTTTTATGGAGGTTCCCAAGAAACTATAGGACAAAAAAGAAAAATGACTAGCGATGAAAATCACACAGTTATGTCCCCAGAGTCCACCAATGGGGACAGGCACTGCTTCTGGTGTATTCTCTTAGAGGAACAGTAGCTCTTTGCACAAGCTTCACTTGTCACCAAACCAGCCAGGAAACTTGTGTGGTCTTTACAGTTACAGAAGGCTGAGATTTTTCAGCCAAAAGTCTTATGGGCTGAACATGCAGGTTTAGGTCAGATGAAAATGAAATCTATTAACATGAACAAGACAGAGCAGCTTTGACTGAAAAGTCTGAAAACAATTTTGAAAAGTAAAAGATATTATTTAGACTTTCTGGAAGCATGATGCTGTGATCTGTCACTGCAGGCACTGTTGTGTTCCTCGCTTGATTTAACTTAGACGCACACACACGTCTATGCAAACCTCAAAGCAAAATGAAAGGTTTAGTTTTGGTTTGAACAAACAACATCATCAGTCCAGAATGATTACTTTTTCCTAATGTCGCCAGAAAATTTGAAGCTTTTTTTTTTCCTTTTTTTTTTTTGTTTGTTTTGATATTTTTGGTTTGGCAAGAGAATCAAAAAACATTGATGTGCACCAGTACATTCATGCTATTTCCTCCCTTTCAGAAGCCACAGTCTTTGCAGCAGACTGAGGGGTCTGTGTCATGGAAATTGGCAGGGATTGAGCAATTTGGGAAAGCCATGAGGAAAACAAATATTCTTTTCCCTCTGATTCCTTGGGAGTTTATCTGGAAGACATATAATTCTGGGCTATGTAACCTTCCAGTCAAGAACTCAGGAAACAGCTTTTTCTTTAAAAAGGTATTTTTTTATTCCAATTTTTGCAGTATAATTTTGTGTGCAACAATAATATTTTGCTGTTGAAAAGGATAAACAATTAACCTAGCGTATTTTCATTTCCATCCCCTCACAAAGAATGGATACAAAACAGCCCACGCATTTAAATCCATGGGCTAATTTCAGCTTAACTTGGCAGGTGAACAGAGGCTTCAGAAATTATGTTCCAACAAGCCTCACGAAACCAGGTGGCTCTGTAAGTCAGAAAGACTTTATTGATGCCTTCACTGAGAAGAGGAAATCAAGGGGGACCAGCCTTAACCGGGCATCAGAGAATCCCCACAGAGGCAAGTGCAATGGAAAAGGCTTTTCACAGAGCTTATATGTTACAGCCCTGAGATTCAACCTGGAGATATAGCAGGAGGAAACAGGGCTTTACTATTTTCTTCCCCATGGCCTGGGGGCTCCTGCCACCCCATGAGCTACAGTGGCAGCCCTTGTAGGAGGGAGGATGTGAAAAGGGGTGGAAATGTGGTGGTCCTGCAGCCTTCCCTCTGCCAGGCTGATGCGGGTGGCAAGAAAGGAGCCCTTTGCTCTCAGTCTACCACCTTTCACCAAGCCTGAAATAACTTATTAAAGGGAGCATAAAATGACACAGCTGAAAGCCATCATTTCCATTTAAAACTCCCCAATGTTTCTCACCATTAAGCTTTGATTATTTTTTTTTATCCCTCTCATAAAATATCAATGCATTCAAGAGTGGTTATAAAGTACTTCATACAGACAGAATGGAAACACATAACAGCCAGCAGCTTATGCTACTTTTAGTTTATAATTATTAAGTTTTAAATCTCCTTCGCAGTCCATAAACACAGCTGAGTCCCAAGCAAGCAGTGGTGCTTGGACCCCGTGTATCTCCACCCATGGGCAGAAACAGAGTATTGCCACAGACAGCTCTGTTCCCATAGACTCTCCCGTTTCTGCTCTGAAATAACAGGTATAACTAAATTCCTCTGGATGTCTTTCCTCCCTCTCCTCTACACACTCTCCCTCTCCTCCCCCCAGAAATGTGCAGAAGTGGAAAAAAGGGCATTTTTCCATTCATTGCACAGAGAGTATGAAAGCTTGGCACATAAGGGAGCTATGTACTGGAATTTGGGTGGGTCTAGGAAAAAGCACAGACTTCAGTGGAAAACATATACGGGTGGGTGTGTACGTGTGAGAAAAAGCCTTTTAAACCTTAAATTAACCACATCCATGGACTGGTCAAGAAAAAAAAAAAAAAAGAAAGTTGCCCTGAAATAAAACTGTTGGGCAGTACTGAGAATAATGCAACCCTACCCACACCTATGAAAGCATCCCTGGTGTTTTTAATTTGTCCCTGACTGCTTAAGAAAGGCAGGTGAAATGCCCTGGTTTATACACCAGTGCAGCATTTTAATGGTTTACAACACCTCTGTGACCATTTCTACCCCCCTGGGAGCTGTAGGCACCTGCTGCAAGGTTGGTGAGAAGACAGCGTTTGATGAGTGTCCACAGCAGAGCTGGGCCTGGAATGGGGTCAAGGATGGAGATGAGGATAGCGACAGGGGGTGTGAGCTCCAGGATAACAGCAGCGGCTTCCTGGGGATTTTATTGTGACCATTTTGGCAGTGCTTTGTGAAAGCTCAAGGGGAAACTTGACTGGGCAAGGACTTTACTCTGAGACCATAGCCACAGGTGGTGGTTACTGGTCATTGTGGATGCGTCCAAGATTCGCTGTTTGAGAAAATTGTCTTGTGTCATGATCTAGAGCCTTTTTTAAGGGTAACAATGGAACAAAGGGAAACATATGTAAATGAAGATGTATTCACAACTGACTAGATACACCAAAATTTCCCACATCAATACTTAATATTTGCAGCTGCTTGACTTTTACAGAATAGGCAACACATCATTTATGAAAATATACATACCATAAAGTAACATTTTTAATAGTAAAAATGAACCTATGATATATAGGTTTTTGCCTGTGAAATATCATGTTCTGATTTTATTGGTCACTATTGATTTTTCTTTCCAGCATTTAAAAGTTTAAACGTTTTGTTTCTGTCAAGTAGCTACAAAATGTTTGCTTGATATCAAGTAGAACTTGCTCTCTGTTTATCAGACCTGGACAATCAAGGGAAATAGGTGCTTGGTGCAATTTGAAATCTTTGTAGTGCAGAGAAAATGGAGTAGGAACGAGCATTTTAAGGGCTGTTGTTGCCCTTAAAGAGAATACTGGCCATACTTACTCTGTCACTCACAGTAAATTAATTCATTATTAAAAAATAAGTAAAAAATCTGTATGTGTCTCTGCTGTGCCAATAGCATCCTCTGTGTTTTGCCTAAGAGATAAAGACATCAAATTTAGAAGTCATTAGGTCTGGGGGGAGAGAAGACACAGGCTTCATTTTGCCAGCAAGAAAGAAGACTCCCTCTTTGAAAACATTTTGCACAGTATGAACTTGTTCACACAGGTAGGGTAATTCTTCATAACCAAATAACTTCCTGAGAAAACCACCTTGTAACAAGTTTTAAGATGAAACCGTGGCAAACCTATCCTTCTTTCTTGGAAATGAGCTTTGTAGAATTGCAAATACCACAAAGCCAAGCTCACTGCTATGTCCTGGCCGTGCAGAAAAGCCATAAATTTGGCTTATTTAGCAGATTACTCTGTATTTATTGTTACCCTGCATAAATGAAGCAACACTAAGCAGCTACACTAGAGAGGTAATACAGAACCAGAAACTGTCATAGAGAGAAGAGCTACTACTGTAACAGCGTCCATCTTCCTGCTGGGTTAAGGTGCGGTATTTCCCCAGTTAGATTTGATTCTGTCTACATTAGGCACTAAAGGTGCTTAATGCAGAAAAGGTTACCAATATAAAGGCCTTTAAATAAAATGCTTTTTTCCCTTGCCAGTTTCCTCGCCTTTTGCAGCATTTCCATTATTTTCAATACTGTTGAGGCTTTTACATATTTAAAAGCTGCAGACTTTTTATTTTAATGGAAAATTCTTTTCACAGACAGGTATTTCAATTTTGAGATTTAGTGACTGCATAGAGATGGAAGATTATAAAGATGCTTATTTTGGCAGTGTTTGGGAATGTGTACATACAGTGGGATATTTCTGGGGTACTGTGATTCCTCCACCAGGATAGTATCTTATGGTATGGGCTGAAGGAGTGCTGTGACTTACAGGAAACACAGCTTTCATATGGAGAGAGCGCATTAAAAAGCCTGCCACAGCAGAAGCCTGACACCCTGCAGGGAGCCTCAGCTCACAACCACACCTACGCTGTGCTGTGAGAGCCCCAGTGTGCAATGACTAATTAAAAAACAAAACCCAGCTTGACTGGGTTACAGTGTATGCATCATGCGATGAATTGGCATTGCAAATGGTGATTAACAAGGCAGCCGCTAGCCACTGGATGTATTCATACTGTACGCTTGACATACAGGTAGGTAATGATGCCCCAGCTCGTCATTGAGACAAGGCTGGAGTTGGGACTTGGTGTCCAATGTTGGGTTTGAGGCTCAGAGTATTTGTAGTCTAAGAAAGAAAAGAGAGGCACAAACCAGTCTAAATGGTTTGAAACATCACACTGCTGCCTGATAACTATCTTTCATGTACCAGCCATGGTTGCTGAGAAACAATGAGAAGAAGTGGCCCTGGGGAAGGCAGACTGCAGATGTTTTAGCTGGCTTTTGTGAACTATCAGCAAAGTGCTAACTTTTCTCCCTGCCTCTTGCATAACCCTGACTAGGCACACTACTATTCATTTTCAGCCACCTGCTGACAATTCAAATTAAAAATCTAGAGGAAGTGTCTGTTTCTGGTTTTGTTTGCTTGTTTGTTTTTAAATGAAACCAGATTTTTATTAGACCAAGAAATGAGCAAAAAGCAAACAAACAATAAAAGAATCCAGACAAGCTTTTTGTTCTACTAACCCTTCTTCACGTCTGAAACAAAAGCAGCAAATTTCAAATGAATTGCAGATTAACAAATCAGTTGCAATGAGTTTAGCTTTATTATTATTATTGTTTTTATTATTGCTATTATTCAGTGGTAGAGTAGGTGTCTAAGCACTTGTGAAATGATGGGTGAGTACTGGGGAGGTTAAAAACTAGGTTCTGTCCTTTACCTGCTGTGGAAGAAAGGAAAATAAGGGTACAGCCAACCTGTAGTGAGCAGGCAATGACAGTCTCAGCAAACGTAGGCAGCAGCTCACTATAGTATGTTTGTGCTCTGCACTGACCTGGGAGGGGACTCCCTTCCTTATGAACTTTGCTGGACTTAACCTGAGCAGAAGATGGGTTCAGAATCATTACTTTCTATATTGTTATAAAAGCTGCCACCATCTGACTAAAATGCTAGAAGGAAATGCATCCACCCCTTGGCTGTGTACAGAAACATGAAACTGTCTTGGCACGTGACCCCATGAGGTCAGATTATAACCAGGTGATTTATATGAGGCAGTATATAAACAAGCATAAAGAGAGGTAAAATATGCCCCTGGGCAAACAACTCAATCCGCTTGAGCCCCAGCCCTGAAATTAGAGACAAGAGCAGTGCAGCCTCCTTGAGTGTCTTTGCCCAGCTGGTGCTTCCCTGGAAGCAGTGCTCCCGCAAGGTAGCCTCTCCTCACACGGGATGGGGAAGGTGGTGGGAGCTGTGAGAAAGCAGCTCTCACAGCAGCCAGAGCAGCCGCCTGGCATAGGGCCCGTTCCCAAAAAGGGAATTAAGTACTTAAGTAGGACTTAGGTAAGCCTTAGTTGACTAAATGGAAAACTATTTTGCAGAGAATTCCTGCCCAGCTTCTGTTTTGAGCTGGAAATGCTCTATGTGTACATGTGTCTCCATTTCTGACCCTCATGCTGTTGGGCACCCAACAGTTCTGCTTTTGGCCATGCCACAAAGCACCCTAAAAGACACTAAAAGGATTAGTTTATCTTGCACCTAAGCAAAAAGAGCCAAAATGGTTCATTCCTTGGCTTCTCTTCAACCTTCTCCCAATAAACCCCCTTCTCTAACTTCTCTACCTCCTTCCTCCTTCTTGAACTCTGTGGCTGCTACCACTTCTGTTCCCAAATCTGACCACTGAAGGTGGACTTGAGACTTCTCCCCATGTCTGCGGCAATTTGTTCACACATTTTCACCCCTCAGGGGAGTTCACTGATAAGGAACTAGCGAGATAGGGAAGGGAGACCCTCCACTTCACACTGAAGCTAAATCAGTGTATGGACAAAGATTTATAAGGCCAGAAGTCAAGAAAGCACTGATATTACTCTATAGCCAAGCTGTGAGGGTTTTCATCTGGCCATGGAGAGTATGAGCTTCAGCCTCTGCACCAAAAATTCCTTATGTGTTTACACTCACTTGCTGAAGGAGAAAAGACACAAAAACTGTCTTAACATGGATGAAGAAACATCCCAAAGCATATTTTCATGACTTTGATTTTGGAAATGGTTATTTGGTTTTGACTGACACATTAGGTAAACAGATAAAGTGTGTTCACTTGTGACCAGTCTTGAGGAAAACCTCAGCCCAAAGGGTTTAAGCCTTGCAAAACCATTGGGAACAAGAGTCGTATAATGAAGAGGTCAGGAATAGGTGCTGTGAACCTATGGCAAGATACTTGCAGCACATAGATGAGTGTGAGTCTTGTGAGAAACAACTTTGCTGCCACAGCTACACATTCCAATGTTGGTGGTGTAAGCACAACTAGTTTGTGATTCACACAAGTAAGCACAACTATATCTTGTGATTCCCAGAGAGTGAGGAAGAGAACAATGGGATACTGAGCAAAATGGGGGAAAACAGATTAATGAAAGATACCCCTGTAGGAAAAAGAAATACCTCAGGGAGAAAGACAGGATGTAGCTTCTGAAAGCCCCTAAAGGCATCCTAGAATGGAAGAGTGAAGAATTAGTGGCAATGACTGCAAAACAGGACAACAGCGAGTGTTCAGCTCTTGGAAGGTCTAATGGCTTTAACATTGAGTGCTAAATTTGATTGGGGCAGGACACCACTCCTGCCCTCCCTTAGCTCAGTTCCTTCTCTTTGGTGCTGCTGAGATGTTTGCTTGTGCCAGAGGCCTACTGTGAGGGGTCACTAATGTTCCTACAACAGGTCAAAGCTGTAAATGAAAGTGGAAGCACAGCATATGAGCTTGATAAGCATAATGCAACAATAATGTCCCTTTCAGCCTTGCAGAGTAGTTCTGGCACCCAGCTTCTCAGAAACAGAAAGGACAGGCTCTCAAGCATCTGTTTAGACTTGCTCATGTAGAAAGAGCCAGAAAAGGTGTGCAGTGCAAGAACAAGGAAAGGGTTAGTGAGTGGGAAAAGCATCACAGCAGAGGCAGGTTTAAATGCTTAACTGTGCTAATGAAGTATTTGAGAGACTGAAAAGAGTTTGAAACAACAGTATTCCAGAAAGGGAGACATTAAAAAGTACTGAATGTTGCACTGCTGAAGAAACCAAACAGATTTCTGGGGAACCTTTCTCTCTTTTCCAGCAGCACTGTATATACCCTATTACTGAACACAAAAAGGTAAGTTTCAGAAACTAATCCACTTACTTACTCCTTTCTGAAAGAAGACTTTAGGGTACATAAAAGCTCCCAAACTGAAGGCTCTGCACAGCCAAGTCCCCTGCTCATCTACATAGCCCAGGGCAGAGACTGGCTGGCATGTTCTTGGGAAGATGAATGTCACATTTGCAGTGTGTTAGCTGTTCAGACACTAGCAGTGTGTGTTTTTTGTCCACTTGGAGGCCTGATCCAGAGACCTGTGAAATCACTGGCAGCTTATCCGTTAACCCGTTAACCTCAGTCAGCTTTGAATCATCTTTTGCCTTCTCTCTGCCTGCTTGGTTGTTTTTCTACTTGCTTGCATCAGTGTAGCTTACAAGGCTCATCTACACAAATCAATAGTTACTGCAAAGCCTTACCCTTGGGAAGAACAAGATTCCTGTACAAATCTCCCTCAGAAACAGTGCACTATGAGACTTCAGCTTTAATTTATCTTCCATGGCCAGATGCCAGGCAAACAGCCTAAGAGAGATAAATATGGATTTGGGTTTTCACTTGCTTAACACCGGTCTGTAAATGGCTGTTGCCCTGGCTCTGCTGTGAGTGATGACAAAGATGCAGCTGGCTCCCACGATGCACCACACTGCTTCCCCTCACCTCTGGTGCAGTCAGTTCAGCAGCTCCTGGGCACTACCTTGCCTGAGGGCTCAGCCATGCCTCTGCCTTCATCCATTCCTGGGTGCCCAAGCCCAGGGAGAGTCACCATTCACAGGGCTACCCTACCCTGACTGGTGGCTCTGTGGAGGGATGGGGAGATAAAGGCGCAGCTTTGGGAGCTGGTTTTGATTTGAGGGGTTATTTACAGCTCTGTTGGCTCAGTCTTTTTGTGAAAGAAAATAAAAAGGTGTTAATTTAGTTTTTAAAGGCAGCATATTTCACAATATGACTGACTACCAGCCTTCCTATCAGTACTCTAAACCCTGATCACTCCTAGTGCTTGAGGACTTTTTAAGTCCTGGGTAGTAGTGCCCGGCTGTATGGCTGCAAGCTGCAGCTGGTGACAAAAGTGAAGCCCCCTTTTGCAACCACTGCTTCTCTCCCTCTACCTCTGCTCTATCGTTTTGTATTCCATAACCCAGCTACAGAGGAGGATTTTGCTGGTTGACAATTGCTCAGCATAACCTGGTGCATAGCCTAGAGGGAAGACGATGTTCATGCTAGGCAGAGTACTGAGAATTCAGGAGGGACTTTTATAACCTACTGAACCACATCAGACCTAGGAAAGATCTGGAGATTACGTACTCCTTTTCAATGTTTTCTTTCCTCAACCCTGTGTGTTTTTTTTAATGCCAAGCCTGCTAGTGGCTTATGCTGGTTGAAAAGCAGTTCAAGTTTTGCCCTGTGTCAGAGTGCCAGTGAAGCGTGCGTGAGGGTTTGCTCAAGTGGCAAAGCATATCTGATCTGAAAAAAAGCAAACAGCTGAGGCCATTTGACCAAGTCATGCTCCTGTACACTTTTAATCAGTTGTGTCTGCCAAAAGAGGACTTGCACAAGCAAATCTGGCTACATGCAACAGGAACATTTTTGTGTGAATGCAAGCTGGCTTTAACTTCTTGATAATGTAGTCTCTGGAAACAGTGTTAATGTGCTTGTTATATCCCTGGCTGCTGGAATTACCTTAATACCAAGGTACTCATGGTTGGTGGTTTGGTACGTAGCTCTACATTTTGTTGACTTTGTCTGCACTAAACTTCCTTACCAGCGTGTGCTCTGATGGGGAGTCTCCTTTGGCTGTTTCAGAGGCTGGTGAGGAAAGGAGGTAATTCGTAGCACGTTAGAGTGATACACAAGTCTGAGACAATTTGATTTTCTTCCTTCTTGAAGTACCTGCTTCCTTAACTGTATTTCAGTTCACTTTTATTTTGCAGCTACAGTTTGAGCAGGGTTTTTTTTTTTTACAGTACTAAAAGTTACTTTGTCACTATAAAATCAGTTAGCTAATGCATAGTAGATGTTTCTTTAATTAAAAAAGATGTATACTACTATTATTATTCAGGCTTGTTTGCTTCTATTAATTTACTGTGGTAGACGTTCTTTCTGATTTAGAGGGAGAGGAATAGAAATCAAACCAATCAAAATCTTTTGGCTGGGGAGCTGGGGATAGTTGTCAGGTCACAGAGCATCTGAGGTGCCTATATAAGGTATAAGATGGGAAATAGTAATGAAGGTGTTATAACATGGATTTTATACACACAAACACCCACAAATGATTACTGTGGGGTATTGTACTGTTCACTTCTCAGGAAGCAGTGGGGCAGGGAGGGCAGGGGAGATCCCTTCTCTGAAGCCCAGTTTTGTTCCACTGTTGGTTTCATGAGAGTTTCTTCCCCAAGATGACTGCTGCTGGCTGCTGCCAGTGATAAGGGATGGGAGCAAAGGCAGTGCTGCTCCAAGATGGAGTGACAGATCCTGTCTTCCCATATCAGTGTGGCAGACAAGACGGGAAGTATTTCTGCAGGGAAAGGAAGCAAAGATTAATTTCCCTGGAGAGGAAAAGAGCACTAGGGGAATTTGGGATCACACGGGAAAAAGTGATGTAAGAAAAAAAAATAGGAAGCAAATCAACACAAAAAATACCCTACCACCAAAAAAAGCATCAGAAATTGGCTGTGATCCATTTCAGGAAATCACTGTAAAGCTGAGTAACGTTGTCACATACAGAAATACAAATCAGGGGAGGACACAAAAGATGACAGAGGAGCTCTGATGCAGCTTCTTCCATCTATGGCAGACTCCAAAACTAACAGCTCTGCCATGCTGACCTCACATGTGGAGATCCACTTTACACATGGGGACAATAAAAAGGCACAGTGAGAAATGGCTTTGATTGTGAGCTGAAACACAGCCTGGAGCATGCCAGACATCGCCTAGGGCTGCAGCAGGACTTTATTTCTCAGGTTAAGCCTGAAATGGCAAATTTTGCAGCTGTCCCTCTGTTGGTGTAGCCCAGGGAAGACACTGTGCCTTGCAACTACCTTCCTAGCTCCCATCTTGTGGGGTGAACTCTTCTACTATGGCATTTCAGTATGTCTGTGATAAGTATAATCCACCAGGTGTGGAAATCTGGCAGACTGCAGTGTCAGGATTTTCTCATTTCAAGGCTCTTGGACAGGGAACAACGTATTTCAGGGCAGAGCAGAGGCAGGGGCAAGAACTCTTATAAGACCCCTGTGTGGGTTGAAACTGTGAACCGGGCTGGTGCTGTAGATTAATGGTGTGGTGTATGCATATTAAGTCCAGCATACGAAAGGAGTATCAGTGCCACAGTGAATATGGGCCAGAGCTACTGTGCACAGCATGTGCATCCCAAATATGCCAAATTTACTACATATATGCTGACCACTTGTGCAGAAGCCAGTGTTTCTTGGGCATGGTAGAGCCATGGTGAGCGTGGTGTGCAGTGTCCATGTGCCCCTCACCTTGGGCCACCCCTGACCCTGACCAGGTAAGTCTGCTCTTTGCCAAGCCCGTGAGCCTTGTCCCTGCCCCACCAGCTTAAGCCCACCAGCTGGAACACTGAGGAGGGAAGGTGGAGCCTTGGCTGTCTCCATCCTCGTTGCCTCCAGAGGAGGAGGAGGAGTCAGCAGCCCTGGGGAGCTGCTCCCAGGAGCAGGCGTCCAGGTAGGCTGTGCAGGGGGATGGGATGGGGATGTGTCCCCGGTGCCGGACTGGAGAAGTCAGCTATCTCCTGGCCTAGCAATTTGTGACAGGGAAATTTATTCTGACAAAATAATGTTTTGTGCCTGGAAGTAATGGCTAAAGGGAAGTGTGCTTGAGAGGAAGAAGTGTAGTTATTTTGGGACAGATTTTTGCACACATTTTGTATCCATGGCTTATCCAGGGTGAGGTTCGGTGTGGGGAATTGAGCCTCTTCACTAAGTAGCGTGCATTTTCCTAAGAGATTTCCCATTAGAGGTTGCATGTATTTACCACGCACTGATAGTAGCGCTTGATTTTGAGTTTGCCTAAAGAGCAGTTGCATGCATGCTCCTTCTCATCCCTACCCCTCCCACCCCCCCATTTCCTCCAGTTGTTCTTTTTCAGATCACTTGAAGGTTTTTTCCTGTTTATTATCCGGACATGCTGCGCACTGTGTGTTGATTTGACTGTCACATAGGGAATCTCCTACTGGGATCATTGATGCATTCCTTTCTTTTATATATATATATACATATATATAGATGACATTGGCTCCTAGGCTATGGAAGAGAAATGTTGGTGATTAAAACAAAATTAGAATGAGCTGCAGGTGTTAATGGGAGTTGAGTTTAATTACCTTTTCCCAGAAAACCAGCAACAGTGTGATGGGTATAGTCATAAACAAAAATTCTCCGTAATTGACATAACAGGAAAAGTACTTCAGTGAGCAATTATGCTGATGTCCTGGATTGGCACATGTGTGTGCCACAAATATATCTTGTACTTCCTGCAAAATTCTTTTAAGTAGCTATAAGGAAGACATTCTTTCCCCCCCCCCCCCCTTTTTTTTTTCTTCTCCAGTGGTTCATGAAAACGAATCACTTGCTTAAGGCTCTTTTTGAGGAAAACAATGGAACAAAACAATGCTTTTTGTGCAACCTGCCAAAGCACAAAGGATGCATGGGATTTTTTTTTCTTTGTTGTTTTTGTCAGCAGGAAGTTTTGTTGTTGGAAACGACTATAACATGTACTGTCCTTGCTCTACGTAATCACTGTCTGGTCCTGCAAGCTGGGTCCTGTTACTTGCCTCATCAAACTTGCAGAGGCACCGTTCTACTTCACTCCATGGGCTTTGTTCAGTCCTGAATGTCTGCACACTTAGTCTCCATCCGGACTGATGCACAGTAAACAAACTTCAGGAATCGGGTGGTCCAATGATTGCTGGCTTTGTGCAGGTCAGGGCCCACGCCTAGAATGCTGACTTTGTGAATTGCCTCCTTTTTTTTTTTTCTTTAGACAGCTTAAAATAGTATTTTGCACTGTACAGTGCAAACAGCTTCAAAGCGTATTCAGGTGTAAATATTCCTTTCCAAAACTCAACTTTGATATGTTCAGATCTGCTTTGTCTCCCTCTAGGTTGGTTGTAGGTTTGTAACAAAGAGCCAGATCCGATTGAGTAAATCACTTGTGGAAGTTAATTGTTCACAGTGAAAGCTGGTCTGGCTCATTTTGCCTCCGTCGCAGGAAGAGACAGAGGTGGTGTGCTGGATCTGCTTTCTAAACCAAGCATTAACGCGACTTTAAATTTGATCAGATGTCTCTCTTCAGGGCATTAAAGAAAACCTGCTCAGTAATCAAAAAGAGACTCTTCTCCAGAGAAATGTAAGAAAATAATTTAATTCATTTTACAGAAATAAAGTGCTAATATAAAATTTCAACTTTGTCAAATTTCCTTTGCAGGCTATCATAAAAGAAACCTATTTCTCTGTATTTGGCAGTCACCAGAATCAAAGATGGATTTTTTTTTTTTCCTGGAAAAATGAATATAAAATTATTTGTAATGTCAGATATTGTATGATAGTAACTTCATATTCCAACCCGTTTTATTCATTGCTGCTGTGTTTAGATTATGTATGTGCCTTCTGTCCATCGACATTTTCAAATGCTTTTCAGAATGAATCATGTGTTTTGGTTTCAGTAAGTAACAACTTTCTTTTATTCTCTCCTTAGGACTGAAGCAGTGAGAATGGAAACCACAAAGATTAATATGTCCCGTGTCCCACTGGTTAACGGAGGCATTGATACTGCCATGCTCAAAACGCACAAACCCCGTGTGATGTCCAAAAGCGGTCACAGCAATGTGCGGATAGACAAAGTCGATGGCATTTACCTACTCTACCTTCAGGATTTGTGGACTACAGTTATAGACATGAAGTGGAGGTACAAACTCACCTTATTTGCTGCTACTTTTGTTATGACCTGGTTCCTCTTTGGAGTTATCTACTATGCTATTGCATTCCTTCATGGTGATTTAGAAATAAACAAGTTCACACCAAAGCATGAGCCATGTGTCAAGAATGTAGACTCTCTAACTGGGGCATTCCTCTTCTCCCTGGAGTCACAGACAACCATTGGCTATGGATTTCGTTTCATTACAGAGGAGTGTCCTCATGCCATTTTCTTACTTGTAGCCCAACTGGTCATCACCACCTTGATAGAAATCTTCATCACAGGTACCTTTCTGGCCAAAATTGCAAGACCTAAAAAAAGGGCAGAGACTATTAAATTCAGCCACTGCGCTGTCATTACTAAACACAATGGAGAACTTTGCCTGGTGATCAGAGTAGCAAATATGAGGAAGAGCCTTCTGATACAGTGTCAGCTGTCTGGGAAGCTTCTTCAGACATATGAAACCAAAGAAGGGGAAAGGATCCTGCTGAATCAAGCCAGTGTCAAGTTCAATGTTGACTCCTCTTCAGAGAGTCCATTTCTCATTTTGCCTTTAACCTTCTACCATATTTTGGATGAAAGCAGCCCTCTGAGAGATCTCACACCTCAAAATCTCAAGGATAAGGACTTTGAGCTTGTGGTGCTCCTCAATGCCACGGTGGAATCCACCAGTGCTGTCTGCCAAAGCAGAACTTCCTATATCCCTGAGGAGATCCACTGGGGCTACGAGTTCGTGCCTGTGGTTTCTCTCTCTCCAAATGGAAAGTATGTTGCAGATTTCAGTCAGTTTGAGAAGATTAGGAGAAGCACAGACTCTACTTTTTATAGTATGGACTCTGAAAAACAAAAACTAGAGGAGAAATACAGACAGGAAGATCAAAGAGAGAGGCAACTGAGAACAATGTTGTTGCAGCAGAGCAATGTTTGATTGAATAGACAAACTATTCTGATTAATCCTTCTTGCAAACTGAAAATACATACTCTCTGTGCTGTATGTCTGCTATGAAACCAGCAGTGAAGTCCTTTTCTGCAAATAGCTTTGGTGTATAGTAAACCTATCTCTTTGTTTGGTCCAGCTATAAATCAAGTATTTTGTAATTAGCCAGGATTTCTTTTTCATGATTGTGATTTAGCAAAGTTGGATTTGTATTATGTCTCTGCCTTATACCGCCACTATAAGCAGACATACCACACTTTCCCTTTGGAAAGTGAAACTGGATGCACTGTGCTGATTCCTTCAAATATTTATTTGACATGGTTTTACTGTGAACATGCATTCGCAGAGGCAGCACACAGTACTGCTAGAAGAAAATATGCTCCTTTGAAATATGTATATTTAAAATGTATATTCTTGTACCAGGTATTGCCTTCACAGGTTTTACCTGGAAAATAAGTTGATCAGAGAGACAAATGTTTGGATGTGGGAAAAGCCTGCAGGAAGTTGATAAACTCCTTAAATTTTGAAGGAGGGTGACAGAGTAGTTGTGCTGGGTGGTGAGGAAGAGAGCTTATTTTCTGTCTTGCTACCCAGAGCTTGTTTTGTGATTACTCATTCTTTTAACCTTGTTAGTGTCCGATTTATATATAATAGCAAAAAGAGAAGATGAGGGCAAGATACACAGAATCATTAAGAGTAATCAAGTAAGGTTAAAGTTGGCTTTGAGACACCTGTTTTTCATCCAATGTAAATAGTTTGTAATAGCAGCATAACAATACATTTCTACAGATTGCTTGCTTTGCTATGGACCGTATTTAATTTTGGTTAAAAGAAAGCTGTATAATGTCTGTAGACAGTATTTACTTTTTCTGGCAACCATAAAGGACAAGCATTCCTTTCATCCATTTCATTTCTGGTCAATCAAAACCATTCCATTAATAAAGGAATATAATTTGAGCAGTTTCTGATCTCTTTGTGGCATGGAAGAGGGTGTGATACGTCAGAGATAAAGAGCCAGGTGCTTAGTGTAGGCAGTTGCATCCAGCACACAACCTAGGGACTCAGCAGACCACTAAAGCAGTCAGATTGTGGATGGCAAACGAGGCAGCAGTGGTGTCCATGCAGAATACTTATTATACATATGTCAGCTTTTCTAATGTGACTTAGAAATCATTTCTGACCTTCATAACTTTTGCAGCTTTCTGAGTTCTAGAGATTTTGCTCCTCTAAAGCTCTGGCAAAGAAAAGCTGTATTAAGTACAAATTTTGGGTTTGTGGGCCATGTCTTGGTCTGAGAGCCCCCAAGGTCTGCAGTGAGGAAACGACTTATGGTGTCATTATGCTTACTGTTACTGTCCTTAGCTTCCCAGCACCATGTGGCCTAGTGAATGCAGCTCTGGAGTCTGCCTGTAATATTTTATACAATAAATGTATTTAGCTTTGTGCCTAAAGAAGCACAGAACAAATTGATCAGAGATGCCTTTGGAATCAAGAACCGATGTCCAGAAGAAGGGAAGGCAGCTATAGGGGTGATAACAAGGCGAAGAGGACCATGAGAGGCTTAAACTGGTTCATTTATATAAACGGTTAGCTCTTCCATGGGGAAAATCACAGATCCAAGGCTTTGTCTAAAGACAGAGACTTAACTTCACCCAAGAAGGTTCCCTAGCCACTGCATTGTAAAAATTTCTCCCTCACGTCCAGCCTGAATCTTCCCCCTTTTAGTCTGAAACCATTACCACTCGTCCTACTGTAACAGGTCTCACTAAAAAGTCTCTCCCTATCTTTCTCAAGGCCCTTTTTAAGAACTGAAAGGCTGCAATAAGGTCTCCCCAGGCTGAACAACCCTAACTCTTTCAGCCTTTCCTCATAGGATGGAGAACCAGAAAACAAAAATTCCATGGCCATCCCAAATCTGCCTTACCCATGAGTAGGGCCTGTCCTGCTCACATGGTGCTGGAGGGTGTGAGAGCCTTCTTGCCTGCCAGCTGCTTGTGCCGAGAGTTTCAGGACAGAGCATTTACAGCTCCAGCAGGTCAGGTTGCTACACAGCCAACAGAAGCATCTTCTCACTCCTCTCCCTACCCCACAAGTGGAAGATACCACTTTGGGTACCACTGAATTGGATGACTGAACTTGTCTCTAAGATGTACTGACTTCATAAATAAATGTAAATTTAAGTCTAAAATTTCAGGGACTAAAGAAAACAGTAGAGCCCCATGTCCCTGTGTGCACTAAGTGCATATGTCCGTTGAATCAATCCTCCATTCCAATCACTAAATCATTCAGAAGAAAAAAGCCACAGTAAATTAAAATTTACATTTTAAATTTAATGAGGAATAAGACATATTCATCTTTCTTTCAATTGTGAGCTATGAGTGAGCAGAACATTTTTTAGGGTCTTTTTAACTATTTGGACTTGTACAGCTGAATGGGAACTTATTTCGGCTCAGACTGTTTCTGAGCTATTTGCTTTGGCTTTTGGCTTCAATACATCATTGCTCTTTTTTTTCCCCCCTCTTTTTTTGATATTTTTTCCATGGAGGTAGGTGACTGAAAAAACACAATTTCACTTCTCTTGCTTCTTTGCCATGACTGAGGAAGGGAAGAAATGAACCCCAGAGACTGCAGGCTGACTGTGCCGAAGTCAGATCCACCACCCTTCACAAATGTTTCACTTCATCTTCCAAACTGATGACAATATTTGTGGAAAGCCAAGAATTTGACAGGGGAGCATAGTGGTCTCCAGAAAAATGTGGTTCTCTAATTTTCTGAATAGAGGTAGGAAGGCAAATAGCCATTAGGTCTAAAAGATACTGGGGGAGGTTTTGTAGAATGGAAAAACAGACAGAAAAAAAACCCTAATCATGCACACTCATATTCATCCATATGACTGAACATTTGCCACTTCTATAGGATGCCAGGCTAAAAAACACCCTACAACTCTCAGAGTTGCTGAGATGACTCAAAGGACTGGGAAAAGTGAACTCAAGTTCCTGGTGACTTCCAAATGTGTTTATTCAGTGTTAGTCTGATGACAGCCTGATCTTGAAAGAGAACAGGTAAGACTCTGATGACACTGTCATATCCGTGAAGGAGAGAAGCTTAAAAAAGTATAGTGTATGCTCTAGTTCTTGCTTATTCATTTCTAATACATTGTTTGGCTGTAAAACAGTCATGTCCTGGTCACTCTTACGTTGTTGGGATTACATGAATAGAGAAATGTTACCCTGACGTGCCTGCTCAGCCTTCAGCAGGCACTTTCTGCAAATATTAGACTACCATAACAGAGCCCTTTAAATGCAGAAGGTACTGGTTCAACATCCTGTACCTAAATGGCTTAAAAGAACTTTTGGGGCATTTCCAGGACATCAAATATTCCCTTGGCAGTGACCTTTGAGTTGCCCGTCCTGCATTAGCACATAATATACACAGCAAAACAGCATGATTCCACACGTAGCACAACATACATATGCTTTTTGCATCTCCTCTTAACAATAAATTCATAATGGTCACTGTGAAACTCACCATATCGCATGACTGTTATATTAATTCCTTCTTTATTATCCCTGTAAATGTTTACCCAGACAAAATTTGATATTATGACTGACTTTAGTGATAGTGAAAGGAGAAAAGTGTTTAAGGACAAGGGATTTATGGCTCTGACAGACACGTTGGAGTGAATCTTTCACAAGGCACAAAGGCTTTACCTGCCTGCTCCTCTCCTTTGCCCAAGATCAGCATTCTCAGGACCAACAGCAGAATGGAGTACTGCCTGATAGTACTGAGGCTCCTGCTGAGATTCAAAGTATGGCAACTTGGATAAAATCGAAACCAGCTCATAGAGGTGCCAAGATTCTGCAGTGTGGAGGTGCAAGACTTGTGGTTTGTTCTGCTGACTTTCATGCAGAGCAGAAGTGTCCAATGGGTACAGCAACTTAAGCTGTCTTGAGCCATCCTTACTGTATGTCTGCTCTCTCTTGGGAACATGACAGCTTCAAATAGGCTCTAAAGTGAGTCTGAGTAGCTATACATTAAAAAGGGCTGAGAAAAAGACTTAACAAAAGTCATATGGCTCTAGTACTCATTAATGGATTTTGCAGTACAAATTGTTCACCTCCCATAGACCTATTTCAACATCTTTTCCCTCCTACTGCTTATGTTAAGCATCTAATTATCTAATATGGTTAGGATCATTATTTATCTTTCCTTTGCAACAAAGATATATACTTGAATCATAAACAGAGTAAGATTTCACTTAACAGCAGTGGTTAAACAACAATTTTCAAGTTAGGGAATTGTTATTCATTCTTTACCCAATGAAACTGGTAAAATGGTCTGTGAAATGTACCCTTCACTGTGCTCCAAAATAAGAAATATCTCAAAATAAATATCAAAGTCCAAGGTCTGGAATGAATTAGGTGATTCATGTTAAATGGCCAATCTTGCTAGTTATCAGAAAAAAACAGATTGTTATTTTCAGAAAAAAAATATCATAAATGCTACCCTGATGGTAGACAAAATTTGGGAAGAACAGTATATGCAATAGTAGCCTATGGAAGATGCTCATTGTAAGAATGGATGTTGAAAGATGCTTCATTGTAAAGACAGAGACATATAGCTGCTTTCCTCTGAGAAACAAAGATTTAAATGATGTTTTTTTCTCAAAGTGTGTCCAACTGATATTTGTGTGATAGAACCACTCCAGTCTCAGTGCAATGCCATCAGGTGCCCAGGGAAGGTCAGAGTGGAGGTTAAGCATAATTCCCAATGAGATCCCCATGGTTTTCCTCCTTTCCTTTCTCCTCTGCTCTCTTCATTTTGAGAGGATCTGTCCTGTACAAGTACCCTGAAAGAGAGTGAATAACAGATGGTACCCCTACAGGTTCTGTATGAGCATTCTGTAAGAATCATTAAAAGCTGCTGACTTGGGCATATATTACGATAGTTTATGGCTGGCAAAAAAATAGGGAAAATGTTTACCAAAAGAGGGGGAAGAAAAAACTGGACAGATAAATAGCTTCTCAGAAGTGACTGACTTGGTTTCCTCTTCAAGTAAGTTGCACCTAAGTATAAGGCAAGTTATTTGGTTATTTGTTTTTTTTTTTCCACAAGATTGCCCTAAACCCATATTTTTTACTTATATCTGGGTGAATATGATAGCAGATCATTTTTCCCTTCAAACAAAGTGCTTGAAAGCTGGAAGAGACATTCAAAATTCATGTTTTAAAAACATGAATGGTTGAGTCTTCCAGCTGATATGTTGAAAAAAGTTTACTCCACTCTGAAATGTCCATTAATGGAACACTGATTGCTTTACCCTGGCAATTTTATTTATACTAACCTCACAAAGCTGGGCAATTCTTTTGTTCTGAGAGGAAATAAGCAAGCTGAATTAATTCCCTGATAGACTTCTGCAGTTCCCCACTTCTACGCAAGAAAATGAGAGTTTGTCTGCATATGGAGTTATTCCAGTGCAAACATTTAACAACTCCAAGCGACTCAGTCTGGAGTGATAGTACACGTGGACACTGAGACTGGAATGCGGGTGTCTTTCCCTGTGTTAACTTCACTAACTTTCATACCCAGTTCTGCCAGAAATAAAAAGAAATAATCACATTGCCACATGACTTGCTGCATTTTACCACACTCCTACTTTAAATTTACAGCTTCTCTTATTCCAGATGCATTTATTCACATGTGCAGACAAGCCCCAGACTGCAAGGAATGGCTCCAGTTTCGCTCATGGAAGTGGTCCTTCCCACGAATTCTTTCTGGGTGTTAATGTCACTGAAATCCAGAGGCCAAATTCTTGGCTCCATGGGTCCCCTTTCTGCAGCAGCCTGGCATTGTGAAGAGGCTGTAAAGCTGATCTAAGAAGCCAGCTGAACCTTTTCTCTGGCACAGAGAGAAGCATCATCAAGACCAGGCTATTTCCACTGGAAAATTGAGCCTTATTCTGCTCAAGAAATGAATGTGCTGTAATGAAATTTTACAACCTTCATAATAAGTCCATTATCGAGATGATTGTGACAAAACATGAAAAGGCTTTCAACTTCCAGTAGTTTCATGCTAACCCAGAAGAATTTTAGCCAGTTCTAAGCCTATTTTGTGATGATCAGTTGGTGTCAGATACAAGTTTGTTTAAACATTATATTTTACAACCATTAATTTGGCTTTTTAGCTGGAATTTGAACTTAGACTTTATTGCTAATCCACAGTCAGTGACTGAACTGGTATTTCACAAGTTCCTCTGTGGACTTTCATATTCTGAAAGTGTCTATTTTAAACCTGCAGTCTGATATCACCATCCCATTACTAAGTATCCATCTCACACCTGAATACATAACTGCTAAATAACAGTAAATCTGCCTGTTTTGCTTTTGCTTCTCTTTAGAGCAGGAGGCTCTTTAGTGCCTTATTAAAGCAGTCATTATGTTTTACTATCATTCCTATTCATAGCTGGGAAACTGGGAATCTGTGGCACAGAGCAGCAAAACAGCAAGGGTAACCCAGCAGGAGGTGTCAATACCAGGTGTCATAGTGGGAGACTTGAGTTTAATTCAGTGAGGTTGCAATTAGGTCACATTAGGCATGTAAGCATTTTTAATACATTTGATGCTACCTGAGAAGTGGTTTGTGTCAGATATTCTATTTCATTCTCTTGTCATCCAGGAGATAGTTCAAATTCAAGATTCATTATCCATCAAGATAAATGCCAGTGTTACTGGCACAATTTTTGTTCTCTTCCTCAGTTCCCTTGGTCAGCTCATGCTGCCATTCCTTCCTGTTAGGACAGACTCTCTCATTATTTTTCTGTAGAGTATGTACTTTTGCTTCCTCTCTCCTTGGCTTCCTTCTCTCATAAGTTTTTGTTGTGCTGAGATGCACAAGTGACAATCCATTTACTTCATCAGCCTGTCAATAGGAAAGGTGGATTGCTGCTGCTGAGACCTGTGGCTTCTTCTCCAGGCCCAGGATGGACAGAACACAGGTCTAACTGAGAGCCACCCAGGGGATGCATCCTGAACCTGTCTGAGGTAACCCACCAAGTCACTGGGAAGCAGAGCTTCATGTTTCATTGGACTTTCTCTGCATTTCTTAGTTACGTGGTGACTGGAGTCACTGCATTACTCACATGTACCTTCTCTACCCAGGCCGGACAGTATTTGACAAGAGCAGGCTCTGCAACTTAACACTACTAACAGGTGATTAAGATGCATGATCTTGCTCTCTGTCATCCTTCTCTTACCTAACTTCTGCCAGAAAGCTTTCTTGGGAAAATTATTTTCACAGCTAGGTTTAGAGAACAGACAGCTGGTGCAGGGCAAGAATATGTTAGTTTATAACCACATCTTTTCCAATGAAGCTTCATCTAAAATAGCTTCAATTTTCAGGCAGTTACTGAGCGATTTGAGGGGGTGATGGAATAACACGCTAGATGGAATTAAATTCCAAACAGAGGGGCTGGGCACTAAGTGGAAATGTTCTAAATGTGAAGAGACCATCTCCAAATGCAGGCTTGGGTTACAGAAATAGAGTATTGCTGCTAGGGACACATTTCTAGTCCCATTCCTGGGTCAGTATGTGTCACGACAATGAATATGTATATACATGGTGATCTGCAGTATAACTAATTCAGCTGCTGTCAAAACACCTGGTAATCCAGAGATGGTCCAAAGTCCCTTGAAGTCAAGGGCCCTTTCCATTGACTTCAAAGGACTCTAGATCCATGTTGTAGGAATGGCAAGCCCAGCTCATTGCCGGAACAAATGATGACAACTCAATGGAAACCAGAGTAATTGTTTGCTGTGCCAGCAGTGAATCTGGCCTAAAGACTTTGTTCAGCAGCGATCAGAGACTGCACAGTTTATTCAGTGGTTCAGAAGGTAAATAAATTTTCATGGCCACCAGGGTATCAGCCATGTTATGCACTCAATTACATTTTGACTGGATGAAATAGTTCTTTTCTGCAATCATTTATTTAAATGCTCTTTCTTTGTTGTTGTTGAAACAGTCACCAATTTGCTTACTCTACTTATCTAAAATGCTGCTTAATATTTGAATCTTTACTTTTCACACAGTAGCAATGTAATAAAGTTGATTGAATGATTATGAGTCTGGTTTTCATTTGCTAGAGTATTGATAGAGGAGAAATGAAATCACATGACTTGTAAAAGAGCAGAGCGGAAATAACTCTGGACATTACTAGCTCCAGTAAATGTAGCAGTAATTCTGAGCTGGCTCAGTGCTGGCCATTTTCAGTTCAGGTATTTGAATTCAGAGGAGACCTTCAAAGCATTGCATTTTGTCTTCTCTTTACTAGAAGGTCTTAGTGATAAATCCCTTGCTCAGTAATACATGCAAGCCTTGTAGACTGTACTAGAAACATTTATGATTACAAGACCACACGGACAAAAATAATAAATAAGACACAGGCAAAAATAATAAATAGGAAAGTGTTATGGAAGATGGCCTGGTATTTCTTCCCCTTGTTGATGTTTATTGAAGTCCATGATTGCTTGTTCTGCTGGATTTTTTCATATCAGCAACCTGAAAAATGAGCATTGCATGTGGATTATGGCAAATTGAATGCTCCATAGATTTCCATCCCTTTTTGGCCAGCAGAATAAATAGCCTTAATCCAGCTAGCAGATGTCAAGTGGGGTATAGCTTTTTAGGAACACATAAAACATACAGGAAAAAAACCCACAACATTACATGTTGGCAACGAGAGGCAGTGGATGTGATAAGGGCCCCAAAAGCACCAAGGAGCCTTATGTTAATATCAGTCCAGGCAGGAGGAGTTTTGTTGTAGTGCAGAAAAATTAAATTTTTGTGGATGCAAAGGAATATTGCAGTATTTCATTCTTGTTTGTCCATTTGTCCTTATAAACACCATCATGACCAATGATGAGGAAAAACACTATTAAAAATGATTATTGCACCTGCCTCCTTCTTCAGTTTGGAGATTTCTTCCCCTTCAGGGAGACAGCAGCCCTGTAAATAGTTAATCTGGCACTTGGCACCTCTAAGGGGTCTGTGGTAGAGGAAGGAACAAGTTAGTGATGGGTGGAAATCTCTGATAATGCCAAAAAGAAGGTAGCCCAATTACTTTTCGTAAATGCAATCATCAGTAAGCTGGTAACAATTTAACATCTGTATAAGGAGCTATGTTAGAGTGATTAGGTTTAATTAATACAGAGTCATTTATCAGAAAGAAATGATTCAGCAGGGTAAGTTCTCATTCATGTCTTCATGAAGGGGAAGGTACACACTCCATCATGGCTTTGTATCATTTCCTCTGCTTCCCATTGTTTGCGCAGTAGCAAGGGCTTGATTGTGTCCTATGTATTGCACTGCCTGGAACTGAGCTCGTTGGAAAATCAGAATGCTAATGCTTATCTTTCAAAAATAAAAAATGTTTTCAGCCTATTAAGAGTTTTCATAATTGCTTTTGTAGTAATGTCAGTCTATCCTGGAAAGGTTTTACATCTGGGAGGTTTGTAATTTAGGGTAAAACCTGTCTCACATTTCACCTATGCACTGAACCATGTCATCAACATTCCCGTCACCCGTGAGGTAGGAACCTACATGGATAATCTACTATGAAGTAGGTTTTGTGTGATGGTCACTTCTTCACCAGCATAAAGCACAGGATGAAATGGCTGAGGGTGGTTCTGACATTGTACTGAAAGTCATATGTAATTTAAAGCATGGTAGTAAAGGTGGACACTGACTCCCCCTGAATATAGGTCAGGATAGCAGTGACATAATCCTTCCTGCAGTCTTCTGCTGGTTGACATCATATGGCAAGCATCATATGGCTTGTAGGGCTTGTGACATAAGCCCTAAAAGCACTTTTTGGCCAGAGTGACCTGCTGGCTAGGTGCATATGTAGGCTTTTGTTTCTGGACCCTCCATTTCTCAACCCTGTGATGACATTAAGCAGCCAGCTCAAGCCTGTGCATTTTCAACCTCAGTCAGTTCTCCGCTAGTCATTATTTTGCTCCAAGGGCAAGCATTAGATCACACGGGCTTTGACAACAGCAGTAATCAGGTTTTGGGATAAATGCAGCTCTCACAAGCCTTTCTAACCGCAGGTTGATGAGACTACTGAAGTCTCATCTGGTTAAGAAAGGCCCCCCGAGCGTAGAGGGGCGTTGGGAAATATTTTTCGTGCCTGTGACGAGTCAGTTGGAATTTCTAATCTGCAGCTTCCTCACAGCTGCAGGCACCCCTCCAAAATGGGTCTGTCTTGAGGTATTTATAACGTGTCTGTCACCAGGGTAGCCAAGCACCACATGGAAACCCGTCAACCAGGTTTGCAGCTGATGCAGCTCATCATCGTTTTGTCTCTCTCCCAGGTTACCCCCTGGCACACTTCCCATGGCATTTGCTCCAAAAGAAAGCTCCCTCGTGGGAACAGAGGGCAAGGCTGGCACATGTTTCCCTGCAGTGTGGCATCCCCTCCACAGAAAAGGCTTTTAGACAGGGCTTTAATTTTTCTGTTCAAGACTTTGGGCTAGCATACAACAGACTTCAGGTGCTACAATTAACAGCCACATGTAAAGCACTGCACTTGGTCCCACAAAGCCATGCACTGTTTTCCTCTCTAATCTCCTTTCCAACTGATTCTGAGAGTACTTCAACCTGAACTATCTAACAGCCTGATCAGCCGTTTCCTTTCCATTTTGTCTGCAGTTTTCATCCCTTCCTTGTGTTCTTCCCGATATTTACTCATAAGAGAGTAATCTTATCTGAAAGACGAAGTTTTTGCTCTTCAAAGTAAATATGCAGCTTGGACTGCTAGTAAATTATCTGCAAAGTAGCTGATAAAGGAAAATCACTCCCAAGCAATTCTGGTCTGATCCAGCTCTGTAGCCAAGGTAAAGACCTGGGACTCCAGAAAGCAGCCAAGGAATTCAAACATTTATGCTGCCTAACTGGAATATATGTCTGAAACTGTTGTTAGGCAAACTCACCCAGTGTTTCCCAAATCAACTGCACCACTGGGTTTCCTACACACTTGCATGTCTGAAGTTCAACAGTTTTGAAAGTATATTCAGGAAAAAACTCTTGAAGTGGCATTTAGGTTACAAACAGCTGAGAATTCACAGGCTAGCAGGCATTCCTGGGCAATGAGGCAACCCTGTGCCCACTCAACCAGTAACTTAGACCACCTTGTAGGGTTCAAGTACCTGCTGAGTTTCAGTAGACGGGTAAGCCTTTTACGTAAGCCCTCTAAACAAGGCATAGTTTTTACCTACTTTGAACAGTTTGATCCACTTTGGTGGATGTTCACAGGGCAAATTCTCCTAGAGGTGGGCAATCCAAAGGATGGAAATCTCAGACAGAAATTGCTAATATTCCCTTTCTTTTTTCCTATTAAGGTTTCAAAGCTGGAGAAAACAGGTCTGCAGTGGGCTAGAAGCAGGCCCTAGTGCTCCTTGCCAGCTGTAGCCCCTGCACATTTCCTGAACATTATAGTTACAGAAGTTTACAGACACACAGCCAGATTCTGCCATTGATTTTTCCATGTTTTCCCCAAAGAGCTGCCTTATTTACTTCCAAGGTATTACCCACAAAGCAAACAACTGCTTCCACTCATCTGGCCCTCAATAGCCATATTACGTACTTGCTGCCCACATGCTGCTCCAAAGAGACTATCACAAACCATGGAAAATTCAAAAATTTGCCTTTGGAATTCCTGCGTGTTTTGAACAGGGGAAGGGGCTGTGTCTGCATCCAGATTAAGTTTAGATTTGGTTTGTGGCTCAAAGCTGACCCAGGGCTAGAGTTTATATTCATAATTGAGGAGTGGAAAATTTATGGATTTGTCTGATGAAGATTCTTACCAAAACAGCTGCTGTCACTGAATTTGGAGCACACATGAAGCAGAGCATACAGAATATCTCCTCAGCATTCACTCATTTCCATGCTATAACTAAATGATCTTTTAGTCAACCCCTAAGGCCAGACTACATGAGCCTTACGGTCTTCTAATTCTTATGGTGAACTGTGTCCACTGAAGCAGGTTTGCTTGTGGTTTTCAAAGCCCTGGATACTCAAAAGATATTGTGACTTTTAGCCTCCATGTGATACCTATACTATGTTTAGGGCTGGGCTTTGTCCTAACCTGGCTGGAGGGAGTGCACTTCCACTGCTGTAGCTTATAGAAGTGAGCATGCTTGCTGCACTGTCCAGAGCACTGAGATTAGCCCAAGAGACTTGTGCGAGCTGGCATATTTGTACCATTGAGATGCATTGCTGCTTACTCTTTGAACTTGATTCTGCAGTAGCAGGGCTAAATGGAGGATGTTTATCATTAGAGCTCTTTATGTACTGCTGAGAGATCTCCTTTCCCAACATCTTACAACACTACATCCAACAACACACTCAATCTGGGGTCTTCAAAACTACTGAGGGTCTTAGCTTCTAGAGGAAACATACTTCCTGTCAGGAGCAACACAGCAAGTCTGCAGACCTGCATAGCCAGATGAAAGATGTATCAGGTCCTCTCAGCTGATGTGCTCCAGCATCGCTAGAAACAAATCTGTTTGCTCTTTTATCAGTGCAGCACACAGCAACAGTTTTCCATTCATTCCATTCTTGATCCAAAAGGGAAAAAAGCCAAACCTTTCACTTTTCCACTGTTGTTAAAGCACAAGCGTTTTATTTGGAGACTCTGAGAACATAATTGTTTAAAGTCTTAAATGAGATTTCTGTGCTGCCAAAGATAATCCATTCAGAAACCACAAATCAGGCCACTAGACATCTTAAGACTGGCATAAACACCATGAGACCTTAAAAAACAAGAAATGGGTTCTTTCTTTCTATCTATATGTGTCCCTCTTTCTTTCTCTCTTCCTCTCTCTTTTTCTCCTCTCCCCATTTTTCCCTAGTTCTCCACCTTTCCCTCTTCCTCTAGGATATTTCAAAGCTTTTCTCTGGACCATTTTAAGTAGAGAAACTTGGTTTTCAGTGGAAGCTGAGACTCAGCTGTAACCACCCGAGTCTAGGACATGAAATTTTCAGAAAAAATCTCCAAAACTGGGAGACTTTTAGTGCCACTACAAGAACCTGCTACATTGACCTGTCATAGGAGCTCTACATTGCCAAGAGAACTAGCAAAGTTTCCACTGGCAAAGAAGCGCAGCTGCGTGTTGTTTATGTCAGTTTTTTTAGTTCATATCCTGTGACAGCAACATCATGGCTACTTTTATTACTATTTATTGTCTACATTAGAGCAACACCGACAGACTCTGACCAAACTTAGGGTACTGCACATGCTATGAAAAGCAGCCATTAAACTCAGAAGCTACATTCTTAAAGGCCAAGACGAACAAAGAGAGGAAGAAATGTGAGATTGTCTCCCCCTCTCCCCTTCGCAGACATTGTGCAGCACAATGATGCGGAGTGACTTTCACATGCTATCATCTCAGGAAGTCCATGGCAGAGCTCAAAACTGAACCTAGATGCTTATATCAAGGGGTCTGCCGTATTTGCAAAGCCTTCCTTTTAACTAAAAGCCAAAGAAATGAGAGCAGTAACACTCAGCAGCCTGAGGTGACCTGCCACCAGTTAAGCTGTCATCAGGCTCTGCTCTGCCCTCCACCCCCAGCCGCCACTGCCTGTGCAGGGGAGATACCCAGGTTGGTCAGAGCTCCTGTTGGGGAAAGGGGGTGTCCCTGGGCACCAAAGGGCATGGCTCTTGCAGCAGACACCATGACAAGTGAACTGTGACCTGAGGGTGACTTGAGGACTTGTCCTGATACACAGCATGGGGAGGCACCACTGGTGTCAATGCACAGCATGAACTGCAGTGCTCAGTCACCCCCATCCTCCCAAGGGCTCCCTGCACCATCCAGCGTGATGGTTGGCTGATGGCTCTCAGGTGGTTTGTTTTGGTCTAAGAGGAAAGAAAAACATGAATAACTTCACTTACTGTAGCATGACGAGAACAAAGGAACAAAGTACACGATTCGTGAAAGTCAACACATTACAGAGAAATAGAGCTGGCAGGACTATTACTTTGATTAAAAAAATGTAATGGTTTGCCAGTAAGCTCCCTGTATTTTAAGGAATCCATCTGACCTTATCACAACACAGGCTGGGGGTGCTGATTTGCCTTTCGCATACTTGGAGAACTATCTAATGTAAATATGTTTTATGACTTCCAACTGTATATTATTAGGTAATAAACATAATGACTTTATGAAGGTTATTAAAAGAAACTGTATAAACTGTGTAAGGATCCAGGAATAGATATTGTATGTTTTAATTTCAATGAGTCTGTGGGAAACAAACAGGGAAGTAACCCACCAGTTTTCTGGATAAGGTGATTTAAGGTTATATAAAAAGATAACCAGCAGTGCTCTCGAGTTGCGAGGTCTTGTCTCCAGTGCATTGAAAACTATATATTGGTGGAGCTTACGATCAAAAGGAGATTATAGAAATAAAAACTCTTTCTGGTGAACATGCAAGCAACAGGTTTGCTTTTGCAAAGGAAGAGGAAGGGATGGGCCTCCCACAGGAGAAGGGACCAGTCAAACCTCAGGAAGGGGCTAGAGTCAGGCTTTCTCTTTTTCATTTTCTCTGAAGTGGATTTGGTTTAAGTAAAAGTCACTGTCTCTGCTGGTTGTGCCTGCTGCTGAAGAGCATTGTCACTGCCCTGGTGGGTCTGAAGTTAGAGCAGCTGACATAAACAAGCCCAGCTGGCTGGGGTGATGTGGGCAATGCAGAAAGTGCTTTGAACTGCAGCTGGCAGTGCCTGAGGACCAGGGGGACCTGGGGGCACTGGGGAGGCCTGGGAGACGTCTTCCCCCAGCACACAGAAGCCTGGGTTTTAGGGTGTGGGATGGGGATTCAGAGAACATGTGAGTATCTCTGGGTCAGAGAGTTTTCCTTTGCTAATGCTGGCAGTGGTCGGGCTGTATACTGAAAAATAGTCCTCTAAGAGGTGCATCTCATGGGCCAAAGTGTGCTTGCTCCCTGTTGCCCTGAGTCCTGACTTGGACGTGCCCTTGCCACAGCAGCTCTGGGTCTATGCTGCTCCCTGTCAACTTGGCAGCCCCAGCTGGGCCTTGGCAGCCACACAGCTTTACCTGCTGTCCCTCTCACCACCATCCCAGGCATGAGCTGCTGCCATCACTGGTCACGCAGCTCCATGTCTTGAAAGAAGAGAGGTTTGCTGTTTACTTTGGAAGGCATTTACACCCCTTTTGTTATTGCAGATCACACACAAGGGACAAGTCTTTGTCAGTTTTTCTCTGATCCCTACTCAGTTATTTTTCCAGGGCTGATACCAATCTTGCTGGCTGTAAATGCAGGTACCCTTTCCTTCCTGCTCTTCGCTCTCCTTTCCCGTGGTTACTCAAGTAAAATAAATTATTTACAACAGACTTTGTCTTTGCAGTATTGTTCAATTTAGTAAAAGGGCTCTTGCTTAAAGGCCAAATCATGCTGCTCTATGGACATCCTCCCTGGACTTTGATAGGAGCTACACCAACGTAACCTGTTTTTACTGTGTAAATGGGCAGATACTTCAAAAGCCTGTTTTGTTTCTCCTAGAAAGCCTCTGTAGGAGTCAGCATAGGGCAGCTGATAGCAACACATTTTGTATGCACACATGAAGAAAAAGGTCTCTGATCCAGGGCACCCTGAGCCTTGTCTGAAATGCACATAGCTCATGGGTGAGCTGGCCATTGACTGTGCTGGGCAGTAGTTCAGCCCCATACAAGGCTGTAATGCACAGGCTGCTTTCATGGGCTTTTTTTTTAGCTGTGCTGAAGGTATCAATGCACCTTCAGTTTGAAGACTGGGTGCGGATCACACACTATCCCAGCCTGAGCTTAGGGGTCACCAAATCTGTGTTGTTTCATGGGTTTCAAAGACTGGGATGGCCCAGGAAAAAACGAAACACAAGTGTATCTATCTGCAACAATGTGATGATGCATCCTAGGCCTTCAGTATCACAGGGCCTTTGTCATTCTAGTTCCCTATTTAACAGGAGGGTAATTACACCCCATACACTTACCCTTACCTTTTCTGTCCTCACAGAGCGTTGACATTTCCCAGAGGGGAATTTGACCATCAAAGGATGCCATATCGCTGTCTTTTTTTTAACATTTACATTTTATTTAACAGGTCTTTGAGGTGTCCCAGTGATGGGTAAGCATTGCTGTTCTTCAGACCAGATGGGCATGTATTACCAGGGAAAAGCACAGTTTTTGACTCAGAGCCAAAGTAGAGGATGAAGGCATTGTTGTTTGGCCAAGGACAGCAGTTAGAAGAGTTTGCAGCTCTACTGCAGCTGCTGAGGGATCTGCTGCAGACCTGCAGCAGAACCGTTTATCCCACAGCCTGGATCCTCCACATGTGTTAAGTAATGCATGATGGTACAATTAAACAACACTTCTGTTCAAACCCCGATGTCTAGGAACTGATAGTCTTTTCTGACATAGCCATTTGCATTCACTCATCTTCCTCACTTACTGTGTAGCCCATAGCAAAACCATGAGGCTGTCAGCCCATGGAAACAGTAACTGCAAGAGAAAGCTGTGGCTTCTCTGCTTTGCAATACCGGCTGCCACAGACATGCCGAAGGCCCGAGCCCAGCAAGTTTTGAGGTGGAGAAGGACCTCACCGCTGCCAGTAAGTTCCTCCTATGAATTTAATATTCCTCTGTCCAGGAGAAAAGGTTGCTTTGGAAGTGGTCCTGGACCATGAAATCATCTACCCACAGAAACCGTGGGCTATCTCAGCCCTTGTCACCCTCTAATACACACATACAGAGGAATAAGGATATTAAAAAAAAAGTGCATCCTAAAAATCCTGAAAGCACTAAATCAAAACACAAGGTTGCACACGTAATTTTTCCTCTGGGAAAAGAAAACCAAACCACATGCACCGTATACTAATCATGTGATATAATGTATTGCTGAAATCATGCAAAGCTTCTGGGAAGATAAAAGCAGCATCATTTAAAATAACCCAACACAAACTACAGGTAGTAGAACAGCCTGAGCATCACTGTTGACTAAATTCAGAGAGCCATTTCTATTAAACTGAAGTAGGGGATGGGTGAGATGAAGAGAGGTATTTCTGATGGTTTTATGTTGTTTGTTTTCTTTTCTCCAGAGTGTAATCAAACCTTCAGTCAACAGGAAAAGCTAAATAAGAGGGCTGCAGAGGGCATGGATGAGAAGCAAGTCTCACATATACACAAACACACACACACAGAAAAGCATGTGGTCTTTGAAACAGAGGATAAAATAAAAAATCCCATGGGGCTCATGGACCCCCTGAGGCTCAGTGTAGCGTGGGCACCGGCAGGATGGTGGGCTCAGGGTTGATAGCTTCCTGCTCCACCAAGGCAACAGGATGAGAGTCCTAGCACAGCCCTGTGCATGCCCTGTGTTCAAATAATGTCACTGCTGCGGGCGCTGAGCCCTCCCATTTCCTTCGTTGAATAAACACCTCTGCTTCCTCTTGATTCTCTCAACAGATATTTGGCGACCAAGCTTCTTGATTTCCTTATAAGAGATGAAGAAAAGTCTAGGTTTTTCCCAGTTGCGCAAATCGCCCCAATTATAACCTTGGCATGTATCAATAAATGATGTCCTCTTTCATCAGTGAAACCTTTGCACAAGCCTTTCCTGCCTTCTGAGCTGGCAGGAAAGACACTGTTGCACTTACCTTTGCTCAAGATAGGGCAAAACCAGCTACAGCCCAATGCAGCCTCATCAGTGACTAAATGTAAGCAGCAGGAGGACAGTTCTCAGCATTTATGCCATTCAAAGCCTTGATGGCTCAAGAACAATTTGTTGCTGCCCACCTTCAGTCACCTCTGCTCCCTTCTCCAAAAGGGTTGGACAGCAGAGACATAGCCAATGCCTGTGCCATACCAAAAGTGGAGAGCCATGCCAGTAAAGCTGCTTACACACTACAGGGCAAGTCTGATTATTCTTATGAAGGTAGGCAAGAAAATGGTGGCAATCTGCTAGTAGAAACCATTATAACTCAACAGCACCTCTCTTCACTTCATTTTAGCAGATTGTGCAGTCCTTGTGCAAGGAAATAGTTCAGCGTCCCATTTCCCTCTCTTTTCAGGCAGTGACAGACATGTCAGCTCTCTAACCATTTCTCTGTTTTCAGTGTGCTCACCGTTGGTATAGGACCCAACCTTCAGGGATGTGACTCTGCTATGACAGCAGTGTACTGGGTCAGGCACCTGTGGTTTTCTTTTTGGCTCCTCACCGTGCTGCAGAGTGAGAGAAATACTCCACTTTATGAATAGCAAGAACAGGATGCTGTGCAGTTTTTAGCCTTTTGTGTATTGAATCCATGCTCTGCACAATGACATGTTTCAGAGCTAGCAGTTCCTCAGGAGGAAAGCACACTGGAGGAAGCATTTCCTGCTGAGGGCAGTTGACAGCTGGTGTTGAAAAAGGGCTTCTCAAGTGATGGAGAGGAGGCTATTCTGGGAAAGTTTTGGTAACATTATTTTACTCTTCTTGTCAACAACATCAGTGGTTACCAAAACACAAGTACACTGGCAGATCAAAGGGAAAATACGATCATAGCCAATGGCCTCAGGTCAGTATGTCTGTCCCACCACGCAAACACAAGTATCTCTAAGCAGCTCTTGTCATCCTCAGATGGGGCCAGCTGTCTCTTACCTGACAATCATGTTTTCTGGGCAAGGATGGAGATTATGAGTACAGAGATGTCACAAATCCTCATGGATATAACGGCATGCATGGACTATGTCTCTGAAGAGCTGTGATAGCAGTGACAATGCAGAAGAAAGTGTAGGGAGTGAAGCCAGTGTTCAGTCAAGTATTAACCAAACAGGGATTTCATGGGCAATATTTTCTGCAGTAAGACAAGTGGGAATATAAGGGTTAAGATGAGGATGATTCTGGTGAAGTTCTCTTTCAGCAGTAGTGGGCGTCTGAGATAAAGAAACAAAGTAGGGGGCAAGGAAACTCAGCTGCTGAGCTCTGAGGCCAGCAGAATTGCAGCAGCCATGGTCACAAGGGCCAGTTAGCCGGGAAGTCTGACAGACGTAAAAAGAAATATTAATTTCTTAATACCGGTAGTAAAATGTTTCATTACACTGAGAAAACAAAAAAAAAAAGAATGCATCTAGTGCAATTACATGTTTCTAGCCAGTCACTACCTCCACAAATCCCATGGCACAGATTAGCTGGGCAGGTTTATGGAGAAGAAACTTGAAATAAAGTTGGTATAAAAAAAAAAAATAGATCAGTTTGGGCATTCATACAGTTTCCATGGATGGGACTAGATGAAGCCATTTTTAACAAAATGGCTTAAATCAGAGAAACACTTATTTTAATTGACCAAATGTTTTGGTGAATTCCCATCAAATTTGTTGAAATAATGCAACCAGGAAGGACTGAGAAGACAATGAATAATAAAATATTCAAGATTCAAAAAAAGAAATATTTGATTTTCCACTTTGAAACTGAGTGTAGCTTTCCAAAATAAAACTCAGTGTAAATATATCTTTAAGATTGAGGCAGGTGGACAAGTGTTTCTCTCTGAAGTAATTTATTTGCTGTTTGGGGCAGCTTTACTGGAGATGCAAAAGGAGGTTGCAGAGCTCCTGCTCAAACCGCTTGGCATGTCACGCACCACATACTACTGGACAGCTGCACAGTCTTCTTTTGTCCATTCCTCCCCTGGCATCGTGACTGTCATCACTTCTCATAGCTCCAGCTGACACAATGAACTTGATAACACAGATGAGTTTGTCCTTTGTGCTGCTGCTTGCTCTCATTCATGACTACTCCAGTACGTCCCTCATGTTGGACTACCATTTCCCATGTACATCATTTCCCCATAGCGCTACCGCTGAAGAAAGGCTGGTTGTCTTTTCTCCTTGTCTTCATAACGCCTCCTTTATTATGAAAGGACTGTGCAGCTTTGGAGGAAATAAAAAAAAGAGGCAGCAAGCTGAATGTTTACTTAATTGATGGTCAAGAGTTGGCTCCTGTGGAAATGTTGGCTGAAGGCAATGCTGTAAAGTGCACTCCCTCCTGCAGGTGTGCCAGAAAACCAAGGGGCAGGTGGTAGTTCTTGAACAATAGTCAATTACACTTTTTAGGCAAATATTTGCTCATGTGTCCAGACAATAATGTCTTGTGGAAATGTGTTTGCACAATGTCCTTGACAAAGGCTTGTCTGTTAACCTGGACACAATTGGGTACAGCTCTGGAACAGTATTTAACACAGGAGCTTCTCAGTTCAAGCAACAACAAAACATCATGAATCCAACTCTGAACAAAACATTCACCCCAAATTACCTTCATGTGGTGGGGAGAAAAAAAAAACTCTTGAAGAGGATTTGCTTTTAAGCTATAAAAGCAACCAACGCAAATGTGTGTGCTGGGATCTGTGACTCAGTTCCCATAATGTCAGTGCTCTTCCAGTATAGCCTTGGCCAAGTCACTCAGGAATGGAGTTTCAAGAGCCCCTGCAGGGTGCCTACGTTGTTCTGTGCCGTGCCATGCTGTCACAAATGACCTTTGCCAGTGCTCAGTGCTGCTGGGGCCCAGTGGTTGTCTCAACATGACACTACCTCCAAGCTCACACACTGAGACCCCGGTGAGTAGCTGGATCTGCTTGGCACCATGATGACCACATGCACACAGCTTCCACCTGCCACATATCCAGGCAGTGGATGAGTCTGCCTGAGAGCTATGGAGGATCATCCTTGTTCTTCCTTAACTTAGACATGGGTGAACACTCTGAAGGAGGAGCCCCATCACACCTCTGCAGCATCCTCCACTGCGGAGACAGTGCCACATATTCCAGACCTCTCCTGGGGAAGGCAGGGACAACAGAGACCCATTTTAAGCCCACAAAGGGAGTTTTGGGTGGCATACGGTTTATGACAGTGTGCTAGTACTTACAGGAATAAGAAAATAATAATTTAGCCCAACTGTACCCAAACTTGGAGTGGGGACTGCAGACGAGGGGTTGTGGACTGTAGCTGGACAAAGTTCATCTGAACTTTCTATATTTCTCTCTGGTTTTGGGGTCACACAAAATGAATTGTCTGTAATGGGGATGAGAGCCAGAGGCATTTGGGAATTGTTAGTTTAGCCCTTTGGGTTGTAAATAATCATTCACAAGCTGCTCCTCTTCTCCTCCTGTGAATTCCTTAATGCGTACCAGTGTTTTCTGAATGTTTTGGCTGAAAACGTTCCAGGCTCTGCTTTGCACACCACATGTTCACCTCATCTTAATGGTGATTCAGTATCCACGAGGTGTGTGAGTCACCTCAGGGATGTGGGATTGTTTCTTATTCCCTGACTGACGTGTGGGCACTTCTACAGGAGAGAACATAATATTTGCTATAGACAGTAAACAAATAAAGGAACTAAAGGGCAACAGACAGAAGTGGCTGAAGGTTTGGCAGAAACACACATTTGTGCTAAAACCGGTGAAAGTGACAGAATTCCTGTAGTTCTTCCTGGATATTAATGAAAAATTAAGACCTTTTTTCCCTAGTGTCAAATTCATTGTGGGACTTCTCCTAATGAAGGATATCAGGCAAGATAAGAAACTGGTGCTTGCTGATCTCAAAACTGAACCCAGGAGTTACGGCAAACTACACTTGCCTTGTTTGTACATAAGAAAATATTCTTGAGCCAATTGTTTAGGTTTTGTCCCTCTTGACAAATGATAAAAATTCTCAAATTCCTGCTGTAGCATTCCTAACAGTGACATCATACTCAGAACCATTTTATTGTGATGGTTATCGTATACCTCTTTCCCTCACAAAACTTATTATTTTCCTTTATTATTTCAATGCCTACTTTTCTGTAGGTTTTAAATGCTTATGCTTTGAAAACCTCTTTCATGTGTTAAAAGAAATATCATTCTTCTGGGAAGCTAAGCTCAGGTTTTCATCTCAAGGACCACAGAAAGAGGGACTTACTTAAGGAACAAAAGTTATGATAGATTGTGCTGAAAGCCTCAGTTATTATAATGAATTACGTTTTCTTCCTTTTCAGTTCTTCATGAGATATAAAGCAATGCCTCAACTGGAGGCATCATTTGCTTTCTTATGATGCCCCAGTTTTGACCACTAAGGCATGTAATCGATGAAAGGTCTAATAAGTAGGTAAGTATCAAACACCAGAACAGGTCTAAATTGCATTCAGAATATTTATTGGGGTAATGGGAGGGTGACCAAAACCACTCAAGTGTCTCAAGACCAAAGAGTTCAGCACAGATCAGTCAGATTTCATGCTCCTAATCCATGGTGTCACAAAGGAAATCCAACCAGAAGTAGTTGCTCTGCCCCCCAGTATGCTGCTGGTACATGTGCTGATACAAAGCAAATCACCTCTTCAGAAAAGGGGAAAAAAATTGCATCTTGAACAACCTTACTCAATGGTTTCTGAAGAAGTAACTAAAATATATCTTCTGTTAATAACCACTCTCCAGAAAACATATTTAACAGCATGATCTAAAAATTCAGGGCATATACAAAGGGAAAAAATATTCATTCCTCTGGGCCAAAAGCTGCTTTCAGTTACACCCAAGAAACCACATTAAAGCCTCCTGCCTTCGAGGTGCCAAGCCATCCTCAAAGCACTGAACCCCATTTGCTGCCGTTGACATCAGCGAGCGCTGCAGGCACCCACGGCTCCCTGTGGCAGCTCAGCACTTGCCAGATGAAGTGCAGATGCCCTGGTACAGCCACGCACACACACACACGTGCTGACTTCTGCACCCATGGCCAGCCCTGCCAGTGCTGGTATGAGCTGGACTTGTGCTTACAGGCTGCAGAGAAACAGTCCCTGCAGCAGAGCTAGACTCGATTCAGGGCCTGTTTGGCTCCTGTCATCTTGGGGATGATTAATTTCAGCAATTAGCTTTGCTTTTTCTGTCATTTCTGGGCAATGATGCTCTAAAAGAAAGTGTGCGGAAAAGAAGTGGAACTGGAGTCGGAGTGGGCTGGCACAGCTGCAAGTAGCTGAGCACCTCTCTGTGTCCTGACCCAAAACCACGCGGCTCCTTCAGACCCTGGGGCCTCTTGAGTAGAGGCTGACAAACATGCAAAGTCCTGCCAAGCCTCAGGACTGGCCTGGAATGTGTTGCTAACAGGGTCTCCAGCAAAGAGGGCATTGCTCTAACCCACCACACCATCTAGTGTCAGGACATTTTAAAGCACCCAGGTCCCCCATGCCCATCCATGGTGCTCCAAAGCATTCTTTTTACAAGGGCGTGCAGTGATAGGACAAGGGGGAATGGCTTTAAACTGGAAGAGGGTAGATTTAGATTAGATACTAGGAATAAGTTCTTCACCGTGAGGGTGGTGGGGCGCTGGGACAGGTTGCCTAAAGAAGCTGTGGATGCCCTATTCCTGGAAATGGCCAGGTTGGACAGGGCTTTAAGCAAGCCTGTGTAGTGGAAGGTGCTCCTGCCTGTTACAGGGGGATTGGAACTAGATGAGCTTTAGGGTCCCTTCCAACCCGAACTGTTCTATGATTATGATTCTGTGATTCTATGATCCTAGATGTATACTCTTTACACAGTGCATTTCCACAATAAGGGCTGCTTTGTAGTCTTTTTGCTGTTGTTGCTATTGGTTTTTGTTTGTTTTTTTTTTTCTGAGGTCTCCTGAGTTTATGAAAGGCAGCAAACTGCTGCCCTCCAGAAGGGCTATGGGTGAATCCAGGTCAGAGCAGTCCTCTTCTGTGAGGCTGCCACTTCACTATTTCATGCATAGTTGTGCTGTAAAGGTGCATGACAATTTGTAAACCACTGAACAGAACACATCGCCCTGCTCGAAGACATGAGGAGCAAAATTGTACTGCTAAGCACAACAGAAAGAGTGGGCAACGCAATAAGTGGGACATACAGATTATACTTTTGCACTGTTTAAATAGGGTAATGCTCGGGGATAGCAACATGCTCAACAGACACTTCCAAGCTTATGTACTTAGAAGAACATCTGCATTGCAAGATGTGGGGTCTTCAGCTCTGGGTAAGCACAGTCTTCAGACTGCCTTTCACATTTGTGCTTTTAATCTTGCTTTAGTGACAGTAACATGCAGAGTTAAAAAGCATCTTTCTGGCTGCTAGCAATGGGAATGACTGTATGTTAACTTCAGGTCCAGTAAAATCAGAAGCACATGGGAATCAGACATCTATCTTTCAGGAGACACCTGCATTTGTAAAGTAAAAGACCTTCTTGCAAGAAATGTGGATGCTGAACTTGTAATGCTAACGAATGCTATTTGCTTGGGAAATTGTGGGACCCAACAGTCCCTGAGGCTGATGAGCTACGCCGGAAGGTGAGTCGCTTTGACAAGGCACTCTCTTCATTCTGAAAAGCACTACGGAAGCACTTTCAGCCTTGGAGTTCTCTCTTTAGAAAACCTTCATCTGCACACTTTAACTTCCTTTCATTTGTAGAGCTATGATCCTATAATTTTTTTAAATGAAAATAAAAATTCCAGCTATTCAGGTGATAGCCCTATTAGAGATGTTAACGAATACAAAAAGGCCATTATCTTGGAATGGGGATTGTATTTCAGGAAAAAAAAACAATTTGTTCACTGACAGATAAAAAGCTTTCTTCAACATGATATAAAAACTGCACGGAAAAACAATCTCAACAAAAGTTATTTTCATTAGTTTTATTCTTTTAATCATGAAAATATTTCTATAATTATCATTATGTAGAAACATTTGCACTCAAAAAAATCTTAAAATGTGGCCTAAATTACCAGACAGATTCTCTATTCATAGCTTTATGGGCTGTGTTGCATCAAATGAAAAAATAATTAACTTCTCAGTAAAAATCCTAATGATGTCAATTTTGCTACAGCAGATAATGTCAGCATATAAGAAGATTAATTCCAGTATTGCATATTTGTTTTTTTCATTGCTTTAGAAATAAATCAGAGGATGTATGGAGTGGGGAGAGTATTTTCATCCTACCAAAAGACATCCCCTCCTGCTACATACTCTCAGCCCAGGTGGAAACCAGTTGCCCATAAGCTAGAGTCCCATCAGGGTCTGTCCTGGGGAGGTAGTGTCTCCATGCTGTGGAGGGGCCATCCCTTGGCTAGCGGGAGCAAGGAGTGGATACTGTAGTGAAAGGTCCTGCTGGCATTTTTCACAGATGTAAAAGTGCTCAAGGTGCCGAGCGATTCACTTTTGGTGAATCCTAGTGCCATCTTTTGGGGGAAATAGGAATATACCTTGACCAGCGAATATGCCCTGACACACTTGAGCAGCTTTGGTTGTTCTGCTGCTGGCACCTGGCTCCCAGGGGAGCAGAAGGTCACTGGGGCTGATGTGCACACAAGGCATGGATGGAGGTGCAAGGTCTCCTGGGTCCCTTGCTATTGAGATCTTGAGAAGACTAACCAGGGCTGGCTTTCATAAGCAGGACTGCATCCCAGGCCAAGTAGGACAGTGTGGCATTCAACTATGGCTACTGCTCAGAGGGTGAGCACTGGGCTGGTGTCCACTTGTCCCTGGGGTGCACACACTGTCACCCACACCACAGAGACCTGCTGAGGGGTTGGGAATCATGCGGGCATGCTCACAGATGCCCAGTCTTCTCTCCATGGCTGTAGAGAAAGTGGTGACAGGCAGAAAGCACACACTGCTGCTCGGCAGGTCACTGCCTGCAAAAACCCAGCCCCACAGTTTGTGCCCCAAGATGAACCCCACCGCAGGAGGAGCACAGTGGCCATGCAGGGTAACAAAGCAGGGGGTTTTGTCTTGATGTCTCTCTGCACCAGTGCTCCGTGGCACAGACTGCACTGGCACCCTGTGAAGATTTTGTCCACAGCATAGAGATGCTGAATGCTGGGGTTGCTGGCCTGGCCATGGCACTGGGTTTGTTCCCAGCCTAGCATCCCACCTTGCCCAATGCTTGGCAGGAACACAGCAAAAGGAGCCCTGCTCCAGTGGTCCAGCCTGGGCACACTGCCACCAGTAACACAGGATTCAAATCCATTTACCAGTTCTTGTATTGTTTAAAACAGAATTTTTGTTTTCCTTGCCTAAGAGAAAAACGCCCCGTGCCTTGCACCCCCATAGCTCTATGAGCATCCTTGCCTGTAGGGACTGATCGGTTGGGTGTCCAGCTGCCACTGGAGCTGTGGCCTTTGGGTATCAAAGCCTGAGCTCAGTGACAGGGAAATTTTGAGCTGAATCAGCCAGTCGCTGTGTAACATGACAGAAGCTCAGAGGGGAGGCATGAAGCATTTGAAGGCTAAGCCCAGTGCGCACTCCTGTACTACATCTCATAAAACATGTTCAGGTCACCTCTTTCTACGCACAGGTGCAGGGGACTAAGCCTGAGAGTCTCCAGGAGCATCATTATAAGGATAATAGTATAAACAATGCATGGCCCAACAGGTGTATGGGAGCTCTGCTTCTTCCCTGAAGGCCTGTCAATTCTCTATATGGTTCACAATCAATCACAACCCTGCCCAGATCACTTGATGGTCAGGCAATGCCATGAGCACCCAGACCTTCCTTAGCGTTTCATACTACATTATGGTTCAGGAAACTCTTAGCACCTTCACAGTCTCTGCGAGTGCTTCTCCCCACCAATGCTCAGTAGCCTTGAAATGGGTAACTGCCCAGACTCATGTTTGCTGCTACTACCCTCAAGGCCATAAGAGGCCCCAGCAGCCCCACAGAATGGGTTAGAAAACACATGGGCATTTTTTGTTTAGGTCCAAGAGCCCCAAGGCTTCTATTTCCATCTGTGTGGGAGAACTTGCCTGGGGAGAGGTCACATTTGCACATCAACATGGAAGTGTCAGACCTAGACTAAAATTCACAGTCAAGGGTACTCAAACACTATTCAGAATCTACATTGTTGTCTGACTCTTTTTCTTTGGAAGCTCACTCCAAATCCCACCATGGGGAAATAAAGCTATCAATCACAGTTTTGAAAAGTGCTTTTGTGAGCTGCAAGCATTTTGTATGGTGGTATTTTACCTCCTGATGGCTGCCTTTGCTGGAGGGCAGGTCACCCCCAGGGCCCTGCACTCAAGTTAAGTCCTTCCAAAGAAATATGACTTTGTTAAATGACAAAGGGAAGGACTTCTGGAACTTTTGAGGGACTGAGAGACCCAAAGCCCATCAGAAATCTTTGGGATTTGAGAGCCTAAGCTACTCTGGGTCATTTGGAAATTACCATTAGTCGACTAACTACATTTTGCCAGGTATTCTGACTAAATAAAGCTGCTCTACCTCTTCCAATTTACATTGTATTGTGCCAAAAAAGAAAAAAAAAGGCATGTTAGGCCCCACTGACTCTCTATAATGTAATTATAATTGCAGTAAGGCCCATGAGACATTTTTGAGAAATAGATGACTGAGCCACAAACCAAATGTCTCAGCTTTTAGCCAAAGTAACAATGCAACAGTAACTACGAGCATCCACCATGTCTCAGCTCAAGAGCTATTCCAGTAGTTAAGAGTGGAACATCAAAAACGTTAAAGTAATGACTGCTTTGCCACCTCATAGACTGCTGTGTTAAAACCTTTCATTGTGATCTGCATCTAGTAGGAAAAGCAGAGCATATTAGATTTGGCACATAGCCGGCGACACACACTGTATGCAAGAAACTTTACTGGGGTTTGTTATGCAATTAAAATAACAAGAGTGAACAAAGCCGTTTACAGAGTGCTAAGCCAGCATATTACACAGCTTATGACAAAACAACAGGGATGTATCGTCTCATGATTCTGTGCAGTCTGGAATGATTTATTATGTACTATACATTTAGCGTTGCAATACATTTAATTGTTGAGGTAAGTGGTTAAAGAAATGAAAAATGCTGGTTAGCTCATTTTGCACAACACTCATCAGTGATTGGAACTGGATATTACATTCCCGGTGCAAATTACCAGCATTGGCAAGGCTATTTTACAGCTGTTCAGTGTGCAGTATACATTGTAATGAAGTCTTGACATGAAATGTTTGTGGAAATTGTGATGAAATGTTAGCTGAAAATATACTGAAGTGGTAAATATAGAAAGAGAAATGAAGTATAACATTTACAAACGTCACTGTCTCCTCAGCCCAGGCGGTTTCAGCTGTTACTTTAGCCCAGATGTGCTAACCTGCCTCCTCCTACCAAATTGTACATCACAGTTGCTCTCCAGCATCTATTTTGGCTCAGTACTTTGAATTAAACCTGACCTTATCTTCTATTTAAGCCTTTCCTGGTTCTCTGCATTCCCTAGGATCTATGGTCTCCTTTTTCTCCACTCTCACCTCTCTTTCTGTTAACCTCTTGATATTCATTTGCTGTTTTCTTTGCCACATTCTTCAGATCCATCTTTCACTTTCCATGCCTATACAGGAAAATAACCTGTTTGGGTTTCCCCAGCTATTGAAGCCTCCCTGGGATCCTCTGACCACATGCAATTCCCATTACCCTAAGGAGCAGGGGAGGCTGAGCTAAATCAACCTCCTTGATTACTGCCTGGACATCCTCAGTCCATATTTTGGTCCTCTGGTTGGCTATCTGTTTACTGACAACTCAGATCTGATCGCATGTCACCATCACTTAGCACTGAGTAATCCTTGCAAGAATGTCCTAAATGTGCACTTACATCCCCTTCCACAAATTTCTACTAAGGGGACCGGTGTCATCACACTTTGCTACCCCCTCTGACAGCACTTCATAATTCCTTTTCTTCTTCTTTCCCTCTTGATTTTGAGCTCCTTCTCCTATTTTCTTTCCCCGTTCCAAGCCCAACTGATAATACCTGTCATTTCCATGTATCCTTGGTTGCATTCCCCTGTTCCTGCAACCTCCTTCATTTCAGTCTTCCAGGAACAGACGAGGTAACAGTATGTATTTTCACACCTGTTTTGAGAATCAAGCCCTGCTGTGCCCCAAAAGCTTTGTGACACTTGCTTCAGTCCTGATTTTCTGCCTTGTCCTTGGAAACACATGGTGGGAGGTTTACAACTTGCTTACAACCATACAGAGCTACTCACAACTTTTCCATAGTTGTACCCAGCAGTCATGCAGGGTAACAGCAGACACTTCAGTCCCTCAGGGAGTCAGGCTGTGAGCTGTCTACCTGTGTCAGGATATGATCCCATTTCAATGTCCAAGCACCTTCTACACGTTTCCCGGATTTACCCTCTGAACATGTTAGAAGAAAAAATACAATCCTACCCTCCCTCCATGAAGAAAGAGCTGAAATGGAAAATGTTCAGCTAGTCTTGCAAGAAAATACAGCCTCTTCCAGCATTTATTAGTCTTGTGTATTTAAAGATATGAGCACTTCAAAGCAACATCTGTTAGTCATGATCTCTATTTACCATATCCAGCACAACAGGATCCGACTCATGGCTGGGTCATATGAATGCCATCCTCATCCCAGGAAACTGAAATATATTGATGTGTCAGACTAGCGTTTCTGGGAACCAGACAGCATGGGGTGATTTTTCAGCCATGAAACAAATGAATACTTGGACTTTCCCCCTCTTTTTTTTGTCTTCCTCTTGTATTTTGACTACAGTAACTCAGGTGAACATACCTCCCAAACTGCAAGGGAAAACGAATATTATTTTTAACCACCATTTCAGTGGTCAGTGCTGTTGCAGATGCACCGGAGGGCTTCACAAGCTCTCTAGCACTCCTTCAGGAGGGTGTAGGAAGGCGGACTTTGAAGCCCTATATGATTCCTGGAAGTCCTAAGCTCATGTCTCAGGTGACTACGGGTCTGCATGGCTTGTTTGCCAATACAGACAGTTAATTTTGCAAAAATTGTATGAAAGAATTGAGTGAAAGACATATCTAAATACTTGTCTTTCATTTCCTTTTAGGGCTGCTTTGAAGCCCAAGAGTGCCATTGCAATCTTTCACTCAAGTGCCTGTGCCTGTTTTAAGAACCCTGTATCTGTTTTCTACTGAGCAGCTTTCAATTTTCCATAATGAAGAAAACTGGAAATGCATAGGCACTGTTTTTGGCAGTATTACTCATGATTATCTAGTATTAAGAGCATCACACTACTGGGTGCTCTGTGGATGTGCATTTTTTGTCTGAAGCAGCTTTCAGCCTGCCTGAGACACAGACAGAAGAAGTCCAAAATAAACACTGCACATTTGGGTGAGATGAGCTGGTGGAATTAGCACAGCCTGTTCAAAACAGTAGTTTGAAAAAACCTCCCTGGTGGTGTGTTGGTGGAGAGATCTGAGGAAGGGATGGTTTTCAGGTCATGAGAAGGATGCTGCTCCAAAGGACATGGATGTTGGTTCAGAGCTGAAGAGATGAAGGGGTTTTTCAGCTGCTCAAGGAAGACCTTTCAGCCAGGTGAGGCTACAAGCACATTAGGTGCTTAAGTGGGGTGAGCAGCAGACTCCAGTGGGAAGGAAGTGGCAGGCAGAGAAATCATAGATGGAATTCATTTAGACAGCAGGAGACATCTGGGCTGCCCATGTGCAAAGCGAAAGAAAAAAAAAGAAAAAAAAAAGAAAAAGAGAAATAAAAAAAGAAAAATAAGAAGGGCCCATTAACAATTATCAGAGAAGAAGAGGGATAAGTTTGTGAAGTGGAATACGTCTAAGCTTGGCTAACATCCAGTCAAAGGGAGCGTGATAACAAACTACAAATATTTGGAAAGCTGTAAACATTGAGGCAGGCTGGAAACTCCAGACTGTGATGCATGGGGAGCGTAATCAGAAGAAATTGCAAAATACAAAAATAGTGCTAACACAAAAAAGCTTTGATGTTGACGTGTATAACCTCTGTGTTAAGGGAATGGGTGGAAATACCCTAGAGTTGAGACCTTTTCAAATGAGAAGATTAAAGAAATATCAGTAACTATACAATAGAAAATAGTTCCATAATAGTGAGGGGCATGGATAAGGTTTCTCTTCCTCACTGCTTCTCCTAGAATTGTACATAGGAAACTGTTCTGTCCCTTATTCGTTTATAAAAGATATATGGCCCAATATTCTGGCACACAAACCAAGAAATTTTCCAAGCCTTGTTTTGAGAAGTCCTCACTCCACTGCTTTAAAAGTACATCTCAGGGCAATTCCTAGCCTAAACCATCCTGTCTGTTTTCTTCAGTCTTCTTGAAAATACGTGCATTTTTAAACAATGAAAGCCATTACATTTTGAAACATTTTTCCACATTCCAATTGGCTTAATGTCCTCATTCACCAGCTCACCAAGTAGTTCCCCTTCTTCACCAAGGTCTCACTGGGTCATGCCTCTGATGTAATTTCAGTTGTCAGTGCCTTGAAGGAGTGGTCACAGCACCCTGAGGGCAGTGGTGGAGCAAAGCCACTTCAGAGGTTGCAGCTGGAAACAAGTAAGGAGCCAGGACAGCCTTCTGAGCAGCCTCATCTGCTTGATGAAAATGGTGTGGCTTACCCAGACTTCATGTTCATATTTTCTCTTGCCAAATTCCTGGTGTGTCCCTCTCATGTGGTCTGCACAGAGGTCAAGACATAACCAGAGGGTGAGAGGAGTGAGGGAGTGCACAGCCAAGAGTGTATATGTTGTGTGTATATGCAGTCTTTATTATGAAGGGGGGACCACAGTGCTAGTTAACCAGGGGGAAGGCTTCATGGACTTTTTAGCCCTTGCCTCCCTTGGTGTAATGCCAAGTGTAGAGGGTAGCCTTCTCTGAACTCTAAGGTCTCTGAGCTCTTAGCAGAGGTCTGATGAGGAAGGGCTCTTTGAACAGCCTAGCACAATGAGGGATGTGACAATTCCAGTGAGCCCCCACAGTAGCACCTCATCTATTTAAGTAAGGATGCAAGGGCATGCAGTTTCTGCCGCGAAGATATTCAAAGGCTCCCTCCACAGATCAGATAGGGAATGAAGCACTTGCGTTGCATCAGGAGGCAGTTAAAATTTAGGCATGAGTTACCTGAATCCTTTGGATGGATGAGGCACCAATCTGACTTACCAGTGATTTAGGTAAGCAGAGACTATTCTCAGGGCCATTCCTCTGATGTGACCAAAACTTGAAAAGATGGCACAGAAAAAGGTCATGGGATCATTAAGCATATAGCATAAGGTAGAGTGGTTTTCTTACCTTCCTTTTATGCATCTGTAAATAACAATCCTGGTGTAAGAAACAGTCAGAGCAAGAAGAGTTTGAAGAAAAAAAAGTTCAAATCACTGCTGATCCCTGTGTTTCTGCGAGCAGTTTAAAAAGCGTGTTTTGTTTGAGGTACCCGATCTGGAGTCTTCTGAATGTGGAAAGTGTGGGGAATGAAGGAGTTCAGTACAGCTGCTGCTTTGCTGTTCTAATATCTCTCTGAGTCCCTTAAGACTCACAATACAAGTCTTGTAAAATACATCTTTCAAAAGCATTTTGTGTATACTTAACAAAACCAATTTTATATGCAGGGAAATACTGAGAACAGAGAAATTTGAGCTTCCTAATTTAACTTTTAAAACTTTTCTCACCTTTGCTTCCCATGTTAGTGTATCTTCTCAGACAGATGTGTATTTCTTGGTGAAAGATAAGCACCCATGTATATCTCTATATTTCAGGAAAAATAAAGCTTCTGCTTTCAAAGCAGTCCTCAATGTGCTGTAATAAGGTATGAGGCTTATGACCAACTCGTGCAAATGTGGACTCATCAGGGCCATGTTGTCCATGCATCCAGGTGTTTAAATGGCGAACAGACAGCATGTTCAGCTGAGCTCTTGGGGCCTGGCTGAGCCTTACATGGATGTCTCTCATGGTACGGACACTGAGTTGCTCATCTTCCTTGAGCATTTTTTCTGTACCGGGTCCATCCCTTGTCATGGTCTGCACCAGGAACCAGCCCTAAAATTCTGGCCTCTCTCTGGTTTTCCTAGCTTCTAGTGGCAGGGCCAGATTAGGTAGCAGGCACTGAGCAGCAGAAACACTACCATGGGTCCACTGCCTGTTTTACTCCTGCCAGTGCCCTGAGACACTGGGCTGGTCCTTGCCCTCCAGCAGGAAGACCCTGTGGGGTAACTGCTGCCCATGGGGTAAGGAAGGCCCCACAAGTAGCAGAGCCACCCATTTCAATGCAGCAGCAGTAGGATCTCTCCATCTTTCACCCTCCTCTTCATCCTTAGGGTTGCAAAATCCAGGTTTTCCAAGGCTGCTGTAAAACTGTGAGCTAGTCCTGGGGAAAGATGTAGTTCTAAGACAGGTGTCCTGGACTGGTTCGCCTGTGACCTACCCATGGGCTACTGTAGGATTTTGCTCTTCATCATGAGGGGTCTGCATCACACCATCTGCTGTGACACCATCTCGGTCCCAGGATTTGGACCCCTTCTTTTAATGTCAGGATGTCGTTCATTGCACGTGATAGCAGCCAGGCAACACAATCCGGAAATCCTGCAGTCAGCTCTGTGAGCACTGGGGATGCTTTGGAGGCCTCCAGACATGTCCTTGCCAATCTAAACAAAGATGGTTGTTTTATCTGGATTTTTAAGTGTTTAATTTAAAGGCGGTTCAACAATACACTTACCATTTTTGAGTTGGAAGTGCACATGAAGTAGATAGCAAGCATGTGTAGAGGTATTTCCACTGAAAGGCAAGCTATTCTTCTGATAGTCAGCATGTAGGTGTGCCTGCCATAACTTTCTAAAATAGTGACTAACCTTTTCCAAGAGTTCAGTTTTTCTAACCTTTCTATAAGTTTTTATTTTTTAAGAGATACAGACCCTACAGTGCTTATTTCCCAAACTATCACAAGGCTTATGATGCCACTGCTCAGGTCTCAAACATTAGTAATATAATCCTGTGTTTATAAAGTGCTATCAAGACACCCATAACACAGGAGTCTGGCAAGGAGGCTCCCATTGCACAGCACTGATTAATGCTGCACAGAATGGATATGCAGAACATTTGAAATAAAACTTGAAACCACACCCATTTTGTCTGAAGAAAAGAGACAAAAGAACAGCAAAAAAGCGGGATACGGTTGGAGGTCTGATCTGTCTGTGGTCTCTGCAGTAAAATGCTGCCTGCTGTGGACAGCCACTCATAAATGTCAGTGCTGATTTTCCAGACCAGTTCTTCAGTTGGTGTTACAAAAAAAATGGAGTCATGCCATTAGGCACCAGATGTAGTTTTGGGGCCCTGAGTACAGAATGGGAAGCCTCTAAATCTAGAAGAGAAAGAAAACTTCCTGCCCTTTGTAAACATCCAGGCTGGACTGCAGTGACAAATTAATAAGCTATCATACACCCATTCTAAAGTGAGGAATAACGGAAGTTATTCATTATTCACTTTATTTACTAGTAATTATACAGTATGTATTAATAGCAAGGGGGCATGGTAATTGAACATATGATTCAGTATGAAAATACGTCTCAGGCTGAGATTATACTGCATAATCTGATGGCAACAAAAGATGATTTCTGGGTACCAGTATTCTTTCTAGAGGCCTCCTTTAGACTTCATTTTCAAACTTGGCCATGAAGTTATCAAAGAATTGGGCATGGTTGCAATCTCTGGGCAAACGAAGCTCAGGACAGGAATGGCAAGGCACTGTTAGAGAAGGGTGGCAAGTGTTTCAGCAGAACTCTCTGGAAAAGAAGATACACAGCACCTGTCCACTTTGAACTTAGGCTAAGCATTGCTGTTTGGTCCTACATTTTAATGAGTGCCAGATTTGGTAAAACAGATTTTTAAAACAAAATGCCTAGCATATTTTACCATGTTGAACAGGAGATCCGATAGGCATGTCAGGAGCTAAAAATGGAAATGCAAATGCAAACTACAGTGTCAATCTGAATTGCCATGCTAGGCCAAGCTTATTTTATTACATACATTCTGCATTCTAAGTACTAATATGTTCATAATGTAAACATTAAGCATACAGAGTTAAAATTCAAGGCCACAATATTTTTGATTGTCCCTTTTTTGTGTCTTTGGTTGGCCGAGATCAACTCGTAGTGTATAAATGCATAAGTTATATAATAATTATATAAAAAGGAAAAAATAACATTGACTTGTATACTTCATTCTGACAAACGCACAGCGTTCGCGACTCAATAAAGAAAAACTGGCGCCCGCCTAACAAAAATACTTCGATGATTTCTGATTTTGGCAGTCAGGGGTTGTCTCTTGCTTTAACCAATAGAAAACAAACTCCCTTAATAACAATGAGGTTCTAACTGGTAACTTTTTAAATATCAGACACAATTCCAGTTTTACTTTTTTTAAAAAAGAGATGCATATTTTGATTTCTGAATTCTCCTGCTTTTCCCTTTTTCCACCTTTTTTTTATTACTATAAAATCAAGTCTGTTCCTCCTGTAATACTGGGAATGGTATGATACTGAGCAATATGTTTCACAAGTCCAAACAAGTGTTTCTTCATAGTCCCAACGCTACTATGTTTTCAGTCTTTTCAGTCTCAACTGGTAAAGAAGTTTCTTTTCTCACATTGTCACCTCCTTTGTCCTCCTCTTTCTCCTTTCTGCTTCCTCTGTCAGGTGCAGGCCTCTGATCTACAATCATACACTTGCCCTTCAGCACATTCTCATTTCCAATGTTTGGCTCAGGGTTCCTGTAATACTGTCAAGGAATCTTAAAGTTTGGGTTGTCTTCACAGTTTGGGTAGCTGATAACACTCTCATGAATGGAACTCATTTTATTTTAACTAAAACAATGCCGTTATATCCCAAATCAGTTTCCACACTAAACTAATCTCTTTTGTTGATATGTTTCCATTTTTTAAATACAGGTAGGGTTTTTTTCCCTTGTTTTTACCTTCCCCCTCCCTGTTTTGTAATGTTTCTTATATTGTATGTTAGGTCACTATAGACTTATCCTTATATTGCTGTAGTATTGTCCCAGTTTTGCACTAGCAAGATATCAAACTTTACACGTAAGCTTATCAACTTTTTAAGACCACTAGCTTTCGTAGGTTTTCCTCATCATTTCATGCTTTTACCTACAATAGTCTATTGTTGTTTGGTCCACAGAGTCGATGCCCATATACATTACATTTTAATATCTTAATACTTCTTGAATATCTCCTTTAAATCCAAACTACAAAGAGTCTTATTTTTTTTAATGTTTGTTGTGTTTTTTTTTTTCCCAGCCAAACCTTCACTTGTCTCTTTAGGCACTTTTAATTCACGGACTCCAATAGAGTTCATTGCAATTCACCAGGGACTGGATCCCAGCAAGAAGTGTCTTTGTTTTTTTCTGATGTTTCTTTTTTCTCCACTTAGTAGTAGGTGCCAAGATGAGAAGGCATATGAGCAGCTGGCAGCCTGGTATTGGGATAGATACCTCCAGTTGGTGAATTCCAGTATGGATTAGGGGCAGCAAAAAAGCTGGACGACGTTACAGGCAAAGCAGGGGGGTGGGGAGCTACAAAGTTCATCTTCTGAGGATGTGCATGGTAAGAGCTCATGTAGGGGAGGTCTGATGGGTATTTGTACATGGATGACTCCGGGGGGTGAGGCTGGAGAGCCTGAGCAATTCCATGGAAGTCAAATTTGTAGGCGTAGCGCTTACCATGAACCTTAGTCATAATATTTTTATCATAGTAGTAGCGAAGCGCACGGCTGAGTTTGTCATAGTTCATGTTAGGCTTGCTTTTCCGCTCCCCCCAGCGCCGAGCCACTTCATCTGGGTCAGTCATCTTGAATTCCCCGTTTGTGCCCTCCCAGGTGATGCAGTTGGAGTTGGAGCTGTCTGAGAGGAGCTCCAGCAGGAACTGCCACAGCTGTATCTGCCCACTCCCTGGGGGGGGGGGGGGGGGAACAAAAAGGAAATGTCAGGACTATTGACCAATAATGTTAATACTTCAGTTCTTCCAGGCTCTCATATAGGACCCTATTAGGAAATGTCATTCTGACTTCTTACTCTGAAATACTTGTCTCCTTTCTCCCAGCCCTGTCTCATGAAATCCTGAAGAGCAGAGATAATGGTAATGTGTCATGTTTTCCCTCATCTGAGTGGCAGAATGCCATTACATGGAGATTTGATAGTTACCTAATGTCATTCCATGTAGACAACTGATGGGGAAATAATACAGCGCTTATTTAGGAAACTAATCTCTAAAGTTCAGGACAAACAGCTTTCACTTGCGTAACATTTTGCTTGTTCTCACAGCATTATGTTGCAACTGAATGTTCTCTGCTATGGAATAAGACTACACAAAATGGAGAAGTTTAGAGAAAGCTGGGCTCATGCCAAACCATATCATCCATTTGCAGCATTTGGGGAAATGCAGAACGGAAACTTATTAGCTTGCTGTTGCACTGCATACAACCATAGGGCAAAACATTTGCAAGAACAGTGAAAAGGTCTACAAAATACATTATTGTCATCATTTTGTGTCATATAAGTTTAAATTATTATTGAAGTTAAGACTTAAAACTTTTTTTCCTCATTCTTCTGCCAATTTCATCTTAAAAAGAAGATATTTAGTCTGCTGTCAACTTTGCAAAGTGTGTTGCCCAGAGTTATAGGAATGAAATGTGACCATTTTAAGCAACTGAAAGTAGATTTCAAAGGGCCTTGCCACTGATATTCATGCTAAAAGCTTAGCATTTCTTAATCAAGAAGCACTGAAATGATGCAAAATACAGCTGAAGCAGCTTGCAAGGCAATCTGTTTCACAAGCACAATGTCAGCAGAATTTGCCAACCAGCTTGTATGTGCTAACTTCTAAGTACATCTCTGACCAGGAATAGGTCGGGTTTCTTTTTCTTTTCCAAACCAGATATGTGGGTATAATAAACAAGCTTTCCTTTAGAAAGCTTATAGTAGCGAATTATAATATCAAGCTAGAGTAGCATCTGAAATCCATTAGCAGTTTATACTTCAGTGCAACTGAAACCCATATTCTTTTAAATGATATTTATCCAAACTATCCTTAATGAATTTCCTCTGTTCCATTAACATGCATTAAGTAAACAAACAAACAAAAGAATCCATGGTATGAGCAAGGCATGCAAGTTTTAATACACAAAACATAACAAGAGGATTAGCCTTTGAAAATCAATAAACAGTTCACCACTGGACGAAACACAACTTTTTGAATAAGCAATCCAACACATGTTCTAACATAAACACTTGCCTTCCAAATGTAATATATAGTCCTATGAAAACAAATGGTTGCTGTCAATTTCCTTTTAATGAGAGAGTAATTCCACCAATTTATAAACACAGAAAACATGTTAAAGCACAGGAATGATGGTGTGTAAGAGCTCTGTATCTAAATGTTAAGAGTATCCTCATCCAGATCATGCCAGTGTCTTCCACAGTAATAAAGTCTACCAAACAGATGCTTGACAAAATTGTAAAGGCTGGGGTTTATGAACATATTAAAGGGAGGGAGGCCCCGACTTCCAGTTAAGATCAGCGTCACCCAGAAACCCACTGCTTATGCCATTTGGAAAATTTTATTCTTAATACTTAATTGCTTTCCTATGCCACGCAAAACTGTTTGTTTTAGCTTACAAATAAGCTAACCTAGAACTGTACTTGATATCACTTGGGAAAAAGTGAAAGGAAATCGCTGAGTACTTTGGCAATTTCGTGCCATGAAAAAACATATACAATGGTTGTAAGAAGACACGTGGTTACTGGGGGTTGAGGAGACCTGCAATGCGGAACAAGGAACATGGTTCCCTGTGGCTGTTAAACCAAAGCAAATAGGAAGTGGATTTACAGTGTCAAGCCATTATGGCAGATTATTATGTTGATTATGGTGATGTACAGCCACATCCTCTGGGTTCAGAGCAGAAGCAGTGCAATATGCACAGTTCACAATCAGTGTTATTAACTCACCAGGAAGGTCTGTCCTCTTTAGCTAAAATGTGCTACAAGCCCCTGTCCAGAGTGCACCCTGTTGCCTTCTTCTTAAAGTGGGAGAATATTTTTTAAATGTTTAACTCAGTTATTCTTTGCAAATAGCTTATGCTTTCCTGTTTTTCTCCCTATATAATTTATTAAACTCAATATTTTTTATTTGTCAAGGTCACTATGGCATTGTATTGTGTATTAACAAAATCTGGGACACATGATGCAGACTGGTAAAAGACTCATGCCCTTCTGGAGGGGTAGCTGGAGGCCAGATGGGGTATCTTACAGCACTTAACAAAATCCTGATGTTTAGGCAACTGAAGTGCCTCCTACTGATATGAAAAGTTCAAATACCTTTAATGAGGTATTTGAGTGACTGAATGTAACCATCTACTTGAGAACTATTTGGATAGCTCTCTACAGAGAGCTATATTAACTCTGTCTCTAATGAAGACAACGGGAAATAAGATACATAACTTATATGTAGATGCTTACAGTAAGATACGTGTCTTAACCTGTGACCTCAGTTCCACCACTGTTTAATTTAGAAACCTAATCCTGCAACACACTGGGTATAATCGGCTTCCACTGAGTCATACAGAAGAGCGGTAAAATCTGTCACATCATCTTCCAGGTCTGGCTTAAAACTGGAGATACTAGCAGTGAAAACAAAATCTCCTAAATCAGCAAAATCTCTTCTCACCTGGATTTGCAAGTCGGCTGCTGGTTGGTCCAAGAATCTGATATGGATCTACAAAATTGTAAAAGAAAGATTTAAAATCATGTAGCAATGATGTCAAATATTTTAGGTGATACTTTCTATTTTTTAACTTTTTAAGGGGCATTGTATACTGCCTGATGAGACTGCAGGTCCAACACTGGAGAAGGCGGTTCCTTTCTCAGCATTGCAATATTTGCATGTTTTGCCTTGAAATTGGGTATGCAAGTGAACAATTGCAAGGATAAACATTTGCCTTTTATACTGTATTAGGGTGCACAAGCATATAGTCAGATGCACCAACAGGCACCCTTTGATTCTATCGACCCTTGTGGTGTGCCAGGGCCCACAGGCACAGATAGGTAATGGGGTAAAAGTCCCCTCCAGAAAGGACAGTGGCCTCTCTTCTTGTGAGGCCGCAGTTATTTTCTCACACCATTGCTAACTCCTTCTGTGCCGAAACAACCTCAAGAAGAAGGCTGAGAGTGCATGGCGAGCCCAGGCAACGTGGCTGGGTCAGTTCTTTGTCACTGTAGTCCAGTAAGAGATCCCTGTATTAACTTTGCAACCAGGATTTTCAGAAGAGCCTGTGCCAGCCACACAGTGCCCACAGCATCTCAATGTTTTCCTCAAAGGATTCCATCCAGAAGTGAAAACTTAATTTCCTTAAGTACAACAGAAAAAAAGGGGAAGCTGTGGCAGAAGCACAAAAACCAGAGTGATGGGCTGCAAGCACAGCCTGGAGTGCCTCTCTTGAACAACCCTATCACTGGGCTGCCTCATCTCTGGACAGATGCTCTCAAATGGCTGCCCATTTTACAGCCAAGAAGATAATCAGGTTACATACTTTATACATGTAAAAGGTTACATTCTTTATACATTTAAATGATCTTTGCAGCTCATTCAGAGTCATTAAATGGTCCTAAAGACTTACATAAATCATCAGTATATTTCTTGGGAGATTCTTATGGTCGGAAGGCCAGATTAGATAAAACACTATTTGGGCAAAAAGCAGTGCAATACTTCCCAGGCAGCATGAATATGAGTTAATGAGATGTAGTCATGCACACAGTCTTATTTAGATATGACAAAAAAATAGAATAAAGATTTGAAATCCATGTGATAAAAACAGGCTCAGAGTCTTCTGAGCTAAGAATATCCTCCAAATCTCTTTTATTTCCCACTTCTACCCTTCTGCTGTTAACAAAAGCCATAATTGGCTCAGAATCTCTGTAGTGCTTTCTAGCTACCTGGTCAAAACACAGACAAATTCAAAATAAAGGACTAGGTCCTACCCCACAGATTAGCTGCTTTGAAAACAGAAAATGCACCCATTTTGCAAAACCGCTACTCTACAAACTCATAAACTTCTACTTTCTCCTCAGTTTCCTGATAAAACTGAGAATCCTTCTAATTTTCCTGTTTAATATCCCAAAGCACAGTGCAAATAAATTTCTCTGTGCTGTAATCCATTTTCATTTCTTTGCTCATGCATGTTTTCCAACTGCTATATCCTTCAGCTACTGTGGAGTGGATGGTCTTTTGACATCCTTACCTTCTACCTTTTATAGACTCATAGAATGGTTAGGGTTGGAAAGGACCTTAAGATCATCTAGTTTCATCCCCCCTGCCATGGGCATGGACGCCTCACGCTAGACCGTTGTACTTTGTTTAACAGTTTTTTCACTCTGCAGTCATCAGTGCCATTAAACATCACTAAAAGCATTTGTCAGTGGTGATGGGAGACTTCATCTCAGATCCAGCTGTAGAGCCAACTCATACACATCTGGGTGCTTAGTGGCCACCAGCTGGAGATATCACTTGTGGTCTAAATCAGACATTGCAATTTGCTTCTGGTTGGTAGATGATAGCTGTCCTTCTCATCACGCTCAGCAAACTCCATCAGACCCAGACATAATTCAAACAAAATAACACCTACCTAACTGAGGACGCTGGTCTTCTGTTTTGGGAACTGTTGAAGGTGATGGCTGAGTAGCTGAAAATGGAAAAACCGTGTAGTTATTTTTTCAAGTAGTTATATTTTGGAAGTAGTTATATTTTGGAAGTTGGGCACCAAACCTGTGACAGATCACAGGCCAGGGGCTCCTGCTGCTCACCACTCAATGATGGTCACAATAGGATTTAGCTTTATAAGACTATAGAGTCAGGGACCTGATGAAGCCTGAGTTCAAGGAAGAATGTGGCTGCCCCAGTGACTCTACCCAGTATTGTTTATACAGAGCCAACAGGCTTTCCAGCCAAGGCACAGGTAAAAATCCTTCAGAGCTGAATGTTGAAGCAGCTTCTATCACTTCACTTCAGAGTCTATCCAGGTTGCACCTGATGTGCATTAGGCCCACAGGCTAGACATCTGCAGATGCTTTTACCTTTTGACTGAGGACTGGGGTGGGTGTGACTCGTCCATGCCGATCTCCTGGCTTGCTCGTAAGGCAAGTCTGCAAAGGAAAGATGCACTGGTTAATGCAGATATGAAATAAGGTTCTTACGTCCATGAGGGGCACATTTCTAGGGGACTCACAGGATTGCAAAAGATACTGAAATAAGAAGGATATTCCTTGTTAAGAACCTTTATTGTCTTTATTGTCTCTAAAATAACAGCATCACATTGTCCTCTGCATTGCTCTTTAGAGAAGCCCATTCTTGTTAGATGTCTGAACTGAACTGAAATAGCTGGTAAAAATACTCATAGAGTCTATAATTTCCAAAGGCTCAGAGCGCTCCCTTTGGTCCCCTTCCTCAGCCTGGAGCACCAAGGAATGACACACTCTGTACATCATGGACAATTTATGCTAGAGTCTTGCAAGGAAAAGTTCCCCAAGAGGTCAGAGCTCAGATTAAGCATAAACTGTGTACCACTTCCTCCCAATATCAGCACGTAACAGTATTTTCTTTTAAGATAGATTTTAGTTTTAGAAACATAATATGTGAAAACATCTTAAATCTTAAACATGCTTGAATGTTAAACATGTATATGCACACGTATTTCTTCTAAAAAGTGGACCGCTTTTTCCCTGCTTCATCTATTTAAATATTCCTTTCTGCTTCCTGAGACAAGTTCCTTAACTTTATGTATCCAAATTTTTGTTTGTCTTTTCTTTCATCTGCTCATTAGTTCTATTTCATTTCAATGCTTTGGCACATAAAAATGAATAAACTAAAACAAAAGCTTTCTTCATAAAGTATATGTAATAAATTCAAATGTTTGTTTTACCCTTTGAAATCTTCTGTAATTGCCTCTGCTTTTCTATGGCCGGCTTTAATACATTAGCTAAAATTGCTGCCAAAATCAGAGACTTCTGTAGACTGCCCAGGATCTCAGGAAGGCAGTAGTCCCCACCTGGTACTAAGTTGTTGTGGATGACTTTATTCTTAACAATGCTTGTGCTTTATTTTAGAAATGATGTCTGGAAATTAAACCACTTATGAAGCAAAGAAAGAGTCACAGACTGGCTCTGTGGAAACAGATGTATCTCTGCCCATTCCCAAGTGCTATGAGCAAAAATATCAATGGAAATAAAGTGTAATGTGAAATTCACAACCAATTGCCTTTAATTTATTCAGTCTGTTTGGCTTGTGGAGCAGACTGGCACTACCAGCGCTGTCGTCTCATAGAATCTTACACTTTGAAAACTTTCGTTTTGCTGAGATATGCAATTTATCTTTGCATTGCATTTGAGTAACTTGTGATCTTTTATCCCTGATTTCTTGAGAGCTATACCATAATCTTGCCCTTCAGAAACCTGGCAAAAATTAAGTGAACTGTACAAGTGCCCATCTCTGAGCATAATACTGGTGTGCAGGTGAATCATTGTAACATGCAGCTGCCCTGACCAGGTTGAGATTGGCACTATTATTAACTGTTGCAGTTAGAGATAACTCATGGTCTGAGGAATTTATCTTCTGGAAAAAAAAAAATAAAAATCAGAACTACTCTGGTCATGTTTCCAGGGGGTTCTGAGTTCTGCCTGTACAGAGGGGTACAGGGCTTGGCTGTGGGATGCTTGCATGTGTCTTGTTCCATTCTGCCATGCCTGGCCAGTACTCTACCTCCATGGCAGCCTTGCCAGGGAGATTCTGGTGAGATAAGGAACCTATTTCCCCCCCACCCCGAAAAGTCTCCTTTGCTCTGCTCTTTTTTGTGGGTCTCCAAATTATCAGACACCTGCCCATGGAGTGGGCTGTGTGATGCTGTGTGCTGTACTTGGTGGCACTTGTGTCTTGAAATGCATTTGGTACAAATTTAGGACTGTGAGAAAATTTTCACCTTTCAACTTGACGCATCTTCTGGTTTCCTGACTACACCCTCTTCACTGAAAGAAAAACCCAGCTATCAGCCTTTCTTGAAATAGCACCAAATTCCAACTTCATTCTTAGTTCAGTATTGTGTCTTGATAAACAAGTTGCTATCCCAGATAAGCAGATCTGTTCTTATTCATGAGATATTAGTACAACATGTCCTTATCATGGACACATCTTTGATGGCAATGCTCCTGTTTGATGAGACATGTAGACAAACCCATATTAGGTCTTCCTGAGCTCCAGATAGCTTCATTGTATTACTTACAGCTTGATGAAACCTCATGTTCTGTTGTAAAGGTGACTGAAGAAATACGCCCTTGTCATTGTAGTTGATTATGAGCCCTGCTCATTTCCTATTTTATATTGTAGTGCCTTAACAATGGCAATGCTTAAATACTTTCTCCAGAATTGCTTACCAGGATTTGGCTAATTCCCATTTAACATTATGCATTCCCACCCCTCAGTTCTGACCTTTTTCATGTCAACAAGTGATTGTCTCTGGGGTCTGCCACTGCTCTCACATGAAGGGAACTTCGCAATGGAAAAGCTGCCTTGCAGTCTAGTTGAAATATGACATTCAACTAAAAGGAAAGCCACCAAATAAGCCAACAAGTTTTCTCAGTTTCTTGAGAGAAAACTGAAACTCTGCAAAAAAGATCTTATTTCTTTAACAAATGAAAATTCTGAGTTTAGAGATGTTTGCCAACTTTCAATTGTAAAAGATAAAATGATACTTTCAAAATCACATGATAGTTTGCTGTAAGAAATGTTTAGTTTAGTTAGCCCCCAGAAGAATAGGGACACCCGACATCCAAGCTACAACTCTTACAAGTAATTGTGTAAACACAGGAAGATGTTGACATAAAACACTTAGTTTTGTAAGTGTCACTGTGAATGTGATTTAGATAAAAATAATGAAATTAAGGAATTCACCATGTCTGATATGGGGTTTAGAAAATTTTACTTCAGAGAAAACTGCCTTAATGTTTCATGAAAATGTCTAACTTCTTTTTGAATATCCTTACTTCTAAGACCGAGACTAAGACTGAGACTAAGCAGCTATTCTGCGACACACTTTATTTTGATAATTATATCTTGTTCCCCATCCCCAGGCCCTGACTTGAGCAATTCTAAACTTACTGTATCTTTCAACATGCTCAAAAGATTTTCCATATTTTCATGGCTTGCTCTAAGCACCTTCTAATTCTGCAAATGGTTTTTTTGACAAGGAATAATTCACGGTTTTCTGTACAAGGCCACACTGCTGATTTGTTTAAGGGTACAGTCAGATTTCCCACATGATCTCCACTGTGTTTCTTCACCTATTTACTTTTTTTTATACTTTGTCAATCAACTATAGCAATGGCTTTCATTGTGCCACAAAGAAAGACACCTATGTTAAGTTCTTCTTTCTTAAGTGAAGATGGTTAATTTTAAATCAGTAAAATAGGCAAGTAACTTGTGTCTTTTTATCAACTTGTATTTTCAGCTGTTAACATATTGCCAGCTCCTTTCCTTATTAAAGCTTCTAGGCACCTGCACAGCAATCCTTCAGAGGAACCTCTGGTTCTAAGTATCACATGATCTCTCTATGTGTTATACCAAATATATCGTGTCCTTTTCCCAATTATTAGTAACTACAAATCTTGGCAGAGAATGCTAAAGCACCCATGACTTAAGATGTCCATTTTTTTAATCTTGGTAATGGGTTAATCAGACAGTTCTTAATCTTTTTCTTATGATCTGCTGATTTAACTTTTATTGTAAATAGTTGCTGGGGCACTTTGGTAAATGCCTTATGGAAACCAAATGCCAAATGTGTACACTGGATCAGCGGTTTCTTTTTTATTCACTATTACAGACAAATAAATGGAGGAGAAGAGTTTGTTTTCCTAGAAACTAAACAGGGTGGATTTGGTCATGTAACAGCCAGGTAGGTTTCCCTACCTATCTTTTTAAATTTGTCGGTTAAGAAATTACAGAGAAGTATACACAAGTGTATATAAAATAGTTACTTATATGTATTGTCCTGGATTATACCCTAGAGCATTGACAAAAGATATATATAATATTTGCTATCCAGAACCCCCTCTGTTTTTAATGAGATAATGTACCTTTTCGCAAGAGCTCAGTTAATTCAAGTGTCCTTTTAGTACACTTGGATGTATGACTCTGGCTTAGTAATTGATTTCCTTTAAATTTAGGATTTTGCTGAAAATCCTTTTGATGGCTCACAGTACCTTGCACTTATTAATGGAAAAGTAAATGTCCACATGAGTAATTTTCCCAGCATCTTTAGAGGTGAAGTGTGATATTAAGAAAACCTTTAGTTCATAGCAATGTCCTCATCTTCTTTATTCCCTTTAGCCTTTCACATACCAGCACACCCACGATACTTCCATGGGCTTCAAGCTTCTGAACAATAAGAATTTTCTTATGTTTTGATCTTACTTTTTAAAGTCACAGGCAGATGTTGTGGCATTTGTTTGCATCTAACATAAATAAAACCTAGACAGCATTTTTAGAGAAATTTTTCCCAATATACATCAAATAGCATGATAAAAGAGGGCATTCTTGCCTCAGCTTACAGAGAACTGAAGCACATTGAAAAGTGACTGTGTTGAGACAGTGCTACAGTATCAGTGAATAGAACTCAGGTCTTCTGATTCTCTGGTGCTTTAAATAGTAGACAGCATTGCTTCAAATACAGAGATGATACACTGAAGAAACAGATTTTTTATATTTAATTATATCACTCTACACAACGATACATAGACACATATATACAATATATGTATATGTGTGTGCATTCAAAATACAGTCTAATATTTATGAAAAGAGAGTTGAATGAGAAAGAGAAAGAGATACTTCAAGGGATGAAATGAGCAAGATCACAGCATACAAAAGGTGGTCATTGTTCATACCTGGCCTGGTTGTAATTCTCTGTGCTGCTTCTGGATAAACTGATGTATTTGGAAAAATGAAAGTGGCACCTCCTAAAGAGAAAGAAGATGACATAACACCTAAAGATTCATATTCACAACCCCTAAGTCAACTGGTATTTTCCTTCTTGTAGTGGGTCTGAATGAAGACTATGAATGACTAATTTTTATCTTAGGACTATTATATACAAAAGTTAATTCCGATAGCTTTTGCACCTGTATAAATCCATTCAAAACACTGGATAAAAGTCTGCAAAATCCATGTTAAGGGAGGAGACAGTCAAGTTCAGGAAATCCCTTCTACTTTCATCACAATCACCTCCACCTGGGCAAGTGGATTCGTATTTTCTGAAACAAAACTTCTTTGCATTCTTTTCATTAGTGCATGCACTTCCCAAACAGCTTCATATTTTCAACAGAGACTGCAGGTCTGGGCCAAGGCCTATTGGTGTCTGTGGGAATCTTCTCAAAGACTTCGGTGGGCTTTGGGTCAGACCCTTGGAAATCCCATTCTCTTCACAGAGTGAAAAAAAATAAAAGTATTGAGGTTGATATAGAAAATGGTATCTCATCTCACACACTGAAACTGCTCTCACTACATCAGCAGACTTATAATGACCATCTCTAAGAACATGAAAAGGGTCATATGGACTTGTGCAGTTACTGCTGAGTTCAAGAACATTTTCCTAACTCTTTCTGGGTCCTTTGAAAACCCCACTCCAAAGATCTTATGCCAAAGGAACAACTAATTTTCCTTATGCTGATGAACAGCATCACATTATTCACATTCCCAATGAAAACTTCCAGCAGAAATGCAGACAATATCATTTCATTGAAATGAATTTCAAATTATCATTGTCAGTGCACACACATAGAAAAAGATAACACACAGAACTGCTGAACAACACTTGGATAATTGTATATCGAAACTGCTTGGCAAATTAGAATCTGGAAAACCAGAGATGGAAAAGACCATCAAGTCCATCTACTTTTAAAAAGAGCTTAAATCTTATTTCAAACACCATCAAAGTCAATGGAAAAAAAAAACTGTTGTTTTTTTGGTGGGGTTTGCAGCAGGCCTGCAACTTGCAGCAGAACTTCGTGTCAAGTGGCAAACATACGATCTCAGGGAGGGATCTTCTTATCTAGCTAATTTTGATGGGATACTCAGTGCTATTTACCACAGTGAAAAGCTAAATGAAATATGAAAGAGGCATCACAGTCTAAGTTTTTTTGGTTTTGTTTTTCTTGTTGTTCTGCATTTTTGTTTGGGTTTTGTTGTTTTGGTTTTTTTTTAATCATCCTTTGTATTATCTTTTTCATTTCTAATAAAGAATTGTTATTTCTGGTCACTGTTGGTAACTAATACCCTTAGGCATGATCATGAAATATTCCAAACATCTTTAATTAGTGTGTACACCATAGTATGTACACAATTTCATGCCATCTTCAGTTGCACAACTGTGAGAGTAAGATCAAATGTATTTGAATTATTTTCATAAATATTTTCAGTCATATTCTGAAAGAAAGGTGCTTTAGAGGCATGTATTGTATCATTCTCCTACCTACACTCAATACTTTCCTGGGCCAGATTAACAGAGGGGTGAATATTCAGTTCAGACTTAATAGAGATTACAACTAACTTAGTTTAGTTTACAGCTCAAGTCCCATATGGCTGACAAAGGAGATGAGCTAACTGCCTAAATAGCAATTTTACTGAATTATACAACATACGGCATGGGAGGGAAGACAGTCACCATTCAACAGAGCCCACAATACTTAAGCAAGTGCTATAGCACTTTTGAGATATCCACGGGATTTGTGAAGTAGGTCTGACAGTACAATGAGATAGAATGAGAAAAAAAGTCCTCAGAAACAAAGGCTCAAAGGTTGCAACTTATCTTGGCTCAGGGACCCCTTTCTCTTGTAGAACACAAGAAAATACCAATAAGGAGACCATTTTTGCACCATCTGGCCCTGCACATTTTTCTTGTGTGTCTGTTCATAAAACTCACACACACACATCAAGGAAGAGGATATACTTGTCTCCCTCCTGATTTACCATTTCCATTTTTAGCAAGCAACCCATAAAAAGGAATTCTGTGCTTATAAAAGATGACCTGTAGCAATGGGAGCAGTGCCAGTATTACCTGTGTTTCTAGCATGCATTAACCGTGGAGAGTTTTGTAAGGCCTTATCAACATCATCTGAAGTCAAATGTGGAAGAGGAGCTACAAAACAAAACAAAAAGCAACACCAAAATGAAAAAAAAATTGTGAATTATCTTTTTAAACCATATTTTCCCCTGACAGGATTGTGTGAATGTGAGTCTACCGACGGTTTCAGCCTGCAGTTTGGAGGGAGGCGTGTGTGCTACGACTTAAACTAGGGCATTCATGTATTCAACATTATGAATGCATAATATTTCTGACTGATATTGACAGTGTGCGTGTGGAGAAGACTGCACCGCACTGGTGTTGCAATGCTTGTTTTTCTTTTCTTTGAAAAACGATGTTTGCTTTAACTTCGTTAAAATGAGGCAAACCTGAAAAATTTCCTCAAGCTTAAATGAAAGCCCTCAAGCCAGGAATTTGCTAGCCCCCTCTTTCCCTTTGAAATACTAGCCATGCACTATAAGTAATTTGCATTTGGACTTCAGGGACTGTTCTTTTTTTTCATGAATTTACAGAAATTTTATTAAATTCAGTGAAATCTTTCTGATCCTATTCAGAGTAGAGCAAACTGCTGTCAGTCCTTACAATCATGCCTGGAGTTCACTTTATGAATCACTGTTTGCACTCTCATTTAGCATTCTCATTATTAAAATGGAAAGAAACAAGTATGTGACCAGAAAAAACATTAGTACTGAATCCCATATGATTTTCTTCCTACAGTATGCTGACTTTTAATTTCATTTTTCTCTGAGATGGACATAAAGAAATATTTCCTGTTTTCTTCAATGAATGTGAGTGAAAGTCAACTGAAATTAATGGGTGTCTTTCCATCAAACTCAAAAGGCTTTGGATCAGGATTCTTAGGAACAGCAAAATTTGCAACAGACATTTGAAAACCGAGCGAAGTGTATCCACACCATTAAATCTAAGGCTGATATCCTTAGACAACAATCTGCAGACTGATTGTAGCCACTACCACAATGACAGAAAACTAGCTTACTTTCTCTGAGGTAGTGTAGGTGTGACAGGAGGATATCTGCATTATAGCTTGGGGTGAGTCTCTGGAAGTCATCTTTGGTCATTTTACACAGCTCCTTCCCATCGATGTTCTGGAACAACAAGATATCCACATCCGGGAGACCATACTCCTTCACTGCCCATTCCAGCCACTGGCGTACATGGTCTGTGCTCCACAACGTAGGATCTGGTGGCATCACAAAGCATAAAATTAGGCAGAGAGGGGAGAGCGCTGATGCGCCCGACCAGTACAAAATAAATGTAGACCACAGCTGAACTGGAAAGAACTTAATCCTGTTTACTGACTGCTGGAAATACAGAACAAATTAAGTTGGTCTGTTGAGTGCAAAGGAGAATACCTATCTGTGAAAACCTATTAAGGAAGAGCTGTGAGCTCTGATTATTAACAACAAACCCTCTGCTGTTGAGTTCCTTCTACCATTTAGCTTTTTTGTCTTGTCACTTTTATGTCTCTGTCCTCATGCAGAGAATCCTTTTTAGAAAAGTATCTAAGAAATCCCAGTAACAGCACCGTAAGTTGTATCTGGACAATTTTCAAAGCTCTTTGTTGAATTTTTATCTTTATTCAAGTGAATTTTCCACGGTCAGAAGTACAGTTCCTTGGGCACAGGCTAAGTAAGCACTCACAGATTTGGTTAGTTATTTCATAAACTAGAATGGATCATATTAAAATATTGTTTTCTGGTACACTTCAGAGAACAGAGAAGACCTCTGAAGCTCCAGAGGATATATATTCTGATTTGCCAGGGCTTAAAATGTCAAGAGAAGCATCAGAAAGGTGAAGGCACTATTGGGTGAAGGATTGGAAGTGAGCAAGAGCATGACAGTCTCTAAAAGCCTATGGAAAGAGGTTCCCAACTCAATCTGGTATGAAATACATAGCAAACTAGAGGGATGCAAGTCTGGTGGTAAACCTAGGGTCTGTATGAGATTTCCCACACCTACAACAGAGAACTCCAACAATTACAATCAGTTCGGTTTGAAGTAAACCAGCAAACACCAGGAATTTTTTTTTAAAAATTGATTATGCTTATAATTTTAAATTATTCTTACTTATGATAACTAGAAAATTAGCACAGCTGGAAATGTGAATTTTGCTTTTTTTTTTACTCCTAAACGTTGCCACTTGAGCTGCACAGTGCTACACGGTAGTCAAAGAAAATCAAGCGATTTTTACTGATACATTTCTTCTAGGAACCTCAAAATAGAAAGGCTGTGACTGTGACCATCTTGTTCCTTGAATGTCACTCAAATCCACCTCAAAGTTGTTACTCTAGACATACCTCCAGGAATACAGTGAGAGAGAAAGATCTGTGTGAGCTAACCAAACTTCAGGGTTACTAAAAGACTAAAAAAAGTGCCAAACACCAAACCCACAAATGTTCTAGAGGAACATTCAAATGTCATGAATGCCAGTGTGATCTGCTTCCAGTTGGCAGGATACTTCATAATTCAGTGCATCCCTCTTCTGTCTTCAGAACAGAACTGTCAATACCATTGCAGAGGATACTGCAACATATTTGTCCACACATATCTTGACAAATAACTGAAATAATCACATCTTGCAAAATGTGGCCACAGTTAGTACTCTTGCATATCTTAGCAACTGAAAAACTGTAAGAATATTAGGCAACATAGCAGTAGCAGAAATGTTTCAGATAGGCACATCTCTGTTGGAAATGAACTAGCAGCAAAACATTCTTTTCTGTTTGCAGGTTATAGGTGGTATGTCTATGCTATGTACAGCCAGTGGTTTATAAACTCACATAGGTCATGATGATGGTCTAATGCTTTGACTTCAGAAAAAGGCATTCTAATTACTCTGCAAACCAAAGCAGAAAACCATTCATCAGAGGTTTATTTGGAGGACAAGGCACACAAGAGTGAATTCCTTCTTGTTCACTTAACTGCTGAATTCCACAACCAAGCTTGCCAAGACTAACCAAGAATTTCTCAGTTGTGCTCTTACACTGCTGAAGAGTTGTCAGCTTGCTTATTAAAATATTTTACACCACCCAAACTCAGGGGATAACCTACATGACTGCTTTTCATGCACCGTTTGATTTTACAGAAGCAATTGTGGTTTTAGCATGCTGTGGGCCAGACTGGAGTTGGTATTTGCAGGAATATCGTGCGGTACAGTGAGCCTTTCTCTTCCCACACACTTTGCACCCAGCTGGTCCATAGTGTTAGGAAATGGAAGTGACTGTTCATTTTCCCACTTAAGGGCTAGAGAAGTCAGATAACATCTGAGTACCTGTAATCTGCCAGTTATGCTGCTGAAATGGGAGGAACAGGCTGGGGAGATGGCTTTACTATGATATTTCTCAGGTCTTTCTCTTAATAACCCTGGGAAATTACTGCTCTTTTCTTCCTGATAACTTGTATTCCATCGCCACTGTTCTCCAAATCCTTTTAAATAATGTTAGTAGACTTAGGGGAAATGTCTTTTTTTGCTTTGAATTTTTGTGTAGAGGGTCTAACCTGCTGGCACAATGACTCTTCGTTCATTGGTAGTCATATTTGGGGGTGGAACATGCTTCTCTTCCATGTAATTTCCATAGTTCATCCCAACATTGTCTGAGCCGCTAACCATCTTCCCGCCTTTTGCCACACTACAGTCATCAGGAGAATTCCTAGAAAGAGAAGAAAGGTGTGGTTCTATTATTATTCCAGTCCCCACTAATATCCTCACTGAATGAAATGTTAAAAACAAGACTCAAGCACCAGGGTTGGACTATCACTGGAAAACTCAGCACTTACCACCCAATAACTGCTAATTTCTTCAGTTGCCTCAGAAAAAAATGACCAGCCAGTGGACCATATATTTATTTTTATTTTCAAAGGATCAGGCTCTTATATATCTCCAAACATATAAACACTAATGATTTATTTCCAGCAACCAGATGAGAATGGAGGCTTGCTAATGAGCTTGCTGAGCCTGCTGGCCGCAAGTAACTTGCACTTCTCTCTCCAAACATCTCACAGACAACTCAGCAAACATAAAGATACACTTAATGCAAATTCTCTGAAGGAAAATTATTATTAGCTGTCATTGTCAAACAATGGTGGCAAACAATGATAGGACAAGGGGTAATGGGTACAAACTGGAACACAAGAGGTTCCACTTAAACTTGAGAAGGAACTTCTTCTCAGTGAGGGTGACGGAACACTGGAACAGGCTGCCCAGGGAGGTTGTGGAGTCCCCTTCCCTGGAGACATTCAAAACCCGCCTGGACACATTCCTGTGTAACATTATCTAGGTGTTCCTGCTCCGGCAGGGGGATTGGACTAGATGATCTTTCGAGGTCCCTTCCAATCTCTAGCATACTGTGATACTGTGATTGTCCAAGCCTTGGACAAGGCTTGTCCAACCCTTGGGCAGCTTTTCATCTGCACTGCTGTCATTGTTTCATGTTGGCCATGCTCAGTTGCTCTTTATGTCATGCAATGTAGACATACTTCTATGTATGGCTTACAGAAAACGAACATTTGCCAAAGCCATGATTCAAAATACCACACACATGACTGGAAAAACCTTTCAGCTCCTCACTAGCACAGTCTCCATGGTACTGTAGTCAAGAAATGGAAATCTGCAGAGGATCTGCAACCAGACACCTCTTTAATTTTGGCTTTGCTTTCTGAATGGAGTCTTTTGGTTTAACATCCCACAGGGGGTTCCCTAATGGCATTTTAATTGCATCACAGTTTTCTTTCTGGCAGACACAGACATATTTGTCCCTTAATTTAATGTCTACAACGTGTTTCATCAGAGAGAGAAAAATTGTTACAAAAATCAAAATAAAGAACAGAGCTACAGGGAATACCTGTAAATTTAAAGAGGCTGTTTGGCAAGGGAAAGAAGGTGTTAGTTGGGTTTTGGTTTCTCTAGCGAAACTAAATCGCTAACAAGTTTTCTTTTTGTCCTGCCATTTAACTCCTGAAACTGTACTGTGGTCAGTCAGGTTGCAATGCTTCATTTAGGATCCTTGCAAACTGACTAATTTGCAGTCCGGAGAACTGAGACATCCTCCAAAACCCAGACTCTGGATCTATCCCCTGCCCTCCAACATGTGTTTCACCCATAGCCTCTTGCTCTCTGCAGCTTGGAAATCCCAGCTTCTGCTGCAAGCTTTGGGCAGCAGTGTTACTGTAAGTACACCAGTGGTCAGAATACAGACACTTCCTAACAAGAGTTCTGCTATTGTTTAAGGACAAAAGAGGAAAAATAACACACAGTTTGGACCACTGTCTGCTCAGCACATGTCAAAAACACGTGGCAGATATTTTATCCAATGCCCAAGTGACTCGGTTGAGTTGAATCCTCAGCACTACCATGGGTCAGGAGCTAAACCAGTTATAATTCTCACGCGTTTTAAAAAATAACTAGCGCTTGGAAAGATGCGAATATTTAGAATACATATTAAATACTAGAAGTACATATTATCACTTTTTTTCCACTCAGTGTTACTACTAATTTTACCATGCTGTGTTAATGTATGTATTAAAAACAAAATTAACTGCTGACGGCTTTCAATTTAAAAATAAAACATATCACAGAAACCACTCAATGGGTACTGTCATCTGCTTTAGAAGAAGGAACAGGGCCTTAAATATTGCCTGGGAAATGTTGGCTTCACATACCTTTTCCAGGTATAAAATATCTTGGGTGCTGCATAACATATTACATAAGAAATCTGCATTGTGTAAAGATCCTACAACTCCTTGTCAGCCACAGGACTGAAAAATAACCACAAGGGAAAATGCAGTCACCACCTGTTTTTTGCCTGTCATTGCGTGGTGGTGAATTTAGCCTTTCTTCTCAGAACTAGAGTACTTGGGCATTATTCTCTCAGGTTTAGCCTTTCTACCCCACTATATACCCCTAAATATAATTCTGGGATGCACTTATTTCTTGTCTACACAGAGCTAGATAAGCAAAAGAAAGTAACTTTTTCTTCAGACATAGAAAAGAGCTTTTGTGATGTTTGCTTGTGACTAGAATGTTGGCTTTTTCCATTTACCCTTAACAAATACAAATGGCATATATGTAAAAGTGAGTCTGCATACTAAATCACATATATTTGGAAATATCATCAAACTCATGACCTTACACCTATGCAGATGCTCACCCTGACTTCTAAGGTCAGTTATATTACAAAGACAAAAGAAAGAAACATTTGGCACATTTGCTGACTTTTTAGAGATGTGTTTGGGAAACAGAGCTAGCAGCATCCTTTGGCCTAACTGGCACAGTTGCTTTATTTTGTTTTTCTGTGAAAAGGAACTTGGCATGTAGGAAGATGAATATCTTGCTGCTGACATGAAATATCACATCAGTATTAGCCTTCACCACTGTTATGGGCAATTGTGCATTAAAACCATTCTTGTAAACACTGAACAGTAAATGATGTGAAAGATCCAGTAGCACACTGCTTTTGGCAATCTGACAGCGCTTCTGAGCTGGTTTTCTGATCTGAATATACACAGATGGGGGTGGGTAAGATCATAAATAAGTAATAACTTTTCATTAAAACCCAGAAGCAGATGGTCAAGGGTTTTGTCCTGTTAACTTACTGGGTGGACAAGCAAATCCCCAGTTCAGCAAATCTTCTAAGACCATGCTTAACCTCAAGCATGTGTGGAAGCAGTGCCATGGCAGCTAACAGGACTACCCAGGTACTTCAAATTGAGCATGTGCTTACGCATTCCACTGAAGCAAGGCTTAATTCAAATGGCTGGAACCAACTTCTACGGTATAGAAAGCAAAGCTGAAAATGCAAGCAGACACTAGAAAATGGTAATTTTAGTCCCCAGAACAAGAGAGGGATTGTCTGCAAAGGGTTTTTTAGGATCTGCTGTGTGTCTGCTTTATTTCTGAACCACCAGGGGAACAGGGGCAGTGGAAAAGCAGCTTTCAGAAAATGTGCCCAGCATAAAGGGTGCAGCTTTTCAGTGATTCATCCTCAGGTATGAAATGAAACCCAAGATGTTTTTCTTCACAGCTGCATGTTATTTTTACCCTTTGTAAATATACTGTATTACACCTGGAATTTACACAAAAAACAACCCCCCAAAATGTGGAAATACTACAGCTGTGCTACCTAAGAGCACTTTGCCCAGTCCTGATCTGATTCTGCTCTGATTGCTGACAAATGACTGTTGAAGAAAATATTTCTCCATGGGTCCTTGGACCTGGAAGCCTTCCCTTTGTTCAGGGTTATTTAGAATCAACCTGATTTGATGGTTAAATTTAGCACCCATTCCTACTGAAGTCCATTGGAGTTTTGCCAACCATGGCCTGTGATGAAAGCAGATGTAAGTTCACAAATAAGTGCATGAAACACATTTTTTCCTCTTCACTATGCTACTATTTTCCCCATGTGATATGAAACACCTGTGTTCTCTTAAAATGCAAGGTGTCAGAGAAACACAGATTAGGAATCAGCAAAATTTTACATGATCTCTGTGACATTCCCATAATGTATCCCCCTCGATTTGATGTTTCCGAATTTCAGAGAGAAATAAATGAGAAAAATTGTATTTTCCAAATATTTACATATCTTTATAAGTTTATGTAATAAGCACAGCTTATAAGCTTGGATAACTTCCTTACAGAGGCTACTTATAGAAAAGGGGTCTCAGGAGAGTAAAGTGGTGTAAGGATATCTTTGGAGTTTTCCATGCATGGCCCCCATCCAGTCCATGGCTGATTAGGTCAGAGGACATGCTGAGCTATTAGAACTTTTCTTCTGTGAGGCTTTGGCAAACAGAACATGACACTGTCCTAGAGGACGCAGATTTCTCTCCTACTTCATAATGCAGGTGATCTGAGAAAGAGGGGAGCAAGCCTGCAATGTCCCACCTTGTCCTTATGTACAAGAGGGAGAGCTCTGCAAAGCCAGCACCTTCAGATAATTTGGGCCAAGATATGTAAATTTATATTTAACCAGAACAACATCATGTAAAGGTCAGTTCATAGTGAGTATATGGTGGCAAAGCATACTCATGTTAATCTCCATTCACTGCAGCTACTCAAGCTGTGGTGAATTTGGTCAGCACTTCCCTCCCAGGATGGTTTGTCACTGAAAAAGTGGTCCATGAAGGAAAAAATATAAAACCACTGAGAGTTGGAGGTACAATGCTGTTTCCTAAAGCACACCTGACATACTTCACTCCACAATACCAGTTCCAAGGGCTACACAGCCACAGCCCCAAATTCTCTTCCCTGCCCCTCTCCACACCTTCTTCTTCATGAATGAGTGGGATTCACATCTGCTGAGACCTGCTGCAGAAGTGACATGCAATGAGGGGTCCTGCAGCTGCCCCTTTGGGTTCCCCCCTGGCACGACACACTGGGGACAGCCCAACCCTCCCTGGTGAGAAGAAGCCCAGGCTTTCCAGCTGCCAGAGCAGGACTGTGGCTGCACCAGCAGCTTTGAAGGCCCCCAGGGGCTGCTTCCTTGGCACTAGTAGGGATCCCCGGGGGTGCTAAGTGAGACTCTGAAAAGTGCTTTCAGCAGTGGTATCAGAGGCCCCAACACTTGCTTTGACAGAGCTCAGTTTCCACCACACACTCATCACCCAGCACCATAGTTGGATGCGGCTGCCCAGCTTCTTCTGTGCCTACACCAGGCCAAGCCCTGCAAACACATCAAGCCCTCTGCTTCTGTGCAGGCACCTGCCTTTAAATCTGCCGAGTGAGCACTGCCACACTTAACCTGCTGAAAGGAAAACACGGGTTTTATTTTCCCTTCCAAGGTTTCTTGTGAAAGCAGTGCAAGTCCACAGAGAGCTTCAGCGTAACAGAGGCATTAAAATGCCAGAAAATGCACAGAGGTTGAAATATCCCTGGAGTGCTCATACAGGTTTTTCATGCAACTGCTTAGCAAACTGGACTGGGAAGCTGTTTCCCTAGCAAGTACAATCACAGAATCATGAAGTATACAAATAAGTAAATAGATGGCTGGGTGGGTAAGTAACTCAGTGTTTAGCTACAACCTGAGTCATTCCCCCACCCATGTGCAGCAGCTGTGTGAAGGTGATGCTTGCCCACAGGAAAGGGGGTAGCCAGGGTGGAAGTGAGCTGATGAGGTCTGTGGAAAGGAGGGAAGCTCCTCAGGACCTGTGCCACCAGCTGAAGGTGACTTAAGTTGATGCTGAAGCCACAGTGACAGTCTGTTTATCTATCTTTGCTGTAAGGTGAACGTCAAAAGCAGTCCTAAGAAGACAAAAGAAAAGGAAAAAAAGGAAAACTCAAGTCCTCACTGGGCCATGCAGTCATGGAAGCGACTTCACGTGGGGTTAAGCAGGGGCAACCAAAATGGTCTGCAACAGCCCCAATGGACCAGGGCTATGGAGAGGCTGGGATTGGAGCAGTCCCATGCTAATACACCCAGCAGCATCCAGAACGGGCAGAGAACACTCTGTGGGGTGCCCTGGGGTCAGTAGGTGCTCAGGGTCACACGGGTCTGTCCCAGGGGTCACTCAGATATGTTACAGTGTGGCACTTAGAAGCCCATCCAGTTCCTTCCTCCAGTGAAAGGAAAAAGCAAACACCACATGCCAACACATGCAACGTCGTTGGCTTTCTGTGAGCAAAATAAAAGATGCTTGTTTATTGAGTTGTATACACAGCAGCCATTCATTTTCAATCAAACAATAACTTTTGCTAATTGAAACAATCTTTCCCATTTTTTCTTTTTGCTTTTGCTAACTTTCCCCGGCTATCTTGCAGTCCACAGCTGCTTCAAGCCTTAAGGCCAACATGGCAAATTAAGGCAGTCAGCGTCTGGCTCACTAGAGGCCAGTCAAGCTATAAATATCACCAGCCTGGCTCTTTGTGTTCACAGTGCAGGGAAACAGCTGGTTTAAGTTTGACTGCACGTTGTCATTTCTCCATTAGTGCAAACACTTCAATATTTCTTATGTGTCAGGTTAGAGTGAAGAAAGGCAAAGAAGGGAAGGGGGTCACTAAAAGCCAAAGCTAAGAAATGATGTTCTGTATATACATAATTTACAATTAGATTGCTGCCTGGGAGAAGGCTGAAGTCTGACATGGTGATAGCTAGGCCAAAGCCACAATGACTTCCCAGTTGGCCTATAACTTTCAGGACCTATTTTCTCTTGTTTTTCTTTTATTATTTTTATAGAAATTCTATTATAATGGTAATTGATTACATTTCTCAACTTGTATTTCATTTCAAGAGCTTGTAAGACTGTTGTATTTGTGGTTTCATAAAATATGAAATACCAGGAGACAGGGCCCTCCCCAAACCAGATATGCCTTCTTTTATGGGAAGGGATTATATAGAAAGTTAGCAAAGTAGAGCATGCCAGGCATAAACAAAAATGACATATTGCATGGAAACCATAATCCCCATGTCTATGGAATGTCTGCTGAGTTTTGTGATTAGCATTATTGGGCTGTGAGGCTGATGGGTGCCAAATGGCAAAGCAAATGATGAGCCAGACTTCTTTTTCTTGCACACTTTCTGCTTTGTCTTAAAATATTATTCCCAAGCTTTAAATACTGAACACTCCACTGATATCACCCTGATCAATATAAAACTTCTAATAAAGAGGGAGAGGAGAAGACTCATCTTCAAATGTGCTGGGTTAGAGACAACCTACCTACTGACAGTGCCTGTGCCATGCCAGCCCCAGGAAACACCCCAACCAGTGGCTCTAAATGCTCTAGACACAGTAAATACTGTACTGGAAATAAAGTAGTAATAATAGTAATAGTCAGAAATAATGACAGCGATAATAACTCTTGTGGGGGCCTATGTTACTATTTGGAAACTGATTTTATATTTCACTACCCATATGCAAGCTTTTGGCTGCTTAGCACCTTTGAAACTGGCTATCCTCATCTCCTTCTTAAACTCCTGAAGCTAAGCACACAATTAAAGCATCAGTGGTCAATCCAAAACATAACCATGCCAATTATGAACGAACCCATTATCCCAGAGTGGAAAGCTTCTTAGGTGGTAGTTGCCAGTCCAGCAGCCTCAAAAAAGCTGCAAAAAAAAAGGTGTTTTTTTTTTTTAGTCTTTGGCAACATGTTTGCCTCAAAAATAGACCCAAACCATGCACACACACACAAACACACACACATACATGCACTGGTGTTAAGCTGGTGTATTTTCAGAGCAAAAAGGGACTTCTTGAGGCAGTCACGCATAAAACGTTACATGGACAAGATCCTGAATTTGCAGTTTTTCCAGTTCGGTAAGCAGCCACTTCACCAACCACCCAGTCAGTGGGAAAGAAGATTATGAGTCTCAGATAACTAACATTGTGGCTTTTTACCCAAGACTAATGTTACTTTATAAAGGCAGCACCAATATGTGCATTAGGAAAGTCACCCTCTTAAGACAGTTCTCCCAGCTTTGTTGAGGACTGATGCAGGGGCTGACTCAAACCCTTTTGGAGACAGAGGAGAGAGTCTCACTGATTCCAGTGGGTTTTGGACCATGCTTGTTGTTTAGTCTGAGCTGAGGTTTACCAAGAATACCAGGGCTGCATGCCAGTGGTACACCACTAGAAGTGGACAGGATGGCACTGTGCCCCAGCTGTGGGGTTGTGCGCCAGGGATGGAAAAAGCCATGCCCCTGAAAAACAAGTGATGTCAGGGTAATTACCACAGATCAACCCTGTTTCTGCATGTGCTAGACACACACAAGGTGTGCGAATGCTCTAAGTAGTGCCACCGGTATCATACCACAGACTGGAGCATAATGCAGAGGTGCCTCATGTAGCTTAAAGCATGTCAGCCTGGATCCCGGCAGCAGGATGGTTCTGTCATGGTGGCGATACAGAGATCCATATGAATGAATGCACCCCCCTTAGAGGCTGCACATCCACTGGCACATGGATAGACCGTGCAAGCTATCTCAAGTGCTACCCATTCAAATTTGCTGGTTTGTATAGCAAAAACCTGTTACCACTTAGGAGGCTTACAACAAGGAGAAAATTAAACAAAAGAAAAAAAAAAAAAGACAAAAAGTTGAGGTCACTTGGGACTCCGAAAAGTCCTCCTGTGTGTCAGACACTCAACCCAGCTAGTACAGAGGCTCTTTGATGAGAACTTAGAACAGTAACATGCAAAGAAAAATGGTATTTCCCAAAAGAGCAAGCACAAAAGATGTATTAAGTGGTAATTTCATTCTCAAATGGTTTTCGAGCAACAATTGGTAGCACTTAAATCAACATTTGCACATGATTAAATCTTAATGACAGCTAATTATTTCTGGCATTTCTTTAAAACTCAGTATCAGCCAAGCTGATGTTGGAAAAATTCTGCTGTGCTTTCACTGCAGCTAACTTTCAAAATGCTTTTTCAATGAAATCATCACACTGCTCATGGCAAGCGAAATTTATCTGTGGCCTGAATAAGACTCTGTGTTCCACTTCAGCCTCCCTTAAAAAGATTGATTACCTACTAGTAAATGTAGTTCTTCCAAGCTACCTTTTTTTAGCCCCACCCATGGGCATGATGGAGTCCCATGGGTGAGTGTATTCAGAGACCACTGAGAAGTCCAAGGATTTAAATGCTGCTCAGGAAGTACCTAGGGCCTCGTGAGAGTATTTTCACAGGAGTGAATTCCACTGTAACTGCATAACATGACTTGTACTCCTTCATTGTAATAGAATTGCTCATACTTAATTTGATAAAATATGTAAAGAACAATAAACAGAAAAGTAAGTAACAGTATGACATATGCAATCTCTAGATTTATATTATAGCACCTTACTATAACAGGGTGAATCTTTTGGTCTGACTCAAGAGCAATAAATAGCAGGAAATAATATTATTACATTCAAGTGAAAAATTGACAATATGGTGGCACAAAGGGCTCATTAGATTTATGGAGCTGGAAGAAATATAATGTCTGTACCAACGTAATGGATTTAAAGAAACTCAATTTGATACCATCTGTGACAATCTGCATTATATATACAACAACAGCAAGGTAAATGACAGCTTGAATTTCAACTTTTCTTGCTTTATTTAATTTAAGGTAGGCCCTTAGGCTATATTTTCTGGTGCTGTGCAACAGGGTCTAGCTTTAAAAATACTGTTATTGTTAAACAAACCCATGTAGCCAATCCCTCTGCAGACCACTGAAAATAACCCTTTAATTTCATTCTAATGTTATTGCTTCAGTACTCACAGGAATGCCAGTTCTGAGACTGTTATGTTTTGAGATTTAATGTGGGGCAATTACAGCCAAAGTGTATCTGGGGAAAGTCCTAGCAGAGTGAGTCCATTTCTGCTTTGAGTGGGTACTTAATTGTTGATGTGTAAGGGGTTCAGTAGGCTCCTAAAATTTTATACACCTTTCCAGACAGCAGAATATATGGCCAGGAAGTAGCCTAACACACTGAGAAGGGAGAGCTGGACAGCAAAAAGTTGCAATGTTAACTATTCTCTGGTTGCCATTTTGTGGGTCTGTTACCCTGCTTTGTATCCTTTTTACACAGACCTAGGCTCCACATAGGAAGATGATTACACAGCATACTCTAGAGATCCTAGAGGTAGCACTTCTGTGGCTCTGCAATGTGGCTGTGGTATTTCAGACTCCTTTGGGACAACCCAGATTTTAAAATAGGTGTAAACAGATCAGGAACAGTTTTACTAAAAATGAAAAGCAGCTCTAGCTACTGCATGTGTTAACTTGTAACATATGAAGCATTTTTAAGAGCTGAGCATTTCATTCAAGGAAATAAATTTATGGACTGCAAATAAGCAAGGTGAGGAAGGCTTCTGCAGAAAAGAAAATGCAAAGTAACCTGCAGAATGGCAGGGAACCTCTAGTCTGTGAATAGAAAGTGTGACCAATACTATGTATGTGATGAATAGCACATAATCTGTCAGGAAACCAGTGAAACACCAACATCAAATGGCAAATACCTAGCAGGACTTGATGAAATAAATGGTTTTAGATTTGTAATAGATATATAAATTGCATGTGACATCCATATTGACAATACTCTTCAGTATCATATCAGAATATTTTACATGATTAAGAATAATTTATTTCTGATAAATATTTTTTTAATGCAATGTTTGAGTCATACACAAGTTTTTCTTTCTATTCTGCAACTAGCAGGAATATTATAGACTAGGAAGCCTTCCAATTCTTGAAGTATAATAACACTATACATATTACATGCACATATATGTGTGTGAGTTTTAGAAATGCCACAACATATTTACAGTTGTGTAATATCTAGATCTATGTTTTAGGCATGTGTTAGGCCTTATAATACTTCTTTGAAGCAATAAATAGGGTATCTTAATTAAAAAATATATTTTTAATTTTTATGTTATGTACAAGCATGCAATACATGCACAATTATTTTTTTTTATTCTGTTAATCTGTTCTTTTTTTGGTAGTAAGTGATTTTTTTTTTTATTTTCTTTTTTCAGTCTTAGGAATTATAGTTAAGTACTAATTTTCCTTGTTTTCTCCAGTTAACAACTCTGCATTGATCTGTCAATAGCGGAGGCTGTCAAATCCAAGATTAATAAGCAAACCTCTGCTTCCAATGCTGCAGGTTATTTTAAATTCAATGTAGAAAGAATTACATTTCTTCCCATTATATTTTCAGCCAGAACATGCCTTTTAGAAAACCAGTGTTGTGATCAAAACCATTTTGCAGTTCAGAGCAGTAACTTGTACAGCCTCTTCCAGCAGCATAGCTCATGTGCCAGCTCATATACTTGTTCATATAGGGAAAGAACGGCCACCCCTGGGCTGTTCATTTTCTAGTGATGAGCACATTAAGCATCTCTGAGTGATGCTGTCCAGAGAAAAATGAAGAACTTCTAGTTTTCATGTGCTGCTCAGCTGATTTGCACTAAACTCCAAGTCCAAATGATGGAGTAGATAGACCTAATGCTATTTTTTTTTAGAGAAGAGGCACACAGAATTGCTTCTTTTCATCCCTTTACTTCTGTAACGGTGGGAAAAGTGGTCAGGATAGTGCAAAACCATCTTACTGGGGTTCCAGATGCCTTGGCAACCCTTGGGTATCACGTCTTTATAAAATTAACAGCTCTGCTGGAAAAGTAGGAATTAAAATTATGCCTCATGACTAATCAAAATAGATTGATTTAAGGACAATTCCCCAATGCTCAGATTATACATCCTTGCAAAAGTAGGTACCTGTTCTGCTAGTAACAGATAGTGTGAAGACCAGGATACCTCTGTAGGAAAGGCAGATATTTCTCTTCACAAAGGGCAACTCAGGCAGTCTAAGCCAGCAGCCACTTCCTGTCTATTAACTGTGCAGGTAGCCAGGGTGTCACCCTAAGGGGATATTAAGAGAAACTAGCATACACTAATCAAAAAGAGCACAAAGGAAGGAGAAATTATAGTCATCAGAGGATATGTCCAAATAGCCTGTTTAATTCAGGGCTTCTGGATGCTTATCCATCCCTGAAAAGTTCACATATAGAAGGTGAATATATCTTAGACTGGGGAGATATGGGTGGCAAATCCCCTTCCTGGCCCCCCAGATTCATGACCCCAGCCATCAGGTTGTAAAACATGTTGAATACAAGCCTGCCCTGTCCTGTCTGCTGAAATCAAGCTGCCAGGCAGGCAGCAAAATGCAAACTGAGGGTTCAGGTGAGGGATGGAGAGCCTAAATCCAGCCCCACTCCAGCCCCTTGCTTTCTGGGTTACTTCTGTTTTTATTCAACAATGGCACAACCCCCAGGAGAGAAGCAAAGGCCCTAAGCACAGGATCTCTTCCAGCTGCACACCCAAACACACATCTATCCACAACAACACTTCAGGCCTCTCTAGATAGCAAGGCAGGGCTTGTCTGAGTTCCTAAATCAGAGTATAATCCTTACCAGTCTTGCTACCAAGGATTAGACAGGACACAGTTTCAGCTAATAAAAGACAGAATTACTGCACACAATTTTGTCCCTAAACCACTATAGAAACAGCCAAATACTTGTGATTCATGAACTGAACATTAATATTCAGGTTAGGTATGTATTTCAGGAATCCAAGACAGCAAGTTCAAGATTCTGGCTTGATGATTTTAAAAATGTGGTTGCAACAATTGCAAACGGATCTGTATAATCTAGACTCTTCCTTAATATCTGGCAGTACATCAAAATAGGAGTATGTGAATGACTAACTTTAGGTATGCATTACAAATTATTACCACTAATCTCAGTAACAATTAACATTAATTATCTACTCTCATGCATTTTATGACATTTACACTGTGAAAAACTATGATTAGTTGTCTTAAAGAAATGCCAGCACAGATACTTAGAGGTAAGCTTTAGGAAGCAGGTGAACCTGGTTTTGAATTAGTACTCCATTTGGGATTACATCTGTGCATTTGCTCAGCACAAAAAAAAAAAAAAGGAAAAAGAAAAAAAACCACATCACTAAAACTGTGAATAAATTCTGAATAAGAAGAGTTACAAGAAGACTTCCCTAATTCTCTGTAACTTCAGGTCACCATTTATTTCTTCATATTTCAAATCTTTGACTATTCACTAGAAATCCTGATTTGACTTCAGCACAATTTCCATCCTCACTGGTGAAAAGTGTAGGTGTGATAAGCTGTCAGCCACTTTGCCCTGCTTGTGGTGCTTGTCACATTAGCCCAGCAAGTGTGAACAGTAACCACAGTGCTCATGGTTGAGGTTTTTCTAAACAACTGGTCCTGGGAGATGAGATCAGTAGGCAGGTGTTTGTGGCAGAGAGATGTGAAGCACAGCCTTCACTGGTACATCACCAAAAATTGCGAGCAACCGACTCTCTGGACCTCTGCCCTTCAGCACCACCAAAGGAAAACTGTTTTGACAGTCAGACATTTGAAACAGGAAAGCACTTGTTTGGATAATTTCCTTGGAAAAAAAAATAAAAATCTTCATTGTGCTTTTCAGATGGAAGAAATCCATAGAGTGCTCCTATGCTTGGGGGAGATACCAGTCAATACACACAACTTCACTGCATTACTTTCCGCTTAATTGATTCAATTCTCCTTCATAGAGAAATCGATAAAAAAAAAAAGTCCCAAGATAACTGTTAAAGCACTGACATGCTGTGGCTGCTGCCTATTGAACTGAGTAATTTATTTTCTTGTTCCTTTCTACTCCCCTGCTTGTCTCCATGCATATGCTTTTTCTTCTTAAATCCAACTCCAGGGTTATGTTTTTTGGCACTGTTTACATTAAATATAAAAGTAAAGATAGATAGTTCACTCCCTCTGCCACTGCAAGAATTTACTTCCTGTACTTCTCTGCTTGATTATATTTAGAGCAAAAGGCAGCTGCCCAAGTTACTGTATTTTCAGAGCTTTCATTGAGTGTTATTTCATATACACCACACCCTTACACAGATCAGTGCTACCAGCCAGATTACAGCAAACTCACATTTTGCTAACTTTAATACATACTCTTTCACTTAGCATGCAATGCAAGTTCACATCCAAAATTATCCTCAGTAAGAAGAAACACAGTAAGGTGTTGCAAAAGCTCATGAAAAGACGGTGCCTGTAGCACCATTTGAAACTCTCACAACACCTGAATAGGGCTGGCAGGCGCGACCCACAACGTGCAGCAGACCTGTAGGCTTCCAGGACAGCAGCTGGTGGGTAGGTGGGGTACCTTAGGGCATCTAAAATGCTTCTAGATTCAGATTTAGACAACTGAGCTAGACACATCTTAAGAAAAGTAAACTTGAGCCACGCTAACACTGGCCTTGTTACCTTGACCCATTAACTTGGTTTGGGTTACACTCCATCTTGATGGTGACTCTGGCTGGAGGCTGTGATAACCAGTCTTGCTGGGGAACACGGGGACTCATCTTTGACGTCTGCCCATATTCACTGGAGGAGGAGGCTGTCATCTCTGTCTTCGCAAGGTGGGGTGATCCGTAGGCACACTCAAACAAGGACTGGTCTTCACTCACCACAGATAACGCTTCCTGCAAACCAGACAAGAGAAGTAAGCACGACCATGTTTCAGAGTAAAGGACTTGTCTATCTCATGAGAAGATGAACAGCTGGTCATCTGCTGAAATGCTCATTACTTTTTAGGCATGCTACTGCTGTGAGTGGAGGTGAGGATTCATGGTGCAAGATAAGCCATCAGTATGTGGCAGGAAGACAACCTCTCCCCTGTGGAAACCCTTCCCACCAGCGTCTGAGAAGATGCACAAACGCACACTACCAAACACTTGGGAATAGTGGCCCTAGGATAGGAGCTGGAAGGAAGGAGAGGGCAGGACAGACAGCAAAATTGAGAGCTCTGGCATCCCAGGTAGGAATGCAGAGGGCCAGATACGCCAGGGTAACAAGCAAGCTGCCATTTCTGCATTAACTGCCCCTGCAAGGAGCTACCAAAGCCAGGCCTTGCTTACTCACTGTGAGCTTCTCTTCCTTCCTCTGGGGCACAGGCCAAGTCCCTTATGGACAGGGAGCCAAGACAGCTGGGTGCATCCTCCAGTCCAGGGACCCTGCTCTTTCTGCCAGTATCAACTGCCAGCTTCAGCAGAGGTTCCTGCCACCAGCCCTGAAGAGATACCATGCCCACCATCCACCTCCCTCTCTCTCACGGCAGACCTTCTTGGCGCACCTCCTGGCTGGGCATCCCACTCTGGCACTGTGGGAAAGGCTTCCCTAGCCACCTTCCCGTGGCAGCACTGCAGTTATGGCCCTCAAGGGTGGCAGGCCTGTCAGTGGCAGGGTGGCTGCCATCATGACCATGCCAGACAGAGAAAAGGCCACCTTCTCTCCCCACCAGCATGCATTCGCATTGGCCCCAATTCCTTCCCCATGCTATCTGGAGCCAAGCTAAGGCAGTGAGGCAGTGCCTGGTCCCGGCTCAGGCAGCCCGCATGCAACTGGGAAGCTACGGGAAGGGCTGATGCTGTCAAAGGGACCCTCCTGCCTGAGCCAAGGCTCCCTAGCCATGCACCTAGTCTGGGCACCCACCCTCCTCCTGGCCCCCAGCACAACACAGGCTCAGGGGTCACCCTTCCAAAAGCAGCCTTCCAAGCAAAGCCTCCCTCTCTAGGAGCTACTTATGGTGAACATAGGACATAGGGGGTCTAAACAGACAGTAACCCAAACAGCGACTCCCTCCTCCCACCCTAGTGCTATGGCTTTGCCCTGTGATGAAGTGGAACGTGAGTGCAGCCTGACACTTCCCCCTCCACCAAATGTGGCCCCTGACAGCACTATGGTGCAAGCCCCAGCACCAGGCTGGTGGAGGAGGCTCGGTGTGCAGCACACCAGATGACAGCTGCCATGGAGGCGGCCAGCTGGCCATGGCTGAAGGTGCAGGGGCCAAGAATAGGGGTGTGAACCGAAGCCAGATTTGGGGTAGGATGATCGCGAGGCAGCTTGTGTGGGCCTGTGCTGCTGACAGCCGATGGGAGGACAATAAAACTGTGTGGCTCTGTCAGCAGAGGAGGACGTGGTGGAGAAGGGAGAGGGGAAAGAGAGTGATGGGAAGCTGGGCGTCTGCTTGCAGGCTCCTGCCTTCCTTGGCTACCAGAAAAGGATTTGCACAAGCTCCAGCAGTTGCACGCTGCCCTAAAAATCAGCAGTTGTAGTTGCTCATTTTAAGGGGGTACGCATTTATCATTCCTTTTACTTGCCTGGTTTGTGAGCCCTTGGGGCGCACTCTGTTAATATGACCTATGAAGTTTTCTCTGAAACCTCTTCTTATTACTTCTGATGAAAATTGAGATCATCCCTTAACCTCTGGATATGAGGAATGGGATCCCAAGCAGCCCTTCAAATGCCACAAGACTTGTAACTGAATCACTAACAGTAACGCTTCCTGTTACAGAGCAGGATGCAAAATTCAGGCAGCTCTCTGCACCATTTCATTAGTGCTTTTCAGACATTGTCCCAAGTGCAAAGGTCACCCACCAGGCTGTCACCATTAACTCCCCAGTTAACACCCCTGCTTTGCACGCTCTTCTGCCAGCCTGCGCCCAGCTACTGAACTACTGTCTCTTGGGTCTCTGGGGGCATGAAGAGAAGGGATGCCAGAATAACACTTCTCCTTTTTCCCATGCCTCTCAGACTCCTGTGTGTTTCTGGCCTGCTAAAAACTGTTGCTGGTGGTGGTCTGAAGCTTTTCTGGGAAAGCCTGCAGACGGCTCTTGCTTTCCAAGGAGGAGCAGGGTGAGGTAGCTGCTGGTCCCTTGTTCCCCAAAGATTGCTCCCTGGCTAAACTGCCCTGAGAGACAGCAGGAGGACTTGATGTGCTTGGGTATAAAGTAGCATGCATCATATCACAGGAACCAAAGAAAGAAAATGTTACACTAGAAGGAAAATAGAAATTTCTTTCTTAGCAGTCCATAACTGTTTTTCCAGGTGATCACAATGCATCCCATTCCTGAGAGTATTTACTGCACAGTTCCCTATTTTCTGCCCCACTGTAGAGCTAGCAAGTGAGCCAAACCCCATGAAATAAAATGTTAATTTTGGAAGAGCTAGCTCCACTATATGCATGAATGTGTGAATTATACAGGACAAAGTAGATACAAGGTTGCAAATACAACAGCCATAATGCTATTTTACTCTGTAAACCATTTACTAATAGATCTTTTCAAAACAGGCTTCAATCACTATATAATGGATATTATTTCTCATCCTCTCACACATATGTGAAACAAAGCAAATTTATTCTGGTTCCTATTAAACTTGACTCCGCTTAATGTAAGTTAATTTATGAATATTTAGGGTAAGTATAACTGTAAACAACAACAACAAAAAAGGGTTTTCTATTTATTTGCATTACTAATGACAGTATATATTGCTTGTGCTATGGATGCCTATTATGTTGCACAAACAGGTAAAGTACACACATTTTAACTTCCTCAGGAGGACAACAAATGCTGCAAATATGATCCCAATTAATAAGGGTTATGTGAATATCTGAAGACTATGACAAAAACAAGACAAGCATAAATTAACCCAAGAGACAGACTCAGACTTCATTCACATTTCAGGAGAAAAAAAAGCCTCATTATTCATGGAGAAATAATTATTAAAAAAGCTCATTTTACTCGCTGGAGTTTTGTTCTGATTCAATAGCAAACACTCATCTGTACTCCATCCTGCTAGTTATCAGTTAGTGCACGCTGACAGGTCTGTAAAAACTCTGTAGGAATAACTGATTTTCTGCCAACTTTACACACTGTTGGGTCAGTCCTTATGTGGAAGACTTATGAATGTGTGCTCTACGATAGTGAGTATCTCTGATAATTTACTCCAAGTACTTACTGATCTTTGCTGGCCAGTCTTGAAGGACAGCAGGACATGCATCACCCCTCTGCATCACCCCTCCCTTGAGCACATTACAAAAGCTGAACTGGCCATCTAAGCTTTTGCACAATTTTGAGGAGTCAGCATAACCGAAGAACATTGTCTAAACTAGAATTAGCCTTACTTCCTCTTTAACCATCTTTCCTCTCTCACATAAGTGAGCTTGAGGTTTCAATGTAGGAAACATGGAAACTATGTGTAATATCTGCTCTGCTATTCATCCTGCCAGCCAGGACTCAGACATACCAACTGTCCTGTCCTTCAAATGCAGCTAGGACCACTGATGTCAATTTATCAACAACCCCTACAGGTGATATATGTGGTCCTTGAATATTCAAGAAAACCATTTTCTGCAATAGACAGGTGGGAGCCGTGTGTCCACGGTTGGCAGCTGCTGCCTGTCTTCCTCGTAGTGATCTTAAAAGCTGAGGATTTCTGGCCTAGGCTTTTCTGAATCCAGTGACCTTGCAAGGCATGGTGATGCTGAACCATCAGACTTCATACAACCCAATACAACCTCATGTGAAATTTGTATTGTGAAAAGCATAAAAATAGCATCAAGAAGTACAAAGCATTTCTCAGCTATACAAGAATATGACATAATACGATATCCCCCAAAACAGACAGAAAATGTGCTTCAGCTGCTCCTTCCATGCATCATTTCATCTTGTCTTTCCTTGATTTCACCTTAGTAATTAAAGCCTTCAAGCCTTAAACCTACATAAGCTATGAAAGAAAAGCAATAATAGCAAACTATTTTACTGAACAGCTGACAGAAAGCAGTATGGATATTTATTTCTTAAACACAGGCACTTAAAAATGTGCTTTTTCCTATAATTCTAAATGCAAGATTTTGGACCAAATGTAATATAAATACCGTCAGCATTCACTGTTATAAAGAACAGTCACATGGTCTGGCCATATATAAACGTAGACAAAACTATCAATACTGACAATTTTTTTGGCAAGGTTTTTTTACATATGGATACCAGTTCTATTTCTAGTAAATACTTTTCATTACTCATTTGCTCTTTTTTTATCATCCATTATAATGCTGTTTCTGGAGCAGTTTGGCAACATTAAGCAGTAAGTGGGCTAAAGCAAGGTAAACATTTATAAATATTATAAAATAGATGCTTTTAATCTCACCGAGTTTTGTACCTTTATGGTAATAATTTTAGTAGTGGATGGATGATCTTGGATTTCACATGACAATAATATATTCTTATGACAGCTCAGAAATGAAGCCTTTCATTTCTAGTAGTCAGTGTCTGGACAATGTTATATGAACTAAGCATCACATACAGTGGCATCTGGGGAAGGTCTTTCATTCAAGTCAGTAGAGAGCTGTTGGTATTATCTGAGCTCAATATTGGACATGGATTTTCTTTATTTCATCTTCCCTTCTGCATGTACTCTTATGACATCACCAGCAAAACAAAAATCTTTTCCTTCATTAAGAGTTTTTTATTCTATCAATCACTTGTACTTCTTACTTGGACTTTCTGTACTAATGATAAAAAGAGCAAAATGACTTCTCTATTTGGTTTTGCCCTATACTTCACTGATAAGTAAAAATGAAAAAATAACGGACTGACAATTTGTAGAACAATAGGTACAGCAACGCCTTTAAAGTAGGCATAAAGTCATGAGGACAAAGGTGTTTACTTAATCAAATGCAAGATTACTTGGCCTACAAGCATGAAATTACAGGAAATGTGACTGAAGTAGCTCCTATCAGTATATGAAAGATGGCCTGTCTTTTATATGCAATGGCAGGATTTAAGAGCAAAGACTTTTTTTCCTAAGGTTTGATCAAACTTAAGAAATGATTAAAGGTGGCAATAGGGTGTGCAGTTGTCTCGCATAATTTGTTTGTGCTGATGGTTACTGGGTTAAGAATACTTCAGCAGTATTTTAAAAGATTTTGGAGGCCATTCTAACCTGGAGGTGCTTTTTCTCAAGTTAATTCTGATTAGGGAACATACCATTTTGTGCATGACATACGTTTGTCTGCTGTCCCTCCATGTCATCAACCCAGCTTCCACTTTAGACATGATAGCATTTCCACTTGTTTGTACAGCAATCAAATGGAATCATAACTCCAGGAGGTACCCTCGTAGTATGTGTGTGTATACATATATCTCAAAACATTAAGATCACTTTTTTTGTTGTTTTTTTTTTTTTTTTTAATTTCTTATAATATTCACATGGTTTACTGCTTAATCCCTGTGACAGAAAAGGTTTAGTAGATCTTTGTTTATGTCAGTTGTCTGCCCAAAATCTATCAAATGACTTGCTGCTCAAAAAAATGTTTCTAGAACTTGGACAATCAGGAGCATACTGGCCAGCACTGTCAAAATCCTAGCAGGCAAATAGCACAGTAGTAGGATGAAAAATACTGACTGCAAACCAGTTGGACACTGGGCATGAAGTACACATAAAGGGGAGGATGCATGAGGAGAAACAAATAAAGCAACAACCCTCATTGTGCACTGAGAGATGCTGCAGACAGTAAAACATATTTATTACTTGTAGAGTCATCTTGTTGGAGTCAGCAATCCCACACACCAAATCAAGCTTGTTGCCCTTGACTATGAGGGGCTCGCAATAACACTGGAATTGAGAAATTTTAATTAGCTTCGCCATATGGCATTGCATTTATATAATCTATATTTGTCATTGCATTTATATTTTTTGAAACACAATGGTTTTATATTTCTCCTCATTAATGTAATCAGCTTCTAGTTCTTCTCTAATCTGATTTCATGATAATATATACACAAATACAAGTTTAGACCTCCACACAGCCACAATCCATTCAGACACAGGCTGTTTCCTATCACTTGTCGGATGTCTACAGTTGGTCAGAAAAAAGAATTCTCCATTCTGTGAAGAACTCTGACATACTGGGACTTATTTTCATTTTAAATTAGACACAAACCTGTTATATGAAAACTTTTACCAAAACATTTATTAAAAGGAATAATTGTAACACAGTGGCGTGTGTTCTGAAGATGTCAAAATATTCTAATAAACAGTGATATTTGGAGAGGACCTGCACTTTCTGAAGGAAGATTGTTCTGATTAAGATCAGGCAATCAGCTCTATTAAGCGTTTCCATGCTTTTTTGCACTTGCTATCCCTTGTGTACTTGTTGAAATTGTGTGCGATCCAATTACATACACTTGTAACCGAAAGAAAGAACAGGCAGAAGTGTGCAAGAGAGCACATGGTATGCACCTTGGTACACAGCCACTCCACACTTTACCAAGTCACTCTTCTGGCTTGCTACTCTTCTTTCCATTCTTCCCCAGACTGCATCTTCTCATGCTCTAGGAAGCTGTTATCTGGAGTGAAAGCCTAATTTCAAACAGGCCAGGAATGTAAATTCCATGCTAGGGCAGAGACCATACATGAGGATGGACACCAGAACCTCACAGAGCAGGCAGTCTTCCAGTCTGAAACTCTGCTCATGTCTGCAACAGGCATCACGCGATAAAGCAAGCTGTGGTTGAACTGCTTAAAGAGCTTCTAGCCGAAATTTGCAGTACTGCTTTAAAGACAAGTCTTTAAGCCTTGGGTTCATTGCATCTAGCAATATTCAGTGAAACAAGAGGCAAATGATCGATGTTTCAGCCTTACTATATCTTATTAATCATGATGCTCTTACAACTCTCTTCTGACCATTCACTAAAGAAGCAGTTTTGTAAGATATTCAATATGGTGTGTGGAACATACTGGAAAAGGTTACTACTTAAAATGCAGTCACCTGAGTCAGGAATTGTAGCACACATCTGGAATATGTTTTCCTTCTAAATTTCTGAGTCTTGGATTCATTAGATCAGACAAAAATCCACATATTATATTCATGAGAGAGTTCACGAACAACAAAAAGCCTTGGCAAGTACAAGATAGGAAAGACAGATGTTGTCCTCACCTCCACCCATGAGAATCTTATTGCCAGCTCAGCTAACATCCTTCACGTATTTGCAAAGAGCACTTGGGTAGTCAGTGTTAATCCAAACACAGGCCCAGTGCTGCCACTTATCTGATTATCTTCACCTCTTGCTGAGAAAAATACAAAGGATGTTTGGAAGCAAAGGAGAGACACTGCCACAGTCCCTCTTGAAAAAAAGGAATAATCAAACATCCATCAAAATGATGTTATGAAATTGCAGGCTAGATTCATTTCTGGGAAACAATAGCAGATGTTTAAGGTCTGATCCTGCAGCCCTCTGTGTAAGCCATCCTCCTGGCTTCACCAGGACTAGTAATGTAAATAGAGATCTCACAGCTAAGCCCAAAGGTTTAACATTTTGTGTCTTAATGAACAAATTCTGAAACATTATGAATTCAAATGCAGACTGTGGTGCTTTATCATCATTTCTATTATACGGTCATTACTGAAATGTCAGCAAACCCTGTTTTTGCCCAAGCTATTTTAGATACCTCCTTTCATCATAGGGTAATATCTGTAGCATGAGGCATTCACTCCAGTTGCTCAAGTGCTGCATAAGATAAGACAAAAATCATCATTCCACTAATGCAGATGAGGAACCTTTTGTGAGAATGGATAAAATTGGGTTTTTGCTTAGAAAGCACATGCCCTTCATTCCAAGCTCCACGCCATATTTGGGACTACCCTGCATCTGACACACTAAAATTATCACACTAAGTACAGTTGACGAAACCCTGACTTCCAGAGATCAGGAAGTGTCCATGAGCATCTGATTTAAAGAGCTGCCACTTCATAATTATTTCATCTGCAGTCTTCAACTAGCAGTAAAATGCAAATGAATAGTTTAACCCCTAACCGAGTTAACAAAGGGAAATAGGAAACTTTCATATATGTCTCATGCCCTGGGCACCATCAAAGAAATGCAGTGGGCTTGTTCAAATGCAGTGATGAAAGCCTCCACCCTGCATCTGCTTCAGTGCATGTTCAATGCCCAAGTGACTTCAAGAGGGGTATGCCTGGAAGCAGCTCTGCCCATGCCCATGCACAACCACCAAAGAACTGCACCAGGCTTCTGAATTAAAGTGGACCTCAAAATTCACAAGACTGTATCAAAAAGCCTAGAAAATGAAGCAGACAAGCTAGTGCTATACAGTGATGAATCTGATTCTGATTTGCCTTCTGCATGAGCAGAGTGCTGGCAATCTACCCAAAGGCTGAGGCAACAACACGTTTTATCTGCTGCACCAGCAGCTGAATGAACAGCGTTAGGTGGCTGTACGGCTGGAGCAGCACAATGATTGGTTGGGCTCAGAATACATATTCCTGAATAATTACGTCAACTTTAATTCAACAATGGTAAAAACAATACAATTGTATCCTGCAGATTGTATATTGTATGCACATTTTTAAGAAACTGTAGCTTTGTATGCTTATTTTAGCACTTCCATCTACATAAAGAGCTGTAACACTGAAGTTTGAATGACTTTTTTCAGTCAATACAATAGACTTTTCTTCCTTTTAATTTTGATAGTATTGGCAATTATGAGCTTGAAGTTTTTTCCTTCTTGCCTGTTAACCTGTAAGGCTTCAAAATGCCTAGAAAACTGGGAAAACTTGGATATAAGATTCCATTTCTGCCTCAGCCCAGGGCTAGCCTGTTGCTTCTACCTTGTCTTTCTAATACAGGACTTTACTGCTCAGAAGGAACAGCTAGTATTCTACTTTGTTAAAAAATATGACTATCTGGGGGCTTTTCCAGAAACTTTTCAAGCAAAGATTTCTTTGGCAAAACAGGTGGCAGGTTTCTAAAGTAGCCAGCAGCCCGACTGGAAGTGAACTGAGGCTGCATGCCACACCCACTATGAACTTTTGCTATTAGATCAAAATAATATTGGGAAAGAGTCTTGGGACCACAGCAGCTGCGCAAAACAAGACACCGATCCCACACTAGGCATGCAAGCCTACCCTTTCCTTTGGCATTATGGGCAGTTTGAATGGGATGTCTTCAAGGATTACTACCCATTTACTGGAGTTAGTCATTTGTTCAGAACTTAAGGCTTTGCTTGAACAAGGTAACTGCTCTGGTACTTTGGCTTTGGAAACTTTATTGAGAAAACTCTTAATGATTAATGATAATAATGATTATTTTCTGCCTTATTCAAAAGACTTGTCCAGTGTTATCACAAAAGGGTAACATTTGCAGTTCTTTTTCCTGCCATTTAGCCCAAACTGCAAAATTATACATTACATTTATACTAAGTTCAATATTTGTTAACTGTGGTGGGTTGACCCACCATATATTTATTTCTATGCAAAATTATATATGCCTATTTTGTGTATATATATATGCACATATAAGTATACGTACACACACATTTTTAGATAATCCCTCCTCAACTTCTGAACAAATTTTAAAGTAAAAATAATTCAGGTATTAAAATACTTTTCTATAAGGCACACTATGTACCAAAGATAAACTCATCAGCAGAGTGATGAGAAACGTATAGAAGGAATGAATAGATCATTACAGCCATTGAATCGATGAAACAATTAAATATTGGATAAAACTGAAAAGAACACACAAATTAGTTTCCTTTGCAGTGAACCTTTGGTTTTTACAAATGTCTAACAGCATTAAGGAAATAACAACTGGATTACGGCCATGAACTGAGCTTCTAGGTGACCCATCACTTCCCTGTAGTGCCTCTGTGTGTGGTGTTTTTGCACGTGCGCACACGTGCGTGCATGTGTGTGATGAGTCACATTCTGCTTGGAAAGACCGCAGTTACGAGGGACCTTAGCTCCAAATGTACCTTTAGCTATCCCAAAGAAATAGTGGGAAAGCAAACTGGGCATGTTCTCCATTAAATCTGGCTGGTCCTCTCAAACCAGCAGCTGGGCTCAGCAAACAGCCTAGGGAGAGTGAGGGGGAACCCTTCTTGGGCATCTGCAGGGGTGCTTTCCTGAAACTCAGCTTCTCTTCAGGGACCCCCTGGAGCTGGAGATCCTCTTGCCAGCTGCATCAGGCTGACAAGGTCTCAGATGCTCCCCCGTGTTCACCTTCACACATATTTAAAATTCTTACCTTCCTATTTAAAGAACAGTTATCTCATCCAACACATTAATTTGTTGTCTGATAGCTTCTGCAAACTGCTTAAGCCATCTTTATTTCTACGGATGCTTTTATTTACTTCCAAGTGTATTTGTCTTGATATTTTTTGCTGACTTCTCTGCATTAGATAACTGGAATTAAAATGCAAATTGCTATTGCTTTTTAAAAACTCGCTACATTAAGGAGTGCTCTCCATTTTTGCATAACACTAAGGGAAAGTGGTTTTGTTTACATTATTCTTCCTTTTCCTCAGCCACCTTTTATTCTGGATCTTCCATGTATACACTGAGCATATACATATATAGTATTATAAGTTTCTCATGGTAATCTCCATTTTATGAACACATAGAATATTGCTTAGATGGGCAATATTTCTAAATTCAGAATGAACTTTCCAAGTATGCCCACTGTGTATATAAAATATGACTTCCTGTCATGATAACCTTTACAGTGTATAGCCTCACATACCTTCCTGTAATTGTTTATAATGAATATCTTGCTTCATACTCCAGCACGCGTTATTTTAGTCATTTGCCACAAAGCATGACTAATGAAATTAACGCAGGGTTGAATGTCACACACAGTATTATGTCATTTCTGTGTATGCAAAGATTAATGCAGGAGAGTGCTTAGTAAAATAACAATAAAGTGCGTGCTTATGTTTAAGCACATTTTATCTGCTCTGCTGAACCAGTATAAGGTAAAAATATCATTACGTTTAGCTCAAACATTAACTATGAGATCAGTCAAAGAGAGTGGTATGGTTTTCAATATATTACAGTTAGACAGGTAGCCAAACCAATGGATCAGAAGAAAAAAGTTGTTTCATACCTTTGACAGACAAAGGTTGGAGTGAATGTTCTTTGTTTGTCCCAAAGCAAATAAAACAGAACAACCACAACAAGAAAACCTCACATACAAAGAAAAAATTGCTTTGTGACAGTAAAACCAAAATTAATCCCAAATACACCTGTGGTTTTGCTTTTAAACTTATTACTTCATTTAAGCAATTTAAAGCAATGTCTTTCTAGACAAAATCACCAATCCAAAATCACAAAATATTATTACTGAAGAAAATTAAATTTTATCTTTTTTTTCCATTTTTTTAATGAGAACTACCTCACAAATTCATCTTTATTGTGCAACTTCTGGCTCTGCAACCATGCTTTCTGTTGAATTTCATATGCAGCAGAAACAGGTTGTGGCCAATTTTTAATTGTACATGTGAAGAAGAAAAGGAAAACATACATGGCAATAACTTCAACGTGGCAACAAGAAAAATCCTGCAGTTCTTCCCTGTAGCAGTATCTTTTCTTAAGTAGTGATTACCAACATTACCACTCTTATGAAAACCATGCCTTGCAGCTCTGATACTGACTGCACTTTTCACTGATACCAACATCAGCTCCAGAAGGAAAAGGCCACCTGCTGTCATTGATGAAAAGTGAGCAGAGAAATCAATGAAATTAAGACAATCTCAAGTCCAGAACCCTGAAAGATGCATTTACTACAGCAGTAGAAAATATTTAGATGTTTTTCTCCACACCTCGACAGTAAGACGAAGTGTCTAATAAGCATTACTATATGAAGTGAAGCTGTGTGAATGCAAAACTTAAGGTATGCTAAAAGAAAATATTTTGATTTATTTTTCTTTGGTCTGCATTAAAAAATGACCCTCAAAATGCCTTTATATACTGTATGCTATGCCTTCAAACATACAGGAGAGGTATGCAGGCTGTTTCTCTTTTTGGCTGTTTCCCCAAACAAACTCATTTCCTATAAGCTATTCCCGTATCTTTCGTGCCACATCCAGCTTCCAGAAAAACAGCAGGAAAACAAAGTGTGAACTCAAAACAACCCATTTCCACAGAACAATGTGCCATACCAAGGAGAGAGAGAGCTAGAATGGGGAGAGCTGAGGAGAGGGGAAAGACAGAGGGAGAGATGTTTTGACGCTGTCAAAGGACTTAAAGGAGAAAGGAAGGAGGAACTTTTAAAAGTCGCAGGGAGGAAGAGTTGTGTAACTGTAAATATGCAACAGGCAAGTTGCCAACTATTTCAAAGGATTTGAGGTTTCAAAATCATCGAGAAGACTAACTGATTTGCACTCTGAGTTTTGAGCTTCCAGGAACACCTTTATATGTCTGAGAGCCAGAAACTACCATATATTTTTATAGACTACTCAAGCCATACTTGGTCATAATTTCAAGTTGAATCAGTAAGGAATGTAAACAGACACCGTTTATGCTTCTCTGCAATCTAATAAAATGAAAGCATGGACTAAATAAAGCAAAATGATACATGTCGTTCTGTAAGAAAGGAAAACCAGAAGATCATGTTGATTTAGTTGCTGTCTGACCTGAGCAATCTCCAAAATTCCTAGTATTCAGTAAACCAAGCAAACCCATACACTAAACTCCCACAGGTGTAGTGCATAATGGTCATTGAAACACATGTGGTAGAAGTCAATGATAAATGTCATTATGCCATTTTAAAATCCTGCTTCCATATTGGGCTTGTCAAGGATATAAAAGCAGAAAGAAGGAATAAAAGTAAGACAGGAACAAATTATTTCAGCTTTGCTGTTCATGATAATTACACAACTAAGAAAGAAATATTGTACACAAGTTCTTACACAAGTAAGAAGAACCAATAAAGCAACTAGAATGCTTTTCCCAAAATCAAGAATCTACCAGGTTTGAAATCTTTGGGGAGGGAGACACTGCTTTTGCAGTGAAAAAAATAAAAGTAGTATATTTCTTTTTTCTGTTGGTAAAAGATGCAAAACCACAGACTTTGCAGTCACTTGTAATTAAAACCCACAGTCCAAAAGACTACCATGTGTCAGAAAGACCTGGCATTACTATGAAAGGTATACTCTACAGAGAAGGAGATATGGGGCAACACTCATGTCATGGTACAGTGACTTCCTACTGCGGACTTATAAACTGCCATAGCACTGCAGCAAAAAGGATCTTTCAAAGGCCTCGACAGTATTTAGTAACCATGACTGTTGTGCAGTGCTAGATGCAAGAAATAAATGAACTGCTATCTTAGGCGCAGAACTAAGGCAAAGCAGTAGTTAGAGTTTGTCACAAAACACTTGCAGCTAACACAGAAGGGACACAAGCTGAGGGCAATAAATACAAAGCACAAGTTAAGTGCATGGTGTGACCAGTGTGACTGTCACAGTTGTGCCAGAAGTTATTTTTCAATTAGAATGAGCTACACAGAAGATACCAAAAAGTGAAAGGCTACTATGCATGTCAGGCAAGAAGTGGAGTCGAGGTGAAGAGACTGAGGAAAGCAGAGGGAAAAGCAAAGAGCTATTCAGTCTGAAGCAAACCCAGCTAAAACCATAAAAACGACTTATACTTGTCCTGTCTCTCTCTGCAGCTGTTTTCTCTGGCTCCACTCTAGCTGATCTCCCTCTCTGTGCCAACATCATGGTGGCAAAGGGGGAACTGGATGGATCTCTCCATGTTTAAATGCCTTTCAATGGCCCAGGAACACTCCTGGACCTCACCGTGGAAAGAACATGCAGGAGTGCAATATGCAATGTGCAATAGTGATGGTGCCCTCCTGCTCGCCCCTGTCAGCTGCAAACCCTCCCTGCTATAGATACCTGTACAGGGTATATCCCTGCAGGCTCCTGCTCCTGCTGTGGCAAATTCCCTAATGCAGCACATCCCACCAAAGGGAAGATGGATCTCATCCCTCTTGTGCAGAATCCTCCTGCCCTACTGCAGCACTGGGGCTTGGCTTTTGATAATGTCGAGAGCTGCCAACAGCTCAGGTAAGCCAAAGGCAACATCAAGCTGGTAACAGCACTTGACATGAGCACAGGAAGGTGGGCTTTTATTCCTTATTTTCCCTCTGAGCGACTGAAGATTGGAATTTGAGCAACGAAATTCTTATATATTTTCTTATATATTCTTAATATATCATTCAATTCGCCTGGAACGCATCCACTTCATGAGGCTTTTGTAGTGATGGGTGTTCAATACATTTGCAAGTCAAGCAAATAATTACACACGTAAGCGCCCAGCCTCAAGCATCCGTGTTTGCACTAGGCATCTGTTCAAAGCATGAATTTCTGAAGATTTTAATTCTGCAGCCAGCCAAAGACAAACTGATTGCTGAGGATTTCAAACACTAATTTTACCAAACAAAATTATTATTCAAGGCAAACTAATTTTGTTCCATCAGGGTTAACAGAAACATAGAATTAGTTTTAGTAAGAGAACTCTGGCTTGTCTGAATGTCTTAGAAATACACAAAATCTTTCTTATAAGACACTTCCAGAAAGACAAAAATCTAAACCAGATCTTCAGAAAACAGTTCTTTTGTAAGGATATGGAAAACAGATCTAAGGCTTCAGGAAGATTTTTGCTTCCTCATGTTGGGTATTTCAACACTGACCTGGCATGTTTTAAAGCTGTTTATTACCCTCTGAAGCTTCAGACTTCAGTCACGACTATGGAAAAAATGTTTGCTAGAAACAGCTAAAATTCCTGCTGCATCTTTTTGTATTCTATTTTTTCTACAAATAGGTTTTGTACATTAAGTACATTAAATATTACATTTGTCACATGCCCAAATAATTTTTAATCAGTTATTTTAAAATCCAGTTCTTATTTACGCAGTTCTCAAAGTCCAGAGTTTCTGATTCATTATTTCTAGTAAGATCCCTGAGGATATTTTTTCTAACTCTTACAATACATTTTAGGTTACAGTGAAATTGCCAATTCTTGCACTGAAAACTACAATTCTTGCACTGAAAACTGTCAGCTAAAAATTTTGCATTCCACATTGATCTTTAATAGGAGCACTTCCATTGACATAAATAGAACTATTTGCAAGTAAGTGCTAATAGCCTTTAATTTATAGGTGTTCCTCTAAGCACTAGAATAACTTCAGCATTAACTGAGCTTTGTCACAGCCTACGAAATTTTAGCAACTGAGTAATGTGATGTCCTATTTCATGCCAGATGATTAAAGTGCAGAGAGGTTAGTAATGACACCAATTCTGTGGGAAATAGAAAAGCTCTGAAAATCACAGTGAAAGTGTCCCAGATGGGAACCTGAAAAAAGCAGCTGTTTCTGAAAATAGCAATTTTTTCAAGCTATACTGTGAATTTTTGAATATAACTGAAAAGCCTCCTTTCTAGTGCTCTGCCCAAGTCATTAACAATAGGATCATGCATGGACAATACTTGCTGTGATTCATTGGTGGTACATAACTTTCTGTTCCCACTGGGCTTACAACATGAGAATTAAAAAAGGTAAAATGCCCTGTACTTAGCCAGCAACAACAGGAGTAATTAGCAGATTACTGATTATACTTCATTATCATTATTTAGAGGGAAAGATACTCCCATACAAGCAAGCTATTTTTACAAGCATTTCAACAAGACCTAAATTTGCAGAGTCAGGTAACTGTGTTTCTGGTGGAAAGGGGTGTAAGATATTTCTGTGAAGATCGAATCAGTGTGAAACCAGTGCTGTCCTTCAGAAACACGTGTTTAGAAGTTGAAGGCAACTGAGGATTACATAAAGCAGAGAAATTGCAATCTGAGTGAAAAAGAAGAGAGAGGAAGAGATGAAGTATTCTAAAGGAGATCAAAGAAATCTAGAGAAGGAAAGAATATGGATTATTAAAAAAAGTCTGAAGTCTGTGAGACTGGAGGATTCTGCTGTTGGCTGGAGTACAACAAAGTCAATCAGAGAAACTGCGAAAGTCAGTCAATCATGAGGACTTTGGTGTGCTGAAGATATCCACACTGGTTACCATTTTTATGACAGAGCATCCATCACTTAGTTTTGTAAGACTTTAATATATAGAGACAAATAAGGTGTGATTTTTTTGGAGCAGTATGCAAAACTAACTTAAAAAAAAATTTCATTTTATTTCTAGTTCAGAGTTATGTTTTGACATTTGATCAGCAAACCCACAGGTTGTAGGAAGCTTAGAAAGTGAATCAGAAAGGAATACTAAAAGAGAAAGGAGAAATAAAAAGATACTGAAGGTCAGGGAACTGAACACTTTTATAGCAAGCTTCTGCATTAAACTTCCTGTGCCACCTAAAAGAAGATAGGTAGAATCAGAGTTTGTTATTTAGGGGACACGTTGGGTAACAGACTGGAATACAAAGGATGGGTATTAACACATTCATACTACAGCAAATACAGAGAATATAGCTTAGGAAAACACAGTGGCTTGTTGAACACATTATTCATGCCAGCTCTGCTGGGGCACTTTAGGAGTAGCACAAACCAGGGAATCACAATGGTTTCTTTCAGAGCCAACTGAGTTTACAAATAGTCTTACATAAATCTCTGACGTTATCTAAGCCTTTTGCAAAATGACCTCCCTGTAAGCAATTATGTGTGATAAGGAGAATGCATTCACATGTATCAGCTGAGGACTACTTGTGTATGATCTCCATGGTTGTGCTCGGACCACCACAGGCATCGCATCCCTTAGGACAGAAAGATTACTTCCTTTGCCATTTGCTAATGACAAGGCAGGTAGGGAAGTGCTTGCCTTTGTCTTGACACAATGTGCCTGGGAATTAAGGCATTTCCTCATTGCAGAGGGCAGCACCGCTGGCAGTGGTGATCTCCCATAGCATGGCAGTGGCCTTTGCACAGCGTCCGTGGCTGAAGAGTGCAATAGAGCTCTCTGCTTCAGCTCCAGCATATTAAATAAAAGAAGGTTAGGGTCTTTGCACAAAAAAGTCTTCTGTAATAGCCAACTGTTCTGTAAAAGCAAATGCAAATTTACAGCTTTATTTTGGGCTTTAGATTCTCTGTGCATTTGCCTCTGTTCTTTGCTTGGACACACTCTCATTTATTTATAGAAGTCTGGTGCTTGGGAATGGTCTCTGAAGTACTGGAGATTACAGTTCATACTTACCATCATGAAAATTCAGAGTATAATGACTGTTTTTTCTGATAGTGTCCCTTGTATACTAAGTGGATAGTTTCAATAAACCTAAAACTTTGTCTTCCTTAGGATACTTCATGATGCAAAGTACTTCCTTGACAGATTTTGTTTTCCCACCTTTCACTTTGCTTTGTTCAGCACTGACTGGCACTGGCTATTATTGCTCCAGTTGCATATGCTGTAGTTTGTAAATTGTTTTGAAGCCAATTGCATTGTTCCTCGTTCTGCTCAGCTTCTAGTTTTAGTGTCATTATCAGACTTAGAAGTTTCATTTACAGCATCATTCCAATCCCATTTACATTATCATATGTAACTTAAGTTTTAAGAGAGTTAATTCTAAGGATTTATCAAGCTTCCTTTTTAACAGCAGTAGCTGCCAGCTTTCATGATCTTGCTGAACCTTAGTTCCTTTTGACCTAAATTCTAGAGTCAGCTGAAAACCTAAGGCTGTTATCATCTTAGGTAAAAAATATAATTGTGAATTTCAAGGTTTGGAAGGTAGATAAGACAAGCAATATAAAATACATTATTCCCTGAAATTCCTGAAATTATTTTTAAGCTATCATCTCATGAATTCTGATTATCTTTACTGAAAAAAAAACCCCACAAAACATTTCTTATTGTCACCTTAATTTCATTATCATGCCCCCCTTCTTTCTACCTCCACCTTAAAACTTTCATATAGAACTTTTTGTAATATTTTGTCTTCTTATTGAACATTCTGAACTTCTCTGAGTCTTCCTCTTTTCACTAAAGAAAGGAACAGAGGAGCAGCTAGGGAAAAAAAACTGAAAGCAATGCCTTGGGGCTCACAGACACCCCATGTAACACTGACCTTTCTCAACCAACCTACCAGCCTCCTTAATTGATACTTTAAAGTGTTATAAAAGCCTTCAACCCCCCTAAACTGCAATATTTGGATTTCTACTAAGATATATAGATGTGCATTTTTACTTTTGATATTATAAACACTGGATTTTTTCATATTTTAAAAAATGAGCTGAGGCTTTTGTCAGTTACTATACAGAAAATACATTTCCCACTTTTATTTCTGTACAGCTCCAGGATTAAGACTTAATATTGGACATCTGATGACAAGAATCCATCTGAATCCCAGCTTACAAACCAGAAACATTGTGTAGATGAGGCCCTCAGTGATATGGCTTAGTGGTGGTCTTGGAAGTCCTGCAGTAATGGTTGGACTTATCTTAAAAAGATCTCTTCCAACCTAGTTGATCCTACGATTCTATGACAAGAATGTATTGATACATTATTAATTAAAAAGCATGCCCTAAAATGCCAAGTTACTGACTGTTTATCTTCATCAGACCCTTTGGCAAGGTGTTCATTCTGTGTGACATCTACCTCTGCACACAGGATGAGGTCAAGACCTAAGTGGCACTAACAGGACATGCAGGCCCTTCAGAAGCATGTAAACAATGACCAGGCAGCATGTGTAGTTCTGCAGGGTCTCTCCACCCTCTGCTGAATTAAGCCCTATTACATAAAACGTTCCAAGTCTTTAAGTCAGGCCTCAGAAATAGAGAGCACTTAAAACCAGTGCATTTCGGGTCCGCCTCTTGGCTTTTAAGCCTTTAGTGTAGATTCTTTAGTACTAGAGAGTCTTTTGTCAATGAAAACTGAAGTCCTCATGCCTTCATATAATTTAAGAAACTGCCCTTTAAGAGAACCGCTAAATATCACAAGATTCCTGATAAAAATTGGGAGAGTTGGCAGGAACTGTATCCTCCAAAAAGCAGCTGAGACTGACAGATATTGAGGCCAAACAAAAAGAAAGGAAAGAGGAAAACAGCCCTGTGAAAGCCCAAACTTAGAAGGCAAACAATCTTCAGGTTGAATTTGGTCTCATCTGGCTTCTAAAATGTTAGAAGTATGTGATGAAGATGTGGGAGAAAAAAAGTGAATCTGAAAATAGGTAAGATTTAACATTCACATTAATTGGAAAGGACCTGAGCACCATTATGAAGAAAGCATTTAAGCAAAATGAGTTAAAAGTGAATATTTTACACATACATTTTGTAGACTGTGCTTTACTTCAACAGATTTGTGACATCTATTTTAATGCACTTTTCAAAAAAGGTTTTATAGTTGTTAAGTCTGCGATACATTTACCTACCAAGCAGTTTTGCAATTCATTGTTCAGCAGTATCCCATTTTTGAATGCTTGGAGCTAAAGCTTCCCGTTCTAAGCAAGCAAACAAAATGCAAAAGCATTGCATGAGTAGCAATAATTATAGGCAATTTTTTGTCCAAAAGTATGTCATTGATAAACGTGTAAATAAAAACTTAACACAACGTCATCAAACAAAAGCTCTGAAAAGTTTAAAAGGGAACAGTTGCTACTTTGCAAAACAAAACCAACCCTTGTTTTGTATATTAAAGGTAGGAGGGAAAATAAAGAGGAGGTTTTGCAAAACTGCAGTTTCCTACCATTTCAGCTGTTTAAAACTACAGGCTGGAAGGAGTAACAAGAAATATAAGTACAGCAAAGCCACTTTGCCCTAATTCATCTCCTGTCTTCAACTTTCAATTATATTATTTTACTAAACAAACACTTTTCCTAAGGAAAAAAAGAATAAATCTAACCACTTTAAAATTTGCCTTAATTTTCTAGAAAGGTAGCATTGACAAGTAGCTTTTAAAAAAAAAAAAAAATCAGATCCATCCAAAGTCTCTGTTTTCTTTCAGCAGAAACAGTGGGAACTCTCAAGTTGACCAGCACCTTGGAAAATCAAGATCTTTATTCAGGGCTCTTAACAGAGATTTAACAGCCTACTTTAGGTACTTTCCCAGGCCCCCCCTTCCCTCCCACCCTGTAAATTTCAACCTGGTCCATTTAAAGACTTTCTGCTAAACTTGCCTCCTTTGGCATAAAGCACTAATGATTTAGTTGGGATTGTAAAGATTTACTATGCACTTTTCCTATCTTATTAGAACCAGTAACAGAATTCACTTACTTGAGTTTCTTTGGCTCTGAATGCATACTGCTGAAGAGTATGACATCCAGAGGTTACATTCCTGAATATCTTTCATTTCAGCTTTATAACTGTAGTGAGTACATTTCCTTAAAACCTGTGGATTCTAAATCAAACGAGAATCTATTTTTAGTCTCACCAGTATTTAAAAAACCCTTAGAATTCAGCAGTAAGGTTATTAGACTACTTTGATGATTAAAAGAAAACAAGAAAATTAAGAAATTCTCAGAAGCGTGTAGATGATAGACATTTTCTAACAAAACCCTATTTTTTATATAACTTGTTAGTTTTGTAAAATGTTTATAAAGCAGAAATTAAAAAATAAACAGTTTCAGTTAAGTCCTTCACTGAAACATTTTCAGGAGAATAACTGTTTCTTGACCAATATTGTAAATACAAACTTATTCTTTTCATTAGGTAGGAGCCCCATGCATGGCAACAATGACAAATTTTTAGCTGTGCATTTATCAGATAAAGATGATGATCTCTCTCTTTGTATCTTTTTCCTATATTCTCATTAGAAAGCCAGAAGAAATAACATGATTTTCTAGTGTCTCCTTAGACAAAAATCTCCTCACTACTTAACCTGTCTAATGCTGTACACATGCAGACACCTTTGCCCTTAAAGGTGTACGAAATGTGCTGGATTTGTATCATTAGTTCAATAAAAATAAAGTGGCTGACATCACCTCGCCATTGCACAGCCCAGCAGAATAAGGCACATTTGCACACTCGTAATCTAAAACACCAGTGGAATAGCTCAGACACTTTCAGTTTAGCAAGCGTTTGTGCAGTTTGATGGATCACATCTACAACAACCATTCAGTGAATACTGTGCTGCCTACGACCCTCCACAGAGCTTTATTTTTTGGCTGAGGCAACCCAGCCTGATTCAAAGTTCACTGAAGTCAATGGAGAGACTCAGCACCATCAATAGAATTGTGCTGATCCAAAGCCAGGCCAGGAAACTGAGGAAACAGAAGAGCTACCTTGTTTGTTGCCTTGAATATTTGTTTAGTGTTTGGAATTTACTGACTAAAGCTGCATGGAAGAAACCTGGCAGCCAGAGACTTCTGTCAAGTTGTGTTATTTTGGTTGTATCAGAACTCCTGAAATAAACCCAGAACTCCAGTGAGACATTCGTGTTCATGCTGTAGCTTCCCTGAACTCAGTCCATCCAGCCATTCAGAATCAGAATAGACCAGACTGGCAGATCTGCTTCAATCTTGACTAGCAAGGCAATAGTATGCTAAGAATATGATGTGCCTGGTTCTCCTCTCACTTTACATCCATCTTATACCTCTGTAGCCCGTTGCATATAGTGGATCCAGTTCTGACTTACTCCAGCTTAGAGAAAGAGGAAATTTCAACAGGTTTACTATAGAGTCCAAAAGAAAACTCCCACAGTTTGAAACTTCTTCAAGTGTTCACCATGATGTATTTCCTCTCACTGAAAAAAAAGCGTTAACCAAAGTGGCCATATCCATCAGTTAATCAACTGGACAGAAGTGTCCTGGATTCCACATTCAAAAGTGGCTAGTTTTTCAACAGAAATGATACCTTTGGAACTAAAAAAATACTGCATTTAGAAGAGAACGCGCATGAAAACTAAGCCTGCAGATGGTTAGCTGGAGTTTGTGTTCATTAAGAGGGTTAATACAAATGTTCCTGATTGTTTTTTGTTGTTTATGAATCTCGACCTTCAGAACAGCACTGAAATGTGCTGTCTCCTAAAGATGTTCCCTACCGATATGACACACACTTTTTATTGTTTCACTGCACATAAGCATTAATATCCCAGAGGTAACCCACCCTTCTTTTAACGGCTAGTGACAGGTCCAATGGCTGAGCAAAAATCAGTTGAAGGAAAGGGAAGTCTTGTCGGAAATGAGATTAATCTTGTAACGAGTGTTCAGCCCTGATAACCCATCTGTGCAGAGAACTGCTTTAACTGGAGAGCAATTAACCTTCACCTGACAAGCTCTGTCCAACCGTTATAAACAACATTAAAGGCACAGGATCCCCCTCTTTTTTCCCTCTTTACGTAGACTAAACAATCAGATTCTGAATTCCATGAAAATGGTACGTGTAACAGTGCCTTGATGACAAATTGCAGGAAAATTTTTAAAAAGGTAATGGCTGAATGGAAATAATGTGAAAAATGTCTCTGGCCACTACTTTAGTGAGTTGATCTGATTAATAAAAAGCAACAAGTTTGAGCACTTCCAAGGGAATACCTTACGCATGAGGGAAGCTGATGTGAATAAGCCAAAGATTAACAATAATAAAAATGTATGCAAGTAGATAAGAGCTGACTAACCACGTCCGAGGAACATTGCTTTCAGAACAAAGCTTATGTTTCCGCAACATTTCTGTGAACCCAAAGCCAAGGGACTACTTCCTAGAGCTTCTTCATCCATGGCCTTGTGGAAGTTACTTGTCAAAACCAACGTCAATTTGCAGAAAAAATCTGCAGTAACTGGCTTTTGGGTCCAGTCCCCACCTGACCTGCTCTCCCATTTGACAGCCAGTGCTCCAAGTGATGTATTCACTGCTGTCTCTGGAAGGGTCTGTAAATCCAGCCTCAGATTCCAAGCCTGTAGTAACACAACTGTAGCACAGTAGTCTGGGAAGATAACTGATCATGGGTCTCTTCTTCAAATATGAAAAGGTGCAACATATATGAAGCCAGCATAACAAAGGACTACTCAACTCTATACAGAAGGGCCAAGATAGCAATCTCAGTCACGGTGGCAGAAAACTGGAATGGCTCCAAAGGAATCAGTGGCAAAACAACACACAAAATTTGGGAGAAGCTCCTGAATAATTTGGGTGAAAGCCTGGCTCCAGTCAGGCCATTGGCCAAATACTTTTAACTTCATTTTGGCCAGTTTCACTTCAGGTTTTGTAAATCCTCATTCATTCTATTCATGTGCCTGAAAGCAATTACCCTGAAGTGATGATTAGCAATGGAGCCTTTCTGTTTTTGTTTACTTTTCTTTTGCTCTAGGTTTCTCTTTTTCCTAGCAGAAGTTCAAACATACAGGGTAGCCATGGTTTTATTTCCCTGTAGAGCAAGGGAAAATTTCCATTTCACCCATTTTGGTTGAATATACATGTCACTGCGGATTGCAAGAGATGGCCGTGACTCTTGAATATATCTAGAATACGCTCTCAACTATTTGTTGGAATAGTCTTCCTCAAGGGCTAGTGAAACGTATTTTGTTTGGTGATGCATACAGATAAGGAAACAAGGATTTGGAGGTAGGTTGCTTGATTTTCATCTGACAGAATGATGATGTATTTTGAAGCATCCTGATTTGCAGTAGTGGAAAATGTGACAAAAAAAAAAAACAACCTGGCTATTTCATAGTCCAATATAATAGCTTTGGCCTTAAAGTTTTACACCAACAGATGTGTTGTATTGTGGCTGTTTAATGTTTAAATAGTAACAGGTAGAACACTACCTTTATATCAAACAAGAAGGGCTTAGATCTTTTCAGTGAATTAGATATTAACAGATAGGAAGTTCCTATTGAAAGCATTTCCTGTATTGGTAGTCCCTGATTTTGGCGGCTTATCTGGACAGGAAATGAACACAGGAAGTATCTGTCTACAGACTCTTTATCATCAAGGTAATTGCTGTGGCAGCATTTTACTGTTTATCAAGGTAATAAACATAAAGTCTAAAAAAAGATGTTTTTCAACTCTAAAGAATGAGGTTTAAAAAAATCTTATAGACTCTCATTGCAGTTATGCAAAGTCTTTCATGTAGAATTAATCTGCTGCTACTCCTTTCTTTCAGCATAACTGTAATTAGGGATTTGTCAAACAAAACATTTCCAGTTTCCTGTGGCTTTTTTCTTAGTCACAACGCTGTTTCTCTGTACCTTGCTTTCTCATCTCTTCAGGCGGGTAGGTCATTTTAAAGTTCTGCCACTTCCCATAAGCAGTGACCCACCCCTTCCTGCAGGTATTTGCATATACCCAGGCCTTGTAAATTGTTGCATTTCCTTCCCATCTATCAGACACTGCTTAACCTGGCTACACACACAATTAACTAAGCAAGTCAGACCTTTTCCTAGTGTGAAAAGGTTACGCCAGCTAGTGGCACCGTTTCCCACACATCAGCTGAGATATACACTCCAAATAAATATACATGGCAAGTGAAGGGAGGCATATCACATGCATTCCTTCCACTCATTAATTTCCAAAATCCACCATTCCAAAAGACCTAGGGGCCTAGTCCACTGTATGTGGGCGACTGCTTGGTGTGTCCTTCAGCCCAGTCTTAAAAATTTGCTGTTAGTCATGATTCTTTTTTACCTTTTAATGTTCAGTGATATTTTTTATAACAATAATTGTAATTTTATTCCTTTTAGTTTGCAGCAAATTAGATTTATGACACAGTAATTACCGGAAGTGGTAATCACAGGTTTGTACACAGTAGTTATCAAAACCTATTACTAATACTACTTGTGTATTAGCCACTAACATCCCTTTCCTGAAAGCAATGTCTAATCTTTCTAATAGGATGACTATATGCATAGTAAAAATTAACAACCCAGTGCCTAAGGATGCATGTCAAGGAGAGAGGTAACCTCCCTGTGATACAGGCTTGCAACCTGAATTTCACCAGATTTCCTGACACAACTGCTCCCTCTATTCATTGTGATGAGTTGTTTACAGGGTTACACAGCTCTTCTTTTAAGGGGAGCCGGGAGGGGGGGAAGAAATGAACTGAGGGACACAGCACTACCCAGCCTCAGGCAGGCTTGGTTGCAACATTTAAAATAAACCCCTTTGACCATAAAAACACATCCACCTTTTAAAGAAAGGATTGATACCATTTTCATATGAGTGTTTCAGAGTTTGCATTTTGCTGTTGTATTTTGAACACAGTCAACATTTCTTCTGTAATACACAAATATATGTTAAGGACAGCAAGATGACTTGCAGAACACATGCCATTTTGTCCAACCATTGTTTTTTATTACTGACAATTTGTAAAGTTGCTAGTATTTCTTTACTGTATGATTATCTATCAAAATGAATTATTTATAAATAATGCATAGTTAATGACGAATCTCATAGAAACCATACTGCAGACAGTGAAAAGATTTTTGTTAATTTGACATGGTTTGGCACTGCATGTGATATTTTCTACAGTATCACCTTTACTTTGTTAAAATTGGTAATACAGGTGATACAAACCCAATTTTTATTTTTCTTTTCTCTACTTTGCTGATCTTCAAAATAATTGCCTTGGCTTGACTTAGAAACTTGCATTATGAAGCCTCTGTTGGTTTTTTTTGAGTGAACAGCATTATATATTTTCACTGGATTCTAAATTGTCATTTGGAAAATAAATATCTTCTTTTGGCATCCACATTTCTCAAAACTACTTCTGTATTTATCTTTCAGCAAGTCATTCTCCAAGAGCACTTGATTCTTTAAACATTATCTCTGAAAGGCCTTTTGTAACTCATGGAACTTGCTGAAAAACATTTTGTTAAGAGATAATACAGTTCTTGTTAAGAAAAAACAAACAAACAAAACGACTCAGACAGTCAAACATATGCATTTTCCAGCTGTTGTTCCTTGCTTGGGGACTTAATTCTAGAAAGCAAAATCCTTATATTTGACTTCATTTTGGCATATGTAGCCACAAACCAGATTGAGTTAAATGACTGCTGATTAAAAGCAAAAGAACACAATGCAAAAATCACTCAAATGTCTGTTCTTATATGAGTATTTCTTCCTTTAAATTGTACATTTGTATTTGAGTCAGAAATACTATTTTACCTGGAAATAATTATAGGTCTGATAATGCTGCCTTTATTGGAACAAGATCTTCATGAAATTGCCGAAAACTTTGAATTACGGAGTGCAAGATCAGGCTAAGTAGTTTAAGGCACTCTTGCTGTTCTTTCTTCTGATTCAACAGAGCACTCAGGTGTGTGCTTAGCTTTAAGAGGCTTGTGTCATATCACTAAAGCCAATGGAAGCATTTACAGGCTTAAAGTTGAATACACCACTGGATCATTTGCTAACTAAGATGAAAACAAAAAGAGAATAATCTTTATAATATTTTTAATGCAAGGAACAGAATTACAAATTACTGTATTAGTTCTGTTGGATTCAGTGCAGATGCAGTCCTCTAAACAAAGACTTAAACATTTCCATATGCCAAGAACAGGTTTTTTTTTAACTGCCTCCAGCTTTCCTTGGCTTTAGAAGTATTGAGTGCTTAGATTTTCTAAAAGAAAGTGAGAGGAAAGTAATGCTGTAGAGAGAAGCACAGACTAATATTCTTCACAGAAGAAAAATATCTTGCCACTATACACCGCTTTAATCAGTACATCCATACTATTTCAAACCTCAGAAACCACAAGGATTCTCCCATCCTTTATCAAATACATAGACATTTTCTCACAGAAATCATGGCTTTCATACAAACAGCAATTTAGAAATCAATAATAAAAAGTGGACATGCACATATTTAGAAGTAAATTAGGGTAAAAGAAATAACAAGTGTAATCAATAAGCCATTGTAAAGTCAAGAAAACAAAAGATTTTCTAAGGAGAAGTGTAATTGCATTCACAGGCAGGGAGAAATTTAACAAGGCCTGCTACATGCCAAGGAAGTATGATTCTAGTTGTGTTTTTCTATTTAATGTTATTTCCTCCACTATAGGATAATGGGAAAACAAACAAAATGACCTTCAGGATAAGTATTTTTACTTCGTCCCAAGGTAATACTTAAGTAATTTTTTCTCCATTCGATTTAAAAAAAAAAAACAGCAACCAAAAACCAATACAAAAAAAGACAGATGCTTAATTCAGATGCTTTTGATACTTTCTAAAATTGTATTTACAGTAAATAGTGGGATGATTATAATTAGCAGTGCTGTTTTGATTTGATATTTTCAGCTTCAGTGCTCTGGCCCGTTGTGCTACTGCATATAGCTGTCTAAGTAATCACCTTAGAGCTGAGATCCTGACTGTGAGGAGACTTTTTCCACTAGGAAATAACATTTTATCTTTCAAACACACAAAAACATAGCAGTGAGGTCAGCCCAGTGCGTACCAGGTATAGAGAACTGAATGTATTAGAAGCATCAGGTGCCTGACTGCATACCAAAACCAAAATTCTGACTTTGGAGGCACACACCTTCTCCCACCACTCTCACCACTTTCTTATGCTGCCTTCCACAGCAGCTGACCCTGCTCCTGGTCAAAGGAGGGAGGCCTCTCTTACAGCATGAAGGTCAGAACTGAAGTAAGCCATTCATGTTAGAGCCTAGGAAAAAGGCACTGCTGTGTCCTTCTTAGAAAAAACCTTCCACTGCGGTGCTTTCCTCAGCATGGGGAAAAAGGGGGGGGGAAGGGGGCAGCAGAAGGAGGGAATGGGACAAGAAGAGACATATCTTCCAGTAAAGCCACATTTGTGCTGTCAAACCCAGCAGCCTAAAACTTACACAAATAACTTCACAGTTATCAATTAGCCCCAGTTAAGCCAGCCTGGTTTCTCATGACCCCAGAGTCCCATGGGTCTGTCTGCAGGTTTGTGAGAGGAAAATGGATGAATCAAATAGTCGAACTGTAAGTAAACCTATGACTGTAAGTTTAGAGCAATTTCTACCTGGTTATCAACAGATATATAACCATTTGCAACCCAATTTTGACATTCTATGACTCCAGAGTTTCCCTAAAGAAGAAAGTGAATTCCTGGCACACAGACCCTAGATAAGATTCTCCACCTTTCTTGGCTAGTGTCTCTTGTCACCTGCATCGGGATAGCTAGGCTATCCATTGCCAGCAGACAACACAGGCCATTATACTGAAATTGTAAAAAAACATTTGCTGAATACAAATGTTTAGCAAAAGCACAAACACCACTTTGGCCTTCAAATGCAATTTCTTTATTTCAGTAACCTCCAGATTAAATGACTTCCTTATTTCATTATAGATGAGGAATTGAACCTCTTTGGACTAGCTTAGCTTCATGTAGGAGCACATTTTCTGCATCTAGAGAGTACAAAGCACCTGTCATTTCTTTCCAGACATTTTACATTTTGCACTTGCATAAATAAAATCCTTCCTTCAGCCTATAAAGCCTTCCCAGCACCTTGGGCACTGAAATCCTCAATATTTTGGGGTGCTTATTTTTTCCTGCAAGTTTTACACTCCCAGGTAAGGAGACAATAATGTACATTTTTCCACTTCGGAGGCTTTGCTGACCTTCTCCCTTTGCTGACTGCATTACATCACCAGGCTGTACAATACACAGCTGCACACAGTCTCTTCTCACCTTTGTAAGTGTAAGGTGGAGGTATAATAATAACAATGATAAAGTATTGTTTACAATCCTTTTCCCTATTATAATTCAGTAAATAAATCAACATCAAAAAATATGTAAGAACTACTCAAAATGCATGCAACATCTCATTGTACCATCATTTCTGGAAAAAAAATCCAACATCAATAGTTCATTCCCATCGATAAAGACAAGAACCAGCGTTACTATCAGCACATAGCCCTTCTTTTAGCAATGCGAAACTTCACTCCCTGAACCTCAAGATTTTTATAGAACGCCTGTCATATCCTGCGTGCTCTGAAATGGGCAGCAAAACCAAGGCGAATTCAGCTATTTCAGGAGCTATTTAGCATATAATACATGCTGGTCAGAAATGCAGATGCAATTGAGATCTTTGCCTCTATAGATAGCCTTTAGAAAGCATCAAAAAGAGAAGGTCCATAAGTCTTTTAAATACCATTGTCTTTAGGTAAGACTTTCACATTCCAAAAAACATAACAAAAAGCATCAAATGATCTTTCAAATGTAAACAGTTAAGCAGAAGTTACTGAGAAATCAAACTGCAACTCCACTAGCTAATGGCCAGGCACTGCTGCTATTCCATATCTCTTACTAAATCTCTGGCATAATTAGAAAAGTACAGAAATATACAATACCATGAAGAACACAAATACCTTGATCCCAGATCTGGCAATACAACGCCACAGAGTCCTCACTGTACATGCTGTTGTGCTCTTTATGTAAAATTAGTTTCACTCTCACAAAGTGTTTAGTTACAGTTATACTTCTGCAATTAATCACAGCTATTGCTATATCTGTAACTGCTATCTATTGCAACATACAGCGAAGCAAAAACTAGACAGATAGACATATAGATTTATTCAACATTCTAAGCGACACAACCTGAAAAACTCAGCAAAGCCGTTCTTGAAAAAACCAAACCATGCACTGAGATCAATTTATAAGCCAGTAAGAGAATTTTATTGTCCAAAAAATTAAAACAAAAAAGAACACACCCATGAGATCTTGCCGCCACCATTAAAATAACATTCAGAAAGGTCCCGAGTAGAAGGATAAGAGTTTATAGAAAAGCACATAATTAACACCTGTACAAAAGAGAAACAAGAGCTGGTGCCTCTCAATCCCGCTTGCTAATATTTGTGTCCCCATCAGCAAGAGAAACGTTTAAAAGTATCCAACAGGTTAGTGCTCTTAGGAACCAGGTTTTTTCCTTCCAGTGCACACCCTCTCCCCTTATGGCAGTCCAGAAACACATCCAAGTTGTCAGAATGATACCTACAAGAAATTTCAGAAGCTCTCATAAAGGGCTTCGCATATGCAATCCACAGCACTGAACAGTGAATTTAAAAAACCCAATTTTTTTTCCGAGTTTGAAGTTTTTAAGCCTTGCGGATGGTTGGAGTAGGAAAAAGGAAATTTACTAGGCAGTACAAAGGAAATCTTGTTGTCCTCTATTGTGGCAGTGGGGGTGTTGCCCAATTCTAACTTATCTAGGTTGATAAAGGAAACCAAAGAACACGCCACTGAAAAAAATTTCAACAAAAAAGGTACCCCTTTCTTACCTTAATAGTGCTTGCCATAATGTGATCAAGATTATTGATCGCTAATAATTGCTAATAATAATTATTGCTTCGCTCTGACCAGAAAGAAGTTTTGATGAGGTTGTTTAGAGCGGATGAGATTGTGCTAACTCTGGGAAATGAAGTCAGCCAATGGCAGGAAGAGGTTTCTATTGGTCCTGGCCACTGCAGCTCGAAGAAACAGGATATTTGGGAGTGAAGAGATAAGAGTCCTAAAACAATGTTGTTTTTCTTGATGATATGTGACTAAATTTTTTATTTTTTTTTTTTAACAAAAAAGTCAATTGCCTGTGACTGCCTAGCCAGGTGTGATCTGATGTGCTGTAAGTGTGACATGCCACTTTGAGGCAGGATGCAGATGTCAGATGAAATGGACCAAATTCAGGACTAGTTTCATGCAGTCTATTCACCGGGGAATTGCTGATTCAGGGCTGAAGCCAGACTTGGTATAAGCGGGTGTAACTCCAAATATGTTAATGAAGCCTAGCCCCGCTTATACCACATCTATATTTGTCTGCTAACCTCATTCCTGAATTCTTGAGTTATTGACACTTTCTTGCCTATGGGATCTAGCACATTTTTTTTTCTTAGAGAAGAAGCAAGTGGATTTGGGATAATAATTTCTTCTTGATGCCTCTTTCTTACTGAGGAAAGGAAGTCACAAAAAACTATACATGTCAAAAGCAAATGCCTGAATGCCATAAAGAGTCTTAAATTTTCCACACTATTCCTTTACTTCACAGTTCTATCCATGCATAAAAATGAGATGGTTTCACTGGCGATTCCCCTCCTGGCTGGAGTGTGTTAGTCATTTTTTATTCAGTGTTATATTTTTATTTGTCCTTTTGTAGCACTTGGCAGTCACAGGGCACCCCAAAACTACCAGCTGTGCAAACAAAATACCGTCCCTGTCCCAGCCCCGTGCTTAGGAGTGCTGAACTAAAAAAATCCCAAAGGATGGGAATAAGAAAGGCAGTTTTTCCACAGTATCAGCCAGTATAAAAATCCATATGTAAAGAACCACTCAGGGTCCAATGCTGGCACAATCCTCTCACTCTTATGAGTCTCACATTTTATTTTTTTGTGAAATACATAGTTCTTGGTGTCAAGAGATTCTGAGCTATTAGCTAGAAGAGAAGAACTTGAAAATAGGTCCTCCAAAAACTGAAGGAAAAAATACAAGAAGTCAGAATGCATTAATTTTTTAATAACCTTGTAATTACAGTTGATTTCTCAATGCTTCCTATAACAACATCAAACCACAGACATGTTGCTTGAAAGCACTGCAGCACTGGGTAGATAATTCCCACTCTAATAAGGCCCTGCTCTCTGACCAGGGACTCTAGTATGATAAAAAGAACAAGAAATAGTGACGGCTTGTAGCACTATTTAGTGGAAGCAGATGACCTCACCCTCTCCTAATGCCTTCCTCTCCTGCTCCTTAGGAAAAGAAAGGAAATGGAGCACTGTTCTGTAACTGGTGATGACTGCTGGCATTTGGCATGCATTTTTTTCCAAATGGTACACAATGACAGCAGTAAGTCCCAGTTCACTCTACCCCTCCTGCCCTGACCCAAAGAAGGTGAAAAGTGGCCACGCACTTTTCCAGAGGTGCACCCTGGGGCATTCGTCCTGTAGGTGCTGATCCATTTCACCCAAGGCAGGGTAGAGGAAAGGGTGCTTACCACCTACCTCTGCTCACATGAATGGCTCTGCCATCCAGTAGGTCCTGCAAAATCCTTATTTCAAAGTTCCCCATGGGGACTTCAGAGCTGGAAATACCTGGACACAACAGAACAACACAGAACAAGTGCAATTGGGATCCAATAGAGCTGCCCCTGGGAAGACCCTGTTTCAAGTTTGGTGGTGTGTCACCAAGCTGAACCTGTGTCTCAACTGATCTCCAGCTGCCCCACAAGCAGATCACACACTGAGAAGGGCAGAGCAAACACCCTACTTTTCCTCCCTGCCCTGGATCCTAAAGTACTACAGGATCAACTCCCTGTACAAATGTAGCTTGATTTTATGGTTCATTTTAAGGACATCTGGTTTCTTTCACTGTAAAGATGACTTCTGGACACTTCAGTGCAATCCAGAGTCAGCACTGCTGTACAATAGTTTATATTGTCCATTAGTTGGTTCATTTAGAAATGTGGTGTTCCACCAGTGAATGTCTTGTTGCAGTCTGCATCCACCAAATTACTGTGCTTCTGTGGAGCAGGTAACTTCTGGTAACTTTCCTATTTTCATTACAAACCATATGAAAAGAAAGCAATTTACAGTAATTGTATTTCATGGGGATGTTGATTTCCTCCCTTTTCATCTCCAAACAATGAGCAAGGCAGCCAAAAGATTAGAACCTTTTTCTTGAAATTTCAAAGCGTTGTATAATGTTTCAGTTGGGTGACTTCCACTCCAGTTAAATCCATGATATTTTGGGGTTTTTATCTCAAATATATTGAGAGTCTTGAAGTATCAGTTCCAGCTCTCCAGTGGATAGGATCTAACAAATTCATTCACAAGCACGTTTTAGTAATGATTCTTTTCCAGCCTACCTCCATACAGGCATACTTCCTCTTGATTTATACCAGGCTTTTGGAAGCATAATGCAGGTGGTATCAGACTCTGCTGAGCTCTGTTATCATTATTATGTAAGTCTTACAGAGCCTACAGCCCAGCAAGGGTTTTGCCATTTTAAACTGGCACATATTCTGTGCCAAAGAATTCAATGAAGTTTATTTGACTTTCAAACTAATACCCACAGGCAGATTTCTGAGCGCTTATGCTTCTGTCGCTCCGATTCCAAGACAGAGCCTTAGTATTGTAAGAAAAGGAAAATATTGGGTTATCAAATCACCATCATCCAGTTGCAAAAGGAAAATAGTACACACACTTCTACTATTTTTCTCTTTTCTGCATTTTGGTAAGGTTAAATAGAAAGAAAATAAGTTTTTGCTATGTTAGGCACCTATGTGCTATTGTCTGAAATAATGCTGTGTGAGCTTGAAAAAACGTGGCTTGGTCAAAAAACAGAATGAAAACACATAAAAGTATTAAAAATCCACACAAGTCACCTAACACTCCCTTCTCCCTTAATTTCTCTCTCAAGCTTGTAACCCAAATTTGTCTAGGCTCATTTCTGTTGGAATGTTCTTCTACATTCAAGCCTGCATCTTGAAATAACGAGTGACAAAACACTACTGAGTGTGTTAACTTTACACATGTGCTGAAGTTTCTTGATGAAAACAGGGGGTCTGCACATGCTTTAGAATTACAGCTGTGCTTAAGTTCTTTCCTGAATACAGACAGGCTTAAACTTTGCTTTAAGTGCCTTCTACCTTTGGGACTAAAGAGCTCCCTCTTTAGAAAAGAGCCTTTTAAACTGGAGAGGAAGGATCCAATCTATGCTGATCCAAGCCTGCTTAAACCAAAGGGGCCCTGTACAGACCTAAAGATTTGGTCTGACCATGCAAAAGAAGTGATCAGACTAGGTCCTAAAAAAAAAAGATAAACTGCCAAAGTTGGTTTGCTTGTTGCACCCTTTCCAGGATGCACTAGAAATATTTCCAAAGAGACCATTTCCCATGCTATTTGAAACACCACTACTAACTCTAAAAAGCAATTCTGTCCTCAGATATTTCATATCATATCCTCTAGGGTGTTAGGCTGTAGGAAATATATTGCAATATTCCCCCTGTAAAAAGATCTGCAATCCATCTTGCTGTCTGCAAAGCAAACCAAGAGCACTGCTCTCAGCCTAGGCTGACCAGGAGACTAGAAGTGCATTTTGCTATCCTCACTAGTGCCACTAAGTCTTTTACTTTCACAATGCTTGTTCAGCAGTCGGCTTGGATAGCTTTTTTCCTTTTTGCTTTCAAAATGTTGACAATATTGCTAATAATGTGGCCTTCATCCTTTTAACTGTACAAATTTCTTTACATTACAAATAACTCCGAATTTGGGAAGCTGGAGACACATTCACCTTGTGTGTTTTGCTTAGTATGTGTACATACAGTGTTTGAATATGAGGGTATTAAAAGAAAAGAAGAGAGATGAGAAAAGGTGAGCTCTGTTCCTTTTACCAACATTGCAGGTAAAAAGAAGGTTCTCCTCCAGGTAGAACTAGGCTACAAGTCAAAGAACTTGAGTACAATATAAGACTTTACATTGCAGTTTTTGGAAGCAGATTTTAAGAAATTCAAGCAAATTAAGGCTGCTTCGTGGAACATGAAGATACACGTGTAAAGGTCTTAATCACCAAAAAAAAAAGATGCAGCATTTTGCTTAAATACAGCTCTATACATCAGTTTGGCCATGCTTGGATCAGTGTGAGGGACAAATACACTCTTAGAAGTTGTCAGCAAGCCCTTCAGTAGGACTTCCTCCCTTTAATTCACAGCTTTCAGCTGGCTCTGAAGAAAACATCAGTAAATCTCCTCACAGAGAGGGAACCTCTTCCCTCACCCCAAAGAAAGCTCTCAAAAATAGGCTTTTAGAGTGGAACCAATGGGCATGCTCAGAAAAGAATGGAGTTTCACAACCTGGCCCAAGGGGCTGCGAGGCCAGGAGCTCAGGTGCTGCCCTCCAGGTTGAGGGACTCTTACTACCCATCCCCAGGACTGTTGGGCCTTGAGAGCTGCTGAAGGGACCTCTTTCTTCCACAGCTGAGTGGGTTTGACACCGCACCAGATTCCATCCTGGGAAAAATGGGGTCCAATTCTGGGGTTGGCTCTGCCCATTGACCCATGGCTGCAAATGCAGGAGTAAGGTGCTGCTCTCCATGAAGTGGAGCATTTGCTGATGTCAAACCAAATTCCAATTACTATATCAAAGCAAGCAGACCATGTAAAGCAGCATAATTAATACTTACTATCACTACCTGGCCACTGGCACAATGCAGCATGCATCTCATGAAAGGCATCCTTTCCTCCAGCACTGTTTCCAAGCTTTTCTGATTCTTTTATCCCTTACTACCAGGTCTTGCACCACAGTGGCTGTAGCAGGACCATGTCCTCATCCCCTTGACGTTCCCCAGTTGGTCCTGAGCACTGGGAGCACCTCTGGGAGCCAGGGGCACCTTGGCACCGGTGGTCACTAGAGGGTGCTCAGTGCACCTATAAAGAAGAGCTGCTGGCTCGCCGGGATGCATTGTTTCCTCCAACACGATGCAATGAACAGCTCATTCCAAAACCAGAAATTACTTCTTTTCATTAAAAAAGTACTTTAACAGAAGCAGATAAAAAAGATTTCTTCGTGCTGCGGTGGCACCCACCGTCGGCTTTGCCCTCAGGGCTGGTTATGTCTTCCCGCTCTCCCATCTTTGCTTTCTTTCAATCACCCCGTGTGCTATCTTCAGCTGCTCCAAGCCGTTTGGCCAGTTAGTCTCTACATCTCCTTCCCCTAACCCCACCTTCCTTCCTGTCATAGCAATGAATTCATTTCACTTGCTAACAGAGCTGAGAATTTGGGAGAGGGTCTGATTCAAGGGAAACACTTTTTTATTTAAACTGTATTTCGTGGAACAATCAAGAATGGATTGTTTCCCAATGGACAAAGTTTTACAGAAATGAAATGTTGGAAATTTTCAAAGTGAAAGTCAAAGTATTTAATTTACTGACTTTGAGTCCCCGTTATTCAACCTATTTAAGCTTCTATCAGCAAAAATATTTTTTGGTGACTACGCCACTGTTTTCCCATCTTTTCTGTTCTGATCATCTTTGGAGACCAGCTATACTCTCTACATAAACAAAATACCACAGAAATTGGAAATTAAATAGGAGCTCTGTTGCCATGAATTACATTGGCACAGTCACAATTCTATTGACAGTGGATTTATTTGCAATAGTCAGTAACAGGGACATGCTGACACACTTACTTGCAGACAGGGAACTGAATCACTGTCTGCTGAAGTAGGATTCACTTATCAGGCTTCAATGATTTTAAATGCAAGTGTCAAGACTAAGCTAATTCTTCAAGACTTCTGCAGTTCCCAATACAACTATCTTCATCATGTCAATCAGTCTCACTGATAACAGCTACTTACAAGAGGTGAGATAAATTGCACCTTTAAAGTACTTCACTCTATTACCTACAATGGGAACCTGTACAATTACCTGACATACCCAGCTTTTAGATTAACTCCACTTATGTCAGATGAATCTCACCCAAACATCCCTTTCATTCTTCCTTAGTTTCCCCATCTGCAACACATTAACAGTAGTACCACCGAATGTCTAAGAAGTGCTGCATGGACTTAAAGTGCACCAAAACCTTTGGCTGAAAGTTGCCAACGATATGACAGCTATTTGTTTTAAATTTGATGCTAATTTTAAGATGGGTAAGTGACAATGAAACCACAGGACACAAAAATACCCCAAACCAACAAACCAACCAAAACCAAAATCCAAAACAACAAAGCAAAATACTTCAAAAAAGCAGCTTTTCTGCAAGGAAAAAATAAGTAACTGCGAGGGCAAAAGCCAACATTTTTCATCACTTTTTTCCAAATGTCTTAGGTAATTTTAACTGAACTACACAACAGTTTGAACTGGTTATTACAGAACACTATCCTTCCAGACCCTACCATCCCTAGATCGATGGCCATTGCACACAGCAAGTGTGTCTGGCATATTGGATATCTACACCATATTAGTGAGGCTGTTTCAAGATTTTCATCAAGAATGGAACTTATTAAAGTGTCTCTCACACTCTTCTGGCTTTTATAGCATGCTCTGGAAGACTGCATGGTCTTTTTTTCCCCTCCATGACCAGGAAGTCTATATAAAATGCTTTCAACTGTTTTATTTGACCTTTCACCTCTGGGCTTGTGCCTAATCTGCAAATTTGAATAAGAGGTATAGCTGTGCCTTTTTTTTTGCCCCTCTCCAAGTAACTAGCTGAATTCCTTAAGGGACCAGACATCTAAACCTGGGACTCTTTTGGTATTGTACCTCTTTGTTAGTGGCTGTGAACAAGAAACAGATGTGAAATATCTGTGTTTGAAACTTACTGACCCAGAAAGACCAGGGCTAATCCAGATCATTCTTAATAACTGAAATCTGCCACCCTTTGACCACCTTGAGATACATGCACACACTCAGAAATATCCCCTCCCAGATACAAATAAAAATCCTCACTACTTTTCTACATCCTTATGCTAATTATGAACTCAGATGTAGTTCAAGATTTGAACAAAAAAAGGATCGACCATTAATCATTTTCCCTAGTATCAATCAACCTCCTTCCATTTAGATAGCTGTCTTCCACTGAAGGTGAATTCTTCAGCAGTAGGGAAGAGAAGAAATATAAAAGAAATTATACAACTAAAACTTTGGTCTACTCAGTTCATCTTAATTCATATCAGGTATTTCACAGTATCTAATGTTAAAACTGAAAACATTGCCATGTCTGGAGTAGGCAACATTTGCCTACTCCAGATACCCTTGGCTGTGTGTGACAGGGCACAGTCAGAAGAGCAGTGGGGTGGGGGTTGATGGAGCAATGCACTACTTAGACTCCTCTAGGAACGCTCTTCTTTTGTCAGTTAGGAAGAAGAAATTCAGGTTACAGGAGATGTCATTTCTGTTGTTGTTTCCATACACTAAATGCACACTGCTTACATATATAGTAAGAGCAAACTACTTCCACAGGTAACTTGCTTTGCTTTGCCTTTTTTTCTGTCCAGGACAGAAGAATAAATTTAGCTGTCTCTTTTAAATACTGAAAACATGAAAAGAATAGTAAGTGAGAAATTATTTTGCAATAAGATTTAAAAAAATAAATCGAAATCGATTACTTGGAAAATGTGATAGTACATCTTGCAACAGTACTCCAAAGGCTAGGCTGTGTGGTTCAAAAAGGGTAAGATTTACACATTTCTGTAATTGCCTGATATTTCTGTCTCTCTCTGACCCAGCAATACCATATGCCTTGTGAGGAAAAAAAATAAATTAAAAAAAATCACTGTTAACTAACACTGGTCTTGAATCTCAGCTATACAGTTAAGCAAAAAAATATTTATCGCCTTTTTGAAGAGCAGAATGAATATGTTGAGAGGAAATAATTACCAAAAATGCCTGTAGAGCCTGTAGTTTTCTTGTGGCTTTCTGAAGAGCAGAGAGGGTAAGTCTCAAATCACAGCATGATGATGTGCTACAAATAGCTCACTTATTTCTCAGGCAGTGAAACCACTCATTCCTCTCTTCTGCTAAATCCCATGTCTGGGAGCTTTATCTGCAGTGCTGGTCATGCAGGATTGTCCGAGTAGGAGAAAGTACCTTTATTTGGAAACCAGGTGATCCCAGGAACTGCCTATTGGCAACTCTCTACCTTTGGCATTATTCAAGCAGTTTATAAACTAAATTTTTACTACTGGAATGAAACACCCCTAAGAACTCTTCTAAAAAGTAACAGTGTACCTTGGATCTCTAAAGCTTGATGACAAATAACAAGTATTTCCAACACCCAAGAAATGCCAAGTTGATAAAGTCCTACCTTATCCAATTTCCATTTGACCACATTTCTAAAGCTCAGTACATTTAGAGAAATGCATTTCCAACAACATACCAGAAAATTAGATTATTATCTTAAAAGTACTACAGTGAAATCACAGGACTTGGCAATGATAAACCAAATATTTTCTCTCGGGGACTATACACACTGGAACGAAAGAAAGCAAAGGAGTTCTCAACTACTTTAATGGATAAAAACTGCAGGCATAAAATGCTTACCACATTGGAAAAAAGCTTTTAATATAATTAATTGCCATTATAATTATAACTCAGATTTTTTACAAACCTGGAATTTGTCATCATCATCACCACAATCTTTTTACCAGTATCTAAAAGCACTTTGTAGGTTTCACAGTGTTTTAAGAAAAATAAAGACTGTCCTGCTTCTACCAATACGGATGGCAAAACTCATTTTGCTTCAATGGGACTAAGGTTTCAACCCGTTGAGAATTAAACAAAATTACACATTATCAAAGTTTCCTGCAAACTGGAAATTCTGATTTTCAAAGGGGCCTAAGTAGGTCATATTACAAGACACAAAAATTACTGTCCAATAACAAAAAATCAGCAGAAGTGGAAACAGGGAAGGAACCAATAATTGGTAGGATTTAATGCATGATTTAAGGTCCAGGAAAGAATCTCTAAAACCTTTCCCTACTATGAAGGGCTTGCCAGACATGTGTGAAAAACTTGCTAAGACATGTGTGTTGAATTACCTTGGTGGCATGTGACTTATCCAACAACCATTCACAATTATCTGGGATCCAGTAAAACAGAAATTAAGTGTTGTACGCAGCAGCAGTCTGGTAGCATGGGGCACTTATTTTAAGATGAGCTGTATTTTGGGCTTGGCCCTAGAAGATGCCAGACTTTTCCAGTTCATGGCACTCAACTGCATGAGGTGTCTACTTCATCTCTATCTTCTCAAAAGACTGTGTCAACTGAAAGATAAATATTTAAACTATCCCTTTTTCTATTGGGCTGGATCTGACTTTGAGTGACTTGATCTTGCTCTAGAATTAGCCTGGTATTTCCCACAACGTACTGTGACTAGTCAACAGAAGCTCCTTGTTAAAACATTTCTATGTAAGTGTTACTGCATTTCTCAGAAAGGAGCTGTGGCATTAAGGCAGTTTGGTTTCCTTTCCATCTTAGAATCATAGAATAGTTAGGGTTGGAAAGGGCCTTAAGAACATCTATTTCCACCCCCCCTGCCATGGGCAGGGACACCTCATGCTAAACCATGTCACCCAAGACTCCCTCCAGCCTAGCCTTGAACACTGCCGGGTACAGAGCATTCACAACTTCCTTGGGCAACCCATTCCAGTGCCTCACCACCCTTACAGTAAAGAACTTCCTTGTATCTAACCTGAACTTCCCCGATTTAAGTTTGAACCTGCTACCCCTTTTCCTGTTTCTACAGTGCCTAGTGAAGAGTGCTCTCCAGCACTCTGTAGGCCCCCTTCGGATACTGGAAGACTTCATGAGGTCTCCATGCAGCCTCCTCTTCTCCAGGCTGAACAGCCCCAACTTCCTCAGCCTGTCTTCATACAGGAGGTGCTCCAGTCCCCTGATCATCCTTGTGGCCCTCCTCTGGAATTGTTCCAACAGTTCCATGTCCTTTTTATGTTGAGGACACCAGAACTGCACACAATACTCCAGGTGAGGTCTCACAAGAGCAGAGTAGAGGGGCAGGATCACCTCCTTGGACTCGCTGGTCACTCTATTTTTGATGCAGCCCAGGATACAGTTGGCTTCTTGGGCTATGAGTGCACTCTGAAACCAGCTTATGTTCATTTTCTCATCAACCAACACCACCAAGTTCTTCTCCACAGGGCTGCTCTGAATCTCTTCGCTGCCCAACCTGTAGCTGTGCTTGAAATTGCTCTGACCCAGGAGTAGGACCTTGCACTTCTCATGGTTAAACTTCATGAGGTTGGCATCAGCCCACCTCACAAGCATGTCAAGGTCCCTCTGGATGGCATTCCTTCCCTCCAGTGTATCAACTGAACCACACAGCTTGGTGTCATCGGCAAACCTCCTGAGGGCGCACTCAATCCCACTGTCCATGTCAGCGACAAAGATGTTGAACAAGACCGGTCCCAACACTGATCCCTGAGGGACACCACTCGTTACTGGTCTCCAGCTGGACACTGAGCCATTGACCACAACTCTTTGTGTGCAGCCATCCAGCCAGTTCTTTATCCACCGAGTGATCCATCCATCAAATTGATGTCTCTCCAATTTAGAGACAAGGATGTCATGTGGGACAGTGACGAATGCTTTGCACAAGTCCAGGTAGATGACATCAACTGCTCTACCCCTGTCCATCAGTTCTGTAGCCCCATCATAGAAGGCCACCAAATTGGTCAGGCAGGATTTCCCCTTAGTGAAGCCATGCTGGCTGTCACCAACTACCTCGTTGCTTTTCATGTGCCTTAGCATGCCATCCAGGAGAATCTGCTCCAAGATTTTGCCAGGCACAGAGGTGAGACTGACTGGTCTGTAATTCCCTGGGTCATCCATTTTCCCCTTCTTGAAAATGGGGGTTATAGTTTCCTTTTTCCAGTCGTCAGGAACTTCATCTGACTGCCATGATTTTTGATGCATGTGACAGTGGCTTAGCAACTTCATTTGCCAGCTCCTTCAGGACTCATGGATGGATTTCATCCGGTTCCACAGACTAGTGCACATGCTGGTTCTTAAGATGGTCTCAAACCAGATCCTCTCCTACAGTGGGCACAAGGTCTTCATTCTCACAGTCCCTGCATCTGCCTTCCAAGACTTGGGAGGTGTGGTCAGAGCATTTGCAGGTGAAGACTTAGGCAAAGAAGTCATTGAGAGCCTCAGTCTTCCTCAAATCCAGGGTTGTTGTCACTTAGCAACTAGAACTGTTGGATTTCTTTTAATGATCTCATTTGGGGTTTAAACCATAGATGTGAACTTCAGTCCCCCAAAGACTTATATGTGAGCTGATCTTTACACAGTTGAACCCTGCATTCTCACTGCCTTCAATGAAGACTATATAAAATATAAGAAACAAATTTATGAATGTGGTTTTGCAGGCTTGAGACTTTTTTTCATTTTTACTTTTTCTGAGAAGTTTAATTCTATCTGTAACTATGCCTTTATTCATGCCTTCACATACTGTAGGTACAAATGCTTGAAGCCACTGTACATGTACAATGCACGTCAGTCAACTGCAAGACTTACCAGTGTAGTCAAATATCCAGTTTTAGGAGACCTATGCAGCAGGTGAAAAAAATGCAGGCAATTTTCAGAAAACCTGGACTTTCCTGTCTGATGTGGAAAAGAGTCTTCAACAGACTACTTATAGACACAATATTGATAATGGTCTTACCAAGAATACAGAAAAATGTTACTTGAAGAACAGTCTTGTATAGATGGATTGACCTTCCCACTGACAGTGGGAGCAGCTGACACTCCTATTAGTGCCAATACTCCATAAGGAGTTACTTAGCACATCAACCTACTTCACCACTTAACCAGACGTATTTAAGACAGCCAGGTGGTTTAACACCCTAGCACTCAAGCACAGGGCTTGTTCCCCTGCAAGGCCAAGCTGCAGTTCCAGTCTTGAAAAGATCTCTTACCATATGCTTAATTTCCATCACAGTTCGGTGAAACTGTATTTATTTAAGGGCAATGCAGTTATTTGCCAAAAAATGTGGTTGGGGGACAGCTGAAGCCATTTGCTACTTAAGGACAAGCTTGCTGAGTAGTTTTGGCCTGCACAAAACAAAAAGTAGCAGGCTTTGAAAACATTGGACATTCAACTGAACAGGTATTTCAAGTAGTTTCAATGCTTTGTTTCCAGGGCACTTTCCTGTCATGAAAGCAAAGGAAGGAAAAAGCACAGTTCTTGACATTTTCAAGGAGGGAAAGCCCTCCCTCTTTTCTCCACGGGAGCTCAGCACATGCCCAGACACAGGACTCAGATCACCTCCATCCCTCACCAGTGGGATTTGCTACTTGCCAAGGCAGCTACTTCATCACTCAGTCACTCATTCCCCAGCTCAGCCTCTTGCCTGCTCTTTAATTGTCCTGTGCAAAGTGGGACAGTAATAATTACAAGCAACTGAATTGCGATATAACCCTTGGTCTGATGCTTTCTTGGATCAGGACCTTCAATCATAAACCCCTCCCAGGTCCTGCACAATGGCAGTCCCATATCTGTGGGTTGGGGAAGCTTTGTTTGCTATTGGAGTACAACTAACGCATAAGAATAATGTTAGAAAAGAATGCATTTCTCTCGAAGTTATGTTTGTGTAGGCTTTGTTCAAGCCAAGCATATGCAGAATGAAAGCTGTGTATCTGCCAATATCACAAGTATGATCCAAGTAAGTCCATCAAGATACTGCCAGCCACGCAGCTCTCTCCATGAAGAAAGAATTTGGAATGTATTATTTAACACAGAACTATATAATTGCAGTAACAAAAATTATAGTAAATGGTTCTAATCAACTGCCAAGAAGTGGGATATTTTTCTGGTTTGAGCTTCTAATAGAAATGCAAATGTTACAGCAAGACTTATGTTACTAAGATGTCATTCTAGAAATAGTCCTTTGAAACAAAATTAATAACAAATTAAATGATACGTTAGTTCAAGTAAGGTTGGAAAACAAGCAGATTGCTTTTGCAAGCTTCCTATACTAAACAACAGAACTTTGTGCAGTATGAATAGCCAGGCTCATACATGGTAAATTATGTTATTAATTTTAAAGACTGCACAAAAGAAGTCAAAACAGTTGACTTTTCAATTACATTGGCGATTTTTGTGTGTTCACCTCTAACAAAATACTTTTAGTTCATTCAGCTCTGAACAAAATACTCAGCTGCTATGGCTGAGGTTTCATTCAAGGGGTTTTATTTTAATTGTGGTTTTGTTGATTTTTTGGGGTTTTTTACAGTTGTCTTTTGTTTGTGGGGTGTTTTGTTTGTTTTGTTTTGTTTTTATTTTTTTTATTTATTTTAAGTTATGCTGCCATTTTCAAGCTGGAACACCTAGAGGTTAAAATAAATCTCATGCATTAAAGTATATTATTTTGGGCTTCAACCTCATTCATTGCATGGTGATTCACTGGGCAAGACATGGAAACAACCCTCTTCTCCAAATATTTAGATGTACTAAGGAAATGCAAAGGATACAGTAGGGTGATAAACATGCTTATGACCTAGATAAATTAAGTGAAGTAAAGCAGATAGTTAGGGAGTAGGACTTTACTGTGTTAATATTTTTTGAGGAGAACTGAAAACATCTCATAATGGGGATATTCTTCCCACATTTTGGGGAGAAGTGAATAATATATCCTTTATAAAATACAATTCTGAGCCATCTGAAATATTTGCACATTTGTATTTAATTACATTAATTGCTTTGGATTATTAATTACAAAAGGGAGAAAATTAGGAAAAGTCAAAATATTGCACATTTCTAAACCAAAATGATTTTATATAGTCAGAAAGCTGCATCCCATTTACAATAATGTGCCACAAGCATAAATAACAGTGCATATCTCCCATATTACATTTATATGGTGCTGTGCTGTGTACTGACACTGTATTTCTTCCCTTTTTGTTCAGTGTGTTGCTTGCCCAAGGAAGAAGAATCATGGAAATGTATGTGTCCCTTGCCCTTCTTGTCCTCTTTCTGTTTTACACTATTTGTGGTTTACTGTCTTCTGCCTATCTTGAGTCTTGGAGTTTTGGGCTTTCAAAAAGCTAGCACATAAGCCCAGCATTCACAAAGGGGGTTACCCGCATGGAGTCACACCAGCTTCTTACATGTGAGCAACTGGGGAGATCTCTTACCTGTACAATCAAAAGACTATGAAAAAAGACACAAATGCTCTTGCAGCACAAGCAGCTGACCAACAATATCAAAGCAGCAGACTGAAAGTGAAGGAAACTTGTGGTTTCTTTATGACTCTGAGATGAATTCTTTCATCAGATTAACCGCTTCTGAAAACATCCGGCATGTCTAACATACTCGAGGGGCAGCCAGGATCTATTCCAAGGCAATGTATGCAGGGTCTGACTCAGGGGAACATCCTTATTCAGGAAGGACGTTTAATTTTAGGTTTCACTCTAAGCACATGCTTAAATCCCATTAAAATGGGTAAAATTTAAACTTATCCTCAAAGTTAAACATGCACTTAGGCAATTTCCTGAATTCAAGGTCAGTAGGTAAATACTGGTAGAAATATAGGTTGCTACTGGTAAATGAAGAAACTAGTGGAAGAAAAAAACCAACAGCTCAGATGGGGAACTAATAAAATGTCAGTTATTAATAAGAAAGTTTCTAAAAAACAAGAAAGAAAACCCAAGTGAGCAGGACTGAAAGGAAAGTGGTCTCCTACCCAAAGTCACAAATATCATGTGATATTCACATGCCATTAAAAGAACAGCAGAACAGAGATGTACTGTGTTGCCACAAGCTGATTCGTAGGAGATATTTGATCACACCCATCAATCAGCTGGTGCTTATTGCCCTTCTCACTTTTGAGCAGAGATAAAAGGGCTGTCATGGTGCAGGCTCAGTTCCAAGCTGTGCTGAGAATGCCATCTCTGAAATCAGGGTGTATCCTGAGGCCTTAGCACCTCTCTAGGTCTGACCCTGAGAGAGTTATAGCTGGAAGCCTTGATAAATGAAAAGTACATCTCTTCTTTATAAAAGTTAGGCTTATATATGCAAACATTTTGCTGGAAAATGCTCAAATCTGAGACAGGCTTGGACACGCTCCAGTGCTTACAGAACAACAAATCGGGTATCAAATGGATGTAAGTCAGAATTAAAATAGGTTTGCCAAACTCCGACCATACCATATTTGGTGACCAACATTAGAGTTAGAAACTCAGAGAAGCATTCAGGTAAGTGGACAAATTCACCAAAAAATGTCTGGGTATGAAAAGAGTCAAATTATTTTGGTATCATTAAAAAATTAGTTATTTTGGGAAACTGTTGTTTATCTGGTTGGGCTAAAGAAGCAATGCTGATCATGCTAAAATATAGCACTATGTCTTGAGAAGAAAGGTTCCCATTTGAAACATTCTTAGATAAGCACGACTTCATGCAACTGATCAGGGCCCTGTGCTGCCCATGTGTGAGAGCAGCTGAAAGAACCAGTCCTGAGCATCGCTGTCAAGTTCTAGATTCAGGCTTTCCAGCCTTCTAAGATGGAGTGGGCATTTATGTTCTTCTGGAGACCAACCATAACTCTGTTTTCAATCCCATGGGTTGCAAAACCTGGTTTAATTGCAGATGGACAAGCAAATATGGCCAGTAACTTGTCAACAAGGAAACATCTCATAGGCAAATGAAGTAACTGAAAACAAAATAAAGCAGTGTGAATGTGCACTGTTATTAAGCAGTGTGAAACTATACACTTGAGGCAGCAGCATGAGCTTAGCCCAGCAGTGCTATGCATATGTTGCCTGCATGTCTGGGGTCACATGTGGCTCTCAGGAGGGGTGCTCAACAAGCAAGACTTCCACCCAGACCTCCCTAAGCAGACAACTGATGCAACCTGGAAACCAAGACAGAACCATTAACCTCTCTGGCTACAATTATTTCCCTGCAGTACACTGAAGGAGGGTGCTGCCCCTTGGGTCTGCCCCAGTGCTGCACTCCTATCAGCTACAGAAGATGATTTCATGGGGATTTCAGAAAAGGTACCACAGGCTAAAGGTGGGAGAAGGGAAGTACTTCATGTTTCAAGGCAGCAGAGCTATTATAATGGAAATATTAGCTAATATATCCATTAGCAATTTTCTTACCCTCTGTGGATAGAGGAGGAGATGTTGTCTTGTAAGAGAAAGCAAGTTGCTGTCACCTTATACCCTGAAGAATTTTGTCTCCTGTGAGGAGCATAGAATTGCTCAGCAACATTTTAGAATTGCAGCACAATCTAACATGTAATGCAAAAGGGATGGGAGAAATGTTATTAGAATATTGTTTTCTTAACTGATTTATATCAGAATTGCTTTAATTCTTATGGCTCCAAAATTGTGGAAAGCATGTTGGGAAAAACAGTAGATTGTTTTTCTAAAGTATATAGCAAAAGCTTGTTTTCTGTTCTAAAATAATCTTTGCATTGTAAGTATAGAGACAGACTGTCAGATCCTGGTCAGTTCATTCATAATGTATCAGGCACAGTCCAAAAAAAACCCTGTCCCTAAAGGGTTCACTGAAGATTTCTTTTGCTGCAGAATACAACTTGGTATCTTGCTGAGAATCAGTGTCCACCCCAGACAGCATGAGAAGAAATTCTGAGAACACTTCAAGCTGTGTCAGGGCTGTCTGTAGGTTGCCCCACACCCAAGCAAAAATGAGGACACCCAGGTGAGCAGGAAAGCAATCTTATTCCTCCATCAGCTCTGCACAGTAGCTGTTATTGTCTGTGACTTTTGGTGAAATTTATGATGGCTTTGTAGGAAGCCTAATCTAATAACAGGCAGCCTACTACTACACAAGTTGCTTGTCTCTTTGTGGGACTCAATTTTCATTAACATCAACCAGTGGAGAGGATGTTACATGCTGTTCTCAGGTTCAGTGGGTTCCCAGAGCTCTCCTTCATGGGATAATAAAGTGCAAAGGTATTTTCCAGGGTAAGATGATACCATTTTTTTATCAAGTGAAATCAATACAGAATATTTTTTTACGAAGTGATCACACTCATTCCTCTCCACTTCAGAGGGAAAATGTCACCAAATTGCTAAGTGGGAAGAGATGCAATTAGCTGAGGGAAACAGATTTTGACGAAGCACAACACAGTATGACCACAATAACGACCAAGTTTTCAAGAGTAAACAGCAGTCTTTGCCAGTAGTCTTACCTGGCAAAGAATGGAAATTGGTGGTTAGCAAGCCATTTGGGGAAGTAATTGTGAAAATGACTAAAATTTATTAAAAGGATTTGCTAATGGAAAGTATATTACTGTTCTGTCACAAGGATATGAATATTTGTGAAAAAGTTAGGGTAAAGTTAATGGAGGACAGCTTAGAGTAAATATTTTGAAGAAAACCCTGTTTGGAGGAGGTAGCTTTTTGTATTACAATCTTCATTTCATTCAACCTCCAGGAAAGGTCATTGATTTAATCAAAAGCTTTTTTCCTTTGGTTAGACTTCCAAATGTACATACCATCAAGATCTGGTGCACAGAAATCATTTGAAGCAAATCTTCTAAAAAAGGTTTTGAAGATGCTTGCCAGTAGAACATTGTGCCTCACAGCTATAATATCAGAAAAAGCCATTCAATTTAAATTAATATATTTGGCCAGACAGCTATATTAAAATTCTTGTTGTTTTTTCTGTTATAATGGTAGCCTGTGGTATGACTAGCCCTCTTCAAAAATCTGTATAGTTATTGCCTTTCTCTTGCCTAGGGTGCATCATATGTTTTTGATTTTGATGAGCTGCATTGCGCTACCTCATTAAAACAAACACTTATGCAAAACAAAAGGCCGTGTATCGCAGCACAGGGCATGTAAGCCAGCTTTGAAGGCTGCAGTGTTTCAAAAGCATGTTTCAAAGGAGAACTTCTGTCGACCCAGCTACACTTGTGTTTAACATTTGTGGATGATGTCAGACACATTCAATACTTTCTTAGCCCCTGCAAACAAGGAGGTTTCAAAAGCAATGTTGGCTGCAGTTGTAAAGCATGCACGTGCAGTGCTCACTTGCTGGTGGAAAGCATAGGCAGGACTTTCTCCTCGTGTCTGTCTTCTCTGAAGCTCAGTGCGCAGTGCTGGCACTGCTGGACAGCTCCACTTCTCTGGGGACATGGGCCTGAGAGCAATTCTTCCCTCCTCCCAAAAGCCTCCACCTTTTGCAGATATCTCCTCTTTCAGTATGACAATATTCTAGAGCGTCTTGTGGGAATCGGGAGGACTGTAATCCATATGAATATCTTTTTCTTTTTAATTTTCAGCAACTGCTTTCAGCTGAGATTATTTTTGCCTGTAGAAATGGCTGGTTCCCTCCCACTGAAGAGTAAAGAGAGCTTAAATGCAGACATACAAATGGCTGAAGTTAGGTGAGATGAAGCCCATCAAAAAAGCTGAAATACGTAACTTTGCTGTGTATACTTTTTTTGGTGGCTTTTTAAAAATACTCGAGTGCCAACGTTGATGCTTTTCATCCAAACCTCTTAATCTGTTTACAAGGCAAATTACATCAGTGCTACTACTAGCTTAAAGTTTACATCAGTTAGATTTTGAAAGGCCATCAAGATGTCATAGAACCTCAGTGATTATTGTGGTTTTGTATAATGTGTTCCTCATGCTAATGCTTTCTTCATTATGTGTCAAAATACTTAGATTAATGCAAGCATTGATGCAAATATTTGCATACTTCTGAAAATGTTCACTGTTTGGCATTTCTGACACACCACAAGCTCATTTGTAATCACTCCTCTTTGAGATTCAATAACAACTGCTAGTATAATTCAACAGGATTTTCCATGAACTTAATGTAGCACCATTAGTTATTGAAGTTGTAAGTCAAAGCAGTAAAGGAATTACCCAGCTGTGTGCTACATCAACCTTCCAAAATACCTATTGCTAATCCATATATTCTACAGTTGTGAAGTTATAAAGTTACTGACATGAAATTATGACAAGACTGTGGTGCTTTCTAAGCTAAGGATACAAGTGTCTTTCCAATATGTATTCCTGGAGGTTCTGTGCTGAAGGATGAGTGCAGTGAAAGACAATTGAGCATTGCCAGATTTGTTCCTGGCCCTGCAGCTTAGGCAGTTTTGATTATCCATTCAGAAAATGTACTACAGGAAATGCATGGAGCAGACTGGTCATACAGTTCCAGTATAGGTTTTTAAATCAACACTGTAAATTCGGAGCTTGTGAGCGAGCCACAGCCCGAGTGCATTGATGCAATGTGTGAATTGCTTCAAAGGGCATATAAATGCATGGAAAACAATTCTATGCTCATGGACAGCTGCCAAAGAAAAAAAAAAAAAATAAAAGAGACAAAAAAAAACCCCACACCAAAAACCAAGCCCCAAACAGTATTTAGAATTTGAATAGTTTGTTAAGAAACTCGAACACTTTGCCTTATGGAAAGCCCTGCTTAACAGTTTATCTTGCCATCTCCCTCTGGATGGCTCTACTGTCCCCCATTTCTAATACCTCAATACAGCAATTTTTTAAAACAGACTAATTTTCTATAAAAGTCAGTATTTAATTTCCTTTTACAAAGCCAGCAACTTCAAAAAATACATACTATCATTAAGCATTAGAATCTGGCAAAATAAAACAGCAAAAAATCATACATTTCATAACCAATACAAGTATATACATATAGCTTTAAAAATGGGGAAAAGAAAAGGTGAGGGTTAAATCTTGTCTCCATTGAAGTCAGGGGAGTTTTGTCACTGTCTTCCTTAGAGCCTGCACTTCATCCTAGCTACTCATAACACTTTTCATATTTGATAGGGAACAATTTAAAGTGATAAATTGCAGCCAAAATGCGTGTGTGTGTGAGAGGGGAGAGATTTAAAAAAAGCCTCAGTGCTGAAAGTAAACTTCTGGCAGTCTTGAGATTTTTTTGGCCTACCAGGCTAAATCTACATTTAAGTAGGGGATACATTTCTGCTTATGCTAGCTATCTGAAAGCTCTAGGCTAGTCAGACTGGCTCCCTCTGAAGACAGTGGAGTCCCTCTGGAATAGTCTTCTAAGATGTTAAGTTCAGGCTGCCCAGATGTAAAAAAAATGACAAGTGCCACCAAGCCACATAAGAGACCTTCACTGAGAAAATGATTTCTACTTATGTGCATATACACTGTTAAAGATCTAGTTTCACATGATTCTGAAAAAACTTTACGCCATAAACCAGAAACTTTTTCCTCATTTCCTATTGGTAGAGACTTTACTGGGATATCCTGAACCTGTAGTCACATCCACAATGACTATCTCTGTGAGATCTGGCTGCAAAACTTTATCTTTGAGACTTAGTGCCCACTGATGTTGATCATTGCCACAAGGTTCAGTGAGAATGGTTAAATCATAGAATCACAGAACAGTTAGGGTTGGAAAGGACCTTAAGATCATCTAGTTCTAACCCCGTGCCATGGGCAGGGATGCCTCACACTAGACTATGTCACTCAAGCCTCTGTCCAACCTGGCCCTGAACATTGCCGGGGTAAACCTTGCATGAGAGGAGGAGCTCAACCTCATTGGGAAGGAAAGCATTTCTCCTGCCACCCTGCCTTCCTCCCCACCACATCCTAAGTTTTCCTATGACGCTGTGGTTTGAACAATACTCTGTGGAGGGTAACAGACACCACTTAAATGCCCTCATGTTAAAGAAGGACAAGCAATCCAGGCCTGATGGGAGAATACTTTTCCCACCCTGAAACAGCATGAGAGAGCAGGACCTGTTTAAGGTTAGGCAACTCCTCCCAGAAGAAACGTTTCTGCTTTAGACCAGCCTGGGTGCAGAGTCCTCTGCTCTGGAACAGGGCAGCACTCCCATCTCCCTCCCCCCAGTGCCACTGCTTCCCTGTTCTTCTGCAATGGGACTGTTACATGCCCAGCTCCACTTTTGCATGTTAGATCTTTGCACCCACGAGGGCGGCCTTTGGAGTTAAAAGTCTTTGGTCAGAGGCAACCTTGGGATGGTTTCCCTGGCCTGTGGCCACACAATATGCTCCAAGACATATTAGTGCTGAACTCCCCTGCAGGTGCATGGAGGTGATGCTTATGTGGATTGCACCTCATCAGCAACCCTGCTCATTATTACCTAGGGCAGGTGCAGGCTTGGCAGGCTCTCCAGGGTGCCTCTGTTCTGTTTTTTTGTCATTTTTGTGGTTGCATCTCAGAAGTATGAAGCCAGTGTGTAAGACAGAAGACTGCATGTATTACAATAGATTGCATGTGACTGTGTTTTCTTGTGAAATGTCTTAAATTAAGAATTGTGAAGTTATTTTGCATCTTTTTTTTATTTCCTTGATAGGCTTCCAAGGTATTTCTTCTACATTACTGCAATTTTATTCTGTTCAGACAGCAGAACTCCCCAAAGCAAGGAAGTATAACATTTTGTATTGCTCTCCTGTGTTCAATGTGTTCAGTGATATATAGCTTAAAATGGCGATATTCACATACTCTGTTTCTTCCAAATGATATGTAATTTTTTTCTTAAAAGAACACCAAATCCACGAAAAACAAACAAAAAAACCCCAACCCTAATGTAAAGCTATTTCTTATAGGGTTTTGTTTTCAAATGTAAATACAAATAGACACAGAAACATTTTAATGCTTCAGAGTAATGCAGGCAACACACTATTTCAAAATGGATTGCTGATTTGCTACCTGAATATGAAAATCATCAAAAATTACATAATGAAAGTTATGTAATTACAGATTCCTTCCTTTCTTCTAAGCAGCTCCCCTTACAAAAGAGAAGTTTCTCATGCTCCTGTCAGTGAAATATTTCAGGAAACTCCCTCACAACTTTTCTCTGGAAGAGGGAGGAATGTGATGTGCAATAAGTTATGCCTACATGTGCAAAGCCGATCTTTGTCTCCTGTATCCAAGTCAATTTTAAGCCCAAATTGTTTGCCTGTCACAGAGGAAATAATGGTTTCAAGTTATAGCCACATGCAGAGCAAGACAGATAGAAAAGATGCTACCCCCTCTCAAGCCTGTCAGATGTCTGGCGCTAGAAACACTTTTCCTGTGTCGGCCATGCCAAAACCAGTAATATTAACAGCGCTGCTATTACAGCCAGCTCTTCCAAAACTGCCTTCTCGTTAAAGTCTATCTCATTCAAAACAATAAAAATGTTCTTTATCTAAACCACATGAGATTATGTTAACAGGGGAGCTAGGCGTTATCTGAACCTCACCCAGCAGAAAGGCAGCCTGGTTTGCTCATCAAGATCACCAGCCATATCTAGTAAAGCATCTGAAATCACAAGCCCACTGCCCAGTTCCCTGGAAAAAATGCTGTCAGACACACGCTTTCTCCCACCACAACTCCACCCATAACGTCATGGCCCTCATTTTTATCGTATTTTTCAGAAAAGCCCAGCTGATGCCATGGGAAGTCCTGCACTACCGGATCCCAGGGTTCACATTAAACCTGTCTTGACAGCCTCTCGTTAAGGCATGTACTCTTAAGATCATGAGAATCCGCACATCTTAAAGACAAAACCCGTTATTTCGGAGCTACTGTTTCATTTCTTCAGTGTGATATTTCCCTTTGACAAAGCCAAAGCCTGCTGCACTTGCAAGGGCTATGTATGCTAGGACAGATCCTATGGCTCTGAGTCAAGTAAGCACCCCACAGATTTTAAGAGGGGCTTTTGACCTCTCATAGAGGAAATTTCTAAGTTTATTTGACTGAAGCGATGGCAGAAAGCTACCATATATAGAAAGCTATACCAGAAAGCTTTAGGCATCTGAGATGGACTTGTATTGTTTACCTCAGGAATTTTACCGGGTGTTTGCTTGGTTTTAACTTACATATTCACCTTGTGGCTCTTTGCCTGTGTTATTTCATCAATTTACCCTCATTACAGATGAGTGAAGTGGGAAAATACTGCTGCCTCCTTTGTTGCTGATGCGATGCTATCTTCCCACTGCAGAGCAGGAGACTGAAGCAGAGGGAGACTTCATGCTACCCTTTGGTTTGAGCAAGCAACTAGCAGAACTGCTGCACCTATCAGAAGACCAACAAACACAGGCCACCTAGGTGGTTACCTCCACCCGATGCTGGCTATAAAGGTAAACCAAGGATAAGGCTGTTTTTACTTGCCACCACCCTGAAGAGAGAAGGGTGCAGGGCCTGCACCATAGTTTATTGCTCTGCAAAAGTATTAGGGAGATCAGCGAGCAGCAGGAGCATGGAAAGGTAGTGTGGTGTCCCCTCTGGATGACGCTGGACACTTCCTCTGACAGCTGCTGCTTCAAGATTTAGAAACTGGCAAATCACACAAAAGTGGCTTTTGTATAATCAAGGCTTCAGAGAGTGAAAAGTGCACAGACAGGGCCAGGTTTGCCACGGGTAGAAATCGTGGCAACTCTGCAAACACCAGTGAAGCCAAAACATTAATTTTTGTACTGAGGACCTGGTCTCCCATGACCGACGTCATAAAAAATACTGACGTTTTGCAAAACAGTCCCCAGTTTTTCACAAGTGCTGCAGTGGTAACTCCAGTTACCACTGAATGGTTGCTGTGTTTTACCCCAGCATTGGCTCCACCTCAGTGATGAGTAAAGTGACTCCTACAAAAATCATTTGAAAAGCACACAGGACTCCTTCATGCTAGAAGCTGCAGGTTGGACTAGATGACCTCCTGTGGTCCCTTCCAGCCTCAAAGCATTCTGCGGTTCTCAAGCATTCTGTGATTTACCATATGGTGCAGATAGCCAGGAATGCTGTGCTTCCTTGTCAGTGAAAGTGAAAATCTGCCAGAGGCACAGGGATGCTAGCTAGGAATGATAGCATCAACTAGGGTAATAGGGTCGTGTCATGGTGGCAACTCAGCCATGCAGCCGCTCACTCAGTTCCCCCCTCCTTCCCCCCCCCTGCTTCCGGAGGGATGGAGAGGAGAATGGAAAGAATGTAACTCCCATGGGTTGAGATAAGAACAGTCCAGTAACTAAGGTATAACACAAATCACTACTGCTACCACCAATAATAATAATGAAAAGGGAAATAACAAGGGAAGAGAATACAACCGCTCACCACCTGCCAACCGATATCCAGCCTGACCCGTGCAGTGATCTAAACCTTTCAGGTAACTGCCTCCAGTTTATATAGTGGGCATGACATGCTGTGGTATGGAATACCTCTTTGGCTAGTTTGGGTCAGGTGTCCTGTCTCTGCTTCCTCCCAGCTTCCCCTCCTCCCTGGCAGAGCATGAGACTCAGAAAGTCCTTGGTCAGAGTAAACATTACTGAGCAGCAACTAAAAACATCGGTGTTATCAGAGTTGTTCCCAGGCTGAAAGTCAAAGACACAGCACTGCACTAGCTACTAAGAAAGAGAAAATTGACTGCTACTGCTGAACCCAGGACAGGTCATCAGTCTAAACCTGTTTTAAAAGAACCTCTTACTGAGGCAGGGAAAAATAAAGATTAGCATGTGTTTAATTTTTAGGCAGAGCCAAGCAGACACAAAGCAATCAGGCAAAATATTTCACCATACTCCTAAAGAGATAGGATTAAATATACTCTATTAATTGTGTGCAATCCTGTGAAACAGAAACTAACATACAAAAGTGAATTATGAAACTTCCAAAAAAGTCACAATCTTATGAGGCCATGAACCGCTTTTGCCCCCCCACCCCCAAAAGAAACCCTAAAAAAATCCAAATTGCTAATCCCTGTGCCTCTGACGCCTTTAACTGGGTACTAGAACTACCCAAGATAGCAGTTTGAAACGTATTTGGTAGAACTCTTTTTTCATCTGATCCATTATTATGAAGTTGGTGCATGATTTTTATTTTAAATTTGAGAAGACTTTTCAAGCCTGTGAATGCACCATTTCACTGCAGAATCAAAAAGCAGCAATGTATGCAAATCCTTTAGCAAGATTATCTTTACCTTACATTACCTACCCAAAAGTTTGACATCTAGACTAAATATTTGCCAAGGCTCCTTTGAAATCTATTTTAAATGGGATTAAATACCCTCAGGATATGCTTCTATTTTCATTAGCTCTGAAGAAAGGTCTAGCTTTCAGACAAGTAAAGTTAGGTAAGATGAATTTTTACTCTAGTGACATAAAGTAATGAAGACATGGTATGTACATCAGAGGAGGATTTCATAGACTATACATACAGGACATCAGGAAGATAGAAATAATGGAAGATGGTAAGGCAGAAACACTTCCTGCAGAATGCATGGTACTGGGCAAACAGTGCCAGCCACACCAGCTCCTTGATCTAAGGCAACTCAAAGAGCACTGGGATCTTACTGACATAAGCAAGAACTGGACTGGGCATGCTTTGAACCAACTAATGGAAACTCTGAAAGAGGTATGTGGCAACTGCTTTATGTAGTTCCCTGAGTCAAGATATGTCTGGGAGCATGGAAAAGCTAAGGAAACTGTAAATAGAAACCGGGTCATCTACGTTTCCATCTTAAATCCAGTTCAGCTCAGGAACAACCAGAAGTCGTCACTACGAGACAGGTGGTTATTTAGTGGTGGTTTTAATCCAGGTCCCAAAACATAAAACATTGACCACACCTCAGATTACACCCATGCATGGCTATTAACCTTGGCAGTCTCCTCTGGAAAGGAGAAGGCTTCCTGAGGGACAGAGACCAAATTATTCTCTCATCTTGCAAGTGAACATTCGAGGCCATGCCTGAAGGGCATGATGGGGAGGATGCTCACCCAGCTTCCTCCTGCTCTGTACTGTTCTCCTGGGCAAAAGGGGCCACGAGCCATCAGGACCCACAGTCCCTTTACAGTGCCTAATCCTCACACAAATGCAGACATGATGCCCGAGTAGAAAATTCACAGAATAATAAAACATCTTGAAGGGGCCACAGACAACCTTGAGCCTCACTAAAAGCATTTTTCCAAGGACATCACTCAACAATATTGGTAGGGGCCTCAGAACAAGTGAGATTTCCTTGGCCAGGGAAGAGTTATAGAGAGGGTTTCTAGGATGTCACTAAGCACCAACTCTTCTGTATTTCTTTTTCATATTCCGTTTCTCTATTCCTGAAATCACGGAATTTCTCTCATTTCTTTTAATGGAAGTTGAAAAATTAACATTTTATTCTGCAAGAGACAGTAAACATAAACCAGACAAAAATGCTTTAGACAGGTATCAGAAAAAAAATACAGATACCAAATTCTCTACCAAACCCAACAGCAGCAGCACTAAGGATGATTCTGTGGAGAAGCAGTACCAGGACACATGTTAATCCTGTACCAACCCCAGCCACCATGCTCAGTCACAAGAGCAGAGGCTCATCATAGTAGCATCAACAGCTGATTATGGTATTAATTACCATCACTGGCATTTGTCAGCCACTGCACCACATGGATTACTTGTTAGTCCACACAGAATACAAATGTACCAGAGCTCAGGACTTTCTGCAGAATAACTTTAAGAAAGTTATCAAAGAGTAACAGTTGTCATAGGATGCAGGTTCATATTTCAGCAGAAATTAGAAACTGATGAGCAAAGAGTAGGAAGCCAGTTTTCAGCATGGAAGAAGAGTAATGCAGGGTGTCTCAAAAGTGGTAATCAGTGTATTTAACCACAGTGCTAGTCAATGGCATATGTTTTTTTCCCTACCTACATTACTTTTTCATACACATTTTCATATCAATTTGTCATAGCACAGTATTTTCCACTTGGCTTGGTGAAACATTCCATATTTCCTTAGGCTTGTCTTGAATAACCTAAAAAACACACGAACATAAATATCATCTCTAACCTGATTGGGGCCTCACTTCCTGTTTTCCAGCTCATTACTAAATGTATTGAACAATGCCAGATTTAGGATGCATTTTGAGACAGACACCCTGCTGCTGATCTGGGGTGTCAGGCTGAAAACTGAATATTTACTGTTATTTTCTTACTTTCTCTTTCCTATCCATTTTTAATGGGTGACTGAATGTCACTTCTTCCCTTGACAAGAAAACTCCTTCAGCTTTTTTTCTTTTTTAATTAACCTGTTCTTCCAAATCTGCTTTTTTTGTGCATTCTAAAAATTGTGGTACAACGGTGACTTCTAATTTTCCTTTAGAAAATACATCCCACTTCATCTCTTTCATCACTGATGTAGGAGGTGTATTTATAACTTTGCCATTATTTATTACTGCAACTAGGTAGGTGTTACTTTTGCCCTGCAGTAAGGCTTGGAGGTGCTCATGTTTGTTTTTAAAAGTACAAAGACTGTCACTCCTAAATTCCCTGCTTTCCCCGAGTTCCTACTTTTCTGTTGTGAGCAGCTCAAGCACATCATTCTTCAGGCCCTTCACAACTTCTGGATTAATACCATCAGGTCTGGGTAACTTGCTGCTATTTAATTTATCAGTTTGTTCCAGCACTTTGTCTGTTGATCCTGGAATAGGAGCAAAATGCTTTAAGGGCGCCTCTAGAGCAGATATCTAAAGCAACTCACACACACATCCCTTAAAAAAGCATCACTCCAGCAGCCAGAATTACAGATTACATCCTGGTTCATGGACACAAGCCACATGAGGCCAAAGGGAGAATTCAAATAACTTGGTCTTTCTGCTGCTGAACACATGGCACCGCAGCAAACCTCTTTATAATTAGCACAATCTATAAGAGACTTCCCCCTCCCTCCCCCCCACACTTTATTCAGCTAAGGTGGCTGCTGATATGCTCCCAGCTCTGTGTGTGTGAGCTCTGTCTGTGTGGGCACACACGTACACATACTGCAGACAAACCTGACCCACGACGCAGATGAACACTTGGTGACATCATTACTGTCACTATGTATAATCCCAAAAGTGCCTACCTACCTCAGCTAACACGCACGTTAATTCAGCCACACTGGAATGCAGACCAGATAGCCATGCATGCCACTTCCTTGCCCAAAGACCACGCCAGTGAGAGCAAATGAAGGCACCAGCCATGCTTGGGCACCTCTCCATTTACACAAAGACCAAGAGCTGCCTGGAGACAGATGAACCCAGGGGAGCTGACCTGCTGGTAGTCCCCTCGCCCTTTTCCCCCCACCACAGTGTTATTAGGGCTGCAATGGGATCCATGTGTGAATGCCGGCTGGCCCATATGTGCACACGCTTCCTGCGCTCCCAGCCCTGCCGGAGCTGGGGTTTTGAATGACAGCATTATATTTATATATCTGCCACCAGAGGCCCGCAAAGGCTTGGCTAATTCTGGACACCTGCAAGGTCCGTGAAGAGGGCGGCCTGCCGACACCAGGGCAAGCAGCAGCTCCAGGGAGGAAAAGTGTCGGGAGGAGGGAAGAGCAGCGCCAGCCCCAGGACCCAAGTGCTTTGGAGCACACCCTGATGTTTTCCAAGACCAGACCTAAACCTCATTAAATCTGGAGTCTGAGTTAGCCACGGCTGCATGAACAGGTCCTCGCTCCTGCTGCGGGGGGGGGCGCTGCGGGTCACCCCAGCACAGGGCAGAGCCCAGGCACACAACCTGGTGTTAGTGACCAAGCTGTACAAAAGCTCTGGGCTTTGGCTCCCTTCCACCTTGGACATTAAACCAACCACAGCCAAACAAAGGTGGGGGAGGACCAAATCTGTGCTCAAACAAACAAAAATGCTTTCTCCAAATCCCGCCTGATAGATTTAATATGACTGGTTTTTGAAGGCTATATGTCACTTTTGTTTGGCATTAATATAAATCAAATAATCCCTTGATCCCAATAAGGCACTGAGGAGACGCAGTCAAACCTCCAGAAGGGATGTGCTTCTTAACTTGGAAAGTTGGCAGATGATTTAATTTTGTTAGCAAATTTGACAGTGCCATAGGAATTTTCCAAAATCAAAGAGCCCTTTCATAGGCTTCTCTACTCAATACTCAATCCAGTGTCTAAGAATAACATTCAGCCCTCATTAATTAATGATATCAGTCCGAATAATGTCAGATTGCCTCAGAGACCTTGCCGGGATGGATGAATCACACCCTGCTGACTCCAAGGCTCTCACTCTGACAAACTGCAGTGTGCAATGACAGGCTGCTTAGCCTGGAAAACTCACCCACAGAGCCCCAGCAGCTCTCAACCCACCCCATCTGAGGCATGTGCTCAACACTGGGGCAGACTGTGAGGTTAATGGGTGTCTGAGATAGCACTCGGCTCCTCAAGGACCTGCAGGGCAGGGGCTGGCAGCCGTGGGCCCCTTCTTCCCCTGTCCCAGGGCAAGAGGGGTTGCTGAACGCAGAGTGTGACTGCTAAGCAGGGTGAGCTGGCGAGCTGGCAGCATCGCAACAGTGTGCCTCTGCTGAGGGCAGCACCACAGCTGGCCCATCCTTGCCTGGCTTGGTTATCTCTGCTGGGCACTCAGAGCTACACCCTGCCTCTATCAGGAAGGAAAATATTATTTCTTTTCACCCCGGTTAAGTGGTGCTGCACCTTCCCACGTACTTTGTGTGACAGATGCAAGAATGAACTCCAGAGGTCCACTAACTTTTGAGATTCACAGCAGAGTCAAGATACTATCCAATGGTGAAATGCCACAAAGAAATCTGTGAGTCTGGCTTTTACCAAAACTACAAACCGAGATTTCTCACAAGACCTACTCAGCTGATACTACTCCAACATGGGAAAAGACACACCAGCTGTCTCCATAAATTTACTATTTCACTGAACCTATAATTATGTATGAAAACATCCAGACTGCTTCCAAAGTGCACTGTACTAGTATTGATACAAAATTGCCTTGTTTCTATTTGCAACATAATCACAAATCCATGCTTCAAGTTTTCACATATCCACATTCTGCTTCCTGTGACAGCTGAAAAAAGTGACTCCTTATCAGTCATGAATATGAGGTTTAGTAACATTTGCATATCACCATCTTTTTATGTAAATGTTGCACTCCTGAGGCTTCATGAAACATTTCCTAGGGAGAAAAACAACTGCATTGTTTAAAACATTCAAATAAATGTTTGCCCACAGATGCTCTGCCTTTCCCCTTGTGATGACCGTGGCTGGCCAGGCATGCACATTGCCTCCTATCACTGCACCCCAGTTTCTCATCGGACACCCTGATTCTGCCACATGTAGTCAAGATCAGTACAGGGCTGAGCCAAGCCCAACGTAAACACGAGCTCAGCAGAAGCTCACATGTGGCGTTCATTGTGGGATCCCGGTCACAGAGGCAAAGTGTCAGAAAGACAAAGCTGGGACTTGTCTTTTTGTGCAGTGTTTGTTTATATGCCGCACACGTTATGCCCAGTAACATGAAGCCATCAGTTTCAAGTTACAAATATACCATAAATGCCATAAGTAATTTATTTTTCTGCTGTGCCTAGGAAAGTAAATTTGGGATTTTTAAAAATTCTTATTTGATGCTGATGTATCCTGATTGCCGCTGCAAACATATATGCTTCTATTATGAACAAGCACAATTCTGATGTGATTTCTAAAGATCTCTCAGGGTTTGATGCGAAGGAGTGGTGCCTTCAGAAAGTCCCCACTGGACTTCAGGACCCCGTCCACAAACAATTTCCAGCTCAGTAGGACTAGTTTAAGAACAATTTTAATGTGCTGTTTACTCTAAGGCATCTTGGTTCTAAAAGCAATTGACAAGTTTTGCACGTGTATGCTTGCGTGTGGAAGAGGCACTGCCAAAGAAGCCTGTAAAAAGCATTACATCTAGAGCTTGTTATTTTACTAAAGCATTCTGAAAAATTACACTAGTGATTGCATTTGAAAAATCTGGTAATGTTAATTTCACCACTGAAATATGATTTCTTTTAAAAGCCTTCTCCTTCATGGTCCCTGCCATAGGATCAGCCCCAACATCTGGATAACAGAATCCAGGCTGACAGACTAATGCACATGTGGAGGAGTGTGTCTGCTACTTTGCTGCTTCTCAGGACAGACACATTGTCTCCCTTTCCTTCTGCTTGTCCCCTCCTTTTTTTTCCTTTCTTATATCTTCTTTTTTTTTTCTTCCTTTAATAAGACTGCACATGTCTTACAGCTCTCTGCTGAGAATGTGACCAGTATGTGATATTGCCTCGCACCAGCACAGAACGTCTGGCTTAGGTGCTACCAAGTGGTTACTGCCCTGGCTTCAAGTGCTTGCTAGGTTATTAACCAGTACATCTGGCTCTCTCCCTAGGAGGGTGAGTTCTGCAGTGCCCCAGGAATTTCTTTCATACACCACTTTTATTAGCTTTTCAAAAGAATAGGGATTACCACTGGAAAGGCCATTTGCAAGCATATTGGTCCCCAACCTGTTTACCATGTTTAAAAAGCAACAATAACCAAACCCCATTATTTGATATTCAGAATTAATCTCTCCTCATTCTAGCACAGTCCTATTGTTCTTGTATTTGAAAGGTCGGCTCTACTGTAAAAGGTGGCTGGTGATGTGTGATAGGATTTAAAAAAAAAAAAAAGTTTCAGAAAGGCACAAAAATAACTTAGTTCAGAAATAAAGCTCCCAAACCATTAATTGCTGATTCTGCTCTTACTGCAGACTTCAGTCCATCAGCACGGGGCGGGGGGGAGAGAAAAGTTTTTCAGGCTTAACCAAAAGAAAGAAGCGCATGTGTAGCTCCAGAGAGCAAATTTATCTCCTTTGCTCACACATTTACACAGGACGTGAAGTTTGAATGCAAGAATTGTATTGCTATAATTTCCCATCTGGACTTCCCTATTTCAGTAATGTAAGATTGGCCTTTTCTGGTTTTGTTTATGTCACTTCCAAAGCAGTTTAAGACAAATGGGAAAACTGCTTTTGTTTTCTTACCGAAAAAAGATCCAAGTGGAGGAGTTACAGAGGTAGCTCTCCAGGGCTTTCCTTCTACCTGCCTAGCAAAGTTCAACACTCCAGGCCAAAGCTCTCCTGAAGCAAACCTGGCAAAAAGCTGCCTGCCCACCTAGCTACCTGCCTACCTACTGACCCACCTGGAACTCCACCTTCCCAGGAGGAACCTTCCTCTTAGAGCATCACCTGCAACTGCTGAGAACACTTCAAATGCAGATAATATTCTCCATGCAGAGCTAAGCAAGTACAGAAAAAACACACAGCTTGCTAGACTTGCTAATCAATCTCTTTTGAAGCCATGTGAGGCCAGATTTTCAGAAGCTGTCAGCACACCCCGGCTTCCATTGTTCTAAGTGGGAGTTGTTTGGCACTCACAACTTTTGAAGGGCCGATATTTCATGTAGGTGTCTAAGTGGGAGCTCTTTACTAACCTTTTGCAATTGCTTTTGGCTAGACTGATCATCCAGAAATATCACACTGCAAAGAGCAATGCAAGCACTCACAGAAAGCGTATTTTAAAACTACATATAAATAGCCCATACTCCTCCAGCCAGGGAAAAAAAAACAGCATTCTATGATTTCCCCAACCAAGGGAGACAGCCAGGCAAAAAGTTCACAAACTTCAGTAAGTTCATACAATGAAAACAAAAACAAAACAAAAGTTCCTAATTATGCAAATGAAACAGTGAATGTTTTCCAGAATGTCACACTTTTACTTGGAGATTTCTGCCATGCAGAACAAGAGTTTAAGTCCATCAGAAAAAATCCTGATTCCTTTAGTTCAATATCAAAATAAATATCAAAACAAAAGGGGTGTCTAGTCAAACCTCTAAGCCATACATCCATACACAATGATATCAAATAAATTACAGCCAACAGAACATAAAGATCTTCTCACCTCCTCAGGTCTGAATCTTCTGAAAAGCCCACCTTGGCAGCATTAGACTTGGCATTATTCAGTCAGCTCCAATCTTAAAAATAACCACGAGTCATTTGGTCCACTAAAGTTCATGGAAATCCTTACAGGGGCTTTTGATGCACTTGCCTATAAACTGCATTGTCTTCTTAAGGCTTCCTGTCCTGCAAACAGAGGCACTAGCACAGAGATTCAACTGAGATTGTTTTCCCCCTCTTCTGCTGCTTTTATTTAACCAAAAAAAAAAAAAAAAAAGGAGAGAGAGAACTGGTAGAAGTTCGTTACAGGAGTTGGAAGAGGACATCTGCAGGCAATTTAACATGAGGGCTTGTTTCTGTGTCAGCTGGCAACCCCTGGATAACTCTGTCATGTAACTTATATGCTAAAACATGATGTAGGACAACCAGTGAGATTGGGTAAATATGGCAGCATACAAGTTTTATTTAAGATTCACACTTTTTCAAAGGGATCAGCCCTGCCCTAAACTATGAAAACAAATACAGCCCTGCCATCAAGAGAATGATCCACCCTGCCCCAGCAGCACGGAGCTTCATCAAACCCACCTTCTGCTGTTGCCCAGGACAGTCTCTCCCTTTCTTCCCCTGCAATTTGAAGAGCAACAGAAAACAGGGCTTTTTTAGATGAGGACAGGAGTCTCTCCATTCCTTCACAGCGGCCCTCTCTTGATTCAGTAAGGACCCAGCTTACCTTCCTTTGCAGGCAACAGCAGCAGAATGTGGAAGGGCTCATGCAAGCATTAGGCTGAGCCTGCAATCTGTGCCTCAGTTCCTTGCTTCCTGTGGACTCTGAAAGGCTGTTCAGGAACATAGACTGGTATCTAAAGGGAGCTCTGGAGATAACCCAGTTCAGAAACTTTCTCTGCTCCATGTGTTTAACTTCCTCCAAATTAGAAGAATCTGGTCAAGTGAGGAATGCTCATCCATTCTGGTTCCACTTCTGTTCTTGCATGAGATCTTACGTGTTTTGACATTTATAGCTACACATTTGAACTGAGGCACTGATTAGATTCAATTGTTTCAATCACCTTTTTCCCCCTTCCTCTTTCTGTGCATGCTTTGGTTTGAATTATTAGCAATTTAAAAATCAATCTTGCAGTTAAATGCTTAATGATATAATTGCTTCTGTTGCCTAAATTTGTTTAGTTTGTGCTTTTTTAGTATGTAATAACTGAAAGTATATTTTCCTCTGTCCAAGTTAATAACTTCTCTGCAATGGCTGACATGCTGTTAGCCGACTGGCTGTTGGTCTGGGACAACTCGGACAGAAGTGGAAAGATTTTCTGAACCTATAACTAAGGAATAAGTGGCTTCCCTTAACTGAATGCATCTGAATTCTCAGATGGCCGCCACTTAAGTTTTAAACCTTTTTTTGTTCATTCTGTGTTCATTTTGAGGGACTCTTAGTCTAAATGTTGGGTAGGGAATCTCTGCTGTCCCACACCTGGATACGTCTGCCAGCTGGGTCTGTGCCATGCAGCACGCTGTGCTCTGTAGCCCTTCTCCCCAGATCTCCATAGAGTAGTCCTACAGGAGCCACCTGCTCACCTAAGCAGGTTCCTTTGCAAGGAAGATTGGAGGCTGGGAGGAAGGCAGCTCAGACCATCTCCTGTCAACAAGGAAGCACGGACTGTGTCCCAGGTGTCTTCAGACATCACCTGCGGTCCTGCCACACAAGTCTCTGTCCTACCCTGCCATCCAGAGATACTAACTCAGGTTTGGGGCATGGCTGCTCCTGCATGGCCTACCATCTGCTCCCTGCATTCCAAAGGATTACTACAGTTGTGTAAAATTTCATCTTGATGTGTTTATATTCCTTTTGGATTTGGAGCTGGCTTATTCTGAAAAAGCCTGGGTGTACCCCTAGTCCTCTGTTACATACTGAAGACACTGCATGTAGACAGGATTCAGCCCGTATAATGAAGAGCTACCTACAAGTCACCTTGTGCTTAATGTACTCTGAGTCCCCATGTAAGCAGTGGAAAGACACTAGTGCTCGCCAAGGACAATTCGCCCCTTCCCAGTATAGGTCTCCCCTATTTTTTAAACAGGGGACCCAGAAACTGCTTAAATACCAACCAAAAAGCATGTAAAGTTAGGTGTTTCATCCAGCATATCCTCAGGCTCTCCCATTAAAATCTTCCATTAAAATCTTCCATTTTAATGTTATCCCACCTTATCCTATTTTTCCTCCCCTTATGTCATGAAGCAAGTGTTACCATTCACAATGCCAGGCCCCAGGGCAGAGCAGAAAACATAAAAAAACAGAGGTCAAAAGGGTTGCACAAAGCTCTCTTTCCTATTCCCAGCCTTTCTCTTAAGGACAGCAGCAACAATGTTTGGTCATGTTCATATTTTTTGCTGCAGTGAGACTGCCACTGATTTAAGCCAACATACCGCACCGCTCCTTCTGACACCTACCCAAGAAGCACAGGCAGCGCTCGGCCCACGGGCTGGCCATGCTGGACACAGGATTTCTCACGTTTGCAGGATTCCTCCTGCATTATTCACAGCCCTGACATGCCAGGTTTCTGGGTTCTTGGAAAATCTCTATATATGACCAAGGCAGTATGGACAAATAATTATGTCAGCTCACCCTGGAAGGCTCACAGCACATTGCAGACTTATCTACCTCCTTTTGAATGCTACTTCGCTGAATTTCAAGCAGCAGGTTACAGTATCCTACCAAACCTTTACTGCTCTGCAAGGACGTGATAATGACTGCCATCAAGTTTCTATTTGGTAGGTAATCACATATATATATATGGAATATACAATGCACATGCCAAACGCTCTTTGCAGGCCTCAGCAGCAGAATAAATTGATCCCTTTCATGTCACAAAAAAAAAAGGCACTAGAAGCAACAGAAGTACTGGCCTAGGGATGTAGGGGATGTAATACAGTAGAACTCAACCACATTGAATTCAGTCATGTGGTAAATATGGAAGTAACACTTGGGTTTTGAAGGCTATTAGGCAGCAAAAAAACTGTATTTCAGAGAACGACCTGCTAGCAAATGGAACACACTGTAGAGCCTATTGGGAACAGGGCTTGCTAGTAAGTCAGATGTGGGAATTTAGGGGAACAGCAGTCGTCCTGTCTTCCTTTCTGTTCTTCTAGGGCAAAAAAGGACAGGACGAACTTTCTGATAAACAAAATTGCACCAAGAACATACATATGGTATAGGATCAGTTTCCTTTTCTAATGAAACATGCCTGGAAGTACCCAAATATTAGCTACTGACTTGAGCCAATGAAGAAATACTTTTCACAACAGGAACTGGAATTGTCTTGGGAAAGAAGACTAAGAGCTGAAAATGTCCTACAGAATAACGGACAAAGACTTACAGCAAATGATAAAACAGCAAGTTCGTGGAAAGTATCTAATCAAATGCCCATAACTTTCTGAGGTAATGTCTGTATTAAAAATCTAAAGAAGGGGATTAAACAACACATCAGCAAAAGATATTACACCCTAAAGTCAACTTTGAGACACCAACGGGATTGGTGAAACAACCCAAAAGGGACTTGAGGAGACTAGAACATGGGCTGGAAATAATGAAATAAGATTTCAGATTTAAGGAGATGGGTTGTCAGTACAAGTATTTGATATGAGATTTTTAATGGGGGGAAAGGAAGGGGGTAGGCAAGGGAGGAAGAGCGAGAGAGGTAAGAGATCCCTTTTGGAGCAGACAAAACACACACCAAGCCCAGGAGAAGCCTCTCTCCCTGTCTGTAGTCTACTGGAACAAGAGCCCCTGGAGTATGCTTTTTAGCTCTAGAAGGCATTATCAGAAGGATAACAACATGGTGATTCGTGACCAGGCAACAAGTACAGCTGAAGGCAGGGCTGACTGCAGCTACAGTGCTGAGGTGGGGAAGGCTGCCTGGCCCCCATCACCTGAAACAGACTGTGACCAGAACTAATGAGGACAGGCTGTAGGATGCTTGGCAACCTCCTGTGAGCTCTCTCTATAAATCTCCCTCTTCAGGAAGGTGAGGAGGAACAAAAGTACTGTGAAATTAAGGAGTTTGGATCTGTACAGAGTAGATAAAAAAAAGCTGGTTAAAGAGGGGAGCAGGGTGGCTGAATATGAAAAGATTCTTCACAGTAATGAGTCATGGGGAATAATGTCTCAAGAAAGGTTAAGCATGACCCATTGTTTAGGATATTTGTAACCAGATCAAGGGAAAATGAAAATGTACATTAAACAGTAATCTCTGACTCACTGGGAGATAATCTCTACACATCTTTAGCATTTGCACTGTAGATTTGTGTGACGATATTCCTGGGCAAGTTGTTTCTGTAACCGCTTGTCAAAGAAGGAGGAGACTGCCATTACAGCCTCTCAGAGTCCCAAGGCTGCCCAAGTACCGCACTGGTGGAGCTCCCAAGGCAGACTTTCTTGCACCCCTTCCCTTCATCACTCTCACTGTGGCCACATGCAAAAGTCAGGGCCTTGAAGGCATGTAATGCAGCATGGACACAGACACGTGGAGTTGCTGGCCCTGTCTATTGGGATAGCCAGGACCTAAGGACCACCTACTTTGGCAGAGAGATTTACAGGCAGCAAAACAAGCCTGAGATCTGGGAGCCTTCAGTCCCAACCCAGGCTCTTTGGCAGAGGAACTGGAGGAATCTTATTTTGCAGTTTCTCTAAAGCCTAACTCATTGTTCTGTACCTGTCTGTCTTGCCTGTTCTTCCCAACTTCTTGTAACTTCTCCCCACCCTCATCTTGCCACTCTGGCTCTAGTTTCCATGACCACCAATTTTTTGATTTCTACCCATCAGCAGTAGTAATGTCCAGACTTCTAATGATCTGGCAGACTGCAGAAATGAGATTTAAGCACATCTGACTCCACATAAAAAAGGGTTAGTATAAGGCATATATATCAGCCGAAGCATTGAAAATGCATTTGGTACTCTTTAGTTTGCTCTTTCCTGCTTATGGAAAAAGATAATTTTTGTTTAAAAATTGCTTCACTTAAGGAATTATCCATGCCATTAGTCCCCAGAACAATAGAGATTAAAGTCCCTAAACCATCCCCTATCAAAACAGCATACTTTTTCTTTGAACATGTCATTAACACTGTTTTCCATCTGGCTGTTGGCAGCAATCTTGGATTTGCTCTGAATTGCTGAAAGTTCATTAATTATAGTACACAGAAGCCATTATCTCTCTTTTCCCTTAGCAAGGAGGTATTTGCTTAGGCAGAGAGAAGAGGTAAAGTTCAAGAGAAAAGATAAAAAAAACACTTTACTCATATAAATTCTATGACAATCATTTTGTTGCAGTCCAGAATTCTAAATTTCTGAAAAGTAAATCACAAGTTCTGCTTATCAGGAGATTCTATCATTTCCATCAGGGGATGGAAATAATGCATCAGATTTTTAAGCCTGCTGGTTCGGGGCCGTGGTGAACGAGTGCTAGCATGAAGGAGGGTCAGCCACATTCGTGATAAACTCAGTTCGTTTGTTTTATGAGGAACCCAGAGTAAACCATGGCTATCGTTCAAACAAGACTTAGTAACTATGATTCAGCTAGCATAATTAGTAAGAAATTGAAACAGTGGTGTTACCCTGTCAGTATAAAAGCAGAGGAAGAGCTTTTAAAGTTTTGCCAGAATAATGAATGAAGTACACAGTGAGGGGTAAGCAAAGGGGATGGGACTTAAAGCTATTCAGCTTTAGGGACTGCTGATACTGATGCTTTTCACATCTGTCACCAAGGGACATTTGTAACCCATGAGATGACAGCCTGCATGCAGCATTTATACCAGAGCAGCTGTCAAGCAGCAAGTTTGCAGCCCAGATAACTTACAGTAGCTTGTTCACCTCTGTGCACTGGCGCTAAAGGCACTTTCTCATGTCTAAAGGCCTTTGAGGGCAATACATGCACTGGTTGATCACCAGTTCCTAGCTGTAGGAGGTTTGGCTCATTAGCCAACAACTATCAGGAGGAGTTATTCCATATTTTTTTGGAGGGGGTGGGAGTATGTTATCAAATTGACTCCAGTGGTGACAAACAGTGATACAGTAGCATTACATATTCCATCTGGATCGCCTACTAAACAATGCTGCAATGTGTCTGCCATTAGCTTACTTTACATGTGACTTCGGGCAAAGCCCTTTGCATCTTTGGCTTAGATTTTAGCTGAGCTGCCCAAATATAATTTTATAAGCAATGAAAGAAGTGCTTTAGCGATGCAAAGAATCCACAAAGACTAGGCTCCTAGCTTAGTCGAGACTCTAAAAAGAGGTGGGAGGAAAAGCCTGGTTTTATCCTCCTTATCCTAGAGGATAACAGTAATTCTATCCTCCTTCCCTTCTTGTCCCCCTTGCCTGTTCAGGCAGAGACTGTATTGTGCATATGAAACTCACAGCATAATGAAGTCTTGGATCCTATTTAGAGGCTCTACAATTCCAGGAAAAATAACAGATTATATCAGACCCAGACTATGCTCCTTACTGAATAATACCAGTTAAAAAAAACCCAAACCAAACCAAAACAAATCAAAACAAAAACCAAATAGATTTAACCATAACACAACAGATTAGGTACATCCAGCAGCATCTTTAAACTGCCACAATTTGAAATCCAACATACTCTTTGGCCAACAAAGGAGCTCTAGGATCAGGTTTTGTAGTATTTCCAATGACAATATAGGATGCTGTTCATGGAAACTTGCATATGCAACCCAATTAACAGGCCAGGCACATAAGTGCTAAATATAGGAGTAGTTTTCAGAAACAGCTACGGAGTAATTCTTCTATTTCTTCTGAGAAACCAGGTTTTTCTTCACTGTAATATTAGGTATAGCTTTCAGATTTGGTACCCCTATTTCATAGATTCAGAGGCAAAAATCTCTAGTTATATCCACAGAACAAATAAGGTTTTACATATACAAACCAGCTGAACTTGGCTTAAAGTGCTTGATGCCCTTTGAGAATTTTTTATAAGAATTGTCCTCTTTGCTTAAGCCCTCTGGGTCATAAAGTGTCCCTGTTCTTCAGCTTCCAGAAGGCAAAGACATCTATGGAATCCACAAGCACCGCTGTTCAGCTGCTGCCTTTCACCTGTCTCTTCAGTCTCCCCATATCTCAAAACCATTATGAAGGAACAGAAAAATCAGACCATCTACATATACACAGACCAAATCTTCCAGGTTAGACACCATTCCTGATAAATACAGTAATTTCTTACAAGCCATACCCTGGACTCTTTCTTCCTCTCCCAGTGAGGGGAAAAGGAATAGCAGTAACTCATATTTTCCTGAGAAATGGTTCCACAAAATCTCCATACATGATGGCAAAAGCTGAATAAAGTCATACAAGACTCTGATCTTTCCAAGTAAGGCTGCTGAAGCAGATTTTAAACCTTAAAAAAATTAAAAGTCTTACTGAATAGTCAATATTCACAAAGCATAAATCACTAAAAACAAATCATGCAAAGCTCAGGTAGCATTTGCACAGTGTTTCTGTGACTGCTGTTGTAAGAACTAGTTTGATGAGTAACAGGACAAAAATAACACATTAAAACCTGTGTAAACGACAGCCTTGCCCATACAAAGGTGCATTTCTAAAAGTGACCCTCGCTGTACATAGGATAGGGATCAACTTTTTCTGTCATGAAAACAGTGCTTGAAAACTTCTGTGGTGACAAAAGGACCCTCATCCCCTGACACCATAAACAAAATTCTTATTATTATGCTTAATATTGGATTTTTTTTTATCTCCCAATTAAAACTGCATCCCCTTTCAGTGGCATGGGCAGGGTGAGAGGTGAGGACAGAGCTGGTTGCAAAGCCCTGTCTACAAACTCCTCTCTAGTGTGCAGACTCTCTAGAGAAAACCCATTCTGGAAGACTGAGGGAATACACAAAGCTTGGTATAAACATGAACATCTTTCAACTACCAAAAACTGCCCCAAAATATTTTTTTTCATTTTAATTAGGGATACTGGATAACAAGAATTAATTTGTCTTGCTTTAAATCAAGTTAACTCTTCTTTTCTTAACAGTTTGCCACTAATCCAGACTAATGACACTATTTTGAGTCTTAGGAGTAGCAAATCTTACTAAACTAAGGTGCTGATCTCACAAACCATTGGGGGCACACTGAACTTTATTAATGTGAGTTGTCTTGCTTATTTCAGCCCTCTCACAGGCACTAAATGTGTAAAGCTGATCAAAAATGAAGGTCAAAATTCCCCACATTTTGCTGAACTGGAACTAAAAGTCCTTTTTTTCTCATCCACATCAAATGTTTCTTTCCTTCACACTTGGGCAAAATGTGAGACTGTGACTGAAGTGAAAACTGTACATTAGGGAGCAACAGGAACACAAGTTCACCGTATCAATTATGGATGCTTCACTCAAGCTGAAGAATGTAAAGTTTAATCTTTAGTAGCTATGGAATGAAGCTGCCCAACCAGAATAAGGACATATACATTGAGACCTTCAAAACATTTTCCCAAAATTGGACAGGATCTGCCTGGGTGTTGGAATTTGGCTCTTATCATTTCTCATTCAGGAATGGAGCACAAAACCTGTGATGGTTACATTTTCTTCTGGTAGTGGGAAAGGCTGATTTCAGAATATAGCACACATAAAAATTCACATAAATGCAAATGAAATCACCCTTTCTGCAAGAAAGATGTCTCTGAATATTCATGTTGCCACATCCATGTCTCTTTCACATTAATTTTCTGCACATGTTCAGGCAGAAAACTGAAATCTTAAAATCTGTCAAATCTTAATAATTCAGACACTTCCTAGAAAGCAGTCTTCAATGTTGCAGCTCTAAATGTGCATGAATGAGGCTGTGTCTGCTTATTTGAGAAAACAGAAGAAGCAATACCATATGACCTGATGCAGTACAGTGAATTAAACAAAACCATACCAAGGATGACCATAATGAACCCAGTCTGTCCCTTCTATATCACCACAACAATGAGAGAAAGAAAAGGCCATCACACGAAATAGTCTTTCCCACATCCTATGCACTATATTTTTTCATAAGACCATAGTTATGTCCACCCTTAAAGCCAGAACAGAGCATCCATGGTGGCTTTCTGAAGAATGTGTTTAGGCTGAAGTGGACCCTAATGACATAAACAGAAATGTGAAGGTTTTGATGTCTAGTTGTATAGCTTTCCTATACCAAACACAGTATTAAAGTAATTGCCTTCCTCACACCCTTTTCAACGTAAGAGCAACTTCTGTGCGATGATCTGCTGAAAATAGGTTTCTGCAAATTCCCTTGAACACAGCATTACAGAGATTTTTATGAGGCTCTTTTACATGCTGTAATAAGATGCACTGCCCAGCCCTGCCCTCTCAAACTCTATCTCCCATGGTTAAAAACCCCAACTACTTCAGACACCAGTTCTGGCAGAAAGCATGAAAGTGAGTTCTTCTTAATGTTATTTCTGGTACCGCAGACATGCAGCATGAAGAGGTACTAAATCCCCTTCAATTTTTTGAAGTCTTACTGGTTGAAATCCAGGTGATGAGACATGTTGAAGCAAGACTTCTTATGGGGGGAGTGTGTGTGCTTTTCTGCTCTTTCCATAAAAACAACTGAGGACCAGAAGGCTGTGAAAGTGCTGGGTTTTGGAGAGAGGGAAGGGATGAGCTCTCCCACTGCTGCCAATCATCTTAGTACCTAAACACAATCCAAAAATGTTGCAGGAAGATATACAGAGTGCTTCTTTCATTCACTACCCTTTCATGAGAAAAATGAGTTGTTTAAAATAATATTTCATTTTTTTCAGTTAAATATAAGTTGTAAAATTAGGTTTTTCTGTAGGGAGCTGGTAGATAGAAATCAACTGAAAAGAAACTCCATGAAAGAAGATGAGAAATTGGAGAAAATGTAACCTCAAGAAAAGACAGAAAGATAGAGAAAAAGGCAGTCAGAAAGAATAAAAGAAAACTCTTCACTTACAGCCCACTTAACATGGTTGTTCTATTTATTTGATTACAGCAATCTTATTACACCGGCAGTATCTTCAGATGGCAAAATCCATGTGAATGAGAAGCATGCTGTTTGTATATGAGGATCAGATGGCTCTTCCCACCTAAGACATTGCTATACGAATGTCTTCTTACTTTGCAAAAGGGAATTACTGTTCTTCTCTAGAAGCAGTCAGGAAACTGTTTCCAAACAAAACCTCTAGATGATGAAATAGCGAGTCAGGAATAGTGACCCCCAAATCAGTCACTTTGCAAGGCTCAGATGTTGTTTATGTACAATACCCCAAAATGCCTTGTTCTTAGCAACACAACATTAGCTGCACCTGCTGAGGTTAGCAGGCTCCAAATCTTCACTGAAGAATGACAGGAAAAGCACAGTAACAAGTAATAGTAACAATACCAGAAAAACAGTATGCCACCTTCTGAAATGTGGCAGAACAATGTGGTTTTTAAGGCAATAGCACAGTTCAATATCTATTCTCCTATGATTTACATAAAATGATGCACAAACCTTTTCAAAGGGATGCTTGTTTGCCTTTGAATTGTTGCATTATGCTCATTTTCATTCTCCAATTCAAGTTAATCTTTGCCACTGGCTTCTGTGGCACAAAACTGGGGACATATGAATTTAGTATTTTTCAAGTGGGTGTATTTTATCAAGCGTACTAAATATTAAAGGACCATCAAGGAGTTTTAATGTTAGAAGAACTTATCCTTAAAATCTCCACATACTTCAGAGCACCTCAGTACAGGTGTCAGCAACAAAGTCTGGAGGACTGACTCAGACAATAACATAAATATTGAGCAATGAAAGAGCAGTTTTGTGCAGTAGCACAATTTATAAACATGCAAGAAAATCTACGGTATGTATACATATTCTTTAATCTTATGACTCTGAGGACTCACAATGAACAGGAAACTAACCTTGATGTGAGCTGCTGGATCTGGGACAGTCTGAATCATGTCCTTTAACAGGCCAATGTGTTTACCAGGAGCTCAGATCCCAAGGCAGCTGCATAAGCAAAGAAACAGAAGTCATATGATTATATTTTAAAAGTTTATTTTCAGTATAAATCTCTTATCTTTTTATAGACTGATAAGCATCTTTCCTTCCCCAGACCTACTTGAGGACCAGTACAGTTGAAACTCCAAGGTGTTTCTGTTTCTATACCATCTGTTTATCATGTATTTCATACAGGAGAAAACAGTTGGCTCTGAAATTCTCCTGGAAAATTGGTCTTTATCTGTAATTCAGGATTTTCCCAAAATAAGAACTTTGGGATGCGCTCTGCCCCTCACAGCCCCATTATTCACTCAAGACACCAGAAATTTCCACAATCCCTTCTTCCGAACTCAGAAATATACAGCAGGATTGAAACAGATCTGCAACTGATATAAATAAATATCATTTCACTGAAGTTGTGCCCATTTACAAGAGCTGCAAATCTCATCCACCCGCTCAATTAACAGCACTTCAGAGCATGAATCTTCTGGGATCCCTTATCCATGTCCGGTCATAAAATACCTACGTGTTTGGGCAGGCAGGGTGCATTTGTCTGTATGTGCAAGGGTGGGTGACCATTAAAAAAATTTAATAACAATATACACTATAAATAGAGTACTGCTGAGTAACTAGAACATCAAATAACTGCTAAAAAATTGAGATTGATAAGTCAAAGAACTAGAAAGCATGGAAAAATGTAGGAACGTGAATATCATTTGAAGTAATCTGGCTTTTTCTGCATTCTCCCTAAAAGCCTGGAAATTCCCATTTCTCATGCAAGAGGTTTCCTTTTGCCCATGACCCTGAACTTCTTTCATGCTTTAAAGCAGCAAGCCACTATCAGAAAAAAAAATTCTCTTTCCTCAGCATTGGCTATTTTATTTCATTATCTGTCCTCACATCTACACTAGCTTATAAATCAAATTGCAGATAGCTTTTACCTATTTACTCAGGAGAAATATTGATATGGTGACTAACACTGAGTTGCAGCATGCCCCAGAAACAGTCTTCATGATACAAGGGAACCATCTATAAACTATGGCACTACACAGTGCAATTAAAGGTATCACCATTTAGATCTTGGTACACGTCCCCCATACTACTTAGAAAAGCCAGCTTTTTGTACCCCCTTCAAACCCATGAAAACTAAGTACTTAATTTGATAGCCTATTAAAGAAACCCCCAAACAGGCCAAATTCCCATTTTCCTCAGCTACCTGCGAGTATCAAATGCAATACTGATGTAATGGTTTTAATAGAAGATTTTTCTTTCCATAGACTTAAAAATCTTCAAAAGCAATAGGCACTTGTTTTGGTAAAAGCAAACTTTCAACAGCAATGTTGTTCAGATTTAAGTCATATAGAAACACTAACAGCACTGACAGGCCTTTCAGTTCTTTTCCTCCCTTCTCTAGTAAATCCACGCCTGCCATGTTATTCATTGGATTTATGGGATTCGTATTTTAAGCTTTCAAAACATCAAGCACAGGATCTGGAAACTACTAAATTTCATTTAAACTGAACAGAAAAATATTTTGAACCCAGTGTTAGATCATGTTTTCACAGTTTGCACACTTTCATCACTGGGTTGCCATAACGGTACCTCACCCCCAGCAAAGCAGCTTACCCAGGGAAGTGGGCACTTGTGCCTCATCAGTGTTTATTTCTGTCTCTCTAAGTCTTTGCTCAGCATGCAAGTATGCACTGTGCCTCTCCTCCCTACTGATGCATTTTACTCCATTAGCCCAGGTCTCAGAAGAGAGGAGGGTTTAGATACAATTCAGGAAATAACTTCCCACAACAATTAGACACAGATTAGGGGCTCCGATGCTTCTTGCAGGGCTGGTTACCTCCACCCCTTTTTGTCCCCCCAAAATGCTGCTTGCACCCTGTCCTGAAGCCTGTCCCCTTACCAGGACCAAGTACATGCCACCTCGCATTGTGGTGAGGATGGAGCATGCAAGACTCCTAGCCTTCTACAGCTGCTGAGCTGGCAACACCTGACAGTGCTTCAGGGATTTCTGCCTCTCCTGAGCTCTCCCTGCCTGTGTGGTTCACCCAACAAAAGCAGGATTTGGTGCTTAGGAAGCTATTGGTGTGTAAGAGAAGTTGTTTAAGCTACACCAGGCCCATTCTTATTTCATCTTTTCCACAAGAAGATGGATTCTTTACAGAAGAGAAAATGACGGACAACATTTGCAAAACAGTTGCCAACTCTACACCACATGGTATGGGAATCGAAGACAAGCAAATCTTAGTCAATATGAGTTGGAAAGATGCATATGCAACTGTTCTGGCTACTTGACTTTTCCCCATACTGCTGTGTAGCAGTGATCCTAAAAGGGAGAAAATTCTGCTTTAAACACAACCTTTGGCAGTGTATTCTTTTTCACCTGGATATTCATCTATAACCACTCAAAAGTAGGACATGTTCTAGTTTGCAAAAAGCATGACTTTTGCCCTTTTACTTCTGGAAATCATTGTTAAAAACGCTTTTCTTGCCTTTTCCAAGCAGCAATATAATTTTAATTATTTCAGCTCCACCTTTACTGGCTGGAATTGGAAGCTTCCAGACATCTGGTACTAACTTGCTGAACCAGATGGTATTTATTGCCAGAACCTCCCCCACCCCCAGCCCAAATTTCATGCTGGTCATGTTTGTGCTTGACAGTTTGTCACAGAGTCTACACGTGGCTGTAGATTTTGCCATGCAGCCACTGGCTAGCATGACTCTAATGCAAGAGCCAAAATGACACTAAAGCCTGGTTTACGGAGACATCTCTTTTCAGGAAATCGAAGCAAGGAAATGATAACACAAACTGAAAGTAAAGCACTTCATTAACTGCCTTCCTGATTTAGGGCTTAGCCCTGGAAGGATATATTTGTAGCCATAGTAAGCAGAGAAACAGCAGCAGTACTCCTGGCAGCACCCAAAGGATGGACCCTTGTTGTGGTTTAAACCCAGTCAGGCAGCTCATTCACTCACTCCCCCCCTTCTTTCCCTCCCCCTACTCCCGAAGGGATGGAGAAGAGAAACGAAAAGAATGCAACTCTCACGGGTTGAGATAAGAACAGTTTAGTAACTAAGGTATAACACAAATCACTACTGCTACCACCAGTAATAACAATGATAAAGGAAATAACAAGGGAAGAGAATACAACACCTCACCACCAGCCGACCGATAACTCGGCCCCCCAGCCCGACCAAGCACCGACCGATACCTCATCCAACCCCACAGTCTCCCAGCCCTTCCGGGTAACTCCCAGTTACATCCTGGGCATGAAGTGCTGTGGTATGGAATACCTCTTTGGTCAGTTTGGGTCAGGTGTCCTGTCTCTGCTTCCTCCCGGCTTCCCCTCCTCCCTGGCAGAGCATGAGGCTCACAAAGTCCTTGGCCAAACCAAAAACATCCTTGTTATCAGCTCTGTTCCTGAGCCGAAAGTCAAAACACTGCACTGCACCAGCTACCAAGAAGGAGAAACATGACTGCTACTGCTGAACCCAGGACAACCCTCCTCCTTGCCAGATGTAAGTCCATCATACGATTGAAAAGGAAACAGGCCCTGCCACATAACAGGAAACCTGCCCACCACGTAAAACAAATACTAGGTCATTAGGTCAGTATAACCAGTGGGACTGTGCATACCCGGTCACCCAGCCAGAGCTGCAGAGCTGCTGTGGGCTGCAGAGCAGCATGGGCAGGCAAGAAATGGCTTCTCGGTGGAGTCGGAGTGTATGTAACACTCCCACCAAGTGAAAAGAATCCGTGCTTTAGTTGTATGTGGGGACAGAGCATGTACTGAGCATGCCCAAAGGGCGCTGGAAGAGAAGTCACCAGAGGAAAGGCAGGAGACTACTGGGACAGTAGACCAGGCTCACATGCCCTGCCAATATCCTCAGGAAAAGACGGTAGCTGGCATCAGGCTGTGGGCAGTACTAATTACTCACAACAGGATATGGCTTTTGGTACTGGTTTCCATCCCCTAACCCATTGAAAGTATGATACAAGAACAACAGCAAGAGTAGCAATGTTGCTCATGAGACAGGAGACACAAAATCCTGTCCGATGTTCAGGACAGATTAAAATATCAAGATAAACCCATGTTATTTTACAAGACCAGCCAGAACTGCGTATGCCTGTGCTACCCCACACATGAGGACACAGATAAGCAATGGAGTCTGTTGTCTTTCTGTGCACACATGCATGCAACCCAAGTTTTTGGAGTTACGTAAATACATCAAACGGTCACAGAATTATGTACAGCTTTGGAGTTCACCAGATGTGATTACATTGGTTTTCCCTTTCATAGTTGTAGCCAAAGGATTAGACTTTTTAGTGTACACATATACTGCCAAATTACTGAGAAGGTGAATATCCCCTCTATATAGGGGGCAGCACACACACCTCTCTCATATATTTTCGCACTCATGTCACCTTGCAGACAGATATATAGCTCCATTTTCCATAATTTGGCATTCTATGCTCACCTAAACAAATAAAGCAGGTTCCTCGTGATGTGTCCTACACCCTGCATTAAAGCCCTGTGAGAGAGCATGACTGGGCAGTCAGCTTTGGAAAAAGGCTCCAGGCAAAACTCCCAGCAAAGCAATGCCCACATGGAGCACAGCTTGGCTGCAGCTAATAAAGAAACATGGTCCATGCTGCTGTTCTGCCAGGGATGAATGCAGCCTGAGGTACTTATACATAAAGAGAATGCTTTTCAAAATACATCCACAGTGTGTATTCGATACCAGAAAATGAAGGTCTGATTAATCAATGGCAAATGAGATGCCAGAATTGCTGGGCCAGATACCTGGTGCTGCAAAACCAAGGATGACATGAAATGGTTACACAAGCACCAGCTGCATGAGAGAAAGCAGCACCAATATTCTGCCTGCAGGACAGCGGCTCTCACCAAAGAGCCCTGTGTCACTTACTGCTGAGACACTAAGGGCCTGCACTTTACAAATATGTAAATGTTAGACAGCACAAAAAGCTATGAATGGCGCACAGCACTGGAGAGTTACAGACACACACTCACACACACACACACACACTCTGCTACAATGACGAATACAGAGTGGCATTGCAGTGAATTTCTACCAGCGTGACTTTAGGATGTTTACCATTACTCACAGGAGGTGAATCCCTGAGCAGTTATGCAGACTATCCCAAGTGAGTGCCAGCAGGACTTTCAGACCCCTCACACTGTCATGCAACTGTACTTATCAGATATTTTATAAGAACTGATGCTTTTCAGATGTTGGAGAACTTTTGAGACATCCATTTCTTGATTGATTTTTCAGGAAATCTCTTTTTGTGCATCTGGGTCCTACCAGCACTGGTGATAGTGTGTAAGAGAGAGAAAGATTGTGATAGTCAAAAGGAAGAAGGACTATAAGCCTGTGCTCAGTGGTGTGTCGAAACAGTGCAAGTTCTGTAGCTTAGAGCTGCACTTCTTTGGTAGATGAATGCCCCAGATATGATTTTCAGATTTCTGAGATTTGTGGACACCTAAAATCATTCCAGTTATGGTGGGAATGTTATTTGTGTAGCAAATTTAAGACAGACTTAGGCTTACTGCACTTTAGAAGTAGTCTACAAATCTGAGGAACCACAAGGACCATTAACTGAAAACCAGTGTGCAATCATTCATTTCCCTGGCGCTGTTGCTGTTTTATTCCTATCATACGGCTTTATTGAAATTAAGTCATTAAGTTCTTTAAGTCTTTAACAGGACTAAGAGGAGAAGAGGTGAAATCCTTATTCACTGAAATAAACTGGCCTTTTGCCACTGTCTGAAGCAGGCCAGTAATTCATGCACTCTGCCTTAGCTGATCTGTGCAAAACTCAGAAGCACAAGATTTTTACAAGTATGTAATTTGGACACTGCTGAACAAACAAACAAAACAAGAAGCTTCTTGCACAGCATGGAACTGTAATCTTATGCCTCCCCTTCTATAGTACTTCCACGTTTAGAAGGAGTTACTGTAGAGGCAGCTTCTACTGGTACCTGAGCTTTGTTGTGGACCTTGAAGGGAGCCCTGCCATGAGCTGGGGCAGACCATGCTGCACTCTGCACTGCAAATGTGGGGGAAATGTCTCAAACAGCAAAACCCAGTAGTACCTAGTGAAGAAGAACTGAAGCGCCCAGAACTGAAGTCACAGGAGTGTTTATAATTCAGCATTTATAAACAAGGGCTCCCATGAGCAGACTGAAATGGCAACTCTTCCAACCCACAGCCAATATGGACAGTTAGCTAGCTATTACATAGCAGAGCTGCTTGACATGGCTTAAAGCTTTTGTGTTTAAGTTGTGGTTGGGTATAACCACTTCAGGTTTGGGGTTGGAGTTGGTATTTTTTTTTTTTTCCCTTTTTTTCTTATAACCTTTCTGCGTTTTAACAGCCTCAACAATAAAACCCTGAGGAAAGATCCTGCTGCATTCACAAAATGCTGCTTACTGCCAAGACAGCTCACTTGAAGTCAGTGTGTATTTGCTGTTTGGGTAAAATTTCACAACTGCAGGTGGATAACATGAATAAAACAACAGTAGAGCGCAAGAAAACCAAAATAGGAAAAGATGTGTCAATCAACATCTCTACAATTTTGCATTCTCGATGAAAACTTTTTGTACTTGTCCTGTCCTTGCAAGACTGAAATAGATGGACGTGTTGTGCACCATCCAGTGTGCTTAGCCGCAGGAGTGAAGTGATGGAAAGTGGCATTGGTTGGTAGAGTAGTAAATTAGGATTAATAGATCTGGGATAGAAGAGGTTCCTAACCTGTGAATCTAGTACACTGCTGTACTTAAGAACACATTAAATAAATGGTAACTTCTTTAGATGCAATTTAAATAGGAGAATAACTCACTGATAATTTTCCAGTTACAGCTCCTTGATAGTTTTTAATCACATGCCATTATTTGTTTAAAAATATCAGTGGGAAAAACAACAGCGAGTGGGGCTGGTTGGTTGATGGGTTTGAATTCTGGCAGCTAGAAATGTAAACATTTTTCACTTTCCTTTTCCTGGAAATAAAGAAAACTCCACTGCCCAGCCCTCCTCCTGAAAAGCCTCCTGAGGTTTGGGTTTTATGACCAGCTCACGCTGATAAGCTCTCCCTCACACAATGTTAACACTATTTCTGTCAGTCAGATCAGAGGGCTGGTCTAACTGGCAGCAAATCACCTTTATGATGGGACTCCCTTCCAGCAGCCCAGGTTCTCCAATGCAGCAAGTCATGGTGCTCTGGCGTAACACACAGCAGGAGGGAACCCATACCAGCTTAGGGTGGAGGGTATGTAAAGCTTGCCTCTGTCGGCAGTGGACGTGGGCTTGGCATGGTTCAAGCTGACCGTGAAACCACAACTTGAATAATATCGCAAGCAAGTCAGTAACTGAAGAATAAGCCATGTGTTACCACCTGTTTGTGAAGGCACAGATGTCTGGGGTTTACAGTTAGCTCTATACTAATAGCAATACTGCAGTCTGTGGGGGCAAAGGGATGCATATATTTTAAGATATGCCTATGCCATCTGTGTCTTTGTCTCTCCTGGAGTTCATCAAAACTGAAGCTGTAAGAAGGATATTCTTTTAGGATACAGATCTAATCTGCATTCATTTTTCTTGAAGGCATCAATCCTCCTCCAGGGAAAACACAGAAAATGTTTCCCCCCTCCTTCCCTTTGGATGCAGACCTGGTGGAGAAGGCACATTTCCTTGCTACCACCCAAAAGTATCTGTGCAGCTACTGCTTATCTCACGTTCCAGCCCATGATCTCATGGGAGGATACAGCCCTAAATTAGCTCATTTACAGTAGGAACTTTAGACTACAGCCAAAAATATTTGTTTTTATTAGTATTGCCTATATAGTATGCCTCTGACCAATAACTTTTTTAATTTTTTTTTTTGGCAAATTACCATGTTCTTATTCAAAGCAATAATGAGGATTATATATCAATGTGGAATGCAGAGCAGCTATTCCTGAAATTCCCAAATGCATATAAAAGAGTTTGGAATTCCCCAAACACTATCTCCTCAGTCCAGGCGACTTACAAATGCGGTTAACATGAATGAAGTAATATCTTCAGAAGGGAAGGAGACTTTTGAGTCATGTCTGACACATTTAACTACACCAACCACTTTCCGTAGCTCATGGTTTTGACTGTCTTAATACCATGCAGGGGTGTTTGATAATGATTACTCCCTGATGCTTATCCTGTTACAGGATACTTATACACATGCATAGGGTAAGAAGAGGAGAGCTAATGAATGAATTCAAGACTTTGTGCTCTCCAAATGCAAAACCACAGAGGTCACCAGAAAAGGTCCCATATCAAGTCAAATTGCTGCTTGGTGTACTTTGCTGCCTTTTGGTTTCATGCTAGAGCTGCCTTGTTGGATTTACACATTTAACTATTCAAACTCAGTTCAACTCCATGCTTAACTGTAGGTGTCCCCCAGTCAGCTCTGCAAGAGCAAAACACATGGCCACAAAGTAACTACCACATAATTTCTGCATGGAGATTATAATTGTGGACCCTAGTGCTCTACAGAAATATGGCTTTCTGAAGAAAAACAGGATGACATCAGGAGAGATATATAGTGACAAGGTAGTTTATAATTTACATTCACTCCACTGTTAAAGCCCAAGCCTCTTTCAAACATTTTAACTGATGATCCATTTAAAACTACATCTGTGGAAAGATGCACTCACTGTTATCAAAATAATTAGTAACAAATTACTCTGAGGATGAAGTCACAAGCTAAGGAAAACTAGTATCTCTTTCTGAAAGAGAAAAGCAAATGAAAGTATCTTAGAAAGTAAAACAACCAGATCCAGTTCAATAATAACAAATTACGTATCGATCTCCCTTGGTGCATGTTACGAGCTCCTTCAGCCCTTCTTTGGCCATTGCCTCTTGGACTTTAAGACCATTTGTTTGAGAAAGATTTGTGGATTACCCAATGCTGGCATTCTACACTTAGTTCAGGTGCCTGAACTTTCTAAGGCCGGAATTAGCTGTGAGAACCTTAAGGACAGATGTACAGGAGATTAGACTAGATGCTCTAGCTGCCCTCTAGCTGTCAAAAATGCCTCTATTTTTAATTTTGTTCACAAGAGATCTGTTTCTAGTAAGCCCATGGATTCTTGCTAGGCAAGAATCAGTGTAGGTTTTGCACCACACACAGCATTTGGGTGAGACATTCGTATTTTCAAATACATGTAAGCATCTAGTACAAACTGACGGAATATATGTAATAAGCAGAAAGCAGCAGTATTTCTGAAAACTCACAATAATTGTGTGAACACCTCACAGATCTTTCAAGGATAACTACTTGATTAAATTTGCATAACAGAAATTGCATACCCCATGTGCTTTCAATAATTACTGAGTACATTAGACTAATATATTATTTACTGGAGATTATCCACCAGTTCTGCCAAACCTAGCAAAGTCCCGAATTGTTACAGTTAAAAACTGCAGTTAAAAATCTGAAAAATCTTAAATTAGATCTTTTGTGAGAACTGAAGTGTAATGCCACTTAGCTTAGAAATATACGAGCAAGAAATGAAAAATAGTTAACATTTTCTCTGCTTTCAATAAATTTCTTCAGTTGTCATACTTAAGAAACATATATGCTCCTCAGGAACAGAATGTACTGGCAACAAATCTGTTGCATGCAAGCGCTTACTTTGGGGATGCAAGAAATGTTTCTGTAATATGTACTGGGAAGTTGTCCTCCTTTTTCTCCCTCTAGGTTTCTCGAAGGGGGCTTCTTGTTTTAATTGAGGAAAATATTTGTTTTAATTCATATTAAAAGCATGTTAATGTGCATTTTAAACAGTAAAATGCACATTTGACTGTCTTTTTCCTGTGTGTATGGACTCCTGTTGATCCAGGATGCTGCAAAAGGAGAGGCAGCTATGTGTCCTGGGGAGCTCACCCATGAGACAGCCCAATCGAATGCCCTCTTTGAAGCTGTCTCTGAGCATCAGTGGGAAGAAACTGCTGTAGCTGCCCAGCCTCCTCCTGTACACCCCAGTCATGACCCATCAACCTTTTTCTTTTCCTGTGGCACCTCACTGTGGGGATCCCAGTGCCAAATTCGTTCAGCTGCCCATTGACTGCTTCCACCCGTGAAGCAGGAAATGCTGGGCCTGCAGAGAGAGCAAAGATCACATCAAGCCCTAAGGTGGGCTCAGTAAGAACTTTTCTGAAGGAAGATACACCAAAAGCAGACTGTTTGAATGTAAACTATGTGGCACAGCCACTCAGTGAAGTCTACTGACAATCCTTATCGCAGAGAAAATGCCCACAGAGATTTGGGCTCATCCAAGCCATTAGCTTTGTAGACCTAATGTGTTCCAGGGAGCATGAAATATGGTCCCATATGTGGAAACTTTCCACAAGGAGGCCTGACCTAGCCATGGATACTCACTGAAAGTGAAACAACACTTGCCCAAATAGTCAGATGAGGTGTCCGAACCATTATTTCTTCAGCACAGCTTTGTTTTCAAAGACATTTGTGGTGCCTGCTTCCCTTCTACAGCCACGTATGCCATGTATGGGCAACCCCTGCACCAGCAAAAAAGTGGGGATAAGCTCATGGGATGTCAGCATCAGAAAGAATGGGTAAGCACTCTATTTAGGGATAAGCAAAACATGATAAAGAGGGTGATGGTGGATGACCGTTAATAACTCCTTGCAGGATTTCTCTTGCTTTGAAACTCCACCCTAAGAATGGTAAAGGGGCTCCATGAGGAACAATATTAACCCAACCAACATGACCAGCAACACCATTTTTATCCTAGAGTATGCTTAAGACAAAGTGTAAACACATCTAGTGATCCTTCTGCAGCATATTAGTAAATTAGTAAATTCCACCAACTTCCAGTGGAAATGATTATTTGACTACAGAACAAAACTAAGGAGTCTTTGAAGTTCTTCTAACCAATTTTCCTTTATGTTACTAAATGCTTTTTATTCCTTTTGTATGTCCTTGGCATAAAATCCTTTTTTTCTATTGGTTTAATGTCTCCTTTTACTTGTGGCACTTTCATTTTAGATGTTGTGAAGTAAAAGAAAAAAACCAGGAACAGCTGTATAAACATGAGGTATTTAAGAAATAAAGTGACTTCCATTAAGTGTTGACTTGCCCTGCAAAAAGGGCTTCAAAAGAACATACCAGAACGGCTGGCACTTCCACTGCAACTTGAATCTTGCTTTATCAATAAAAAATGATAAAGCATTATAAAAATAGAAATACAACATATCCTTAGCAAGAAAGTACCTTGGAAGGATATAAGTCATCTTCAATAATGCTTTGATTAGTGACCTTCACAGCTTTGTTTTTCTTTTTATTTGAAATGCATTTGAAGAATGTCTATAAATAGCTAATACTGACTGAATGTATAATTTTAGGATCGCATCTGGATTTGGCAGTAGTTTGCTAGATGAAACACAGACCTGTCACTTGTGAAACTATAAAGTCTAAAGTTAAATGTTTAGAAAAATAATATTTGGTGGATCTAAATATGTTTCCTAATAGTGAGTGTAAAGCTGTAACATAAAATTTACAACACATTATTGAACCTGTGCTAAGCAAAGATGCAAGTTTGACTTAGAAATGTAAAGAAACAAATTTCACACAGAAAAGACACTCATTAAGGTCAACCGAAAACTCATAGAATGTTTATCTCTCTATGTTGCAAAGGAAAAGTTTGTATTCCTCCTCACACACTATTTAAAAACAGAGTGAAGAGGAACGCATTTAGCTCACCAGTTCTGGTTACACAGAGGCAAAAAGTGCAGCAAAAGTAGCACATGGGGTTTTGCATGTGGATAAATGACAAAAATATTAACAATTACAATGCATTTTCTTTAGAGCTGGAGAACAAAAGTGATTGCAGGGTTAAGGAAGGCTTCACTCACCTGGTGTGCTTTTCCAGCAAAACCTTGGAAAGCCCCAGTGTAATTAAGAGTTACAGATGCAACCACCTCTGCACTTTGGAAGTAGTTCCACCAAAGGAAACAGCACTAGTTTTAATGTATAAAGACATGAATAGGCCTTTGCAAGGATAAGGCTGCAGTTATCTTCTTGCTTAGATTCAAAATCAGGACTTAATGCAACAAATACAGCTTATTGACCAGATTTTCCATAGATGTAATAGGAAGTTTGGGAATGGGATACAGGAGGATTTTCTTAAGCAGTGGGGCCCTTCATACTTAGTTATTCTGTAATCAGTTGGTTTTATTGACATACGGTGTACAGATGGGCTTATACATAGCTGTAGGAATACAGCCAAAGTTTATTATCTTACTACATTTATTGCCATGCCTTCTACCAAGATGTTTCACAAAAGCACACAACTGGCACAGGACTCAATTCCATTTACATTAAACAGCAAAACTATCACAGATTTCAGCCGTGAAGGATCAGACTCCCACCACTATATGGGCACACACATGTGTTTCACCCACTTCTGAAGGGGTTTGTACCAGGAAGGAAGCAGCAACTCTGATAGCAGAGAATGCTGCTGCAGAAACCAGCTAATTCCCAGAACCAGCAGAAATAGATGGCAATTTTAAGAGATAAGAATAATTCAGATTGTTTCTTTAGGAAGGGAAGGCCAAATAATGCCTTGCCCCCACAAAACTGGTACATTTTGGATGGTATTTGAGGGCTGCTACCTTTGCATTGGAATTAAACACACACTGCCTGCACCCCAGGCTGGGCATCACTCTTTATTTTGATTCAGCCATACATAAGATACTTTGTCACTGAAGACCTAACCTGAAATGGTTTAGCTCTCGAGAAAAGGTTCTTCCAGTATTTTTGCAATCAAAGCTTTTCCTTTGTTCTCTTTCTCGAAAACAACAGATCCCATCTCAAATTCTCCTGCTAAAAATTGATGAGACATAGACACGTAACAATTGTGAGATTTTATGGTGTTCGCAACCTGACTGTAGAATCCAAATTTAGAATACATTTTACATTCCTCTACGCATTTGTTTGGATTTCAGTCACTCTTCCTCAGAGGTGCAACCTTAAGCAAGACCCATCAGTATGTCTGAATACAACAAATAATTCCCTTTCTTTTTTCCTCCTGATCTCACCACCACTCTATACATTTTCCCAGCTCCCATGACACCTAGGAACTGCTCACATTTTTTTGCAGTGTTTATGTCTGAAATATTCCTAATTTTCAGGTCTCAGTCCCACTCCTATGTTCAGTGAGAGCAGCCAATTATTTCATCCAAAACTTATTCAACCTTTTCCAACACTTTTTTCTTCCAAATCCCTGCTGTCTCTCCTATGCTCATTCTGACCAGTTCCAAAACCAATCAACAGTACTGATGGTGATGTGAGCATGTGGCTTTTGTGTCAGCTACAGAGATGCTGTCAATAGAGACAGCATATCCACTGGGACTCCAAACACAGCACTGCCCTGAGGTCTCCAGTATGGTGAACTCCAGACCCACCATGGAGATCTAGCAAAGGAGAACTAATTTAGACGGCAGAGACTACTGAAATAACTGTGGTGTTGAACTGTAACCCTTTAAACTGCTTTCTGTTTGAAACAAACTTAAAAGTGTAGGCTGAGTTTTACCTCTCCTTCTATCTTCTTAATATGGTCCCCCAGAAACCCTTCCTACTCCACAAGAATGGAAACTCCCCACAAGATAACACAAATGCCAAGACAGCAAACAGTACTAAGCTCATCTCCACCTGCCAGAGCACACAAGAAAATCCTACCTCATGCTGGGAGAAGATGCTGTACTCAATTGGCAATGCCTCCTGACTCTACGTAAGAGGAGGTAATCTCTGGAGCAGGAGAACCACAGAACAACTGCGGTTGGATGGGACATGTGGAGTCATTGGGACCAAACTCTGCCCAAAGCAGAACCAATTACAGCAAGTTTCTCAGGAGCCTGCATGGTTGAGCTCTAAATATCTCCCAGGCCAGAACTGCACCACTGCTCTGGCCACCTATTCCAGTGCATGGCCACCCTTCCAGCAATCATTCTTTTTTTTCCAGCCACGCTTTCCACTGTTGCAACTTAAACAGCAATCCCTTGGACTTTTGCTACACACCTCTGAGCATAGTGTAGCTCCATCTTCTCTATACCTTCCCGTTACATAGCCAAAGACTGCAATGGTATTATTTTTGTTTATCCTGCAAATTCTGGACCTTTTTCATTCATGCTTTTGATTTCTTGCTCAGTGTTAGCACTGGCTTGCTACAACAGTATGGTACTAGGGCAGTTCTGTTCAGTGAAGCAAGAGATTTCATGTCCATCCCTGTGGACACGCTGTAGCTGTGTGTAGTGTTAGAAGTGAAGGCATTATTTCAAGAGCATATGAACCTTTATAAAGGGAAGTTGGGATCTGTTTCATTTTTGAGGGTCAAATAGGCATTGCAAGTATCTCATACTGACTACATGTCAAAATTCCTTTTGACCATCCACCAGTAAAGTAAAAAGAATAGGCATGTAGCCGATATTCTTCAAACCATTGGCTTGCCATGTTACAACCAATGTATAATCGTAGCTTCAGTATGTATTCAAAGCCCTGGTGTGGCTCCAAAAGTTCATTCTGTGTTCTTTAAAATTATCAACCATTAGAAAAAGTCATATATGTCAGTATTAAAGAGCTGGTTTAGACATGTTAGCATGTAGATTAAGATTTATGTTTTCTGTAACATCAGTCTTGCATTTCCTTTAAACAAATGTACTTCTAAAATAAAAAAGAATAAAAAAAGGCAAGCTGCAAGTTCAAAGAATTTAACTGAGTGATGCAAAATATTTCCCTTAAATGTAGATCCAATTCCTTCCACCTTTTTATGTGCCAGGTGTGTATAAATATCAACTACGAGATCTATAACAGCAACAACTCTGCTTTGTCTGTAGAATTTTAAAAAGTAAAGCACTATTCTTTACACCCCAAGCTTTGACTCATCTTTGCACAACCTGCTAATGACAGATAATTGGGAAGAAAATGAAACAAATCAGCACTGTTGCTTCCACTGTCTTTGATGCTTGAAGTTGCAATGTGCTGTAATTTTAAACACAGCAACTGGGAAGTTTACTTTCTGCGTGTTTGCAGGACTGGTTGCATGTTATTCATGTGCTTCATCTTCAAGCAGCTCATACCTTGCAGAGGAACCCCTTGAGTGGTGAGTGGCTAACTGACTCAATCTCAGATATGAACTACAAAGATCAAAGGCCTAGATCCTGCTCAGCTCCCATTCGTGTCAGTGGGCTGCGGATTTGACCTGAGCTAATATGGAAATGACAGTGAAGGAGAGAGAACTCCAAGACTGGTCAATACACAAAAATGAGGAAATCAAAAAAAAAGGAAACAAATTCCATTGTCCCAGAAGTATGTGCATGGCAGGGAATGTTAACTAGGATGGTATTAGTAATGGGTATGATGCGCTTCCTTTATGGTGTACAGAAGTTGTACATATTTCCTAAGGACTCAGTGGTACACATGAATTTGTTGTAAAGAGCTGGGTTTTGAGTGCCAGATAACTTAAAAATTACTCAGGATTTCCCCCAGACAATGTCACAACACCTCTGGTGGTATAACATTAACTCCATTTGCCTCAGTTAACTGGCCCCAAAATCCTTTTTCTCCTCTCCTTGCAGAAAAGCAGGAGGAGACAAGAGCTGGAGTTTTCACAAGTGAACAATGATTCGAAAATCTTCATCCCACTTCTGAGGTCTGTAGGGCAGCCGGGGACTCACATACTACTATCTCAGGGAGACCATTGTCACCACCAGTGGAAAAATAATATGTTCCAAATATCTTCCCTTTTCCACTGCCTACAGATTGTAGTCCTGATGGACTTTAATGGAGGCAAAACACGCTTCACAGGGGTTCTGCTTAGCTGGGACTAAGCAGGGCACTGTAGTCAGGAGGCAAGGAACAATTAGGCCTACTTTATATTTGTGAAACAATTAGTCATTAATTAGGCCAGTTTCACATTTGGAAAAGGGGAATAGCTTTAATTAGAGTGGAATTATATCCCTCAGACAGACTTCAGAGAGAACTCTAATGGCAGGATGCAAACTATAAAGTCAGCCAGGCTTTTACAGCATTTAATAGCTTATGGAGCATATTGTAAGTATACAGGCCTTTCAGTATGTATAACAACCATCTGCAACAAAACCCCAGGTCTCTGCCAGGATCAGAGCTACTAAATGGGGGAAAAAAACATATTTTAAAACAGTAACCAAATCCCCAGCTGGGATCCAGCATCTTCGTAACTACATTTGGGCAGCTTCCCTCCCTGATCTACAAACTTATTTTTTCCCATGGAATTCTTGCCACAGAATATCAAGAAAACATGAAGTGCCACTTCAAGAGATAAATATTTAATGTCTAGCTACAAAGTATAGTTTTCCCTCTCAGTCATACTTTTGTTTAGCTATTAACTAGAGAAAGGGTCTGCACATGAACTTGAATCTAAACAAGTAAAATCAATTTAATTGATGCCTTCTGTTACTCATACTGGGGCTGAAAATGGGTGTTGGTCTCAACATGAAAGTTTCTCTGAGCTGCAATTGTCCTGCAACTAAGTTCCATTGACTTAGCTTAAAACCCCTTATACGGGGATAAACATCAAATCTTCCATTGCAAGATGTGGGATCACTCCTATAGACTACAGAAAGAACTGTCTTTGAGACAGGACAATACAATGAAAAATATTTACTTAAAAAAGTAAGCATATTCCCATCCCAGTAGGTTCTGCTCTACCTTGTGCCACAGCCCAAACTTCATTGCAGTACACTCCACAGAACGTGCAATGGGATAGTTAAAAGCACAATGAGCCTTTTAACTGCTCCTTTTGGCAACATTTTGCTTTACATAAATAATTAGACATTTGCTGTAGCAAGGATTAGCATGGCTGTTCCATATGTTTCAGCCACGGGGCTACAGTTTTTTTCAGTCTATGCCTAAACATTTTACTCAAGAAAGGACCCACTCCTACAGAGGGGAGAGAAACCGATCTGACAGCACCCTTTAATACTGTAACAAGGATATCCCAAAAAAGGAATATCCCATTTTACATATGCACTCTACTTAAATCACAGTAGGGATCTGAACTGAGTTTTGGGTGTTTCAGAGCACCCTGAAAAATGCATTTCCATGGACCAGCAAGGGAATGAAATTTGCAAACTTTAAAGGATGAAACAGGAAGAGCTTGGGGTCAACACGTCCAACAGTCAGATTCACAGAAGTGCCAAGGAAGCAGGGAGAAGAAAAAACTATTACCCTAACTGCTTTAAAACATGATTGTGGACACCCACCCAGTGCTGTGCAAGTCTGTGAAACAAATGAAAGAGATTTAAAAATAATAATTTGGGCTTAGGAACAAGAACCATTTACAGAGAATTTCCTGCCCCTATAAATGCTCCCTCTTGTCATCTCAACTGCGGAAAAATGTGATACTTCTTGTAACTGAATCTCAGTTTTAAACCAACACCTTAGGTACCAGTTACAAGCTTACTGGAAACTAACACGGGTGATGCCCCAGCTCCCCCAGCCAGCAACCTCTTCCTGCAAGCACTCATACGAATTACAGGTAAACAGTGCACTCACAGTGCGTAGTTGTTATTTTCCATAATCACTGGAAAAAAACTCATTCTGGGGGTAATTTCATAGGCAGATTCCCTGCTCAACTAACATGCCCTCAGGATACAGGCTGCCTCTAACAGAGTCATCAGGTGAAAGGCAAATAATGGAAAAGTGTAACATGTACACAAAGAGCTTAACAGGAACACAGAGGAAAGTAGGAAGACAACTGGTTTCCTAAAAGAAGATGTTGCTTTCCACAGGAAAGAAGAGATAACGGCCAAGGAAAAGCAGAATAACACATTGGCCAGCTGTCATGTTAGAAGATACAGGAGGATTACCAATATCCTACTTTGTACCAGTCTCCTTTTTACTATACCCCTTAGGATAAAGTAAAAACAGCACACACTGTCCTGTATATCCAGGTTGCCAAAGCGTTATTATGATCACCGTGACCTTTTAAATCCTCTCCTACTTTGGAAAACAACTTTTACTTTATAGCAGGCTCGTAGAAAAGAAGCACAGCAGAGAGCATAACAGAAGTCACCATATAGCTCAATACAATAGAGAAGCAGCTCTGCACTACCAGCACATAGGAGGAAGTTCCTCATCACATTAAAACAGGGTGGACAGACAGCTATGTCCATGCAGACCCTTTGCAAGAAAAGACAAAGTTGCCTCACATTTACCTACAGGCACGCATGTATTCAGGTTGTTTTATTATCATTTTGATCCAAATCATTTTTTTCATATTTTTGTATATTGTCATTGTGTTTTTCACCCTTAGGTACAACATTCTTCATCTTTATCACCATCACCTGCATGTCTTGATGCATCATCTTCATTTGCTTGTGGAAAATGTATCATTTTGTTGAAAATACTCGTATTACTGTCATTCAATTATTCAGAGTGTTCTTCATTCTCACTTTATTATTATTAAAGTTGAAAGAAATACTAGAGGAGCATTCCCTAACCACCTTTAGTTTTCAAAAAAACAATGTCTGCCTGTCATTCCAATTCAGTAGTGGCAATACTGCAAGGAAAGACAAAGATAACATCAGTAGAAATATTTTCTGGCGATATTGTTTCTTCTTATGACAGCAAGAAGCACAGGCAACTGTTTTCCAAATAGGCTAGTGATTTTGTCAGCCCAATCAAAACAAGGAAGAGACCAGATCTTCAGAAACTGCTCTGTGTGCATCTGCTAAAAGTAAGACTCAAAAGGAAACAAGAAACACCCAAGCTCATTAATTATTTGGAATAGCTCAATTATATTTCATGAAAGAAAAATTACTCTAATATTATTATGATCTACTTAATAGCTACCCCCTTGGTTTACATAAATTTGTGTTTGAATGTAGCTGTATTTTTCCTGCACTTTGCATGAAACAATCATAGAATCATGGAATGGTTTGGATTGGAAGGGACCTTAAAGATCATTTATTTCCAAACCCTTCCTGCCACAAGCAGGACACCTTCCACTAGACCAGGTTGCTCAAAGTCTCATCTAACATGACCTTGAACACTGCCAGGATGGGGCATCTAGAATCATGAACAAATCATGAAATAAAATAATTTAGTAGAGAAGCACACAAACTCAGGCTGACACATACACCCTTAAACATGCAGGCTTCTTACCCATAGAGTAAACAACTTGAAAGAGCTGAAAGACTGAGAGAATATAGACCACCATCTGGTCCTAATTTCTTTCTCCAGTTCATGCTACACATTTCTTCCAGTTCTGGTTTGATACATACACATATCAATGTATATTATATATAATAATAATGTTTATATATCTAAGTTCTTCTCCTTGATATAAAAAGCAGTAAGTCCTCAACAACATCAGTAAATTGGACATTTCTTCTGAGCCTTTTCTTTTTAATGGCTATGCTGCCACTCAATTTTCCAGGCTTTCTCTCACCGTTTGGAGCATGAGGTCTTGTGTTGGTGAGATCTGTCTGGATGGTTTCTGCACAGTATGAAAACAGAACGTTCTTATAAAGTCCAGACAAATTTATGTTGGGACAAGGAATTTTTTCCCTTGAAATTCCTGTTCTTATATTTGCATACTCCTGAGACTTTATCTCTTCTGCTCATCTCTGGGGAAGCCACAGGAATGAAAAAAAACCCAGGAGACTTTGTCAAGAGCTGGACTGGACTGTTAATCATCAAAATAAATGAACCAATAAAATTCATATAACCTTGCAGTACATAAAGTAAAACTGCCCTGGTGGTGACAGTTTAATTCTACCTACTCTGCCAAGGTTTCATTCTGTGCATGAATACACAGGTTGTCCAAAGAAGTAGCATATTCCCCTTCTTTCCTGATTTTGAGACACTTCTTTCAATGCACATAGTTCAAGATAAATCAGATGTTAAAGGAGATATTTATGATCTCCATAACTCAATAAACTGCATTTACACTTACAGTGCCTTGGCTCTTTCTGGGCTGAAAAGACCATAAGACCTCACGTATAGTTGTATAAATAAATGAGTATATGAAATATAGTAACAGGAGCTCTTGTGACCCATAGGAGGCTTTGGAAAAATCCCCCCTAATCTATTAATAATAAAGAATCTGTAATGCTAAAATTGCAAACCCTAGCACGTCCCCTCTTCATAGCATACCAGAGAGACTTTTTTTCTGGTAACAGTAGCATATTTAAGACGGCGCAGGATTGACACAAGCCTAGTTCAAATCTGGAAGCCAGATACCTAGAATTAAGAGCATTCCCATGCAAGATATTGGATATTCAGCAAAATTCTCAGCTCAATGTAAAAAGCTAATATTTTTAAATGAGATAAGTATGAAAGCGCCCAGTACAATGAATCAGTGTAGAACTCCTAGCGTTACTGGACTGGGTATCAAATTGTCTCCATTTCTTGCTGCTTCTAAGTTAGAAATTCAGAGTACAACAAACATGCATTTAAATGCAGATGATGATAATACAGTGGGGAGCTGGAATCTCTGGCACAGATGAAGGTGTTGCTGGTAGTCGTGATACCAAACATTCAACTAGGACATAATTTACAGTACTGACTTTTTATACACTAGGATTAGGTTTCAGAATTATACCCCAAGGATAAATCAAGTGCTCTCTGCTTCGAAGAATTTTCTTCCCAACCTGTCTGCAGATATACAGATGTGACTGAGGCAGACGGATTAAATTTCAAGGGCTCCTTTATTGGCACTTTGTCTAGGGACCTAAAGTTCTGATTGTGCAGCACAGTTTCTCCTACAAGAGGTGATTTCTGGAGCCAGCTACACATCCAAGAAATTCAGCAGCAGTTCATAGATCTCTGTACCCCGAAGGGCACCGTCTGTCACTCTTGCACTAAACTTCAGTACAGAAAGCACATAGATTGTTTCCTACTTTCTGTCTGTTCTGTTTCTGAGCACCAGCATGACCACCCCTTCTCATATCTCCAGGTTCCTAAATCGGACAAATAGCATGACTGTAAAAATACATATAATATTTCATCAACCATTAAAGGAACAATGCTGTGACCGGGAGGCCTACATTCCTTTCTTCTCTTCTTTGTTAGTCTTTGTGTATGTTTTATTTTTTATACAGTACTTCAGGCATCACTCAACAAATGATAATCTCCCCACACAGAGTCACAGTACAATAAACAAAGCTAGGTGGAGAAGATCCATTTAGCAAGGAGACCACAGTTATTCCATTTTTAGCTTAGTTCTTTGAGCAACAAGACTTTAGATATCATACTATGCGTGTATATGAATGTTTCTTGACTTCTTCTTCCATCAGCTTAGGAATCATTGCCTGGTTCTCCCCAGATTTAATGGGGTTAATAGCCTTGAAAGTATTATGTTGAATAAAGAATGAGGGAAGCTAACAGCTGGGTGAAGCAGGGAAAGGTTGTTAGTGCCTCTACTGAGGGGAAAGATAAAAAGGAGCAGCCTTAATTAGACTTCAGAGAACGCACACAGAACAGCACTGCCAAAGGAACTAGATGATCTTAAGGTCCTTTCCAACCCTAACTATTCTATGATTCTATGATTCACTTCAGCTCACAGACTGCTGGCATCTGTGGATCAGGATCACTAAACACATGAATTTGCCTACCTGTGCCTGCAGTCCTGCCTGCCAAAAAGGGCAGATGCTTCCTAAGTGACGAGTTCATGCCATCGTCTGAGCACTACAAGCACATGCTATGGCTGTCACCAATAGGTGCAGCTGACGACTACTTATGCAAGCCAGCTGATGGATCATGAAAGCTGGATCTCGGAGGAAAGTCCTGGTCCGATACGTGTCAGTCTGAGAAGAAATGCTTGCTCCTTCCACATGCCATCTCTTAGCAGCATTTTTCCCTTTTTTGCAAATGGTTGTAAGATTATATACACCCTGTATCTTGAATTAAACTTCCTGTCACTGGAGAGGAAAAAGTCCCTTGCCAACTGCCACGTACCTTCCTGATTTGACACAGAGCCGTTAAAATATTACCAATTAATTCAGGCAGGAAATACACTCAGAAAGACGGTGCTTTGTCGAGGTATGAGATAGATACACTCAGGCACCTCTACAGTATCCAAATCTGTGATTTGGATGGGTCAAGAATTTTACCAGGTTAACAACAAAAACAAGAAATCTAGCAGAGAGCCAAAGAAATCTGTAAATTTCTCACAGTATTTTAGGCTCCAGTTTTTCCTTCCATACACATTTTTGAACGCTACATAAATCTCAGTGACAGAAGTGCTCCGTGCTGAATGAAAATACCCTTTTGCCCAAAGACCAACGGGCTTCTGCACCAATACTTACACCTTATTCACATGATAAACCCACCTTTTGTGACAACTTTATTTATTATTTGTCCTTAGTGAAGTTTATGAAGGAAAAAGCCAAGCTAGGGGTCATTTAGGCTCAGAATAATATAGGAATCTTTAATGATACTGTAAGTGAAACAAATGCTGCTCCATGAGAATATGGTTAGCAGAAGCTGCCCTCAAGAAAATTAGCATTGTTTGCAGTTAAATAATGTGTTTGAACAAGAAGGGGAAGAAAACATTTATACACAGATAACCTGAAATATTTTCAGCTTGCACAGAAATGTGTTAGCTCCATTTATTCAGCAGTTTTCTTTTAAATAGGAATTGTATAAAACCTGACTTTAAACTATTAATGTTTTAGTGGTGGCAGACAGGTTAACATTTTTCCTAATCCATACAGTAACAACCTTTTCTGTAACAAAAAATTTGACAAAAGAATAAATTACAGATGTCTACTTTATAGACTTCAAAAAAAAAAAAAATGACCAGAAACGTTTGAGCAACTGAAAGCTCGAAAATCACCAGAGAGAATTATGACCAAATGCCACATATTAAAAAGTTCTCCACATGTGGCACAGAAAGAAACAGTCAATTCACTGCAATTGTCTGCTTAACAGGTTGAGCCTCTATCCAACTGGTAGCAATCAGGCAGGACACTAGAGTGGGCAGGAAATCTAAAATTAGGTTTTACTACCTATAATGGAGGATTTATGGGATAATTTAATTGGCAGTCTTGGGACTGAAACCCAAGGTGGGGGAACAAAAACATCTTTCTGGATATATTCTATGAACCCTTACTGTAGTGGGCTGAAAAATAAAAGTACTGAGGAAATAACCTAGAGATGAAATATCCCCTGTCTAGTGATAAGTAGGAGATGCATGAATACATTTGTGGGTATATGGGGGGTGGGGGTAAACCAGAAATAGTAGGAAGTCATGCACTGATATAAACTGACTTTTCCTCTTTTTTAGGAGAATGCCCTGTGAATTGCTTCTTGTAGTGAAACATGTCTCCAACTACACAAGGGATGATAAACAGTCCCGGAGTAAACAGAAGGCTGCAATTCACTCCAGTGCTCTTCTGACATCGCAGAGCATGAAAGCACAGCACAAAGTTTATTGACTGCAGCAGATTGAACCCAGCCTTGTATTCACTCACCCCAGGACAGCCATTGACATCCACAACACTTGCTGAACCACTTGTACTTTTATTTCCCCGTGGCACTTCAATGCTTATACAGTCTTTTTTTAAGTCAAACCTAGTGAAGTAAGTAGCACTTTATTGCCTTCTCCCTGTTCACCAGGAGAGCTTTGAAAGGGTTAACATTTAGTTCTCTGCTTGCTGAAAGGTTGTGCAGCTGAACAGGGGGTAACAGGATCCCCTTCTCCATCCTCATGTGTGTTCCACCCATGTTAGCATATGCTACCAATGCATTTTCCATGGCTTATTGCATTTATTAGATCGGCTTCATGCCAGCTTGGGAGGTTTAGAGAGAGGAGTACGGACACTGACCACTGTCACATGGAAAGGGGGGATGTACTCCTACATGCCACTGGCAGGTGATTCCCAGTCACTTTGCCATGGCTACTTGTTTTAAGGTCCTGAAACAGCATGGATCCCCAACTTCATAACTGACTGGAATTCAGACACCTACATCAGTATCGGGAAGCAACACACCTACCTACCCCTTTCAGAGCACACCTCCTAACTCTTTTTAATACCATGACCAAATCTGCTCACAGTTTCCAAAATTTCCTGCAGAGACTCCATTTTTTTTCCTTTCCTTTTGGCAAACCTAATACTATTTAAAAATGGCAGTCACTCATCTCTACTCCCAGCTACCAGAGCCAAGGACTACCCATTCCAACATTTTTCAGTAATGGGATCTCCATTGCAGACCTTTATGAAAACATTATAGCATTTGGCAAATGCCTTTACCTTTAAACCCCACGCACAGTCACATGTCTATTCAATGGTGACAAGTTTTGAGAGGATGACAGAACATGCCTAGTATTATTATATCTAGCTTATCACTGGCAGTGTCAAAAGGAAATGTAAACAATCAAGTCAGCATAGAAATTCTTGGTTATTATTCTTAGAATAGCAATGACATTAAGTTATAAGCTAACATAAATTAAAAAAAAAAAAAAAGTATTCCCATTTATTTCAGAAAGAGACATGAAGGAATAGGCTGAAAAATTCCAAGTCGGCCTCAAAAATTTCTCTCAACACATTTCAAACTTGATTGGTATGACACAAAAATGTCCCAGAAACAAGAGAAAATCAACGGATTCCAAAAATCAACCTTTGCAAGAGCCCGGCTGATAGGCAGTAAGTCTACAGTAAAATCAGGCCATTTGGAAACCAGCCCATTGAGAAGGCTACAACATCTCCAAAAAAGGTGTTTATGTAGATCTAAGTGTGGCATTTCAAGTATGGGCTGATGTTTTTACCATTTGCTTTTTTTAGGAAGTAACATCAATCATCCTTTATTTCTTGCTTTTTAGATAGTTCTCCTAATCTTGATTCTAGAGACGTGAATGAGAAAAATCCCGCTGCCACCAGCAAGGAAAAATTTTTGCAGTTTCAAAGCCACTCCTGCTTCTCCACCGCAGCCTGACACAGACGGACTTACAAGTCATTCTTATGGCTAGGATGCTGTTGAAAGGCCATGTCAGTATTTCTCATGATACTGAAAATTTCCTTTTTCATAGATTAATTTACTTTATACCTCAAATTATATTTGAAGTTTACTTTATATTTGAAATGTCTCTTCCATAAACTTTTATTTTCCCCTGGCTTACATTTTCCGCCTTTGAGGATAACATAGTTACACTGAAGTAAAGAAAACCTTTCTGTGTTAAATATGGCCTCTCTGTTGCCTAAACTAAAATCCCTGAAAAGTTTACAGACCTTGACAGATTCAGGGTGTGGTACATCACACTCCTTCATGCAAACACAGCCTACATCTGCAAGTAAGTTGCCTTTTCATGGAAATACTATTCAGAGAGTATTTCCATAAAAATCCACCCTGGCATCGTTCTGTTTGTCTTGACATTCACCCAGCTGTGTTCCTTCCTTGATTGATTTTTCATTTTGAGTAAGGCACAACAGTCATTTTCATGGGGGGAGCTGGGGAAATTTTCCATTTTTACATAAGAGTAAATGCTGTAGTCAATGCAATAGGGCTGCATGAAGCATCAATAAAACCCAGTGTAGTTGTATTTACAATCAAACAGAGCCTGAGAAAACACTTCAACCTCCAGCTGCCTTACTAAAGATGAAGCTAGAATGCTATGTTTTTATGATTCTAATACAGTGTACTGAGTCCCAGACTTAACTTTCCCAGGAGAAAACACTAGGTCTTCTTGAGTGCTTGAGTCAGGCCTGGCTGAGGTCAACACAAGCCGTTCCACTAACCTTAACAGGGGACAGGGTCCAGCCTAGTTTGCCCAGGGAGAAATGGGGCACAGAAGAACAGGAAGGGACCATTTTCAAAGAAAAGAGCTGTTGGCCCAGATGAACAAATTAAACGCGGTCATACCACTGCCACTGATGCTGCTTTTCAGCCACCAAGTCCCGGTGATGCCCTGAGGCACCGAGCACCTCCCAGACACAGTATCTTATTTCCTCCACCAGCACATTGAAATTTAACCATTTCTGGAAAATTTAACTACTCTGGAAGCAGGCCATGCCAGGGTCAATGCAGAAAGGACCCCAGGATGTCCTCACATAATCGCTGAGCCCCGCACCATCACCAAGCAAAGGCAAGAAAGACTTCCACACACGGGCAAGGATCCCAAGAGCAGGTTGGGAGGCAGAGGCTGTGTCCATACTGGTCCCATTGGGAGAATAAGCCAGTGTTCTATCTATCATCTTGGTGCCTGGGCAAGGACGCTCAGTGCTGGGCTTCCCGTGCCACACCCCCTCAGCTGCAGCCACCTCGTCCCATATCACCGCGTTCTTGTGCGTTCAAAGGGTATTTTGACCATGTTTCCCAAATACAAATAGTAAATTCTCATTTTAAATGATGGGTTTTGTATTTTCTGAAGAACTTGCCCTATGCTGAGGCTGAAAACGGACAGTCTGTGGTCTCTTTTATGAAGTTGTTTGTATCCTTTAGGAACCAAAGTGGTAAACCACTAATGGCATGAGCATTTTTCTCATTATCAGTTACCATGTTAATAACTCTTATTTAAGAAAGCAGCATTTTAAAACCTTTCAGGCTTGCATGTTCAGTTATTAGACCTCAGACTGTTTATTGTGTCTTCTCTTAAGAAAGTTCTTTTATGGTGTTAAATGGAAGAGGCCATTTCAAGATCAGACAGCAATTTGCATCAGTAAACACTTTTAGGAACTTGTTGCTCCAGTGTCTCAGATCTGACTCATTTTCAAAATCTCTTGCCTGAAGGTTCAGTGCACTCCAATGCTCAGGTCTTCTTGTAAATAGCTAAATGTTCAATTAAAATTGTGGTCTAGGAGCTGAAGCAAAGTCAGACTTTAACCGCAATGCTAGTATCAAGCTCTGCTTTGTAGTCTTGTGCAAATTACTCAGCCCAGTCTTAGAAAACATTCACAGAAGAGAAGGGTTTCAAATTTGTTTGCCTTAGCCCTCCATCTCCAGGAGTCCAAAGCTACCTAGACAGCAGAGATCATAGAGGTTACTTTCACACAAGGAGCACAAGCGACTTTTGATGGCTTCTCTTTTTCCTCAAGTCCCATCCCAATGGAGAAAAACAAACACACCATCACACCTACCAAATGGCACTAGGGGAGAAATGTCCAGGGCTGGAAGGGAATGAGCAAGTTCAGGAAGGGTAGAATGCCAAGCATAAAGGCTCTGACACCAGAAAAATCAAAGCACATTTGTGAAACAACAGCCCAACACTTTGAAAAGCATGAAGCACGTATTACAAAGTGGTTGCCAAAGGGTTGCTGTCATCTCCAGGAAAAGCAAGCATGCCACAGATATTTCCTGTGCACACTGATCCTGGGGGAACACTAAGAGTTGGTTATTACACAGACCTACTCTAAATGTTCTCACTTTCATAATATACATGAGTGTTTTCTCACTGCATCCATTTTTGCTCCAATCCATTGGTGGGCAGCATACCTAACTCAGCTTTTGTTTAAGTTCTTATGTTCTTCCAGGATAATTGGCCCTACGGGACTTTAATCTAAATGGAGTGTATCTTTGTAGGGACCTTGTAGAGGTATTTCTAATGTTTAATGGTCTCCTGAATTACTACTTTCCTCCCACTGTGAAGGAAATGGGCTCGCCGCCATCCGTTTCCCTGCAGCATTCATTACCTCTAGCAGCATGGATGTTGAAGCAGCACCCCTCAGCCCATCCCGTGCTTCAAGAAACACAAAAAAGAAGAGGCAAAGTATTCATCCTCCATCAAGGAGGAAGACTTGCTCCACATCGATGTGATCAAGCAAAGATTCCCCTCACATGCAATTACTCAAGATCCATCCGTTTGGGCTCATGCCAGGGGGCTAAGGCAATTATATCCCAGCACAGTTTGCTGACTGAGGGTGACTTGCTGACATGGGCACATACCTGCCAGCGATGTGGGAATGCAAATCGGCCTATGTGGGGCTATTTCTGCCTTTCTTGTGCAGCCATTTCTCAGACCACTTTCTAATGCCTTCCAGACCACCAGCATCCCACAGACCATATGTGGAGTAACACCGCCATAGACTAACTGGTTAATGAGTTATTCTCACAGCCTGCAATAAGGCTCCCCTTAGGAGTGGTAGACATCTCATTGCCTGCCAGCAGGCATAGTCGAGAACTGGTTCTCAGCTGCTGTCAATACCTAATTTAAAATGCTTGTAATTATAGCAGTACAACAATAACATTTTGTTTACCTAAAAGCTAAGCTCCTCATTGATTCCTTCTGCCCCTGGCAAACAACTGCCAGGTACGCACGCGCAAAAAAAAGAGGGGGGTATAACCTTAAAAATTGTAGGTAGCCCTTCAGTTCATTGTGGTTATGAAATGCCAGTGTACCAAACCCCACGGCTAACCCTGACACAGCCCCAGTTGCACCCCTCTAGGGCAGGCTGTGCTCAGAGCATTGGGACCCTCAGCACCCAAGTGCTATCTCCGAACCCAGTGTGATGGCAGGTGAGTGAACGCGCTTCATTACACCCTGTGTTTTGGCATGCTGCCTCTTCCTTGGGTGAGCTTGTCTTTTGGAACTCTTTCAGCACTGGTAAGAGAAAGCACACAGGTTTTCTGAAGACAGAAAGCTTCTAAACCAGCTCTATTTAAAAACTGGGGTTTAAGGTTTCCCCGTAGTGGTCTGAGCTCCCTGCTAGACAATGTGAAAGGTGCTGAGAGTCATCTTCACAGCCATTTGGTGTTTGGTCAGTGACAATCCTGCGTGTCCCCCAAACCTGTTGGGCTTTTCCTCCCCATCCTGGGCCATTGAAATCACCTGTCTCACTGCAAGAGAAGGAGCTGACATGTAAAAGGTGATGTATTTTGGCTGTAAATGTCATCATATCCAAAACACCTTTCAAATTTAAAACAGAAAAGGTAGGATTTCGCTGCCATAAGAAGCTACTGGGCCCTCTGAGGAACTAAAACAGGAGACCTTGACAGCAAATCTTCACTGACTTCTTGCTGCCAAGGGACTGGGAGGAGGTAAGAGATGGAGCAGGAGGGAGTCATAAGACCTGCAGGTATATGACCCATGTCTCTTCCCCTATGAAAGATGAGCCCACACGGAAAAAGTGGAAATTCTCTGAGACCCTCCAAGGGAAATTTTATCAAGAGAAAAAGCAGTGTCTGTTTCCTATGCTAAAAAGACAGTGCCTTTAAATGCCACAGTAACTGGAGGAAATAAGGCTTTAGGAAATCACCACAGTGAAAACACTTCCAGGGCTTTCCAGGCCCAATGGAAACATGAGGAATAAACACTTAAGCTGAAGAGCTCTGCCCTCTCAGAAGCCAATGGAGAAGCTTCAACCGCTTCAGCAAAGTCAAGATTTCATCCACTGAACAGAAACGCAGAGGTTTCAAATGCTTTCATGGGTTATTCTGGAATGGAGGAGGAAAAGGAATTTATGGGTTGGTATTTTTTTCCATGTAAAACCAACTGAAGGTGGTAAAGATGTTAAAATGGGTTTCTTATTTTTCTTTTCAAGAGACCAATGGTCCAGGGGAGGACAACAGGACTGACAAACACCCCTAAGCACATGTGGTGGAGTACACCACTGGTTCTGAATTTCTGAGCACCAGCCAGGCTCTAGCTTCCTACCAAACCATAAAAAATCCCCCAACAAAACACTCATCCCACCAGCAAGGGGGGTACTCGCCTCTCACATGAGTGTCAACGCTGCCACTTCAGGATGCTGGTTGCCAGGGATGATTTGTTTCCTCACAGGTCCGTAAACACTCACAGCTTACGTCAGTGTGGTTTCAGGCTCATTTTTAGCTTAGACCACTCACCTCACATAGTCCAACTGGAACCCAGAGTCAACGGTCAAAAGGAGCCTTGCTGTGCTTCGGATGAGTCTACTGATCTGAACTGTACTTCTGCAGGGACACGAGGATGCCAGAAATCAGCGCAGAGAGCTACCCAGAATTCATCCAGCCGTTAACAGGCAGGAACTAGGAATCACACTTTTCCACTACAAATGGTAAAGCTATCCAAGTTCAAATCCCCTCCCCACAAAATTCAAATGCCTCCTTTTTATTTTTCCTGGTGTTAAACATATGTTACATATGCCTTACAAAACTGATACACAATTAGTCCAGTTGCAAAGCCAGGGCTGAAGTGCAGCAAACATCCTTGCTCTCACTCCCATTTCTGCTTTCCAAGAGAAGTGCCAGAGAAAGTATTCTATTTTTGTAAGAGTTTAAAGGGCATGGTCAGAAAAGTGACTATGTAAAAATGGCACCTTTTCATCCAGCAGATCTGTTCCCAGTGAGTATTCTGAGTCATGTCTGCTTACTTTAGTGACCAAAAATAGACTTTTACTACTTCCCACTCCTCTTTAGTCCTGTGGAACCAACACAGCAAAGAGGGAGCTATATAAATCCTGTCCTAGACCAAAACCCATTGGGGCTCATTAACTAAGTACGAGAGGCAGAAGCAGGGGCTGGATGTGCCCCTGTGAGTGGCTGAGTGACCACTGGGTCCCCTGTCCCTTTCCAGGCACATCACATCACACAGGGTGGTGTTAACCAAGAGGGAGAGGAGAGAAGGAGAGCTGTAATTCCCTTCACCCTGACTCTTAAGCCCTTCAGCAAACTGAACCTCCCATCCTATGTTACTGCTCTGCAGACCAACCACAGCCTAAGCTCCCTGGGCCCACATTTAGTTACTACTGTCTTTACAGTAAAGTGCCATGGATATCACAAGCAAGTAACAAACACAAAGCTGGCCCTTCCCTCCCTCCTGATGGCTCCTGAAGACTGCAGCCTCAGAGGTCAGCTGCACCCCTTGCAGGGGCAACTTTCACATCAAGACACCAAGCAGGGGCAAAAAACTGCTCCTGAGCCCAAAGCAAGCTTTCCACAGTTGTGCTTTGAGAACGCTTACACCCAGGAGTACTGTCTATGTGGTTAGTAAAATCCTTTTATGCAGAATGAGATAGTGGGCCAGTTAAAAAAAAACAAATTACAGTTTCCTTTATGAGCAAAACAGAATATTAACAGAAAGACAGCAGTATTAATCCATTCCTATCTTGCCCTAATGATAAAAAAAAGATGGTTACTGTTTTCATTTTTTCATTTTTTTAATGAATTAAAAGAGACAGCAGTGCAGAAAGCATAAAATGACTTTCTGTTTCTACTCCTAATGTTTCTATTGCTGGTGATAAAACTGGACAGCTAAAAGGTAGTTTGACAGTAAAAATGAAACTATGATGTACTGGGTCAACTTTAAAATGAAAATAATAAACAACATGATTCCTTCCCAGTCAGACTGTAAAACATTCATCTGGTCTCTCTGCTATACTTTTACTTATGTTATTTTCCTTTAGCTCCCTAGGATAAGCTGCAGGGGCATGGGTTGGTCCCTGGATACATAATTCAGTGCACACAATGACAGCCATCTGAAAGCCAAGATACTAAGCCCTGCAACCCAAAATCCTATCCAATTTGATGGTCAGAGTCTGCATTTTTGGTGACATTCCCAAACTAACATAATTGTCTCAGACTGGCAAGATAAACCTGTCCTCTGACAAGGGAGGGAACTCACACAATTACTGTAAACTAGATGCTTGATTTTTAGATGGCTACAGCTAGGTGAGGTGAATCCTACCCTCCTAAACCCATTTTTCAGTCACATCACAAAGAACTGGCATCTTCACATAGAAGAACCAAGATGTCAGGTTCAGATTTCTCCACCTTCTCTCTTCATTTCCAGAGGGTGATAAATGGCTTTGCTGACATGAAGCCTTGGTTGTGCCTTCCAGGAAGGTGCTCCTTGTGGTTTCAGAATGTTGACATACATATTGGTGACAGATGATTTGGCTTGTCTTGATTGCAAGAGATACAGAGCATGTTACAGACTGTTTGCTATAAATACATGAAAGTACTAAAGAGCTAATAAATGTAGCAAAGGAATAAAAAGCACTAACCCAAATTCTCAACTTCCCATTCTGGGCAAACCTAATGAAATTCAAGAAAAGGCACAAGATACCCACCAGAACCAAGCTAGATCTTAATTTGATATTAAATCCTTTATCTTAATTTGATATTAAATCTTTTTTTCCTTTTCAAACCTGCTTTTAATACCATGGACACAAGCCTGTGCAAATAAAAAATCCCCCAAAACTTCTCTAAGCCTTTGAAGAACAACCCATGTAACAGCAGTTCTTTGGAGAAATTATGGAGAACTTTTATCATGTCTGCTTTGCAAGCGTCCTGCAAATCAGCTGCTTTTTCAAGGTTTTGCAGTTTAGTCTCAGTGCACGTTGTGATGTACCTATTAATGTTACTTTAGTAGTTTACTATAAATCCTTAGTGTATAATTTGTGAACTCTATAGAGAGCAGTGCATTTTATAAACAGAATTTTAAAGCACCAGGTTTAAATTTATTGCAGGGTTTATTCAGAACTGACAAAGCCTCCTTAGAAAGCTAATTTTTGCTTAAAAGACTTTCCTTCTGCATAGCTACTGGACTTCTTTCTCTATAAAGCCCTTTTTAGTTACACAGTAAAATGCAGACTATGAGATAAATACAATTTGTCTCAAGTGAACTTGCCATATTTCATTTTTTGTTCTCATTTAATGAAAGTAATTTACAGAAAAAGATACATTGTGCAATTTCCTAAATTCATATGATTTTCAGATATGCGCTTAATTGCACCAAAACAAATCACTGCATGTAGTATAGCTACTGAGTATCAAAAAATATGAGACTTCTTGAGAGAGTCTGCTTCTGTCAAATCAGGTCAAATACACTGTGTGCAGCCATACCTAATAAGCTAAAAATAAAGTAATAAACTCAATGCAAGGCCAGAAGGTTTGAAAAGCTCAAACTGGGAAGCCTACATGACTTACAAATTAGAAGAAATCAATCAGATTTCGCAAACCCTTTTGTTGTAAGTAGTTTATAGGGCAGCAAGTTGCTACTCCTAAGCCACCACTAAAAAAAATGAAAAAGATCTGAAAACTTAATAAAGCAATGCATATTTACTAACAGCATAATACTAGCAAAGACAAAAAGACCTGTACTGACCGCTTGTAGCAGACAGTAAAAAGCAGATGGAAAAGCTGCTAGTTCAGCAGGCAATATATTTGGGATGGGGAGAGGTTAAGAAGGAAGGGACCCTACTCCTGACCCCCTCACACCTGCAGAGTCTTAATCAGGCCTGCCTCTATCACCCCACTGCACCCCAGCTAGCAGCCCAGGTGCTGCAGCAATGGCTGTGACCCGCTTGCCTCTCATTAGAGACTTTGTTGTGTGTTAGTCATAGGCAGCATTCCCAGTCAAACTCCTTTACACTGCCCCATCCAGTCCAGCACCCCGAATTGGTCTCCTGCAGCCGCCAGCTATTCAGCTGGTGCGAGCTCAATCAGTATTCTCCTGTTGCTGTTTCTTTGCGAGGTGAAAAGAAAACAAGCCTGTTTCATTACGGACCTCCTGGAGAAAGCTGAAAACTTGGGTGTCTAAATGGAGCTGATTGAAACCACATTTAAGCTCAGATTTGTTTAACTTGCCCCTTGCAGTACTGGGCCTGCCGGTGCTCATCATCTCCTACAAGCCAGCCTTTCTTTTTCAAATCAGCAGCTAATTAGGCACGTGTAGTTCAAAGCTGCAGACTACCTGACAAATTCAGAAGATATGAAATACAACAGAAGTCAATGTTCGTTTGCATGAGCAGCATCTAAAGCGGCAGCAGCTTCTTAATATCCTACCAATCCTACAGAGTGTCTAAGCATCCAGGCAGCTGCTGCCTTCTTCTTCCTGAAAGGACCAGCAAAAGCCCGGTGTCTTTTAGCGGACAGTGAGAAGGCTGGAAGTTTTGCTACTGCCAAGACACCTTATTAAGCACCTGAGTATCATATCGGTCAGTGTCCACGTTAAAATTAATCAAAACAGAAGACCTCAATTCAAAACCAAGACCCCAGCTTTCCAGTCACTTGTGCACAACAGCTACCTCCCAGACACAAGCGGTCACTCAGACTTCTGCTGAACAGCTTGTGCAGCTACAATTTGATGCCCTTAGTTTTAAACCATCCTCTATCAAAGCCTGTTGTATCTACAGCTCAAATGAAAACACATGTTTACCGTTTTCTCTTTGGGCAGACAATTAATATTTATATGATGCATTATCAAACAAAAATAACTATGTATTTTGTTCCTGGAATATGTTTTTTTCTTATTGGAATGAAGTTGTGCCAAGAAGGGATTTCATCTCATGCAAGCAGCATGCAAGGACAATCCACTTACCAGGATAGCTTTCTAAATTAAAAAGCGGCATTTCACAATGGGCCATGGCAAAGGTAAGTTGATGAAAACAAGCCCTGCAGTGCAGCCTCATGCTCCACGCAAGAAAAAGTGCCACAGAAGTCAGTAGGAGACACGCTTCTCACAGCAGTATGGGAAGCAGGCTTTTTGCAAATCCACTCATGCTTACTTTAGATCAAATACCACTCTTCCTCTCGTACAACATAAAAAATGTCTCGCTGCATACATTTCGGTTTTGATATTTACACCGATTAACAAGGACGTGAAGTACATTCACAGCAGAATACACTCTTTGTTTTTTATTGTGAAATTACTATTTCTTGAATTCAATCAAGCCCTCCAGATTACACACATGCCACTAAATATAAATAGAAGAGGTTAAAATACAGTTTAAATATAACAGATACATCCGCAACTCCATATTTAGATATACCCTTTAATTTTTTCCTATTGCCTACTTCTTACTTACATTTAAATTTAGCCAAGTAATTTTAGACAGCCAGTTTTCTACCTACACTAGTTAACTATCCTGTGAAGGAAATACATTAGATTTTCTCCACTTATATCATTACCTTCCAAAACGCCAATGCGATACAAACTCTCGTGACTTAAACCCTCAACTGAAAGACAAAATGATGCTCAACTTTACTGGGAAACCTGCCTGCCAAAAAGTGCATGGCTAGAAATAAAAAGTATTCTAGTGGCTGTGAAAGTGGCCAGTTGTGGGTATAATAACAAACAGTGCGGTGTTACTGCACAAAAGGTAATTATTTCAACCCAAGACAAACGTCATTATAATTCAGGTTGAAAATATCTTACCCACATGAACTATTTTTTTTAACAAAAGCATTTTAAACCAACTGTATAGGAAAGCTGACATACAAAGTATAAACTAGTCCCTGGCCTTCCCAGCTGTATAGCAGAAAACCAGTGGGCACCATCAGATACTCAGGTCTAAGCCTGCACCGCTGACCTCAGCTGATATGGATCAGGCCCAAAGGGCCTTTTCTCACAGTACCCCTGTCAACAACTTCCACCTTGAGTTCGGGACACCCATTTTCACAGAGGTACTTGCATGATTAAAAGAAGTATGGTTTGCACTTACAGCTGCCTTTTCCTGAAAAAAATAATAATAAAAAAATCACTTGAAATAAAACGATGAACTTCCCGATAGTGGGAAAAAAACCAACACAATAGATATTTCAGGGAAAGTGTTAACTTCAATCCAAACATTTGATATTATTTTGTTGTTACCTGCTAGTAACTCCTGGAGCATTTAGTAAGGTAGAGGCAAGGGAAGGAAGGAAACGAAACATGTAATGTTTCAGAGCTACCAGATGCCAACGGCACTGCAAAAGCTTGTCATGGTTTTTGATCCTCACTGGAGTGCACTTAACTAAGAGGAAAAAAATGCTGTATACAGGAACCTCAGTGAAGTGGTCCAGTGCAGTATGCTGCCGAGGCAGAACCAATGCTGTGAGTCTCACCTTTTGGTAGCGAAGCACTGGGGTTCTGGAGAAAGCACAATGGGGGAGGATTTGCCTCATTCAGTAGCCAGCTATTTTGCCCATGTGGCGTTGCTCAAATCAACTGGATTACAACAGGTGACCCAGGGGTTTTTATTCATTTCCACAACTCCATACACACACAGAAAATGAACTTTCCACAGAAGAGCAGGTAGCAAAGATGCATCTATACTGTGAAGGTGAAAGCACTGGCCTTAGGTGGAATCATCATCTGAACGCTAACAACTGTGGGGTGCAGCCTGGTATTTCAGGTAGGAAAGATCTAATCTATTAACATACAACCAAGTATACTTGAGGTAAGAGACACTACCTCCAAGTAACAATCTGTGTTTTAAGCTCACGGTTCCTATCACGGAAACTCCTCAATGGACCCATACACCCAGATTTCTTTGGTACCTGACAAAGAACTCAAATTTGCTTAAAAGAAAGAGAGAAGCCACAGTCACTACCACTTATAAACTACCAGAAGGAAAATATGCTAAGTATATATCTATTAGAACATACCTTTAAGAACCAAATGCTACATAAATTACAATCCAAATGCAGTAACACCTTAGGAGCAAAAAGTCTTGACTAATCACACCTAGGACTTATACTGACAGATCATTTATAAAATTCCTGTAACGTGTAACTCTATCCAGTACTATACGATTTGTTTAACTTTAGGACTAAATTGTGGGAGGTGGGGACAGACGCTGGTCAAAGCTCTAAACCCTGAAATACTTTTGGACGTCGTGATTTTTTTTCCTTTCAGTTTTTCAAAGAATCACATGGCAGGTTTGCCATCATTTACCTATGTATGTGTACGAAAGAGAAAATAAAAACTGACTATTGGACTAATCCAATATATCATATCTTTGGTTTTACAAATGTCCTTTAAGCAATGGGTGAGATTATCAACATTAAAATATATTTGTCCCATATGATGTACAGCTTAGTTTATTTTTGATTATATTTATTTCTTTTTAATTAGAAAGTTGTCAAACAATCCATTTATCATCCTTGATTTTCCTACCAGTTCAGGTGTGGTTGAAATTGCATACCTGATACATATAAACTGAAGAAAGTTCACATTTCATACCCTAGTGAGAAGCTGTCTTTGTCTACTTCACTTGTTTCAGTGAAACCAGGGAAGTGGTTAAAGGGTTAAACCAAAGGAATGTGACATTTCTCCATGTGCAGTTCATAGACCTATCCTGGTTTTCCTAATGGACTCAAAATTACATGGGCAGAATGCAATTTCCAAACTATTACTTCAGAACTAAAGCACAGTGTTAATTCACAGAATGACACTCTCAGTAGAAATAAAAACTTCCTCAGAGAAAGAGCCAGTTTACTTGTACCCTGGCTTCCCAGTAACAGCAGCAATGAATGGATGTTAGCCAGAACTCGCAACTTCAGCTTTTGTAAATATCATTACGTATATTCCAAACTCCACAGCAAAGTAACCTGGCCACCAAAACCAATCTCCGTGTATTGTATCACAGAGCTTACTCTGAAAAGTACCACAACCAGCTCTGACTCTCCTCAGATCAGCTCAGGTAACTGAAGGTTTTCCTACACGCAAGAGGTAGTCAGCTTTAGTGAAGGCGATAGAGATACTAGTTAACTGAACGATGAATTGCTGAAAGAACTACAAATACACTACCGCTGCTATTACGAACCAGGGAAAAAAGCGAAGGCGGGGGGGGTGGGGATGATGATACAATTCCAGAGGCTGATGCCCGAAAAGACAGCAGCCATCCTGAAAACAAACAGCGTTAACGCTTAAAAACCATAGAAAGTCGGACAAGGCAAGTCTGGCAAAGAGCGCCTGAAGTAGATACGCGGCTCCAACTGCCGCCCCGCCACCCGGCCGAGCCCTCGGGGCTGTCCTGCTCCTGCCGCCGGCGTGCCGCGGTGAGGGGCGCCCGCCCCGCCGCCCGCTGCTCCGCTCTCCCCATCGCTCCAAGACCCGACGGCTGCGCCGCGCCCCCTCCGCCCCCGGCTCTCCTTTCGTCCCCTCAGCCCTATCGCTGCCCCGGAGGGAAAGGACTTACCGGGCGAGGCCTGGGAAGCGGGCGAGTCCGGAGTCCCTGGGGAGGCGGGGGGGGACGGGAGGGAACGGGAGGGGACGGGAGGGAACGGGAGGGGACGGGGTCGGGGCACGGAGGGCGCCGCCGGGGGAAGGCAGCGGCCGCCGGCGGCTGGAGCGAGGGCGGGAGTGAGAGAGCGGGCGAGGGGACGGCGGCGTTGCCGACTGCAGTGAGTCACTTCAGTCGGGACGGGCTCAGCCCATCGCTCTGGCCTCGGGCTCCGTGCGCCTCTTCCTCTCGCCAATCGCCGAGCGGGGCAGCCGCTGCTCCTCAGCGCTCCCCGGCTCCCCCGCCGCCGTCGGGGCGGCCTCGCACCGCCTGCCGGGCACCGGCACTCCCTCGGGGAGCACCGGACCCCCGCCCCCCCGCTTCCCGCGTCCTGCCCGGGGCACCGCCGCTCCTCACGGGGAGGCGGGAGGGGCCGGGCGGAACTGGAGGTGAGCAGGACCTGCTCTGGCAGGACACGGGGCTACCGGGGGCTCGGCTCGGCGGGTCGCTTCTCCTCCCGGCGCCGGGAACAAGAGCGCGCTTTAAGGGGCAGAACAAACGCGCGGTTGTTGCGAGGACCCGACGTGAAGTCAAAGCCTGGCCCCCAACCAGGTGGCAGCGGGGCTCCGGAGGACAGCGAGATGAATAACGGAATGCACGGAAATAAAGGGACAGGGGAGGGGCAGGGGAGACTGATTCGGCCGAAACGGGGCCGAGAGCCCCATTCCCCGGCGGTGCGGGGTAAGGCAGAGAGGGGATGTGTCCCCACCGTGACACCGGCACTCACCTCGCGCACGCTCTCCCACCTACCCGCGGGAGGCGGACGAGCCAAGCATGCAGGGGAGAAGCGGGCGGTGCGCCCCGTCCCGTCCCGTCCCTCCCTCCCGCGGGCTCGGGGCTCCTTACCGGGGCGCCGCTCCTGCCCGCTGCCGCCTCCGCCGCGCTGCCCCGGCCTTCCCTGGGCACGCCTCGGCCCCGCCGCACTACCGGGCATCGCCCGCCGCTATCCTCGCCGCTTCTCAGCCCGCGGTCAGCGCTGAGAGCGAGCGTACGGAGCAGGAAAGCCAGTAGTCCCTTAATTAAAAATAATAATAATAAAATTAAAAAAAAAAAATTAAAAGCGTCTCATTTTTTAAAGCAGAACTACATAATGTATTAATTGGTTGCTATTAGCGTGCAGTTTTATTGAGCATAGCACACAGAAGTCTGATTGTGAGCTAGGAGTGTTTTCAATGAAAGTGGAGTTATTTTAGCTGCAGACATGTTTACATTTCTGTGGTTTAGTCTATAACTTTCTCTTTTTCTTGCTTCAGAATTCTGCTCCATGAAGCAAAGCCCTTAGCTCCCAGACATTCCAAAAAGTCTGCCAAAATAATAGGGAAAAAAAAAAAAGAAAAAGAGAAGAAATAAAAAAAACACACAGAGACCCCCAAGTCTGGGTCAGGCTCAGGGCTGGGTATGGGCAGAGTAAGTATACCCCCTCCTCACTCTCTCTCCAGTTAAAAAGCCTTCAGGGCTCCATTTCCTGTTTTTAAGGAAGAAATAAAGCGGGTCTAGGACGGATTTTAGACACTGCCTAGACCAGGGCTGGTGGGTGCCGAGGACCTTTAACTCTCTCGATGCCAAAGGGTACCCAATAATGCACTGGTCCAAGTAATCACACACCTGCCTCCCTCCCTCAGAGAGCGGCCGTAGCATCAGGATGGCTTTTATTCCCACTGTGCATTTTGGGGTGACTAGAACCTGAGCAACAATCTGGGGCACTTCCACCACAAATTAGCAGAGCAAAGACAAAAGTACCCCAAAAGTGGGGTAGACCTGCCAGCAGCACCTACCTATGGAGATCTCCTGGGGACCCTTGCAGTCCTCCCACAGGCCATGGTGCAGAGGGGGGACCCTGTTGCTGCCCACCCCACTTTCCCCACCGCCATGGCCTTGGCTGCTTTGGATGGGTAGCGTCACTTGTGTGGACCTCACTGAGTGGGTGTGAAAATAACTGGAGTGGAGTTTTTTGCAGTCGATCCACAGTTTAGGAAAATCAAAACAGAGCACTTTGGTTAAAATTAGGAACACACACCAGTGAATGAAGCAAGAAGTCAGTGGACACCTCCCCACAAAAATGCCAACTCGAATTTTCCACTCCAAGGCTTGGTAAGTTTACGATATGAATAGAAACAGAGTGATCAGAATAAAGCGCCCCTATAATGAAGGGTTGTGTCTCCAGGGAGTTAGGGAAATGGCACGAGGAGGTGGTGGCAGAGAGGATGCTGCTGCAGCTCCGAGAGCCACAAGAGCAGGCGCAGACCCGGCTGAGGCACCAGGCAGAGAGGGATCCCACATCCCAGTCCTGCACCTCTTCCCTGAGCAACCTGCCCCGGGACAGATGCAAAGCCTCAAGTGAGGCAGGGGAGGAAGAACCACAACTAGGTTTCTTGGCCAGGTATTTGGTCATAGCACCCCTGCCTCCCAGCACTCACCTCCCAAGCTCGTCCTGAGCATTTTTAGGTGTCCCACTCCCCTTTCCACCCCTCCTTTTTATTTTACATGCCAGATGACTCCTGTATATTTGGACCTTTCGCTTTTGAAGAAGCCAGAAAATGTTATGATTTCCTAATGTTTAAAAAAGAAAAGAAAACACCTTTCCCCCAAGATGTTTTATATTAATTTAAGTATCGGTTCCTGGTTCATGTCAGCTCCTTTCGCAATGAAATGTCCTGCGTGGGCTGTCACACCTGCTAAATATAATCCTCTCTTTCTTTTGATATTCTGCAAAGGGCCTTTAAAGGTTCACATCCTCCAGTCTGGAGATTTAATTGCTTCATCTCAGATTTTAAAAAGCCTTGTAAATTGCTGAATTTTGTCGATTTCAAAGCAGAAGGGGGGGATGCGATAAGGATGGCAGGGCAATGGAGAGGCGATGCCGAGCTCACTGCGCTGATGATGCCAGGCCTCATAAAAGTTCCAACCCACCGTCCCATCCCGCAGCTTCTGCTCTTTGGGCAGACAACTTGAGCTGGTTTTATGACTTACCAATGAGTTAAATATGAAAATAGTAGCCTATTTCGCTATGGTAAATGCTCACCAGGGAGGAAATCACAGATTCAGTTTTATAGAAGGTAATGGAGTGAGATTACCAGCACTAATGTACTTAACTCTTCAGAGAACATAAATCTAGCAGGGAGACAGCCCCCAAACCAGTTTCTCCCCAAAACAAAGTTTGGCCAGCAGCAGTTTTGTCCTTACGATGTGCTGGTAGCAGCAGGTTTGAGCAGCAGTGCTGTGTTGAGATGCCCCAGGCCAGGAGGAGCAGGGCAGTTAGACACCACCATAAGGAGGTGTGGGTCAAGCTGCCCCTCACCTGGGGACAGAAAATGCTTGGCAGGATGGAAGCAGACAGGGCAGTTGGGCTGCTGGGTGTCCTGCAGCCCCTATCATGTACCACTTTGCCAGAGTGTACACGCAGCAGCTTTCAGTAATGTGATGGCCACAGACTGCTCTCTGAAACTTTGTAATGCCTAATTCCTGTTAACTTGAATAGCGTAACAGAGAGGGGGATGCTGAGCATGCTGTCAGCTTCTTGCTGCACCCTGGGGAATGTGGGTGCAGGAACAGTACCCATGGCCAGGCCCACAGGTCCTGTATCTTCTTTGAGGAGATGCAGCATGGGGATCATGTGCTGGTGTGGCCACATCTCTCCTGCATCACCTTCAGATGCGAAGTCCTGTGCAGTCACTCTCAGGCTGAGGGGCAGGCAGTCCCAGGGCCAACAAGTCACCACAACAGAGGGCAAGATGGGATCTGGTGTACTTCATCATGCAAAGCTGCTCTGTATTGTCATTTCAAGCTGCAGCTGGGGACTGAGGTTTAAAGCGCTGCCCAATAAACCAATCTTCTGCTGATCCTTTCAACCCTACACATGTAACCTAAAATCCTCAGGTGATGTTTCTGCAGAAAGTAAGACATTCCTTCTGCAATGGGAGCACAAGGTAGGAAAGGGACGGGGGAAGGAGCCAGCCAGGTGGGAGGCAGGAAAATCCCTTGCTGCACCACCAACTTGCATGGCAAAGGTGGCATCAAGAAACCCCCTCCTGCAGCCAGCCCCAGTTCACATTGCACTGCAGCTGTCCACTCACAACCAGCTGCTCTGTCTCAGTGGTTGTCCCCAGAGCTGGCCCTGGTGCCCTGTGCAGCGACAGGATCCTCTGCAGACCCATCCTTGGAGCTTTCTCTCATGAGGAAGGAGGAAACTTGCAGATAGCAGCAGATGAAGAGTGGGTCTTTGAGCACTGCTTCTCATTCAGGAGTGTCATGTGAAAAGAAAAAAGTGTTCACATCATTTTCCATCTCCTTAAACACAGTTTTCAAAATACAACTTTAAAACACACCATCAAAAGTTCTAAATTCACATCTGGGAAAAGAAAACACCCATAACCCACTTTTTTTCCCATTTTTATTTCAGAGCAGTGAGACTGTGGAAATACATTTAACATGTAGCACAGTCTTGGATAACTTGCCGTCTCTTAATGGAAGAACACCTTCTCACTGGGGGCTGGCCCAGTTCAGGGTTGCAAAGCTGCAGGCTGCAAAGCCTGGCTGCTGCAGTCTCTGGTGAAGGCAATGGCAAGTGCTGTGGGATTTCAAAATTGGAGGAGGGGTCCACCTAGACCTCATTTTTCACCAGCATGCCTGTGTTTCCATTACTCTTGGGCACTAACTGTGTTGTTATTTGAGGTTCATGGAAATTTGAACTTTCTGTTTTAAAAAACCCAGGAGGAATGATCTTTGACTTCCTGTAAATATATATGCCAAAACCCAGTGCTTTGTCCACTAGTGCTTTCAGTCTCTTAAGTCTGGGTTGCCCATACACAAACAGATGAGAGGTGTTTGCTGTGTGTTTAAAAGCCAGCAGGATGGGCTGTGAGCTGTAGCACAGAAAAGATGAAGCACGGAAACTGTGCTCTAGGCAGGTCACAAACTCATGAGGGTTTGAACAAACCAGTTGTACTCTGTGGGCTACAGTTCCAGCACTTATTTATCTATCCTAGAGGTATTTAAACTCCAGTTCATGAAACAGAACTGAAGAAAGAAGGGTATTAGTGAAAAGTTTGTAACAGCTATTATCATAGTTATTATCAATGCAATGGGGTGCATCAAATATATTTATTTCTTATGATACAAAGGAGGATGAGTAGAGGGGAGGCTATTTTATTTTTTACACTGTGTAACATTTTTGTTCAGCAAAATGCAATTCTAGCACCCCATTTTTGCAGAAAAATCAGAAAGGATTAACACTGTACCTATAATAATACCATTTAAGATGAACTAGCCTAGCAACAGAAAGGGTACACCTTTGCAAATATTACCTCTCACAGGTGTGGATGACATTCACTAATAAGGGTTCTGTTATGTAAAAATGACATTTAAACCAAGAGAGATAGGCAGTTATATAGACACATCCTATTGCTTAGATATGAACAGGCAACTATTTTTCAAGTACCAGAAAGAATGACTTTTTAATGGCATTAATGGATTTCTTTTCCTCACTGAGTGGACACCAACAGTATTTTGTCAGTCTCTGAGAAGACCACTGGAGTTCCTTCTATGAGAGAACCACTTTTAGTTAGGGAAGGACAGATCATTTCTTTTTAAAAGCTTTAAGGCACTAAAAGAAAAGATTTCATTTGGAGAGCCACTGGAATTTACCTGGTTAAATATGTGGTTAGATAAGGTATTTGGATCAGCGGGATATTGGTCACTAGGATATTCATCACCAATATTTGGAACTGCTGTATTGATATAAAACAATCCACACTGTTTCTCAAACAATTGGCTAAAAGGAAAGGGAAATTGTTGTTTGCTCAGGTTTTTTATTTTTAGTTTTTTGTTTTTTTTTTCTGTTTAAACTGATAGCCAAAATTAAAAAACAAACAATATTTTGGCAGGAAAGGTGCAGGGAACACTTGAGACACACATGAATTTCAGCAGGGTTTTTAGGAGGCCACAAGTGGTGATGGAAGAAATTAAAACATGTCAAAGGTCTGATCTGAGTGACAGGAGAGCTGGGATGCTTGCCTGAATCCTTCCTGATCATCATGACTCTCCAAAGTAAGGCAGCGCCCTTTTCCCTGTATTTTGGCAGGTAAGTCCCCAACTAGATAAAGCTGAAGATCAGCCTGCAAGACAAATGGGAATAATGATGAAATAAACTGGAAATTTCTACATTGAGAGCTGAACCTCTGATTCATTCTCAGTTTGAGGTAAGGGGCAGAATTTGTGCCTTTTCCTGTTTTATCCCCTCCCCTCTCCAAATGGGCATTTTTCTGTGTCACTGCCTAAACTCAAGGAATAATAACTCATCCAGTGAATCGCTGAGCAGAGCATCTTTGCAAGGACTGCAAAATTCTTCAGCCTCATCGTGAAAATTACAAATAAGAAAGCTAAGAGTTGAAATGTTTTTAAAACCAGAAAGATAAAGTTAGGGTACGTGACAAAATGTCATAAGTTCTGAAGTGTGCATTTATTTACTGGTGAAGAATTCAGCTGGCATACAGAAATGACTCGGGTCAGAATGGGAGTTTAAGTATAAAAAGCTGTAGATAAAATAACGCATGAAGATGAGACCAGCCAAAGATAAAAAGCTTACACTGCTCAATAGAGAGCAATTAATAAGTTTAAATGCCATAAAGTTACTTGCTTATTATTTACTTATGCCCTTACATTTTTGCATTCCCTTTGATTATCTGGTGTGTAGTGATCTCTGAAGATACTATTGCTTAATATAAATGTAACCAAATAGAGAATCATTATCCAGATAAGTAAAATTTTTGTAGGATTTAAATTTGTGAACTATCTTAATTGTCTCTCTTCTTTACATTAGTCTGCTCCTCTACTTTCTGCATTTGTCTTGATACCAGGAAAAATCTAAATTTTGCCTTCAGGTTTGTGGAATTGGTCTTATGTTCATACACAAGTACCTGTATAGCTGTACACACAGTTTTGACTAGCAGACCTGCATATATACATGATTCTAAGAAATATGATGTTAGTATATAGATTTGGGTCTTCCTCTATACCCATCTCTGTGCAGCTATCCTCATATATAACCATCTCATTTTACACCTCTCTTTTATTTTGATAATTCAGCACAAATTTTCCTTAGCATCTCTTCATTGGCTGTGTCATAAAACAGAGTAATATCTGAAATTATAGTCAGTGGCAGAAAAACAGCCTCCCCTGGAACCTGAAGCTCATCAATATACAAATAGGAAATACTTGATTTTCCACAGCTACAATTATGTGCACACATAGACATGCATGGACACACACACACACTTCTTTTTACACCTACCTTGTGGCTGCAGTGCAAGCAAGTTAGATGCATACCCTAGAAATGACATGTATGTAAGCTGCAGGAAGGTCAGAGCTCTCTCTGCTGAATTGCCTGGCACTGACGCAGGTGCCCAACCAAAGGCTCCCTCTCTGCTGGTTGGAGAGGAAGGGAGAGGCTGCTGCAGAAGGTGACTCAACGCTGGATGTGACACTGAATCACCCTCTGGATGAGACAGCAAAGGGAGAGACCCACCCCCTACTTTTGGCTGCTAAAGCTACTCTTCTAAAATAGCTGCTGGAGTTGCAGCAGTTGGTAATGAAGGTAACTCACCTGTGTGTGGGGATGGCCATGGCACTGCAGATGCTTCTCACATAGCACCTTGACTGAGGTCCTCATCACTGGCTGGTTGGTGGCACATGGCCTCTGTGTGTCCCAATGCCACATCTCTCAGTGTTGTTCAGCACAAACAATTTATGTTTCATATTTCTTTCAGATGTGATCTTCTGAAATAATTAAAAATGAAGAACATGTTTTATTCAGAACAGCCATTTGGACTAGATTAAGTGAAGTCTATTTGTTCTGTCACAGACAAAAAACCCAACATTACATGCTGGAGCCCCATCAATTTTTGACTTACAGCCTCAGAAAACTTTGGATTATCCCACAAAGGGACAAGATTTCCTTGATTTTGTACCGGAGCCCTTGAATTAACTAGTGAACACTGAAAGATGCTTGTAGGTCAAGAGGCTACCAGGCTCACGTGCATGGTTCATTGCAAAAAGCAAAAAAATATGCTTCTGACACTGAGGTTTTACAGCAAAATATGAGAATAGGTTCTTCAGACCAAAAACTGATTTATTTTCTCAAACTACACACATAGCATAGGTGTGCTGGATATAATGATCTGTCATAATGCGGCTCCTAAAAGATATCAGTTTCCCAGGGCAAGGATGGTTTTGCATGAAGGCTGAAGAAAGCCTTTGCTGCTCACCTTACACATATATATTTGGTGACATCCGTGAGCAGAATGATAATCAGGACAAGGCCCTCCATATTCTTGAAAATATTAAGAGAAATGTCCAGAAATGTGCAACAGATAATAGCAAGACAGCGACACAAAACAACTGTAAGAAATCCTACAGTCTTTACTACCATTCAGCAGAATAGATTATTATAATTGGTCCCATCTGGCATTAAGATTTATGAAATCAATACAGTCTAAGATAGAAACTAAAAAAGCTGTTACCAAATTGAAGTTGCAAACACTCACCTTAGCTCCTTTGTCAAAATTCTGACCTGATTTACAGCTCAGAAAATCCCTGTTTTAGTGAAGAGAGTCCTTACTGTATGAACAGTGGCAAATACCACACCGCTACCGTGTTGAAAGTAAAAGGAAAAACTGAGAGAAGATTGCTAACAGGGAGCCAGGCAGCCAGGTTCGGCAGTAGCAGTGCATAGCTGCCTGGGGTGATGCTACCATGCCAGCAGCCTCTGCGTGTCACTCTGTGTCACAGGGCAGCTATACCACGGGGATCAAGAGGTACCTATTGGCCCATCCTGCATCCTAAAGCAAGGGCTGTTCATTGCTAAGCTTCATTTTCCCCTTTACCCAAACACAGTAGTATTGCTTAGCATTATTTCTGCAAAGCTCTCTTTGAATCAGAAGGATGAAAGCCACTTCCCATGATCATTTTAGATGTCAGACACATGAACAAAAAAGTTTCATTTTGCTTAAAATGAAATTCTAAAAGTTTAACAATCATCAAATTATTGCACTTACTGCTGCCATCATTTGGAATTTCACAGGAAGCTTCATTTTGAACAGGTATTTTTTCAGTTTAGTTTTCCTTTACACACATGATAGAGTATTTGCACAATTATTTCAAACATTTCAAGCACTGCATATTTCACTGTAACGAGAAAATGGGCCAATGTATTGAAAAGTTTGCTAAAGTAGGAGGATTGTTTTCAATGAAAAGAACAGTTGGCTCTGCAGAAGCATGGGCATTTTCAGCAAGCACCGCATGCTTCCTTTCAGAAAGGAGTGAAAATGCTATTTTTCCAACCAATCTGCCATTTATATGAAAAGTGGACAGAAGGACATGTTTTTAATGGGTCCATAGCCGTCTACTTGAAAGCAAAAGGAAAATTTAAGTTGTGGTGCATCTATACAATAATATAGATGAAAATATAAGGTGGAGGGTTTATTAAAATGAAAAATAATTAAAAAAAAAAAAACAGTGGAGAAAAATTTGCACAACTCTGTTTCTTGACGAAAACAAGAGCCTTTTCTGCTTTGGGTAGAAACATCCATTGCAGTGTATGCAAACTGCAGCAAATCCCAGGACAAGGCACTAGAAATGCAAGCCAGGGAAAGCCTTTTTGCTTATATTGCACAAAAGCATCTTTCTGTGGAAGCGATCACTCTCTGATCTTTTTCATTTCTGAACGCAGAAATAAAATAACTTAGAGTCAAATAAAAAAGCTGCAAACACAATCAGCAGTCTAAAACTGTATCACACTAGATAAAATTCCCTGGAATTATCTGTGAATTCATTGAAACTGTATTTTACTTTTTTTGTTCGAGACAACCGCTTTGTTGAGGAGGTAATGTATAGATTAAGACAGTACACTTAAACTCCAAAGTCCCTGTGGAGAGTTCATTCTGGTATAAATCTGCTATCCTTTAACTTGGATTATAAACAATCGACATGATATGCACCTGGTTCTGGCAGAGTCTATATTATTTCACTCCCAAAAGCAGCTTTATAAAGAGAACACACTGCATTTCAACAGCAATATAAATAATGTTGCAGTTGGGGATCTTTTGTGCCGCTTTCATTTTTCTTTCTTTCCTTTTCATCTGAACTGAACCACACCTCTCTAAAAATACTCACTTTCTTAATGAAAACCATATTTTTGGGCATTTTTTCCCCCCGCGTGTGCATGACCTGTTGAAATGCCTGCACAATCTTTAATGTCAGATTCAGACGACACATGTCTTATGAAAGTCTGGGACCCGGCTCAGCGGGGCCTCCCAGATCTGTCCCACGTCTTTATGAGAAAGAGGGACAAAACCTTCTGGTTTTGGCATTTTATATTGGAGTCTGCTTTAGGCTAGGCAAAAAAAAAAAAAAAAAAAGAAGAAAAAAGAAAAAAATAGCAACGTAGAGTCTAGACAGAAGAGATTGGGTTGAAATCTGGAAGCTATTCAGTGAGGCTACGGCACATGGCAGCTTGACTGCAGCAAGAGATCACATTACGCTGCCTAATTACACATGAAAAATGTACACATCACTTTTCTTAAATGCTTGGAAAAATAGATGTTCAGATGGCAACTGCGAACTAGAAACTGAGCCAGTCATACATAGTTGGAACTCTTCACAAATGGCATTTCAAAAGCCTGCCTTTTGTTTTTTACAATGTAATTATTTTGTGTGTGTGTTCATAAAACAACTTCTAAAAAAGGTATTCTAAATTTAGCAGGGAGTTGCACTGCAGGAGCATGAAAGGCAAAAATCGAGTATGTAAGCATGAAGAATGAGGGCCTAATCCTGACTCCTTGTGAGCCAAAAGGCAAATTCAACCAGGCTTCCTCGGAAGTGTGGTTCGGTCTGCAGGCTCACCTGCTTCATTTTGCTTATTCATCCGCCAGCATTTACGTGGTTGCTGTAAGCAAATGGTGTGTTTTCCACCTTCAATGGGAACTGCCTCTGGGAGTAAAGATAAGCAGAGGCTTGAGTATTTTCAGAACCCATGGCCCTGAGATTGTGTGTTTATAGTCTCGTGTCTATGAAAAGTTTAGAATGGACAAGGAGAGGTTAAAAAAAAGAAAAAGCCAAAAAAAAAAAAAAAAAAAAAAAGATGTAATTGAGATGGCTTGAGGATGAAGCTCTTGTCATCGTCATCAGCTCCTCTTGACCTTCTCTCCCCAGGCTCTACTAATAGCGCCTTTTCTGTCCCACACCTGCAATGTGCTCACCACTTTCAGTGATGGACTAAAACAGTTCAGAACGAAATTTGATGGAGCTGTTCTTCTGTTTCCACCAGCTTGAATGACATCTGCTCTTCTTTTTATCTTAAAGACAACTGCTCCAAGGGAGAAAACAGTTTTCCAAGCTATTTCCAGAGATTTGCTATTTCAAATCCTTCCGTGCTAACGAGACATATAGAAGTGGATTTGCAGGGGAAAATGTTGTTGGTATGTCTGTCTGCCTCCCAGACTTTGCTTTTCATATAAGACTCCTCGACCAAGTTCCTCCAACAGCAAGAGAGCCCAGTTCGGCACTATGGACTGTGGCCAGTGCCGCTCTGAGTGAGAACAGAGGAAAAAGCAATCCTCAAAACCCACTCCAGTAACAAGGCTATGTGACTGCTCCCTCCAAGTGCCTTTGAGTCCTTTACTTGTGAGCCAGGGGCCGGTCAGACCTTGGCTGAACTGCTAATCCTGCCAGACAAAGAGGAAAGAACATCTTGTAAAGTTTTGTTGCTGTTGTTATTATTAAAACGGACTAAGCACGGAGTAACTGGCCAAGCTATCTGGCAAAGATGACCTGCAGAAAAGTCTTTTAGAACAAAAATGATAATTTCTGGATATGGGAGGAAGCTTCCCCAGTTTAGGGAGATGAACTGCACTGAACCAGCCACTTTTAGTCTCAATATATGGCTTGTTGTGCTGATTATTTTACCACCGTACACCACAGAACCTTCTTTGGCTTCTCCCCTTCACCGCATGGCTGCAAAAAAAAAGATGCTTCACTGTTTGCACAGCCTGTGCCTGCTGAAATCCTGCATGAGAAATACTGGGCACACAAGAATTAAAAAGATGTCCGAATGCCTCAGGCAGAATACAAATCTGAAAGCCCTCTGCTCTTGCCAGGGGCAGCTTTTCTGCTTTCCCTCCTGGGAGGGAAGGACAGGGGCTCTGAGCATCTACCCAAGGTATGCAGGCCAGGAAACTCTCTCAGGGGAGCACACTGGAGCTGCCATGGAGGATTGGGATGCCTATGAAAGTGGGAGCCATGACCACATTAAGGCACAAGCTGTTCCCCTTTTGAAAAGGCAGGAACCTTTGTGGGCAAGGGCTTCCTTCCTGAGTTAGCCTCTGCAGAGGTTTGAAGCAGATGGACAGACCTGGGCTTGAGCACTGAGCAAATGGCTTGGCCCCCACCTTCCTCCAGGTATCTCCCCACTGTATATTTTGTGTGCCACTGTGGTCGGAGGGAGCAGCACCAAACTCTGGAAGTCCTTCAGCAAAGTAAGGTCTCATCTTCCAGAAGGTCAGGCTTGCGTGTAATTTATGAGAGTTGTGGTAGCCCTGCTACCCTCTTGCAGTTTGCGATGAATTTTAAATAAAGTGACGATTTTCCCTTCTGCTCGTGTTTGGAAAGGTCACTGGTAAAGGAGAAGGAATGATTTCAGGAAACAAATCACTTCCTTTGGTCATTCCTCTCACCACAGCCATACTATTTTTAACAGATCTTATTAAAAATTATACAACACTGTCTTTTCTGGAATCTATTTTATTGAACAAGTACAAAATAAACCAAGACAGGAAAAACACACCATTTGGAGTAGCTCTTTTTGCTGCAACTGATTTAGCAAAACAAGCCCCAGGGGAATGCAAATGGCTTTCTAGAACTGCTTCCTGTGGCCATCTCCCTGTCCATGTGGAAGAGAGGAGTATTTTAAGCTAACCAGCTGCATCACTTCATACAATAGTAAATTATTCTAAGTGTTCCAATCATCAGAAAATACACTGTCTCTGAGGTTATTCGCATTATCAATGTTATATGTTTAATTTCTTGATGCAGCCAGCTTTAAACAGTGCCTTTTCAGAACACTGTCAAACCCATGGATGTGTGTTTAGCAGAAGGAGCTAAAACTGGTCCACCAGATTTGGGCATGTTAGACCCTTCATTTGACAGAGGGAAATTCTTCTCACAGATGATTTTCAAGGTTCCTGATCTCTTGTGTTTACTGTCTTACCATCTAGAAATAATTAATACATTTGGAAAGCGTATGAACAATTGTGAAAAATATATCTTCTTGCAGCAGTTTCTGTTCTGGTGGCAAGAGGTGAGGCTGATGATTAGATGGTCTTAATACAACTCTAAGTTTTCTGCTCACACATGCATCTCTCATTGTCACTGAGTTAGCACCATTCGTTATCAGCCACTACTGACTTTCTTTAGGGCCAAGATGTGGCCCTACACATATAAAGACTGAATTTCATACTGAGAGATTATGTGTGGATCGAGAAGACAGAGTTGCAAACAAACAGAAGTTTGGGCCCCAATTATTCAAAAGGTTTGAATGCCCAACTTGAAATTATTTCCGTGGGGATTAGGTGCCTAAAGAGCATGATGGAGCTCTTCTGCACCAGAAGTGAAACTACAAGGTATCATTATGATAAGCAAAGTATTACTATTTACCGTGAACAGATATCCTCACTACAAGAAAAAAAAAAAAGGATGTCCTTTAGGCTGTAGTCTCTCCCCAGCCAGAAAATTTTTGTGTCTATTTGCAAAAGCACACATAATTGAACCTACCTCTCCTAAGATGCGTAAGGAAAACATCTCTGTATCATGGACTCAGGCACTGCTCCACAGAGCAAGGGGAGTTTCAATATGTGAGTTTAGTCTGGAGGAATCTCATTATAGGTTTGGGGCAAGGAGCAATTTTCCATATGTCACTTCTACCAATAAGGGTTCATTATGATGATCGTTTAAGTACTAAAGGCAATTGCCCCACACATCTTCTTTAGGCTTCAAGAAAATAAAATTGCCTGTCTGGAAGCTAATCTGTTATTGAACTGGATCAGATTAATTTAGAAAGGTTCTATATTCCTTGAGATCCACCAGCATAGGTCTTGATGTACCGCAGTGTTTCTCCTCTACTGTGAATACACATATGCATTTGTGTAAACGTGGGTCAGTGACATTTTTAAAAGTCATTGCAATTATTAGAGAAGATGCCAGTCATGTCCCCCCTGTCCTCTGAAGCCCAGCAAGTGTTCAGCTGGAGATGACTCTATACCTGGCTGTCATTCTGTGCATTGCTGTTGCCATCTAGTTCTGTAGCTGGAAGCAAAAGCACTGAAATAAACACCAGAAATGAAGACCTTAAAGTAGCCAAATCGTGTCTAGCAGCTGACCCTTGTTCTGCTAACTCTACAACCTATTACATATGAATGCCTTCAGACAGATATTTTAAAAGATTTTGCAAGATTTTAGAAAAATATCACTGACAATAGAATAACTGCAGAGATGCGTATCTCCTGATAACAAAAATATTTAGAACAACTTACTCTCACATGTCTCTGAAGAGACACCCCAGGAATCTCACCATGATACCTGAACCTATTTCAGTCATGGGTAACAAATGCCGGAAGAAGCAATCCCCTATTTCTCTCCTCAGGAGAATCATGATTCTTATGGCTTTTACTGGCTAAGGCTCATTTCTTCTTTTGTTAGGGATCAGAGGTCAGAGACAGCTTAGATTCTCAACCATGTATTTCATCCAGAATGATTTTTTCCTTGCTCCTCTTTCCTACAGACTGCCATAGGTCATTCACGAATATGAAACAGGCTCTTCCTCCTTCAGAGCTGTTTGCAACCTACAGTGACTTCAAGAGATAATGAGGTTTGGGTTATTAGGATATTAAGCTTAATTATCATCTTTGTTGCTTCCAGGTCACATTCCCAGAAGATTACCTCTTCTCCAAGCCAACCCATACTGGTCCAAAATTTGCGAGAGTAGTTAAGCAGACAGCTTTCTTGAACGTGGTATCTAATGCTGCAGCTGTCATTGACACTCACCTCCATGGTCTCAGTGACTATGTAACAAGGGTGTTTCCCTAGAAACAAGTACCACTGAGCTATGGGCATCAGGCTTTAGAAAAGAGCTACCAACTTGTGCTCCATTCCACGTGCACTAGCATGCTCCAGTTTCATTCATGAACCATTTGTAGCTCTGAGGGTAGTGCAAAGATGACAGTCTCCCTGCCAACACCAATAGGTAAAGGCTCTTCTGAAAATGGCACTTCACATCCTGGTTCTTTGTGATTTAGAAGTTCTGTAAACAGGGATGTTGCACTAGTGATCAGCAGTTCCCCAGAACAGTGCCTACAGACTGTAAGGTCCTGGATCTGAGATAAGCACCACGGATTAATCCTGAAGGAAATCTTGTAGGTCTTGAAATAAAAAGCTCCCATATGAAGACTTCCACAAAATCTGAAATGCATTTAGACACTAACAGTAAGGGGCCCAGCATCTGCTGGGAGAGATCTATCGAAAGAATAAGGGAATACTTGAATCCAGATGATCCCAAGGTCATACTTGGTTCATAATTTTAATCCAGTTTTCTTTTTCTAGCTTCATAACAGCAACAGAGCTCTCTTCTGAAAGATCAGGAGGTACAAGGAGAAATTACTGCCACAGAGCAGCAAGAGTGGGGCTGCTCCATGCAGAAGGGATGACCCAGAAGCTGAGGGTAACCCCAGCACAGGTTGTGTCCTCACCAACAGAGCACCATCCCATGGCACCTGAACATGGCAGGCAGAGCCTTTATGAATAGGGTCCATCAACAATCTGAAAGAAGGCAAGAACATACCAGCTTCAGAGGTCACTCAAGAGGTCAGTGAGGAGCAGCAGGAGAGGGGACTCTCCAGGCTGAGCTTAAATGGAGCTCCTGGCCAGTGGGCAGAGGGTGCATCGGTGGTGGGGTACCAGGTGGGGGTGGTTTGAGTAATTGAGGCCTCTTTGCTGTCAGGGTCCTGACACTGACCTAACTGCAGAGGTAGAAAAAAAAGCAAAAACCACAGAAGTAACACCACACAGAGCTTCAAGAATGAAGCAAAAGGGAAAGGCAGGGAGCGTTTCAACAGGAAAACTAACTTAAATCTCCAACTGAGTGTTAGTTAAGGATATCTGAGGGTTAAGAAGCTAACACTACCCTTTGCAAAGCACAGTGACATGTGTACAGAGAGCCTAGACCAAAGAGAGCTGTACTGCACGTGGCACACAGCCCACTGAAGTAAGTGAGCAGATCATCAGTCAAAGGAAGAGCAGCAGCAGTTTAAGGACCTAAATCCATTTGGCTGGGAAAGCTGCCTGCTGCTAGTGAAGTCAAAAGAAAGTTCAGTGCTTGCGGTGACTGCCATTTTTGGATGACAGAAACCCTTGCTTAAACCTTTGCAAGTTATTCACACCAAAACTTCTCAGAAGAAAGTCCCCTTTTCACTAACGCCACCTCAGGAAGTGCTCTGCGATTTGGGATGAAATTTCCCATCCAGCCCAGAGAAGCACTGGTTTGACAGCACTTTGTTGCCAGGGTGGGCAGGGAAGATCCCTGCTCCTATTCCACTAATATTCCAGCTCCAGGATGGGGAAAATCTTTTGATAACATCTACTGGAACTGGAAGGCTTTTGCTACCTTTTCCCATGTGGGATATCACAGGAGTGCTCCATACCACACAGATGGAGTCCTAACAGGATACAGAAAAGGTAAACAGACAGAAAATGAAGAATATTTAGCTGGAACTGAAGAATGGCTGTAGGTCAGAAGGAAAAATCACACAAGCTGGACTACAGACAGCTTCTCCTTCTCTTTTGCCCCTGCACTCCTGGATACCTCTCTGCATAACCTATGGCACCTCCGCAGCCATGGAAAAGAAAGACTGTGGACCTCCAAATTGCCATGGCACACTTCCTAAAATACGTAGACGCCTGCGGGATTACATTTGTGCATCCACTGTGAGAGGTTACAGCACTGAGGTGTGAGGCAGGCTGGGGCTTGAACACAAACAGGGTCTTTCTTATGAATCCTTTCTGAAAGCTCCAAGTGAATATACCCTGAAGGAACACACAGTTTCCCCCTGGCAGTAGCTATGTACAAAAGCCTAATACATTTAATTCTAGAAGGAGGTGTCTTTGGGTTCAATAAAATAAAAAACCATCCCACCTCAAAACCTTAGTTCTGGGATATATAGAAAACCGTGTAAACCCTGTTAAAAAGTGTCACTGTATGAAGTTGTGCAGTTTGGCTTCCTTCTAATTTCTGTGTTCTTTTGTCACAATTTAAAGAAGAGAATGTTTCTCAAACTGGTATTATGCTGACACTCAACGATTCACAGTATATGTCCTCGGAATTTTTATAAAGTGCAATTTTTAAATATTATTTTTCCAAAATACTGCCCAAAGGAACCATTCTGGCTGATCAAACAGCCCTTGTAACTGCTTTAAATGCTCACACAGCATTTCTCCAAATAAGGCCTTGTATGAAAACGAAACACCACAGGGGCACCATGAAACACCAGTTAGCACCTTTATAAAACTCTGCTTCTAAGTTTAACTATGCTTCAACCCTGGCAGATCACAGAATTGTAAGCCTTGTACGAGCACAGAGTGGAATTGTGTTAATTCGTCTCAGAGGATGCTATTGCAATAGTCCTTTCTCGTCTTCAGAGAGATCCAGCTCGGAGCACTGAGATGGTGCACACCAGGAGACATTTTACGGGAACATGCTTTCAGAGGGGGGTGCTTTCCTACTCACACAGCTTTCCTTATGCCCTTCAAATTGCACCAGTCTGTCTGAGGAGGAAACAAAAAGGTCTACATTGAAATTTGCTCCGTGGGTCCAAGTGATGTTCTGTCCTTATGTCCCATTGGGTCTTTGGCATTGCAAGATTTCTTTGCACGTTTGGGAAGAGATGAGGCAAACACAGGAGGGCTGAAAAGCAATCAATGCTGCTTCCTTCCTTTCTTGTGTTTTCTTTTGCCAGCTACACAGTATTCTTTCAGAGAAATCTGCAAGCCATCAAGTGCACCAGAGCCCAGGCTGCGTTTGCTAGGAGCTGAGCCGAATGTGCAGCAGGAGCCCACTTTCCAGCTGGGAGTGTGACCCCATTTCAGTGCTGCACATGCAAAAAACCTCCTGTTCCTCTTGTGCCCCACAGGGCAGGTTAACACAATACTTGGACTAACCCAGCAGCTCTGGGCTGTTGAAAGGAGTGATTCTACTCCAAACCTGCTCTACACTGGGGCCTCAACACCGTGCTGGAGAGCATGCTTCTTTTTGTCTTCAAAGCAGGATAGACGGATCTTCATGGCAGCAAGCATGCAGTAGTTTGACCTGCTGCTCAGTGGTGACAGCCTGAAATGGTCACATCACCTTTGCTTCAGAATTCACTCATTCCCTGTGACTTGTGCATTGGGTCTCTGTGCAGCGATTGCAGTCCAGCAATGTGGTGCACCAACAGAGTGCATGAAGGCTGAGGTAAAACAAGTAGCTGACCCCAATTTTTGCAGTGCAAAAAATGTATCTTAACCCCTGGAGCATTTTTCTTTTTGAGAAGGAAACTCTTGGCTTCACCCCATCCACCTCTCTTTACCTTTGTGGTCCCTCACCTTTGCAGGTTTTCAGGATTTTTTTTGAAAAGGAATCACGGAGTAATTCCAGCCATTAGTAAATAACACAAAAGCTGACAAACTGTTAAAAAACCAGTGAGACCTTGCCAACAGACTTAGACGAGACATTTTCTTTTGGGAAACCCTCTTCACAGTACAGTCCACATGCACACTTAATCACGCACAGAAACATTCACTGTAGGATATATTTTTAGGCAATTTTTCAAGTGGCAAATTTCCACTGGGGTACGGCACTTGTCCTGTCATAATTAACTGTACAGAAAATATTAGTCTAGAACTGGCCTGCCTGATGGTGGAGGGAACGTGTTACGCCCCAGTTCAAGAGAGGAGCAGGGTCTCTCTCTGTGTGGGCTAATGAAGACTAAGCACATTACACACATATTTGGCCATCACCACCAAGAAAGGCCACGAGCTTCCCTCGCAGTGTGTGCTTGGTCCTGGAGCTGAATAGCTTTCAGCTGTGCAGAATGCTGTTTGGCTGCTCTGAGAGATGAAAAAAAGATGTAGGAGTCAATCACTGGAGAAGGAAGGTTTGATTTAAAAGGGTATTAATGTGACAACCAGGGATCTGAAGGGTGGTGGAAAACCCAGCAGGCCCCACAGCTCCCGTCAAGCGGGTGCTTGCCAAGTCACACAGATCTGCAGTGTGACACATCTCCCATCTTGGATCTCGTGGCTGCACCGATAATTCATGTGCTCACATGGCTCTGGCTGGCTGCCACCCCCAGCTCCGCGAAGGGCCACTGCCACACGCTGAGGCTTCCTGCATGGCCCCTCTCTTCTCCTTTTGCTTTAGGTGTCTGTGGGTTTTAAGAAGAAGACCAAGGGGCAGGACTGACAGGAGGGTCGTTGAGGTGAGTCCTCCAGCACATAAGCATTGTCCTTCAGACTTCTCTGTCTTCCCTGGCCTCATGGCTGGGGTGTCTGAGCATGCTGAATGTGCAGAAAGCACTGGTCACTGACTTGAATACAGGACAACCTTAAAGCACACACTTTGAGTTAACAGTGATAGGTTTAAGTGTGCACAGGAGGTCTTTGTTGAGTGAGAGTCTTAAAGAACAGGATGGCAAGTCATTCACAGTAATGTTGTGTGTGTTTTGTTGGGTAATGTTGGCTTGGAAAGATCCTTCCCACACATCTTCAAGACATGGAACAGCTGAAGTAGTCATTTTAAAGGCAAACCAAATGGAAGTCAGCTCTTAAAATTTGTAATTCCTTGAATAATTCCTGCCATCTTTTTACCTCACTGACTAGTATATCCCTGACAGATGCAGGTTTAGCACTGTTCCAGGAGCTTTACTAAGTTACTGGTGTGGCACTTGCCTGCCCCACCTACCAAAAACCAGTGTATCTCCTATCATGTAGCCATGCTACCCAGCCACAGGAACAATACATGTAATGCAATAGGATGCTAAGAGAAGTTTCAAGGTGATGTCTTGACCAAATTGAGTCCATTTACATGAGAAATATTTATGGACTAAAGGATGGTGAGACCTGCTGAAACCTTCACCTTGTTCTAACCGGATATGTCCACTTTTTCTGGCTTACTTTATCTGTAGTCACATAGAAACAGACCAGGAGCAAGAAACACTTCTGTGAAATGAAAGCCGAGCTTTGACTCCACTTCTCCTTCAAAATGGAACAACAGCCAGTGAAATCCTGTTTATAAGTTTATGGTAACCCCTAATAAATAGGCAACATATTTTTTGTAGGTGAATTCAGACACCCTCTGCTAATCTACAGAAAAAGTAAAATAACACTGTGAGCAAGCATGTCAGGTTCAGCCAGCCTACCTGCACAGTAGTGAACTCCACCGTTGTACCCTAGCACAGAAAAGTCACTTAGCTCTGGGCTCGTTTGACTCCAAACACCAAAAGCTTATACCACAGGGTGAGATGGTGTAAAACTCTACCTTGTATAGCTAACACAAGTCTTCCTATGTCTCTAGTTTTGATCTTGAAAGGTCCTTTCATCACAGATTTTTGTGTATTGTGTGTCACACCTCAGTCCTCAGGTTAGACCATGGCTGGTCACCAGTGTGTACCTCTTCCTACTGCAGCAGTGTAAAGTGCTGACCCTCCTCCAAGCAGTCCCTTAGAGGAGAATTGTGAGCAGCAACTGATGACATCTGGGCTTCTCTCCTCTATCATTTTTCTGTGCTTTGCTGCCCAAGCAAATGTGTGTCTGGCTGAGGGGTTTTCTATTTTTAGGTGCTTCATAAGATTTCTTTCCTGTGCCAATTGTCTGATATCTAACATGGAATAAGCCAATGCTTAAGCCTCTCCTTCAGCTGCAGCATCAGCTGGGTCTCCCTTCTTTATCTAGGCACTTACTTTAGCAAAACTTGTAACAAACTTCAACAAAAAGTACAGTTGAATCTCACTGAGAATGTACAGTAAGTTAAAAAGTTATTCTTGTGTTAATCAGATTAACACAAGAACTAAAAGGAAAAATGACAAATATGCAAGTCCACTGAGGTCCCACAAACTATATCTCCATTAAAACTCAGATTAGAAGTCCATATAACTTCTCCTTTCATTAATCTTCATCAGGATGTGTTCAGTTATTCAATCTTCTTTCAAGCCATAAGGCAGAACAGGCACACTGTGAAGAATGCTTAATTCACATTTTGTAAGACATTGCCCTGGCTTACTTTCATTTCTTATATTCTATGTAAAAAACTGTATGTATACAAAATATTCAGCTGGTTGTGTAAATGGCTTTACCAGGCATAAACATCTCCATATTTGATATTTTAGTCATGCTCAAGTATAAACACTCATTATCGCTTCTTCTGTATTCCTCCTCCTCAGACAAATATTGAGATGAAGTATTTTCCTTCCTTATTCTTTGTATTTTTATGTTTGCTGATTATTTTTCTTTTTTATTTTCACTGACTCATTAACACATTTTACAAAGATGTCATGAAGTGTCTGAAAACCATGTAATTTACTCCACTGTGCTTCAGTTTCATTATATGTTGAACATGCTTATCAGATTTGACAGCTCCTCAGGTTGAATCTGTCTGTCGAAACCAACAAATACTCTTCATGTTTCATTTCTGACTTGCATTTTCAGTATTTTAAACACATACTACTATAATGATACTGTGGAAAAAAATAAATTAAAACCTATCAAGCTGTGTGAACCATCAAGATTTGCATAAATAGAAAATATTTTCTAATTTCTTTAAAGTGTTGAACTAAGAATAACTGTTTTAATGGGTCCATGAATAAGAATAAATCCTACGCAGACAGCATATTCAGGATTACCTTCTCTAGCTGGTGTTGACTCTACTGAGAAATAGTAGGTGTCCTTTACTGTATTCCTAAATTTTGAGTAGCAAAGCACTATCTCACTGCAGACTATTCCCATAATATTATTTGGTAGATATTAGAATAAAAATTCAGTCTCTAAAAACCTCATAAAAACCCAAGAGCATAAAGATAAAATTAATAGATCAGTATTATTCTTTAATTATAGCCCTTATGAAATAATGCAAGACCCACAGTCCTGCATACCAGACCAGCTGCTGTGAGAGTATTCTGTTGCAGAAAATATCCAGCATACAGGAGAAACCAAGGAGAACACATCTCCAGTTCCTGTTCTGCAAATCTATCAGATCACAAGTTGCCAGGGCAGGGAGAAAACGCAGGCTAGAATAAACCTGCAGAAACTGCCTCTTTCACCTCTGTACCCTACCAGAAAGGATTTTTGCCCAGTTTCTAGTTGTTAGACAAATGCTGCATAACTCATCACTGCCTGCCACCCCACTTCTCGGAACTGCCATTCTAGATGTCGTGGGGATCCCTGAATGATTCTTCCAGAGCTGCCACAGAGAAGACGTAGCCAGCAGATTGAGGAGAAATTCATGAAAACTAGCCATGCTGTTATGCAGGATTTGCCCTTTGTGTGCTGCTTTACGCAGTCACTGCACAGTCATTTGTACAGCCACACTCACTTGAGTTGTGTGACATCTAGTTTACATCTCATCTTGACTAACTAGAAATCTTGGCAACTGTAGAAGACTTCTAGCACTTCCAAGGCTAGACATCTATCTCATGATGTTTCTTGTTTCAGTTAATTTTTTTCCCTTTACTACTTCTTACACCATTAAGCTGCTAAGAAATTCCTTATCCCTTGGATTATTTAATTTTCCATCCTTTACTGAGCCCTTGCAACAGCATGCAGGACATCAGCACTGATTCTGTCTGTGTCTGAAGTGCTCCTCTATCATACTAGTGAAGAGAATAATCACTTTACTGTAGGCATTTTTTATAGTGAAGCTATGATTTATTTTGCTTACATTTCTTCCTGACAAATTTTTTTCTCAATGTACAATGGGGATAGGTAAGATTTTCTTTTTCTGCAGTTTCTCCTATACTCTCCAGCCCTGTGTCACACCCAGTCTAGACTCCATCTGATTTATGTCAGTCTTCAGAAATAACAGGACTTTTCTGGGCTGTGCTGATATCTGAGCAACTCTTTTTGGGAAGAACCATGAATATTTAAGTATTAGCTAAAGGCCAAAGCACTGAATAGTTAAGGATAAGCATTCCAAAACCAGTCATGACAAATAAGAAGGTCAATAATATTTAAGAGGATTTTCAAGTAATAGTTCTGAGTTGTGTCACTCAAATGACTATGTTTAAATGATAAAATATTCCATATAAAAGATGCCCAGAATTGCTGAGATATTTTCAAGTATCTAACTGAATACATGCCTGTAGAGCATGAAGCACAAAGGATTCACAAGTTGGCTTCAAACTTGATCCCATTTGGCTGTTCTTACATTAGATGTAAGGGTGTCTCCAAACTCATCTTGGCTCCAATAAAGACCACAATGTAGGAAAACAAGTCCCACATTTTCCCAGTCCCTCAAATAACCAAGAAATATCCACAGAAATAGCATGCGTGCTGGGCAGCTCTCTGCTGAAAATGAGTGGGAAACAAGAAATAGACCCAGGTGTGTTAGGTTCACAAAAACCAACACTGTGATACCGCTCAGAAATAGAGACAAATTCAAACAGAAGGTCCTGCCAGTATAGGGTGAAGTGTTAATGCTCCCATGTTTATATTAAGATCTCATCTTCAGTATTGCAAACATTGCTGTACAAGTGCTCCTATAAGAGTAACATCCAAATAAGAGCAGATGTGAAGAATGGCTACTAGGATGACAAAGCTAAAAGGCCTGGGTTTATTTAGTCTAACAAAGTCAGATCTAAGGGGGAAAAGGCATAAGTGCTTTCTGCAAGGAAATTAGGGAGATGTTTGAGCTACTGAAGCAAAGGATAGACTTGACAAAAGAGAAAATAAATATGAACTGGCTACAAGTAAATTTAAACAGGGAATGAGATTGCTTCTACCCAAAAGCCATATGAGAACTTCACTCTTCTAATGGTCAGCAAAGTGGGTAGCTGAGCTGGAAACTGAGCTCACAATTGTCCAAGAAAGAGACTGCCAACAACATCAGGCAAAACCTCATGATTCAATCAGTCCCTTTGGGCCCTATTTCATACAGCCTGAAACCAGGTAAATAAAATGAGAAAAAAAAGGTTGCAGAGCAAACTGGAAACCCCAAAACATTTTGAGCAGATTATTTTACTGAAGTCAAAGCACAGCATCAGAAAAGCAAGACACTGTGAAGCGGGCTGAGGCTGCTATTGACAAGTGGGATAGGAAGAAGTGTTTCTGTTTTCTACAGTGAAAATCTTTATCCCCAGTAAGTAAGTGTGGACAGGAGACAGGGACTGGGAACAAGACTGATTAGGACATGGTAACTGTTCAGGCTTTACCTTAATAACAAAGAAGTCTTTTAAGAATTCTTCTGCATGAATTAAGATTTCTGCACAAAATATGCTATATGCTTAAACAAACAGTCTCTTATTTTATGCATGTTTTTTTCTCTCCTGCACCCTAAAATAAATAGAGGTGGTGGTGGTGGAATCTAATCTGGATTGAATGAGAGTGTTGCATTAGGGAAAACGCTGAATGTTCCCATTCTTGCAGACTGCAATTATTAATAGATAGAGGTAATAAGAAAAAAGGAATTAGCTGCTTGATGTAGCTGCTCTGAGACTGGAAATTCTGGGACAGAAAATACCAAACACACAGAAATACTCTGTCATTTAGCACACAAGCAAAGGCTGGGATCTCAAGTGGCTGAAGACTAGACTGCAGAGGAAGGGGAGGAGGAAAGGTCACCAAACCCCTAATACATAGAGCTGTTGCAGCTAAGGTATCGCATGAACTAAAGCCTGAGGGAAAGAGCATTAAAAAACAGACTACATCTGTGTATGCATTAAGAGTGATGAGCTCTGTCAGCCACGGTTTCCTGCAGGTATGTCCACTGTGGCAGGTAATAAGGAAGCTTTGCTGGTGGCTATATGCCTGGTGTGTGACCAAAGAACAGAAAGTGCAGAGCATGTCCCAGTACACTGCACAGGTTCCCACCTGTGTGTCAGTAATCTACTCACAGGGGCAGAATAAGAAAACAGTAGTCAAAAGCTTTTCCTCTCTGTTAAATGGACCTAATGGAAAAAAAGTGTTCCTTGCAAAGCTGGATGAAGTAGTTCACTGAAGGAGTCTGAGTGAAGGTAACAGTGCATCTACCCCCAGAAACCACTTGGGAGAATCTCTGTTCCCCACAGGAGCAGGGCAAGGGAAAGAGTGCCTGTCTTTCCTCCTCTCTGCTTCCCCTAAATAAGGAGGTTTCTGTAGCGCAGGGTCCACTGCCTCAGTGAAGGCTTTCCACAGCATGGCTCTCCTCTCACTCACATAGCCCCCAACAAGACCAAAACAGCCATACAGCATGTTCAGAGGGCACACTGCATATGTTCATCTTCTGAAATCCTCACAAATTTGACCTTTGTGACCTCTAGGTACAGTATTCTCTATTAATAACGTGAAACAGAGCCACAAGACAGCTGAGGTTGGAAGGCATTTCTGGACATTGTCAAATCCAAAACTGTGCTCAAAGCATGGTCAGTCAGAGCAGGTCGAGTGTGAGTTTGAGCATCTCCAAGCAAGGAGAGTCCACAATCTCTCCAGGCAACCTGTTCCCAGTGTTTTTTTATCCTAACAGTAAAAATGGTTTAAGTTGAATTCCCTTTATTTCAGATTGTGCCCATTGCCTCTTGTCCTTTCATTGGGCACCACTGAAAAGAGTTGGACTCCATCCTCTTTATTCACTTTCCATCAGGTATTTATGCACATGGATAAGACCTGCTCTGGGCTTTCCCTTCTCCAGGCTGAACAGTCCCAGCTCCCTCAGTCTCTCCTTGCATGTCAGATGCTCCAAGCCCCTAATCATCTTGGTGGCCCTAAAAAACAGGCTTGTTCATCTATTTAGTGCAAGTTTTAAAATGGGATAATAGGTATTACTTAATTTTCTACTCTGTTTAAATTAGAAGATGATACATCTTCTTATCCACTCTCCATTGCGATTATTGTTAAATATTGCAAACAGGTTTAGTACTTTGAAGAGACAGCATATATTTATGATTAAATGCTTTCTGAGTGTTAACTTGTCATTGAAGGCGTACATGTGCTTATCAATATTTGAGTTCAAAACAGAAAGGAAAACTATGTTTAAACCATTATTTTCCAGAGAAGGTTTCCCCTCCATGATCTCATACAATTGCCATTTCTTCTAAGAACAACAGGGTCTACAATTAAGACATGTTAATAAATCTCTACTAAATGTAGTCTATAAAGAAACAGTGCTTTCATTCTTTGAAGTTACTTGAACAGGGTTAAGAGCATGTGTGCAGACACCACAGGGTTTGCAGATAACTTGCAATAATTGCATAAAGAAGTATGCTCACATATTTGTGAATGGAATACATAGATTTCTACCATCTGTGGGAATGCACTTCAGGGAATCAAAGATTGCATTCTTCATGCTTCCTGAGTACTTTAGTGAATGTATAAGGAAATTAGTACACAACAAAGCACAATGTTTTTGAGAGAGCAAAATTACCAGATTTTGAGGGATACTAAGCACCTACTGAGAACAGCTGATGGATTTCTCATACTTGTGAAGTCTAATCACAGCAATTAAAGGTTAGTTAGTTTAAATAAAAAGGTGGGTTGTAAAGCATGTACATTTAGGATAATAAGCCTTAGATGGCACTTTTTGAAACATCACCTTGTATTTTGTGAGATTGTAGCTTAATAACTTTAAACTTGATTGAGGTGGTTCGAGTCAGTGACGCTGTGGTGATATAAATTGATATATAATATATATATATATATAATGGTATAAAAGACTGGCTGAACACCCACTGTGTCTCTCACAATCTCTCATGGCCTAGGATCCCAGGTCTGAGTGCTCCACCATAAAAAAAAATGAGTCCTGGAAACCAAGACCTTAATTTATATTAATGAGAATATAAAAAGAAATCCCTCTCTTTGTGAGTCAGGGTGCAGATTTCAGGGGGCTCAGCAGAGGACAGCTTGTGGCAGGAAGGGGATAAAAATGAAGCAGCAGATCTTGCCCAGCGGTTCCCTGACAGCTTGTCCCCCTTGCAGGCAGCCAGTGCCCATGTCACAAGCAGCCCTAATATATGTCCTGAAGAGCTCAGGGGCAACTATCACGGGGAACCCTGGCATCCAGTTTCACTCTGAGGTCACCAGTGTTACTGTGAAAGCTTACACATTTCTTCCTGATAGGCAATTCTGTATGAAAGCATCCCATCTGGTTGTGCTCCGTTCCCTTATCCTCCTTGCTTCAGCTTATTTCCACACCCAAACAACTTTGCATGGCAGTTTGAGGTAAGCATGTCTTAAATAAAGTTGAAGCTCTGCCTCAGAAGTGCTTTACTGCCAATACCTGTGCTTTAATTGCAAGGTCTGAGAATCCTGGTTGATGATCCTGGTTGATTGATAGTACTATACCACATTCTAAGAATGGTACAGGATTGTTCCATGCAAATTATTGTACTTAATGTATACAGCATATGAAGAGCAGAAGGAAGTGCTGTTCTCATAAATTAAGGATTTTGAGGTGTACGCCTTTAAAGGAGACTTTCGTTGAAATAAATGGGGCAACCTAAAAGAGAATGATTAGAAAATCTGAAACTCCCCGATTAGTCAGAAGAAGTAACTTGTCTCTGTGCTGCGGGGACTCTTGTCGCCTACCGAGAAATCTGATGAAGCGAAACCAAATAGGGTCATGTTAAAAGGTGAGAAGCATGTCCTATTCAGAAAGTAGTTTATGAAAACGGAGAAGCTACGCTTTTTCTTTTGCTGTAATTTACATGCATGGAAGTCTGATCAATATAATCACCAGCTTATTTATGAAGAGAAGCACACCTTCACATCTTTCATGAGTGGCAATCACAGAAATCAGGCAGTTATTATTATTCCTACAAAATGTACTTGAAAGTTTAGCCTTTTTGAACTTATATCTGGTAGCCTAATAGATAGGCAGCCTAATTCAGAATTTTACACAGTGACATCTGGAAATTAATTTTGATTTAATAAAAAGAAACTAGAAAGATTATTTTGGAAAATTAACTACTGAGTTTTCCTTGCACAAACACACACTCACACAAACTCAGATTCACTGTGACTTTGAAAAATCACATATTGAGCAAGAGCATAACTTCATACCCATGTACATCCAGCATCATATTCTTTACTAAACTTGCCATTGGATATTTTAAGAAATGCCAAATAATACTGCACTTCCTGTGAAGAACTGCTGTCTGCCCACTAGTAGTGAAAACAAGACTAGGACCTTATCACTGTTAAGCAGGATACTTACTGGAATAAGTCAAGATACCCAAGGGGGTTTTCCCTTTCTGACATTGAGTCTGTGCTCTGCAGTTCACTGTTTATTGTGCTGCTGTATTCCCCACTATAACCTGTTTTCCAACATCTATAAGGGACTTTCTTCACAATAGATGGAAATTGTGACCTGAGGGCTATGTGTTTTTATTCCACAGAGTATTTCATTCTACAATAAACGCCTACTGAACAGTAAGAACTAAGCTATTGATAGTTCTGTAACTGATGTATAACGATGAAAGCTCGATTTCCAATCCACGGAAAACTTATTAAGTAAATTATAAGGGATTGCAAACTGGCAGTGTATCTGTGGTGAAAGGTTAAACCATCAACAATTTCAAACCTAGCCTACCTTGATTTTTACTTGTCCCTTTTACTGCCAGTCTGGTAACTTAAAGAGAAATTTTAAATGCTTAATGGTTCTTTCTACGTATTCAGAACAATTGTTCCTCGGTGCCTTCAGTGCTGTACAATTGTACTGCCTGGCAGCCTTCTTAGCTCTGTTTCTTCTTCTGGAGAGAAAATTTGACGTTGTCCCAGCAATTACACAATTAATGATAACAATATGCACACAAACCCCCTTATGTCTCAGGCCCCTTTATCCCCGAGTTCCTCTACCAGGAACCTCTGCAAGAAACGTTAACAGGACAACAGAAAATATTTTGTCATGAATATGAAGCGGAAACAGCCTCTGTCCATGAACACATGTTCTGCCTTTTCATTGCAGTGCCCTCACATTTAATTTATTCAATATTTAGCAAACATACTCATTTTTATTTCCTTTCTCTGCTTTGATCACAGAACGTCTTCAAAGAATATTTCATGTGCATGGTTCACACAAGTGCCTCCATTTAATTGCTCAGGTAATTCACCACATGTGCTCACCAGGCTGGGGGAGCACAAGAAGTTTTCTGGCATGAGTGCTCTCGTGAATGGAAAATCGGGAAATGATGAAGGAAGCATTTTCTACTGAGTTTGTGCCACAGACACTGTGGGCACAACGAGGAACAACAACAACACATGCAGCTTTGAAGTCTGATTTCCATAGAATTGTGCCAGTGAAAATCAGTCACTCAAAAAAGTCTCCAAAAAAGCACAAAACATGAAAAGTATAAAGAAGGGGGAAACTGATTCATTTGGAAACCACAAAAGAACATAAGAGGTAATTGCTGACTTCTGGAACACCTATTCCAACATCTATTATTCTATTCAATTATGTCTATTGCCAACATTCAATATCAAAAGTCCTCCAGGAATCGTGGCTTACCATAACATGAACAGTGTTCAGATGATCTTAATATAAGGTTGGAAAGGAACATAATACAATGTATAATAGCAGAGCTGCACTTGAGAGGCAAACTGAGAAGACTCTTCTCTGCAACAGCCCAGAACGGTTTCCAACATGCCATTGCTATTTAGATAACATAGTGACAGGCATTTTACAAATTACCCAGAATTTATGGGGCAGATCGTGACACCATTACTCATGCTGAAACACAGCATATAACGGCAGCAGCCCCACTGAAGTCAGCAGACTACCAGACCTGAAGTCACGAGCACGGGTTTCACAGTCTAGCTCAACTCTGTCCCTGGGCAGATAACCTATGGACCCACAGACGTGTAGTCAGGTTTTGCAGCAAAGGTACACAGCAAATCTAAAGAAATGTTTTCCAGGAGCAAATTGGGGAAGGGGAGGAAGAGCAGGGAGAGAAGCTGTAGGCTCCTCTAATGCTTTGTTAGGCTTCCTGGCTCCAATCTTAAATAAATAAGCATCTCAGGGATCCAGGATTTTAATTCTCTTTTTCCCTGTCCCTTTTTTAGTGCAAGATCAACTCCAGTTTTCTTAAGGAACAAAAAAGATGGCAATGCTGAAGTTAAAAATATTGCCTTATCAGTCAGCTACATGTAAGTAATAGAAGAGTTGTCAAGACAATATTAAAGGTTTTAATGATATGCCTGAACTCCTTTGGGAGGGTATAGGCTCTCTAAATCTTTTTTTAAATGCGAGACCAAGTAACAAATTGCCCACATCTCGTTTCTGTGTTCTCCTTTATCTCTTCCCCCACTCTTCCTCTATGGCTGCTACAGTGTTTGTATTTTTATTTCCTTTGTGGAGCTGAGCTGCAGTCATACTTGATCTCAGCCATATTAGCTTTTATTTTTCTAATGAAGGGGGAAGACTTTTATAACCACAGCAACAAATTTCTTTGTGACATGATTTATCTCATTCCTTTTTATGATGGTGAGGCTTTTTTTCTCTTTAATTACTCAACAGAAGCAAAGTCTCTCATCCTTTCCTCATCTTTATGTACTTTGCCTTCAACCAGTTCCAGATGACAGCATGGAAGAAAGTTTTCCAGCTTATACGGCCACCTTCTCCTATATATCTGGACTAACTTGCACTATGGAGAACAGGCTTCAGGGTTTGTACTGACCTGTTACTGTACTGTAAACGTGTCTTTTGCTGTAAGCACTTCTTGCAGCAATATTGCTTTTCCCCATATTAAATTGGCTCTTCCTCACAGGCCCTGTGAAGACCCCAGCCCTTCCATACCTTATCTGTGGAGTGAGGTCTCATTCTCTCAGATCTCCTCTGTCCGCTAATTTCCTTGCACACTGCATCATTTATCAGCTGACTCCTCTGTCCTTTAGCCCCACAGCCCTCAGGCTTGCTGAGCACTCCCAGCTCCGTCCTCTGTCTTTGCTTCCCTTGGTTCTGCACTGTGGTGTCCACAAGCACATGCCTTGTAACTCAAACATCCTGGCAGTGTGCCACAATAATACACTTTGCTGAAACGGTCACAAGACAAATTCAGCCATTTCTTTTCCCTCTCCTCATGCCCCATCTTTGGGAATTACCTTTCTCCATTCAAGACCAAGGTTTAATATTCATAATTTGGAGGTGTGAAGGTTTATCTTGCAAGTAGATGGCTATAGTCACAACATGACAACAGGAAGGTCTGATGTGGGTCACCCACAAATGAACACCCAGGTTTGCCCAAATGTGAAGTGATGACAAAGTTTGCTTTCAAGGACTTCCATGATGCCCAGGCTGTAACCAGTCCTGGGGCTGCACTGGCACTGAAGAGTGAACAGTTTGGTGTGCTCAACCGCTCTGCTGCTTTCCATCCTTGCCTGCAAGAAGCTGCTGGTCCTGCAGCCACAGCACACTGCCCTGCTGCCCCTCTGCATCGCTGCCAGCCCCACCACTGTTTCTGTCTGTGGAGGGGTTGTGAAGTCCAAGCAGCTGCCCACCTTTTCTGGACATGGCAGCTCCCCTACAGTGATACTGGCAGTTACGCAGTGCCCAGGAGAGGACAGTATGTGGAGAGGGAGCAGTGGAGCTCCATTTCCCTTTTATGCCTTGAAGAATCATGGCCAGGGAAATCCAGGCACCCAAAAACCTCCTTAAAAGCTGTAAAGGCCATGGCAGATGAACTGCAACCCCTGGTGGCACCAGCTCTCGCAGGTTTTGAGTGCTGTGAGTGGTGCTTCTCCAACCCCAGCCCATGGCAGCTCTTGACTGAGATGGGGGATTCCTGCACAAACAGAGACAGCTCTGCCAGGGTCCTGGGCAGCACCTGGGAGAACATTACAACAGACATTTAGCGGTACAAAGCCTTTTGTGCAGCTAGGGCAATGTCATGATGCCTTTTAGAGGAAACATGTGAGCCATGCTTTACAAATGGATATTTGCAAAGGGGAGAGGGATGATGGAAAAGAGACCTTCACTTTGTTTGCAGCAAACGGCAGCAAAACTCGACTTTTTTAGGTGAAGGCAAATATGTTAAACCACTGACATTAGGGGGGAAACCCCCTCCCTCCACGCCATCTTCACCTAGCTTGTACTGCTTTAGCAAAGCCAAAGGTTGCTAAAAAACACATGGAATGAAAAATAAAATAGCCCATAACTCTGTGAAAGCTGGAAGGGAGTTTTAGCTTGTTCTTCATCTCTTTCACATGTTGTGTTGAAATATGAGGCCAAGAAGGAGGCCAAAAGACTTAAAAAGCCTATCATGAGGTAATTCAGCCACAAGCCCTGAGCAGGGGAACACAATGATAGCAGTGTGCTTGCTGTTTGCACAGAACTTGAAATATCAGAGCCCCATAGACCCTAAAACGCACAATTAAAAATGAAACAACTCCTCGGGGCCTGGAGATTACCCACATCTCCCCCTCTGAAAATGTTTCATTCAAGTATCCTATAAAATTGGTAATTGCTTATGGCACCTGCACAACATAGCTGTTTAGAAGAAACCCATAAAAGAACTGAGATTACGTACCCATATGGAGGACCCACTGTGTCCTCCAGTTACTGTCACATGTGCCTGTGCTTTGTGCAAAGGGGATTCAAGTGGCAGAAATAAGTGGAATTGCAAACCAGCCCAGGCTGTTAGGACACTTACTTGCCAAGAGGGCTACCTGCCCCACCAGTATTTGTTGCAGGGCTTCCATGTTAAGCCATCTGACTGAAGAGGGGAGGGTGTCACAAACACTGTATACTTTTTTGCATGCTTGATTCCATAATCATTGTTCATGTGGCATTTACAGCTGCAGGACTGGACTGCTGAAAAGCAAAAATTGGAAAGGAAAAGTAATTCTAGTTAGTAATGTCACTGCCCAGCTCAGCTGACTCAGTGAAGCAAAGGAAAAGAGACCCTTTTTTGAATTGCTAAATACAAACAGAAGGATTTTATATTAAATAAACATTATAACACATACCAAATTTAAAACCCGAGAACTCCAGTTTAAATGATAGCTTTAAATATTAACAAAGATTGATATTCACAGTTTACCAAGTGGATAAATTAAGTTATTCATACCCTGTACAGACGGTGTAAGTCCCTTCAAGTGCCAGTCATTTTAGCTGCTGTCCTCAAATTACCTTTCTCCACCACTAAAACCAGCAAAAACAAAAAGCCAAGAAGAGGAAGGGGTGTTAGCGATCCCACAAGACTGGCTCATATTTTCTTGTAACAGCAAAACCTTCATTTCAAGATTAGAACCCTGACCGCGCAGGCAGTGGCTGTCTCAGCCAGGTGGTGGCACTATAAGCACTTGCTATCATAAGAGCATTATAAACAGAAAAAAACCAAACCCAAGCCACAGCAACCCAAACCAGGGTAACAACTCCAGTATCATTTTACAGCCCTGCATCTTTTAATTTATGAGACCTTCACAGATGGCTAAACATACATGAGCTGCCTGTGTTACTGAGCCTGAACCATTACCTTAACAAACAGCAAGCTGAAAAGCAATAGTGTCTCATGACATTTTTTAAAATGCTTTCAGAAGAAAACCAAATCCTCTCTTTCCTCGCTGTCCTCCTAGACCAAGTTTTTCAAACCACTCTCAAATAGCAGGGCGGAATCCCAGTGGGCTGCCGGATGACCTCTCTCACCGCACCACTGGCACCAGCGCATGGATATCAAAATATATGGAGCGCAGAAAGTACAGGGCACTGAACCTGAAACTGCTTCTTGAGCAGATTAAGTTGCAGGGTGTACAGGACAGCAATCAGTTATCCAATACAACAGCCGCAGCAATTTGTGAAACGTTACATGTTTGTTATGGGGTATAAGGCAGGAAGATAAAAAATCCTGGAGGAAAACCTGGCTCCTCTGGTGGCAGTGGCACTTTTGCCATTGGCTTCTGTATGGCTAGGATTTCCCCTTAAGGGTCACACCAAAATATACAGGGCCTGACTTTTTCACAGAAGGGTGAATCCACGTGCATCAACAGAGCTGTTCCTGGTTTACAGGAGGAAGAGTGGCAGGAGAATCAACAAGAAAATGTGTCTGAAAGTATAATGGATGCTCTGTCTGTTGGAGGGAAAGAAAAGCAAGCAGCCCTCCAGACATCATACTAACCAAGTTCCCCCGCTAAGAAAAAGTTACTTAAAATTTTTCTTCTGCTTTAATTGCATTTTCTGCTATTTCTCTAGAGGCTTGCCTTTCTTCATGCATCACTTTTATGGGATTATTTGCTTTTAAGAACTATTTATTGCTTTTCCAGGTTAATCTCTCAACTATTGTTCTTTGTCATTTTTTCTTGTGAAAGTGGAAAATATCCATTTTCTTGGTCAGTATTCCTTCTCGAACATTAATAAGTGACACATTCATTTATACTGCTTTAAATTAATTGATTTCAAAGTATTTACCAAGTGAAACCTGCAATATCATTGATTTACAGATGGGGAAACATGCAAGAACTCAGAACTAGAACAATGATTTAGATACTGATCATGCAAACATTTGATCATATGAATAACTTTACAAGAGCATTTGATGTGGCTACTTAGATCCATCAAGTTACTTGTGTGCAAAAGTGTTTGAGGACCAAGTCCTTATTCACTAAGAGCAGCCACAACTGGTTTCTATTCTCCTTCTTCAACTACCTTGAAAGAGATTGTGATTCTTAAGTAAAAGATTGTTTTTAGCAGTAGCTCCTCAGAATGGGAAGAGGGAGGAAAGTAGTAAAACCCACAGTTGGGGTAAAAAAAAAAAATAATTCTGATTTGCAAAACAGTCCAGGTTAAAAATAAAATGTTTTCCATTTTAACCATGGAAAAAAAGCAAAAAATTCCCTGGTCTTTTTCACCTTGAAAAATCAAAAATTGTATTGCCAAAAACTTCTGAAGTTTGGTAGCAGTAACAGCATGTTTGAGGTTACACAGAAGGTGTCAACACATGACATTCCAGCTGTAGAGAGATGTGGCTAATACCAGGGATTTGTCTCGATTATATAAAGACATTTTGTTCACAGCAAAATCACTATTATTAACTTCATTGCAAATGAGAAACACTGTATAACCAAACTACAGAAGGCCAACAGCCCTACTGCCAAAGCAACAACCATATTTTATAGATACATAGCACACATAGGAAAAGGCTGAACATTTCAATTCTTCTGAAGAAAGATTTTTTCCAACCTATACATTTATGATAGAAAGGCAGATGACAAACTTGGGGGAGGCAACAATTTGCCAAAGCCTTATCAGTGTAAAAAATGTTCCTCTCGTCCCTGGACTTCCTCCAGACAGGTCTATTGCTCCAGACCTCCTGGGACTTGCATCTTCTGTGAATAGCATAGGAAATGACCTATCCCACCTACCATGGAAAATAATCAGTGCCATCTCTGAAGAGATTCCTTAATAGTGGTAACATTACCATGCATATTCACTGAACCAAATCCTGCCTTTAGGAGGGGTCATCCATTATTCTGATTGGCAATTCGGTCTGTCCTACCTTGCCTGGTTTTTCCATGCTGAGTCAAACAAAACATAACAACAACTGAAACAGAGCTCTAGAGTTCCACAGAAAGAAAATGACTGGACAACCTGAAGCATTCACACCATTAAACTGCCTGGAAAAAGCCATTCTGAAATTAGAGAAATTTCCTCCATAAAGCTTAAATCACTTCCAAAGGGCATAACCTTCTACAAGAACCTTTTTTTAGTCCTGGACTAATGAAAAAATGGGCAATTACCTTGCCTTAGGTTTACAAGAGGTTAATTATTACTTTGATCAGTTCCTTCACTGAAATGAAAACGTTCTGGATCAGAAAGAGCTATCATTCCGCAAACAGGTATCAGTCCATAAACATAACCTATAGATACATATATATGCGTGTGTGTATACATACACTCTCTTTTTTCTTTTTAATTTTTGTAATTTTCTTCCTAGAATGCAAAGAAAGCGAAGGACAAGTCTCAGAGTGAATGATCAAGTCAACTAAGCACTTCCTTGAGGAAACAGAAAATGAGGAAATGTCACCATGATTTACTTCTTGCTTTGCTCAGAAAAAAATAAATTTATTTTTACTTCTGGTTTCCCAGTGAAAAAAAAAAAACAACAACAACAAAAAAAACAAAACCCAAACCAAACAACCAAAACCACAAACACAGAGAATATCCTCACGGGGACATGAGCTCACTTCTGCACACTCCAGCATGTTAGTCATTCCCACGTGGTTCCTCTTGTTCAATAGCTTACCCTTGCTCAACTTATGGAAAATAAATTCAATGGGACTTTATCAGGCTGCTAGAGCAGTAGGCAAATAGCTTACTTTTCCCTCTGATACTGTACTGCTCTACTAGTTGAAGACAAACCATTCAACAGAAACCCTTCAGCAGTCTTACAGGAGATCCTCAGTCACTACACTGGGGGCAAAATTGTGATAAATTAATATACAGCTCTAAACTCAATGATGTCTTATTAGCCAACCTCTTCTAAGGTCTTTGTGCAGAAATGTACTATACATAAAAGCATTGATTCAACATACGCTTTAAGCGTCCTTCTTCATGTCAGAGTCATTTCTCCCACTCCTTAGTTTCTCTGCTGGATTTTTTATCCTTCCCAGCACTGATCAGATGAAGAAAGAAGCCCAGAAAGAAGACTTACATAGGACTCTGGCCCATTTGCTTGTATTGTAATGAGGATCACTCAGTAGCAAAATTAAATCATGGTTTGCTCTGTGAGTCTAGCCTGCTCACATGTGTGTACTTTCCTGAGGGTTCAACATGTTCTCACTGCTGGTCAGAGGCACGATCGCCACTCCTGGAAGCAGGAACTGGATCCAGCCCCAAGTGACATCACTGGCTTCAGTGGGAGGCTGTTTCATCAGGAAGAGCTCCAAATCACTCTTTTAGAACCACTTCACCTGCTAATTTTGGCATATCAGTAACACAAAAAAAGTAATTTATTTTCCCAGATTTGGTCATTACCTTCCTCCTTTTACCACAGTTTATGTTCAGGATAATCCACAAAGTGTCATACAAAGAGGAACAACAAACTCAACAGTTTCCACTTACAGTGCTTCCTCTGACTTAAGATTTCAACTCTTGTCAGAGCAAGTTCTCTTCCTATGCAGAGCCCCAACCAGAGCAGATGAAGAAAACACTGTCTAGTTGTCTGCTTGATGATACATGATTTATACAACAAGCTTGTATAAAGGGATGCTTCTCCAGCACACACTGCTGGGCAGGGAGCGGAGCTCCTTCTGCAGAGCTCAGGAGGATGGCAGAATAACCTTGCCTGGAGCCAAAGTGAGCATGTGAGAGTTGCCTGTCTCCTAGAAAAACTTTGTACTGCACAAGTACCATGGGCTGATTTGTAAAACAGAGTGTCTGTAAAGCCTCAGAAAGCACCCAGAGACAGCCCCAAAATCCCTGGTGCTTCATTCCAGAGCACTGCAGACAAACACACCCAGCAGTAAGCTGCTTCAAAATCAGGCAATCTGGGGGCTCCAGAAGTTCACAACATAAGAAGCTCAAAACATGAATTTCTTCAGGCTTTATTTCACTACGTCTGCCTGGAGTGCGGGCTTAGCACTAAATTGTGCCACTAAGTAGGGCCAAAGTTACCCTTGTGCTGCTTCAGAGAAATACTACAATATAAAGGGACTCTCAGAAAAACGCTGGTTTGCTCCGCCTGAAACAGGGTGTTCATTCAACCTCTGGTTCCAAAAGTTTTCAGTAGCATCATGACTCCTGACCTATCTTCCTTGGAGTCAGGAACCCTTCAAACTATGGAGCTCCCTGGCTACTGGGGAGCAAGGACTCCTTGGTGGTCGATGACTCCCTGCAGCCCTTGCAATGCTGGGCAGCATTGCCAGCTTTGCCAGACATCCTTGTCGAACTGTACCAGGGTAAGACCTATGCAACTGCATGTGGCACCTGTTTCATAAATCTATCAGACATTTCAGGGAGGGAAGGGAGTTGATTCTGCCCACTCTAGATGCAAACCTAACTTTAGAATTTATTTATTTTTTGTGAACTGGGAAAGATGACTGTTTTTTTGCTGGCTTTGTACATAAATACTAAAAACTCTCTAAGCAACAGCTCTAAGAGAGAACTGGGATAATTCACTGCAATCATCAACACTCAGGAAATCATACACATCTTGTAGTGGCACCTCAGACACAGAAACAGACTCTCTCTGGTGCTGTAAAACACAGAAACTGAATCTAGATTAAAAATACATACTGCTATTATGTGCTACCATCGCCGGGCTTCAGCAGAACTAAATCATCTTTCTGCTAACAGAGAAAGCAACCTCAGCTAAAACCAACCAGAATAACTAAAGCAAAAATCAAAAGTAGTGGTACAGAATTGACTGCAGAGGGGAGACAAAAGCTGCTGACAAGAGCAAGCCAGGCTGTGACACAGTCTTTCACAATCTGGCTGCCTCATTACAGGAAAGCCTGCAAAACCCAGGCAGGCTCTCGGTGTCAACAAATTAGAAGCAAAAATGGAAAGATAAAGCCCACTATGAAGCCAAAGGGGAACAACTACATGTCTGTGGTGAGTGAGCAGACACTGCTCCGAAGAGCTGCTTTCTGACTGAATGCTAAAACTATGAAGGAGGCCAAGACAAAATCATTTCTTCGAGATGTCTGGGAAAAAATGACAGACCTTTAATTAAAAAGTTTGTATGTGGGAAAGCTGTATGTGGTCCTGGAAAGAGGGGAAGGCAGCAGATAAACTTCTTGCTAGATGGGCAGCCTTGTGCCAAATGAAGACTTGGGAACTGACAAGCAGACATAAAGGATGCAATCCCAGCATGAATGGATGTGCTTGAAACCCTGCTAGCGAAGGCTGGCAGCTACTCAAAGGTCTCCACCTTTTGCACTTAGGCAACACATGTAGTACTGAACCAAGCTGAACCCCTCACAGCACAGAGTGGGTCCACACAGCCTGGGGCCACAATCCTGCCTCCACTGTAGCTTTTACAGACTACAGTGGCTCCTGAAGCCAAAAGGTTCCTTAACTGTCATGGGACATTCCCTTTTTGTTCCATATATAAGTCACTAATGTCACAGGAGGGCTGATAAGCAAGCCTGGATTTTAAAATGTTCCAACTTGCATCTTCACTCTGATGCTGCTGATTTCAACAGGGAGACATTTCCAAAGCACCCTGATGGACATGATGTCTCTTGGAAGAGAATAACCTTGCCCCACCATGGCAGAGAGCATTAAGGACTCACACTGCTCTCATCCTAGTCTTGGAGCTGCGAGGGAAGGTTGGCACATCACATCGACAACTGAGGACATCCCAGGAAAGCCAGGGAAAAAGACTTTCTAGAGGCAATCTAAAATGAGGCAGACAGAGGAATATGCAAAGATGTTTTTTTTTTTGAAAAGATGAATCAAATAATGACAATTCTTACTGCTCTTCAAAGGGAGTCTACCTCCAGGGATAAAAACCTGAAAGATTATGGAAGAATGAGACTCAGCTAGGTAGAATGATAGCTGGAATGAGAAGTGATTATTTTATTCTGCACTTGTCTGACTGACTTTTGAACAGCTGTAAAAAAAAAAAAATCTTCATTTCAAAACTTCCTGAGGCAGGACACACACCTTCCACCAAAGATAAAATCTTCCAGGTAATCCCATCAAAGCCAGATACTGCTTAGCTTGTTTGCTATACAGAGAATCACTGGTACCAAACCACTATTTCCCTCTTCAATTCGCCACCTTTCAGGAAGGAAATATTCTTCTGGAATGCACATGTCATTACTATCCCCACACAAATCTATTTCTAAGGCATACAAGTCCCACAAGCCTTGCCCTGCTACCTATGGCAGTGATTAAAACCTCATCTAATGTAATAGCAACACTGAATATTTGCAGTAAGTAGCCAGCAGAAGCTCCAAGCAAGAGTAGAAGTTATGGTGTAATTTACTGACTGTCAGAAATCTCTTGGTAGCTGAGAGTGACTGAGTTGGAAAACCTCTCTGTATCATGTAGAGGAGGCACAGTTAACAGGCAAAGGTCAGGAGTAGCTGGAGTTTGCTTGCCTCCTCCACAGACTCAACTGCTCATATAGAGATTTAGGAAGACAGTCAAACAGACCTGCTGGGAACAGCTCAAAGCCAAGGGAGACTTTCTGTAAGTATAGTTCTCCCTAGGTCCTTCCTAAGCCAAGAGGAACACTAAGACACAAGGCAGAGGAGGCTGAATTAACATCTGTATATTAAAAAGACAAATGTATCGAGACATATGAGGTGCTAAGATATTATGGGAATAGGACCATGTAACCACCTCTTAGATGACCTGTATAAAAAGATCTGTGTGCATCACAAGATCATGTGTAGCAGCATGTTGCTGTCACACACTGTATTGAGAGGTAGAAAGACAGATTTGATGAGAGAGATTGATAAGGAAAATTATGGATATGGTTTGTCTAGAAGATTGCACAATAAGACATAGCAAGAATAGAGAATTTACACTTTGAAAACACCACATCAGAGCTTTGTTTGTTTGGTCCTACAAGTGTGTTATATATTTCCTAAATGGCTAGCTTCCAGAACAAAGGCAGGGTTTTCACGCGACCTACCTTTACATGCCAACAGGTAAGATACCTGCACAGATAGCACGTCACACAGAGCACCTTTCACAGCCAATGGAGAGCAGCTAGCAGGAGGCCATTCCTCTGACCTGATTCATACGTGCAGTAGAAGAAGATGAATCATACCTTACAGGTGTCTGAACCTCCCCACTGTCTGTAGGTGGAGCCTAGATGACTAACTCTGACACAGATATTGAGGACACCTACTTTTGGTCAGATTAATCTCTTCCTATTCACCACCACCACCTCCCAAGCACCCACGTACCTCAGTACTGAAGGTATGGTTAGTACTTTATTCAACAGTACAAATCACACTTGCTGGTTATGGCCCTGTCGTCCAATCCACAGACACACCTAGGTCTTTTGCCTTTACCTTCCAGAGGTTAGCACTGCCCGGTCAGGACATGTGAGATGGGGACATGACTCTATCATGCAGGTCACATCACCCTCCCTGCTCCTCCTAGCATCGCTGCTCAGCCCAGGACACGCTATCTCACGTGGAGCTCACTGACGTGAAGGAGGCCCTGCAGAAGGCTGCCCCTTCTAGGTAGGGGAATGGGCCTCCAAACCGGAAAGCTCAGTTTAAATAAAAAAAGCCTGTTGTACATTAGTGATTCAAACTTTTCTAAAATGTCAGTCTAGTCACCAACCTCAGAGCCAGGTTTAGCAGAGCACAGAAGTGCACGCTTAGTTTCAAGCAGACATCGGCCAAGGAAGGACTTAAAGAGGCAGTCTGCTCATACGAAACCTCCACAAGGCATCAGAGCCTCTGCGCAGCTCTCCAGCTATAAATACCTGCCCCTACTGAAGTCAGCAGCAGAGCTGCCACTTATTCGGCTGTGACCAGAACTTCACCTCAGTCAGTGAGTTGTTTTTGTGCACAACCAATGGGCAAATATTACAGACTGAAGTCAGAGAATTTATTATCCTGTAAACAATATTTTGATAAGCCATCCCCTTGCCCTTCCCTGTTCCTAGTTGAAAGATTAATTTTCTTTTACTGCGCAGTAAAAATAACCCTCTCGTTTCATGTTCAATTTCTTTCTTACTGCTCCATGAGAATGTTTGCTCTTCTTTATCACCGAGATCAATGTTTGTCTATGTGGGTGGAAACTGTTCTCTCTGCTCACCGCACTGTTATCGTGTTAAAGTTTAACGTCACCAAAGAGGTAGTAAATGACAACTAAGCCTACATAACCAAAAAGGTTCTATTTTTGTAATTAAATAACTTGTTTTACTAAGAAAGCCAACCACATTGTTCCTGAACAGAACCCTAAACACATTTTTCACAGGAATGAGCCTCTACTAACTGCCCTTCTTTTTATAATATAACTCCACCTTTTAAAGTGCAGGGCACAATCTGGTCTTGCACAATACTGGATTCACACCACTACAGTGGGTAACTTCACAGTATTACTATGACATAAGAAGATGTACAAGAACCAGAATGAGATCTGTTGCCTCTCTATTTATAAAGTAGGGGGTTTTTCAGCTTGATAATTCCCCAACAATTTTAAAGCAGAGGAGAATTAGTATTTTTTTTTCCTTTGAAGGATTTTCTAGACTGTCTGCTAAGATAAATGTCTGCTCCAAACTCCTGGGCAAGCACAATTTAAATAAGGGATATTGCTTGCGTCTTTTTGCCAATTAAGTAATTATTGAGATTACTTTCCAATTTTAACAAGCATTCTAGTAATTATTAGCCGCTGCTAGGTAAACCCTGAAATTGGAGTTCGAGTTCAGTTCAGATAAACACACAAAAGTTCAGATGCTTATCAACTGCTTGCACTTCTTGAGTCTGCAGAACATGTCTGGAAGCCTATCAGGTTCCCCATCTCCCTGCTCCCACATGCCAAGTCATGCCAAGAATGCTCCAGTTGTATTTTTTTCATGGTGCTTTTGCATGTCTGATTTTGGTCCTGTGCAGAACCAAGAAACAATGAACATGAACAAAGGATAAGGCTTTGAAGGAAGTTCTCTTCCTCAGAAAGCAGCCAAAAGCTGCGGGGTAAACCATTCCTTGACAAAGGACTGGCTTCAAAAAGGATTTAAGACCACCTACAGCTTATGGCCCAATAATACCTTCCTCCACACATCCCCTCCCTCTCCCAGATAGGAGACCTGTCCCTCAAATAGGTATGAATTTTCCAGGTGCCCTCTGCTTCAAGCACTACCCCACTCTGGTGTCTTTAGCTTCCACTAAAACCCCTTTGGTCTCCAGACACTGTGCTTAAATCCTCTGGAGTGCCCCTCCTGCAAAGGGTGCTCAGAGCACACCTCAGAGAGGCCCAGGTCCCTCACCTGCTATAGCAGGTAAAGATGCCCAGCTGAGTAGTTTCTGACAGTGCTACAGAAATGAAAGAGCTGGAAACAACAGACTACAGCCTGTGGGGAGTCAAGCACTTTCCCAAAAGCACATTAATCTGCAGGATGGGTCATCTTGGGTGAGGAACACCATGCTCTCCTGTTCACATTTTGCCCCCGTGAACCCAAGACGTTACAAGCATCAGCACTGAGACTGAGGGCAAACAATAATGCAGCACTCAGGGACAGAATAAAGGGGGGGCCTAGGGCCACAGCCTCCTCTAAGCCCTCAGGCCCTTCAATAACCTATTAAGAAAAGATAATATTCTACCTGCAGCAGGATTTGGGCATTTTCCAAAATGGTCTCATTTAGGCTTTCTTTACATTTTGGGTAATACTGAGGCAGAGGTAATACAAGTGCTTTAATTACTCCTTAAAAGTTTATCCTGGGTCAGTACTGACTAGCTTGTTAGCAGTACAGGCACCGAAGACAGAAAATGGAGGGGGAAAGCAATAGTCTTTCTGTCATTTGATCAGTCATTTGAGCATCAAGCTGCAGTGTGGATGAATGTTGCTAAACTGAGTACAGCACAGGCTCAGCAATGTAAGTACAACTGGATTATTCAGCCTCAGGGCAGCCCTACACAGTTTCCCCCATGAGCTGGAGAGGCAAAGTAGCTGGAACACAGACTGAATGCTGACTGTGATGCCCTCACCACTTCACCTGCATTATTTTGTTTATTGCACTAATTTGTCTCTGAAGAGCTCTGGATGTTTTGGGGAGAAGCTGTCACAAAGCATGCTTAGGTGTGCTTTAATAGGATTATGCTTCACAAGGCTACATAATGAAATAAGGAATTGGTCAAAATTGTTTTGTATGTATAATTAGTGTGCTCAGGTATCAGTAGCATCACGACAAATTTGGGTTTCACCTTTATGTTTCAAAACTCAAACAGGAGCACTTGTGGTCATGATATCTGCAGGAGCAGAAAGAGCGAATATTTGAAAACATATATAGGCCAATAAACCTTGCATATATTAACGACAACAAAATCTTCCAGGAGGACCACATAGATAAATACGAACTGCATAGGCTAGGCACACCTGCTGCTTCAACTGCTGCAGAAACAGAGATGAACAAGGACTAGTTTAGATTAGCTTGTGGAAGGTGCTTACCCACACTGACACCCCCTTCTGCCATGCACTGAAGAGCACTGCCAATATTTGCAACCTCATTGCAGCTATGCCAGTGTTTGCTCTCTCCCCTACTCCCCTTCAAACTCCAGTTACAGAAACCAAGAGACGATGTGAGGATTTTCATTTTCGCATTTTGTTTCGAAGACCTGGGGTTTAGAGCTCTCATGGTTTCAAAGAACAGCTTGAAAAGGTAGAGCAAATTCATCCCACTGGATCTAAATGAAAACTCAAGAACCCTTAGCTTACATAAGAAAAAAATCAGAATTTTAAGCCCACCTGTACTTCTATGTAGCTATGCACTGTTTTCTCTCTTTTTTTAATATATCACATGGCTGGTTTTGTTCAAATGAATTATCACATTCACCTCTTCAAAATATGCTGAAATATTTCCCAAAAGCTGCTAAGTGAAATCTGTTCTTTTGTTACAGTGAATTGCTAGCCACAACTCCATATGGAAACAGAAGAAAATTGCTGTCTTTAAAGACTTGTTCATGTGAGATGGTCCCTCCTTTACTCGTGAGATGGAGAGAACAGACTGTACACCTTGATGCAGGTAACTCTTCTTTTCCTTCTCAGAGGCAGTGAAGCCTGTGCAAGGCAGATCAGCCTGTTTTCAAGCATGTCCCTTGCATCACATCTCATTTGACAAAGTAACTCATGTGCAGCCCTGAGGTTGAACCACAGAATGGTTTGGGTTGGAAGGGACCTTAAAGACCGTCTAGTTCCAGCCCCCCTGCCATATGCAGGGACACCTTCCACTAGATCAGGTTGCTCAAAGCCCCATCCAGCCTGGCCTTGAACACTGCCAGGGATGGGGCAGCCACAGCTTCTCTGGGCAACCTGTGCCAGTGTCTCATAAGCTCAGAATTTAATAAATTTCAGAAGAAAAGAAAACAGAGACCCTTAAAAAACAGTATCAGGACATGCCATATTGTTTTAGCACAACTTCTGTCTTTGCATTTAACCAGTTGGTTAAACTATTAAAATAACACAGCTCCCAGAAAAACCCAACACCTATGTCCTGATCAGAAAAGCCTCCTTCTAACATGGGTGAGTTGATTTAATTATGCCAAATACAGCTGTGTGGTGCCTCTTGGATGAAAACATAGGGCTGGATCTCAGTGCTGGCCTCAGCCATCTATGCTGGGATATGCCTTGATCCACCAAAATACATGACCAGGGTGTGCTGCTGGTGCTGTGAGAAGCAAGACAATTAAAACAAGGAAAAAGGAGGTGGGAGGAAAATGGGAAGATTAGTCCCATTGCATTACAACTTTTCTTATTTAGTGAATAGGAAACACAATTAGGCGGAACATATTAAACACACCTACACAGATATCTAAACATCTCCCTGGTGCACTCGGATTCCTGCCTGTAGGTGAAACAGGCAGGCACCATTTCCTTAATCAAATTAGAAAACTAAACTTAAAATTATCCCCCTCCAGAGAGATATTTTCACCTCCGAACATATTCAGCAAAATAGAATATGAAGCTGAAAGGAAATCACTGAATTATTTATTATGGCTTTCTAATGGTCCAAGCTTACAATTTCAGACAGTAAAATGTACAGTAGAAAATGACTGATTACAGTGTACACCGGAAATTTTGGGGAATTAAAAGAAAGCTGCTTTGCATAATAACTGCATACTTCCATTTCTGGTGGAAAATTAAAAAGCCATTGCTCCTCACTAAAGATGACTATAATTGCAAATAAGTGAGTTTGGGGATAGGGAAGGGAAAGAGGAAGGATAGGAGGAAATGAAGAATGATGGCCAAGATTCGTGATGAGTTTGTGGAGGTTAACATACTAAATTAAGTGATGATCCAGAACCCAGCTGAAGGCAGGAGTAACAAAAATCACGCTTCTCCCAAATGTGTCAGACAGTGGGCCACTGTCACTCAAGAAAGTGAGAGAGCACTTTGGTAAGCTCATATATGACCAAGTACCTCCCATGCAGTGGGTCTATCTCCTTGTAGTCTCACAGGAGTGCTTAGCACTGCACAGCACAGACCCTGCAAGGCAGAAGGCAAACTAGGGATAATCAGGCAAGCGTGCATCCCACATGGGGAGAAGGACAAGGCTGCAGCTCTGCTGGAATCCCCATGAAAGCTGTCTGACATAGGACTCTCATGAGGAGATCCCTTGGACAATGTGCCGATGAGGGCTAGGGGAGCTGGACATCATGATTCCACTGCAAGGTACTCAAGATGAGGGTTAAAGCTGGGGTGCGAGGAGCCATTAGCTCATGCAGGGCCACAGGGAGTTTACATAAGCAACTCACACTCCTGAAGTGCCATGTTCTGCTGTGCACACTCAGGACAGTTTCTCTCCCTTCTACAACAGCACAGTTTAGATGCAGTCTGAGACTCGGAAAATCTCTCCTCTGGTTCACATCAGGAGCAGAAATCAATCTCTATTGTCAATAATAATGCTAAGTCTTGAAGATGAATTAGAATCATAGAATCATAGAATAGTTAGGGTTGGAAAGGACGTTAAGGCCATCTAATTCCAACCCCCCTGCCATGGCCAGGGACACCTCACACTAAATCACGTCACCCAAGGCTCTGTCCAACCCGGCCTTGAACACCGCCAGGGATGGAGCATTCACAACTTCCTTGGGCAACCCATTCCAGTACCTCACCACCCTCACAGTAAAGAACTTCCTCCTTGGACATAAGAAGTATGTAAGTATTGGTTATAAGAATATATTTATATTTATAATATACTTATAATTTTTATATATATTACATATATATATATAAAATATAAGATATAATAAATATAATTGTAATTCTATATATTATTTTATATCATCTTATTATATATTGCTATATATATTATGCTATATTATATTATATCATATATTATAATAGATAATGAAAAGTATCATTATATATTATATAATAATATATTATGTAAGATATAAAAAATATATCATTTGTATATTAAATATTGGATACAAAAATTGGATATAGGTATCCAGTCTAAACTTCCCCTGTTTAAGTTTTAACCTGTTACCCCTTGTCCTGTCACCACAGTCCCTAATGAGGAGTCTCTCTCCAGCATCCTTGTAGGCCCCCTTCAGATACTGGAAGGCTGCTATGAGGTCTCCACGCAGCCTTCTCTTCTCCAGGCTGAACAGCCCCAACTTTCTCAGCCTGTCTTCATACAGGAGGTGCTCCAGTGCCCTGATCATCCTCGTGGCCCTGCTCTGGACTTGTTCCAACAGTTCCATGTCCTTTTTATGTTGAGGACACCAGAACTGCACACAATACTCCAGGTGAGGTCTCACAAGAACAGAGTAGAGGGGCAGGATCACCTCCTTGGACCTGCTGGTCACGCTCCTTTTGATGCAGGCCAGGGTACAGTTGGCTTTCTGGGCTGCGAGTGTACACTGAAGCCGGCTCATGTTCATTTTCTCATCAACCAACACCCCCAAGTCCTTCTCTGCAGGGCTGCTCTGAATCTCTTCTCTGCCCAACCTGTAGCTGTGCCTGGGATTGCTCCAACCCAGTGTAGGACCTTGCACGTGGCATGGTGAAACTTCATGAGGTTGGCATCAGCCCACCTCACAAGCGTGTCAAGGTCCCTCTGGATGGCATTCCTTCCCTCCAGCATATCAACAGAACCACACAGCTTGGTGTCATCGGCAGACTTGCTGAGGGCGCACTCAATCCCACTGTCCACATCAGCGACAAAGATGTTAAACAAGACCGGTTCCAACACTGATCCCTGAGGGACACCACTCATTACTGGTCTCCAGCTGGACACTGAGCCACTGACCCCAACTCTTTGTGTGCGGCCATCCAGCCAGTTCTTTATCCACCGAGTGGTCCATCCGTCAAATTGATGTCTCTCCAATTTAGAGACAAGGATGTTGTGAGGACAATGTCGAACGCTTTACACAAGTCCAGGTAGATGACATCAACTGCTCTACCCCTGTCCATCAGTTCTGTAGCCCCATCATAGAAGGCTACCAAATTGGTCAGGCAGGATTTCCCCTTAGTGAAGCCATGCTGGCTGTCACATTAATATAGTGGAATTAAGCATTTTCTGAATGTAATAACAAGCACCGTGTTGTTTATCATGTGCCTATAGCATGAAATACATAACAACACCTTCCAGGAGAATCTGCCTCTGAAACAATAAGAAAAAAGATTTTGCCAGGCACAAAATATGCACAGTGCTAGAATTTGGTGGATTTTTAGGGTACTGTTAAGGATAGGTCATGAGTAAGCAGGTGATTCCTGTCCCACACAGTAATCTTTACAGAGATGCTGCTTATCCTGCCTGTCCCACACAGACATGCTGACTGACCCATGGATTGCTTCCAGACACCTTCAGAAGCTCATGGAGGTGATGGCACACAGCTAGCTGACCACTCATATCAGGACTGTGGTTTACAATATGTATTCTGGAAAGTTCCTCAAGACTGCCAGGCATGAAGTAAACAGACAAAAAAAAAAACAAAAAAAAACCCAAAAAAAAGATAATTTAAAACCACTAGTTCATACCCAACAAAGACAACACAGTGCTTTGCCCACCTGGAAATCCCCCAAAGAGCCACTGCACACATGCAGAACAAGTCAGACTTTCCCCCCATTTTTGAAGGTGCTAACATCAGCAGGTCTGGGCTAGATGGAGTTCATCATCTCTAGAGTATCACTTCCTTCTGGTTTTCACAGCAAGAAAGCTTGCTTGTATCAAAGCGGCAGAAGGAACTGTATTTGGCTGGTACCTCGGTGGGGTTTCCAATCCTACTGCCAAGACAAAGCACCAAGAACCTCAGGGAGACCAGTCTGATCTGGGATCTGCCTGCTCCCCATGTAGCCCTGTCCTACTGAGCTGTCTGAAGCACTGGCTCCCACCCAGGCCCAACAGACAAAGGATGGAAAGCCATTTTCCTCAGAGGAAGGTGAATGCACCATTTTCTCCCCTAAAATACAGGTGCAGAGCAGAGAGCAGTGCAGTGGAGGGAAGCAGAACAAGTCTCTATGGAGAGGTGGGGAAAGGCACTGGGGGGCATATTTCCAAGCAAATGAGAACTGTGTCATTGATGCATTTTCTATGAGGCAACCCATACACTACTGAATGACAGTTACATAAAGATAATGTCAATTTCAGGAGCCAGAACAAAACCAAATTACACAGTAGCCATGCAGTAAGTGCCAACATAATGGGAGGTTTTCATTCTGGGGTCAGCTGGGAAATGTCAATATTATTTTTTTTGCCTTTGTTCTACTTCCAGTCATTCAAAGGCATGCCAGCCCAGCTTTCTGACCATAGATTATGTAAGTGACTTTCCTTGTAACTCAACAAAAGCTGTTTCTTAACTGTGGGAAAGGGATAGAAGACACTTCTTCCCCTCTGGACAAAGCACTTTCTTTCCAGAGCTTTTTTGTCTTGGCTAGCAGAGGAGCTAACTCAGCACTTAAAATATAGATTCCTATCAAGCCTGCCCTGCATTTTTCAAAGCTCTTATTCTGAGATGGTGCTTAAAGGAGCAGAGACAATCTACATTATCAGGGGAAAATAATGGCACTTATGGAATCAAAGTATGGCAGCACCTAGAAGTAAGCAGCCATATAACCTAAGGTAATACAAACCAGGGTATGTTAATGAAAATGCACCCACATCTTTGATTTTGTAACAACATTAAGGAGAACTAGGGAAGTTCAGCTTCTATGCAAATTGGGTAAGAATAGCTATCAGTAGATGAGAAGTCCTTGGCTTGCACAAGAGACAACATGTCTAGTTTAAGTGACAGAGTGTGACAGACTGAGTGACTGGGAAGATGCAAATACGGATGCCCCTTCATCATTTCTCACACAGAAAGATGCAGAGAGAAGAAGAAGTAGGTTTAAAACACATGCACACACATGCATGCACACACACACTTTTTCAGGAGGCACACAGCTACACTGTGGGATTCATTACCATCGGATGTTATGGGAGCCAAAAATATAACTGGAGAGATTAGTTCAATTCATGGAAGAAAAGTCCACTGTGAGCTATTAAATGCAAAAAAACACAAATACGGCCTCCGGGCCAGGAAGTCCCTGTGCAGTGACTGCCAGGAGCGGGGAGGATGCACTGGCGGAAATGTGAGCGTGTTCTTGCCCCCTTCTTGCGCCCTGCTCTGGGTTGTGACCACTGTCCAGGAATACTCAACTGGCTTTTGGCCTCTAGAAGTAGGGCTTTTCTTCTACGGCAGGTCAAATGTGTAGATCAAAACCTTCAGTCACCCTGGAACTCGAGTCATATTCAACACCCAGTGGACACCGAAGTGAAAAATTTCTGTAAGCATTTAGGAAACTTCTTTTCATTTCTATCGCTTCTACCAAAAATCTTGATTTTGCTGCATTTGAGGGTGAAGAAATAAGTGGCAAAAGCTTCCTAAAGTACAGCTTTCTGGGGAAGATGGCCAGACTGGAACTCTGATTCCCCCACTTCCATCCACCCTGTGAACACAACTGATCATCTGACCATCTCCAATATTCTGAAATATTCACATACATCCAGAAATACAGGATCTGTGCATGTTCACTACCTGTTTGGGGGGATTTCCAAATGGAGTTCTCCCTGAAGTTACAGTGCGCTCAAGTCTGTCTCAGTCTGGGAAAAAAAAATACTGTTTGCCCTTCCACTTTTCTTCCCAACTTAATGCTTTTTGTATCAGCCTCTTACCATCTAATATTTATAAACACAAATTTTGAAATCTGCAGGAATGTGAATATCTGCAATTATCCAGAAGATTAGGCAACTGAAGCCAATGTCTTACCATCCCACATGCAATCAACTCCATTCCTGAAGAGGCCATGGGAGCTGATTTTGTTAGCAGTTTTTATGAAATGCTTCAAATATCATTTGTTAAATGGAAGCAGTCATTGCTTAAAAAGGAAAGAGATATGTACTTGTTATGTAACCTACTGAATCTTTTTCTCTTGTTTTTGCCAAGATCTCCTTGATAACGGTGTGAATTGTTTAGGCAAGCTCATGCAGCCTACAGACATATGTACATACAATCTTTAAAAGAACTTTCTGTTCCTTGTTCCCAGGTACACACCAAACCATGCTGCATATTTTAAAAACCTGCTATAGCCTGTTAATGGAGTGTGGAAATAACCCTGGAGGATAAGGCATGCAGAGTTTATTACATAACTTAAGAAATTTTGGCCAGGAAAAAAATGTTGATCCTATTAAATAGGTTTTAATGAAGTCAAGATTTAGGTGTTTTTTATGATAATATCTTCATTCCAGTTGATGTTTCAGCATGCCAAGTTCTGTATCCCATTAGCCCCTTACCAAACTATTATTGGTGGGCTTTATTTTTAATTTTTTATTTTTAAAGGACAGGATGAGAGGGTGCTTATGTTGGCTTTTTCTTGGTACTATTATTCCCTCCAAATCTGATTATAAAGGGAATTTCAGTGAAGCCATTAATAAATGAAACAAAAATAAGCAGCTTGGAAAGAAATACTCAGGGATTGTCCTTACTGCAAAACATATAGTCTGAGTGTTGCCTTTCAGTTGAGGCTTACTTAGATGTAAAGATCTTTACTTGCATTTAGTACCTTTTAAACCAATCTTGGCTTCCTTGCACGCAGTTTCAATTGCTAACAGAACAATATTGGCGACTTTGCTCTTTCTGAGTATGACTACTCAGTAATGGCTACCCCCAGCTACCCTGTGTGCTGAGATAATACCCCTGTCAAAAATCATAAAACTAGTCAAATTCCTGCAGAGACCCTGCAGGATAAACCTCTCAGCAACCTTAGCACAATACATGCTTGAGTGCAGGACCAACTGCCCACACTTCATTTCATGGAGGGGCTGCTTTTATCCACACTGAAGTAACTTGGCAGGGAAAACATAAAACTAAATGAAACTGTTGTTAAGTACACTGAATTTAAATTGGCAGTGAAGATGTACCCTTTCTTTGACAGCAAACCGGAAAAGCCCTTAAACCATGTCATCAGTTGCAGTACAAAAAGGTTGCATTTTTGTCCCGGAGAGATTTTGTTGCTTCATAGCAGAAGTTCTTCACTATTTCATGTCTTGGTTTGAAGAAGCACACTGAGATTTCTGGTTTTTGCTGCAATTGACTTTGAGGAAATGTTAAAATGGAAATGCTAAATGCCTCCTTGCATTGAAAACCTTGATTTTACATTGAAAATAGTTCACTGTATACCATGGCTGAAAACTGATTATATCTATGTGTCATCTAAATGTCTTCATCCTTTCCACAGTGGTTGATGAGGTACTACTTCGGTTGTGATGTTTATGCTATTTACTGAACACTCTTGATTATTAGAAAAATGGAACCATGTCTCAAACTCCTGGACACAAGTGGAGGAAATCCCCCTCTTCCTATAAATGCACCCACCCTAAACCATGTACAATGTGGATTGTGTTTTTTCTGTAGGTAGTCTGCTATACATTCCACCCACCTCGTGTGAATTAAGCTTTTCTATTTTATGCAGGAGACCCTGCCACTGGGATGGGACCCACAGTAGGACTAATAAATGAGCACCAAGATAGATCTCCCAGTCCCTCTACTAAAGAGTCTCTCTTCTGAAGTAAATTTCTGTGAGCTCATTAGCATGATAGAATAAGACTTCATGAAGTGAGAGGCTGAACTACTGGATGCTTGAAGTCTTTGACTTGTAAATTAACCAGATGGTAAAAGCACCACTAGAAGAAGTACATAAAACCCTATGCAGTCTACCAAGTTCACAAAGACCACACAGACTGCAATTCCTGTTTAATATTTTTCCCTATACCTTTTTTTTTTACCACTTTGCCCTTGGATATTCAAAAAACCAAAATGCCTGGTCATGGTCCACACAACTAAAGAAAGTGTATGGAGATATGTATTGCATAGACCTCCCGAGATGGGCAATACCAGTGTTAAAAAAAGAACCACAATGAGTGATATAATAAACACATTTGAGACTGAGTAAGGTCAATTACACACTCAACAGTGAAACTAATGTCACAGAAGGTTGAAAGAGCTCCAGGTAAGTGTCATGGGGCAGGATGCCAAGAGTTTTTTAGCTGAAGAAATTCTAACCTACATTAGCTTCAAGGAAAAAAAAAAGACATTAAAGGAGACAGAGCTACACGAGACAGAGGCTGTTACATTACTAATCTCTCTGAAGTACAGTGCAAAGACATTTGCTGTAGTTGCAAGTTCCACTTCTGATTTTACTTATACTGGGAAACAGCTCCATCAAGGTCACTGGAACTGCGTATGTGTAAAAACTGATCTTTCTGAGTCGAAAGCTCTGTACGATTTGGTTTAATGATAATTTTTCAAAGGTGGCTTCTAAAACTCATCCTTTCATATGACATTTGAGATTTTATATGTGATGGCTACTTCCACACCTCAAAGTGTTACGTTTCCAATGTGAGATTAGCTATATTCAGAACAAAACTTCCTTCACCCATCATCATAGCAAGTGTATCAGGATATTGCTGCTACAACAACAACAAAGCCTCATGTGTTCATGCGTTTTAATGTACAAAAAGAAACACTTCCTGACCAAGAAGCTCTATCTATTGTATGTGGGGTCTAATTTTTAAGTCAAACCAAGTATGGAGACACGCAACAGTCACAACTGCATTCAATAAAGTGAACAATGGATAATGACAGGCTCTGACAATGGGCTTTGACAAACCTTGCTGTTTCTTATCAGCCCCATCTGGCTGGCTTGCCTTTCTGCTGGCGATGGCCACCCCACAGTGAAGGTGCCAGAAGCCATTTGTGTGTGTGTGTCTCAGTAGTTTGCCTGCTCCAGTTCACAGCCTGCAACTGCAAACAAGATTGTTTTCCAGGAAAGTGGATTTATATGAAGGCTGTAAAGCAGAGCATGATATCACATTCCCTTCTGCTGGCACCATTTTGGGAGCAGTAACCTCCATCAGAGGAGTTTGAACAAAACAGCTAGAAGAGGCAAGAACCTCTTAAACCACTAGAGCTGTTTTCTTAGGGAGCATGCATCAGTCTTTAATATAGACTTTGTGACTTGTCATTATAATTTGGTTTCACCATGGTCCTGCTGAAAACCAGCATAAACTTTGCAAACTGACTCCAGAGGGAGAAGAAGTCAGGCATTCACTGTGGACTGCAGCAGAAAGGACACTATAACTATTGACTTTGTGCTGTTTTCCCTGCCTTCCTTCTTACAGCTAAACAGAAGCACCCTTCATGCTTGCTTGTGACCCTAAAATGAGTAGCGGTGACCATAGGAGCTTAAGCAAGTGAGCTTAGAAAGGCTTTATGGACAGCTTTTGAACGTCTGGTGAGTACTCACTTTAGCGCGAATGGCAACCAGCTGGTTCTGGGCTCTTCTAATCTGGTATTTGCAGTGCTCCTCTCTGCCAGATGACATTTTAGGCCTTGGACGGTTTCACTCTTTTTGCTTGGTTTGGTTTCAAGTTTACACACAAACAGCCACTACATGAGACGCCAACAAACTTTGACTCAGTTCCTCATCCGAAAACAATTTTGTACTCCCACACCAATCCCACAAATGCTTCTGACTCTCTAATAAAGCAGCATTAAAAAAAGTGTTCCCTGACAAGTTTGGGCTAAGATATGGTCAGGACCCGAGCACCCCTTCTGAAACGAGAGGGTGCAGAAGAAGCCTGAACCACCACTCTTAAATGAAGCGCCCACTGTTGCTGCTGTCTTTCTTTCACTTGGGACATCACTGTTTAGTAACCTGACCGGGCGGGTGAAACCTCAGTGACATGCTACTGTGATACACCTGCCGTTCTGCCTTTTCCAACCCCGCAAATTAATTCTTACACTAAAGGACTAGTCAGAGACCTGTGAGCATTACCACATACTTGATTGGTATAAATGTAATTATGGCTGAGGTTGAGCTGATCTAAAAATAAAGCCGTGACTTCAAACTACCGGAGATTTTGTATCAGGAAGTAACTGGTCCTGAGCACCAGGGATGAGTTCAGGCAGCTGATAATCTTCAGACCCTGGGTAGCTGCGATGGACAGCTTGCTGTAGGAGTACTAGACGGAGGTCCACCCTCATTTCTCAGTGCCATAAGGCAAACAGACAAGTTGCTTAGCCTCTTTACCTCGATTTCCCATTCAGTCACAACACAGTGCTGTCTTAATTTCACAACTCTAGAGTGTTTCCCTGGCCAGGTAAAGGCAGATGTGGACTTGCTCTGATGGGGCTCAGCACTGCCCTCAATCTGTATGGTTATATCATATTATATGTGGTTACATGTGTAGTATAGTTGGGGAGGTATGGCCTTTTTCTGGCTTCAATATTTAAAGCTCTTGGCAGGGTCTATTTCTCCTCATCTCTTTATGTAGCACCTAGGACATAGGAACAAAAATTTCCATTGGGACTCTCCAGGTGACAATACTCCACAAAAACAACGTGTGCCCAAACAGGCCCAACAAGACAACCCTGAATGGAGGTACCGGGATACTGGCTGCTGGCTGCTGGCTGCAGCAGCACTCCTGCACCACAGATGCTGCCTGACGCAGGCAGAAGGCAGGAGGGACCATCCCTTCTCCACATCAGTGAGTTATGTCAGCTGACAGAAGAAAATGCAATCTGCCTTTCAGAGCTTATCTGCAAGATAACTCTAAGGACAATTAAGGCATGGCAGTGTCAGGTCACTGAGTTCAAGATGAAGCACACTGAAAGTCCTGGAGAGCAAGGTAGACTCTCCTTGAGGACCACATGAATCCAGTTCACAAAGACCTTCCTTATGTATTGTGCAAAGCAACCTGCTCATTTTGACAACACCAGATTTTAGTGCTCTCAACCCTGCCTGAGGAACAGGTCCACGAGGAGATGTGACTAGGGGTAATTTTGGATGGGGAAAGCAGTGATGAGCTCCATCTGGCAGAGCTGCAGCCAGGAGAATGCATGCATCCATAGCCCAGGCTTCAGCCAGGTGTTTAAGGTTCTCATTTTCTCCACAGAATTCAAAACCTCTTAAATCATCTTGAGCCAATATGATTCTGATAAGCTTATTTTGCTCTGATTTTGTCTGGCTTTGTCTGAGTAGCTCTAGCTCAAGAAATGCAGTCACTTCTCCCACACCTTTGAATTTTCCTGCTGCAAAGAAGCAACCCAGGCAAAACCAGCAACTGGACTGGGAAGGGAGGAGTGGGGGACTGGAAATGGACTTTCTTGTGATGCACAGAAATAATCAGAAGGATTTTCATAACCTGACTAGTTTACTTGAGGAGAGGGGGAACAGCAATGTTCCCAAAGCCTAGTGCTCACTTCAGCAGCACACATTCCTGATTGGGAACTGAGTCTGTGATTCTCAGAAATACCAGGAATATCAAGTCTTTGTCCTCCCCATCCTCCCCCCAACCTCCAATTCCCTTTTATCCCACAGAAATGTCCCAGACACTCTCTCTGTGCCTGGAAGGGCAATGCTGAAGCAGAAGTGCGGAGGTGGAGCAGGAGATCAGCTGCTAAATCTCCTGTATTTTCTCCACAAGGAGCAGGGAGAGGGAAGCAATCAGAGAATGCCACCAAGAACAAACACCAGGAACATTCCAGGCTTTCTTTACATATATTGCAGACAAACAAACAAGAATGGCATTCAGACATTACCTCTTGTATTTTACAGAGCACTTTAACAACAACACTGAGAATTCCCAGAGGCTGTCACAGGATGAAAAAAAACATGAGTTTTGTCTATGATCTAAACATCAAACTGCAGATCAGACTACATCTGTGCACCTCAATAGCTAAGGTGTTTCCGGCCCAGGAAGCTGAAAAGCTCACCCTGTCCAGATGTTTCCACATGACGCTATCAGCCTTCCACAGAAACAGCCTTTCCAGAGGACATCAAAATACTCAATCAGGTTTAGAGGCAGAAGGATTGCAACCCCCTCCACCAGGCAGGGTTCCCAGCGCTGGCCTGGGAAGCACTCATACCAGCAGTTTGACACCTTGGCTTAGGAAGCAAAGAATAACACTCTAAATTGAAACTGAGTGAAGCTAGGCAGAAAACAATTGTCAGAACTGGCATTTGGCCAGGACTGCCTGGATGAATAGTTCTACATTTGCTCCCACACATAAAAGAATGGCATGAGGTAGTTATGAATGATGAGTAGTGAAGATCTCAATTTTATGTCACATCCAAAAGGCTTCAGAGTCCTGTTAGGGCTTTGATGGCACAGAGTTTCATTAATGGCTGAGAGAAAGAGTGTCGACTTCTTAATCACCAAACTGCTTCCTGCGGCACCCACGGTCCCTGTGATGAAATCTCACCGATTATTGATAGTCTCAGCCCTGTTGAGATGCAGGAGCAGATAAGGCCACAGCCTGGAGTGATTCACTGGTAACCTGGAAAAAAGGCTTCATACAAGTAGCAACATTTATAAGCTACACTGCTTAATGGAAAGTATGAATTTTAAAGGGAAAGAAAAAGCATTGCCAAGATTACTGTTCTAAATCCAGTTACAGAGAGAGCTAAGCATGAATGAACACTTGCAGTTTTAAAATAGTTTCCATTTTGGAAAACAGAAAAAAGAAACCCATACTAAAATCTCTGTCTCAGTTTGCATGGTAGATCTGAAAGATGTGTTCCACTAATTCAGTAACAATAGAAGAAGATCTCCAAAGATTGCTCAGACTCTTAAATAGTGTTTAACAAATTCAATTATCATAACAAATTTCATAGCAAATATCATAGCAAATTTAATCATAACACTGAGGTGTTTATATAAGTCTTTCTTTCAAAAGCATTAGATACTATTTACACTGACTCATCCATCTACCTGTCCTTTTTTATTTGTGTGTTGTCTTTTGCCAGATTACAAACAACAAAGAACGGTGACTTTGATTAGAAAATTCCTACTTTAGCTTTTATTTTCCCCAACACAATATTCACCAGCTATCATAATAAAAAAAAATTGTCTCATTGAAAGTTATTTGGTGACAATCAAAACAAGTGAAACACAAAAAAATGATGATGAACTGCCTCAGCCAGCAGTAATATAACAACATTTTAGTACAGTACAGCTTGTATGTATCCCAAAGAAGAGATATGCTAAGAATGTTTACAAATATAGAGATGTGAATGCTCAGGCTGGAGTTTATTAGCATGCAGAGGGATTCTCCAGGGGTTACAGCTCTCCCGTAGCAGATGTCCTTCACTGCATCACTGGGAAAAGGGAAAGCTGCAAGGAATGTCAAACTCTCTCAAAACAGGTAATTTTCTCCATTATGTATCACTCCCAGTCTTTATTGGCCTGTCATCCCCAGAGCTGCACTGTTAATAATGAAGAGATGTTGAAGCAGGCGCATTGCTCTGCTGGAGTGGTGGGCCCTTCCTAGTTTAAGAATAGAAGCATAGAATCACAGATAAGTTTGGGTTGGAAGGGGCCTTGAAGATCAACTAGTTCCAATCCATCTAGGCACCTTCTCAGAGACTTCTTGCAGGACACTGTTTCCCAGCTTTCTTCCAGGAGTTGGACTCCCTCTCTGGGCAAGCTGCATATATAGGAATATCATGCTTTAAGTATTATCCTTTCTGTTGAGGATCAATGGATCTTTGAGGACAAATGTGAAACTCCTTGGCTGAGCAGACACATCACCCCACAGCATGAAGTCAGAACCTCAGAGCACCCTTTCTGGTGTCAGTGGCAAGGGAAACCAAATTGCTTGCTTTATCTGAACTTCTCTACACTGCGGCAGAGAATTCCATATCCTAAGGACCACCCCCATGGTATGCTGGGAGTCTATTGAGTATCATGGCTTCTCCCTGTGCTGGCCTGCAAACTGTCATACTGAACAGAGAGCATATGCGGATAGCATCATGTTTTGCTTGTCTTCTCAGAAGATTTAACTCATGAAGGGGCAAGAATTTCAACTGAAAGAATATTAAGTCCTCCCTTGCTTTGTGAGTGTACGTAAGTGATGTAAAAAGGCTCTGGGATCACACTGACCTAAGACAACTCTATCTGAAGAGCTGAGCACATCCTGCTCCAGGCCATCAGGACTATTAAAATGGAGGGGAAAAAAAAAGAGGAGCAATACATTTAGGCTTCATTCACAGTGCCAGACCTTCAGCTGGCATGGACCAGCCAAATTCAGTGAGAACGGGCCAAATGAACTGTCTTGAGTATGCAATGTAGAAGCTGACAAAATCTTGCTTTAATTTTAGGCCTATGCATTTCTGTACATTTTAGTACCCCTGCACCCTCTGAGACCCTATTCCCATTTGCACTGAAATGATTTATTTGTGCAAACTTGGACTTGCTTCCTCCTTTTCTTTCACTGTGAGAAAGGCAATCCTCTCCCAGATCAGTCAGCAAGCTCTGAGGTGCACTTGCAAAGTCCCGTCCCAAAGAGAACCTCTCACCCTCATGAGAGCCAGCAGAGGAGCAGAAGGTTCTGCCTTCCTCTCTGTCTCAGCAGATTGCTATTTATGTGCCGATACTGTACATGGGAACATTTCAGTCCCAGCAAGCTGAAATTTCAGTGGGCTCTTTTAGGTGAAGGCGCACTTCCTGTGAAAAACAATATGCCTTACAGCCCAGAGAGAAATACAGCCTGCCAAATAGTTACCCAGCAGTGCCATTCTTGTCCTGAGGTCCTACCTCTAATGATAATGAAGTTGAGCTCAACTTTATGAAGTGAGCCTTTGCTACGGTAATAATTAATTACTAATAAGTGCCAACTTCTCCTTAAAAATAACAGCAGCAGAGAGGCACAAATGAGCAGTGCTTTGCAAGAAACACTGTGTGACAGTGTGAGGATACAGGTTTCAGAAATGCATAGCTGCATAAAAGCAGAAGCTAGAGACTCTCCCCTCTCCTTGCCTTCCCACATCTCCCACTTCTGCTGGGACCTGGGCAAAGCCTTTATAGGGCTGGGGTGAGAGGAAGCCTGGTGTCAGCCACGTTGCAGGAGCATGGCCAGGAGGAGGAGATGGAGGGGAGCTGCCCACGGCAGGCAGCAGGCAGGGAGGGATACCCCTGCCCACTCTGGGAAGGATGCTTCTGCATGCTACTGGGGGCTGGCTCCATGAGTATCACAGCCATGGCCAAAAATGGGAAGTGTTACCAGCAAAAGCCATTTCTGTAAACTATCAAATGACCACATTAAATAGGAAGGAAGTTAAACAATTATTCCTGTTGCTTATGGTATGGGCTGACAACATCAAAAGGACTGCTAATTAAAAATACAGTAAGGTTTTCCCAATGTCTCTTCAGTTATTTCCTCTTTTGAGCTGCCCAAGTGTTGTTTTATGAGGAGTCATTTTATCAACTTCTAAAAATATCTCCAAATTGGTTAGGAGCCATCCCCTACAGGACACTGAATTGTTCCTTTTGCTTTAAAAGCACAAAGCCTACTTTAGCCAAGCCCTGGGGCAGAAAGGTGGGTTAGGTGTCCTGATAAGGTCCCACCAATGCTTCTTTGTGCATATGCCTGAAGTTAAGCACACAAAACTTCCATGCAATTTGTAGAGTGCTTCATTCAAATGTGATTTGAAGGGGAAAAAAAAAAAAAAAAAAAAAAGAGACATAGGAAAAACATAGAAAGCTGTTACTCAGGTCCTGGGAAATGCATGTGTGTTCCTCAGAGCAAACTTTGGCAATATCCTCTCAACTTTCTTGGGCTATAAGCATAAAAGCTGAGTTCTCACAATAAATTATTTAACTGAGCTTTCAATTACATAGCAGAACCTTTTATAGTGGTCTCCAGTTCCACAACCACAGCAGTTTTTTAAAACAGAAAACTAAAATCTGTGTAAAATCAGCGAGTTCACCTTCCAACAGTGCAGCCGTTGCACATCCTACCCTCTGTGCCTGACAACAGAGACAAAAACTCACCAGTCCAAGGTACAGCCTATCATCGGCTCAGCTACAGAGAGAAAGGAAAAGCACAAAAGGCACTAGACAGCACATGCTGGAGCAAGGGTAATACAGCTACCCATCCTCAGCGTGGACCTTCAGCTCACCCCTGAAGCCACAAACCACGGAGACCTCCTCTGTGCCTGGGCTCATACTGTGAGAGGAGGGGCTGGTGCCACCACAGCCTTTGGAAGTCCCCAGCCCTTTCTCTGAAGAGTGCCCAATTGATACTTGTCGGTATCATGACACTTTTTTTCTGCAACTGCATTGGGAAAGATGCAGATAGTATCACCCATCACTGCGGGACGACACCCAGCCGCTGAAGGCAGGCTCTCCTCCGCCCGGTGGGGCTGGCTTGCTTGGACACCTCCCCGTGTACAGCCCTCTCTGAGTCACCTGCCTTTCCCCAGGTAGAGGCAGGGCGCTCACTTCATGCTGGAAGGATGCCCTATCTAGGCCATCTACCTGGAAGCAAAGTGCCGGCAGGCTGGGCTGGGGCTCAGCGAGCCCTTTCTTCAGCCCTGACCAAAGCTGGGGAGGAGCAAGGAGAGGCTGGATCCTGTTTCTTCACACTAGCTGATCTCCTCCTCTTGATTTCCCCCACACGTGGCGTGCTTGCTCCAGCCACAGCCTGCGAACAAGCGCGTGGTGACCGGGAGGTGAGTTTGCCAAGTGTGGGTGTAAGATTCCCTCAGCAAGCTCCCTGAAATAAATAATCAACAGGGAGCTTGCTGAGGGATACACGGAGCCCATGGGCAACCTGTCATGCTGCAGCTTGTATGCAGGCACACAGACAAGCACCGGCAGCAGTGTCCAGAATAGCAGGGCATGGAAGAAGCACTGTTACTCTCTGAGTGTCATTGTCCCGACCACAAAAATTAAGGATTATAAATGAAATGATGAAAGCCAAGAGAGGGAAATGCTTTAATAGCTTGAGGATTCATGTGGACATCCTAAATCTACCATGCCCTGTGAAACAATCTGTTGGGTTCCACATCATTTAACATTTCATGTGGCCTCTGAAAAGTAAAAAAAAAAAAAAATGGAGTTCATATTTGCACCACCTCACCTAATTCATATTTACAAAATTAAATACCAGGCTGATGTTCTGTCCATCTCTGTCTAGAAGATTAGCAATTATTCCATATTTTCAAGAAGCCGTATTACAAATAGTCGGTTCTAGCTAATTGCTTTAATTATTCAACCCCTGATTTAAATGCAAGTTTTTCAGCATACTGCTGGTGACTTAATTAATTGTAATTATGTACACAGGTCACGTTCCAGATATATAATCTTTATAAATGATAGACGGATGAGTAAGGATAGGAATCCAGATCACCAAATACACGGTCAGCCCCCAATTAAAGAACCGTGTGCATCCCAAATTTAAATACTGCATAATAATTATCTCTATAAATAATAGTATCTAGAGAAGGAGCTGATGACAGAGCTGTATCCCAATAATTAGGAATGACTCCAACTTTGTTTACTATTCCCTAGACATGCATGACTATTGATTTTGTTTTTAAATGGCAAGTTCATCCAAACACCTCAGAGTAGGCTATAAAATATTCAAAATATCTATCCAAGTACCCACTTCAGAATACCACCAGTGCTGAAGCACTGTATTGCCCCAGTAAGGGAACCAAAACTTTAGCCAATATCACAATACATTAACAGTATCTATCAGAGCTCTTTTCTTAATTACTGACTCACCAAAAGCCATTTCTGGCATGATTTTAGCTCAAAAGAGTAAAGTTAAATATGCTATATTTTTAAGTGAAACATGCAGTACATAATTCACTAAGGTGTGTTGAGCTGATATTTAGAAGCTGTTCAGCTAATTCAGATATTTTGCTATTTTTATCATGCTTTTATAAGTAAACAAGTGATAACAAAATGTTTGAGGTGACTGTTTACCTTTAATATTTTTATCCCCTAGCCAACTGCAGTCACATTTGGCAGAAGACAAAGGTCTCCAATGTGTTACGTTTATACCCTTACTGAAAATGAGCGACCAAGAAGCGGAGAGAGACTTTGTTAGTGTCCTCACTGAAAAAGAAACCTTGTGAAGCTTGAATTAGTCAGAAATCCATGAGGGACAGACACCAGAAAACAGGCTTCATTTAACTATTGCTAGGCTTTAAACCAGTATCCCACAAAGAAGCAATAGGAGACATAATTATTTGAAGGGACATTTCTCTTTCTTTTGAACAGTTGCAGTCTTTTCTCCGTCTCTTCCATCTTCAACCCTTCCCCATGCAAGCTGCACTAAAAATGCTGCTGCTGAAGTCATCCTCGCAGTTTGTCACTTCAACACCTTTTTCCCCAAGGCTTTACATCACATTAGCCACAGGCTTCCAGCCCTTACCAAAGACATGATTCATGAGACTTAGTCCCTCCTACATGCCTGCTTTTGTACCTTCTCACCTGGTCCCACAGCCCCCAGTGCAATACAGATCGGAATGACTTTGCTGCTGCTTCCACCTGAAAAATGCAAAGCAGCTGGCTATCCACTGGATTTCTTCTGGAGGGCACAAAAAACATGTTTTAAATAAAAGAGTTCGGGAGCAAGCTGCTATCCTGTGCAAATTAATTCACTTCTCCTTCTGTAAACCTTGGCTCGAAACCTGCCACTTATGTATTATGAAGAACAAGCTATTCTTGCACTTCACTGCCTTCTTTAAACCAGATGGCAGCTCTTTGGAAAAGGAACGGATTGCTTTGCTGTACAAAACCTGACCTAACTAAAAGCCTCAGAGTCCCTTGGAGCAAAAGCAAGCCTGAAAATTGAGATCCAGAGGTTGAAAACAAACAGAGAGCATAATTGGTAATTTGACCTTTGCAGCTTATAAGGAAGATTAGGGTTAAGAGCTTTACAAAGTTTGTTCTTGAATTTGCTGTTTACAAAAGATGTCAAAAAAGATAACCAGGAAAGATGTTTTTTTAAACCCAAAGACAAAAGATGTGCGTGTCCCAGGTTCCACACTGCTAAGCACACATACTTAAATGACTTGAGATCATATAACCTGGATGATTAGTACCCCAAATACCAGAAAAATGAAAGTATCTATCTCCTACCCCACCACTACCAGATATGGTGAGTACTCTCTGTAATGAATATATATGATATACCATACCATTCACACTGAAATGCCAGAAACATGGCAATCATCTGGTAAGAATTAGGTAGAGAGCACTGAAATCCAGAAGACTACCACAGCAGGGAGAAGAGCACAGAAGGTGCTCTGCCACTCATGACCTTCCTGAAATAAAATATCTGGTTCACTCTCTAGGGATGGAGAGGTGCCCACTTTCAGTGCCTGCTCACTTGTTCCTGGTAAGATCTGGCAAACCTACGTATCAATAGCAGTGGCCATTTGCCAAATAGTTTTCCAGATTAAACTGGCAACTCACTAGAGTTTGAACAGCCTTCAAACAGTCATGACTTTCAGTCACTATTGATCCTCATTTAGGCAGGAACAAGTCTATTTGGCATCAATCTGTGAAGTCTGGGAGTTAAAGCCTGGGAGTCACCCAGCCCCACCACTTGTAGGCTTGGCAGCAGATTTAAGGCTGATCCTACCAGTTCTGCTCTTCAGGAAATGCTGAAACAGGTCTCCTCTCACATCTCACCAAATATCCCAAGAGAGCTGGCTCAAACAGGGCCTACGTAGTGATGAGAAGCCACCGAGCAGAAGCGAGTATTGCACTTCACCAAAGCAACAAGTCGTTCTGCGAGCTGGAGAACAAATGATGCCTGGCTTCCATGATTTACGTCTTAGGGTGGCTTATCTCATCTCTAATAACACACAAGCTCTTATCTCAAGCCTAGTAAGATGTGAGCTCTGATCAAAGGTTTTTGTTGATAGCATTTATTTCTTATGTGATTCTCTGAAGAAAAATACAGTTGAGACCACGTTTCTGCCTTTATCTCCATGGGGGCACTAGCTCTGGTGTCTTTTATCTACATTGCTGCCTCTTATTTCTAAAACATGTAAGAACTTTATTTCCCTCAGATCATAAGATCCTTCCCAGATTTGGTTAAAGTTGACCAAAGGATTCAAAAGTTGTTTGGGGTAACAGGAAGCCAGAAACAGAAATGGCAGAGTGACTCCGTGACTCTCATTTCCGTAAGCTAAATCCAAGCTAAAACACATCCCTGCAGAGAAAGCATGAACCTGTGTAACAAATACTTGATAAACAAACTTTTTCTTTAGGGACATGTTCCTTTCAAGGGAAGACAAGAGTATACATGCAGACCTTGGAGAAGTAAATATCCTAGAAAAACTAAATTTCTTTAGGTGTTTTCAATATCCTTGAAAACACAAAAGGAGTGAAGTGTGCTCATTTAAGAGCTATTCACTTCTTTGTCAGTAACAACTCTCCACCAGACAGTATAATGACCCAGGACAGGGAGACCTAAAGAGAGGGAAGATTTTAACTTCAAAATATCTGATGTGGGAAGCAGATGAAATACAATTTATGGGACATTTTCTACACAATCCTCAACGGGTTTTTCTTGTTGGTTTCCTTTTTTTTTTTTTTTTCTTTTTACAATAGGAGATACTGCTGCTACATAGATTCTGGCCCTTGCAGGTGAGAGCCCTCCAGCAAGTCTCTTTTGGGAGGCATCTTCACAGCACTGCCCCAAATGTGTTTGGTGCTTGATTTGGAAGCTGCCAGTGGCAAGCAGCAAAAGCTCAACCAGCCTGAGGCAGGGCTGCAAGTTGCAGAAACATGGGGAAGGGACAGAGGGTCCAAGTGCAGGGAACAGATACTCAGTGATGGTTGCCAACTTTGAACCCTGGCACACACTGGGTGTGGGTTCCCAGGTTTCTGTGAAGGCGAGATCAAAATCCCTACCTTTTAAAATCTGTTCGGTTTGTTTCCTGCATGGCCAAAGTGCGTGCTCCCCTGAGATAAGAGCTCCATACAACAGTTTGTTTCTCCTGGGTTTAGGAGCATTAAAAGCAATACAGGTTCTGCTTAAAGAAACCTGATAGAAATCAGTAGATCTTGCCCAAGTGAGACCTGAGAGCATATTGCTTCCAAAGTTCAGTTTCCATATGTGAACAGCATTAAAGCTGTAATGTGGGTAGCAATCATTTGGATGACATCAATAAAAAAGCAAAAGAATTATTATTGTAAACATCATAGTAGAATATATATGCTCATTTTAAGACTTCTGGGCAAGCATCAGCCAGCCACATTAAGAAAACCAGTCTGTACCAAGACGAAGTAAAGAGATTGCACTACAGAAAATAAGAAATTAGGCAGGCAATTTATTTCCTCCCTAATTAAAAGATCTCCAATGCTGGGAAAAGGCACAAGAGCAACAAATTCCTAAGGCTGCTTATCTGCCCAAGGTCAGAGAGCAATCCACTTCACACCTGCGAATGAGCAGTGACTCCAGAAATCTCAGTGCTGTCAGCAGGACCAACTACTCAGCTGTGGAAACACTCATCTGTATGAGGAGAAAAGCACATCTGGCCCACAGAGGGGAATTCATGCTGGTGGGGAAAAAGCTACATGGAGATTTGTGTGGAGAGGAACTGTCTACAGTGCTTTCCCACAAGATAAAGCCTTTGCTTGATGTGTCCAGAACTCCAACAAACCCTACTGCTTGTAAAAAAGGCAATTTAAAATAAAAACATGTTAAAAACTAAAAAAGCCAGGAGCAACAAGAATGAAAGTATTTGACCAATCATGGCTAGTTTTTGCTTTTGTATAGGTTTTCTTTTTCCAAAATAAAATTCACAAAGTTTTTTTGAGACTGATTTTGTCGTTCCTGTGGGGAAAAAGAACAACCCAATGCCTAAGCTCCAGCAGATTCTAATGTGCTAAGGAAATTATTTCCCCCTTGTTTTGTGCCAGCCCGGCATAGGCTATCCCACTCAGAGGGTTTGCTGGCCAGTGTTGACACAGAGGTGGCGGTTTCGGTACTGTGTGTCATTAAGCACCTGCAGAGTGCTTGCAGCATCTGGGCTTCAAGCAGGGCCAGACAGCCACAGTCACACAGGATGGGGACATGCAGCCACATGAACGGCCATGTCACAACCTGCAAGAATGTCTGTTTTGCTGGGGACATTGCTAACAGGGCAAGGGGACCACAGTGCCCTGGGGTTTCTGCCACTAACAAAGATGCACATGGTGTGAAGCAAGACTTATGGTCTGACCCCAATTTGACACTGGTGCAGGATATCAGCTTCCCTGATACCCTATAATCCAGTTCCTCCTCCCCCCAGCTAATTACTTCAAACTCCACATACAGAATTTGTTGACTAAGGTCGATCAGCACAACCAAGATTGCATTTTTGCTCTGCTAATAATATTCTTACAAAGAGTATTGTTTTCAAGATCTCTGGTATATGGCATATGTCGTCCTCCCCACAAATATTAGACATACCCCCGCCTGTCCCTTCTGTATCTCTTCCTCATTTGCTGTTATGACAAAGGTATTCTTTAATGAATCTTAATGACTCATCTCAAATGTTGTCTTTTTTGCATTCTGATAAGTACTAGATGAGATGACTAATAGACTACATGCAACACCTAGACAACGTGAGCAATTCAGTGTTTGCTTAAACCGTATTATATACTGATAACAGATATAGGCATTGCACCTGCTCCATTGTAAAAAGAAAAAAAAATTAAAAAGAAAAAAAGAAACCAGGAGAGATACAACAATACAGCAACTGCTTATATTTGTTTGAAGTGAATTTATCTTGTCAGTGTTCCAGAGAATATATGTTGTGGCTGTTATAAAGCTTCCCTCTCTTGTAAAAATGACTAATTTGACATTATGCCCCTGGGGAAGTAAAAGCAAAAAGACGGCCAACTTGGCTAAGACAGAGTAATTCTTCACAGAGAAGATGTCTGTGAATCAAAGACAGGCAGTTTTCCAAGTCTACCCATGTATGCACCAGTGGACACAAAAATGGACACATCCACTTGCAGCTAAAGCTGGCACTGACTTTCCTTTTCCTACTTATGTGAGACTGCAGTAGAATTCATTGAGATAGGAAGGCCTGAACAGTCTTCCAGCAGAAGAGTAAGTCAATAAAATATGATATTGTTCTTACATAGATGTTATTTAAGTCAAGGCTGCTCAATAGATGTTTTTTTTCTCTGGTCGCTCCAGGCTGAGATCATCAACATGGAGTGAGATGAATGATCCTGACTACAGTGGTCTACGCCTGAATTTTTGCTTAGGTCAAGAAAGAGGCCAGCAACTTCTCCCTCACTCTTAGTACTGAAAAATGCATGTCTTGTAGGTCCCAACATGTAGCAACTGCCAGGCTCTGAAAGAATTTCGAAGTATTGTGTAAATGGAGATATTCTTCTTATTCACTGACCAGAAAGAGACTCTCCACTTCTCTTTATGTAAGGCTGTATATACACACTAAACATGCAGTAAGAGGGACACAGGGATGAAATCATAGTATTTTCCTGCCAGAAAGAAACAAGCGATTAGATAAGACTCTGCACTCACTTTCTGTGCCATGAGTTCTACCACCACCCGGTGCTTCGCTTATACTGCTCGCTACACAAAGATAAGTCAAAGAGGTAAAAAAGCAAACTGGGAATTTGCTCTGGGAAGTAAGAGATGAGAATAAAGTAGGTTGAGAATAATAAAGAAGGTAACAGAAAGCATAAAAGATGAAGAAATTCAATTACGCCGGGTCTTGGGCACTCACACACTCTAGGGTATGTAAGTACAAAAGAAATAATCTTAAATCACTGTTCCAAAAATATACCCAGTGCTCACACAGTTCCCACTTAACAGAAGTACAAGAGCAGCAGCAACAAGCAAGGTTTCCTGGCAATGGGCTCTTCCACTCCATGGCAAAAACACCATTATCAATACACCTAAGGCTAATGTAAAATTCTAAATCACAACTTGCCAAGTGCCAGCATCAGCTTTTACTGCCAGCATCAGCTTTTACAGCCACCACAGAATGATGAAAAAGTCCTATATCATTTGTTGATGGTGGAGGAGAAGAGAGGAACTATACTCATCACAAGATGAAGTAGCACCCTCACTGGTAAGAGAAGCATGCCGCTGCCCACATAGGTGGGAGAGCAAATGTGGTGATAAAGGGCACATCACAGAGCATTGAACAGAGTCTGTACACAAGCAAGGTAATCCTTACATGAAACCAGGAGTACATGAAATGCAGAGGATAAAAGAAAAAGCTAAAGGAAGCTCAAGTGTACGTTTTTGAACACAGTCATCCAAAAGCAGTTATTAAACTCTGCTGTTTCTGAATACACTTGGCCCTAAAATATTAACATGTGCTTTTTATTTTATGCCTCAGACTGCATGAAATGAATTAAATACACCCAAAATGGTATGAGCAATCTCTTAAGCACTAGCTAGTTTAACAACTAATCTTCTGCTTTAGCATGAAAGGTAAAGGCTTAAATTTTTCAGTCATATGAGACATCATCCCACAGTTCATGGGTTAGGCATCTCTCCTGTCCGCTGGCAACATTATTTGAGGCATGCTTATAACATTTTCACTTAACTAAAAAATCAGAAGCATAAGGCTTCAAACTTTGATACTTTACAGAGCTAGCAGTATACTTAATTTCCTTAAGTTTTATGAACATGAAATGCAGCACTTCATGGGCAAAAGGTAGCAATTTCTGAACATGCTGACAACTTTGACATAGCATTTTTTTCTCCACAGTAATTATTCATGTTGGTTTGCATGGGCTTAGAATAATGACACGCACATGAATAACTTGCTACACTTTGTGACTCACTGAGATGCCTTCACAGAAATTGTCCTGGTCACACTTTGTGCACCAAACACCACGGGGAGAACATTTCAGTGGGGAAGGTCAGCAAGGCTTCATTTTAACAGCAAAGAATATACATCTAAGTGAAAGGTCATCTGATACCCCCCTTTCCTGGACCCTGTATAAATATTTTGGTTTAATTGTGTTTGAATGGCATAGTCAATGAGTTTCATCCTTTGTTTCAATCATAATAGCGTCCTGTTTGAAGCTATTTCAAACCGAAATAGCTGGGCCTTTATTTTTCAAAGATTGTATTTCCTGAGACTCTTTATGCTGTGAACTTATAGACAGTCACTACTGGAGCTTCATTGTTAATTGTCTTTTAGGGGCACAGACATACAGTCTTTTCTTTCAGATTCAGGATGACTCTGTTTATTTATATCACTGAATGCAAATGAACAAAGAGGCATCCCCAGTACTGCAGGGATGCGAGGAAAAGCGTGAGGAGGTGCTGGCCTATCAGCCATTCTGCACCCCTGAGTGCCCACCACACACCTATGGTGCCCCCCTCTCAAGGGCTGCTACAGCACAGCATAGCCATGCTGCTCCCCATGGCCGCAGCAGGACAAGGTGGAGGAGGAAAACAAGTAGGAGGAGGAGGAGTAGGGACACGTGCACCCCAAACATACTCAGGTGGAGGAGCTGAGCCAACATGCAGATGAGTGCACAACACATACTTTGAGAGCACGACAGGGTTTTCACTCCTGTGTGTCCTCTCCTGTGGCGCAAGAGAAATTCTGGAGGAGTAAGTCATAGGTGCTCTGGAGTACTGGCTGCAATGCAGCTCTTCCACATACCTGCCACTCACATTCCCTCTCTATGCTTTAAACTTCTACATTTTTAGGATCTTATTCCCCCTCTTTGGTGGCCACAGTGAGACCGTGATGTGCAGACACTGTGAAGCCCTCCCCTGGGATGCCCTGACCATCAGCTGCTGCTCTTCTCCTCCCTCTCTTTGCCAGTGAACTCACAAATCAGCATTGCAGCTGTTCAGATCAGAAATATGGGGCCAAACTACCACCTCAGACAACCACCCACTGCTTTCAGTGCAAATTGTCATGTACTTACATACTTAAAAAAAAAGTTAACAAGATCCTTTGCCTTAATTCACTACAAGAAGGTAACTCTCCAGCATATTTGAGACACCATTACAGAAAAAGATAATCAAAAAAACAGAAACAACCACTTAGCATTCACTTGCAGCGTGGGTCCTCTTTCAAACAAGAAATAGATGAGCAAGAAGGACTGAAAAAAGTCTTACCTCTCTGGACTACCACAGAACCCCAGCGCAATGATTTTGCAGCAATTAGCTCTTTAGTCTTTATCCCTGTTCTTTCCTTTTCCCTTTCTAGCCACTTCACTCTTGAGTACCACAGTTAGTGCTCCCTCACTCCTGAAAAAAAAACCAAGAAAGCACCTTCTTTCTGCAACAACAACAAACAATCTTGAAAGTTTGCAGCATGGTGCTGGTGCCATGGTTATTCTTTAGCTCATACATAACTTCTGTCTCTCTGGCTGACAGTATGCCAACACACACATGCATAAACGCACAGGTAAGAGCTAAAGAAATTGTGGAGAGGATGGACACTTCCTAAAACAGAACAAAACAGACAGGTACTCTACAGAAGAGAAACAAAACCAAACCTACTTTGACTCTCTAGCTTTAAGTTGCTATGTTTTGAAAATGAGCAGTGCAGAGGGATCACAGAATTATAGAGTAACTTGGGCTGAGAGGGGTGAGGCAGGCCTCTATTCCAACCTTCAGCCTGGGTTGCTTGGGGCTTTGGCTGGTCCAGATCAGAGACTCTCCACAGATGAAGCTTTCGCTCGCACTGGGAACATTTATTTCCAACTATCCAGTTGGCATTCGCCCTGCTGCAACTGTGCACCTCGGGAAGAGTCCGGCTCTTTCTTTGCTCTAGCCTCCCATTAAGCAGTTGAAAATAACGAGATCCCCCATTAGCCTGCTCTTCTCCAAACTAATGAAACCCAGCTCCCTTGGCCCCTCCTCATCCATCACATGCTCCAGCCGACAAAGCATGTACCAGTTCTAAGGGAGCAAAACTGTATTTGTATACTAACTATAAGTAGTATTTAATGAAATTAAATACTCTTCTGTAAGAAGAACTACTCTAAAAATAAGGACTCTTAATAGGGAAAAAAACAGGCCACGTTAATAACTTTGCTCTGGATGCCAGAACATGAATTTAATAATAAATAAATAACTCCCAGCCTTTCATCTTATCTTTTCGACAGATGTTTCCCCTATATAGAGGGTGGCATAATTGTTTTTGTCAGTGTTATAATTAAAATTGTTATGCAGCTGACATACAGTTTTTAATGGCTTCCCTTAGGATTATAACAGATCTTGCCTTATTAGATCAAGATTCTCCTGAAGTAAGAAATGTCATTGGCATAATTAAGATACTTCTCTCGAAGTAGACTGTCACAGTTTGCCCAGTAACATTTGACCTTAAGGAATGAAATATATCCTGGTGTTCTAAAGAGAAAGCTTTCTAAAGAGTTTGAAAGAAATACTGGAGAACCTTTCTCCAGGGTAACAAGTTGCATGGTCCAGCTTTGGCTGTGGCCAGAAATAGCTGAAAAAATACAGAAGGAGGGAACTATGGCTTTTAATGGCAAAAATAATCACAGCTTAGGCACATGGTAAAGGGTCAGTTGAAATCTGGTGAGGAACTGCAAAGTAGCAGTTGCTGGGCTCCTATTACAAGAAAAGTTACAACCATATGACACAAGTGTTAATTTGAAATGGGAGTTAGTTTAAATAAAGCAAGGTGTAATAGCAAGCTTAAAGAACAGCTTTTTAAGTGCAGTTTTAGGTCCCTAGTGTTCACTGAAAACCTAGAATAGTTGAGGGTGGAAGCAACAAGAAACTGCAGCTCCAGATTGTTTCCTCCTTACAGCTCGGTGATTTACCAAGGACTGTATCTGGAACCTGCGAGGTAGGTGCTGTGGGACACAGCCATACAGCTTCCCTGAGCACCCACAGCTGAAGAGCTGCTGGACAGATGCACGCACGGTAGCTTCTTCCCAACTGGAGCGTGCAGGTTGATAGCTGGCAGACAGGCACATCGGACACCAAGACACTGTCAGAAACCCACTCCAATGCACAACCAGGCTGGGGAGCTGGGAAGCACACATGGATCCCCCCAGCTGGCTGCACACAGTGTTCAACAGCACATAAAAGCAGTCAGTTGGAGGCAGTGCGACAAGAGAGTCCACAAAGTCATATGGCTCCAACGAGCTCAGAGCAGAATAAGGGAAGCAACCCATGCCTCTGGTCTGCCTCCCTACCATCTCTCCAGCCTCTCAAGGGAGGCTCACTTTGACAAATACATTTACAGAAAGCTGGTTTTCATTTTGGTGGCATAGAGCTTCTTGCAGCTTTCCAAGGGCTACCAGATTTTGTCAAGGTCTGAGGAACGCCAACACAGTTTCGGAGTTGGATCTGCAATTCACAAGATGAAACTGTCAGTGCAGCTTTCACATTGCATCCAGTTTATATTAAGAACTCCCAAAAATAATTGTAGAAGGTGCAACATGACATAAGTGCTGAATTTCCACAGCAGCGACTACCACAGTTTACTTATGGAAACAGACTATTTGTACAGATACTTGGATTTTATGGGTTCATTCTCATGACCTTATCTATCTCGAGGATGAGTGTTAATAAAAAATAAGCACGGAAAACGTTCAGCGTGATTTATCTCCTGTATAGCCAGGAAAAAACGTAATTAAATCTGTCTCTCTCAACGAGCTAAGGCTGCCTGCTCCTGTCCTCAAGCCCCGCAGCACCACCCGGGGGGGGGAGCAAGCGTCAGGGTCAGGAGAACGACACACTCTACCGGTACCGAGGCCTCCAGCAGCGCAGCCGTAGCGACAGCCACGACAACAACCGGTCCCGCGGCGGCGAGAGGGGCCGGGCTTGCGGGGAGGCGGGACCGGCAGCTGCTACCTCCCCCCGCCCGCTGAAGAGCGCCTGCGAGGGCGGCTGGCGCGGCACTGCACGGCGTAGCGCGGCTGATCGCGGCTCGGCTCAGCTTTGCACGGGGCGGCGGTATCCGCGGCTCGGCCACCAGCGCCCACACACCCGCCGCCGGGCACCCGCCTCCCGGCCCTCCTCCCGCCCCCCTTCCTCCTCCTCCGGGACTCTCAGCTGGGATCAGCCCGCGGCCGCTGTTGTTGTTGGCCGGCTCCGCCGCATCGAGGATATTTTGGCTCCCTGAGAGGCAGCGGGCACTCTCTTTCTGGACTCTTGTGCGGTGCCGGTGCCGCCGCCGAGGGACGCCGAGGAGCAAGGCGAGCGCCGGGGACCAGGTGAGGTGCGGACGACAGGAAGGGGGCTCCGCCATGGGGGGATCTTGGCGGCCGCCTGGGAGAGCCGGGCACGGCCCTCGGCTCCTATCATGAGGAACGCGGCCTGAGCGACCTCTCCCGAGGGTATGGCGAGAGCCGGCGGGCTAAGAGGGTGGCGGGAGCACCCCGTGAGGTTAACCCGGAGGCGGGCGGGCCGCGTCCGAAGCGGCGGGGAAACGGGATGCTGGTGTTGAGGCGGCTGCGCGGCCGGCAGGGAAGGGTTAATGGGCAGCGCGCTCTGGATTTGGTTAGTACTTTAAAGGGACTTCAAAAAAAAAACGCTGGGCTGAATGATTTCCCCATCTAACTTTAATGTGGGCGAGTGTGTCATATGTGCGAAAAGTCATACCGGCTATCTCGCTCATCCCTGTTCGGGGAGCCCGAGAGCTGCACGGAGGAGCTGTTCGGCTGTGTCTTAACCTATTGGTACCAAGATGGTTTGGCTAAAAGAAAATTGCCATGTAAAAGCAAAACACCAACCAGACACCTCTCTTAAGGGCAAAAAAACCCAAGCAAACAAACAAAAAAAAAACAACCCCAAAACCAGTGGAGATGCATTGTGGACACTAGTATGGTTTAGTTCTCCATGGGGATGGTTCCTAGCTGAATCCAGCTATGGGCAAGCACCTGGCTGTTGCTGAAAAGAAGTTGATCAGAATTCATGCGTATTAGTTAATAAGTGCCTGATCCTGTTGACCCTGTTCTGGTTCACCCACTCAGCTATGCGGGGGTGTTAGAGAAGGTGTCCTGCCAGTTAAACCAATTATAGCTGGCAAGTAGCAGTCATCAGCATTAGTGGAGGAGTTGGAAGGGAGGCCCAGTCACTGCCCTAGTGTCTCTTCTGAACTGAAACAGCAGCTTTTGAAGTCCAGCAGAAAGCCGGCTTTAATCCTTTGTGTCGCAAAAAGACATACTGACATTTCAGCTCCACTCGTCTTGTGATACTCTGTAAGGGTTTCAGATCTCGGGACTGGAAGCTCATACTGCAGATGGGGAGAGAACTGATGTATGATGAGTAAGGGCTATAGAAACACATAAAAACATGAGGGATTTGGCTGGAGGAAGGAAAAAGGACTGTTACAGAACATACTAAAAATCTTCATGTGTTATGAGACTGGAGCTTGGTGGTTAGTTTTTCGTAAGCTGTGTCGTGCCCAGGCAAGGCCACAGAACAGACAAGCAGCCTACAGTAGAGAAACGGTGCCTTGGGTTAATGAGCAGTGTCGTGTAATGAAGACTTTGTGTGAACCTTTTGTCTTAGGACCCTAAAACACTTCCAGAGAAACAAAAAAACCCAGGAAGAAGAGAATTCTAGTCCCTCTAAGGAGTGGGGAGGTCCCTAACAGGATTGATGTAGAGGCCAAGACTGCACATGAAAGTGCCAGAAATCTTATTTGTAGCCCTCACTGGGAATCAGCTCTAAAATTACTGAAAACACAGATGATGTTTTCACAAATACCTTCTGATTGGTAAGGCTTACAGCTAGTTATCCCCAGGCATCAGAGCAGATTTCGAAGGCAAAGCAAAGAGTGTTAGAAATTGCCATATACTTTTTTAAAGCCCAGCCGAATGCAAGGATAAACAGTTGTTTAAACTGTGGCAAATTTAATGAAAAGATTAGGATGCTTGCTGAGTGAGACTCATGCTGTGTAAAATTCTTTGCTGCTCAATGAGATGTGTAATTTAGATCAAATATTTGTACATGCTATTTGAGGCAAAAACCGGCTTACAGTAGATCCTTTCCAACCCTAACTATTCTATGATTCTATGGTTGTACTTTTGGGGTAACATTATGATGAGCCCCATACATCTGATAACAGTGAAGTTGAAGTGGTCCTTTCAGGTTAAGGACTCTTGATTTTTTCAAGTGATCAGCTATATAAGAAGATAAAAGGGTTCCTTGTCTTTGGCTGTTGAATGTGTTTATTTTCCTCTTTATTTATATGGACAGCTTTTGAATGTGCTGTTACTTTAAGCTGAGCTTATTTTGTTAAACTCCTGATTTGCATTCTTTTTCTGAGTTTAAGATTGTATTTCTGTTTCTCCTTGTGTTAACATGGCTGAGAGAACTTGTTCATAATAAGTGATCACAGTTTTGTGGAAATATTACTGGTGTCCTGTGTGACTACCTAAAAACAAGCACACATTTTCAGGCAGTTTCTGTGGAGCAAGATAATTTAGCCCAGTGCTGTAAAGAGGAGAAGAAAAATCGTGGAGACAACTTGCCGCAGTGTAGTCTGATAAGGTATCATTCACCAACACCTGAATTACAGCATCATGATAAATCTGAACAATGGCCATAAAACTGGCTTTATTCCTTATGTTTGATCTCTCCCAAAGGCCAGTAAAAGGATATCAATCTTATCACTCTTTTCCTTAAGTGATATATGGGATAACAAGTTATACAGCCTTCACACAACACTGTTCTTGGTAATACAGGCAATCCAGTATAGCTTTAACTTCAATAATATGAACGTATTAATGGTGGTGCCATTATTAGCACTTTAAAAAGGATATTTTACTGAATAAGCCTTCTTCAATTAAAACTTAAGCCCTCTAAAGCTTTATAAATATGCTAATCCCATGTTTACAAAATGTGCGAGATAACATGGTTGGGCGATGCTTTGCCTAGTAGAGGAAGGAGGTTGCTAATAGTGGGTATTGGCTTCAGTGATTATTCATGAAAGGGTGAAAGGGTTAGTACATGAAGGTGTATCACAGTGAGCACTCTGTCTCTTCTTCCTTCATTTGAAAGCTAAAGTCCAAAGTGAATCATGATGTGTGAGCAGGAATACAGTAAGCAAAAATAGCACAAAATTGAATGGTTAAGATAATGGGTGAAAGTTGGAAAATAGAGCAATAGATTCTTGGTGGATAAAGGACTTCTGGAGGCTTTTCAGACTAACAGTATAAGGTACTAAAAGCCCTCACACTGGGTATCAGAGGCTAATCATCCTCTTGTTTGCTCATTTCATAGAACTTTAACACCAGTAATGCCTGTGAAAGGTTTTCCAGTTAAAAAGCTGCGTAAGCAAGATGGAAATTGTGCCCTGTGTGGTCGGGATGTGAGCAATGAGAAGGGAAGCTTTCCCTGGATCTCATTCTGAGAGCTGTTCTGTAGTCTGTACTGAAGCAGTCAGATCCATCTGTTAATAAGTTTTCCTAGGTAGCAAGATTTTTCATGTGACCTTTCTCATTTTTTCAGATGAGTGATTTTGGGATCAGGAATATGGATCAAGTAGCTCCTGTGTCTAACATGTACAGAGGAATGCTCAAGGTGAGTAATCTTGAGCTGTTGCCTTCTAAAGCCAATTGGGGCATCTCCCGGCTAATGTATTTATTGTGTTCTTATTAATACCATCACAGGAATTGTATGACCATGAACACAGATGTTCAGGTTTTATTTACTTGTAAGCTTCAATCTTCTAGAGTATTTCCACTTCCAGTAGAGATGTGAAAAGAGGAACTGAAATAGGAAGATGTAAATCTTACACCCCCAACCCTCTTCCCCCAAGGAGATTCCCTCCTTCCGCCCCCTAAATTTGAAGAATTTGAAAATGAGAGATACATAAGAAATCCATTGGAGTTGGCACAGCACTTTTGCCTAAATAAAAGTTACAGGACTGGCAGTAGGGGTGGTCTTTATATATTTAACATGATGAGAGTGGCAAAGGGCTCTCCTGATATGACTGGTTAGATCTGATTCATTTCACCGAAGAAAAAAAAGTAGGTTATTCACTTACTGTATGCAACTATATGAAATGGAATTCTAATACATTGTAGGAAAACAAAGATAGTTATTAAATATATTTATCTTTCTATAGATTGTGTCTATGACCTTGTTTTGAAAGGAACTTACAGCTGAGGACTAATGAGAGGCAAATCATAAGGACTCAGGTCTTTAAGGGCTTCCCTTCTCCCCATTTATACAAGTTGTTTTTAAATCTCAGTATCAATTTTTTTTACATTACATTGATTAATGTAAACCAGCTAAAGATTAGGAAGAGACTTTCCACTCTGATTAACTTTGAGGAATGTTCATATTTTGAAGAACGAGTTAGTGAGACTGGTATGCTAACTTCTCTGATGCTTTACGTCCCCTCTTAGCTTATGCTCCTGCCCTCAACAACAACAAAATCCACAAGAGATCCCCAACTTAACAGCTGTGTGCTCTGTAACACAGTGGTTGTTCTAAGCAGTTATTTAGTATTCAGTTGTCATATAATTAAGTTGATGTAGAGTCCTGTATTCTACTGTTTTGTAGCTTTCACATTTCTTTTCATTCTGTAATAATTGCTCTTACATATGTTGAAAATCCAAATAGTACGGTTGTAGGGCAAGTAGAATTTATTGTGTATTGGGTTTTCCCCTTTTTTAGTATTAAATTAAGAACCTGCTTAAACATTAATTTTTCTCCTTTTTGAAATGTGAAACTAGCGCAGTATAGATTTTACTCATTCACATGCCACAGCATTTTTTCCAGTGACTCAGGATAAGGGTCAGCTATTTACACAAAAAGCAGGAGTTTCCAGATGGTGTTGAAAGAACTTGCCCTTTCTTCTAGGTACTAGTGATGAGTCAGTGCTTTTTATCTAGTAATGTATAAAGAATCTTTTACTAGGAGGTTTGGCAATTGTTATTAACATGTTTCATTTAGATGTGAGCCTTTTGCGGGTTGGCTTTGACTCTAGTTGTGGGGGTATCAACTGTACACAATTTGTCTCAGTTGGATAGTGTTCAGTGGAGATTTCTGAACCCAGTTAGCTGAGGCATGGTACTGTTTATCTCTTCTTCTGTGAAGTGCATGCTTTCATAATGCGTCTACTAGGACGTATTGCAGCCTGTTATAAAATACAACCATTAAAAATATGGTTCCTTATTTCTTACTAGAGTTAATGTAACTTGGGAAGACGGGGGAGGGGGATGACACGTGGCACATTAAAGGCACCTGGTGCAAAAAGACTCCAAGCCACTTGAAATTTTGTGGTGAGATAAAAAGGAAAGGTAGGGAATAACCTGACTTGGAGTATTGTATATAGTTCTGGTGTCCTCGACATAAAAAGGACATGGAACTGTTGGAACAAGTCCAGAGGAGGGCCATGAGGATGATCAAGGGACTGGAGCACCTCCCATATGAAGATAGGCTGAGAAAGTTGGGGCTGTTCAGTCTGGAGAAGAGAAGGCTGTGTGGAGACCTCATAGCAGTCTTCCAGTATCTGAAGGGGGCCTATAGGGATGCTGGGGAGGGACTGTTCATTAGGGTCTGTAGTGACAGGACAAGGGGTAATGGGTTAAAACTTAAACAGGGGAAGTTTAGAGTGGATATAAGGAAGAAGTTCTTTCCTGTTAGGGTGGTGAGGCACTGGAATGGGCTGCCCAGGGAAGTTGTGAATGCTCCATCCCTGGCGGTGTTCAAGGCTAGGTTGGACGAAGCCTTGGGTGAGATGGTTTAGTGTGAGGTGTCCCTGTCCATGGCAGGGGGGGTGGAACTAGATGATCTTGGGGTCCTTTCCAATCCTAACTATTCTGTGATTCTATGAATGTGAGGAAATGTTAATACTCATTTGTTACTCCAGTAACATAACTTGGGTTGCTTGTGCATCATAAATGAATACTGCCCTAAAAAATCTTTGCCTTGTCCTCATCTAAATCTCCTACCTTGGCATAAGCTGGCAGACCAGTGGATGCCTAAAACAAATAAGCATTTGCAAGTTGCCTTTGTCTCCAGCTCCCTGAACTGCAGTAGCTGCTATGAACAAACTGTAGCTTTCCAGAACAATATTCTATCCTCGGGTGCTTTTACAAATCTCAGTGGCAACTTTTATCTATCCATGCCTCTAGATACTACAGATACAGTTTTCTTGTGATAAACAGGAAAGTTGCATAAGTTGTTTTTAAATTTATTTCTTTGTTAACATTCCCTCTGTCCCCTGAAGACTAATGTGGCTGTGGGGTAATCTGGTAAAAGTACTAGTATTTCTGGCATACACAATTGACACAAGTCATGTTTTAAAGAAATTAGGTTTCCAAAATATAACAATATTATTGAATGTTGCCAACGTATTAGTAGAATCCACTCTATGTGGAACATTTTTATCAGTCCTGTTCATCCCTTTGTGTATAATGAAACTAGCAGCCTTTCACTGAGCACTTGAAAGCCTGCAGAATGTGGTAGCTGGCAAATGCAGTAACTCACAAGTATAAAAGTCACAGCAAAGGAGTAATACCTGTCTGCAGATCCTGTAAGGCTGACTGTATGGCTTCAAGTGATATGGTTCAGATTAATTTTTTTCTTTATTTAAAAAAAAAAACAACAAAAAAACAGAAACAATAAATCTACTCAAGGTCTTGCGCTGGCAATTGTTTTTCCATAATTTATTGATCCTGCCTCTGCCATCAACCATTCATCAAGTGAATAGTCAATTTCAAAGGTTAAGGAAATAAGGATTTCTTTAAAATATACCTAGAAATAAATAAATATATAGCTGTACACACACATGTGCATTCCCTGTTGTTAAAAGCCTCATTTGCAGGTAAACTAAGAATATCCTTACTTGGCTTTACTGCAACCTGCAGAACATGCCACCCACCTAGCACTGTGGTCTGAACATCAAGTGTTTTGTATTAATGTACAACAAGCTATGCTATCGTGTTTATATTTCAAGGGCACAAGTTAGCTGATGGAGGGTAGTACTTGTGCATGATCTTCAAATCTAGGAAACCTAACCCAGCCACTTTCCAGCAGTGAAGTTGATAGTGCTCTAGCAAAATGCTCACATTGTTTATATTTTTATTTGTGTTGCTTTTCAGCGTCAACCAGCATTTGACACCTTTGATAGCTCAAACTCTCTTTTTGCTGGATACTTCTTCTCACTAAATGAAGATCAAACTCTTCAGGAAGTGCCAACAGGATTTGATTCTACTTCTTACGGTAACTCTTCACTTTGTTCCTTAGTCCAGTCAGCAGATCAGAAATTTGTGGGGTCTAACTACCAATTCATGGCTATGCTCTTACATGGATTTCCCAAAAAGGAGTAGTTTAGTACATAGACTTCTGTATACATGCTTGATTTTGCCCATGGGAGTTTTGTTCTGGGGATAGTTGCTATTCTCTGTACTGAAAAGGAATGGGAACTGGGGTTCAGTAGCCTAATAGACTGACTGTCCATGGAAGAAGCCTTAGTAGGTATAAAAACAGAACTAAGAGAATTTTAAAAATACATAAATAATTTTACGTGTATTTGAACTTGCAGCATCTCAACCATAATCAAAATGCAAGTGCTCTGCAAGCTCCTTTCTTGAAAACTGTGGTGGTAAATCCCAGTGTGTTTTACTCAATACGTTAAAACCCAGGAGTGGGGATGTTTACAGATCCTTTTTTATTGTGTCTGTGTGTAGGACAAACATACCATGAGTTCTCTACCAATCCTTGCCTAGAATCCTGACAAAATATGAGGGCTTATCTGAAATGTAGACATTTTACCCTGTACTGCCTTTATCTCCCCTTGGGGAAGGAAAAACGCCCAACCCTCAAGCCTCTGAAAAGCACTCCTTTGTTATAATGTGACTCTAATCAGTAACCCGCTCTGGTCAGCAAAGCAAGTCCCAGCAGATATTGAGCATGGGTGTGGTAAAAATAGTAGTTAAGCATGGGCTGGTAATGAGCTCCACTTGCTGGGTCAAGTGGAGCCTGTAGACAGTCTAGGAGAACAAGAAGAGCTGCACAGCTTTATGAACTAACTTGGAGTCTGCCAAGTTCATCACCTTTTTATACCCTGCCACCGTTACATGACTGGTGCAGCAGAGCTCCTCCAAATGCAACCTGCACGCGAGTTCTTGGAGGCTCTCAAATGCTCAGGGATGCAGTTGTGAATTGCTGAAGTTGTCTTCAAATTGCCCTTAGCTTAATGGTCCTGACCAAGAAGTATCAGTAAAAGGCTTCCTAATCTAAAACACTGCTTTCTATTCCATTGGAATAAATAGTGCAAGCTGGTTCTTCACAACCCCGCTATCAGTTACTTAGCTCTCAAACTAAATGAAGACTGGTGTTATAAGAAAGTCTGAGGTCAAGCTATAGATGTCAAAATGGGAATAAGCAGTCTTATATTTCCTTAAAAAAGAAAAAGTAAAGTTTCCCTGCAAGAAAGGCCCTTTATGTAAGTACTAAGAGTAAAGGAGGATTATGGAAAGCTGCAAAACTTTAATTTAGCATGATGCAACTTCTATCCAACTAGTAGCACAGAGATTTTAGCGTTGATATATTAAGTCAAAGAATATACCAGAAAATCATTTATGCTGTTTGTTTCTGGGTTTAAAATACCTAGTTTCCAGCATCCTTTTCTTATTCTTCAAATAGTGCAGCAAAAACCTGTCACTCCTTTCACTGGCCTAAAAGTTAATGTATTTTTTTTTTTTTCCCTCCACCCCTTTTGTTTCTTGTAGAGTCTAACAACTGTGAATTGCCTCTGTTAACCCCATGCAGTAAGGCTGTGATGAGTCAGGCCTTGAAAGATACTTTCAGTGGTTTCACAAAGGAACAGTGTCGGCTGGGTATCCCAAATAGTAAGTGTTTTCTATTTATAAGCTTTTTTTCTGTTTTTAATGCTAAGGAGGAGGCTGAATAGCATCTCTTTCAGAAGAGAAAGAATGATGTCAGTAGGAAATACAAGAATGGATCCTATGTGAATCTGGCACCACAGCTTGACTTGGAAAGACCAGACTTGCTGGTATTAAAAATGGGTGCATGAAGAGCTCATGCTTTGGCAGCGTAAGAGAGAATCAAGTAAGCTGAGGACATCTCTGATTACAAGTAAATGCAGAAGAACAACAGAGGACTGTTTTTCAGTTTTGCATTTTTTTTTAAATCAGAATAGGTTCATTCTGAATTCATTCAAAACTAAGTAACTTGGGTAAACAGTTTTGTTCATTCACTGCCTTCTAATGAAGATTATTTCACAAAGGTCAGGAGTTACCTCTAAATGCTCAATACTTTGTCTTGCAGATCCCTGGTTGTGGACTGAACAGCAAGTTTGCCAATGGCTTTCATGGGCTACTAATGAGTTTAGCTTGGTAAATGTGAACTTCCATCAGTTTCTTATGAGTGGCCAAGACTTGTGCAACCTGGGCAAGGAGCGTTTCCTGGAACTGGCACCTGACTATGTGGGTGATATTCTGTGGGAACACCTGGAACAGATGATAAAAGGTAATTATAGAGCCAGAAAGCTTTTGTTTTAAGGCTCTTCTAATAGAAACACAAATGGGACTCTTTCAACACTTGTTTCTCTATGAAGGGCTTTTATTACATGTGAAAACTCAAAATGAACTTTAAAACTTAGTTCTGATAATGCTTCTATTAACCATTAATAAATTCTTGGTATGCAAAGCACATACAGATATCTGCAGAAGTCTTTCGGTATTCAGGCTGAGTACTATTGTGGTCAGATTTTATTTGGAGTAATTATTGAAATGAGATTAGGATGAGACTAATACCCCATTTAAAAAGATAAACAAGAGTTGCACAAAACTTGTTCAGTTCTCATTACAAGTTTCTGGTTTTGTTCTTTTAATGTAGTGTTTTGAGGTAATTCAGTGAATGAATATCAAAAAATCAAAGACACCTGTAGGTGTCTCGGGTGAACGCTGATGGTATTGCTAAATCCCTACATGCAGTGCTTTGTGAAGTCCATGGGGTTTGGACTGTAGCACTTGGTAGTTGCAAACATTAAAGACTTGGACTTTAAAATACACTGCAGTTATGTTGTTTCTAAGTTTTATGTTAAAATTCAATTGGTATGATGGTTTTCAAGCCTGTTGGAAATTGGTTAGGTGTTTTTGGTGTGTTTTTGGTTTTTGTTTGGTTTTTTTTTCAAGAGAGAGGGTTCAGTGGAGTGTATTTGTAAAATTCATGTGAATGATGACCCCAAAATACTCATGAGAGTTGGAAACTTTTTGTGGCCCACAGGTCAGATATATAAAAGTAAAAAATCAAATTAAAGTTTGTTTTGGTTTGTTTTTTTTTTTTCCCCTCTTCTCTCTCCAGACAGCCAAGAGAAGACACAGGATCAGTATGTGGAGAATTCTCATCTCACCTCAGTTCCTCACTGGGTCAATAATAATTCCTTAAGTAAGCATTTTATGAAATTTGACATTTTACATCTCTGTTTACTGTAATCATGTCACAGATCCCAAACAAAAAAGCACACCAGAATAGTCACTGTGCTTGAAGAGAGCACTTGATTTCAATTGCTAGGGCCTTTTTTCCTAGTATTGTTTAATTGTCATCTAATTCATATCAGAAGTCTTTTGAAGAGCAAAGGCTTTGAGAAAATCAAATTTCCTCTTGGTATGCCAAAGCCTACATCTGTGGAGCAGAATGACTGCTCCCACTTCTAGCAAACACTGTCAAAAACTAGCATCACTGGGGAGCAGTAAGAGCTATATTTAGGCTTTTCTGAAGACTCTGGAAGTGAAATTTACCTTTTCAAAGTGTGTGGGATGCAGTGCTAGCTCCCTTTGATTAGTGTTGTATTTCATTCTACCATAGTCAATCTTCAGCTCAACCTTACTACACCACTTAATGATGAGGGCCTTACTCAAAACCATTTAAGCTTCTTTAGCTTTCTCTGTACCCCTGTAGTTTCCTTGAAATACAAATAATACATGTATTTGTGATCAGCAAGTTACAGAGGGAGATTTACAGAATCTGATTTGGAGCCCATTAGATGGGGATCTTCTTATTGACTTCAGTAGATCTGTAGCATCTATCTTTCTCTTAGGTATTCATGGGCAAATAATTTCTTTGTGGCACAACTGTAGTGAGGTGCAGGAGGTTTATTAGTGTGTTTAAAGGGTCTGCAGGGCAAATCATCTAATTAATTCTTTTATTTCTTTCTTCAGCTGTAAATGTAGATCAGAACTCATATGGTATGCAAATGCCTGGATACCCTAAAGCCCTCAGTTATCCCAAACCTAGCCTCCTGACTGATGTCTGTCAGACTTCCACAGGACCAAATCTCCTTAATCCAGAGCAAGAGTTTTCATTGTTCCCTAAAACCCAAGCAGATGCTGTTGGTGTCAACTACTGTGCAGTAAATCAAGATTTCCCAAGAAGCAATCTGAACTTGCTCATAGATAATTCTGGTGAGTTGTTATCTGCATAACCATGGGTCTGAGGCCATATTCTGTATGGCTTTTCCTCCTTTCCATAATTGATATATACAAGATGGATTGAGTAGGATAAAAAAAAACAAAACAACTAACCAAACCCAACACTGTTTGTTTGTTTGTTTGTTTCATAAAGGTAAACTTAGAGAGCATGAATCTAGTGACAGCGGTGCGGAAAGTTATGAAAGCTCAGATTCAATGCTACAGTCCTGGAACAGCCAGTCGTCATTAGTGGATTTACAGCGGGTGCCATCCTATGAGAGTTTTGAAGATGACTGTAGCCAGTCCTTGTGTCTGAGCAAACCTACAATGTCTTTCAAAGACTATATTCAAGAACGAAGTGATCCTGTAGAGCAAGGGAAACCAGTTATACCGGCAGCAATTCTAGCTGGCTTTACTGGTAAGTAGTGAAGCAAAATGGTCACTCCTATTCTTATGTAACATCAGTATTCTCTATAAGTATGTACTTTATTGATAGTTGTAAGGTATGCCTTGTAATGTAGTCAAGAGACCACTACTCATAAGAGCTTCAATTTTAAATGTTACTGAAGAAAGTCTCATAGATCCATCCATCTAAAGCAAGGACAAGCAGGTGTGCCAGAGCACTTAAAAATCAAATGCACTTTTTGATCTGTCTGAAAAAGAGGGAAACTTGGAAATAAAACTACCGTACTTGGGAGTTTCTGCAGGTGTTGGCTTGCCTGTTAAGAACTTGTTCCTGCAGTCCTTGCCGAAATCTGTTTTTGCTTTAGAACACTTGCCAAGCCAAGGACTGCAGGACAAGCCCTGGAGCTTTGAATGCAGCTGATGGGAAGCAGCAGTGAAGGTTAAGGAATCCATATGAAAGGGAAAGCCATACCTTGTGTCAAATCCTGTGTTTCCTTGGAAAAGTAGACTTTTCATTTTAACATGTATAGGATCAGATTTGTGTTACAGAGAAAAACCTTAGGTTTTTTGCTAAAAAAAAAAATCACAGTAATGCAAGATCTACCCTGAGATATGAGTATGGTTACATACATTGGTTATGGTAAGAGCTTGCAGAAGTATTAATTGTGGCTTTTCCCCACCCTTTTTTCTCAATAGGCAGTGGACCTATACAGCTATGGCAATTCCTTCTGGAGCTACTGACTGACAAGTCATGTCAGTCATTCATTAGTTGGACAGGAGATGGATGGGAATTTAAACTTGCTGACCCAGATGAGGTATGTGGCTAACTGTGATAAGCACAAATATTTAAGGTCTGATCCACCATCTGTGGGCCTAGTCTTGAATATTAAAGCATTTACACGATCAGACACTTGCTGAAATCTCATCTGCAAATGCTTTATTGTACAGTCAGGATTGCTGTGGAATGTTTCCCCCTCTCCTCCCACCCAAGGATATTAGCATTTGGTTGTAGTTAGGAGAGCACATTTTATAGCTTGAAATGTAAAGGTAGTATACCAAGTTTGTTCTTCAGACAGTGGAATACTGTAAGATTAGTTTACTGGAGGTAGTTGAATCAGCAATGCCTTAGACTGCACAAAGGCATGGGGAAAATGCCTTCTGCCTGTTGCTGTTCTTTTAGATACACAGTAGCGCCACTTTTGAAATATTTTGGGAACTAGAGCTTTAGTCATTAAAAATAAACAGAATGCATTTTCATTTTCTGATACTGTTACCAGCAGGAAAGTTATTGTATCAAGGGATGTGATACAAAGGCTTTATATAAAAAAGAAAAAGGGCAGAAGTCATTGACCCCAACAAACTTCATCTCATTCAGCTTCCAGTTAAAGACCTGTCCTGTGCTGCTCAATAGCAAATTAACAGTTAAATGGTGTCCTCTTGAGAGAGGAGAGACTATATTTCTGTAAACCTGATCTCCTTAAACACATTTTGACCTATCCACTATCAATAGCTATCCTTTTTGCTGATATCAGCCACTTTCTCCTGAAGCTGTGACTGATAATTTCCTGGGGTATGTTCAGTTGTGGGATCAGTCACCAACTCTTCTCTTACCTGAGTTTGGGACATCCAAAGCAAGTAAAATGCTGTGACTGAAAAAAGGCTTTGATAACTGTTTATCAGCCACTGACTAGAAGAACATGACTTGAATAAACCCTTTGCATTTCGCTTTCTTTTCGGACTGCCAGGTGGCACGGAGGTGGGGAAGGAGAAAAAACAAGCCAAAAATGAACTATGAGAAGCTCAGCCGAGGCCTACGCTACTATTATGACAAGAACATCATCCACAAGACTTCAGGGAAACGCTACGTGTATCGCTTCGTGTGTGACCTGCAGAACCTGCTGGGGTACACAGCAGAGGAGCTGCACGCAATGCTGGGGGTGCAGCCCGACACGGAGGACTGAGCCCAACAACGTGATGCTGCAGGGGCGAAGATCACGCGTTGGGACTGTGTCTGGGAACCGTCTATAGTAGTCAGTTCTTCTGGCTGTTCAGATGGCTGCAACTGTTGGGAAATAAGGACCTTACCCGATTTTTTTGTAACCAGGGAGAGCTGGAAGGAAGTGGCCTTATTTCATCAGTAGCCTTGGGTGTTGCCATGTCGGGCACTTGAGCAGCATGGAAGTCAGCACAGACCCTAGCTCTGTCATGAAGATATGGAAATGCTCTCAGGTTAAGCATTTCAACTGCCTGTACTGCCGTATGAAGTGTTTTGGCTACTTTCACTGCCATGAAAACTGGGTTGGCTTTAAAACCAAAGGTTGGATGAGAAACCAGTGATGCAGCAGAACTGTTGCTCAGATATTTTAAAATACCATCGTCCTTGCTTACATGTAATATAATGCAATTTATAAAAAAAAAAAAAGGCAACAAAAAGAACCCCAACAAAGGTAATTTATTTTAAATGAGCAGTAAGGAGAATTGATGTTAGTTTTGTTCTAAAGCACGTTTTATGATTATTATTATTATTGCTCCTCCAGAAATGTGCTGCATAGGTACATAAACACTCTGTGTCCAAAACCAGATGTAGCAACGGTTAACAAAAGAAAAGACCCTGTAAAGAAGGGAAGGAAAATTGTACCATTTCAATATTCAGTTTGTATATATTCTGTGATTCTTTTTGAAACTCTGTAATGCTCCTATTTAACAGATACTGTATAGTGTAAATTAAACTAATTGTGTGTGTGTTTTGAAATAGGATGAATGTAAACTTATCAAATGGATTTTTTCATGTTTGTCTAGGATATACAACCTTCTGCAAATATTTAATTGGCCTGAGAGACAACATAAGTGCTCAGTGTGCATGCATATGGTATGCCTACGATATGAAATGGGGGGGTGGGGAGGGAGGGCTGGCTCAGTATTTTGCCAAGACTGAAGTTGGCAATTCTTTGTGCGTTTTGGCATTTTTACAAGACACTGATGTTATATTCTGGGACATAAAGGGCCTGTTTGTGGTTTCTTCTGTAACTGAAAATGAAAATATTAATATGGCTAAAATTACCTTTTTTCTTTATAAATGGCATCTGTTTTTCAACTTTTATGCATGTCCTCTGAAAAAAATTTATATACAAGCCTTATTTTTTCAGTTGACTTGTCTCTTCCTGCAGTTTATCCTGTATGATTAAAATATGAATTCTATTTTTGGAAATAACTGTGACTCCTTTTCAAAGATCAGGAGGGATTTATGTAGCAGCTATTTTTACTGCAAAAGAAAAAAAAGAAAAAATTCACTGGAAAAATGTACTTTGTAAGAAAGCTTTATTTTTTATCTGAGCTTGATGTACATTTAATTGTGTTGTACAGTGTGAGAGGTTTTAAAATGAGCCTTCATTAAAACCTCTTGAATAAGAAAATGGTGCGTGTGCTCTTTGAAACTTCCCAAATTAGAGAAGTTCCTTTTTTTTGTTTATTTGTTGGTTCAACCATTGTCCATCCAACCAACACCCTCAGTCTCTGCAGGATTAAAAAACCCCAAACAAATCCACAAACCACCACCCAAACAGCCAAACTTACACTGGTAGGGAGCTTGATTCTGCCAAAGTGCATAGGCTGATGGTTTGGGTTGGAAGGGACCTTAAAGCTCATCCAGTTCCAACCCCACTGCCACGGGCAGGGATACTTTCCACTAGACCAAGTTGTTCAAAGCTCTGTCCAACCTGGCCTTGCATGCTGTCGGGGATGGGGCAGCCACAGCTTCTCTGGGCAACTTGCACCAGTGTCTCACCACCCTCACAGGGAAGAACTTCTTCCTAATGTCTAATCTTAAATCTATCCTCTTTCAGTTTGTCCTGTCACTACGTGCCCTTGTAAGTCCTGCTCCACATTTCTTGTAGGCTCCCTTTAGGTACTGGAAGCTGCTGTAAGGTCTCCCTTAGAGCCTTCTCTTCTCTAGGCTGAACAACCCCAACTCTCTCAGCTGCTCTTCATAGGAGAGGTACTCCAGCCCTTCTGTACTTTTCTCCATTCCTCTATCTTACAGAAAAGTAGGAAATACGAAAGCATTTGCTCTTAAGCACATATTAAAAAAACAGTAAATGTGATTATTAATAAAAATGGTGCTTCTTTCTACCAAACAGTGGCTGTGTCTTGATGTTGCTTTCAGAGTAGTCACCCTGTTTTGGCAGTATGTTAAAAATTTGGAGAGAAAGGATGTGGGTTTTTTTCTGAAGATGTGCCTTTCTAAATGGAGGGAGCTGAAAGAATAGCTGTGAGTCTTGCAGCATGGCCCTTGGACTTCCCTGAACAGTTGCAGACACCGTCCTTCAGCCTTGCTTTTCATTGTCCCTGTGAAAGAAAAGAAGTTTCCCACATCATTCCTCCTTTCACATCCACCACTGCTGCAGGTCTAGATGCATCTCAGTGGGTGTTAACCCACAAACTAGTCTCACACTAAAGATTAAGAGGATGTAAAGGCATAGAGAGCTGCACTCCCCTGAGCTGAGCCAGAGCTTGGCACCAAGTGGAAAAAAATCCCCTCAAACCAACAAGTTTTCCTGGGCTTTGGGTAACATCCTTAAAAACATAGTGCTATGTGTTACATGCCTTTCAGCTGTGATCCTAACTGGGGAAGATGCCTTATTTTGCAGGAAATAATGTACGGTCAGTCTGTCACAATGAATATGTTGGTTTTTTTTCCCTGTGTGTCTTTCTCACGCTGTGGTTGCCGAACCCTAATCATCCTCTCAACCTGTACAAGTTTCATTTTCAATCTGTTTTCCCTGAACAGAGAACTGTTTCTTCATTTAGACTGAAAGTTTAGTTGCCTCTTGAGTCACAACTTGAGTTGCCTCTTGATCAATGCTAGCTTCAAACTAGAGACTAAAGGGAAGTTGTTTATTTCCCCCCCTCAGCAGGAAAAGAAATTTCATGATAACAGAAGCAATGAAGCATCCTGAAACGCAACCCATGCTAGTGTGCCTTCCAGAGGCAAAACCTGGTATCCTGTACTGGGTCAGGCCAATGCAGTGGTCCAAGTTGCAACCCAGTGTGACCCGGAAGACAATTATTAAAGGGTATTTTGTCATAGCACACACAGAGAACACCACTCTGTTTTCTCAGCCACCCGGCATCAAAGAGGCTGTTGAAAGCAGTCTGGCTAAATTCTTCAGGACATGCTTCTCTGTCCTTCCAGCTGCCAGCTTTCCTCATGAGACAGCAGTCAAAATAAAGTCTTGCAGTTGGCACCTACCCACGGTTGGCATGTCACCTCTAATAACAAAGTCTGACTTCAAAGCCTTCTTTGCTCTCTTTTAAAAATTTATTATTTTTTAAATTTGGTATTTTTTAAAAAGGTAAGATCTCATCCTAAGTAAAGCAACACCTCCAGGTTGGGGAATCTGTGAGCCACAAACACTCCATGTCGAGGAGGCTATTCTGGGAAACATCTGCCTGCTGCACCCTATTCTTACACTCGCCTTAGGTCTTAGCTTTCAGCCACGACCAGGCACAGGTTAGGAGCATGAGAAATGGGGCATATGATGGATTATTTATCCCAGTACTATATCTCCACCAATGGGAGGAAGATTGACTATACCTGGCCATTCTCTGCTCTTCCTTTTCCCATGTGACCCCCCAACACCCACCACTCTCTGCTGTTTTGTCCTTAAGCACTGGAGAGGAGCACCTCTCCCCGGGGCTGAGGTAAAGGTACACCATGATTTTGCTCAGCATCAGAACAAGTACCCTCTTTTGCTCAGCAACAAAACAAGTACAAACTCCTCTCAGTACCCTTCCTCTGGTACCTTACACTTTTTTGGCTTTTTGGCAGTCCCTGCACATTGAGCTGATAATTTCAGAGAGCTGTCAGTGATGACTTTCAGTTCCATTGCCTTGTAACTACCATTTCCTAGTTTAGCATCACATCATACACTCTATTTGGGTTATATGTTCTTGGGTATATTAACTTTAAATTAATCTACATTGATGCTCATCTGCCATCTTTTTGTCAACTTTTATCATGTTGTGAAGTCCTCCTGGAGTTCCTCACCAGCACTGTGGTATTTGACTATTCAGACTATTTGGTGCAATCTGCAAACCTAGAGGTCCTCCCATCAGCCTGGGATTTCTGGCCACATTAGAGCCAAGGTGGTTGTTACTATGGTAAGGACCAAGAGGGCTGCTGCAGGATTCACCCCTTCTTCTCTTTTCAGTTCCCAGTTCCTCCATAGGTTTCTGGATGGCTCCAGGTAAAATACCCAAGACTGAGCCTTTCTGACATGGCTGCTGCTATTCTAGTACAAATTCACTCACCCTTATGCATGCCACTAGCAGCACCAAGCTGGTGTTCTGCCAAATCTCTTTTGGGTTTTCCCTCTCCATAAGTAGGTTTTAAACCAGCAGTCTTGTGGTGCAGGACCATATCTGGCAATGAACAGGATCAGCAGCAGCTTGTTCAAAGTGGAAACAGAGCATCTGGTCCTCAGGAGAGTTCAGTAAAACTCTCTGAAACTGGTACTCTATAAATGCCAACCAGATACTGGAATTTCTTGTATTTTTGCTAAAAAGTCTCATGCAATTGAAAACGAAGCAAGACCTAAAAACAAATTTACATGTTCACAGCACTAGCGGAAAACCTTTTTGATGCCCTCTCCAAGGATGGTCCAAATTTTGGCAAAGAATTGCCAGATCTCAGCCATTGCAGTTCATCTTGTGTCTCATGTTTCTCTTTCTCTCTGTGTGAAGCAGAGCACTAGTTGAACCGTCTGTGTTCACACAGCCATGTGACTGCAGCAGTGCTTCATATGCTAGACACATGAACGCTCAAAACACTACAGAGGGAATAAAAGGCATCCCTGTAAGCAAGAAGAATTAAAAATTCAGGCTAGGGTGCACGATCTTTGAGGAAGACCTCCAGCATCTCATTTGCAATGTGTGCCATGTGATGTGCAGTCTGGAACCACACAATAAGGGAATTTATTAAAAATAAATAAAATAGGTTGGCCAGTGACAGCATAATTTGCTCTGTGCAAGCTGAGATTTTCAAGTGATAAGTCTCAGTTATGAATAGGAGAGTTTTAAGATAATTCTGTGGTTTCAGGAAGAAACATCATCAGATCTTGCCACTTTTCTCCTTTCTGCCTCTACATCTCTTGGCATTTACAATAAGGTAAAGAAGCTTAACAAAACACAGTGAATAACAAGTATAACAAGTATAACGAAATCCCTGCACATGCGAAAGGGTGTGTTCTTTGAAAGATGCTCTCTAGATAATTAGCAAAATGGCCCAAACTCCTATATAGAAATTTTGCCATAATATTCTGCATCATGAACAAAAATGAGAGAGGAAATGGAGAAGACCTGATTCAGAAGACCTGAATCCCCTTGAAGCCTGCATATCAAAAAACTATTTGTTCAATATTTTCTTCCATTGTGAACACGACCACAAAAGAAAACAGGTTTGTCCATGCATTACTTAATGTTCAGCGTTTGGGCCACAGAGGGAAATCCAGAGCCCAGTGGGAGGTGGGTAAGTTGAGACTAGAGGTTGTAGTTTGGAAACAGAAGAGGGCATCACATTGAGTGGTTAACCCACTCCAGGCCATCACCACTGTGTATTGGAGCTGGCTAACCCTGTCTCCTAGCCCCATCCCAGGTATGTGCACATGGAGCTAAAGGCAACGCACACAGGGACTAAAACCTGCAGTCCCTCTGGAAAGCTGGTGGCCATACCCTTCCTTTATGGAAACCTGGGTATGGGCTCGCCCTCCTGAGCATGGCCAGGGGGGATAATGATGGAGCAACAGCTTCCATCCTAGTTCATGTACCTGTAACTTGCTTGCCTCCATCGCAAGGTCTGGGGTGGGATTGCACTGCCATGGGAGAGTTTCCAGTGCCCATCTCCCACCTTGGCCCTATTAGTGAAGTGCAGAAAAGGAGGAAAGTGTTTTCCATCAAGCAGAGGCAGTTTGAAACTCAGTCTCAGGTATAGAGACCAGAATTCCCCCTCTCCTTTAGCTAGATGCTTGATTATCAGACTAAAGAGACCTGTTCCCACTTGTGCTGCCTCTCTTTGGTCGGATGAATCTCGAATCAATCTTATCCTTTTTCCTATTTCTTTTTTCTATTATTTTCTTTTTACCCTGACAGAAGGCAAAGAGCAGCCTAGCAGATGCAGTTCTTCCATTTAGCTTCCTCCCATTTGCAGGGAGTTTTTGTTCTCTCACAGGGTGCTTTTTGCCCTACGGAGGAAGATGAGCTCTTCCAAAAGAAATATAATTCCTCCTACATGCCTTTGAACAGACCTGTTTGTTTGTTTTTCCCTATCTCGAGTGTTAGCCCCTGGGAGATGCCAAGAATCCAGGTCCCTGGCTGAAGTCAGGACTGGGTCCCAAATCTCCTGCCCCACGGGCTGCCTACCCCATAGCTCAATTGACCATTGCCGCTTGTGAGCCAGCAGGGACAGTTTCTGCGTAAGGATGAACTGGCTTTGAACAGTTTCCCCAGTGTCCTGGGCACAACGCTCCTTTTCTTCCTCATCAGGACTTTACGTCTGCTCTGCTGGCTTCCCAACTTTTTTTTTTTTTCCTTTTAAACAAATAGAGGTATTGTTGTTTATGCAGGGAAAATTCCAATTTCTCTTAAAGGGGCTTTGCCAGGATCTAAAAGCTCGGGATACACCTTTTCCAGAGGCAGCACCTTCCAGAATTCACACATTCTTCCTTCTCTCTTTCATACACATGAACAATTTTCATTACACATTTTTAAGCAATCTCTAAAATCCCCAGCTAGATCCCAGTGCCGTGATTGAGTCCCAGTCCCATGACTTATGCTTGCAAGGAAAGGAGATTCCTGCCAGTGAGGAGCAGTGAGGCCAGTCCCTGCGCAGTGCTCCCTGTTTCTCTGCCTACTCCAGCCTTAAACAGCTCAGGAATAGGGGATTTGTCATTTCCCTTAGAGAAGCCTTGTGCAAACCTTACCCATACTCAGAGAAATGCTGTTTGGTTTTATGGTGTCTGCTGCTAAGTCCCAAACACCACACTTCTCCAGTGGATCAGTACTACTAGTTCTCAGTGCTGGTGTTGCTATCACTTCCATGTTATCAAGCCTTGAAGACGCAGTCCAAAATGACCCTTGTTAGTGATAAGCCCAGAGCTTGGGCAATTCTGTCCATAATTGTGTGACTACCCAGGTCAGCCATGTGCAACGACTCATTCAAAAAAGAAAACTCCATCAGTGGAGACCACAGAGGTCCATATATGCTCCATCTGCCCTTCCTAAATGAGTGAACGTTTCCACTATTTGAAGTAAGAAGATGTTTACCAGATCACTGGTGGTGCTGCCAGCTCTGCAGAGCACAGCAACCAGAAGAGCCAGCGCAAGACAGCCTCGCAGGGCAGAGCTTTCCACTGCAGCGTGATTGGGCCCTAGATATTCATATTTTATTGCATCCATTTTTCTCCAAGAAATATTAAAATGCTCTCACTATTTGAAGGGAGGGGGGACTAAAACACACAAGCTGCCTAGCTATCCCCAAGCAACCTATCAAACAAAGCAATAAACTATTAGCAGGCAGAACGGTTTTAAAAGGACCTACAGCATTTTCAGGCCATCAGGGGAAGAATAAGAATAGAAATGATTCTGAAAATTATTAGTAATGCCTTAACAGCTGCCTGTTAATATCTCCCACAGTATTCTCAGTCATTTGCACAACCGAGCTGCTGCTCCATGCCAATTACTGTCCCTGTTTCCCTCCGCTTGTGGCGGATGTGCAGAGGATGCAGCTGAAATGAGAATTTACTGAGATTCTGCTGCTCTTGCAAGTCTCTGCTGCAGCAGTAGAGGCGGTGCTAGGTAGAAGGTCTCCCAGCTCTTCCCATAAGGCTCTCCAGAAATAGAGTTTAAGCATGGCTCAGATAAGGAACTGGCCACTGCAGCTGCATTTTTACGGTTTCTTCACTGCAGGGATTAACTTTTCACTAATGGGGCTGCAGGGGACCAGTGGTAGCCATTTATGTCATGCACACAACCCAGACACTCTAGGGTTTGTTCGGTTTGGGTTTTACCTCCTCTTTCACCCCGTGGTATCACAAAGTGCCTGTAGTGTGTAACTCTATAGCAATGCTTCATTACCATCAGCAGGTTTGCCTCCTTATTGATCTAATGTAACCCCTAAACTGGCCCTGCTTTAAGCAGAACGTTGCGCCAGAGGTCCCAGCCAGCCTCACTTACCTTACGTCTTGGTCCTTTGCTCATAAAGGCCCAACTCATCCCAGGATTATGGCACAGCAACAGGAACAGATGCTGACAGCAGCCAGCCACCTCCTGATATTGTTTTCACCCAGCTGCATAAGGCAAGTTTGCCATGCTGAGACAGGGAGTCCGTAAAATTTGTGCCTTGGCACCTCCTCAGTGAGTTGGAAATGTTGAAACAAACCCCTTATAGAGGGTCCTGCCCTAATCTGAGGCCTGAGATCTGACATGATGGTGGGCAATGCCAGGTACCTGCATGGGACTCCTGGTCATGAGCTGCAGATCAGGAGAAGTCTAGTGAAGGAGTCCACATAGGAGAGCTGGTTCGCCAGTTGCTCACAGAGGCCCTTGTTTTGCTTTGGTTTTAAGTCACCAGGCTAGCACAGGCTTTTTCACCCAGCCAGCCAGCCAGAGATCTGCAAACCCTAAAGCAAGGCAGGGAAAAGGGGGAACATGGCTTCTGCCTTCTCACTACAGCCCAGCAAAGACTTCCCCTGCCCCGGCTGCCACCACTTGACTTCTCTTTCCCCACAGTGCTTTTTTTGCCCACTTACAGACAACAGGGATGGGGCTGGGAATGTGAGTGGAAAGTGGGTCAAGATCCTTATTGTTCCTTGTTCCTGTGTGTGGGTGGTAAGAGAAATATGAGAGCTTCTCCTTAGAAGAGGCCTCTTTGGCCTGGCTATAAATCAGAGCAGCTTCAGCAGCACAATCCAGGAAACACCCAGAGCTCGTTGTCGTTCCCCCATCAATGTCCCCTCATCTCCTTGCCCAGCTCCAAGCTCTCTGCCCACTCCAGCTCATTCCTGCTCACCCCTGCAAGCCAGCACAAGGGGCAGGAAGGGAGGAGAGGGGAGAGGCATTGCCTTCAGCTGCTCAGTGCTCCCAGAGCTCCCTGAGGACTGTGTGTGGGTCTCCTTGCAGGGGGGGAGAATGGTTATCTCGTAAAAGATGACTTTATTGTCAAGTGGGATTTGGAGTAATTCTGCTCCAGGCTGGGATAAACCAAGCTAGAGGAAGAGACAGGGGACTATTGCAGTATTGGTCTTCTGATTAATTTTCCCATGTAGACAAGTCCAAAGTTGAAATAGCTCCAGCTTTCCTCTTGTCCCTGGAATAGGACAGTAGGGGCAGCAGGAAGATATACGTAAGGTGTCATTGTGGATACTTTGCCCTGTTCTGTCTCTGTGGGACACACAAGATTTTGGCCATGGGCGCAACAACCCCCAGTGCTATAGGGAAGTGGTGGATTCCTTTGCTGTCAAGATTGGACATGAAGCCATCATCCACTGTAGAACAGCAGTGCTGGTCAGCTCTGTTTGCAAAAATAGAGGAACAGAAAGTTGTATCCGGATTAAGTCATGGATGATAACTCTGTGAACACAGAGTTCTCCACCAAGTTACAAAACACCAGCTGAGCTGCTAGGAAAAGAGTTTTCATGTTACAGCACAGACTGTGAGCTAAACATTGCTTCTTTACTATTAAAAACCAAGGAAGGTTGCAACATGCAACCACATTTACAAAATGTGGGAGAAAGTTACATCATTGTATTGTAAATGTCCCTACTATTTTGGCTCTGGAGGCCTGCACGTCAGGAGCAAGTGCTGAGCTCTTGAGTAACCATGTGTGTCAGCATACGGAAAACATTGCTAGAGATGCAACCACATCACAAGTAGAAGTCACTTACAACTTCTTAAGTTTTTAATTGTTCTAAGTTTACTTTCTCTGTCTTCTTACCTGTAGTAGCAGGCTATGAAGTTTAGGTGGCTTTAAAGGCAGCCTCTCCTGGCTAGCACTCTCAGGGAAGATGCTTTTTGAGCTGAAGACCTTCCTTAGTTGATTATTTTCATCTGCCAAAAAACGTATGTATAAGCCAGTTGACATGATTCGCTCTTGTGCCAGACTTATCACTGTTTCAGCTGCAAACAAAATACGTAGGGGACAAAAGTTAAGACTTATGTTTCAAAATGTTCTACTGAAAGATCTGCTTCTTCATTTCTATGTTTTTGTCCCTCCACAATTTTGCCTAAAATGAGAACTGAAAACAGGACATCACATACTTTATGGATGAAATGTTTAATCTGATCAGAAGTAAATTGTGTAATTGGGGGTGGGAGAAAAGACACCAGACCAAAAAGTAGTTTTAATTCTAGTGTCTTAAACAAAGCATATTAGATCTTTACCATCCTTTCTTTTTAGTTACCTAAGAGCGCATGAAAAGATAAGGAGTTGTAGATATTTTCCTTGCTGGAGATGGGGGTTTTGTGCATGCTGTGTACAAAGCAGTTTAAGCCTTACATTTTAATATGACATGTTTATGGAAAAAAACTACTTACATCATCGTGTTTCTAGTTCTAATGCAGATTGGCTTTCATATTTATGGAAAAGACAAATAAAACCAAGTCAACGTAGCTCAACCCAATGAAAGTCCTGACAGTATATCTGTTCCTCAGCTGTATTCATCTTTTTCATTTCTCACAATACAGTATCAGTCATTGTTACAGACTCCAAGTCTGGACAAGGCCTGAATTTCTATGGAGAAAGACAAATAAACACTGATAAATCTAATTTAGGGAAGTAGTCTGTTCTTTGATTGTTTGCTTATTTAAAAGAAAACAAGCAACTGTGGAGCAATTCGCAAGAAAATTTCAACAGATGACTAGCAGAAGGATTCTAATTGTTTCTTCTTCTTAGATCTGGAGAGCACTAAATCTGCTTTTTAGCCTTGTGAATTAGGTTTGTGATTATTTTATTACTGGTTTTGTCATATTTGAAACTTAAGGTGGAATCATGAAGAAATCCGATTTTTATCCATGACTTCAATGACAATACACAAAGCACTGCCAACAGGAAAACCACCTGTATTTGGATGCAAAGACAAGGGCAGATTCACAACTGCAAACATTTTAAGTGTTTTCCAGGTTTTGGAAGTTATCATCTCAAAAAACATACCCCATTCCCGAAATGAAACACGCCGTGACCAAACACAACTACTACTTGGAAATATTTGTGAAACTGACTTCTCCTTGCTCTGCAAGATGTTGGAAGCCAGGACTGAAGATGTATAACAGCCACAGCAAACATCTTACCCTGGGCTATGCAGAGACCTCCAGACCTGATGACACATATCTATACCGAGGGAGTAAACAGTGCACATGCTAGAGTTGTGGTACAGCAGCCTCCAGGGTCCTGAGGCTGAGAACATGCTGACCTACAGCTCAGAGCACATACCCTGCCTGTGGTCATGCCTCTGTACCTAACTGCATTACTATAACACTGAAGCTTGAAACACATTTTCCTCTACACCTCACTTCTTGTGTGCACAGGGTTAACTTCCCATAAACATTCACCATCACCTTCTACCTCATCCTGTGTCCCACAGTAAGGCTTTCCTCCACTGTGTCATCTGCCGAACAGCTGGAGAAAGGTCCAGCTCCTGTTGTGTCCTGGTTGCTGCAGTGATACCATCACCTGCCATATTAGCAATGCTGACATCTCTTGTCTCCTTGATTTATCCCTCGCCATGGCTAGCATCTGTATTTAGCATGAAGCACAATGGTGTCCTAGGTTCCGCTTGGATCCCTAAGTGCAGTGGCTATGTCTAAAGGAGCAGTGGTTTGGAGAATCCTTCTGAGTTTGTGGGTCCTGACGTGAACATTACCCATGACCAAATGCAGTGAAGAGAAGGTGGTAGGTGCTAGCTATCCTTTCGTAATCTGTGGACCACCGCAGCTACAGATCATGGCTAAGCCCTCAGCTGGGACCAGTAGGAATGCTGTTGCGTTCACATGCACAGCAGCCTTGGCAGATGTAGGTACAGCTTTTGGTAAAGCAACCAAACACAGTAATTGCAGAAAAGTGTATCAGTTCTGTCCAGCTTCATAGGAAATATTTTACAGTAGAGCTGTGAAATCAGGTAAGAAAGGAATACCCAAAACTTTTACAGTAAAACAGGTATTTCCTTTGAAGAAGTTCAAGCACTCAGCCTGAACAAAAAGAAAAAGGCAGAGCCTTAGGCCAAAAAATGTGTCCCTGGAAAATACAACTATGATGATAGCATAGCTGATGAAAATACAATAAAACTCAGTGTCTCAAAATTAAAGCCAGACCTGAGTGGTCTATGGAAAATAAACACATTTTTCATAGTGGAGGGAATTAACCAATCGAAATATTATTTCATGTTGTGTACTGGATTTTTCATCTCTAGAAATGTCATCATCAAGACAGGAAAGGGGTTTTTCAGCTGATGTGCTCAGGTTCAGATGAGAATCAGTTCAAGGTAAAGTCAGTTCAAGGAAATCCAAGAGATGACGTGAGACGGCTGAGATCAGACTCTGTGATCAGGTTTACTCCATGTTCACTTTCAGCAGGAAATCTCCATATCTCCGACTTGCACTGTGACTGTCTCTAAGCTCTAGCCTTTTATGGGGTGACAGTGATACAACCTACAACCCTTCAACAGGAGCTTGTACTTCAGGAGCAATAGAAAGTGAGGAAAAAATACCTCCTCATCCTTTCTTTTTTGGCTGTTCTCTCTCCAACCCATTACAGCTCCTTGGATCCCTCTAAATTCCCATTCTTTTGATCAGCAAATGGAGTCTTCAGTTTGGTATGCAGTTTAATGGAGCTCTGTTTGTGCAAATGCCTGGAAAGGCCTTCTATAAACTGTTCTTACCAAACATTCAAAGTAATGCCCAAACATGCAGGCAGTTTCTTGGTGTTGCTCAAGATCATTTGACGTGTCATTAAAGAGACATCTCTGTTTAATCCTCATTCTTTCCATGCTTTGAAAAGAATGACATTTCAAGAAAAGGGGAAGGTTTTCTTTCTGGAAGTGGCTGTACCCTTCAGTTTCCTGTTCAGTCTCACCCTTAATAGGTGCAATTTTGAGACTGCATAACTATGCCTGCAGCATTGTACTTCTCTGTGCTGGGTGTGTATCACACAATTATAACTACAGCAGAACCAGTGGACGTGGGAGTGCTCTTGACACTGTGCCAGTGTGAGACCACAGGTGCATTAGCTCATCTTCCATGCCCTGGATGCAGTGGAGTAGAACAGCTAGAGACTAGGAGCCTGATGCACGATCTAAGCTGCATGCTTAGAACCAAACTGCATGGCTAACACTTAGACAGTAATTTAATGTGGACAAAACTGTAAGTGGGATAATGAAAGCCATTGGTTATAAAACAAAATCAGGTTTCCCACACCTGCAGAAGGCAAAGTCAGCACTTGGTGGCTGATGTAAAGAAGCAACTGGCATTAATGCAGCAGGCTCCAGCCTGGCAAGCAGGTATCCCTGTGACCTCAAGGTGGATGCGGTTGCTGCATGAGCTGTGGTGTCACTGATGGCCTCAAAGCTGCACCAAAGGCTGCTGATGTGCAGAAACCCCCTTTTCCAGTTCCCCACCTCCATATCACCCCAGTGAATTATTCACTTGCTAGGTGCTTGAGGGATTGGGGCGGCAGGTGCTGTAAGTAGCAGGCAGTTTGCCTGGTCTAGACACTTGGGTATCTGTGCCATTGTCCAATTCAAGACCAGCCTCACCTGGACAGGAAATATGAAGACAGTTAAGATACCTAATCAAGGGTCAAGCCCTCTTTTTTTTCTGATAATGGGGAGAAGAGGAGAAATACCAGCAGAGATGAAACTTACAGATGAGCACAGTCGCTCATACCTTCAGCTTGGATCTATCTGAACAGGGCTAAGCAGCCAGCAGAAGCCACAACACAAATGCAGAAGCACTCTGTGGTTTCACTCTTGCACCAGTTTCCCAAGCCTGGGGCAGTAAAACATGCAGCAGGAGTATCTGTGCTGCACTTTGAATCTGAACCCTTTATCAAGAGGGTACTGGATTATTTCTATCACAAGACTGAAGGATACAGCAAGGTAATATGATTCTGTGTCCTATAAAAATCTACTTTTCTCAGAAAACAAGCATGTGTGTCAATGTGTCTGTCTGAATCGGGCATAGACAGCCACTGTGATTCATCATTCACAGACCCCTGCTGGCCAGGGATCCAAAAGGTTGACAAATCCCTCATGATACGGGATAAATTGTAATCAGCTGTTGTTACGAAGATTAGACACACATTTATTACAGATATATCTGTCAGGGCAGCACATGACACGCGTCACGAGCTCTTGCAGTGGCAAAGTCGTGTTCTCCCAATGCAAAATTGAGAGGACAAGGAAATAAAAACAGCAAGCTTGGGGATTGCATGGTCTGTTTCATTTCAGTTAAGGATCACCAATCAAACAGATTACAGAGTCACAAACACTTCCTACAGAGCAAAGCAAAGACAGATTTGCCTGTGCACTGAATCTCATTACAGAGCTTTATCACCAAAAATTGCTACCACTATTTGAGGAGGGCACTTTTGTGCTTTTCTCTTGGCTGCAGATCTGGATTGTCCAGAGAGAGGAACTTGACTGAAATACTGTTGAAGACAAATTACCAGTCATTTCAAGCCCTATGGGTTAAAACATTGTGAAACATGAGTATTTAACTATGAAACAGCAGGCAAACTAACTGCCTGTGAGCTGGGCCATAAATATGATGTCTCAAGGAAAGCAAGCTCTCCACAAATGGTTTGAACTAACTTTTAGCGTGTCAAGAGAGAAAAAAAAACAAACATACAAAAAGTATTTAGGAAATAAACCTCTTCCCTGTCTCAGTGTCCCTCATAGTGAGTACTAATCTTTAACACCCACAAGGCACAATGTTCAGCTTGTAGAGGATTACAGTGGCTTTCTGTGGTATAACTCAGCGACAACTCCTTTCTCACTGTGATATCTGAGAATGAATAAAAACCAAACCACTAACACACAAGGGACATTTTTGAATCCTGCCCTCAGGTGAAAGTAGGTTGTGACTCATCACTCAGGTAGCCAGTTTAGGTGGAAGCCAAGAACATCTGAGGTGTGAACCAGTGATCAGAAACCAAGGTCATAAAAATACCACAAACACTTTTGTCATTGAAATGAAACCAAGAGTCTCCAAAACCTTTCAGAAAAAACTACCTGCAAGGCTGCTTCCCAAAAGGGTCACTGGACACTTGATTTAGCTAGTGTCAGGCTACAGAATACAGCCCAGATGGATCAGCCTCTCTGCCCCTAAAGAGCTCCTTCCTCTTTCCTCCAAGCTCCTCCAAGAGGCGTTGTGTGGGCACAGTGGAGGACAAAGCTGAAACTCTTCCAAGACTGCCTAAGAGAAGAAGTTCTCAGTCAAAAAAAAAACATTGACAAATGTCAAGCTGTGTGGAGCGCAGGCAAGGGGGAGCTAATGCTTTCTGATTTTTTCTGCATGCAATTTGCATGAATTGATGTTACTAGGAGTTGCTTCCATATAGCGTGATGTGGTCTTATGGTTAGAAATGTATGGTTTTAGAAAGCAAATGGTGTTGAGGTCTTTTTCATCAAGTGGTTACTTTAGAAGTACAAAAATCTTACACAGCTCAAAAAAAAAAAAAATCTGTAAAAGTAATAAAGTTTAGAGAACAAGAGGCAGATTTTTTCCCTTGCAAACTTCACTTTACTTTCACAGACCCACGCAGAAGTGAGAAGTGTTCCTACATTTAATGCTTAGTAAATTGTGTTGACATATGAGTTAGAGGTAAAATGTGGCATGCAGTTTAACTGCAGAAGTTAGCTGTATATATAATACCAAACTGTTATGGGGCAGAGTTGAATTTCTGGTCAGGGCATCCTATTTTGCTTTTGTTTAATTTCTGCTTTGCTTTTCCGATGATGCCCATTAAACTATAGAGTCTGATAACTGAAGCAAGGTTTTTGACTGCTAAGTGATTCCAGCAGCTTGCTATAAAACTATTCAGTAAAAATCTTGACTTTCCCAGTTGAATTGTCTTGGTGCCAAAGCAATCCAGAAAGCAGTTCAAGGACAGATTTTTAAGCGCATCATCTCTGGCTTGCCAGTAGGAACTTATGACTGGAGGTCCACAGATTGCTTAGTACATGTTCTCTTGCTACCATTGCAAATAATATCATTTGGGAATAATAATAAACTTTACTTAGAAACTATTCAGGGTTGGAAGGAAGTTGTCCCACTACTCATTCTGAAAACTGTCTTTGGACCTTACTGTTTTGATAGAGCAGAAGTAGACTGTTTCCTGCCCAAATGCAATAAAGGCAAGTTTGGATGCATTCGTTCCTGTGCCCACGCTAGCTTCCCTTCAGTCGCTTACTCCCTGCAGGGCTGAAGAGAATATGTGCTGCCATCTGCACTACATTCTTCTTTCTTAGACATATGTACACCCAAATTAGTCTTTTTTTTTTTTGACCTCTCGGTTTATGAGTATGCAGCAGTAGGATAGAGGAGTGAATCAGAAGCACATTCCTTTAATTTTTAGGGTCTCTTTGGTACTCATTCAACAAATATACCATGGAGATGAGCTTCTGGGGATATAATGGCTGTAGGGAAGTGGCTAACACAGAGTAGCAACTTTTTGCAGAGGTCAGGAAAAATGTGTTGTTTCATAAGGGGGCTCCAAGTAATGCCAAGTATTCATGCTGCAGTGAGAGCACTGCAAGCCATACCATCCTCAGTGCAGATCATGAAGACATGCACTAGCAGCAACTTGTCTTTCACATAAACTTTCAGGAACTCTCTGTGTTTCAGCTTTTCAGATGGATGAGCAAAACTCACTGTCTAGCCATGTATAGATATTCTGATGCAATCGTATTCTTATGTTGGCTTTGGAAAATTGACTTAAATTCTCCATATACTGCCCATCAGCTGAAGATTTAAGCCATGTACTGGTCAGAAGGTACAATATTATGACAAAGCCCTTAAGCATTGCCAGGCCCTGTAATACAATCATTTAGGTTGGTAAACTATAGGGATACTTCCTGGTATTGTTGCTAGCACTATCCCTAAATAACTCTGGGGCATGATTTGGTATGTAGAACATTTCAGGGATCATTCCCAAAAGGTGCCTTGCACAAAGTCACCTTGTTTTAGATGGTGAGCCAGGTTACCACTTCAGACATGGACTGGTCTGTGTTTTCTGGCATCAGTGCTTGACAGTATTCCTGGTCATGTTTAATTTGCCAGTATGGATTTAGTCTTTGTTTTTCCTTTGTTAAAATAGGCTTAGAAGTGAGTTCAGTTCTTCCATCCGCATGGCGCTAGTGTCAAACACAGAGTAGTCTGCTGTCTTGCAGGGAGAAGAGCAGCTGGGATGAACACTTATGGCAACTGAGTTTGCACAGTTAATTCCCCCTGTAAAGCCAAAGTTTCACTCAACTCATTACCAAAAAAAAAAGAAAAATAAATAATTTTCATGTTAGCTAAAAAAAAAAAAAGTAATTTGGCGCTGAAATCCAACCAGCCTACAAGGACCTACAGTAAACAGGATAACTTCTTCCTGTCTTTTGGGGGTTTTCTTGTAATTGAAATCAGACTTTTTTTCATTTAGCCATTGCAGAAAGGTGTAGGAGTGACTAAACAGAACGACTGAATCTTTATCAACATTAATAAGCCTGCCTAATAGCCTTGATAACAAAAGAAGATATATAGTGTGTGTGTATGTATATATATGCACACGTTCTATATTTATGCCTGACTATATTTGTACTTTATTTTTATTGGAAATAAAACATTATCAGCTTTTTTAAATTACATTAGGATGCCAAATCAAGATTTTTAGACCATGCTTCTCTTTCATAAACCAAAGTCAGTAGAAATAGCACATGTGATGCAAATATAGACTTACACAAAGATTTCTAGAAACAACTTTATTTATGAACTTCAGTGAGTTCTCTGGGTTAGCAAAAGAAGTCTGAGAGGACTTTTTGCAGAGGACTGTTATATTTCTGAAGCGACAGCACAAAGCTTCCAAAGGATGCCAGTCCCATAAACCACCATGTTTGGACAAAGCCAGTATTCACACACCTGAGAGGGCCCTTTGAAATTCAGGATGTACCTGAAGAACATCATCTATGAGGACTAAAAACACACACAAAAATGTATATGAAATAGACCAGCCTGAAGTAATCTGGGAGAAGAAATATGATGAGGTTTTGGTGAAAGAGATGTATACTCACCTGTGAATGTCTCCTATCCAAAGCTGCATTAGGTGAGGTTCAGACTTGACATACAGGAAGCATTTCTTTACTAAGAGGGTGGTAAAACACTGGAACGGGTATCCTAGAGAGGTGACCAATGCCCCACGCCCTTAATAACATGCTTTAACATTTAGTCAGCCCTGAATTGGTCAGGCAGCTGGACTAGATGGTCATTGTAGGTCCCTTCCACTGAGATTAGTCTAATATAGTCTAGTCTAGTCTAGTAGGATCTAAAAAGTCATGCAGGAAATACAACATGAACACCTCTACAACAGTATGTAGGTTTACATCTAACGTAAAGTTATCCCATACTGTGTGGGATTTCAGCCTTCGGAATGATGTTTTCTTCCAAATTACTAGCAAAACCTCAAGATCTTATCTTTTTTCCCAAAAAATTGTTCATTCTGCAACAATTAGATGATTTTACTTCTATCCTTCAAAAAACGACATGGAGGAAACAATGGAGCTGGGCAGGCTCCTTTGGAAAGTGGTCGCAAAGGAAGGCACCCTGGCTGCCATGCCATGGGGGAGCAGAGGGCAGCTTTGTGCAGCCCTGACTTGAGTGGAATTTGGGCTGGTGAGGGGCCCATGTGTGTTCTCCATGCGAACCCGGGGCTGGCATGAGAAACATAGCCCATGTCCCTGCCATGGAATTTGAAACCTTGTTGCTCCTGTGTCCTGCAGCACGGCTGCTGATAAACGATGTTCAGGACTTAATATTGCCAATAACCATTTATTGTCTGCTAAGTGTTTTCAGAAAAAGCTGATTTTGAGTGAATATAATCTTTCTGGGAAAAGCAAGCCCAATCCAGTAATTATCTTTGACAGTTAAATCAGCCTTTAACTTACTTGAAACTGGGGATGGAGGGACAAGCCTTTGCAAGCTACAGCCTTTCTGGAGCATGCGAAGCCTGTTCCTTGCCCTCTAAGAATAGCATCACTCCTAATCAGCGTTCCCTGGAGACTTGAAACATAACCTGCAGAAGCAGCGTTCGCATGTGTGTGTAAGGAGAGGCACTGCATCTTTGCCAGCCTATCTGCTCAGCTAAGCCCCAGAAGGTCGTTAAAGCCTGACAAAACTTGTTACAGGCTGTTTACAATGTCCAGAAGTATGCTTAAATTTGCAACGGGGGAGGGGTGGCGGGAGCCTGCAAGGAAGATGCCCAGCACTGACCTTCTGAAGCTACCCACTGCCGAGAGTTGTTGTGGCCGAGGGCTGATGCCATGGGCGCCAGTGGTGGTATCCCCTCTCCTGCTGCACTGATGGCCCCGGAGCCAATCTGGCACGCTTGGCCATCAGTGTTAGCTCCAGCTGCTCCACTCTGCAGTTATTCTTCTCCTGCCTCACCAGCAAACAGGATGGAGGGGTGAAAAACTGAAGAAGACTTCAGTTGCCCACTGGAAGCCCTTTTTGCCAGTTCCCAGGCTGGGATTTCTGCCCTCTGAGCATCTCCCTTGATAACACCCACAGATCATGCACCAAAAAGAGGTCAGAAAGAATGAGGGTACCAGGGCAGCCTAATAGACCTTTGCCTCCAGTTTTGGAGGCTGATCTTATGCCGGCAGCAGCTGAGCCCTCCCTGGCGATGGCTGGGACTGGCCAGGATTTGCAAAGAGGATTCACACCACCAGGTCACCCCAGCTGACCTACCCTCCCCACAGCACAGTTTCCAACACAACGAAGAGAAGATGACTAAGTGTGTTTTGGTTTGAGGAGTACAGCTAGATACTGTCCGTCCACTGTAGAACTGTTTGCCTTTCATTGACTCAGGATTCTGCAACCCATTCAAACCTAGCCTTACGTCAAAACCCAGTTGAGCCTATTTGTGGTCTCCTCAGTCAAGACTAGCTCCTTATCGCTCATGTGATGCAGGCTCACGGGTGTTAAAGGAGAGCAACTTCTGTTGCTGACAGTGCACCAAGGAAATGCTCACGGGGTGAACAACTAAGAAGCCCATGGCGGTAGCACCCATGCCAAGGGTAGTAGGGACATGCAGAGAATGGCAGCTGGAGCCAGATCCCTTTACGAGGCAGCAATTACTTAAACAGCACCTACTTGTAGGTGCATAAAATACAAGTAAGGGTGTGTCAGCTTTTATAATACTCCTTGGCTTTCATAAATCCATGTTATGAGTTGCCTTAGAAGTGGAGCTTAGCACCTGAGGTCCTGACCTGTGAGTAAATTTCAGGACAGGGAGCAGCCTTGTCCTCAGCATGTTTGAGTGTGGTTGGGAGCACAAAGTGTGCCAGCTTTCCATTTCTCTGTCTGAAGGAGCAAAGGTTTCAGTAGTCCAAGAGGGAGCAGCCCTCATTCATCGCCTGAATCATAATGCTATCACTGTCTGGGTTCTTATCTCCAGCCAGTTGGGTGCAGCTGGCTCACTGCCCCTTTGGACTCCCTTCCTCACTATCCCTCTGGACACACCTGGGAGGACCAAGATGTGGAAGCAGGTGCAGAGAGAGTCTAGGGATGGGCACCCTGCCCTGTGTCCTAAAAGGCAGGATTTGGGCAAAGATGGGCTGGGCAGAGGGAGCGGTGTACCTGAGCTGCACGGTCTCCCACTGTTCATGCTGGGACTTCCAGGTCAAGCACAGTAGCGTAGCAACACATTAATACCAGTAAGGTGTTGAGAACCCCGTGGAAAGCAGTGCAAAGGCCACACAAGCTGGCATTTAGCTGCTGTCAGCACCTGCGTGTTGCCTGGTGGATGCTTTGTAATCAAGCATTAACAGCTATCATTAGAGCTTCAGCTTTTCTGGATGTTTGTTTACAGGTTGGAGAAGGTTTTAAATACAATTGGGAAGGATGTGGACAGGTTTCTGGCAGAGGGAAAAAGAGAATGAAATCTGGCAGCAAAATTAAACTGCTTTAACAAGGAAGGGGGTGGAGGGGAAGGGGGGAATAAAACCTTGCAACCCGTAGAAGCCCCATGCCACCAGAAAGCTGATTTCTTTCATCCTGGTGGGGCGGGCTCCTTGTGGGCGCAGCTCCGGGCTGGCTGCCCAGCAGTGTAGGTGGTGTGCTCTGAACAAGAGTTCAGTGCTGCCAGGTGAGCCGTATCACCTACAGGAGGAACTTTGTCCTTTCAGCCACAAACTACTCGAGCAAGCAGGGCTGTCTTGGCTGAGCCCTTATAAAGCAAAAAGCAAGGAGCTGCCCGTGCAGGTCACCCTAGCAGGGAATGACATTAATTTCCATTCCGGGTGGAGGGCAGAGGTGCCCCAAAGGCATGGGAGGGCTGGGGCACGCTCAGGGGTGGCCAGAGGCAACAGAAAGCGACTGTAGAAGTGGGCAGATGGGGAACAGTCATTTGGGAGCACAGCCCAAAGGGGTTTGCATTCAACTTAGCAACATAATGCTCACTAGTACTGCATATAGGAAGCCCAGACACAAGGGACTATAGCCATGCCCTAAGGTGGTGAGGCATAAACCATCTCAGCTCCAAGCCCTGTCTGGCTGTACAGCTGCCCAGATCACACACCTTCCCCCCCCAGCCCCTAGCTCTCTGTCTAGGTTTATTTGCCTTGAAGCAATGATGCAGTCCAAGTGAGGATGGCTGTCCTACACTTGGTCTGCTGCAGGTAGGGAGGACAAGCTAAGAGCTTGTTAGCAAGGCCTCAAAGCTTCTCTTTGGTGCGTTTTGTACTGTTCATACTGATGGTGCAATACCGACAGATCACTAAGTGTTACATTGCACCATCCCAGTGCTGCATGTAGAAGGGTTTTTCTGAGGAAGAAATGCCCTGTTACATATTGCAAAGAAAACTGGAAAGTTGCAAAGGAAACTGAACTATGATCCTGCTGGCCATGCCAAAGTATACAGGAGAAGTACCATCTACACCTGTTCTGGATTTGAAGGAGGTGAAACTGTGACCTAACATGCTCTGCACTTGTCATGGGACTGCACCAAGTCATACGGGCTGTGTCATTTCATTCATTTATCTCCTGTGATTCACTCACTCCCATGGAGGCCTATGTAAATGCTCACTGCTCTTTACACTTTGCGAAAGGAAAGTGTTCTCTATGAGATGCAACACAGTATTTTCAGCTGACCAAACAATTTACATGTATAAAATCCAAGACAGAGCTATGCAAAGCAGATGCAACAGGATCATCAAACCCTTATTTGTGGGTAGGAAGGCACTGGAATGGAAAGGAGTTAAATCTTCCTGCAGCTGGCTCAGGTTGTTCACTGTGGAGACCTGGGGTGGTCAACCAAAGGCTATCCACACCACATAGCATTATTCCTCAGTTACCTGGCAGCTCTTCCTCATGCGGCTCCTATTAGATTCATATCTCAGACACAGACACATCCCTGGGACTAGAGTCAGAATCATAGGAACAACTAGGTTGGAAAAGATGTTTAAGATCATCAAATCCAACCTTCACCCCAGGACTGCTGAGTCCACCACTAAACCATGTCACTGAGGGCCTCATCTGCATGGTTTTTAAACACTTCCAGGGATGGTGATTCCAACACTTCCCTGGGCAGCCTGTTCCAATGCCTGACCATCCTCTCCGTGAAGACATTATTCCTAATATCCAGTCTAAACACCCCTGACACAGCTTGAGGCTGTTACCTCTTGAAACATCCATGATTTGGGATGCATGGGGCCTCCCTGTCCATGCCAGGGGCATGGGGACAGTTTGGTTCTCTCTCCTCACAACTCTGAACTACAACATCCCATGTTTCCTTCTCCATGTCTTTGGCAGAGGGGAGCTCCAGCTCCCATGTAAAAAATATTTGCTTCATCCTGAAAATGAGCAATGCTTTAAAGTCCCCGGCATTTTCATTTGCTGAGCACAGATTTGGTCAGGGTCAATGAAAACAAATGTATCTGCCATGAAACAAAGCTAGAATGAAAAATCCCAAACAGTTGTGCTACACGCTTATTCCACAGCCTATGACTGCAGCACCAAGCCTGTGCTGCTTCCCTGCCTCAGGTCACAGTGCAGCATGAGCCCATCACCCAAAACTCCTGAGAGACTGTCTCTGTACACACATGTGAATAACAATGGCCAGCCAGATGCCTGGCAGCTCATGACGGTAGGAAACAAAGCTCTCAGAGGAGCTATGCAAAGCCCATGGAGACAGCTTACACATATAGTCCAAAGAAATAAAGGGGCTGGCACTCTCTGGACTGCAGTCACATCTCACTTGTTGGGGTCTGTTCTCCTTCAGCACATGTAGCTCAAAAGGCTGGTGAGAAGCCTACTGCAGTTGAAGAATGCTTTCAAGTAACCTGTGGCTCAATTGCCATGCTTGTTATTTTGCTCTTTGATTTTAATTTTTTTTTTAAATCTTTTAAAAATAGATCCTTGAAAGAAAAATAGCTGCTGCCTGAGACTCCTGCATTGCTCCTGGAGACTCTGCAGCCAGAAGAGCTATCCCTCCAGCTAGGTGTGTAGCGCATAAGGGACAATGTGCTGTACAAATACCGTTTTCTTAAAGGAAGCTGGCTCTTGCAAACACATCAGAGAGGTTTTCATGCAGGGTATACTGCTATTAGGTCAAAATAGCTGTTTCTTCAGTTTCTTCTCCTGCATACACAGGGGTAGGCTATATGCAGCATTTCAGTAATTACAGTTCTGAACAGGACTTGTACATCTAAAATAGGGTAAGTAAGTACCGGTAAGTATGTAGATTTCCAAAGATGTTAACCAGAGCAGAACTCCAGCCACCTCTTTCTGCTCCTATCCAATGCTGAGTTCCTAACTCCTCAAGCTCCAGATCATCATCCTTGGCCCTGATTTTCAAGCGTGTTCATAAAAGTCCAAGGCAAGCCTGACATCTTTCAGCTGCAGGAAGGAGCTTAACAAAAGCACCCATTTGAAAAATAAAAATGCTGGCCTCTAGATCTCCACTGTCTAAAAGAGTTTGCCAGCACTCCTCAGCTGCCTTCCTGGGAACATTTAATGACAGATTGCTTTGCTCTGTGTGCATGGGTAATATATAATCCTTGTGCCACTACTTGCTTTGAGCATTCTTCATGACTGGAGGCATTTTTTTTTTCCTTCTCGCTTTTGATCTCACCGAGACTGTTATTCCTGTAGTAGCAAAGCTATTTGTCCTTTTAAGTAAGCATGTGGTAATCCACAAACTCCATGATTCATAATGAAATTGGCTTCAGTCTGCAGGAGTTTAATGGTTGTCTCAACCAAGAGCAACTGGCAATTTTGGCACGGAGCGCTGCAACCCCTCCTTGAAGTAATAACATCTGAAGTCTTGGACAAACTGGGTAGTTGATGATAACCAGTATAAAACATGATATATTGCATAGCTGTGGGTAAATTAGAGTGCGCTTTAATTTGAGTTTGTGCAACCATGTTTAGCAGCAGTTGATGTTTTGACTGTGTTAGTTGTAAAATTAATATTACAATTGGACTGCAGTATTAAAGATCAGCTTTGAATCTTTTAAGACCACCAGCCATGCCATGCACTGAATTAGACCCAGGCATATGGAAAACCCCAATGTATTTATGGTAATGCTCTTTAATTACAGAAAAAAGTTATTCAAACTTATGCTGCACATGGAGCTGAAACGTTTATAAATTACCATTTTTTTCTTAGGCAATATATATATGTTTCTCTCGTGTTATATGTGCCATACTACTACAATACAGTTATGTCTTTGCATTCAAATAAAAAATCTGGGAAGATGCGCCAGTACTACAATCCACAGAACTTAGCTTGATGCCCTTTTAACAAACAGAGTCCCTTCATCATGCACTTTCTGTGCTCCTAGAACTCTGTTAAATGTAAGTTTGAATTAGTTTCAGTCCACTCTCCCACAGTATTTTACTAAACCTGCCATGCAATGAAAACACCTGCTAACAGTTCTCTGCAACAAAGAACCTGCCCCCCCGATTCAGAAACTATTACATACCATGGTTTATAAATGATAGTTGGTTGAGACATTCTTTTTACTTGTAGGAAGAAAAAAATAGCCTATTTCTAGCTGTTACTGAGCGTATACAGCTTGCTGGGCACAGTGAGTGAAGCCGAGCCAGTCCTTTGTTTCCTTTGATCCATTAAAGTCTGAGCCTGTTTCCTTCTGTCGGAGCAACATCACAAGCAGTGACTTTCAAAGCAATGTTTGTTTTCTCACCCCCTGTTTATGCTATGGCTTTCTCAAGGATGTTCCTGTTGGTTTGAAATTTCCCAGGATTAATTTTAGATCATAAGTGACTTCTTTTTCTTGGAAAGCCGTAACCAGCAAGTGCTTAACAAGTACTCTTTAGCACTCTAAGAATGGACACTGTGTCCTTTTAAAAGGAAAAAAAATGCCAAATGGCCTTTGTGCTTCAGCTACTCCAGGGGAAAAAATAGCCCGTTCTTAAATAAGCTTGGGTGAAATCAGAAAAGACCTGCTAGAAAGGCTAAAGGGAGGCTTGGGAGGAACACAGGAAAGACTGTGAGTGTTGAAAATATCCATGCACAAAACATTTCATGTTTTGGTGCTTGTTTACATTTTTCACAGACTCAGCTAAAAATGAAGGGAGCAAATTATTTGTCCAGTACAATACAAAGCAAGGTCATCTTGTTGCGGTTCTCATCCTGACTACTGTAAGCTCGGTTCTAATGAAAAAATGACCATATGCATTTTCTTGAGGCTTTAAAGGCACCCACACATCTGTAAGCAAATACAAAGGTTTACCCAAACACTGCTATTCTTGGCATTTTCAGCTTCCTGCAAAACAGCTTTCATGTGAGCAGCACTGACTGGCCAGTGCCTGCACTAGACTCAGGCAGCCAGCACTCATATTTGTTGTCGGTTTTGAATTCACCACCTAAATTGGGAGAAACATTATTGCTTCCAGGAGGCCCTGGGGGATCTCCCTTTACTGGGAGCAGTGTGCACAAGGGCCCAGCACCCTGAGTCTGGCCTCTCCTACCCATTTGGTCAGCCACAGTGAGTTACAACCCACAGCACTGCATGGGTGATGCTTTCCTTTCAGGCTTGCTTTGCACTGTGAAGGGTTTCTTACCCCTCCACTGATTTTTCTAGGTAGGAATCCCTTTCTTCTCTTCGATCACATGCATCTGGAGCACTGAACTCAAAGCAAAGCCCTGCCTTTGGGTTGCTAGAAGTGGTGCTTTATAGATGCTAAAAAGCTGGAGCAGAAGATTGCTGGAATGTTGGTGATTTGGTCCGGGGGGGTGGGAGAAGCATGTGGGCTGGAGCCACTCAGCTGGAGGATGGCTGTTGAGGAATAGACACTCAATGAATGAACATACCAGCATGCCCACAGTCCTGGTCAAAACCCCGATGACATGATTGTGCTATACCCTGCATGGGCTTGGATTTTCTTTCCTTTTTTATTAATTAAATTTTTGCATAAGAGCCACACTAGGATTCATGCTGTGCGAGCACTGCTGCAGTTTGTTGGGACTCTGTTTGGTTTGTGTATCCACCCTCAGCCTGCATGGGTCCACCTTCCTAAAGTCCATCAAAGTGCAGGTTTGTACTTCATTTTCAATGGCAGTTCAGGTCTCCCATAAAGCTCACCACAATTTGCCCACCTTGGGCAGCTTGCAAGTGCTCTTTGCCTTTAGTAATACATTCTAAGTGATGACAAATGAAAGTTTCAATAACAAATAAGCTAACAACAACCTCCATTACTTCCCACAACCATGCAACTGAGAGAGGACCTGAGAGGAAAAGCCTCAAGACTCTCTTGGTGGCCTGGGTTCCACTGCCACTTTGACCTGTAGAACATTAAAGAAGACACTGGGATGGGAATGAGTGTGGGGATGTCGGCTCTTCAGCTAGCCTGCCAAGGCAGAAATCAGGTTTTGCTGCTGAAGATTTCAGGTGCCACCCTTTTGTTCACAGCTCAGGTGAGGAAATGTTGAAAACCACAAGAGCTGTGCCTTTCCCATCAGCTTGGACGGTGCAGCCTTCTAGCAAGGGGATGTGCTGAAAAAAAATTAAGGGAAACTGCATTGTCTCTTCCAGGTGATTTCCACTATTTTCCCATCAAACCCTGTTGTCCTCTCTTTTTTCCCTGAGTCTTGGCCCTTGTGCAGGCACCCAGACCACAGTCCAGAAAGGAGAAACCCCTGGCAAGGCACTGCTGGCTCTCCTCCACCCCTGCACCGTGGCAGTCAGTGCTCCTGGGTGCACTGCTTTCTGCAAGGTAACTAGAGCCTTTAATTTCCAGAGATTATACATTTCAGCCATCTACAGAGGGGAGGAACTTCGCTCTCCCTACCAGCGCTCCACCCAGGACCAGTTTATCTCCATCCAGATAGGGCTGAAAAGGCACTTGAGCCATTTACAAGGGTGGGCAGATCAGATTAAAGTAATTTAATGCAGAAGGCGGCAGAATTGCCTCAGCCCATTGCCATGGCACCAGGAAAGGAAGGTCGCCTGTGCCGCTGGACGGCACCGCCACATCTTTTGGAGATCTTTCAAAATACACTCCCAGCAAATGCTATTCAAAAATCTGGTCTAAGCAGATGATGCTGATACGACAAATATGTTATGACATAGCTTTTTTTTTAATTTACTTAGGAACATAAATAGCTTTGTTAATTGCCATTCCTTTCAAAACATTGGAAGATGTAAACAGTGTTTGCCAGATGAGTAGAGAAATGTGACTGAATTTCTGTGGTGGCAAGGGAGACCACGTGTTTTTTTTTAAAGACCACTTAGAAAGGGCTCTGTAGTGATCAGAGTGGAAAATTATCTGAAAATGCCTTTATTTTAACAGCTTGATCTTATCATGAGCTCCCAGACCCACTATTTCTACTATGAAGCCCCAGGTCTTAGAATTATGGGGCAGCAGAAGAATGCAAGATTTTGTTTAAAACAAAAGAAGAGCACAGGGAAAAGAAAAACAAATCTGTTTCTCAGGTATCTGTGCAGATTATGTGGCCTGAGCTCACCCAAAGGCTCAGGGAACAAATATTCGCAAACAAAACCACAGCTTTCCCCAATTTCAAGCTGACTGTCACAGCTTTCTGGGACTGCCTGATGATGACACCGAAGGATGATGTGCACCAGTGTCCTGGGTTCCGCAGTAGCAGCCATTTTTCTCCTTCTTAGTAGCTGGTGCAGTGCTGTGTTTTTGACTTTCAGCCTGGGAACAACGCTGATAACACCGATGTTTTTAGTTGTTGCTAAGTAATGATTACTCCAACCAAGGACTTTGAGTCTCCTGATCTGCCAGGGAGGAGGGGAAGCTGGGAGGAAGCAGAGACAGGACACTTGACCCAAACTGGCCAAAGAGGTATTGCATACCACAGCACCTCATGCCCACTAAATAAACTGGGGGCATGTCGTGGTTTAAACCCTAGCCAGACAGCTTGTTCACTCACTCCCAGTGAGTGGTGCTGGGCTGAGAGCAATAGAGGCCCTCCCCCCGCCCCCCCCCCCTCAGGCTCTCCCCTTCCCCGCTCCTGGAGGAACAGGGAGGAGGATCGAAAGAGTGCAACTCCTATGGGTTGAGACAAGAACAGTCCAGCAACCAATGTAAGGGGACAGCTGCTCAATTTCCTCAGTCTCCAAAGCAGCAATACCAAAAGCCCACCGGTACCCTTTTTGGTCTTTGAAGTACCCTCTCTTGAGGTAGTCTATGCCGAGGATGCCTGGAGCCTCTGGACCAGTCACAATAGGGTGCTTTTGCCATTCCCTCCCAGTCAGGCTGATTTCAGCCTCCAGCACAGTCAACTCTTGGGATCCTCCTGTCACTCCAGAAATATAGATGGGTTCCACCCCTTGACAGCTTGATGGCATCAGGGTACACTGTGCACTGGTATCTAATAGAGCCTTATACTTCTGTGGCACTGATGTGCCAGGCCATCTGATCCACACTGTCCAGTAAATCCAATTGTCCCCTACCTCCACCTGGCTGGAGGCAGGGCCCCTCTAATGGTCATCACAGCGTTGGACACTTAAGTCGTGGTGAAAGGGATTATTCTTCGTTATCACAGGAGCTGGAGTAAAATCAGCTCTTCCACTCCATCTGGGAAACTGCTCACCAGAGACTGAAGCTGTAGCTCTCATGGGATGATCAGTCTTGGCCCTTGCTCCTCTCTTCACTTCACTCACCCATTCCTCCAAAGCTGAAGTAGGTTTTCCATCCCACTTTGTCATGTCCTCTCTGTGATCCCGCAGGTAAAACCATAGGGTACCCCGTGGCATATACCTCCTGTATCTCCTCTCTCGAACAATAGGACGCCTTTTGTTAATAGCTGAGACGTGTGTTGGTACACATGAGGAGCTGGATAAATCAGATAGATCGTCCCTCAATTGTCTGAGGTCCTGGGACAGTTTTTCCACAGCTGAGATGATGGAAGGGGTGAGATTGTCTTCAAACTCTCAGAGTTTATGAACCATTTCGTCCACTGTTAGTGGTACTATGTCATTCCAGGTTACTGTTGCCAATGAATGGGCATATGATGATGGTGCACTCCGTGTAAGTTTTCGCCACATGGGTCGTGTACATTCAACTTCATCTGGATCTATAGGTGTATCCCCGTTATTCGGCTTGATGTGATAGATCATCTCCATGATGGCCGATTCCCTCAGAGACTGGATGCCTTTGTCTATAGTAGTCCACTTGGCCGAACGACTCGTAACATCGTCCTTGCATGGAAACCTTTCTTTCACAGCTGCCAAGAGCTGCCTCCAAAGTCTGAGGGACCTTTTCTCTCTTGCAATTGCTCTGTCAATTCCCCCTTCTCTAGCAAGTGATCCCAGCTGCTTGGCTTCTGTACCTTCTAATTTGTGACCATCGGCCCCATTGTCCCAGCATCGGAGTAACCAGGTGATGATGTGCTCCCCTGGTTGATGGGTAAAATCTTTTTGCATATTCTGCAGCTCGGTTGAGGTCCGAGGTCGAGAAGTTACCTCTTCTTCTTCTTCTTCACCATGTGATGATGACTCCTGATGACTAGACTGGGTGGTGAATTCATTGTTTCTTATCTTGCTTCACCCTTCTTGCCTCCTTTTTGCTTTTTTTCTTGCGTACAGGGGCAACTGATATTGGTACGAATTGGTCCTCTGGTTTGGCTGCAGTGATTATCACTGTGGTTTGAGTAGCGACTGTACTTGTTGCTGGGGGTGGTGTAGCTGCTGTGCTAGGAGCTGGGGTAACTGTGCTGTCTGTTGCAGTCGAAGTTTGAGCAGCTTCTGTACTTGCCACTGGGGTAGCTGCGCTGTTCATTGCAGCCAAAGTTTGAGTAGCGACTGTACTTGTCGCTGGGAGGGTGAAGCTGCTGTGCCTGGAGCTGGAGTAGCTGCGCTGTCTGTTGCTTTGCCCTCAGATCCACCGACATTCTTTTCCTTTTGAAGGTGCTGGATAGCGTTGAACAAGGCCCTGTAAGCATAGGCCAAGCCCCAGCACGTTGCCATGATTTGTCCATCTCTGGTATGGCCAGAATGACCACACACCTCATTTAAGTGTTTTACTAATTCTTCTGGATTTTGCAGTTGTTCGGTAGTGAAATTCCAAAGTACTGGAGGGGCCCACTGACCTAGATACTTGCCCATACTATCCCACACACCCTGCCACTCATGGCTGTCCAGCCTCAGGGAAAATCTCTTGGTCCTCCTACATCGTTGTTTGACCCCAGACAAGACCCAAACCTGACTCTGCTTAACTCTTGAAATCAGTCATGGGCAAAACACACTCTGTATGCGTGCTAGCATGGTGATTCCCATCACCATCAGCAAACAAGTCTCAACAGCATTAAAAGGCCATTCAAAAAATTCAAAACTCTCAAATGTAAATGGTCTGGGGGGAGGACTGGGAGGGTAAAAGGATGTCTCCTTCACAGGTTGAGCACCTGAGAAGGAGAAAAAAGATATGTAATTGCTAAGCACTTCTATTATATACCTCCCAAAGTATAAAGGTGGTGACCACACTGGGAACATAAGCCAGATCAGTTTCATGATCAATGATTCTATTGTATTACAAGTCATTACCATAAAGTACAATGGGACAAAAACCTTAGCCCAAGCCCCACACTTGAAAAACACTAATACAGCAAATACCGGATGGACGTAAGATATGATATACTGAAACTGTGAGATCAAGAGGAACAACCTTGAGAGCCAATAAATCAGCATTGTGACGAGTGACTATTAATCCGGACAGATCTGTCCTTATCTCAACCCCTCGTGCCCCACATTGGGTGCCAAAAGAACTCACCACCGCTACCACTAACGACAACAATGATAAGAAAAAATAACAAGGGAAGAGAATACGATACCACCGGCCAAGAAACGTCGTGGTTTAAACCCAGTCAGGCAACTTGTTCACTCACTCCCAGTGAGTGGTGCTGGGCTGAGAGCAATTGAGCCCGCCCCCCCCCCTTCTCTGTTTCTGCCTGGCTTCCCCTCCTCCCTGGCAGAGCATGAGACTCAGAAAGTCCTTGGTCAGAGTAAACATTACTGGGCAACAACTAAAAACATCGGTGTTGTCAGTGGTGTTCCCAGGCTGAAAGTCAAAGACACAGCACTGCACCAGCTACTAAGAAGGAGAAAAATGACTGCTACTGCTGAACCCGGGACAACGAGCCCCTGTGGTGAGTGCTGAGGACCTCACATAGAGAGACCATCATAATATAATGAAACCAGATGGCACATGGAGACCCTCTCCCTCCCAGCCTACTTCTTAGGTGGGGCTGAGATGATGGTTAGGAGGATCCCAGCCCCTTCCCACAGGCCAACAGCCACAAAAGGAACAGACAGAGGAGGGCAGGCAATAAGGCAGTCACCAGGGACAGCCCTGGGTGAACCAACCAGAGGTGGGTGCCAGTCTCAAATCTGCTAGTGGCAGTGAAATGAGGTGAGCAAGCAGCACAGCTGGCTGGGGATGTCCCCTTAAATGGTGGCTCAAAAGAGACAGACAAATACAGCTGGCATCACAGGGTTTATCCCTAATTCTACTACAGAGTGTCTGCACATTCTTTGAGCCTGACATTACACTACAGGGCCCTGCCGCAGGAGGGAAGGCAGGGAGGAGGTTGACCAGAGGACCTCAGAGGTCCCTTCCAGCCTACATGATAGCATGCCTCTGAGTGCCAGACCTCCCAGACCTCACTGCCTCTCTGCTGCAGCAAGGGAGAGGCCCACAAACACCTCCCCCCCCAGAGACACTCAGCTGCTTTCCTTGGCTCATTAGCACATGCTCTTTCATGCCAAACCCACAACCCTTTCCTACTTAGTATGGATCTCGTGCCACTGAAATGGAAACTGCAATCCCAGGGTGCTCCTCCCTTGTGAGGCAAGGCAGCCACATGCCTTTGAGGGCGCGGTGAACTGCCTGCTGGCTTTTTCGCTCATTAAGATCACTTTATTCATCTGCCAATGATGTTCATGAGTAAGGATGCTACTACAATTCATGGAAATTGTATACAGCACCCCTCACAGATATGTCTTTTTCTCTACCAGTGTACATGGTGTCATGTCTGTCTAAACATACACATTTGGTTCGTAAGTAATTACTGAAGACAGAGGTCATCTCCAGCACATGCTTTAAATCCTCACTTATCTCCATCACCCATTTTTCCACCTCATTGTCTCGCCTCCTTTTGCTATTGACATCACCTCCCATGTGCAAAAGGCACCAACACCTCTACAGCTGTGATCTCACTACCTCTAACCTTTACCACAATATTGCCAAAACTTATGTTTGGTTTTTTGGTGGTGATGGTGGTTTTTGTTTGTTTGTTTTTCTGGTTTTGGGTTTGGTTTGCTGTTGTTTTTCATAGCAAATGAATTCAAACTTTCTGCAATCAGTAAAAGATCTAGATACGTTGTCCTGACACATAAGTCTCACTGAATTTTGCCAGCCTGAAGAAGTATCTCCATTCATTAATACATGCTTCATCTCTGCCAAATGAAGCAGTGAAGAGTAAATGGTGTTTCTAATTTGTCAGTAAGAAGTTTGCCCACTTTTCCTGTACATTAAACAGTTGAGCTTGAAAAACACCCCAATCCACAACATAAAAAAAAATTCCAAGGAAAAGTTATTAAAATCTAAAATTCTGTCAGGGTTGACTGAGTCACCACCCCTGGAGGTATTTAAAAGCTTTGTGGATGTGACACTGATGGAAGTGGTTTAGTGGTGAGCTTGGAAGTGTTAGCTTAACGATTGGACTTGATGATCTTAAAGGTCTCTGCCAAACTAAATGACTCTATGATTCTGTGCTCAGCTGAGCCTCTCCCTCCATCCCTCACAGAAGTTTTGGTGAGTTTCTCCTGTTACTGCCTTCTCTTAGACATTTCATGTCTTGCACAACCCTCATGAGCTGACCAGCCCATTGCCCTGTGGCCAAAGCCACTTTATTATGCTTCTCTCATACGCCCAACATCATAAGCATTTCTATCACTTGCATTTCTGCTTAAGCCATACATTTTGGAGTCATCCTTACTCACGTAATTTTTCTTTCTATATTCCCTGGCTTTTTAGGTCTCTCTGTCCATAGCGTTATGTAGGAACTACTATTATTTTTTGCTTGCTTGATACCACAACTGGAAATTCTATCTTACCATTTTAAACTTGGGTTATTGCAACTTTCTTCTTTATTTCTATGTTCCTACATTGCTTCTAGCAAAACCTCAAGGAATCCAAACTATTCAAAGTAACCGAGTGTGTCTCATTTTTATCAATTCTCTTCGTTTGGTTTTCTACAGAAGAAGCACAGAAAAATTAGGTATGAAAACCAGCTGCTGCTTAGTCGCAGGTGTCTACAGCATGCTACAATTTGAATCTAAAGCAATCAGGCTGGTCCTGTGGGTGGATAACAACTTACGAAACGTAACTTTTAAAGGTGGTTGAATAAAAGTACCAAGTCATTGTAAAGAATAAACAAATACACCTTGGTATTCCACTTAAGCAGACTTTCTAAGGGAAAATTCTTTCCCTGAGTCATATTTCTGACCTTCCTACTATAGACCTTGAAGACAAATAAAAACCAGGAAATCAGGTACAGTGTTCTCCCCACTGATGTGCTGGAAAAGGGACCCCCATAAAAATGTGCTTCAGTGTTGCTAAAGTAAAATTATCTTTCAACAGAAGGAGGTAGATCCTGTGTTCAGCAAAACATTATTTCCAAGCCTGACAAGAGAGCTTTGGCAGATGCTTTCTGATGCCATTTCCAACTCATTTTTCACCACTGCTGGAACAAGTTGTTTGGCTAATACATCAAACCAAGCACACGACATTAATCCCTGCTCACCTCAGGACACTACTAATAACGCTCTGGCAGCAGAAGGCTATCTCACACGTATTGGAAAAGCTCACAGCCATGACTAAGGAGCTGCTTAGCAAGTGGTCCATCATGATGCAGTGACAGTGCTGGTTTAGCAGACCACTCCAGGCACACACAGGTGACAAAGGCAAAGCAGAGGTCCTAGGAACACAACTCAGGAGTCTCTTTTGTCATTCCCTTGGTCTTCAGAGGGACACTGCACACCAGCTTGTGGTTTCCACAGCTCCCACCCATGGTGGGAAGAGATCCTCAGATTGACTTCTTACCGGCTGAAGGTGGGATTCCTCTCTCCAGACTTTAGATGCCCACCAGGTGCGAGTCAGTGTGGCGATAAATCCCCTCTGCATCCAGCTCCTCTGCTCTATGTGCTTGCTATTAGGATGGGGTGTACTTTGCTCGAGGAGAGTATTGTCTCCTTCCATTGCCTATGAAGTAAGCCTGGGTGAGTAGTTGAGCTGGAGACACAGTGTAATGGTCAGGCAGGATGAATCCTCCATCTTGTCCAAAACCAGGTAAGCCTTAAGAAAAAGTCTTGAATGGCACGTGTTTTAGTGTTAGGTATCATTATGTCTCTGTTAGTCACATATTTGCACATTTTAAGAATGCACGACTGAAATCAAGGTCTGTTTTTTTTTGACTGCAGAGCCAGCAGGCACCAAACCCAGACTGAAGTTCTCTTTTTAGAGTAAATATTTTTGGCATATGGAAGGAAAGGCTGCCAAGTGAGGGGAACATTAGCTGAACTGCCTCACCGAATAGGCTGACAAATACCTACAGATCCCTCAATCCTGACCTCCTGGGGCTGGCTCTGGCAGCCTTCACTCGCCAGAGCAAGCCTGAAGCCAAGGAAACCACGTGCCCGGGTAAGGTGAGCCCAAGGTTGGCTCCGTCAATCAGAGAGGAGGGACATGGTGCCAACAGCACTCACACAATTATCTGGCTCAGGTTTTGAAACCTCTGCTCAACAGCTATGATTCAGCAGTTGATTGCTCTTCATTTACTGGAAACTGCTTCTCGTCACTCAGAAGGAAAAACAACTGGAAAAGGCCTGTATCACTCAATTTTACATTAGACAACACCATTATGGTCAATTGCAAGCCTACAAAAAAAATCATGTACTGGAAAGCTCCAACATCAAAACATTTTTTCTTCTTTCAAGAACCTTTTAATTTTCATATTAACATAATGTTCCTTCTGTTTGCCTTCTGTTTTTCTGGCCTCTGGGTGTTCACTTCCCTGTTTTCTCTGACCTCATGAAGACCAGAAACTTTACTGTATATTTAACCCACCCCCCCCACCCCACCCCCAAACACACACACAAATTTCTTCCTATATCTGGGACCTGAGCACTACAGGGAAAAAGGAAAAAAAGAAAAAAGAAAAGAAAAAAGAAAAAAAATACAGTTTTGGAAGATCCAAGAGAAGTCACAACAGTTTGTTGTACCTGGCATCCCATCCAATATGTTGAAGACTAACCTGAGACCCTCCAAAGCAAAAAGCATGGGTAGCTGGCACCTGTAGAAACAACTTTTAACTGGAGCTCCCACGCGCGTACTGCATCTGGAATGCAGGAAGATGCAAAGTCCAGTCCCAAGCTTGACTAAGTCAATGGCCACTCTGTAATTTCAGAAGGTCACATCGCTGGGACTGCTGCTTCAACAAGCAGTAGCATCTGGACCTGGATTTACCATAATGAAGAGCAGCAGTTTGACCTGGTATCTTCACGGCATCATTCTGATGCATCATCTGTCCACTGAAAGACTGGCATCTGCTAGGAGTCTGCACTCAACATTTAAGTCAGTTTGCATTTTGGGGTTTAACCAGTGGTTAGGAACCCTGTGTGCCACAGGTGCATTCTATAGGTGACCCATATGTATCTTCATCATTCACTGTCACTGCAGTAATCTTCAGAGTAAGACAAAGGCCATTTGCTAACTCAAATCGAAATGTATAGATATTATTTAGCAAAAAAAAAACACGTTGCTTTAAGTATTTGCTTTCTGGCCAGCTCATCTGGGTTCAGGTACCAAACACCAGGTATAAACATCTTTCACACCAGCTACCCCACCCTCATCCGTGCTTGCCACCACAATGGCATCCTGAGCCTTCACTTGGGCCCCTGGAGGATGACACAATGCCAAGAAAGGACCATCCCCTATAGATGTTGGAATTCGACCTTACTCTTATTTCCAAGGCAAGCATCTTCCTGAGACTGCACTTTCTGAGACTTTGTTTTGGCCATGCCCACCTCCCCAGGTCTAACAACTATGATTACATTTACATAGCAAGCTAAAGACTTGTTGCTCACCACAACATCCTTTTCAACATATCGAATGGTACTGTGGCTTCATCACAGTTTGACATCCCATCAGTGCTGCCTACAAGTAATGGGTGGACAGTGATTGCATTGTTTTTCCAGAGCACATGCCTACAAAACTTCCACTACACAGGGGTGTCCATGTAACCTACCCCTTTCAGTGACACTTAAGGCCACGTCCTCTACAGGCAGTGTAAGATGATTTTATCGGGTGTGTAATGACTGCTAATGAAGAACTAACTAGTGGGAGTTGTACCAAACCATCCCACTTGCATGATATCATCTTTGCAAAGGGAGGCATCCTGAAGCTCACTCACAGCAACTCTCAGTCTGTGGCTTTCAGTATCTGTGGGGCAGCTTTCTTTGCTTATATATACACCAAGACACCAAGACAGGTAACTTCACTCAGTTCAATTCTTCTAGGACTTGATGCTATGGTTTCTTAAGGCAAGTGAAGCAGACACCCCTAGGATCCTCTGAAGCTGTAGTATTTCTATGGGTTCACTTATGGGTTCCACAACTTCAGACCTATCTCTGGTTAACAAAGCATCATTTACACATTCATAAAAAAAAGGTTAATTCATAAGGATACATAACATACCCCTGAGTTTTTATCCATATAATATATGATACATATTCTGAAATACTGCCACATAATCAATAGTTGCAATAATATCAGTGATTTGTGCCTAAATCCTCATCTTTTACAAACTTTCCCCAGCATCCTCAAAATTGCTGAACTCTTTTCTGGCCAGGTCCATCCCAAACCCACATAAATTAAATGTAATTGGCTGGGTATTCTTAAAAATACTTACCTTCTGATGGCGGTGCAGGGGAGAGTGGTCTGGGGGCTCCCCTTGCCTTTTGGGATCTGTTTTGCTGTTAATGGTTCCTTCCACCCTAGATATACATCCCAAAAGAGAGCTCTGGGGATTCCTGTCCCTTTGAGTAAGAAATTAGCTGAAGTGATGGTGGCACAGATGAAAGAAGGATTCAACATGTGCACCAGCCCACAGTCCTCAATGATGAGGAGGGAAGGTATTTGATCAGTTTCGTTTCACTTGTGGGCAGAACAAATAATTCCAGACTCTTGGCCCCAAACTGACAAATTTTCAACCTCTTGTAAATCTTTGTGAATCTTCTCAGTGAATTCCTCTCATGCATGCTCAGGAACCAGGTGTTTTCTGGGATGCAGTTAGTGAGTGTGAGCTGCCAGACTACCAGGTTCTGAAGAGGACCTTTGTTATGGGACACCTGTAACCACCTTTGTCCTACCTGGGGAAGAAATAAGCCCTGTCCAGCAGTGTCCCTCCAGCTCAACATCTCTTCTCACCCTTGAACACAGCTGGGACTTTGTTCCATCCTCCCTCTCACTTGGGTTTTCCAATACCCTCTGCATCATCACTGCTACCCCCAAGAATCGAGGTTGGATTCTTCATCAGGGGCTGTAGCGATAAGACAAAGGGTAACAGGTTTAAACTTAAACAAAGGAAGGTCAGGTTAAGTATAAGGAAAAGGTTCTCCACTGTGAGGGTGTTGAGGCACTGGAACTGATTGCTCAAAGAAGTTGGAAATGCTCCATCCCTGGCAGTGTTCAAGGCCAGGTTGGACAGAGCTTTGGGCGACATGGGCTACTGCGAGGCATCCCTGCCCATGGCAGGGGGATTGGAACTAGATGATCTTAAGGTCCTTTTCAACCCTAACCATTCTGTGATTCTATGATTCTCCTTCCCCAAAAGCCCACATCTGCCTCCCTGCTGATCCTTACAGTTTAACTAGGCAAGATGCTATCTCCACTCCACCTTTCTTGGTCCAAAAACCTCCTCCTTCCTGCTGTTGCAACCTCCTTCTCCAGATGACCGTCATCCTCCTGCCTAAACAAAACAACCCTAGGCATTACATGACTAACTGCTGTCTATATCAAATATGGCCTTATTCATTCCCCCTTCCCTTCTTCTCCTGCACCTCTGGAGTCCAATCCCAAGTGCCTTTTGATCGAGGAAGTCCAGCAACTTTAGACTCAGATCTTAATCTCAACTGCTGCCTCCCTCCTGTGCTATATGATTTTGTATGGAATTTATCTCCCCTAAATCATTTCGTCATCTAACAAGACTCTTAGCTCAGCAACCCAGACTCGCCTTAAAATCAATAGATAGTCATCTAGGACTGGTAGGATGAAGAGGTGGCTGGAGGTACCCGTTTCCCCCCATGCTTGGCAGGAGGAGCTTGGTGTGGGCAGCTCACTTGGTGACTGCTGGTGTTAAGGGAAAAGAAACCCATCTGGGTAACGCAGCTCATATACGCTTGCAATCAGGTCCCCTGGTGTCCAGACTTCACTTCTGCTGGACCTTCCTCCAAAATTAACTTTTCTGTCTCATCACTACCTTGCCATTTCTTTCTTCTCGTATCCTATTTTTTATGTCTTGCTCATCCCCAGTTGTAATTACATTACTCACGGTAGGTCAGGCAAATGTGATGTCACCGGCTTGGAAAACCGCTGGTCAAATTTGCCCCTTGCTAAGCCAGTATGATCTGATTTTTGGCCTCAACCCTATGAGCACGCACATACTTGTTTAATTGCATGCATGAGTTGTGGTGCTGCCTGCACTGGGACTATGCCCGTGTGTGAAGGAAAGCACGTGCCCACAAGCACAGAGGCTCACAGCCACAGAAAGGGAAGGGGCTGGTTAGAGTTCTTTTGACTGGGTCTGGGGCTGAAGGTCTTCTACATCCCACAAGTGGGCTCTGTGAAACAAAAAATTAGGTAGGGTCCCATGGCCCCAAAGCCACAATACAGGGCTGGCTCAGGGGACCGTCCCTTAAAATGAGAAAGGAACGGAGAGCACAGCTGTAAGCCACAGCAACCAGATGTCTCCCAGTCTCATCCTGGTGTAAAAGAAGTGGCTTACACAAGGTATGGGATCAAGTTAAAAATAAATCCTAGTGCTTGTACCTGCATATTAACATTCATCCATCACCACAATTATTAGCTAGGACTGAGCTGTAACATTTCATGGCATTTAGGACAGACAACACTTTCTTCTGACTTAATGGTATCTCCTGTGAACTAATTTACTCAACTACAAACTATTATTATTACTTGTTATGATAAACCGTACATATACTGGGTTTAAGTATCAGGCAGGGAACAAAGGTTTACATACACTCTGTAAGGACAGTCAAAATACTGAGACGGGGTTAGACATTGCTTAATGTAGGTATCTATTTTGGGTGCTACTGCCTCACTGAGGTCTGATACAGCTGAGCGAGACTGAAATGAGAGCCAAAGCATCTAATACAATCATTCACTTCCCAGTGAACACTTTTCGTCATTTCCATAGAACAGCTCTTCCCATTTCTACAGGTATAAAGAGTTTCAAATGGTTTTGCTTTTGCAGGAGTTTAGTCCTGATCCAGTTTGTTGAAGTCAAAGAAAGACCTCCCTCAGATGAAGTAAGCATTGGACAAAGCCCTAGGAGAAGGTATTTTTTGGAATATTTTTGTGGATACAAGCATTAAAAAAAAAAAAAGCTAGGAATAGCACGCCAGAGACAGTATTACCCCATTACAATGCTCCTAGAAAAGGACCTCTCATTTTTATTTTGGGATAAAGAGTCAGAAGATCTTCAGAAGTTAACAGTTTTTTCCATCAAAAACCTCTTCAGATTCAGATCATTAGCAATATGCCCAAATTTTCTCATTTTTCTCATTTTTCTTCTATATATTGTTTGTTTTTAACAGAAAGAAAACTATGAATGCATGCCAGCCCTTTATACTCCCCCAAAATGTGATACATTCATCATTCCCAATTCTTCCAACAGCCTGAATACATCAACAAAAAGGCCCAGCCTAATGAAAAAAAAAACAACAACTTTATTTGGAAAAAAATAGGAAGCAAACCAAGTTTCCATATGTTTACCATAAAAACAACCTAGATTCCACCTTGGGGTGTATAAAAATACAGAGTACAGAATGTATAATTTGGCATTAGTTAAAAAATGCCTTTGTAAACATACCCTATTAAAATTTAACTGCGTCTTTTATCATTTACTTAAGTAACATATGAAAGGGCTAGAACACTTATCACAGAAGTAGACATTTTATCAGGGCTTAGTAATAGCAGTGATGTATTGTGCAATTTGCAGTGCATGCCTGGTTTACAATACATTACTGGTGACTATTATTCATACACATCTGCAAAGTATCCTTTAAAGTGTATCCAGAAACATTAACACCTATTAAAAAAATAAAAAAATAATAAAAAAAAAAGGAAGTAATAGGAGCAGCAGACTTTCCAAACCTGTTGATAAGACTTCAGTTAACATACATGGTTTGTGTCCAGACTGCTGGCCAAGAGACGGACATGCAGGCAGTACTACAGTGGGAGAACAAGTTTCATTCGTATTTGTTTTTAGTGGTTACTGAGATGAAATGAGGTCAAATATCCCCAAATAGCTCTAGATTGAGATTCGGTGACACTTTTTGGACATAGGTTTTTATGGTATCAAAATAAATGTTGTAAGAGTTCATACGACTCATTGAGCTGTCAAGTCTGGGTCCTGCCCATTTAGTTTGGATTTTAATGAGCCAGAGACGCTTGAAAGATTTCAGATCTTCTTAAGAAGTAGCTTACATGACTCACTGAAGTTTGCATTACCCCAGCGATTGCCTGGCTAAGCATACATACCACCCACGGGCCAGTGGCAAAACCTCAGCATCCCTCAGTGCTGATGGCAACCCAAGATCAAGCAATGAGCTCACTTAGGCCCTGCATTTCTGCAAGAATTCCTTTAACAGGCTTATTCTAACCTTTTCAGAGTAGTCACTGTTTCTACTACAAACAGAGCAACAAAAGTGGGAGAGTTTAAATGAAAGAGTTATATTAAACCATCACAGCTACTAAAGTACAGCTGAGTAATTCCCTAGTTACTTTACCGAAGTGGCAAGAACCATTTGAGTACCATACATCATTGCTGCATCTCAGACTTGATGAGCATATGGATAATAAGGTTTGTGTTTGAACAACACATTACGATGGCAGGAGGTGTACACAACCACGCAGTGTGGGCAAGAAGTGCTACACCACAGTGTTAACACGCAGCATCATGTATTTGCATAGGAACGAGACACCAGAGGGTAGAGACACTGAGTGATTTCCTCCTTCAGCTTTTCTGAGGTTATTCTCTTGTGTTAAAGAAAGGGGTCTGCTATTTATTTTTAAGATTGAAGGCCTTCTGTATCTTAACTGTATTGCCTGGAAATTCCACATATGAAGGTCTGCAATTCACTGCAAAAACAGTAAATGCCTTTTTGTACTTTCAAGTGGGAAAGCTTTCATTATTACAAAAGAGGAGAAAGCAGGAGGAAAGTTAAGAAGATCTGCAGGTGGACAGCACAATGCCTCCTTTGAGTTGAGGGGCAAAGACAGTTGCTCAACAAACACTCTGCTGTTGATTTTTTTATTTCTTTTCTGAATGTGTGTGAGATTGGGAATTCAAAGGATTATATTCAGCACAGCTTAGTCTGAGCAAAACACATATTCCAAGACCTGCATATGTTGCCAAATGTTACAGTCCATTTCACGAGACTTGAATACATCACTTCTGTTGTTGTTTCTGCTGCAGGAAAATATCCTGAATGCAGGACAGTGTTTGATTTTGTAGCAAAGCAGATACTGGCAGTATATGGATTAACTAATTATCTCTGTTTACATAAGGAAAAGTTTGTTTTGATGTAGGATGGAAATGACTGGAAAATACAAGTCAGATATTTCATCTTTTCTTTCCCATATGCCAGGCACACGTGCTAACAATATCCCTCAACCATTCATCACACATTCTGTTTGCTGTGCCTTAACCCCATGGAAGGTCACTCGGTGCACCAAGCTGAGAATATACATTACACAAATTTGTGCACAACACATCGTTGTGCTCCAACATAGGGGTTGGGCTTTTTTCTCTTGAAGAGAAGTTTGGAGACTGGAAAATGTGGGCATCATGTTCATGACAGATTATTTTTGGAAGTAATTTATGTACAAATGAATATCCAGCAGGAGATGCTGATGACAAACATTCAAGTGACAAAAAGCCAGTCACATTTCTCAGCTATCTGATTACAGGAGAATTTCTCCAGTCAGCTCAATGTCACCGAATTGATAGCAATTCCGCCTTGCAAGGCCACTTTGGGGAAAGCTGTGCACGCATGTCCAGAAAGTGTCTGCACTTTGACATCTGCTCTGCTTTATCAGGGCATTTTACAGCCACTGCTGTTAACTGAATTACATTGCTGCCATGAAGTACTTCTAAACCCTGGGCCTGCTGCCTTGCAGAAAAAAAATAGGACCAGGCAGACGGAAGAAAGGGCATGGGGCTAGCATGGCAGCCTGTGGCCAGTGTGAGGGCCACCGCCTACAAAAGGGGATCCAAAATTGTCCTACTTAGTCTAAAAAGCACCTAATGTAAAGCATCAACCTACTTGCGGATGTAAGAAACAAACCCAAGTGAGAACCTTAAGCAGTCCTCAGGGTTGTTTCCTCATTTTCCAGGATTATATAGCCAAATGCAGGTGACACAGGGACCACCGGTAAGGGCATTCTGTTTGGGCACCTTTTTCACTCATTAGCAGTGACAAGTGACTTGGGAAGAAGAGGCTTCTCCTGCCTGAGGAGACCTGGCCCCCAGCACTGTCTGTGGGGCTCTCTCCTCATGTTCACTGTTGGTTGCCTGTGCCTTGGCTAGTTGTGGCCTGAGCCGTCTCCTCCTGATGCACTGGCCAGGGACTCTCCCAGGACACAGCAGAAACAAGGCAACCCTGTTTTGCAAGGGTGCAGGGAAGAAAGTTAAGCTGGCAAGCAGAAGTCTTGCCCTTGGCACTAGGAAACAAGCACCGGTCCATTTTTTTTGTTACTGTAGATGTAACCTGCAGCATCAAATCTTGCTGTGGATCTCGTTTGGGTACTGCCTTCAGGCAGTAGTAGCATTTCCTCTTACACTGCTGTGCTTGGGTTGGGTTTTTTTTCAGTTTTGAGTTTGTTTGGTTTTTTTTTTTCCTTTCCCCTTTTATTTTCTGAAAGACACTGGGAAGCATTTTGGCTGACTTTAACATAAGAGATACTGTAAGTTCAAGGAACAAATAACACATTGACAAAGCACTGATGACTGCAATGAAGACAGAAGATGCTCATGCCTGCCTCTGCTCCCATTGCTACAGAGAGGAGCCGCTGGCTTTGCTGGGAGCAGATAGGTCACCAGATGAGGATGACTATATATCCAGCCAGCAGCAGAAAGATGTGCTTCAGCTGTGTGGTTGCACAGGTTCAGGGGAAAAGGGTGTTTTCCAGCATGGACATCAGCCTGCCTGTGGGTCCTGGTGAGTCTCCTACCCCCCAGCAAGCCATTTGTTCTCCCTGAGCTCCCTATAGCATTTCAACCCTGCTCCAGGGGGTGAGCTGCAGGGTCCCAGCCTCTGTCTCTCTGTCTGGGTTTGCATTTTTAAGCTCAGGAGTAATGAAGGTTATAAATAGGTAACAGGAGAGGAGGCAATCACACGTACCAGAAATCTCAGAGGCTAAGCAGTGACATCAGCCAGGAGAATGTTCATTTCACCTCAAATCTATTCAGTTGCTGCCAGAAGCCTCTGGGGTAGGTCCCCACTCACCACCATGGTAGGGCCTGAGAAGATGCAGCAGTTGCTCATATCTCCAGAAAGCCCATTGTCTGGTCTGTGTTTAAATGGGTGAAATGAATAATTGTTAAATTATGGTGAACAAGAAAAACACCCACAACGAGCAGCCAGAGCATTAAGTGTATCATCAAATGATTCTGTGTGTGACCACAATTATTCTTTCATCTTTTCTGGAAACAAATTGGCCAGCAAAGCCACACAGCTACAGACTGGTTTGTTCTGAGGTTAGCACTGAACTAACACAAAATAATTCATGGAGGATATTCGTTTCCTCTGCCTACTGCAACTTCCTGGTGCAGCACCGAGCTTCAGGGAGACTGGAAAGTTACAGCTTTAGCTGGCACGACTTACCTGGAGTAGATCAGCACGCAGCTTGCCCTCCTGGTGGGCAGTGGGGCTCAGCGCGGCAGCTGACATTTATCAACCCCCTTCCCCTCCCAGACTGCATATGAGAGCGGTCAGCATCAGCGTCCTCCTGGTCTCTGGCACCAGACAGCCCTAAAACGCTGCATTGCTGCATCTCCATGGCAGCAGTCCAACCACCTAATGCAGTTTCCTGAATGTTGCTTTCAAATCACAAACCATGGAAATATTTTATCTCCAGTTGCAGAATGATATCTCTGTGAATGGCATATCCTTCCTAATTAATAATTGCGATATTGCCAAGGACTTTATGAAAGGTTGGGTCCTTCTTAATCATCTAGTCGGGCTGACATTTGCTCAAGTTTCCCTAAGTTGTATTTTAGCAAACAGCACTACTTCTCTTGTGTTTCTCAACACTTTCTGGAATAATTTAGGATAAAGTTGTTCCACTTACAATTCTAACTTCTTTATTTCCATTCTAGGCCTATCCAAAGAAAACCTGTCAATAAATTGCAGAGGCATTATGCAAAAAATTCAGTGAACAGAGTGAATATTGAAGAGGGGGGGGAGAAAACAAATTTGCTGCAAAAACTATTAATTAATGATTTAATATAGTTCGAATCTATTTGAAAGTAAGATGAAGGAAAAGCTGGAAGTATAATGTTTTAAAACAGAGTCTAAGATGACATTGCTTCATGTTTAATAAACTGTTTGAACTTTGCCATGCGTTTTGATAGTCTAGCATTTTCCCTGACCTGGGAAGTTGGAAACCAAAATGTGATTGTTTCTTTGGTTAGGGTAATATTTTTGATAAAGCCTATAAAAAAGCAAACTAAATTAAATTAATTAACTTGCGGGGGGGGAAAGAAAACAAACAAACAAACCTCTACACAAAAAACACATCACTGCTAGGAAATCTTCTCAGGCCACCCAAGGCTCTGTCCCCTGCCCTGCACTAGCAGCAGTTGCTGGGGGATCATCATTGACTTAGGGAGCCATGACTGCAGGTCTTGCAGCTCAGTTTTGTAGGGGTTTATTTTCTGAAGGTGAGTCATATTTGTATTTTCCCAAAAAAAGCAAATGGAAACAGGTAGGAAACCCTCACAATTCTCCCCAAAATGGAAGTCTCACTCCCTTCCAACCTTATTCACAGAGCAGTACATCGCTATGTTGGAAACTCAACTATGACAGGAATCATCAACCTCTCCTGGTGTTGAAGGAACACAGTGTTTAAGTGACATCCCGAAACAAGCAGGAGCAGATATCAAGATCCACATACCCTAGGTCTGGGATCAATTGAGAAAAGTGCTCAGTGATGTAACAGCCTTTTACATCATGCTGTTTGGTGCACCATGTCTGTAACACTCCACTAGTGCTGTCAAAGCCAGGCAGGCCCATGTTGCATGTAAATTAGGGCAGTATTACTGATACCAGTGGAGCCACACTGGTTTACACCAGTGGAGGACACAGTCTGAGGCACGTGGATTCATTGCAAAAAAAATGCAGAGGGAGTGGGGAGGCTGAAGGAGTTCACAAGTTTGGTTTTGTTTTTAAAGGACACATAAGGCTGGTCAAGGTGCACTAAACTGTAGGCTAACTGCCTTCCGAAGCCCTGCCATCATCATCGCCACCACAGGAAACAGCTACAAACAAATCCCACAAAACGACAATGTAGGTGAATGCTGGTAAGATGGAGGTAAGTGCTGTGGAAATAGCTCAGCTATCTGTGGCTTCTCTTATGTGAAAGCTGAGTAAGCGTTCTGGCCACAGAAGAGATCATCTCACCCCCTCTGTTTTCCGAACAGCATTTCCACGCTAACAGCTTGGAGACTGCTTTGGGATATAGCACAATATACTCTGCCTATGGGCAGAGGTGAATATAGAATAGTTAGGGTTGGAAAGGACCTTAAGATCATCTAGTTCCAACCCGCCTGCCATGGGCAGGGACACCTCACACTAAACCATCTCACCCAATATCTTACGGTAGCTAATTGCATGACTACTAATTGATAGGAGGTGTACTCTAAAAAGACAATGAAGGTCCTTAAATTCCTTCTGAATCCTCAGCCTCCTGCTCTGTTCTCAAACACCAGAAATGAGCAACATTACCCATCTTCAAAAACATTACCCACTTCCTCCCTCACCTAGAACTGAGCACAGTGTTCACAGTTATCTTGAAGGATGGTGGAGAAGGTAATTCAAGAGAAAATGTTCTGGCAAAAAGTGAAACTAGAATTTCTGAACCAAGAAGTTGCTATTTCTCTCAGGACAGGCTGAAATTTCACCAGGGCATGCTGTGTGAAAACATGGCAAGGAGACAACCTTCAGTTTCACCTTTTGTAAATCTCTAGTTGTAGCTTGTTGGCAACAGAGCACCTCCTAAGGCTTGGCATATGGTATCATCTGAAGCACAAAATAAAAATATTGCACCCATCTGTACTGTTACACACTTTTGCTGGCCAATTTCTACACTCGTGAAAGCAGATTATTTTAATATTACATTAAAAATAATCCTTAAAGCAATGTCACCAAAGTGTTTTCAGTTTTGTGTATCTGAAATACTTCAGCAGAGGAAACACTTCCAGAGAGAATCACATTTACTCTCAGGCTGTTATCCAAGATGCTGTTAGGATGAATGGGCCCTAACATGGAATTAAATGCAATTAATGCCTATGGCAAGGTTCCTTTACATTCCTGTGAAATAAAGGAGAATTCATCACTCATGTAATAAGCCTATTCAAAATCATTAACTGCATTAGTTACTAATATTCTTAGTCCTGTAGCATCTGTCAGCTTTTTTAATGTACAGAATCCAGGCCAATTAGAGAATAAGACTGGAACAACTACAGTGCTTAACTGGAGCAGGCACGCAGCCAGATCCTATTTGGGGAAGTTCCCCATCTCACCAGTTATCTTTTTAATTCCAATGGCACTATTTTATAATGGCCCTTCCTGTTCCTTTCTCTTTGCCTCTCAGCCTAGTTGTGCTGAAACATTGCCAGGTTTTGGTTTTTTTTTCCTAAACCACTGGACAGCCCCCTCGCCTTTGAAAACTCTGGGTTATTTCTGGATGCACAGGTCAACGACAACTTCTGCGGAAGGCTTATCTCACCAGCTATAAACTCTTTTCCTACCTGATTCTCTTAAGAACAAGACATATTTGCTGCTCATAATTCACGTAAATGTTCAATGTTTCATGACAAAGAGAAACATGTTGAATTATTTTTATCCCCTCTCCCGGAATAAATCACCACACAGTTCATTTCCAGGCATCCATCACTTCACACCAGAGGCAGGGCTTTGGTAACGAAGGGAGATCTAAGCAGAGAAGCCTCCAGAGCATTAACCTGCCCTGAGTGGGACAGAAGCAAAGCAGGACTGCATTCCACCTCGAAAAGTCAAACTGTGCCACAGTACCTTTAAAGCCAAAATTTACCAACACATGCTCACACTGCCTGCTTAATTAAAAAGGGCTATAACCAACCTTGTTCTCTGCACTGGAACAGATCTGTCTGGAAGTGTTGGATACCAAGGACAGATAGAAAACATGGCACACATTGAAGAGAGCTGCGGGAATAGTTTGAAGCAAGTATTTAAAATACAAATTCTGCCTTTGTGTGCTCAAGAATAGCCATGAATTTAACCACAATTTTGCTTCAACTAATCTGATTTTAATCATTTATCATTCCATCAAATGATTCTTGGTCTGTAAATTATACAAATTTATGTAAATAAAGAAAACCCCATCTGTGCTGAAGAGCCCTTAGCAGGAAGTTATATATTGTTCCAGCCCCCTGAAATAAAAGCGTAATCTCTTACATGCTTTAAGGAAGTATCCCTATAAAACCAAGAAGTTTTTTCCATTGCTGCAGATTCAGTTATCAACATTTGGCACCATTGTAGGGTTTATCTGGCTCATCTTTTTATGGGCCATTAGCAGGAGTCAGGGAGACACAGTCAAAAATTAACATGTATTAGGTATAAGAGACAAGAACAAGGAGCAAGACTTGAAGCAGTTTGTTTGAACCATCAGAAAAATTGAAGGAAGTCATAACAAACTGTAAACTACTCATTTCACAGAAATGGGCCATGTCAAGAGTGATTTTTTTGGCTATCAGCCCTCTTATTTGTCAAAGAACTGGAGGCAAAATTTGATAAAAAACCCCATGGAAGACAGCCTGATAAAAAGTTAATAAGCCAATCAAAGGGGAAAAGTGTCTGTAGCTAAAACTGCAAGTTGAATTTGGGTGGATAAAAGCATGCAATAGTGTAAGATTACAGAAGATAAGACAATTCCGCCAAAAGGCCATGAGATTTTAGCTCAAGATCAGGGTTTTTGTAAAAAAGGCATTTTCTCTTGATTTTTCCAAGTCCCCATGGAGAGAGACTGATTGACACAACCAGTTAAGATGTCAAAAAGCATTCCTGAAGCTGAAATAAATACACTGATTAAGGGGGAAACCTCCTCTCCTCTCTCAACATGTTATAAGTAAAATAAAAGCAAGACAAGAGACAAAAATGAGATTAAAATTTGCCATAATCTTTCCTGAGTTGTATTTGTGCAAAGCTGTGAACTGAACTATGCTGATTTTTATAAAAGACTGCAACCTGCCATGCCACGTGATTCAAAATAGTTACCTTGGAACAACAGAGAACAAGTCAAATCCTTGAGAACCAGAAGAGAGACATTGGGTGTAGCTAAGATTCAAGACACTCAGTGCTGAGTCCCAGCAGAAATGCAATCCTGAGAGCCTGGGGTGCCCAAGGCCAGAGATGGTGATCCCACAGCCAGATATGTGACTTGTCCAGCTTCTTTAAACATGGGAAGCCCTGTAGGGTCCAGGATGCAGGATTCCACACCCAAGGGCAATCAGAGGGACCAAGATCCCCACAATTTCTGCAGTCACACTGAAACTCTCAACCCTACTGAGATCCAGATCTACTTAGGGCCTGAATTTTTTCTCCTACAGAACCTGGAAATCCTGACTTTCAAGATAAAAACAGGGTGTCAAGAGCTCCCAGGCACCCTGCTTCATTGTGCCAGCTGGAGCCAGCATCCGCTCCAACAGCCCATCTCCCTGCGAGCACTGGCAATGGGTTTGCTCCTGAGCCACAGCTCCCTGTTGTCCTGGCAGCTCCTTGTGAAATTGGCACTGTCCTCAGTCTCCCAGCTGCTGTTATTTATTTCATTAGCAAACATCGGGCTTCGGTACTTTTAAAAAGTAAATTTCCACTTTCTGGGAAATAGGAATAAGATTAAATTAAATTAAATCAAAACTTTCACAAGATTTCCCATGAATCAGAAACCATGCTCGCTTGCAACTTTTCATTAGTAGTTCAGGGAAAAAACAGGCTTTCTGTGCTGAGCGTGGACAAATGGAAGTGAATCTTGTAGTCAGTGGTTAAACTTGAAAATTCAGACTCAGGTTTGAATTTCACTTTGAATCACTCCATCTTCTCAAATATCTTAGGTAACTTTTACAAGAATGAAAAGTCAGGCTTCACAGACCTTTTACACATTTAATGCATCTTTTTACAGCAGCACATACATACATTTAACTTGTGTGAGTTCATCCTATCGCCTGTCAGAAATACTACATCAAATGTCTGTAGGGGAATTTGGAGGTTCAGCACAAAGAAATATGATGTTTATTCCCCAGGGATATTCCCTGCACCTCAAATACAGAATTTGCAAAACCTGTGGAAATTCAACATTAAGAAAAAAAGAAAAAAAGATTAAATTAGCACTTGGTTGGATTTTAAAGACAAGCAGTGGTCTAGGGTACCGGAACCATGAGGATCCAGCCTGGAAAGGATGGGTCTCCCTGTTGGGCACCAGGCAGGGAGAGCAGAAAGTCAGCACAGACCAGACTGGTGAGTGATAAAGGGGCATTTAGCCAGCTGGTTGTCCTGCTTTCAGCGATCATGTCTGAAAATTGAGATTGATAAGCACACTCGGTGTATTAACACATGTCAAAAAGAAAGGGACAGGTGGATGAAATTCACAGGGTGAGCAAGCTCATCTTTGTGCTCAGTGTTACCACTCAGAGGACAATCGGGGTCTTCCAGTCAGCCTTGTAATCAGGAATATCAGAAGAGTGATGCTGAACTGAGCTTTTACTCACACACAGACTTACACACCCTCTGGCACAGGTGTCCCTGCGCTGAACAAGGAGTGAAGACAGTGAAAGAAAATAGTACCCACCCCACAAATACCTGTCAGGACAAATCTAGATCAGCTGTGCCCCTGGCATACAGCAACACCATGGCTGGGATGGCATGTGCACAAATAGCGCCATAAAAACCTGGCAGACCCCAGGTCAGCTGGTCCCAAGGTGCCTCTCTTCTGCCTTGTTCTGCAGGAGCAGCACCACTCAGCCTGCCCTGATGCTGTGGCACAGCCTGGCTTAGCTGACATCTGTTTTGCAGCTGGAATCACACTTTAAAACTGCAACGGCTCTTCTGCCGGTTGCAGTCATCCTCTACTCAATCTCCTCCAGGAATGGAGAGGGACCCAGCCCTCATTGAACTGAAATGTGTTGATGAGCTCTTCTGCTTACCCATCTCTGTGCATCCAGGAAGGTTTTGATAAGGGTATCACAGTTTATACTCCTCAGTCATGAAACCAAGTTCAGACCTAATTTAATCTCTGACAATTTACAATGCTGTAGTGTGATGACATTCAATTTGGCCTTGTACATGAGATTATCATATGAAGTCTCCAGTATCACCGGTTTAATATACTATTCTATGATCAGTGAAACATTTTTTTTTCTTTAAGAAGGGTGAGTGTTCATATATCACCACTCAAATGAGCAGTTGAAGCCTGGTTTTTAAATGTTCTTCTGAAGAGAAAAGCACTGTATGCTCTCACTGTCTCAGCTGGTGAGACTTCCCTTGCTAGTTTATCTCTCTACATTAATCTGTCTGAACAGAACTTTATAGTCTTTAGACATTCAGCAGTACCTAGCCTCTTATACGTGCAGCTGCAATTATACCAGACAACTCGTCAAGAGAGGAAACACAACTCCCTAACCCCAGCCCAGTATATTGACTTCTCTCATATCCCATTTTGACTTTGCTATTCAACTCATAGAGTCAAAAAGTCATGACCTCTGGAAGAAAAATATGTGTGTGAGAAAAATGATAGCATGGCATTTTGACTCTCTTCAATAGTCATGAATATGTTTTCAAAGCCATAAAAAGAGAGAAGGAAAATCATATGAGAGCTGAAACAACAGGAGAGGTAGAAGTGCAAGAAGCAAAACAAAGAAGAGAACAGTATCAGTGTATGAGGGTGAGTGAAGACAGGCGAACCTTATCCATAGCCACAGAGGAGCAACTCCCTGGCCAGCAGCAAGCCTGGAAGCAAATAACCCAAGGAAAGAAAAGGAGGGAAGAGCAAATGTCCCCCAGCACAGGGAGTACCATTGGGTGGAGAGCCGACAAGAGATTTTAAGATACTGATTGTATTTCATATTGAAGCATAAAAGAATAGCGAGTTAATGAGAAGGGCTGGCCGAGGACTCTCCCATAAATCAGCTGTCTCCAAGTGGGGAGGAGAAAAAGACACCCTTCCACAAAGAAACGCAATAGCAGGAGATCAAGATTTTTCCCACACTTAATAACATTTTACACAATTACAATAATGGATCTCCAGGGAGTGGGGTTGTGACGCCAAGACATGTACTCAAAAAGAGCAGCTAGATTAAATTGTAATAAAGCTCTGGCATTTGCACTGTGGAAAAAAACACAAATATACGTATAGGAGAATCTTTTAAAGAAACAATTATCTAAAGAAAGAATAAGGAAAAACAAACAAAAGAGAAATGCACTTTCAAGCATCAGTGCCAACCCACTGAGAAGGCTGCTACAGAATTAACTTGGTTTATTTACATTATTATTTGGTTCAAACAGCTTGTAGGACTTCAGCGTGATTATGCAGGGTGAATTTCATTTAGTGATATCCATCAAATTTTATTAAAAAAGAATAAGAAAAGAAGAAAAAATGAAATGACATCCACACCCAGCCTCCTTGCGTAGGCACCCAGTAACTAAATACCTGCCTACAGTGGAGGGAGCTGAGAAGAAACTGTCACAATTAGATGAAACTCCAGCCTTCAGAAGTTTGTGATAGTCCAAGCAAAGCCTGAAATTTAGGACAGAAACATTAATCACAGCTCTGAGAAGCAACTGGCTTTCTTTTTGAGTAAATTAGATGTTAATGTCACAGGTGTTTAAGACAAAATTGTAATTATTGTAATGGCCTGAATTCACTAAAACTGGAGAAGGGTTTTTTTTCTCTCAGTTCCTAGCTCTGACACAGACTTTTTGAGTAACCAGTATCTCAGAGGCTTGCTTTGCTTTGCTAAAGTGGTGGTAATAATGTTTCTTTTGTCAGTTTAGCTCTCAACCTTTTTGCAAGTGCTTTCTCCATGTGACACCCTTGTGACACAAGTACTGTAAATACACAGACTTACTATGTGGAATCCTTATGGTTAATGGCAACTCATTAAATGCACTCCATCCATGGTCTGTATTGTTATGTAGATGTTAAAACAATAACCAAATAAACCAAAACACATTTTGAGGCAATATGACGTTTTGTTAAGATAAGCTATTTGCAATGTAAATGGCAAACACACTAGCCAACACAGCGCCTCATCCCTCCCTTGCGGGACAGCGCAGAAACAGTCGTGTGACACTCTTCCGAAAAGCCACATTCCCACCCCTGTCCTGCATCTCCCAGTGCCCCACACTGGAGCAGGCCTAGGGGGCAAATGCTTTGAAGAAAGCAAGGGAGAGAGCTCTCAGAGCTGTCCTCGGGCAGCCTCCGTGTCAGGAGTAGCCAGTGCTCAGGAGAGCTACCCCACCGCCCCTCCACACCCAGATGCAAGGCATGGGGAGGAACCAGGCGATATGAACCGGGTCAGCTAAGGTATTCGGATATAGGAGGCAACACTCCTTACATTTTAGTCTTCAGTATAACCCAGAAGCAAGCAGGCAGTTGCAGGTGATCTTTGAGCTCCGTGTCCTATTTTGTAAAGCACGGCGTCTTACTGGCAGTGTAAACTGCTGGGTTTGAGCTCCTCTCTGTAATTGAATTTAATGGCAGAGCATCTCGCAGACACTCCAGAAGAGGGGAATTGCATCCTATTTGCATTTGTTTCTCTCCTGTAAAAGGGATTAAGAGTGACTAGTTCAGAGGAATCCTGCCTGATAAGTCTCCTGGTGCTTCTCTCTGGAAACAGAGCACTCCCCTTCTGCATGAGAATTAGCAGGTTGTTGGGCCTGTGGGAGAGGATAATTTAAAAAACAAAACAAAACCCAAACAAACTAAAACCCACAAACCCTGCCTTACTTAGCACTAGGATTTCATGCCTTGCTCTCCTAAGACATCAGTAACACACTGAGTCACAGCAGGCATGGGAAACTTTTCCGTTGGTTGCACAATGTCACCACTCTCCTGCATCGTGATCTTACGAAATTCAGAAGTATCATTAAACTGAACCAACATTGTGTTTCTGAAAGGCCATCTTATGTTATGTAAACAGACAGTTTTTAGTCCCAGAACAAGAGATCATTGTGTAAGATGATGCATTATCACTTCACAGTTCAGACACCGCTGATCTGACATGATAGAATTCCTCAGCATGAAGCGAAGTCCTAATAATAGAGCTTCATTGGAAACAAAAAGGAAATCAGCCTGATTTTTATGAAAAGCGCCACTGCTGGTGATGCCTGGGATTCCATAGTCTTTCTTAGAAGTAGACCATGAGAAAGGGATTCAGGCTTAGATTGCTTCCTATTCTTTCAAAAGCATCTGCAGCAAGCACAGCATGGCAATGTCTGTTGGATATGAATTCCCTGGCTCTTATTTATATGTCACTGCTCTTGGTTGCTGTAAACTTCAGTCAGGTTCATCCCTAGAGGACCCAGTTTTCAGAGGGATTCCTTTTTTATCCCTTAAATGGGGCACTTATTTTCGTTTGAGTGAGCTTGTTCTCTCCAGAGTAAGCTGGAGGAAAGAAGAGAGGCGGTGGCACTGATGTTCACCCCTGGCAACAAGGTGGTACTGCTTTCTTGGAGGCAGGGCTGTGGTGCAGCCAGTGGAGAAGTGCTGCAGCTTGCCCAGGTTTTCCACAGACCCATGGGCAGTGAGGAAGAACTGCCAAAGAAGTGCCACCCTCTGGGCGTCACAGACAGCTCTGCATCTCTGGGGCTGGAGCTCAGCTCTTAGGTACAGCCATATAAAGGTTACTCCAGGTGCCAGGAGATTCCAGGCAATGAACCCAGTATGTACAGAGGGCTGCCTTCACCCACCAGCTGGAGGGGAACACAGCAGCCATTGAAACTTACTATAAAGAATGTAGTATTTACCCAGAAAGCCTTTATGGGCTTTTGCTCAAACACATGCACTATTTGGGCTCACGTTGATACACAGAGAGATACAGGTCTCTTGAGGAATGCCCATAATTTAAATAGCTGACTCGAATTTTTCTGTCTAAAATACAGAAGTCCCCTGATCCACCCTGGGGACAAGTAATCTAGTTTCAGTTCAAAAGGCAGTGTCTTTCAGTCTCCTCCAGCAGCATCTAGCACTGCTGCCAGGTGGGGAGGGGCTGGCTGTTCCCACTGGGTAAGTTTCTAGCCTGGATTTCAGAGGCTGATTAGCAGCTGGAGAGGAAAGTAAAGGAGCTGTAAGGGATACATATTGGAGGAGACTGATTGCAAAGTTACAAGTCTCTATAGGCTTACTGCTGACCAGAACCCAGTAATTGACAGGCCTCTTATGGTTACCTTCATCTCCACAGGTATGAAGCTCTTCACACTGGGCCTCCTTTTCTCCCCTGCTTTCACCCTCATTCCAGAGACTACATCCCCACTACTTCATCCTTCACCCTTGCTCCATTCCTGGTCCTATATCTCCTTCATCTGTCGTTACCATCACACCCTACTCCTGGCTCTATTATCCCATTCACCCAAAGGCTGGGCACTTCACTTGGCCCTTTCCAGTCTCTTTCCCCAGATCAGAAGCTCCCCATCTGTTTCCCAGTTCCTTTATGCATCATCTTTCAATCCTTGTTTTCACACCCAGTCACTGTACATATATGTTTTTACAGTTTCCAACCTGTCATCACTGACTACTTTTATTTTGCTGGGACCCACTCTGAGTTCCTTCCTTTCTTAATTCAATGGCATGGCTAAGATTCTTTCACACATGCCTCCAAACCATACTCTTGCTGGCTTCTCCTTCCAGCATGAGGCCTACCCTACCCACTATCAGCCCTGGCTAACATCTGACACCTCTTTTCTCTATTCCCTTGCTCATACTACTAATGACTTGCAGAGGTCCCATGACTCTGCTTACTTCCCTCAACTATTAGACAGTCCTACCCTCCAGCTGTCCTGACAGCTTCCTACCTAGGAGAACACAGCATCCCTAACTCCAGATCCCATACCAGAAAGCCCAGCTTTCTTCTCATCACCTCTGACTCACCACTACACTCTTCCATCTGTTTCCACTTCTCTCTCTCTCTACAGAGAAGTGCACCAGTTTCCCATGACAGAAGATGAACAAGAAGCCCACATACCCTTCTGCCACTCTTGTTTCCACTTCTTCTGTGACTGCACTGCACAGTGAGATGGAGTACAAGGGAGATAAGATTTATTGATCTTATCTGTATGTGGCCCCTCCTATACATTATTTACTGATTTTCTTTGAAAACAGTCATGCCTCTACCAACATCTTTCTTTTCACATTATAAATGCACTTTAATCTTTCACTGCTACTATTTTTTTAAACCTATCTCCCTCTCCAACTGTTGACTGATCTCTTTTCTTCTTACATCTCCAGGTCCATTGAATTCCCTATTTTCAGTGGTCTCTTTCTTCCAATATCATTCTAGACCCTCTTATAACAATTTTCTGCAATGGTAACTCATTGGATATAGAATCATAGAATAATATGTTTCCCAGTCTTATTAAATGAGCTCTTCCAAGTCTTTATCCAGCCACCATTTTTTCCTATACCCCCCTTTATTTCAAGCTGTAGGTCTCTGTTGGTTCATTCCCTAGATTTTAAATTTCTTTTAGCATATGGAAGGAGGACCTCTCTTATATGTAGCCTTGTCTTTAATCCTTCTTCATCTTAATTCTTGTGAGAGACCTCATCTTTGGGAAGCAGAACCTCAGGGCTGAAAGAGACCTCAGGCAGATATCTGGTAAATCCCTGGGAACAGGGCAGGCCCAGCTGTCATTTATGAAAGGTTTTTGACAACTTCCAACAACAGATACTGCAAAGGTTCTTCAGCCAATTTTTGCCTGATTTTGCTACTCAGACTGGAAGAAAGTTCTTTCCTGATGTCTGGCTTGAGTTATTCTTGCCTCAGTTTAAGCCTGGGACTTCTTGCCCTGATGACCACAGACAAGGAGAATGAATTATTCTTTTAATCTTTGAAACACCCTTTTGTGTTACAATATTCTCTCTCATCCTTCTCTTCTCTAAACTAAGCAACCCCAGTTCACACATGACCATGTTCATCTAACTCCCACTCACTGAGGTTGCTGTCCTCTGGTCTCCAGTAGCTTTTCTTTCTCAAATCACAATTCAGCTTTACTAGTACTCACTAGAGCAAATGGATTAATTCAAATGTCCTGCAGACTGTCTTTTGATCCACATAGCCCAGTATGATGCTTGCCTTTTCCAGAATAGCATGATGTTGCCATACTTTCTTCCACTTTAACTTCCAGAGCCATTTTATGAAGAATTACCAGACAGCAGTGATAGCTACCTGGCTGCTTTATTCTCAGTTATGTCCAGTACTTTACACTAGATTTTGTTGAATAGCATCTCATTTTTTGTCTTGTTTCTCCAACATTGTATCATTGGGGATTTAGCCAGTATGATTACAGGCCCCTATAGCTTACTGAGACCTCTTGCTATGTCCAGTTTATGCAGATTATCTCTCTCTCATTTCTCTAAATTATATGGTCTCCAACCTAACCAGGAAGCTAAAAATGTCATCTGTGGGCTTTCAACACCTCATGTCTTTGTTCAGACAGCAACTTTTCCCTTAGCCTTAATAAATAAAAACAACTTCTACTTTCACACATCCCAGATATTGCCAGAGATGTTTTTTCTCACCAGCACTCTCACCTTGGTACACCCTGCACATTGTAAGTTCCCCCACCTTCTCTGCCATATGAAACCATCAGCAGCTTGTCACCACTTCACACATCATCCCTCGTTCACTGCTGAGCTGCCAGCCTACTGTGTTTGGCCAGCGGTGTCCCTTCTGTCTTCAGCTTGCCACGTTATGAACATGAACTTCTAAGTTCCCTTTATGCTTTAGATTTCCAGAAACAGCAAAAAAACTCCCAGGAACTTCATTAGCCTCTTCAAACTCTTCTTAAATTTTTCTTTGTCAGGAAGGACATAATAAATAAATGCAGAAATGAGCACAACAATAAATGCTTGGTATGCTGAAAACACCAAATACCTCCCTGACTCACAGTGTCCTTGTGCTGCCTTATTGCCCTCTCATCTCACTCCATCACCCACTGGCTGCTGTCCTGCATTTCTGTCTCACATTTCTGGGGAACGAGACTCTATCTCTAATACGCAGTTGTACAAGACTTAGCCCAGTGCTATCCCAGTTTCTGACTGGTGTCCTAGATACAATCCAACAACAAACACCCCCAAGTCATGACCAGTCATAGTGGGAAGTTAACCTTGATAGCAACTGGCTGCAAGTTGTTTGCATTTGACCACAATTTGGCACTCCTTAGTTTAGCACGGTGATGGTACCAGTTCATTTCTCAGTGATCAAATCTGTTAAAAAGACACTGAAAGCAGCTCTCAAAGCAATTTTCATGGCATTTGCTGCATAACCCTGTGAAAGGAAATCAAAGGAAAACTCATTTTCTAAGGTGGCCTCTTTGGTTTAGAAATCCCTATGGAGGGGAGTGGAGGGGAAGAGGAAGTCTTGTTGAAGGGATAAAGAGAAAACTTCAGTTTTCAAAACCATTAGAAATGGTACTGTCAAACAGAAAGCACATAAGGAAACATAGCAATATATCATAGTTAACCCTTTTCTGGTTTCAGCTTGAAACAGTCTGCATTGGTCAGTAACTTCAAAATTTTGGAAAGAATGAATACCTCCCCTCCTCTTGTGGGAGGTGTACTAGTCTTGCACACCTATATCTCTAAATAGAGGACAAAAAACAAACATGTTTTGGAGAAAGACATATTTCATAAGAAAAAGCCCTCTGTATCTAGCAGACAGCTCATAGCAGTAGCAGCCCTGGTGATGCTCAGAAGGGAGTGCTCTGTATTCATGTTTACATATTGATTGTTTTGAAGCCTCTTTCAGTTCCAGGAATGATAGACTATAAAAAATGATATATATTTGTGGTTTGGCACCCAAAGAGAGCTCCAGCTCATGCATCACTGCCGGTTGCCAACATCTGCAAATTATTATGTGTTGGTTTTGTTTTGGGATCTTTTTAAGCCTCAAACTGCGAAACTAACGTCACTTGCTGGTTGCACCTACTGCCAAGTAACAGGGTGGAATTTTGGTATGGGAGTTTTGCCAATGCAGGTCACCGAGTTCACTGATAATCATGATTTTATCATAATACTTCTCCTCTCTGCTGCTACTTTATAGAGTAAATTCTAGGTAAACAAAACTCTGAGAGAAATTTCAGTTTCTTTTCAAAAGCAACTAGTGAATAAAGAACACTGAGATATATTTTTAAAACAATCTTCCACTGAAAATGTACCAGTACCATAGTATAATGACACTTGGCTTTGTCAAAGAAGGAAAATAATCTGTGCCGATGATTTTGGAACCATATGTGTGAGCAGTGGGGAACAGTCTGTCAAAGCGTAGAGTCCTCATTCTTGCTGAAATACTTGGCAATGATCTGCACAGAGAAAATCCAATGCCAGAAGAGCTCACCACATGCTTACACAAGCCCAGCAGATCTCGTGGCTGACACGCAGCAGTGCAGATGTGTATACAAGGAACCATCCTCAGCCAACATCTGTCTCAGACACAAGTTAGAAAGAAAGCACCATCCTGAACAATTTAGCCACAGCTGCCAGGCAGCAGTGAATTGTTGCTCAAAATGCATCACATGGCACCAACTCACTGGGGCAAATCATCAACTTCAGCAGTTGTAGCACACATTTTTTTCTTGCTTATAAAGGGCAAAGAGGTAGGCAAAAAGGGGCATCATGACACTGACTTTTCTCCCCTTCTTGCTGATCTAGTTTCAAGACCATAACAGGAAACCCCGCCACTGCATCTGTGCTTCATGGAAAAATGGTACTTCATGATACACAGTATTTCTTTGCAGAGAGAATAGGCATGCTCAGAATGCATCTGGATAGCCAGAATTTATTTGAAGTAGAAAGGAAGATTAAAAAAAGAGTGGTTAATAAATTCGAGTTCAATCCCTTTATCTTAAAATGTTAAATTTGAGGCTCTTTTGTCTTCACTGTTGGTTTAGCTTTACTTCAAATTGGATCTGTCTGCAGCATAGAAATAATGTTAGTCTGGCATGCTCATGTTTTACACTGAAGCTGAAGCACTCTTCTATTATGAATTCATGCCCTGGTTGATTTTGTAACTGCTTTCCAGTACAAATTAACCCTAAACCATCAACAGGCCCACAGCAATGAAGGTCATTGTTGCTGTACCGCCTGCATGCCACATGACTATGGGAAACATCCGAGGCACCACAAAAGGTCCACACAAAAAAATGCGAAATGCAAGCTTGAAAAACCCCTGCTTTGTAAGCCACAGTGGAACAGCTGAATCTGCTGTGGGTGAAGACAGATCTGCCAGAAACAAATATGCCTGAATGTCCATGACCTTGCCAACAGAAGCCATAAAAGGTCTAAACATCAGGATGCAGCTCTTCAGGAATATTGGTTAACTAAACTTAGACCAGGAAAGCGGAGCAGTGGTCCTCACCACACTTGCTCTGTGACTGACATTTTGTCCATCTAGTTTCAGCATGGATTTCTCTTTCTCTCTCACATGCAGAATGAACCACAGGTCAGCATGAGCACTGTCAGGTGCCTTCAGATCTCCCAGTTTCTTACTGCTCTTTAGCATTAACACAGTGATTTTGCATGAGCTAAGCTAGGCTTCCCAGCTCCTGCTGAAGGTGAGGCTTTTTTCTTACTCCACCAGTTACTGTGTATATGGACAGCTTTGCTGCGCAGGGCTCTGACTGGCACACACTGGTCCCTCCACCTCCTGCCCCAGTCTAGCACCCCTGTAACAGAGCTGGCAGAGGCAAACACGTGCCACTCAGCTACTACAGGTCAAAGTCCGGTTTACTATTTAATACATAAGCTTGAATGGTGAGTCATAAGCCCACATACGGGAATAGTAACTTTTGGTGAAGCAGCAAACAACTTCTCAGACTGATGCAGTTAGACTGAATAGAGGCCTTCACGTTTTATTATGCCAGTAAGGAAATGCAAACTCACTCTGAAATCCCATGTGAGATGGATTGAGGGCAGGGTTCACTTCAAAAACATCTTCTCTTCAAAAAGAAATGAGAAAGAGAGATCTCAGACCTGTTCATGCACCTTCCTGCTCTCACATGCATATATTTCTCAATGCGCTTGCTCATCTCCTGCATCATTGGGTTGCCTTTCCCTTCTTTATCTGCAATCTCAGCTTTAAAAGCCACAGAAACATTTTCCCTCTTAAAATTCCCCATCATTTAAATTCTTCCTCCCACACATGGTCTCTGTAAACAGATGGTAAAATAAGTTTGCATGAGGCTGTGTACAGTAAAATTACCTCTGTTGCATAGCCAAAGCCTACCAGAGGATCCCCATGAAAAATCACTTACAGGCTGAAACGTGGTGCCATGGTCCAGCCTATGCTAGCGTGGCAGGAGGGTTAGCTGATGTCTCAGCCACTTTCTCTCACATGGCACTGGGACTCAGGGTGAGCATGTATGGTGATGAGTGACAACTTGGAACAAAGGGGAACAGGGTGGGGAATGGGAGGACCAGGGAATGCAAAAAGGGTGTCATGCCTGCCCTGTGCATGGTGCTGCATCCTGCAATGGTAAGAGGGGGCCTGGACAAAAACTGGCATTGCCTGCAGGCCCATTTGCCCCACTCAGGGGCTGCTGGACTGTCTTTCAGGCAGGGATGGGGGGAAGGTGTCTCTGGGCAGGATTTGAAAAGCCCAGACGGGACAGCCAAGGAAAGCTGGGAAATCCTTGGAACTGGAACGGGATGCTCTCAAAGACAGAGAAACCAGAAAGAAGCAAATGAAGAGTCAAGGCAAACCAAACCAAACCAAACATGAACAAAACCAGTCCTACATATATCTGATATGCTATGAATCCCTTTTTTCAGTGAGGGGTGGATATTTTGCAAGTCTGGCCTGTCTGTGAAGAACTTTCCCGAGTCAGGAGGTCAGGCTTGCTCACATGGTGTCCATCAAAAGGAAACCCCTTGAACACTGGGTCACTGAAGTTCAAGCCTGGAGCCTGGCCACAAGGAAAGATCCCAAATGCATGTCACTGAGCTCTGGAGTGTGCAGGCAGCCACTGACCCAGGTCACACAGCGGCACCCACGCGGTGACCTGACTCCATGACACTTAACCAAGGGCCAAGCTGTAATTTAGGCAAAGCTAGTGATTTTCTATCAGCTCCAGCAAGCTGAAGGTGTTGAACCCATGAGCTCACATAGCTTAGCATCATCTAGTTAAGCTGACAGCACCAAATCAATGAATTCATGGTGCTCTGTGTTTCATTTACAGCAATGAAAAGCTGAAGAAATAGAAGAGCAGCAGTCACTTGGGAAGGGGGAATGAGGTCAAGGTACTGGTCCTGAGCATGGCAAGGGGAGCAAAGAGTACCTGCAAGCAAGGTTTTGTTCCCTACCGTATCACTGCAATGATGGTAACATTTTGGATCATCTTGCAGATGTGAAGTCACAAGGAAGATTGAGATGCTGAAATACAGTGAGGGAGAAGGAGCAGCGGAATGCAACATGAGAAGAACGAGCAGATGTGCAGAAAATAGGCTACATGATCCTGAATGGGAAGAAAACAGTGACTTTACAGCTCTTTTCTTCTGCTGCTTCCTGCTTAACAAACATGTTGCTGGGATTGGATAGAATAATCCTGCTCCTGGGTCCATTTCTGCCAGATGTGCCTGTTTACATTCTCAAGTTCAGTGCACCTCCTTTAAGCAGGCAGAAAATAAATCTTCAGATTTCCCTCATGCCACTTTTACATGCTCACTCCATTCCATGTTCCCCCAGAGGCATTTTCCACAGGATCTGTTCTGTTGTGAAGGCAACAGATGGTTGCCAAAAAAAATCAACCAAAACAAACAAACAACATAGCACAAACAGCATGGATGCAGTTCATATAGTTCAATTGTAGTGCAATGCAGTTCGTTGACTGCTCTATCATTCCCTGTCATTACCAGTAAATTATTCAATCTGTTATCAAGGAAAATGCTTTAAACATGCAATCATCTATTGTTTATCTTGTGTTCTAAAAGTGCATGGTCATGTCAAATATGTCCTAAATTATTTCATTTTATCTGCCCAGTTGTACATAGATGACAGTATAAACAAATACCAGATACACACGCATACAAGTATTGTAAGGGATTCAGTCTCCTTCTGATGTTTCTCTTTCATCTTCTGGGATGACACAATCCCATCACCACCAGTGTGTTCTGCTCCTGTTCTAGTGGGGACTTTCCTGAGCAATGTGGATCTGGCATGTTTTTTTGGCACAGATTTACTGAGCCTACAGAATGACACCAGTGACCGAATGAAACTTACACACTTTAAAAAGTGAATTTGCAACTGTGAAGGTCTGCAAGGGGGCTCCCATGTGAAGATAGATAGGCTGAGAAAGTTGGAGCTGTTCAGCCTGGAGAAGAGAAGGCTGCGTGGAGACCTCATAGCAGCCTTCCAGTATCTGAAGGGGGCCTATAGGGATGCTGGGGAGGGACTCTTCATAAGGGACTGTAGCAGCAGGACAAGCGGTAACGGATTCAAACTTAAACAGGAGAAGTTCAGGTTAGATATAAGGAAGAAGTCCTTTACTGTGAGGGAGGTGAGGCACTGGAACAGGCTGCCCAAAGTGGTAAATGCCCCATCCCTGGTGGTGTTCAAGGCCAGGCTGGACAGGGCCTTGGGTGACATGGTCTAGGGTGAAGTGTCCCTGGCCGTGGTAGGGGGTTTGGAACTAGATGATCTTAAGGTCCTTTCCAACCCTAACCATTCGATGATATGATTCTATTTGTACAACTGCATCACTGAACCAGAAAGTAAGAAGTGTGAATATCTTGGACCCTAATGTGTGTACCGATATCACCTCAAAGCACAGAGCACACATAATGAGCAAAGTCAATAATCCAGGAGTGTGCCACCAGCGCCACATGTGGAACAAATTCAGTGTCCTCTGGTCCCAACTCTCTGCTCTGCATGCTGGAGACCAGGATACTTGGCTGGGAATAAAACCATGTTTCTACTACTGTGGGAGGCCAGAGCAGGTGGCAGCAAACCCTCTTTGTGTCCAGGCTGGTTTTTTCCCTCACTGCCTGCTTTGAGCCATAAACAACTCTAGAGAGATGTTCCCTTAAGTAGTAGGCATTGCTATCAGCTGGGAGTGTCTCCCAAGCACTCCACCATTTGAAATCATCACTTTGATTGCAAAGGTTAATAGGACAGCCAGATTTCCAAGTGGGAAGCTTTGTCCATAAGTGGGTTAGCAAAAGGGTGGGGAGGAGTTAGGCCCTTACAAAACCAAAAATTCACTTACCCAGCAGTTGTAACTGGGAAAGGTCAGTCACAGCATGCAAGAGGTAAAGCCCAGTGTAATAGATATTTAATAGGGGGAAGTGGACCAGGCCACTCATCTCCAGTGAGGAGAGTCTGCTGCCCAGACATGGTGCTGTTGGGCATCTTTCAGCATGGGAAGTCCAAGACAGGACATGCTTTATACCAAGGAGCAGCAGCAGGAGCACTCGCCAAACAGAAACGCTCGAATGCCAGGGCTCGATTCTGTTTATGTCTGGTGTGAATAAAGCCACCCTATCTACCTCCATTCCACACTTTAACGCACACCCCCCTAAAAAAGAAACAAAAATCTCCCTGCTCATCCTCCTTTTATTCCTTCTCATTCAACTGCATCAGGTCACATGCATCAGAGCATATAGGATGGAGAAAGACTGCTGTGACCTCTCTGCAGGTCCCTTGCAAGGGACAAACACAAGGAGAAAAAGCACCAGTTCTTGGAAAACAAGAGCTGAAACTTTTCTTTCCTGACATGGACTAGCTTGGCAGCTTGCACTATATATAAAATGAAATACAAAATGTCTTTCTCTCTTTTGACAAACACTGATGCACATGTCTGCTCAGATCTATTTCAGGCATCAGTACTTATTCCAGGCAAATCACAGCCCTGTGTAGGTGTGTCAGGGATGATTCAGCAGAGAAGCATGCATGGCTGAAAATGTTCCATGCCTATGGAAAACAGAAATATTGTATACCCCTTTCTAGCCAGGTTACTGAAATCTCCCTTTTCATGCTTACATTAACACATAAAGTGGTTCTGCTTATTGCTGTAACAAGCTGCTCCTTCCTCTGGTGCTGGGGTCAATCATGTAGTCTGTGTTAGTTAGAAAGTACCACACAACAGCATGAAAATACTGATGTCCATGTATGTCGTATTACTTTCATTGAACAGCGTCAAATTTTTGTACAAAGAAAGGGGACAACAGCAGTTTGGTGACATACACAACAGTGACTGTTTCCTTAGGTGTATATACATATTTACATAAAGAACATTTGATAGCCATAGTGAAATGTACTTAAGTAATGCCTTTTACACTAGGAAACCAATCTATGAGTTTAATCAATCTGTTAGCTTTTTACAGCGTGATTATTAAACCAAATTAACTCCTACTGTTACACACTGTTCTTGCATGAGACATAGCACCCACACCCACATATACACAAATATTTACTCTCAAGAAGAGCTGACCTCTCTTAATGTACAAATATTCTGTACTACTCCAATTTAGATTGCCACATTTTAAAAGAAGAGCCTCGGGAGAACATACTGAAAATAGCCGTTATGTCCATGAAAACATCTCATTATCCGAAATAGAGTTTAAAAGTGTCTTCTTTATTTAAAGCTCAAGTTTTAAAAATAAATTCCACATTTCTTATTCTGTTCAGATAAGTACTCAATTACTTAGTGTGTTTGTGCCACTAAAATGAACACTGCTGTGTTTTGTTGTTTGTTTCATTTTGGGTTTTTTTTTAAAGTGCTGTAATGACAACCAAAGATTTAGTAGCCATTTTAATTGCTGAAGTTGACCTCATAGGAAGTGATCTTGGAGAAAGACAGACTTTTAGGAGGGCAGTGATTTAATACATTGAATTTACTGCAAGACAAATAAGCAAGAGTAACACTATTTTCAAATCTCTGTACTTTTGCTTATGTGAGGTCTCCATAAGAAGTATAATTAAATGGATCAAGAGGCATGTAGCTGACTTGTCACGGGGTACTGTAAGAGAAACATGCTCCCCCAGCTCAGTCCTCATTAGGAGATGTGGAGGGCTGATGCTTGCAGTTTTTGGATGGAGTTGCAAGAGAAAGTTGCTTTTGCCATTAATTTCATGGGGTCCAGATGTGAGGAGATGAGAAGCAGCCTCCTTGCCACACTGGAGATCTGGCAGAGACTTGCAGCTGACAAAAAGCCTAAAAGCATGCAGTGATGTTTCTGGCATTTCAGGTCTATCACATCAGGACTCTACCAAACCCCAGGGGTCTTCTGGTTGAACTGGCAAGGAAGTCATTGTCATCTTGTCTGCCAGATCTTTTTGTGGAGGACTGATAGCGTGACATCCCTTTATCGGGATTATAAAAGGGATTCTCCTCTGATCTAGACACTGACCCGCTGCAGCTATTTACCTGCGTGGAATAACGACATAGCACCTTCCCTCAGGGCAATAGCAGAAGTAAGGGTCAAATATACACATGCCAGTCCAGGCTCCAGAACAGACCATCCTCAGAAGCAGAGAGGTATTTGAAGCCCATCATATAGACATAAGCCTAAATGTCATGACAACATCTCAGGGCAAATATGTCTACTATTAAACTGTGGTTTTTTTCAGATGCACTTAAAAAACAAGTTGTGCAAAACCAACAAAAAAAGCCTCAATGAAACCATTTACCCCCAGCCTCACATTCAGGAAATGAAATTGCCACCTTAACAAAGGAGCAGCAGCCCTAAAAATTGCCTATAATTCACTGCTGTTGATAATATCACAAACAATCCTACCAGCCCCTTCATGGACAGCTGGCGCTGGAGCAGACATAGAAACCAGCCGGTGGCCCCGGCACACATGTGTGCAGAAGATGGTGCATCAGAAGTGCCATCCCTAGCCACGTTGCCAGCTGCCGGAAGAAGCAGCAAGTGAGCACAAACCATCTCGAGGCCGCCCTTCCCTTCACTTAAAATTCCACATTAATGAGCACTTCACACAGAAGGAAAAATTTTTAACTCTGACTCACAGGATTATTGCTTTTTGTTTATAAGACACACCTACTAATTCTACACTGGATGCAGGTGTTCATCATGAACCACAGGCACGTGACAAACACTGGAAGCACCAGACTTGCACATAATGCAATTTGATTATCGATCATACATTTCCTTGGCACTCTCAGGGACAGACCTTTATCATGCTATTAGACTGCTGCTCAAAGCTGGAGAGAAAGCACACATGAAAGTTTTCTACCAGGTCTTCAACTGATGCAGTATCTGCTGCCAACCTGCAAGCAGGCGCTACCCTCAGCCAGAGCATGTGAGCACCTCTTGCACCGGTAGGAATCCTGTGGCAGATGGGAGCAGTCGGTGGGCCTATGGCTTTAGCAACTGCAAAAATAAACCCCAGCTGACTTTTTCTAACTAGCTTTTCATCCAGCAGGATCACAGAGCACTCCGCAAGCCGACTCAAGACCACAGAAATCCCATAACACACACAGCCCCATACGATGGGGATGGTTGCCTCCTGAATCCATGCTTTGTAGAGACAAATCCTCCTTCCAATGCTCTGGCAGAGGAAAAGGACCCACAAGTGGGTGTGAAGGCTCATGCTGCTAAAGTGTAAATGAGAATCAGGCCTGACAGCCTTTAAACAGCACAGCTGCCCTGTGCAGCAGTGCAGAACCAGGGGTGAAAGTGGTCCAACTGAAATAACAGAGATGTAGGCAACCAGAAAGTCTGAAAGCAGCAATATGACCAGCTAGACCTGACATGAGGACTAATGTTGGCAGATATGCCAGCTATGAAAATATACAGTAATACCAAAAAAATCATGACCCACAGCTCAAATCTTGAGTTTTCTAAAACTTAACACTGTTCAGTTAATTTGGTTTATTAACTCTGTAGTCATATTCTGGTCACCAGTTTGAGCTTTCTCCTACAAAAACAGAGCAGAGGCCCCTGTGCAGTCAATCACCTGCCTGAGCTTCTGGCAAACAAGACCAGCTACACCAAAGCTCACAGGATGAACATGAATGTTGGACCTCTAGCCACAGGACTAGCTGTGACATCCACTTGTCCATGTTGCTGCCAGCAGTCAGAGGACAGACTGCCATCTAGTGAACCACTCCTCCTCCTCCTCCCTCCTCTTCTTCCTCTTTCTCCTCTCCAAAACACCCCAAGCCTCTGACCCTGCCCCACTGCTGGGGGACCCATGGCAGCTGTACTGTGTCTCCATGAGTGTTACTGCTTTGTCAGCAGCTCCCAAATTTTCCAGCTCATGAGCCAGCCTCCAGGTTTGCACCACTGCAGGGAGTCACTGCTACTTGCCCAGGAGCTGTTCACAACTCTGTGAAGTTCATTTCAGCTCAACTTGTCCATATCACTGCTCTCTCTCCCTCACACAGAGTAGGCAACCTCACTGAGCAAGGCAGACCCAGGACACAGGCCAAGGAAGCACACACCACAGAGCAATTGAACCCATTTAAAGTGGCATCCCCGTTGATTCATAGCAGGGTTTTGGCAGAGAAGTGAATGAGAAAAAGTAGCATAGGAATGCCACTGGTATGGGGAACCTAAAGATGTTTAATGGAGGGTGCTCACCAGGAGAAGCAACGTCAGTGCAGAGCAGAGACCATGCAGGGCTGAAGACTCTGCTGCATCACTCATAAGCTCCTCTTGTGTGGCCAGGCCTTGGGACTGCCTCACCTTTGGCACAGGCTTCTCTGTCAAACCCAGAAAGCCCAAAGTAAGGAGGCAGCACATCAGTGCACCCAGGCCAGGTGGTGAGCAGCCAGGCTGCAGCAGGCTGCTGTCTCTGAGCAAATGAAGGGACGTGAGATGCTTGATGAGATCACATCTAATGCAACCACTGCATTCTTGATATGGATTCTTGATACTAATCACAGGCTGGCTATAGTTAGGACAGGTGGTGGTTGCCTGCCTTCCCCAAATCTAAATTCCTGCTGGTGATCCAAGGATCTTCCTATTTTTCTTTTTTGACCTTTACTTTGTTTCCCCAAACCCAGCATAAACAGAACAGATCTCACTGTATTTTATTTCTGGAATTTGTGGAGATTATTGAAGCCATCATTCACTAGGAAGAAACAAGTTCAGCCAAATTATAGGTATTCCTCCTCTCCTGAGAGGTCCAAGTATAAGAGATTCAAAAAAATGCCCCATTAAATATGCCTGAAAATAACGAACATCTCCTAACCAGTCGTTCACCCTTGTCCATTATGCGGCATCATAACGGAGCAAGTAATAGCATAGCAGGGGAAATAAAAACACCTCTGAACATTATTTAACACAGGGATTGGGTGCTATTCTTATGAAATATGCTGGTCAAGAGGAGAAAAGTGGCAGGGTGGAAGCTGCTTGGAAACCCAAGGAAAGCCAAAGCAATAGGTCCAGGCTTGGCCAAGCTTGCTGCTGTTGTTGTAAATCACTCCTATGAGTGACATGTTGCACACTGTGTGGGTAATTACAGCCACTTAACCCTCATCTGCATTCCACACAATGCAGCCAAGGAATAAATATAATTACCTCCTTGTGCGGAGCTGCTCCTCAGGTTAACCTCCCACCCCTGTTAAAAATATTAATATTTAAAAGTATTAAATCCATGTCTAAATCCAGGGTTCAGAATTTTGGAGCAATCCCTCCAGCGGACCCCCTGCATGCCCAGTTTTGTTGTAGAGGAGCAGCAGAACATCTCGTATCCTAAAACAGCACCAGCAATCAACAATAGGATCAAAACAAGAGCAAAGCAAGGCAAAATACATGATGCATGTAAGAGAAACCTTCCTGAGAAGAAAGTAACCTATGCCTTATGCTCACTAAGAGAAAGTGAGTTTTCTGTTTAACTTGGGAAAGCTTTCCAGCTCTTCCTAATTCTAGCTAGGACTGATGTACAGTGAGAGACCAGCAGGCAGGGCTGGGATAGAGATTGGGCAAACTGATGGAAACTTTCCATCTTAAGCCACTTGTGCTCATGTTAGTCAGTGCAAGACCACTGAAGCTGGTGGAGGCTATGTCTATTTATATCACCTGAGGATCTGGATGATGAATCACTGTATTGCTGTGGCTGGAAAATACTGCCTCACTGGGAAAATCCCACTTTCAGTGACACAAAATCTGAATGGCAAGGGAAAGAGCTCTCTTCCAGTTCCAAAGCAAACTCACTTATAATTAGGTGGGGCAACGTCCCCACAACAATGAGAACTCACACCACTTCCTCAATGGCTGCTCAGCCCAATCAAGACTGTCAAAACATTTCTTATTAGGTCTTTCCTACTGGTGTTCCTTTTCTGCTGAGATACCCTCTGCCTCTCCTTCCTCCAAGCTCTTATCTCCTTGCACATGTTCTGCCTCACAAGAGAATAACCATAACAAACCAGTGATTTATGGCCAACTTGGAAAATGCGACGACGTTCAGGGTTCCATTTGAATTCCTTCAAGTTTGCAAAGTTTAGGCGCTGTCCTATAAGCTGCCAAAGCATTCAGAGCAGGAAGTCAACAGAAAAAAAGGAAGATAAGGGGACTGCTGGGGCTAGGACAAATCCCTACCATGTGTTTTGTTTTCTTGCCTTCTCATGCTTCAAAACTGAAGAAGAAAGGATCTTCATCGGTTTCCTTTTCCCCTCTCTCTTTGCCCCAGAAAAGATACCCTCAAGCAGAGCTCATTACGTTTTCCTAATGAAAGTTAGGCAAAGGGAACAGAGGCAGCTGCGGAGCACAGACAGTTCACATTTGATATAAAGTATATTTTTTTAAGTGCTCATTAAATTTGCAAATGTCTTGGGAGGCCAGGGTACGTGACGTGTCCAACCAGGCTGAAAACTCTTGGGGGCTGGGAACTGCATCTACCTTCACGCTTGCGAGGTGCAGAAGGGACCTGGTCCTGGTTGGGGTGGCTGCTCGGTGCCGGTCCACTTTTGACACTGGTACCTGTCACCCAAAACAGCACCATCTGTGCAAAATGCCATCCCTCCCTCCGCTGGGAAAATCAGCCCTGGACACATTCCTCCCTCCCCACAGGTACAGCTGCGCAAGGGGCACCTGCACCCCACAGTTTCCCCAACCCCTTCCTCACCAGGCCAGAGGTCTTCTGCCTCAGGGACTCCAAGAAAGGGGAAGCAAAATGTCTTTTTGTCACTATTTTGCACTCAAATAGTTAAAGCTTTGGCTCTGTACTCATCAGGAACTTGGTCTGGGCCATGACAGATGGGAATGACAGGATGTCCCATTCCTGGAAGTGTTTAAGGCCAGGCTGGATTGGGCTTTGAGCAAACTGGTCTAGTGGAAGGTGTCCCTGCTCATGAAGGGGGGTTGGAAATACTGGATCTTCAAGGCCCTTTCCAACCCAAACCTTTCTGTGATCCTGTGATTTTGATAGTTTGGGACAGGCTTTCATTTCACCTTTGGGAGATTAGTGTTTTTTAGGGGTTGGGAGTCTTTTTGAGAACATAATATGTGGACACTGGGCCTTTTTCTCAGTGCAAATCAAATGATAACTAGACCTGAAGCAGTCAGATCTTTTAATGCACTCATATTGGAGCACCTACATGTCCTGTGACCAGACCTGATACCACATGACCCAAAATTTTCCATGTCTACACAGCTCTTGTAGCCTGCACCAAAGCCTCCCAGCCCCATAGAGTTGCAAACCCAGCAGTGCTACAGCCTCTGCCCCCCACGCCAGGGGCTCAGCAGGGCAGCAGACCCTGCTGCAGCAACCCTGAGGGCAGAGATGGCTCCAGAGACCAAGACCACATCAGGACAGTGTACTGCTCAGGCTAAAGGCGTGTCTGCAGCTGTAAGTTAAAAATAATGGATCCCACAGAGAAGCATCTTGTGGCTGAGGATCAAAAAACTTGTCTCAGGGAGCCAACACAGAGAATTGTGTAGGCATATTACTAAGTTGCACTCACTGTCATATACACCTTTCTGCCCTTGGCTGGCCACTTGCTACTCTGCTTGATATAAGCCAGATTACTAGACAGGTGTAATAGGTTTCAAGAAGTTTTCCGTGACCACTTCCATTCTAAAAGTTACTAATTACAGTGTGCTTTTTGGTGCAAACAAGATTTTCTTTGGAAATAAGATTGTTTGCAGAGGGATGAAAAGCATCACAAACATGCTCACAATTTGTGAATATGCATTCATACACATATTTCCAGTAATGCTCATGCAGCTCTCCTTACAACTCTCTTGCAGGTCTAATGAATCACACCCTACAAACAACAACACTCAAGCAACAGTCATGCTGAATAGCACATGACTAACCCACAACCAGGAGTTTATTCACAAAGTGTATGCAAATAGCAAACACATCTGTAAGCAGCAGCACTTACTTCAGGATGATTTGCAAACAAGAAAAGGGGTTAAGTCTGTCACACTGATTGCTTACAGAAAGTAGATCACTCAGCCTTAGTCATTTGCATCTCTTTCTGGATTGCAATCCTACTGGCACAGAATACAGCAGGCCCTTTCATTTGTTTTTCTACTCCTCGTCCTCCAGATGTTCAAGTCAGACTTGTTTGCTGCAGTACTTTTTTTTTAAGACTTCTCAGTCAGATAATGCAACCTCCTAAGGTCATTACTTCGCAGCAGGACAACTATCCAAGCTCTGAAAACTCTTACATACACCCAATTTGGTGTTTCCAGCTATCAATCATACAAATAGGTTTAGCTTTTCCAAAGAAGAATTTGCCCCATGAATATTCTGCTTCAGCAGCAATGCCAGGTAAATACTGGGGTTCAGTGCAAACTGAAACGACAAAGCAAATGGTTTGTTTCTCAGTGACAGGAGGGGAGTAGCACAATGGAACACGCTTGTGTTCAGCAGGCCCAGTGACAACGCTTATGCTCAGACTTTAGAAAAAAAAAAGAAGTTGTAAACCAAATAAACTTGCAACGGGTCAGAAGAAAAGCAGAGATATCCATCCCCTCTTCTCCTTCAGTGAATAAATGTTCGAATAACTTACTTGGCGTAATAGCGTCCAGGGCACTCCACAACTGGACACACAAATGTCAGAAAGACCAGTTCTAATTTAACTTCACCAACAGGCAAACTCTCAAGAAGCCTTTTTGTTTGAGACTGGAATGGTAACAAACAGCTTCAGTACCTCAACAAGTGATTCATTTAGGCATCAACTCAACTCATTCCTGCTGTGCTGAGCTCTTGGCTATAAAGTGCAGTAGGAGAATCTTACCTCACCTACTCTCAAGAAGGAGCAGGTGAGTAAGGACAGACACTAAAATTGTACTAGGTGTGGGTAAAATTGATAGAGAGTTAGCAAGCTTGGAAGACTGAATGAATTATCATTTCTTAGTAAACTTTTGGCTTCCTATTATGACTGCTTGGGTGCTATCTCTTGGTTTATAGCTTATACAATGTCTTCAAATTATGACATATAATATCTGACTGGTAAGTGTGCTAGTCTTACTGCTGTATGACATCTTTTATGGTATTTAACTTAAGCATTGACTAAAGTATAGGCTACCTTTGTGCATGCTAACCAAATTAAGTCTGCGTGTTCTCCAGTACTAGGGAGGATAATTTTTTAGGATCAGACCTGCACTTTACTCTTTGACTAAAACCTGCACTCGGGAATATCAGTAGATAAAGGATGCCTCTAAACACTGCTGTAAATCCCATTATTTCTTTTGAAGAAGCTGCCTCTTTCCTTAGAGTTAGAAAGTTACCAAGGATAAGAAATGAGCCACTCTAAACAGAAGTTGCTGTGAATACCATGCATCTCCCTTATTCCAGGTTCCTCAGTGTACAATCAAAGCCTCTCAACTTGCCCAAGTCACAGATGAGTAGCTACTAGCTTCCTTTGGTACTGACTTGGTTAACAATCCTAAAACAGGATGGGATAAATAATTCCTGGCACACCTCACTCCACCCTCAGTCATGATCAAAGGACTTGGAGTCACAGGGGCCAGAGTCTCCAGCTGGAAGAGGACCATGGAAAGTCTGCATTTCTGATCCCTCTCACTGGATTTTACTTCAGAGATTTGGAAACAGTAGGTTAATGCTTGACAGTTACAGCCAGCTAGGAGTCATTCTTGCTATAGAAAGCAGTGGTGAATCCTGCTTGTTTTCAGGACTTTGTATTTTGGGGGCTAAGTCTTTCAAGCCACCTGCCTCAGATTGTCATCTTACTTTGGCAAATGCCATTTCCAACATATCATTCAAGCCACAGCAATATGCTGCCTTGTAGACCTGAGCCCATGTGTAATGCAGGTAGCTTATCTTGGCTTTTGGAACCACTGTAGTTTCCATTAGCTGACTTGCACTTTCAGTGTGCTCTAAGTACATTATAGCTGGTGTTAGCAAGAACTGCCTCCTCTCACTGAACCTTTCCTTATCGCATCTTTAAAAATAAGCAATGGTACTCAAGGGAACCCTCTTTCTCCTCAAAGAAACACTCATTTTTAATTACCATCTACTAAATAAAGCTGTTCTCACTTGTTTCAGCTACCAGAAAATATACCTAATTAGATAATACACCACATACTCATAAATAACCTGTTAACAGGGACACAAGGAGAGGGAGATACCAAGAGTAGGCACAGATGTATTCATTTGGAAAGGGTATTACATCCTTATGCAAGAGGTAAATGCTACTTTATGTAGCCAAAAAGTGCTAATAAAAGGACTGTATATTTACTGTTTTTGTTTATGACAGATTTATAACAAATCAGCAAATTAGAAGTAACAGAAGCAGTGTTTATTTTCTGTCTATCCAAAACCACAGTTTGTACTCCTGTTTCATTGACATAAGCAGCTTTTCCTACTTCTCTTCATTCCTGACTGATTTGAGTAATTGGAAATTATTTTAGACTTGTACCATACAGCCAGCTATGCCTGATGTTTTTATCCTTGGTACTTCTCTGCCCTTTTTCCTAATCAGAGAGCACTTCTTCTATGTGAAGTTTTAAACAAATTACATCCCTCTTACCTGACATGAATACAGAGCAATCAGGAGTAAGTGGTGCTGAAACAAATGGTTTTGCTTCAGTTCCTTTGACTGGGGGTATGTTAACCTCTTGGTGAACAGTGATTACAGGAAGAGGACATGGTGAGTGTGATTCAGCAAGCGCTAATTTGGGTTGTCCGCACTGTTTGGGTATAGATCTACAAGTGAAGGATGAGCAAGGGTCCATTCGCCCTGCAGGTTACCCTACTGTTTCTCAACCAGTCAGCAGTGCAAAGCTGTGCTGCTTGCAGCCCCAGTCATCCCAGCCTGGCACCGTGAGGCTGGAGTTCCCTTGCTCCTTGCAGAGAGCAGCAGGCAGCACACGTGCATAGGCACACACCTGCACACACATTCAGAGGACAACTCATCACCAGCCAAGCTAACTGCACTGCTGTAAGTGCTCTGTGGGGATCAGCTTGATCCGTGACAGGTTGGTATGATACCAAGTTTGTGAGCGGGGAGGTGAAGGCTGGCAGTGGTGCTGAACATATAACTTCAGGGAAAGTGGTGGTCATAGCATGCTATGCCATGCCTGGATTGGCGGAGCAGTGACAAGTTGTTGCCACCAAGCCTCAAGAAGATGCCGACTGCTTGAAAAATGGCAAGCCACATCCCCTCACTGTTTCACTGGAGTCAGTTTGGAGTTGGGAAGGCAATGGCCCCTCTAGCTGTGCAGAGGATGCAAACCCTCAGTGAATAGGGCTTGGCTGGTGCCAACTTGGGGTGATGGTGGTGGGAGAAGAGGTTTGTGTGCCTGGGAACACAGCTGCTGTTGGTGTTTGCCCTGGGACATCACAGGACTTTTTGACACAGCAAGTGCTTGTCTGTGACAAAAAGTGTCAGCATAGCCAACTATGGGCCCTCAAGCAAGGTATGTTACGCCTTACATAGCTTAGACAGCCTTAGATAACTTGGGTAGGATATACCATATATACCTACTATGGCTATACTTGCATCTCTGCTGGCCTTTCTTGGCTACCACTTTGTTAAGTGAGAGAGTGACTTTTCTCCATGCTCCTGGTAGCTATGCCAATGAAGCTTTTACCCATTAACTATAGCCTTACAGTATTCATTCTTTGTAAAGGATAAAGCCATTCACAGCTTCACCAACTGGGAAGTATGAGATAAGCAAGTACCCAGACAATGGGGATGCTTCTCATGCAGCAGAATGACCTATAGCACTGGCATACCAATGTCAGCCCTCTAGGGATGCCCATGGGCTGTTTTCCCTGGGCATAGTCCTGCAGTGCCACCATCCAGATGACATTCTCACTCAGAGGTAGGGCTGCAACCGCCCTGTCTGACCAGGACCTCCTGCAATCCAGGGCTGTGCTACAGGGATGGGAGGGCAAGTGCAAGACTTGCTGCCTCCAAACCCCACTTTGATCTCTGCCAGCCTGCTGTGTGCCATGGAGCTTGCTGGGGCAGTCAGGCTGGCTGTGGGGGCACTTGTGTATTTGTGTGCCCCAGGGTTTGTGCCAGCCCTGTTCTGCATCTGCTCTGACAGACAAGCAACCTGAGGCTGTCACTGAGCAACAGGGTGATGACGATAATTTAGGAAATGGCAAACCTTTTGTGCATGTCTGCATGCTGGAAAATACATCTGGGAAAGGTTAAATCTGTCTTTGCAGCAGCACAAAACACATTGAAGTGAATATTGTGATGGGTATGCTGCCACTGGAAGGAGATTAGTGCCCCTGTTTGTGGCAAAAGGTGCTGCAATGTAAAATCATGTGCCACAAGGAGACTTGCAATGTGTTGCTTGTTCTGTATTTCATGTTACGATGAAGACTGGGGCTGGAGGTTGGGTCTGGATCTTTTTTCTTTTGAATCAAAAGAATTCTGAAGATTCTCAGAATCTCCTCTTGGTGGATTGCTTGTGACGAAAGCTGATGCAGAAATAAATCACTGCCAGATGTTACCTGAAAAACCTGCGGTGCTGTTTTCTGTGTCTTCTAGGAAACAATTGACAGTTACTCATTTAATTGTCTCATTTCTGCTTGTTTTTAAAGACCAAAAGGTCAGCTCTTACCTGAAGTTTTCCTAGAAGACTCTCAACGATGAAGGGGAAATGGTGTGGTTTGTGAAGTTACAGGCACTAGCAAAGCACATTTTCATACAGACATTGCTTAAACTGTGTTTCAGTACTTGTTTTGAGTATGCCCACCTAGTCAGGGATAGAGATGTATGATTAAACAGAAGCAAATGAAGTCTTTTGTGAAGGACAGGGAAGGAAGTGGGAAGCTGATGCCCAAGCTGGTCCCCATCCTCCCTCCTAGGTAAAAATACATGCATGTCCAGCTGTGAGCCTGCTGGACTCACCTGTTTGCAAGCAAATACTCTTCATGTGTTTTGGAGGGGGGAAAAATACCGTGCAGCTTAAGACATGGAGGGGGATGTGTAAGATGCAAGACAGGCCCACCACAGGATAGATTATTCTTGTCAAATCTGATTCTGATACTCTAGAGATCAGACCTGGATATCAGACCCTTTCCTCTCTGAGTTCTAAAAAGTCTGCAGAGCAAGGTATAAGTTTACCCGGAAAAGGAGGAGGTTGAGATGGGCAAAACTCTAGCTAAAGTGGTAGGGCCTCAGGCCCCGGGGAGAAGAGTCAGAGCAACAAAGGGTCCTTCCCCAGGGCTGTTTCCAACACTGATCTTAGTCAATACTTTTGTCATAACCTTGACTCAGAACATCAGCATGTGCTAATAAAATTTGCTGATGACACAAAACTGGGAAGCAACATCAATTCAGACATGTTACAGGAGGACCCCATGAACCTAGAAAGTAGCAGAAAAGGGAGGAAATTCAGTAGCACAAAAAAACAAGGTCATACATTTGGAACTACTCATTTTTTGCTGTAAGCAAGGAATGCATCAGCTAGCAGCAACAAAGATTTTTCCCCTGAGCAAAAGGCAGTTATGAATGATAACTTGATGCAGCTGTGAAGAGGGAACTTCAGCTTTAAAATGCTTCCAAAGAGGTATCTCTGTTAACAGTACCTCAGGAAGGATTACATTAATGCCACTGTACAAGCTTTTGGTTAGCTCTCATTTGCAATAGCAGGTACAATTCTTGCTTCCAGTTCCCAACATAGATTTCTAAGGGACACCAAATTAGGATGGAGAATAGTTATCAGGATAATCAGAAGAAAAAAGGCTGTATTAACAGAATACTTTTACTAAAAGCTTTGGTTTGGGAAACTAGAACAAAATCTCAAAAGAAAATCAGCTGCTGTCTAAGTGTGCTGGGCACAAACACCGAGGAAGAAGACCTGTTGAAGCACCAGGACAGTTTCATCATAAGAACATAAGAATACACATGCTTAGACTGTAAATTAAATTAAATTTAAATTAAATGAAATTGGTTTAGACCACTGGGATAGCCAGAGTCTGGAAAAGGCTTCCTAGGGGATCATGGAGTCAAATAATCCACCTACTCATATGTGGAGTTTGATGAGTTAGTTAGAAAAAGGAGCATATACCTGGACTTGGGAGAGTAAACAAACCCTTTCTAATCATTTGTCCTATCCTAGCATGCTTCCTCAGTGCTATTCATCATAGCATAAGTGGTAAAACATAGAGATGTATGGATAGCTTTGAAACTCCAACTTTATCTCAGGTTTCTAAAGATTTTGAATTGAAGGTGTTCATAAGCCATGCAATATGTTCTGCTTGCAAAGTATTCCAGTAAGACAGTGTGGACTCAGGTTTTTAGGTATGAAGTAGCAACACAGAATATAAAAATGAGATTTTTAAAGATGTGTCCAAACCACTTGTTCAGACGAAAAAAAAAATCTGACTATGTCAGGGTCTTTTAATACCCCCATTGAAAGAATTGAAAGCAGTAAAGACTGAATATTTCTATTTTCCAGGCTATCTTTTGTATTTTCCACAGCAAACAGATTTTTCCTGTTTACCAATCCCCTTTGAAAAACTTCCAAGAGGCTCAGAAGATGCTTCCTATCTGTCCGGTCACTGCAGCTCCACAGGGACCTACAGACCCACAGTGGTGATAATAAATATATATGCCACTCGATTTTTAGGAATTTTCACCTGGCCTCACAAACATGGAGGTTCTTGAGCTGGCAGGTTGGCAGGGAAGGCACTTTTACTTGTGCAGCATTCATTTTTTGATGCCTACAGCACCATCCGACATGACGGAATTGCACAGCTTTTCAGGGCACGTCTTTCACAGTGTTCTATTTATAACGTGTAATCACAAAACTAATGAATTACTGTCACTTAACAACTGGGACTTCCTTCCCTAAAAGCTCTTTGTTTTTAAGTCGTCACTCATCTATTAGTGAATTTTCCAGTAACCCAATGTATTTGGAGACTACATGGAAAGGTATGACTAATGCCTCCCTGCTCATGTTTTCCCACTTTCCTAGTAAATCAAAAAAGAGAAGTAGGCAGAGCATGTCCATCTGAGCATTGTCCACCTCATGGGCTCCTCTTTTCTGTCACATTTTCTGCATATGGTTCTGCTTCCCTGCATCACAGCCTACCCTGCCTCTCTGCAGCCTTGCAAAAGTAATATAGCAAAAGACCAACTGGTAGGTTTTGCACTGCCCTTAGCTAGAGGCTGTTTCTGTGTGACCAGCTCAGGCACACAGCTCTTGTATCCACTCAAGTCCCATTCACAGACCTACCCTGTAAATATGCTTCCTGTTACCTACATACTACTCCCATGCAAGCTGTTTCTCCTTCCAGTCATCCCTAGTCATAGCTCTCATTTTTCTTTCCCTCCCCCAAGACATCCTCTCTTTCACCCTGGGCTGTCTGAGTCCGGTTCTGACACGTCATCTCAGAAGACTTTCCTACACCCATACAATAGCCTCCAGGCTCACTCTCATTAGCCTAGCAGCTTGCCAACGTTTTGGCACTCCAAGAGCTGCAGCTTTTGAATGGATACGTCAATGACTTCTTTTTGAAACACATTCATGCTCTTCACTCAGCTCTCTTGGAACAAGCTTTTCCTTATCTCTACAGATCTTGTTGCTCCAGACCATAGCTGAGAACAATAAACAATTTAAAAACTCCCGGGGAATACCTTAGGTGTATTTTCACATGGCTTTCATTACATCCCAGCACGCTCACACATGTTTATGACTCCAAGTTCCAAGCGCAAAGCCACACTTTCCCAAAAGACTTAGTTCAGATTTTGGTTTTTTTTTTGCTGTGCCCCCTGAACTTTGGATGCAACCCCCACTTTGCCAGTCCTGTTCATCTTACAGAGAAAAAATTTCTGCGTTATACGCTGAGAGCCAGGGGTTATGTGAATAGACAGAGGGATCCATCACTTTCCAGATACTAAATCACTTTTTCCTACTCATTCCAGTGTTTCACGGAGCTGTAAGTACGTCCTTGATGCTTTTCACTCTCTGAAACACCCTTCTGTCTTTCTGCCACTGAGGTAAAAAGAAATTTGCCACAGGTGAGACTAGCTAGGAAAGCAAGAGTGCACTGCAGTGACAGTGCCAAAATGTGCATTGTCAGAGGTGTGAAGTTGTCTCATCCTTTGTGATCCTCTGCACACAGATGGCTTTTGTGCTAGGGAAACAGCACCTCACCTTTTCCTGAAATACCATGGTGTGGGGAGGGGGGAGGCAGATGTTTCTTGAACAGTTCTTCGTCTGGCCTCTGAAGGAGACTGGTCTTATTATTACTTTCCTTAAATACTATGCAGTGGCACTGAAAAAAAATACCTTTTATTCCACACATTGCTTCCTTCAAAGAAAGATGGTTTCTGGAAAGAGGAAATGGCTTTTCTTAGGTTCCCTAAAATAGCTGGAACACACAGGTGAGGTTTTGGGCACACAGCCCTTTTTATGGTTCCTTTCTCATATAATTGCTTTAGGATGTGTAACGGATGTACAGCACACATTAGGCAAAAAAGAAAAGTTCACTTCAATGCTATTAGCATGAATGAGAGCTTGGCAGCAGGACCACCCTTTTCACTTCTGTGGTACTCTTCTGTTGAAATTAGGAACTGCTTAGTTACAGCCTGCTTGAATGGTGCTGGTCATTTGAACTGTGTCAAGGGGAGAGTGGGCAGGTGATCTGCCCCAGCCTGACCTGCAGAGCAAGGGCTAATAGGCATAAGGAATGGTTTTCCCCATCCAACTGCCTCAACCTCTTTATAGACTCACTAGATTGAAATCATTAACAAAGCATTTTCAGACATGTCTTACTATGCAAACAAATGAGCCTAGAAAGCTTCCAGGGTTCGTTCCTAATGCAAGCAGCAAAACAGAATTAGTATCTTAGCTTTCTCCTGGAATATTTCTGTCTGAAATATTCTGAAAACAAGTAAATCCATTGAATTTAGCAGAGGACAGAATCACACTAAAGCCCTTCAAAAGCACTCTGGGAAAACAATGGCACTTCCAGCGACCTTCCTCCAGCACATCAAGGAGGAGAGAACAAAGGACCGTTTTATTAGGCGTGTGAAGAATGGTGTTATTGTTCTTTTATTTCCTACACATACACGCCCAAATAGAAATGAGCCGTTCCTCCAAACACCAGGCAGCAGACGCTCTGTGGATGTCTCAGCTGATAGGTCTCTGCCATGACAGGCAGGAACGCGAAGTACCGGATTGCTTAACAAGCACTGAGCAAGCAGCTATAACCCCTGGCAAGTACATAGTTTTGTTTTTTTTTTTAAGCCAAATTTGTATATAGGTCTAAAGAAGTGGCTCTAACTTGTCTCTGTGTTTGAAATCTCATTAGTTTTTCTGTTGATTCATTCATACCTTAGCATGTAACATATCACATGCTGAAACTTGACCTCCGAGTGTGTTACAAGCCCAGAGAAAAGTACAGGCTTGATTAGCATCTCCATAAACAACAAATTTCCAGTAAGAAGAAGGATTTCTGGAAGATGATTGTAGCAGGAGCTGGTATGACGTCCATCACACCGCTGATGGCTGTACAAGCTTACCATCCAGCAAGGGCTCCTTTCCAGGTCAGGGCCCCAGTGGCTGCTTACTGAACGAAGCTGTTGATCCTATAGGAGTTTACAGGAGAAAAATGTCAAAAGTATGATGACCACCAGCAACTGCTACTGCTTTTAGTATGGAAATGGCTGCACGCTGCCTGACACAGTAGTGTCCTAACCCAAGCTTACCAGATGGGAAACCACAACTCTTGTATGCATGGATCCATCCTCTTTTCTTTGTACTATAGCTATGCCCTTCAGCCTGATGTTCAAAGCTAGTGGAAAAATAAAAGCAATTGGAAGCACAAAAAAGATAGCTATCTCTGAAGTAAATTCCTTTGTGGCTCTGAGAAACTCTTCCCACCAAAATACTTGAGGAATCTTTTAACAGAAAAGTCAAACTAATAGGAGAAACCATGGCAGCATTGTTTTCCTCACAGCTGGCCTTTGGTTGCTGAGCCCCTGAATTTCTCCTTTCTTCACACTTCACGCAGGAATCCCAACATGCTTTCTTGCAGTATGAGTAAAGCTAACTGCAATTGCCTTATGATTGCCCAGGCTAGGCAATCACCTAGCTAATGCTAGGCAATACACCAGCTAACGCTCAGTAACTCATTTGGGGTGGCAATTCATCTGATCCACTGGAGGCACAGAGTTCATCTGAGCTAACTCTCCCTTTACAACCAACGGAAAGGAAGAGGAAAATCCAGAGCAATTCACCTTACTCTCAGTCAGAAAGCAAAAATAGGCCAGTTGACTCATGCCCAAAACACACCTATTTCTGCCACTGACAGTAAAGGGAGCCTTGGTGATGTAAGCAGCCAGAGGGTCTTTGTTTCTCAAAGAAAGCACTTCCCTCACCTCCAGGAGCTGTATGGAGAGATGTTTCCTGCCCAAGCTCTTGCTACTCATAACTGAGGCCATCATTGCCTTTCATATCTGAAGAAGACCTGTTTCAATGGAGGGTTTGCTAAGGTGCTCTTCAATGCCTCCCTGCTGGCATAAAGTGCTGGGGCCCTTGAGTACCAGTCTTACCACCAGAATTTCGGGTGCACATGCTCACAGCTGCTAGGGCTGCTAGCTCACACCTTCACCTCATCAAACTGGCCATTTGATGACCTCACTTGAGTCCACGGGCTTGTTCTTCTCAAGTTTCAATGTCTCATTGATCAGGGCTATTACACCTAATTACTACTGCAACTGCTATTAGGGTTAACAGCAACCCTTGTACCCCAGATAAGCCGGCACAGGTGCTAAGTGTCCCCTGCAGCTTGGTATAGGGCAAAGCAATGTCCTTCCTTCTTCCCCTTCACCATCCCCACTGCCTGCATCCAAGTCTGGTCATGGGGAGAAGCCCTCCAAGGTGCATAAGAGCCAGAGATGTCCAAGATGGCACCTGGTGGCATGGAGCCACACAGGATCCCCTGCAGCCTGGTGGCTGGCAGGCTGTCTCTAGCCCTTAGAGGGATGTAGTAACCCAGGGAGAGTGCTCACACCTACACAACACACATCCCAGCTCTGCCAGGAGGCACCTGGCAAACACCGAGGGGCTGGAGCATTACATGGGTTTATAAAGACATGCAGTCACTCAGAAGTGTGAAGCTCTTCAGTCGAATAGGTGGGACTTCAGCTAAAAGAAACGAAGGGATATCACCCAGCAAGCAAATGCAGCACAATGAGAATTTAGCATGCAGAAGTAAAAAATAGCTGCTGCGTAGTTCGGAAATACAAAAATAGTTTGGCTGTTCCCTTACCCTTTCCTTTCAAACATCACTCCCTGGCAGCCCGGGGTTTGTTTGTGTCAGTTGCTATGGGGAGGCTGTGCTGCAAAGCTCGTTCCTTCCACTGAGGAACCAGCCCAGGGCTCACAGCTCTGTAAGGACATTAACTCAGACTTTCTCTCTCTCCCTTTGAACATCTGGCTTAGCGTATCTTGATGCAATAAAGCATCACCACATCTCCTCTCCTCACAATGTGTTTTCTGCCCTTTCAAAAGAGCTGTGGTGGCTGTGGAAGGCATGTTCATATCAATGAATGCTGTTGGGGTGCTCCCTGCAATGAGTGCCATCCACCCCATGAAGTTACTGTTTAACACCCCATTACCCCTCACAGGAGGAAAACATTCCCTTGGCCACATGCAACCCCGGGAAATACCCTGGGCCAAATTCTGCTGTTCAGGCTGAGTGTGCTGGTAACCTGACCCCGCAGATCCAGCTCTGCCAAGGAAAGCAGTGCAGGGGAACAATGCCTTTCCCCTTCTCTGCACCCTCAGGGCAGGATGGAGGCACAGCACAGCAGCCAGGGCACCCATGGGAGTAGAGACATGCCTGCCCCATAGGGCATGGTGTTTGGCAGTGAAGTGGTGGCACTTCCAGCACTCATCACCCTTGCAGCAACACAAATGCTTCTCCTGTGTCTGATAACAGCATTGACAAGTATCTGCAGGCAAGGGCTTGCAGTGCTCTTTTACCGCTCTGGCTCTATTCATACGTGGCTTGTAGGAAACATCAGGTTCCTTCCCACACACCTTCACCTCTGCCCTGCACCCTCCCAGACACTGGGTGCCTCAGATCACTGTGCTGGCCAGGTTATCGATGTGGCAACCTGCACAGCTTAAGCCATTCACCCCTCTGTATCCACTGCCTGGTCAGGAGGCACATACTTTATGGACTGCCTGCTGTCCATCACCTCTTAATAAATGCATTTTGGCACCCTGTCTATTTGCGAGTTTAAACATTCCCATCTGCAATAAACCTGTCTTGCTCGCCCCACAACTGTCTGAGCGCCGTATTTCCCTTTCCCGCAACGTTCAAATACACTGCTTGACACCTAAAGGTTTCACATTTGTATAACACCTTCTATGTTTGCAGCACTGTGCAGACATTCATTGCCACCTCCCAACACCCTGGCCGGGTCGGCATGCAAATATTACTCCCTTTTCTTGGGTGGGAGGACTGAAACAAAGTGAAAGCAGCTTGTCTTGGAGCACACTGCTGTGCCTCCCCAAACAAGCCAGGTAGCTCCCAAGCCTCCTTCCCCTTTGCAAGAGCATTGTGTTCCACACAGCCCACAGACCTTCTCACACCAGGAGCCCTTCCCGATGGCTGGCAGAGGTGTTTGCTCTCCATCAGCTTGGCTGCCGGGGCAGAGCATCAAGTGAGCAGAGTAGGAGTAAGAAATGTTTCCTGCTGGGGAATTGGGTTAGGGCTGCTGTTTTCACACCCACGATGAGGAAACACCCAGCTCTTGAGGGCAGCCCTGACCTTCTCTGCTGGCCAGGCTGTCAGTGCTGGAGCTCAGCTTCTTAAAAAGGCGAGGGGGAAAAATGTGAGAGCATTTTCCAGAGCTCATGGGTGGTTCAGCTGCCATGCAGGCACGGACAGGGAGGTTGTTATGGGAGCAGGATGGGGGATTTACAACCTCCCCATCTCCAGTCCTGCCTCAAAGCATTAGATCTCTCTAGTCCACAAAGCCAGGTCTCTGATTGCTATTACGCAAAATAGATGGGGTTTTCCACTTTATATTTCCATCTGTACCCTTAATTCTCATTGCCGTAAGGGTCAGGTACCCTGTGACTCAATGAAACAAGAAGAAAGCCACAGTTGCCGTCCCGCCTATTCTTACACACTCGTATTTATATCTCAGCTCTGTGATCTCACTGCCCAGAGGCTCAAACACTAAACACTGAGTATGGTTTCTGCAGAGCTGGGCTGATAAGGCAGGTAACCATCAAAGCAAAGCACAGCTTCAACTGCTTTAAAAGGAGCTCCTCTGACTTTCCCTAATGGCTCACAGGTGGGGGGAAAAGGACAACTTTATTCCTTTTCCGTAGGGACCAGCGTTTATACAAGCTGGTAAAATACAAAGGTTTTTATTTCTGGCAAACTCCTTTGCCTCTGGGCTGGCGCAGGTGAGCAGAGCTTGGCTGGTGCAAGGTGTGCCATCCAGCAGCACCACCTATGGTTTTGAGTCCTGTCAGGCGCCGAACTCAAGTGGTTTACAGCTGGGAAGTCTGAATGGGCCACACTTCAACGACTTTCTAGGGTTTTTCCTCTTCACATGAGATTTGACTGAACATGATAACTTACACTGAGTTAATTTTTGATTCAAAAGCTTGGTCTGTGTGTATCAAGGAAGGGCTTAATGAGCAACAATCACACCCTTCCTCACATCACCCCCTGCAGCATCCACCCCTGGGTCAGACACAGGTTTTGGATGTGTTGCTGAAGCATTGCACAGCCATGACCATTAAAATAAAATGAGAGAAAGAGGGGGGTGGGCCCAAGTGCATTAGGAAGTTTTTCAGGAGCATTTCAGGCATTTTGATGGTTCAGCAGAAATTTGGTAGCACACCCACACCAGCTACACATTTACCTGCACTGGAGTTTAGCGTTTCAGATTCCAGGTCATATTATCTAGGCTAGGGCACTGTTTCAAGTTATTAGTTTTATAGGCTGCTTGTAACTACAGAGAGCAATTTAAATAATTACATCCTTGCCACAAAGAGCTTGAAAACCGACCTGGTTGGGCAAAAGGCGAATGGGAAGGTGTGACAGCACTGCTGGAAAAGCAATCAGCTAGGGAAGTGGGCCAGAAGGGAGTGGGAGACATCCTTGGTGGAGAACTGCTTGGGATCTCTGCTGAACAGGCACCTCGCTTCAGCTGTACCCACAGCAGGTATCTGAATACCTCCCCACTGATACAGGCAGGAGTCAGGCAGCCTTAGCACTGAACAAGCACATTGATTGCACCGTCCACAAAGAAACCCCTTATCACACCTGGTTCCTCTTTAGGAAGAGGGCTCAGAGCTTGGAAACGGATGGTGAGTGCTTGGGCAGGGCTGTGCCCACCCTGGGGAGGCTGAAGAGAGGAGGCTTCCCCCCCACCAAGGATGTGACTTCACAAACATTAACCTTCCTATGTAAAACTGGACAAATAAGCAAAAGATGAAGATCTGGATGCAAGGAAAATGGAAACCATGAGGTGGATGTTGAAAAAACCTAGGGAAAATACTAGCTCAGTTTGCACAGGGGAGGGCATGAGCTCTGCAGCAGCTGCTGCCCACAGGCTGTGCACAGTACATGGGGGGAGCCCCAGAAAGTCCTGCTGCTCCTTCCCCTCGCTCTCCCCTCTCTGGCAGGGAACCACTCTTGTTCTGCATCAGTTGGTACCCAGAAAAAGCATGGGGGCAAAGGGGAGAAGCCATGCTGTAGCCAGCTCCCACAAACACCCACCACCTGGGGAGCCACTGAATGGGGAGGGTACCAGTAAATAATCCAAGGAGACAAGTAGTTGGCATTGTGGCTGCCTGGCCAGCCATGCTGTCCTAGGATAGGAGAGCTTTCCTCGCCTGGCTATTTCTCCTGCAGTGGTAGGGATGGATGGGAGCTACCTGCTTGGCCAAGGTCACCTGCATGATGCCTCTGGGTACTTCTAGTATCATGTTTGCCAAGAGAAAAGCACTACAACCATTTAGTGGAAATGATGAGGGTTTATACTACAAAATATGTTTAGGGCAGCGTTAGTCATCTGCTGCGGGTGTGATTCAAGACCAAAGTTAGCTGACCAGATTCCCTATATAGTCAAGAAAGAGACCAGGAAAGACAGGGGTGTGATCCAAAGTGCCTACGTTATATGCCTGAAGCAAAACAGAGTCAATAGTGCCATTGTATACAGAGTGGTATTTTAGTTTCTGGCTGTACTGAATTTTCTGTGGAATCTGTGAAAGTAAAACAATCTTTTAATACTTCATCAAAGTGGTTTTCCTTTTTTCTGCCACGAGCAGGAGGTATCACATGTTTTGCTGGTATGCACTCACCACCAATAAATGGCACCATTTTGCCTACACCTACCAGGTGTTCTTGAAGGTTTCATGCAGAACCAATCCAAAAAACTCCCCAGGAGCAGCATTTCTTTCCATCACCTCCAAAGCAGGGCTGGCAAGGAGTGCTGCAGGGGAGATCACAAAGAGGAGCTCTTCAGAGGCCTTAGAAATTCAGTGCAAATACACAGAAGTGGAAGAAATGGAGTGCAGAGAGAGAGAAAAGCACAAGAGCTCTGTGAAAGTTCAGGTTGTAAGGGCAACCCTAGGCAGTTACAGGTGAAGGGAGCAGGAGCCTGGAAGATAACGAGAATTAGGATTAGTGAAACACAAATGACGGAATAAATGAACCAAAAATGTATCTGCAGGGACATGGGTCATTTACTGCCAGCTGTCAAGAACCTGTGTAAGAAAGAGTTACTATCTTTAGTTACCCATCATCTGAGGAGGCAGAGAAAATGACGCAGTGATGTAGCAGAGCTGGAAAAAAGCAAACATCATTAAAAGTTCATCTATCAGGGAGGAAGGGGCAGGCCAGTTAGCTTAATACTAAGGTTGTCAGAATTAAAAGCTATTCAATTTCTAAGCACTTCCAAGGTTATAAAGAGAACAGCCAAAACTCTGCTGCCAGTTTTCTTATCAGATTTCCGAATTCCCTTATTTCCTCCCAGTCAATCATTTTGCCTTCACACTACACTTCAGATTCTGGTTCTTCTTCCCTCCAACATCAACTTTAAGCCCACTTTCCCCTAACTGAAGATGTTTGCATGTTTGTGTCAAACAGCTTACCCAGTGACACCACAATTTTCTATCTTTGGAATACCCAACAACATGTCTATTTCCATACATGCTTTCATGATTCAAAGTGATGCAATCTCCCAGTTAGCATCCATCAATTGTTCTTCAACAGTTCCCTGGGACTATTTGTTATTGGCAATTAAGTTTTGTTGGTCGCATAAAGCTGTGTGCCATTGTTTCCATTTCCTGACTGGAGGACAAGGCAAGTCATTTCAGTGCTAACATTAACACGGCATGATTTTCCATTTGCTTTGCAAACACTTGTACCTGCAGCTTTGAAATAATCATGCTTTGAACCACTGTGGCAGAACAGTTCAGTTGACCTAACGGTTGTGACAAGCACATGCAAATGAAAGGAAAGAATGATTAAGAAATTTCCTTAATTATATGCACAAATATGAGTGGATTTTTGGTTTAATACTGTTTACCCGGTTCTCCATTGCCACTGTTAGCCTGTTTTCCCATCTTTGTGTTCTCTTTCTTGGTCGTTTCCTTTTCTTCCCACATTCCTAAGATCTCCCTCTCTATTCATTCTGCTACCTAGTGAGCCTTTCTCCTTCCTGAAATGGCTTATCTTCAGCAACCCTTAAAGCAAATGTTCTCTATTACAAACTCTGGTATTACTTGAAATCTAATCTCCTCTTTAGCAAAGTTTGTTTGGGACAGGTCTTGCTTTTCCCTTGGGATTTGCTTTGCACAATTTTTAGCAAAACATTTTAAGTAGTTGAGAAAGACCTCAGCTGAAAACTCTCTCTAAAATAGGACAGCAGCCACAATAACAAAATCAGAGATTGCAAAGGAAGAAAACTATTATTAAAGGTAACATGGCAAACCTGTTACACTGTCCGTTCTGCTTTTGAGAGGTTTGGAAGCAGGGCAGAAGGGGAATATGGTGTGTAACCAAATAATCCACACTGCCAGCTGAATAACCTCTGCACAGCCTGGCCAGCTATTTGCAGTGGACTTGACATCTGTTCTCAGCATTGCAGCAGCAGTCATGTTGCTCTTTTGATGTCATTTGTCTGATGTGTCCACATCTGTGATCATTTTCTTTTCACAGGAGTCTATTCTAAAGATAAGATGGGCAAATTTTCCTGGATAATTGCAGTGTGAAATCTTAAGAGTTAAACATGCCTACGGAGGAAACGTCTCTTTTTCTTAGGGGAGGAGGTGTGACTTGCCGAATGTATGCCTTTCAGATAAACACCAGTGTGATGAGCTACCAGTGTGCACTGCTGTTTCTTCCTGGCATGCCCCACCCCAGCAGAATTACATTTTCTGCCCATACAAGAAGTGAGAGCTTGTGGCATACTCTACTTCATTCAAATGGGACACTCTTAAAATAAACTTAATGAGGCAAGCAAACCCCTATGCTGCGCTATCAAAGGAGAAAGATCTGCGCACACATCAGTAAAGAATTTCATTGTGAAATACTTGACGTTGACATGCAGCTAAAGAAACACACATCAACGAAATGGAAGGAAATAAAAATTAAATTGCCCAATACTATTTATCTCCATTCATTCAGCCATGCTCCTACACAATTTTCTACCAACACATTGCAGTGAAACTCAAGACTGCAACAGGCTCTAGTTATAGCTCCCTTCTGGATTTTAGAGCTTGGTAAGGTAGATGTGTTAAATTAGTAGTCTGGTTTAAGCACAGTTTTTGCTTCCTTACTGTCCCAGTCACATTGAAATGGTGTCTGGAGATACAACATTATGTCTTTATATCTTTTATTATCTCTTATTACAGCAAACTCAACACAGAGAAATATATAATAGACCTAATAATAGAAATCAGGAACTTGAGACAGCAATGCAAATCCTTGATCTCAGTAATACAGTAAGCACTTAGAAGATGCAAATTTGCCTTCTATTCCCTCAGGAAAGCAGTCAGCCAGCGACTAGGGAGCCAGGCCAGGGTTCACAGGCCTGCACCAAGACTTCCAGTGCAACCAGAGCTTCCTGCATGACCTTACTGCAGCCACTTAATCCTGTAGATCTGTTTACAGTTGGTAGAAGGAGAATGCATGCTTTCCCTATCAGAGGGTGATTATGAAGGCAAAATCCCTTAATTGCTGTAAGGATTTATAAATTCTGAGGGCTCTGGCAACCTCTCACTGTATTTTAAACTTATTTCACTACTGTATCTGGAGGTGCAGGTCAGTCTAAGAGGCTTGTGGTCAGGCAGAGCCTCCTCTCTCAGGGCATGGCTAGACACAGTTTTGGTTCGAGATGCTATAGATTTAGAGGTGATCTTACTCCCCAGCTGCTTGCCACTGTTTTCAAACTGGGGTGGTTGTGCTGCCACAGAAGCTGAGTTTGAGGAGAGCAGCCTGTAGAGCTTTAGAGCCACAGCTATAAAATGTACAGTTTAATGATTAGTTAAACTGTTCTGCCATCTATGTTTAGATATGTCTTGTGTTAATCATGTGCTCAATCGTCCCTGAAACAGCACAGCCAGATACTTCCCACCAAAGTTCATGTTCTCAGCCACAGTCACTGACCACGGCCGTGCAGCACAGAGCGTAACACCCATGTGAGGCATCTTCCTTGTACTTCAGCTGTATTCAGACTCGTGTTAGCAAACTTGCAAGTTTAGAATCATTGACACTGATTTTCATTCAGATGCCCCTACCAGCATGAGGGAAGGTCCATGAGGCTCCATGTCTGGTTATCTGCAAGAGAGAAACAATACAGCCTGGTCAATGAAGGTAAAGTTCACAATAGATTGAGGGAGCTCTGGCTGTGGCTGGCAGGAGAATCAGCTACTCATACCATATGGGGTCATGCTCAGCATGTAAAGCTGGGGGAAGAAGCAAGTGGGGAATGTCCAGAGTGACGGCATTTGTCTTCCCAAGTAACCATTACATGTGATGCTTTCCTGGGGATGACTGAATACCTGCCTGCCCATGGGATGTGGTGAATGAATTCCTTGTTTTGCTTTGCCTGCATGCACGACTTTTTGCTTTACCAAAAAACTGTCTTTATCTCAACCCACAAGTTTTCTCACTTCTACCCTTCGGATTCTCTCTCCCTATTCTCACTGAGGGGGAGTGAGCAAGTGCCTGTGTGGGGCTCAGATGCTGGCTGGGGTTAAACCATGACACTGTGTCAGCACTGTTATGCTGCCCTTCCAATCAGATGATTGGGGAGGGGGGAAAGGGTTTTGGCAGAAGCATTTCAGATATTTACCTCTTTGAAAAGTTTTCCACTGAGTTTTCACCCTAAAAAAGAGGTGATTCAGGTCATGCTGCCTGCCAAGGCATTTTAAATGTGCACAGAGTCTCTTACAGGCATATACCACCCAAATGCCAAGGTAACTATTTGAAAATACAATCGCTGAATTTGCAGTCAGCAGAGTAGCTCATTGTCTCGGGCAAGAGGAGTTCTGCATACACCCCAAAGTGTTTGTAAAAACCATTCATGCAACTAGCCACCATTTTGCCTTCAAATTAGCAGGCTAAACGTGAACCTGGCTCAGAATTCAGAGATTCATTTTCTTTGCCTCTGATGCTGTGCCTTCAGCACTCTCCCCTTTGCCTTGTACAGCCCCTGTGCAGTAACAGCACCTCTTAGGAGTGCACACAAAGCTCTAATTTATGACCATGAGAGCCATGTCCCCCGTCCTACCACCCTGCAGTGATACCCATGTGCTTTTGAGAGTAGGGAAAAAAATGGAGAACAAAATGTAAAGCAAATTGACTTCAGCATGCTTACTGTTACATTGTGGCTCAGTCACACCTTGGCATCCAACACAGGCACCTCCTAGAAGAGCCAGTAAGGGTCAAATGAACCAGTCACCCATCACTCCCATGCTCCAAGAAGAGCTCTCCTCTTCCCTGTCTCACTCTACTGGCAAATCTTTGTTTGCAGACAGCTTGATCTCACTACTTCTTCTTCATTCTCCTCTTCCCAACGGTTAGGACAGTCATGTAAAGGAACACCTACTCCCCGATCTCAGCAGTGTCTCTGTTTTACATGCAACAGCCTTTGGATAAAATCCAGAGGAAACATTTGGGTCAGCAAAGAGATGACCCAAATGCAAGAAGAAGCCACGGTGGCTCCTGTGCAGGACATCGCCCCGCTCCTTGGGCCCTGTGAATGGTGCAGAATATGTGCTTCCAGGCTGAGGCAGAAGATGATTGGACATTTGCGAGATCACAGCTTCAAACTTAGTCCTTAAACGGATCTGGGCTTGTCCTTGTGCTTGCCTCTCATCTCTACAGGCTGCTGCCAAAGCAATGCCCCCACAGTTGAGAGCTTAAGTTGTAAACAAGGCAGATTTTCCACGGGAGTTTCCCAGAGGTCCTAAAAGCAGTGAGATATCCAACCCTCTGTGGTTTTCAGCTGTGCCCATTACTCAAACACAGAGCATTTCAAAGCATATTTCAAAGGAGGCTATTGTCCCGGAAAGGTACTAAGTTGTTAATCATTTGACGTTGGTTGCAGGGAAAGGGGAGTTTGCAATCCATTAATGACTGCAGAATCACTCAGCAGCAGCACATCCAAGGGAGCCTGGGAGATACATGAGCTGCTTATGAAAACTATTTTATTGTGAAAAGTGTTAAAGGCATCCTTTAAACTGCTCCTCCTTGGAAGGTTTTATTGGCAATCCATTCCTGTCACACCTCAGGTTAAGCTACTGTAGATCTTGCAGCCATTTATTTTAAAAAACATGTTTTATTTAATTGGAGTCTTGAAAATTGGTGTCTTTGAATCCTGTGTGTGCCCTGTGAGCGGCTGTCTGGGCCCCCTTTCAAGTTGACCTTCACTGCAAGGCATTCAACTTAACTGTGTTTTACTTTGTGTGACTGCCATTACTAAAGGACCACTGCCACACACTGGCAAGCTTTGAAATATATATTCTCCTAAAGTCCCGCTGGTGGGGTTTTTCCATCCATCATCTCTGCTTCCAAAAGGATTTTTGTGGAAATAAAGTTTCTCTCTTTTCTTAACCAGATTTATCCCTCTGCCCAATTATACCAGAGATGCTGCACAATCTGCTCTGCAGGTGACGTGAAGAGTCATCACCACAGCAGCTGTTGGTGGGAGGAGAGGGCTGGACATAGCATGGCAAACTGAGCGTTTACATACAGATACTTTTGCAACACATCAGCAATGACCAGGAAAGTCATAAGGGGAATACTGCGACTGCTCTGAATTTGTGGAGGTCTTTGGGTGAGCAGTTGAGGGTCTTCCATGTCTCATCAGCTTCTGAGAGTACCTGAGAAAGTCTTAGTGCCATAGCACAAGGACAGTTCCAGTTCAAGGGTAGCTTGCTACAGAAATCTCTTGCAGGCTTTCAGTGCTGTATCTGCACAGCCATGCCTGGGAACATGATTAAACTTGTCTTAAAGAAAGAGACACTAACAGAGGTTGGCAAGAAAAACATCACTCAGGCTTCAGGTTCAGCTTGTGCTGACACTTCTCAGGCATTAGAGAAGGACAGATCCTTCACTGATTACCGGGTCAGACAGATGGGACCCTGTTTTTAGTTCAGCATCTCAGCTCCATCATTTTATTCTTCCTCCTGCTGGGCATTATCAGTGACACTGTGGTCTAAACCACAGACCTGAAAGGATAATTCTGGTTTTTTACTACCTTTGGCAAATAGCTTACAGTCATCATTACAGAAGTTTGTTTTAACTGCTTTTGATAATCTGGGTTGTCCTATTTTATGCAACTATTTTGCTTTAACAGTTTTCTAGCTGGACTTTCTTCTTCTTCCCTGAAACTAATGTCCATGACCTTTCAGCTTGCTTGTAATAGTTCCTTGGTCCTGCCTGCTGGGTGCTGTGGTCTGTAGTAAAAGCTTGCCCCATACCTAGTGAAGTTAACTAGACTGCAAACACTGATCAAGCAGCACCGATTAGAGCAGTGCCCCACATCTGATTAAACTGCGCTTCAGACAGAAAACATTTCTTCTGTAGCAGTACGTCAGCAGCTGTTCAAGGCTGTTACCAATGAAGAGGAAAGCTGATGGGAAGAGCAGTTTCAGAAGTTGTTATTATGCTCCAACAACTCCAGCCCAGCCAAGTCAGAGGTGGAAAGAAACCCCTCAAGCCTGTGTCTTTCTGACCCAGTACAAGATATACAAAATAACAAATGAAATTAGTTCCCCAAAAAACCTAGGAGGGAAGGTTTCTATTAATCATTCCTAAAAGCTTGCAACAGTGAAACTGTATTTCACCTGACTGAAAAGCATCATTCCAGCTTTCTTCTTTTTTTCATGTTTCTCACGTCAATCCCTTGAGCTCTACTGACTTGCAACTCACCTGCCACAACTCTTTTGTAAACACATCCCAAAAGTTGATGCTGAGGTTGAAAGACATGGCTTTTTTTTAAGCTAAATAGTCACATAAAACTTTTGCCTAATTATTGTGGTCAGATATAACTGCTGTGATTTTGTTGCTGTTGTTGTTACGACATTTTTATGACAGCAAAAGTCTTAATATAGACTCAGCCCTTCAAGCATACAGATTTGCTTTTGTATATCTTGCACGGGTCACCATGCCTGTAATATGTATTGGCAAAGCATTTTTGCCTGTGTGCACTGCCTGCAGCCAGAGGGCTGACCATTACCCTGGCAGAACTTTTGTGTCTAAATGTTGCCCAAACCCCTCAATTCCCATAATCACTTGATGGAGTCAACAGGGCTCATGTGCCTGAACTCTGTAGGTGAGTGCTTTGGAAAATGGGAGGAGATCAGAAGCTTCTTTTCCCCTCTGAATTTAGTAATTTCAAGTGAATACTCAACATTTTTCTGCAGCACATGTAAAGACAAACAGCACACCTTTGCTGAAGACTGTAATTTTTCCTGCTTGTTTTTCCCTTTCTCTTTTTGGGGGGGAGGTGGAGGTGGAAAGCAGCAGGTTCATCTTTTCTGAAGTGTCTAGCCTTTAAGTGTTTTTGTGCCGTGTCAGGCATTCATTATAGCCCTTTCAAAGGAGAGGTTCCTGCATGATTTTTCACTACATCTTGTTTGTGCCATGATTTCTAGGGGTTCACCCTCCTTTTTGCACTGAGGAACCGTATCCCTTCTTTCTTTTTAGTTGAAAGATTTTCTGTAATTTTTATCAGTTTGTGATAATAGGTGTTTGTGTAACAGATTGGCTAATAATTCATTAGACCTGTGTGGCAATTTTATATGGAAAGCCTGTGTATCTTAGAAATCCTTTTAATCTCAAAAGCCAACAAACAGATCAGCAAGCAGTTTGTCATGGAGCGTCAGTGCGATGGGACCCAACTTCCTCCAGTAGCACAAACAGCATTCAGAGCAGTCGGAAATGCCATGAGAAATGTGCGTAAGGACCCAAAAGGCGCTGGTGCCTAAAGCACTCTTAGCCTGACCTGTCACACAGGTCCTGCCCACAGAAATGTATTCTTTCTCATGGCATCAGCACAGTTTTCTTGGCTGCATCACTTCTATGCTTAGCTCGACAACCTCCACCAGCCACGACAATGTATAGCTGAGCATCCTTCTCCCAGCTTTTCTTGCTCAGCACCCTCGATGCTTAGCAAGACAGTGTAGGCACAGCTCCCTAACAGCTGTGGGTGCCAGCTTCCCTTAGTAACCATGCCACGTGGCAGGAATAATCTCCTGTTTGTTTTCACACATGAAGAGATGATCTCCTTAGGTCTTTCACAGTATGCACGTTACTGATACAGCCCAGCTTTCACTGCCTTGGGTTATCTGTGCCACCCTTGGTGTGAGAGCCCTCTGCCCCACGTGTCACCTACCCAACCAGCTGCACAGGGTGAGATGTGAGACAGCTGTATCCTACCCAGCATGGGCAGGTTTCCCGTGTCCTGTGCAGCAACCTGAAGCTGCTTACCCTGTTCCAGGGTTCCTTAATACCTTCACCTCTTTCCCATTTCACTCCATTTTACCATGGGGTTTCCCACTCTGTCCTTGAAAGCATCTGAAATCACTTATCAAAGGAAGGTACTGGAATAAGTGTTCTGACCTGGTATGTCCTACTGCAACATCCTTATTGAACTTACCAGTCAGTAAATCTTGCCTCATTTCTGCACTCTGCATCTGCTGTCTGCTTGGCTGCTGAGATAATTTCTAGCCCTTTTAGCAGTTCCATCCTTCTTACAGCATCCACTTTTCCTGTAAAGCTCAGAAATCCCGGTCTGTCTGTGCAGAAGATGCTAAAATACCAAGTAACAAATTGTTGTCATGCGCTATGCCAGGACCACCCTTGGCATTTCCTGAGGCATTTTTATGTCTCACTTTTAATTTACTAAACTTAAAGCTGCTTGAAGCACAAAGCACATTTGCCCTTGTTTCTCACCCTGGTAGCCAACACAGCACAAGCCCTTGTGTAACATGAGGGGCTGTGCACGGTGAGAGCAGGATTTCTCACCTCCTCTCTTGTTTGGCACCATGTGGCTCCCCAAACCCTGCTTTCCCCATGGGTACTACCCAGCAGGCAGATGCAAGCTCAAACTTCATTCAGAGAGACCCTCTTTCTGCCCCAGGGAGATGGTATTTACACATGACTTTTCTTTGCAGGGGACTTGTGTAGTGCTTTTTAAAATTGCAGTGCTTTGCGATGAGATGCAGTTTCCCGGAGGGCAACGTGACCGTGGATCCACCTTTCATCCCGACATGCTGTTGTGCAATGTTTGGAGAAGCCTCCTGCTTTTATTGGTCTGCGCTTCGTAACTCATCTGCAAAAGAGAGCTCTGCACAGCCAAACTCAATAGAAAATATTCTCCTGGGGAAAGAGAAGTAATCTCTGGGCTTTGTGTATACCTACAGCAGGCATAAATTAAAAGGGTAGGTAGAGGCTCTGAGGAGTTTAAGCCAGCCAGGGTACTCACACAGTGTGTACATTTATTAAGGATAAGTTTTTTTTCACAGGGAGCATTACTGCTTCACATCTGGCTTTCACAGTTGTGGTAAAATACACATTGGCACTTTAAGGTGGTGGGATCGCTGTGAAAACCCTCACTTTGAGTGGTTCCCTAGTAGGAGACCTTGGCACTGGGAGAGGGCAGGGAGGAAATCCTGGAACAGACCGAGAACTGAAAGAAAGCACAGCTAAATGTCATAAGATTTAATTGCTGTGAATAGGGGGTTTGCCTCCAAAAGAGTCACACAGGCCTTTACCTGAAGGAGATAAGGTTGGAAGTTGGATAAGGTTGTTTGGGGCTTTCATGCTCTTTTGCCAGCACACAGCTACTTTCTGCCTCCATACAACCCCAATGGGCTGCAGGCCAATCAATAAATAAGTGATGTCTGTCAATACCAGCACTCACCCCTCACTGTGGCAGACTGGTGCGACTGCGCCGAGCAGCTGAGGTCCCAGCACCAGGAGCCAGCTGTGCTTCCACAAACAGCCTGCAGGCGAAATGGAAACCAGACGGGAACCTCTCCAGCCCCACCGGGCTCGCCTTCCATCAGGTCTGCAATTAATTAAGACTGAAGGGGAGTTTTTGAATAACCCCTTTGTGGAACAAAATACACACAGTCTAAACCCAGCTGACAAACACAACAAAACTGACTTCATGGTTTCTTATGAGAAAACCATTAATGGCTAGAGAAATGAAGAAACACTTTGTTTAAGTCAGTGGTGTGAATGCAGCATATTCAGATTACAAAGCAGTCCTGCCTTGCTATAATAAATATCATGTAGCTTTACCCATGGGTAACCAGGTATATAAAAGCCAGGAATAACACATTAGGTTTTGAGTTAGCATACAGTACCTACTATTGCACTTTCACGGAGTTCACTCACAAAGAGTCAGCGCTTCTACAGCAGCCAATGCCTCCGTCGCAGCAAGCCAGTGACAGGGAAGTCATCCGATACTTGCTGCCATGGCTCTGGCTTGGTTTCAGCTCTTCGTCCATGCCCTCCCTCGGTGTTAGCACCCAAGGGAGAGGGGACTGTACGCTAAAAGGTTTAATAAAGAAAAGTCTTCTTTACCTCAGCGGCATGTCGCCTTCTTTTCCACAGTGGCATATGTTAGAGCCTGCTGACAAACAGTGGCAGGTTGCTCGAACAGGCAGGCAGGAAGAAGCAGGGAAAAAAGACTGCATTTGGGGAAAGCATTTACAGTCTCCAGACCTTAGTCAGGGTGAAATTTAATGGTGTGCGTTATGTGACAGATTAGAGCAAAGGCTGTAACAGGTTCCTTTCCCTGTAAAGGCTGTGACAGTGGTATTCATCCCGTTTTACCACCACCACCAAAAAGCATCTCAAAAGTGTCCAAGCCTGGCTGTTTCCCACCCCGATGCCTCTTGCAAAGACTTTGTGTGAAGGCTGGTTAGCCTCTCTCCATTACAGTTGTGAACACATCACCCAGGGCCAACCATGACATGGGGAGTGTCAGTCCATGAAATAAATTCAGACCAACACATCGTATTTTCCTCAGGTTCTCAGAAAAACTGCACAGCACTCTATCACCTGCATAGCTTGACAGCAGTCATAACTGTCTACATTTGTCTCCGTCATTGTGGAGACTTTCACACATCAAGCATGCCAGGTGGGATAACAAACAATTGGTTTACTTCCAGAACATGAAAAGAATCCACTGAAAGATAAATGAGAAAATCCTGCTCCTACACCTTTGCCAGTCCTCAGAAACCTGAAAGATTCCACTCACTGAGGTGGTAAGTGTGCAAGTGCAAACTCAATAACAGTTTCTATGGGCTATATTCCAAACACTCACTTACTCACTCCATAGCAAGCCCAAGACTTACGACACAGAGTGATGGTTAACATTATCCTGTTGTTACCTGACAGTTCCAAACATCACTGGTTTTGAGGTGATCACTATAAGATGCTTTAATAAAATCAGTCTCAGGAAGTAAAGACGTGATTAGAAGTTGCCAAAAATCAGCTCTCCTGCAGTTTCAAAACCAAGATAATTTAAAATTAGTATTAGTGCATGGGTTTATCACAGCCACTGCAACAGGCAAATTTTTAGTCAACGGCTTATTCTTCCTCTGTGTTGTGTTCTTCCTCCACTGTTTCTTTTTTAAACACAAGCCCACACACAGATTTTGTCCAAAATACTACCAATAGCAGATAAATACTGTTCATGTTGCTATAAATGGCACAGTTTATTACAGCAATTTGTGTGATTGTTGCTTTGCACAAGAATGTTTTTAATGTCAAAGCAAGAAAGCTGCTAAAATCCTGCTTGAAAGCATTTTCTATTGTCCATGGAGTATAAAAGGAAAAAGCCCATGTTTCTTAGCATTTTAATGATTTGATAGAGTACTGAACCATAGGTCTGAATGCACAGCAAAGTACAATGACTTTGCCAATCCAAAGCCATGCAAAAGCATGGAGTCACCAAAGAAATTGCTCCTGAAACCCCCACATTAAAAGAGACAAACAAGGCCATAAAAGGGTCTGGGTCCAGCTACCCATGGCAGGCCAGTCCTCGGTCTGGAGTCTCTGCATCACACCAGGCATCCATCCAGGGACAGCATTTACTCACCTGATGTTTTATCTTGGATTAATTTTGGACAACTGCAACAAACTCCTCTGCAGCCGCCAGCAGTCTCCAATCTGCAGTGTCAAAACTCAACTGGAGAACCACTAGAGCCATCTGGCTTCAAAGTTACCCAGCACCTCCCGTATGAAGACAGGCTGCGAAAGTTGGGGCTGTTCAGCCTGGAGAAGAGAAGGCTGCGTGGAGACCTCATAGCAGCCTTCCAGTATCTGAAGAGGGCCTATAAGGATGCTGGGGTGGGACTCTTCATCAGGGACTGTGATAGGATGAGGGGCAGTGTGATTAAAGTTAAACAGGGGAGATTTAGGTTAGATATACGGAAGAACTTCTTCACTGTGAGGGCGGTGATGCATTGGCACAGGCTGCCTCAGGAAGCTGGCAATGTTCCATCCCTGGCAGTGTTCAAGGCCAGCTTGGACAGAGCCTTAGGTGACATGGTTTAGTGGGAGGTGTCTCTGCCCATGGCAGGGGGGTTGGAACTAGGTGATCTTTAAGGTCCTTTCTAATCCAAACCATTCTGTGATTCTCTGGTTCTAATCTGGGATGTGGGGACAGGACTAGGGACCTCCAGAGGTACCTTCAAAGCCAAATCTTCTCATGATTCCATGAAAACCTTGCATTTTTTCCATTGAATCCATTTGACCCCTATTCAAAATAAGTTTCCATTGTGCCGAATTTTTTTTTTTAAACCCTAGAAAATGATCTCTCAGCCCTACCTGTAAAGAAGAGGAAAAACAACATTTGACAATTATTTAATTTAATTGAACACCTGCCGCCTTATTATAATGGAGAAAGAAGCACTGTGAATTACATGCAACTCTAAAAATAGGAAGTGAATGAAGAAAACCCTTAAGAAATCCTCTGTGTACAATTTCTGAGAAATACACTCATTATCTGGCTAGAAACATTAGCTGTCAACTAAATGCAACTTGGGTACATACAGGAAAAAACAACTCAGAACATACCCCTCTGAGTATCTAAAGATGAAATTTCCACACCTTCAAGAGCTGAATCATATTGTGCTTCCTATTACAAAGCTCCTATTCACTTCGGTAGTCAAGTATGCTCGGGAGCTGTACATTTAAAAAGAAAGGAGCTTTTGCTAGACAAACAGCAGGATAAAATGTTGTCATTTTGCTACTTGCCAGTAGAGCAGAGTGAGGTGGACTGGAGACCATAATGAATATAGCATCAAAGGAAAGAGCAACAGAGAACCTGAATCTTCTGCCACAATCTTCTGCTTTGGTGTTTTGGTTCAGCTTTCTTTAAAAGCTTCTGCAACAGCAATACATTCAGATATGTTACTTTTACCACCGGTGGTAAATTAAGCATGCTACACTCATATTTCTACTTGGATATTACAGTAGACCACATGCCAGTTTCCACCTGTCCATAATCTGCTCGATATTAAATCAAATTCATCTCATAAATACAGAAGTAAAGAATTAAATTTCTCCCACAAGGTATTAAATGTGGGTGAGTCAGCTTCGGTTTTAGCACAACTAATCTCACAGCTTCCTCACTGGTAGGCATTCAGATTCCCTCTGAAGTGCTGATGAAAGCACCTCTTGCCAGCAGACACTGCCTCCCACTTTGCCCTGGCCTGGGTTCAGTGGCAGAACAGCAATCCTATTTCTGGGGTTTGTTTCATAAGTACAGATATTGTAGCAACAGCCTGCAAAAGGCTTCAGGCATAAATGCCATGGGACAGGCACACGGTAGGATATAAGCAAGGGAAGAGGATCTCATGCCTGGAAAGCCTCTAGGCTTTTCTCCTATTATCTCTGTAATGAAAGGTATTATTTCGGGTTACCAGTATCCCTGTACCATGCTTATGGCCTTGTTAGGATGACAAGGTTATTCATCATGTCACTATTAAAGCAGGGTGTGCTTGTGCCAAGCGACTTGCACAATGGGGTCAGGACTGAGGTGGCTCCAAGGCCATGCTCCCAGGATGCCCGCCTGTACCCCCATATCCTTGCTGGGAAGAGAGAGTAAAGCATGCATTTTCTCTGCAAAATGCTTGCAGGTTTCTGGATGGAGAACACTTTCAATCGCCCTGAGCAGCAGATGCTTTGCAGTCAGGCTTGAAATACAGTGTTTTCCAGATTCAAGCAAATCTGGTTTTGTAACATGCTCAGGGAACAGGAATGACATACACTGCATCACCTGATGCAAAGACCTTCCTTAGCAGATGAAACTAACAGACCAGATAAATGTACATATTATTCAGTGCAGTTCTTCACCTACAACACCAGATGAGAAAATAAATCAATTTATTAAACAGCAGTTTACATCCCTGATCATTTCTAAAAAAGAAAACAAAAAGAAAACGAAAACAAAAAAAAAAAACCAAACCCAAAAACAAACCACCACAACTATGTGAATTCCGCTAATCTGCACAAAGAAGAGGAACCCACCCTTCCCAGGTTATTTAATGGACTCCTTACCCATTTAACACACAAACGCACCCTTCTGAAGTACCTGTCTCTCTTTTCAGGGAGAATGATGAACAAAGACAGTTATTAGGATTTTGTTACTTGCTCCACAAACATGGGACCAGATTCCCTCGAGGAGACAATAAACTTCCCATTGTACATCCCACTGAGCAGATTATTACATTGACATAAAACAGGAAGACATAAAATTGCCTCATAGAGAGATCTTTCTGGTCCCACATTTGTGGGATAAAGCAACCAATCTATCTCATCTCATCTCTTGAAAGCTGGAGAAGTTGGTAGCAGACCTGTCAATGGAGAAAGATAAAAAAATTGTAGCCGGTGAACCATCCCATCCTGAAGTCAGTGTCTAAAATACCTGGGATTAATCACTCCTGGAAGTTCCTGTCTCTCTCCATTGACTAGAAAGGGGGTTTCATGTGAGGCATCATGGTAAACAACAGTCTTTTGTTGCAACAACAATCCCATTCAAGACACTCCCAAAAAGTCCATTTACTGTATGGACTAGAGGGTTTCACCCAGTGTTGCTAGGGCAACCATGGATGTATGTCATGTCTGATCCTGAAGGAGGGTTGAATGGCCCCAGTTCTGCAGGAACTGCTCCAGCTGAGTCAGAGCTGCTCATCAAGTGCTTCCCCTGCAACCTGATGGCCAGAGAGGCACTTTCCTCATCCTTTTCTGAGTATAACCTGCATTTCCCATCCCACTCTCTCTGGACCTTCCTTTCTAGGCAGGATGTGTGGCACTCGCACCACCCACAAGCTCAGTAGCACAGCTGCCTTTGAGTGTGCAGGGAAGAGAGAAATGCCAACCAGAAGAGTTCCTCCACTCTTGGGTAGAGATGCTGATGGAAGCCGCTCTGCAGAAGGTCGTGCTTTGTATTCAGAGAAAAAATGGAAGAAAAAGGCAAGCATGTTCAAATAGAAACACCTGTTTCCCATAGGAACACAGAATCTGCCAGGCCATTCTCCTCATTGAATGTGAGGAAGGTGAAACCTGTTAGCAGGGACAGCCAGGCTTACAAAGAGCATCTGAAAACACATTAGCAGAAGTAACAGCAGGCTGTTAAGATGTTTAACAAACACATCCAGAAAGGTGCTGGTTATTTGAAATTGTTCATAAATAAAAGAATAACATCACTCCCAAAACCTATAAGCTGCATTGAACTTGCTGAACACAATCCTCTACCTCCTCCAGGTGCATTATGACACACTCTGCAGGGAAAGCAAAATGTGCAGCACATGGCAGTGCGCAGGAAGCCCAAACCAGTGTCTTTGGCAGGAGAGTATGCACACAGAGGCAGATAAAGAGAGGAGAGACAGAAAAAACCTCTCATATTCTCCTACCAGTTCAACCAGGAAGTAACTGGTAGCAGGTCCTGTCCTGAACCTTTCTTTTTTGTTATCCTTTCTGTTTGTTTGCTGTGCTTTTTAATGAAAGGCATTGCAGGTATGTCAGTGGAGCTCAGACTGCACCACGACCTTGGAGGGATTTTCCCGGGGCAACCATCAAACCTGGTGAGGAAGAGCCCCTCCTCAGTGCAAGTGCTGGGGACCTGTTTCCCCAGCTTGCCTCTCTCTGTCACTTTAGTCCCTCACACAATGTGATGCACATAAGGCTCCTGTCAGGCTGGTGACCCACCTTAGTCTCCTCCAGAAACTGTGCCCATGCTGATCTCTCCCCAGCCCACAGCACACACCCCCATTGCAGGGTCCCCATAGGCAGCACTTTCTCTTCCTCAGCCTGAGCTCCCAAAGCTCCTCAGCCCACAGCACAGAGGGGTTTGTCACTGCCTGCCCCAAAGAAAACATTTCTCCCTGCACACCTGTGGCCAGCTCTGCTCTGATCTCCACTATCCAGCCCTCTTTCCCAGTGACCCCTCACAGCCCATCCAGCCCCCTCGTTGTGCCTCTTCCCCCCTGGCCTCCACAAAGCCTCCTTTAGGAAATGACAAAGTAGCACAGACCCTCTTCTAGAATGCCCCAGCACCGATTCACCATTGCTGGGACACACCTGCCTTGAATACTGAACATTCCCAAGGTTCATTGGCCTGCCAAGCCACCGACCTGCAAACTAGCAGTGCCAACCACTCACCTTGCAGAGTAAAACCCTGAAGGGGGTCTACCTAGGCAGGTAATGAGATATTCCAGCATTTTTTTAAATACTTTGAGGAATGACAGTGCTCTATAATCCTGACTTCCCTGCCAGGTTTATTTTTGTCTTGAAATTATATTATCCATTGGGGGATTGCTCACTGCCAGGAAGACTGTCCTTAAAGGAGAAAAATGTGCAGGGAAAGAGACCAGAACAAGACCCACCTGTAAAGCAGCAGCATACTCAGCACTTTATCAGCTCTTAAAAGCAATACGTTGCACACTGGCATCAGATGCAGACTGGGTCACCAGACTGGTAAGCGCAGAGTAAGAAGTCACACCTGAGCCCTTACACTTCCACCAACAGCTGGAGGCTGTGCCCCTGCAGTCAGTGCTGTGTCCTGCACAATGCTCCATGCAGAAAAGAAAACCCTTTTTTTTTCTTTTCCTGAAGTTTGTCCAGCTGTGTACAGCATAAAACTTTCCACGAAGACATTTGGTAGAGGGGAATACTGTAACCTCATTCACTTCATTTAAAGCCTGTGTTGCTTTCCTGTCCAAATAATACGTGTACAACTTCTTAATTAGTAAAAGGAGCTACATGGAAAAAAATAAGGAAGGAAAATCTCACCCCCAAAAACCTGGGTGAAACTTTAGCAACTCAGCTAAAATGAAGACGTGGCCGTCTCTGTTTCAAGCCATTCCAACCTGTGTCCAGTGGGTTCTCTGGATTACCGTGGCACCCAGATTTGTCCAGAAATGTCAGACAAGTTTACCACAGCAATTAAGCTGTCTGCCATCTGTAAAAGATTTGCCCAAGAGTTTTCCCAAGTTTTTTTCTTTCCCCGTGAAATACATTTAACTTCATTCTTTCAACGTTTCGCCTATCATTCAAGTCCATTAAGTATTGCAGAGCTGGCTAGGTTTTGAGGGCAACTTTTCCTTCTAAGGATTAGCTGTGCACTGGTGCACTGAAATTTTATACACAGAGTAACAGTCTGAATATGAATTATTCTTGAGGAACACTGCGCCTATTCTTGGGAATGGAGAAGTAAAAAATTTACTAGGACTTTCAGCCAAGGAGCTGAGATTAACACCCTTTATTCCTCTCCCAAATGGTGAGTTATTTCCAGAATACTAGACCAGGCTCAAGCTTAATGTCTCCATCACACTGCGTAAAAGTGCCCTACAAGTAAATATGTGCACTCAGCCAGTGACAATGAAAGATGTGGGTCTGGGTTCTTGAGCACATTGGAGAAAGTTTGAAGTTTTCTCAGCAACATTTAGGGTACTTTTGCGGTCCAAGTAAAACAGCAGTTAGGAAAGCTGAAGGGTATTCTTTATGTTCCTCCTCCTTCTAGCTCGCATATAAACTGCTTGTTCCCAACTGCCTAACACCGGTGGGTGTTCTCACTTCTTGCTATGGAAACTATATTTTTTATGTAACTAACTCTCTAAATACAGACTGCTTATGTGACAAATAATCAACCAGTCTACAACATGTTATTTGCTCTCCCTGAGTACTTACAGGGGTTTTGCAACTTTTGTTCTGCCATCGCATACCCAAATCCCGAGTCTCATAAAATAATCTCTTGAAAAGTCATCCATTAACAATTAAAAGACAGGAGACTTGGGGGCACAACCTTGCTCTTGTCACACAGACATGGTGTCCCCTTTGGAGCCTCATTTTGAGAGTTTGGAGTGATTTTATGCCATTCCTATGACTTTGCAGAAGCATAAGATAAGTTCAGGCCTTAGGAGGATTGAGAATAAGGATCTGGGTTTTAACAATACCCAGTAAATGAGTACATAACTGAGAGGAGTGGCAATTACAAAAAGAAACAGCGCAATCCCTCAGCTGGGTTCAGTGTAGGGCCTTCAAAATTCTTCACTGACAAGATCTACCTGTAAAATATGAAATGCTCCTTTGCTGTCAGAAGGACAGACTGCATTTTGGGAGGGTGATTCTGTGCTGTTAAAATCCATTCCTCAACCTCAGTGATTTCCTGGCTGATGCTTCACATTCATAAAATAAAGTAATAACGTAACACTTCCAGTTCCTTCTTTCAGTTTCTTATCACATCAGTTTTTTACTTTCTGTCTCTGAATTTCATCTCAATGAAGAAGCTCTTTGGACGCTTCATCCATTTCCTAGGAAAGTACCCTAAAGCACATGAAGGGCTGATCACAGATGAGTTGTGGGCTTCATGACCAGTCCCACCACACTCACTGGGAACACTGAGGCAACAAGATTCGGTGCACAGTCCTTGAGCTGGGCCTAAAACCCCAAGCACCATGCAGCAGCACTCACAAACCCTCCCAGCTGCAGGGCTTCTCTCCTCTCCTTCCCTGTGTCCCAACATCTGGCCACATAACATCAGCCCACACCTCACTGCACAGCACATCCCGTCCTCCTCCTGCTCCGGGCTGCCACCTCCGCTGTCCTTCACAGCTGCAAGGTGGAGCCAGACCATCCTCCTCCTGTGCCAAGGGACTTGGCTTCAGGCTGGCTGTGCTTGGCTGCAGCGGGCTGGCACAGCCGTGGCCCTGCTAGCCAGGCTGCCAGCCGCCAGGGTTGGGGCAGCCAACTCGCTCTACCTTCATAGCCGTCACTCATCACGTCTCCAGTGGATTTACTGCCACTGACCCCTGTACCATGAGGTAGCATCTCTGACTCACAGGTCGTGTGCCACACCAGTACAGGATGGCAAGTGTTGGGGTTTCTTTCTTCTGTCCACAGGCTGCTTTTCAACACAGAGACGAGAGAAGCACAACTGATGTTTATTTTTGGTTGGGATGTTGAAAGCCACCCAAACAATATATTGAGCTCTATTTGGCTACGTCTCAGTACTTGCTGTGTCGAATATACATGCTTCGTGCTATGCCTGTCCTGTGCTGCTGTATTTACACCTAGGGTTGTAGCACGAATTCTGGTGGAAGAAGAGTTGACAGATGCCAGAAAGCTGCACTGAGAAAGTGCAACCAGTGAAGGTTTTGCTGTTTGTTCTTCTCTATATGCAGAAAGGCAAATTTACAGCACCGAGATGTCTCCCTGCCCACTTTGCACACACTTTAAAAAAAACTGCTCCTATGCAAAACAGCGTATGTTAGGCACTAAAAAAATAACAATAATCAGCAACATAGAACACATTGTTTCCTTCAGATTTTTACAGCCCATGGGCCCAGTGCTGCTCACATGAAACTGGGGACGCAGAATCACAGCAAAACCATCAGAAAGGCTGTAAGCCCCTAGCAACCCTGCAAGGCTCTGAAGATGAGACAGGGCAAGCACTGCCATTCCCCAGGCCTAGTATCAGGGCTGAAAAAGACAAGGGAAAACAGGCAGCTGTAAGGATCTGGAATAGATGGGGACCCAAGGAAGGGGATGGGGAAAAAGGTGGCCAGGAATGTCACCGAGAGGAGGCTTATACCCCAGGGCAGGCAGGGTCACGCACCCTCCTGCCCTCAGAGCCACCTCATTCCCACTGCCATGTGTCTCTCCTCCCTCAAAAGGTACAGGGTGCACCAGTCAATGCCTGCACTGCTGATTCTCCCCTTCTGGGCTGAGGGTGGAGGGCCGACGATGTGTTAACCTTTGCAGTGTAACCAGTGTAACCTTTCCTGGGCTGGGAGTCCACCCCCTGGCTTGAATGTCTCCCCCTTGACCTGGCAGCATCCTCAAAGCTGGCAGCTGCAGGGCCAAAAGCATCCCCCTGCTGTGTGCATCCTCTTGGCTCTGCCCTCTCTTCTCTAAACCACGTGGGTAGAGACTACAAAGGCCCAAGCAATTCCTTAGCAAGCATCTCTAATGCAAAAACTTCAGGGGTAGTATTTCTGAGACAGTTTGGCCATAGCTTTCCACCAAGTCACTGCTGAAGCATTTAGTCCAGGCAGCAGTGACTGAATTGATTCACAGAGATCAGGCTCAGACCCCTGCGGATGCAGCCGCTACTCACCCTCTTCTTTCATTCACTTATTTATGTGTTCATTTGTTCATTCATTCCTTCGTTCAGGGAACACAAGGCTTCTTTTCCTCAGTCACTTTTCACAAGTTACTTCTTATAGTTATCCCACAGCTCCCTGGGGGCCATTGACACCAGCACACCACTGGCAGCCTCCCCAGAAAGCCCAGCTTTGCACTCCCATCAGCTTCCTTTGGGGTCCTATGGACACTCCCTGCATCCCAGCTACTGCAGCCAGTCATCCCCTCCCTTGTGTTTTCAGCTGTGCCAGGGACACCCAGCCTCTGCTGCTCGCTTGTCAGTGGCATAACCGGCTGCAAAGGAGACAAACAAAAAGGACCTTTGATGTGACACGAGCCTGCTAGGATCCCTTGGCGAGGTTTGTCTGTCTGCCCTGACAGCTGAACATCCTTCGGAAAACATGCCAACAAAACAGATCCTTAACTGCACTTTCATTAAAGCAGCTCTGGCTCCTTCATCACTTTAGCTTGTGTAAGGAGGTGCTGTGACCAGAAGCCACAGAAACACGAACATGTACAAAACAAAGCTTGAAAAAATAGTTTTAGAACTATCTTCTCCTCACAATTTGTCCTGTCCTGGTCTCACAGAGACAAGCACAAGGAAGGTGCTGAACACTGAGCCCCCTCCAAGGGAGTTCAGCTCTTCTTCCCCATCAGGACAGGCTACCAAACAGCCTGCTGAGACACCCACAGACACCTTCCTCCTGGCTTCTGAAAACAGCTTGTGTTCCTAAGGATCCCCTTCAAATGCTTCCACAGAGGAGGCATGAAGAGTAACTTCCAGGATCAAGGTTTACCTTCTCTCAGGGGTGCCAGTTCACTTGAGTGCTTTCTGCAGGTGCCTAAAGGAGCAGATTGAGCCCTGGTTTTCCACAACTTTTCACTCACTTGCAAATGTTAGAAGGAACAATTCAAAAACCGTGTGACTGACTCAACCATTTCTTACAGTTTGAGTTCACTAAGTGCAACTGCTATATCATGGAATGGTTTGTGCTGAAAGGGACCTTAAATATCATCCAGTTCCAATCCCTGCCACAGGCAGGGACACCTTCCACCAGACCAGGTTGCTCCAAGCCCCATCCAACCTGGCCTTGAACACTGCCAGGGATGGGGTAGCCACAGCTTCTCTGGGCAACCTGTGCCAGCACCTCACCACCCTCACAGGGAAGAACTTCTTCCTAATCTCTAATCTAAATTTATGCTCTTTCATTTTAAAGCCATTCCTCCTTGTCCTGTCACTACATGCCCTTGTAAAAGGTCCCTCTCCAGATTTCTTGTAGGCCCCCTTTAGGCACTTGAAGGCTGTTATAAGGTCTCCCTGGAGCCTTTTCTTCTTGTGGATGATCAAGGCCAACTCTCAGCCTGCCTCTATAGCAGAGGTGCTCCAGCCCTCTGATCATCTTCATGGCCCTCCTCTGGACTTGGTCCAACAGCTCCGTGTCCCTCTTGTGCTGGAGGCTCCAGAGCTGTATGGAGGACGGCAGACAGGGTCTCACCAGAGCAGAATAGATGGGCAGAATCGCCTCCCTTGACCTGCTGGTCATGCTCCTTTTGATGCAGCCCAGCATACCATTTGCTTTCTGGGCTGTGAGGTCACACTGCTAACTCATGTTGAGCTTCTTGTTAACCAGCACCCACAAGTCTTTCTCCTTAGGGCTGCTCAATCCATTCTTAACCTAGCCTGTAGTTGTGCTGGGGATTGCCCAAAACTAAGCGCAGGATCTTGCACTTGGCCTTGTTGAACTTCATCCTTTTATTGAAGGACAGACAACCTGAGTCACTTTCCTTCCCTTATCCTTGTTCATTCTCATGTTATTTGTTGCTGGCTAAGCTTTCACAGGAAAGAGACACGTAACTTGTGCTTTACTCCAGTCTAGAGAATAAGGAAGGGCTACGCAAACACACAGTACCTACCATCTGAGATCACACCCTTTCTTGCAAAAGTAATTCCTCCAGCTCTGTGGAGCCATCCCACATCTCCACCACGCCACGGTCCCGCTCAGCAAACCATTTGTGTTTATAGCAAACAGCAGCCAGGGGAGACGGGAAGAGATGGAGAGGCCCAAAGGGAGCAGGGAACTACGGGGTTACCACAGAGCCTGTGCTCTTAAAATGAAGGAAAAAATTAAGATAAACCATCTTGTCTGAGGGTCTGCAGGGAGAGGTGGTGCGTACAGCACAAGTGCCTGGTCAGCAAAGGCTGAAGCTCAGCTGCTGATCTTGCCCTTCCCATTAGACCCCCTTCTGGCTTGAAAAATCCTGGCCAGAAAATCCAGCTCCTATGGATGGCTCTCCCCTGCCTCTTCTCTGCCTATCTGCACCCTGTCATTTTAATGGCCTTCTGGTCTCTTTCTCTATATGAAGAGCATAAATTTCTCAATTCCCCAGACAGCCACACTCTGCCACAGCCTTCACTGATCTCTGCTAACAGCCCCTGGCACCACACTAGTCATTACAAAGTTCTTGTCACACCTGGAAAAGCAAGGACCAGAAGTCCTGAACTCAAGCAGCCTCTGGAGGTGCGAACACCCCTTCCAAGCCCAGAAGGACAGCACCTGCAGGAGGAAAAAGATGGTGCTGAAAATCACCTTTTGCCACTTGAATTCAGAGTCCATTCTTTGTGCCCACCACAAAATGCACTCACCAGGTACAGGGCAGGTTTGCCTGTGTGGTGTGAGAGCAGCGGTTACCTCCTCAAGCGTCAAGATGCATCCTACTGCAGCGGTGGGCTCCAAGCAGGTTCACTTGGTAGTTTTTTGTTTCTACACAGTGTGCAACTTACTTACATACTTGGAAGGCACTGAATACACTGTTAATGCTCCCCAGGTTTTACTGTTATCCAATTTGCATGTGCATTTTGCCCTGCACCTAAATGTGTGGAACATTCAGGTTAAACATTAAATGTATCATAGACCCACCTGAAAAAGGAAAATACAGCTAAAAGCCAATGCAACCTTGAGCGCCCAGCCCCAGATCATTTGATCAAAGGCAAAGCTCTTACTGATTTCACCGATACTGAAAGGAATTCAAGGAGGAAGACAGCAACAATAATTTCAAATACTGGCTTTCTGTTTCTCTCGATGGAAATCACTGTAAAATTGATACTTTGCAGCAAGCAAACCCCTCCCCCCCAAAATAATTCCATAAATCAGCCTAATATACTTTATCATAATAGACATGCACAAGCAGACTTATGTATATGCTTGTGGACAGGCTGGAGGCTGGCTTTTTGATTTTGTATATTATTTTTAGTATGAGTTAAAACACTGTCACTGAACAGCAGGTTATTTGTTCTCCCTCTCCTCAAATGAAGCCTCTTACAGAAGCATATAAATGAACAAGGCCCTGCTTATTTGTTTTCTATTTAAAACGTGTTTTCTGCAGGAACTCACCAAATTCACTTTGGGCACAATCAGACATAGTGCAGTTACGCTAGCAGCAGGTTGCTCCAAAGCATAATCTGTAAAACCAAACACCCAACGTGAACAACATCGCTGGTCTAAGCAGCATTCAGTACTACAGACAAAAGAAAACTTTGACTCATGGCATCGTAAGCCACGAATTCATTTCGCAAAGAAACTGTCCCGGCAGGGACCCAAAACTGAACTTGGAGCAGAGGAGCAGGGAGCAAACACCGGGGTTTCACTCAGCAGTGCGGTTTCCCCGACGCCGGGCTCCATCACATTAAATATCGCCGCTTAGAGGGCAGCGGGGGTTTAAAGGAAAGCAGCAAGTACCAGAGCACTCAAACTCATACGACGTGGCAACACTGCCCTCCTGCTTCCTAGTGATTCCTGCCCTTGCATTCAACATACCTTGGATCAAGAGCTGTCCCGAGCAGCTTCTGCCACCACAAAAGTGCTGAAGGACTTGACTTGCTCTGTGTTTCCTTCAGTCTATTCACATCTCCTTGTTTAGGCAACAGAGATGCATCTCATTAGGGAAAACAGGATAATAAAAGCCCAAAGCTTTAATTTCATGGTTTTCTCAGGGGGAATACAGGCAGCTATAAAAACCATCTCAAAACCTGCTGTTTGATTTCTGGGTTCAGCTTCAGGCTTTAATAACTGAATTAATAACAAATAATAAAATTATAATTGTTCCACCTTAGAATTGAAAATGGTTTATGTCTGTTCTTTTCATCTGGTGAAATGCAATGGAAAATGACAAAAAATGGGGGAAACAGATCATTGGTTGGACTAGACTAATCCTGCTATTTCTGCATTCAGTGTTTGAGGGATGGCAGGAAGAGAAAGACCCAACACTCCAACCGTGGCGAGATTAAAATTAAAAAAAAATAATTAAATTAAAATGAAATTGAAAATATTAATCCCTGTGACTTGCTCCTGTCTGCTCTTATTGAAACAGCTGTCCTCTAGAGGCCAACAAAGCAAGCATCCTACAGAGGAAAGCAAGAGAAAGAAGAGAGGACATGTCCCGCTTCCTGCTCCATCCAAGGACAGGCCCTGCAGACACTTGCAGCCCCTGATACTGCTTCAGGGAAGGGGCAAAGCCTGAGCGCATCAACATGGTTAATTTAAATATATGAAGACGTTTACTACTGTAAAGTAAAACAATGATGAAAGCCGTACCTTTTATTCTGTACAATATTTTACGTGAGCCTCTGCATTTCTTCCTTCTAGAAAGAAAAACAAGCTGGGATGTGCAAATAAACCAAGCAAACTGGAGGGAAGGAAGGAACAGCTTGCAAGGCAATTGTGAAAAACAAATAATGAGGTAATGAGGAAGGAAAAGAAAATGCTTCACAAAGAGAGGACGTGGGTCAGGATTTAGGGAAGGCTGGAAAGACTCAAAAGGTGCAGGAAAACAAAAAGCTTGGAAAGGGATATTGAACCCAGGAGGTGAACAAGACTGAATAACAGAATAAGGAAAAAGAGGTCTACAAAGAAAAGAACCCCTGTTTCCAAGCTCCTGTAGATCAGGCTCTGGGTATTGCTGCTGACAAACCTGAGACCCTCATGTCCATGTGTCCCAAACTCCCCCAGCCTTCTGACCTCCTTCAAGAGTGCAAAGCTCTCCGCTCTGTTCATCACATAAACATTCACACTTGAAAGGTAAAGTTTTACCCGTAAAGGTTGTCTGTGTGCTATATGCCTTAGGAAGGATATTTCCACTTCCAAGGGAAAGAAGAATACTAGAAAAAGCAGATATAGGCACTAGTTTGGCCACTTCATTGCCTCAAAGCCCTATGGGTTTCTGATCTGAACCAAAAACATTACCAGTCTGTGGATCCCCAAACTATCCACTCCAGCACTCGTTCCCGTACGTCCTTTACCCTCCACCGTCATCAACCTGACCAAAGCTTTTCTGGTAATGAGCACAGTCATGAACCAACACAGCCACTCTCTGCTGGTGCAGCCCCAGTTCCCTCCTTCCCTCCAGGAGCACCATACAGACATCACCAACACCTCTCATCCCTCTGTCAGTCTCCCAGTGGGAAAGCCATGTGTGTAGCACTGTGTTTTCCTTCCAGAGAGCCTGGGGAAGAGAGGCAGGCTCTGGGAGTCCTGCTTGTGCATCTCTTCCTCCACACTCACCAGCATTTTGCATTGTCAAACACCACAGCTGAACGGTCCGACAGCTATTTTCACTCAGACATTACCACTCACTTAATTAGCACTGATCTGCACGTTTGCCTCATGCTGGCTATCACCTTCTAGGCTTTCCATACATGTCGGGTCTTCCTGACATGTGGCATTACTTTGATGCCTGGGAGCTTGACTTTGTTCTGCACTCGAAGGTCACGCAGAGTGCTTTTTCAAAGCATCCTTCAAGCCAGCTCCCTGACAATGACAAATCTTGGTTTATTGCCTTTCCTAAGGCCTCACAGTGTTTCCTAACAGACATCCTAGTGATATTCTCAAATCTGTCACTCTTGAAGCCAGATGTAAAGTAACCACAGAAAGCTGTATACAGCCATCAAACCATATGACCGGTTTTATAACTACTGGCAACCCACTGAACATTAAATATTGGATTAACATTCAACAGCTCTGCTGGTGCTTCCTGCACTTTGGCAGAGAGCTTTCCTCACTCTGTCGTAGGCTCACGGAATGGGCTACAACTCACTTTCAGGAAAAGTCTCAAAATGGAGGACTTCGCTTGCACTATGCTGGACTTCCAACATGCAGCCAGAGGGAGAAACGCAACAGGACCACAGGCTGGGAGATGAGCCTGCTGCTCTCTTCAGTCTCCATGAAACCACTCTGCAACTCCTTCTTTACTTGCATGGCTGGCCCAGGCTTGTGTTCAAGCTGCCACCAACCCAAACCTACCCTCTCACATTAGTTTTGGTTCATTCTTCTCTTTGCATTCTTCTGAGAACTGCAGTCCCTTTGGGATCAGAACTGATTTTCCTGTGTGCTTGACTTTTTTCTCCCTGCACACCTTAACATGAGCACTTCTCCAAGCAGGAACAATTTGCTCTGAGAGCTGGTTCCTGGTGTCTGCACTCAACTGATACAAGCACAAGTCCCAACATTGCCTTGTGCCTCCTGCCTACTTTTAACCAAGTAGCTTCCTCAGCTCTGTGTCCTTCATCCCTGCGTGCTGCTGGGTCAGGTGCCTTGCCTAGGATCAAACCTGCTGCTGGTGTGAGGTGCTACAAGACCACAGGCACTAACCTGACCCTGTTACATCCACCTCTCTCCTTCATAAAGCACAGGCAGGTGAGCTGTGGTGAATGCCAGTGATCCTGCCAACACAGGTCATGCACTGCAGTCATCACCTACACCTAATAACCCAGACTAGGAAAAAATAGACTAGAATAAACTAGACCTAGCTCAAACTCGCAGGGAGAGGCCTAATCCCAGGGGATGCCAAGCAGCTCTGTAGGAGAAACTGCTGTTGCCTGTGCACATGCGTTCCTCCTGACATGCTGCTTCACATTCAGATGCAGGCTGCACCGTTTTTAGAGGCAGGAGACTGACGGATGGACTCCAGCACACAGCCCAGCAGAACATGCCAACAGACCCATGACAGGAGTAATGACCGCGTTTAAAACACCATTTAAAGAAAGGTAACCTGTCAAGTTTGTTTATGTTGTAAGGCTCAGCTCCAGAGGACTCCGGCGTATTTCCAACACATCGAACTAATTGTAGTTTACATTTGTTTCACTCTCTATTAGAGGTGCTCCACTTTCCAGGAAAACTAATTTGATCTGCAGTGCTTGGCCGGCTGCAGCTTTCTGCAGGAAACCTGACCACCTCTCTGCACTGAATGGGGCTCTGGGTACCGCCGTGATCTGTGGCATGTCACCCTGAACGCTGCTACATGCCAAGAATAGTTCCAGCTTCCTCCACCTCGTGTCGTCTGGAAATAAAACATATGGAGTTAGCACGGCTGCTGATTGGATTTTGATTGTTCTGAAATGCTGCCAAGTTTAAAGTGGAGAGTGCGGCCTGAAAGGAAATACAGTAGACACTAGACAATTTATTTGTTTCTGAGCGGGGACCTGGCTGACAGGCTGCTTCGAAGGTGGCTAACAAGAGCAGCATGTTCCCATATGGAAACCATATGGCGAAATCGGCCAGGATCTGAAAACATGGCACAATATGTTATCATGGCAACAGAAAAAGCAGAGCGCTGTAAAAAAAGCAAGTGCCAATCACAACAGCAAATTGCTGACGGATGGCGCTGATAACTAACTAAAATAGCTGAAATGCCAGCAGGGTTTAGATAAAGCGCCTCAGGAGCTGGAGAGGGAAAGGGCTCCTAAAATCCTGAAAAGGGGGGGGGGAAGCAATCCCAAGCGGTTGTGACCTTACAAAGGCACCTATTATCGCCTTGTCTCTTGAGAGCCGACACATCAAACAGGCCGAAAGTGCAAATATTTACATGTGGGAAAAGCGACTCCGAGCTACGGAGCGACCGCCGCGACTCACCTAGTCCCGGCCCCGGTCCCGGTCCCGACCCCGACCCCGACCCCGACCCCGACCCCGGCCCCGACCCCGGCCGCCGCCGCACGCTCCGGCTGCCTCCTGCCGCTGCGCCACAGCGCCCCCGTGCGGACCCACCGCTGCAGAGCGGCAGCAGCCGCAGGCCACGCCCCCTTGCGGCCACGCCCCCTCCCCGAGCCTAGCCCCGCCCCAACCCCGCTCCCCTAAGGCAGGGGACTTGGGAGAGGCGGAGCGGAGACGTGATGGGATGAAAACAAAGGGATTCCTTAAATTTAGGGCGAATTAGTTCATCGTCTTAACAGAGGAATGAGGAGGAGTAAACCCTTTCCCCATATCTAGGAATGCTGCATACCTGTACTTTTGAGAAAAAAATCAAGTCAACTTTGCATGGATTTAATAATAATAATGATACCAATAATAATAACAACGATAATATTAAAGAAATAAAATGGATACTTAATCTCAAAACAAATTAAACTTTCCACTGAATAACCAAAAAACCCTTTAAATTCTTTTTTTTTCTTTTCATTTTGTTCTGAAAGTGGAATTTTTTTCATGCTTTTATGGACCCAAAATAACTTTTCCAAGGTTACTTTGCTTCAGTCAGTGAAGAAGAAATACCCACGTCATTTCAACTCTGAGGGCAAAAACAAGAGAAGGAAATAGCTAAACACATGGAAGCACGGTGCATCAGCAACCTGACAGTTGCCAAGGCCACGTTTCATACTGCTCATTAGCTGCCGAAATGTTTCTGGGACAGAAGGATTTTGTGCAAAAGCAGCATCAAGAGAGCTAAAGTGCATGACTATATATAGGTTACGCTACTGTGGTCTGTTAGGAATAAGATCTCCTGTTTTCTCATTTCAAGAACTACTGACTGATTTTTCATTTCTTTATTTTACGATTTCAAAAATATAGGGAACAAAATACTTTAAACGTTTGTCCGTGGAAAAGGCATTAGCTTTTCCACATTAACACTTCAAGACTTACAGCTTTCCATTTTGCCAATAACAGTTCAGGAACTGTTTTACCAGTTCTGCGTACTTCTACACATTCAGTTCATGTCTTCAGTAATATTAAGACCAAAGCAGGGATTTTGTGTTTATTAAATTCATGTCTGGTATATGGACAAGGAAGACTGCTCCAAAGGCCACAGAAATCAACAGCATTTATGCTGACTGAAAAAAACTCTCTAGGGAAATGAACATATTTCACTACAGTTTTGACTGGTCCCAAACACTGTTCACTCTTCCTGGAAGGCCATTGTAGGACGACTCCTGCATGCTCCTACCCTGCATAACTTATGAAGACAGGCTGAGACAGCTGGGGAAGACAGCTGGAGAAGAGAAAGCTCTGAGGAGACCTTAGAGCAGTTTCCAGTACCTAAAAGGGGCCTATTAGAAAGCTGGAGAGGGACTTTTCACAAGGGCGTGAAGTGATAGGACAACAGGGGATGGCTTTAAACTAGAAGAGAGTAGACTTAAATTAGACATTAGGAAGAAGCTCTTTCCTGTGAGGTGGGTGAGGCACTGGCACAGGGTGCCCAGAGAAGCTGTGGCTGCCCCATCCCTGGCAGTGTTCAAGGGCAGGGTGGATGGGGCTTTGAGTGACCTGGTCTAGTGGAAGGTGTCCCTGCCCGTGGCAGGGGGTTGGAACTGGATGATCTTAAGGTCCCTTCAAACCCAAACCATTCTATAATTCTTACTGCCAGCACTGGGGTCAGTGCTACCTGAGATACAAAGTCCCTAACAGACACCATTGCCCTGGCTCACAGATGTGCTGTTGGTGAGATCCAGGCCCTGATGTTTTGGGTCCTCGATCACTGGGATACAAGTGCCTGCACATGTCCCACTTGGAGAGTCTGAGCCTGAACATCAAATCCAAAACCTCTGAGAAACATCAAAGGTAGAGGAGATGAGAGAGATGTCCAGAGAAACCCAAACATGCCACACATATCAGAGATGGAGTAACTCTTGGTTCCTGTCCAAACCAGGCAGAAGCCAGGCAGTTCGTGGTCAGGACAGGAACTGATGTTTGAATCACCCGGTTTCCTTTTTTGTCCTCTCATTTTAAAGGAACAATAGTACCACTCATCCACTGTCCTTGTCTGTGTGCCATTTCCATGGGTCTTTCCTTTATTTTCCTTTCTAGTTGCTGTTTGAGTTGGTTAGCTATCACTCTGGAGGTGGGGGGAGCAGGTTATGCACAGTAGTGACTTAAAGATCATCAGTTGTATACACATGCAAATAAATCATGCCATTACAGCTACATTTATCAGATCCCAACAAGCACATTTAATGCTAAACTATAAAGCCAAGAAATCAAAATAGAGATCTCAATCATTGCTTGTGATGATCTACCTGGTTAAATAAACTAGCGTTTGAGAGGAAAATAACATTTCATGCAAAAGATCAGAAGCTGTACGTTTCCAACAGCCTGTCGATACAAGCTCAGCAATTTTAAATCCATGTTTATGTTTTAAAAGTCTGTAAATGATTATGTAAGTCTATAGATACACATGCATGTTTACATTCACTGCAACTGGGAACACAAAAAAGCCTCTGGGATGAGTTTTAGCTTATTTCAGGATAAAGCAAAGGTTATCACATATTTCAACATCACCTCATGCACCACAATGCCATAGGATGATGCTCTTTTATTCCAGACATGAGGAAAGTTTTGCACTGATTAATGATAAAAGAGGAAAAGTTTGCCCCATCCCTGTCTCCAGCTGCAAATTCTTTTTGCCTATGTAACACCCGTGATCCATCTCCTCCAGAAACAGAAAGGTCACATCCTGGTTGACACTACACCTGCTGCAGAAAAAGCCAACCAGACATATCTTTATGGGATCCAGCAGCAGCACTCACACTTTTCACTCCCTGAGACAGATTTTCAGTGGCAACCCTTAAGCACACCAGTCAGCACAGCTCACTGACTGACTCTCCTGTTTCCTTTGTGAATTCAGAAAATATAGCAAAATTCCAAGTTTTAATTAGTCAAAAGCCTCTAGAGTATTCCACTCTGCTCCTTAAGCAAAGCACATCAACTCTAGCCAGAGGTTGAGCACCTGCTTTTTTCATTCTTCCCCTGGATGAGATCCTTGAGGTTGAAGCAGGTGAGACAATCCAGTTAGACCTGTGCATGCTCTGCTTTTCCAAAAGTTATGGCCAAATTGCCTTTGGACAAATAAAGGCAAAACTGAAGACCCTATCAGGAAATACTGGTAGAATCATAGAAAGCTTTGGGTTGGAAAGGACCTTAAGATCATCTAGTTCCAACCCTCCTGCCATGGGCAGGGACACTTCACACTAAACCATCTCACCCAAGGCTTTGTCCAACCTGGCCTTGAACACTGCCAGGGATGGAGCATTCACAACCTTCCTGGGCAACCTATTCCACTGCCTCACCACCCTCACAGTAAAGAACTTCTTCCTTATATCCAACCTCAACTTCCCTTGTTTAGGTTTGAACCCGTTAACCCTTGTCCTGTCACTGCAGTCCCTAATGAAGAGTCCCTCCCCAGCATCCCTGTAGGCCCCCTTCAGATACTGGAAGGCTGCTATGAGGTCTCCACGCAGCCTTCTCTTCTCCAGGCTGAACAGCCCCAACTTTCTCAGCCTGTCTTCATGTGGGAGGTGCTCCAGTCCCCTGATCATCCTTGTGGCCCTTCTCTGGACTTGTTCCAACAGTTCCATGTCCTTTTTATGTTGAGGACACCAGAACTGCACACAATACTCCAGGTGAGGTCTCACAAGAGCAGAGCAGAGGGGCAGGATCACCTCCTTGGACCTGCTGGTCACGCTCCTTTTGATGCAGCCCAGGATACGGTTGGCTTTCTGGGCTGTGAGCACACACTGAAGCCAGCTCATGTTCATTTTCTCATCAACCAACACCCCAAAGTCCTTCTTTGCAGGGCTGCTCTGAATCTCTTCTCTGCCCAACCTGTAGCTGTGCCTGGGATTGCCCCAACCCAGGTGTAGGACCTTGCACTTGGCTTGGTTGAACCTCATGAGGTTGGCATTGGGCCACCTCTCAAGAATGTCAAGGTCCTCTGGATGGCATTCCTTCCCTCCAGTGTGTTGACTACAACACACAGCTTGGTTTCCTTGGCAGACTCAATGAGGGGGCACTCAATCCCACTGTCCATCTCTGCCCTCCCAGTTGCTGTCAGTCTAGCATTTGTTCTTTGCATTTAACAGCACCCCACCAACTTTTTCTTCCCAGAATTTGCATTTGCCTGCCATTGCTGCCAGCACAAATAAATCCCAGGGAAAGGCTAGGGGTCTTCTCACTAAACAACATAGTCTGAAGGTTGCCTCTACAACACCTGAGACTGGACAATGTCTGAAATGCAAGGATAGGAGGGGAGGAAGGGCAGCGTGAAAGGTGGACAAAAGACACAACTGGAGAAGGAAAAATGGAAGAGTGGGGCAAGTGTACGAAGTGGTATTTATCCCAGACTAAAGAAGCTGGAGGTGATGCTTCCTACAAAGAAAAAGGGAGCAGCTGAGGGAAGGGGTAGGGGCTTGTACTCCATTTAATGCTGAGTTAGACACATTTACTGATCTTCCTAAAGCCTTAGCTCCTAAAAACACGTGTCTTCACCATAACCTGAACTTTCATCACAAAGAAAGAAAGGAAAAGTTCAGCCCTCATAGGGTAAAATCAGCTTCTCAGGAGGCAAATTAAACCACCACAAACCATGCTCAGATTTTAAAACTGTCATGGTTTCTAAAGCTGATTCAGAGTTGACAAACTGGAAGCTTGCTACATCAATGGAGAATGTATATACATATATATATATAAATATATGTGTGTGTGTGTGTTTGCTTGTCAGCGAAGTCTTTACCTTTAAAAGCAGGACTTTGCTTTGCTCCTAAAGAGACTCGGTACCCAGTCATGTCAGACTGGAATGTTTGCCTCTTGCCAGCAAGCTTTCCATTTCTGCCTCTCAAGTTCTGACCAAAAGGGTAATTTTTCAGTCATCAGAGAATGAGTTGGATGCTCAGGACGTAGCATCCCATAATTACAGCTTCAAGGTCAGAGAGCTGAACAGCACTAAAATAAAATATTAAAGAAAGACAGCTGAACTAAAAGAACAACAGCTGAGAAAGCTGGTGGAACAAAATACAAAAAAGAAAGGCTTTTTATCTTTTAAACACTCAACTAATTTTGTCCAACTGCAGTAACTTTTTTCATCTCATTTTGGGCACACCTTTAAAACAAACCACAACAATGGATGAGGCTTCCTGCATCCACTTCCTGCTATGAACCTTTCTAATTCTTTGAAATAAATATGGTTTGGGTTATTTTTGAAGGGGCAGTGTTTAATATCTGTCCCCCAGCGTGTAAATGTGTAGAATACACCAAAGATTTAACATCTGCTACAAATAGTTTCACAGAGGATCTCAAGTCCTCTAAGATTATTAGGATATTGTACAGGTGGCCAAATTATTAAAGCATGGTTTAAATTCAATGCTGATGTGCTTTCATAACATGCATTGGATTTTACAATCTGGTAGCCACATGTCAACACTGGAAAACACGAGGCTGACTTGCTGGAAGTTCAGACATTAAAAGCCACTTCCAAGCATTAGACTTGCTATGCAGCATCACAGCTGGGGCAGCAGGCTGCTCTGCAGAAACACTTAACAGCAGCCCCTGCTGCTACAGAGGTACTGTAAAAAGTTAAGGCAAGCTCCTTTCCTTTCAGACAGTGACTGTTCCTACGAGCATGACAGCATTACTTTCTCTACCCCATACTGATCAACCAATCTCAATTTTAGCATCTAACTTGAAGTGCGTTCTGCAAGTGTTAACACAGAGTGAAAACTGAGGTATACAAAGTCATGCAACTGCTTTTAATCCTGTTTCTTTGTTCACAAAGTACCGTGGAAGCTAAATGAGGGAGAGCTAAATAAAATTGGTAGTAGAGGCCCTACTTACTCTGAGTAAGACTCAGTAGTTATTTGTATTTTGAGAGAGTTGCTTTGTAATGAATAAACACAGACCTCTTGCCTGATGCTGTGCAGATCTCTGGGGAAATGGCTCAGGAGTCTGGGTCCTGGCTGGAAGAAGCACATGATTCACACCAGCATGTGCAACATGAAAACTCACTTCTGCAGCCTGTGGTTTTACTGGGCTGCCTGAAGACCACAGAAAGTGGTTTTTAGTGTAAGAACTTGTGCACCTTCTTTGGGGGAAGCACTAGCTGAACTGCTGTGAAGGAGAAGAGATGCCATACTTGATTCCCTTAGTCCCATGGTGTACAAGTGGATGTCATTATCTCAAGAAGCAGACTACAGCACTATCTGAGCTCCTTGGGTCTGAGCTCTCAGCTGTTGTACATCCTAATAGTCAGCGTGTGTCTTTGTGCTTCTGGATGATCCACAACTGGGAAAGGGAATAGCACATGTACGAAGGGGAGCTGGGGTGATACTCGGTGAAGGGGCTGTTGCAGGCCCACCTGCTGTAAGCCATCCTGTTCACATTTTATCTTCCAACACACATAGTTTTGAACACACTCAGAGTAATCACATCAAGTACAGGACTCTTACTACTTTACATAGAATAACATCAGCTACAGCTGAGCCTGAATGAGAGCAGAGTCAAAAAACATTTCTGAACTGAGCTGATGAGAAATTCAATCTCCAGCATTGAGTTTGGGAAATATTTCCACCCAGATTTATTTTTTAAGGACAATTACAATTTCCCTTAAAAATTAAATGAAAAATTAAATGAATTAAATGAAAAACTAGAAGAGATAGAAGCTAAAAATATTATGAGTTTAGAAAGCAGCATCTCCATGAATGAGCCCCACAGAACTGTCTGGTCAGACACAAACCAAACCATTTGCAGTTAGAGCCAAGAAAAGTTTCACTGAAAATTATGCTAGGCAAACCTGCACCACATAGAACTTCTTTATGTGCCAGGTGGGAGCTCTGGGGATTCATACTTGGGTTTTACTCGTAAGATCCCTGGAACAAGCCTTGTATAAGATGACATTTGCATTCATAAAGATAGAAAATGTGCTTACCACAGCATCTGGGTATAAGTCTGTTTATTAACCATGACATCCCCCCCTGTGCCTCACCACCCCCACCCCCTCCTTGCAGATTGAATGGAGTTTTAAAAACTAATGCTATTTTTTAATAGTTGTTAAGAATAAATATTCCCCACATACACTCTCATACAGCTCCTAGAGAAGTGGAAGAACATAAAGTAAAAACTGTAAGAGCAGGTGCTGAATCATCTTTTCTGTTGAATCCACTACTGCAGAGCATCTCTTCGCACATGGTGGCACTGCAAGGTGATCTCAGATGTGCTTGCGTCCTGACACTTGGAAGAAAACCCCAACAACAACAACCCAACAACCTGATGGAGCTACGCTGGGGATTGTTAATTCTGGCTGAAGACATTTGCACCAGCACTTTCTAAGTAACAAACAAAAGAATTGCTTGTTTCTGACAGCATCTGCAGTGCTTCTTGCAAGTGTCCTCCAGGGCTTAAGGGTGGAAATAGCCAGGCACAGTATCTGTGCTTGCTCACTGTGCTTATTCTGCACAAAAAAAATTACCCCTTTCAATCCAATTTGGAAGTGAATTAAGCGAAGCAGCACAAAGGCATTCTTTGGGACCTGTGAGGGTGTTACTCAGGCCAGCAGAGAACAGCTAACCCACCTTACAACCGACTTTTATTTCACAGCAGTCACAAACATTAATTTTATAGGACAGTCAGTGCTAAGGTTTTCTCGACTGTGCTCCCACCTTTCCATACTGGCTGCCTCTGTTCTCACACAACCTTCCAGCTACAACCTTCCTACCCACAGGGTTTTGATTTCTTTCTTTTTTTAAGTGAGGCTGTACATTCACCATTCATCTGTTCAGTAATCGAATTGCTGCCTTCAGTGATAGTGACTCTATTATGTTCATTCCCCTTTTTGTTAATTCCCTGTGAAACAGCAGATTGGATTTTAAAGTCTATAGAGATAATGGGAAAAAAGATAGCTTTCATTTCAGTAGACCATGAAAAGGGTTCTGAGTCCAAATCAGACCTAAGAGAAGAATTCAAGAATCAGTTCTGAACAGAAGAAATATAATGAGTTTAGCGCATTAAAGCACACTGTAATCTTTTGATTAAAACACAGGGGAAGAGCCCATGATCTTTTCAGGAAAGCTTATGTTAAGAAACTGCCCTTTGAAGGTACATCACTATTCTTACAAAACATTTTCTACTTTAAAGCAATTACCAGGATAAGGGCATAACATCCCCAGAAAGAACAGTAAAACATTTGATTATACAATTATTTGAAAGCAAAAACTTTTGAGACTGTGGCCAGCCAATTTACCTTTAGTTTTCTTCCACATACGTACTATTTGGTGTCTATGGTGTTCTTCTCTCACTGAAGACATCTCAGGATATGTTGCTATCTAAGCAAAGCAAGTGCTTTCATTTTTACTCCTGAGAGTTAATGGCTTCCCACAATATTGTATGGAATTCTCAAGTACTTTTTCTCATCAACTATTCTATGACATGTCAACAGCATCTCAGTGTTATACAGTAAGAAAGTCTTACCTCACAGCTCTGATCTCACTTGGCTAGATAAAATGCCCATTAATGCTGGTTGCTGTTATGTGCAGCAGTGTTTTAGTTTAAAACTTTTAAAGGGGAAAAGAATGCAGACCTGACTGCACTGAAAAAAAAAAAAAAAGAAATAATTTTTCTCTCCTACTTTCATTTCATTCTTGGCTCATTTGGATTTTTCAATGCTTTAGACACAAAACAAGGACATATAAAAAGTCAGAAAGGATACCTGGGGTTGAAGAAAACACTTGCCTGTTTAAAGATTCTTTTTCATTACCTGCAACATTTCAAACATTTCAAATTTTCACATAATAATTCTATCCCCTACTTTCAGCATCTGCATCCAGCTTCATTTTTACAATTCATCTTGTGAGTGCTCAGCACATCAGCAAGCCAGGTTCCAGATACTTCACCTTGCTCACCCACAAAATACATGGATACCAACTGTGCATCACATTGTCATTTACAGGGCTTGCTTAGCATTACTGAAGTAACTCTTGCCTGAAGTTGAGGCAGAAACAAATTCCTCCTTTATGAGCCTTAATGGCACTCACTTGGCTCAGTCATCACACCCTCCAACATGGAGCAGAAATGAAAACAGCAATCTCACCCTAAGATTCCTTCCTTCCATATAGCCATAGTCAAGTGATGCCCTTCAGGAGGGTTGCTTTGTCTGGGAAGAACCGCCTAACATTGTGAAGATGCAAATATCTTCAGGCATGGGGTTGGTGACCAAATCAAAATTTGCAAGGCAAACTCCCAGGATTTCCCTGAATTTTGCCCGCTTGACTTCCCAAATGTTTTAATAGTTTTTGGCATAGAAGTTGTAAAATCATGTATCAGAAGTGAAGTTCTTCCTCTGAGGCTTTGGCAACAAAGCACTTTGCAGGATGAGGCCCAAGATATTTGCTTCCGGTATGGGAAGGCTGGAGACAAGGAAGACTTAAATTGTTTGCTAGAGCCATGCAATGAGCTAAGGAGACCTTCACATAGGAACAAGGAAAAGACGTGCACCATGCACTGGCATCAGGGATAGACCAACAAAAGAATAAAGTGCTTTTCTGTCTCATCTCCTTAGTGCAATGGGCACGCATGAATAAGGTTCAGGGAGCACGTTGCTCGCCAGAAGGCAGGCAGCAGCTGAAAGCGACCTTCAGGACAAAAGCTCCAAGATCCCCTGCTTCAGTGCCACAGGCAGCTTGGGATCCAACAGGAATATTTGGGCTCATGCTTTTATGCATGGTACCAGTGCTCCTGCTGATAGCACACAGGAAGGAGAAACTGTACAGGGAGGAGAACTGGCACATGTACAATCCAGAAGGAACATAATGGGATACTAAGTGCCCAGGAAGCAGAGCAGGGCATAATGTTTTCATGCTGCATTTTCAACAGGCTGCAAGAATTTCATTACTGGAGAGTAATTGCACTGTATGTGACCACAAAAACCATAGGGAAAATAAAAGCAGAACAGCATCATTGCTGTTTTGGGCATTCAAATGTGTAGGGTTTGTAACACGTTCAAATAAACCACAGATTTGGACATTACCTTCTAACTATGTCTGTTCAGTCCTGTACTTAGAAACCTATGACCTGCACTGCACAGACACCAAAATGTTGCAAGCCAAAAGCCTCACCAAGGAGCAGAAGATGGTGTGGTGTTAATCCAGAAACAAAAAACCCACAAAGGGCCAGAGGGTTATCATAGCAAGTGGCTTAGATGGAAAACTGGAAAAAGAAAGCTCTTCCAATTTAATACTGTGTCTGGTTTCAGTATTTGCAATTAGCCCAATACTTTAAGAGACGAAATTGTGTACAATCACATTTCAGACACGCAGGCAAGAATGTACTTCTTTCCCCAAAGCTTTTGAAACCATCTGCCACATCTGATGAAAGAGCTTATATACTCGAAGTATAAAAGTATAACAAAATCCAGCAGCTGTTAGAAACAAAGAAAACCTTATTGCAGGCTCCTGCTAGAGACTGGAGAGCATAGAAGAATTAGAAAAAACAAAACTACAAACAAAACCCCACTTCACAATGTTGATGCATGAAAAAATCTTCAGCCAGTGCTTGTATCTTTGGAGATACTTAGGCCTCATTATTTCTGATGCTTCCAGAACTACCTAAGAAATAAATATGAGCCACTTCATACATCAAATTATGGAGACAGAAAGGAACTGTAAATTAAAAGTATCTTCTTTCATTGTCCTATGATGCTTCCCGTGTACTGGAAAAGGTTGGCATTTCAAACTTACACAGCACAACGCAGTTGACACTGATGAGTCTTACTGACTATACAGTGTGTACATGACTTCCCTGGCATATATAGTTTCACAGCAGAGAACTACTACTGTGCAAAACTTGACCTCATCTGCGATGTGGACCACAGAAATATACCTGGATATGCAGGGTGAAACCCCTAGCTCAATAGTATTCAACAGAAAAAGCACCACATCCTGCATAAACATTTCCTGAACACTGGAGAGACACCACATCCTTTGAAGTAATAATCAGAGCATACTGCCAATACACCAGCTTTCAGTCTTTCAAATTTTATCATTCAAGTTGCCAGTGTTTTTGTCTGCCACTTCTATTCAAGGTGTTTAAGAGCATTCTCACACCTCAGCATAAACCCAGTCAGTGAAAACTAAGTCATACTTCAGTGAAGAACTGGTCTGAAATGTTGCAAACTGCATGGGTGATAAAAACAATACTAGTTTTACAGTTCCTGTAAGAGCCTGCATATTTATTATTAAAGATATTTCTTGTTATGTACTTTATTTATTCTGAATCAAACATTCAGTTTGCAAATAAGAAAATGGTGCAGGAAACATACAACTCTTTCAAAGCAACAGAATTCTCAGCTCCGATCACAAATACAAACAGGTTTTAATTCAAATCCTGCACAGAAATGGGAAAAAACACAAGATAACCAAACAAAAAAACCATGTCCTGCACATCATGCTTCAGTTTGTTCCAAATACAGTACCGCTTAAAGCAACAGTTGCTTATCTGTAATTATATTAACAGAATTTTAAATCAGTGTCTTAACTGATATGCAATTTGATCTCTTCATCAAGAACATTCTAGGCCACTGAACCTGTGATACAGTGTACAGTGGGGTTACTGAGGCTTGGGGTTACTTGCTTCTGTGGATGTTGACTAAGCTGACCACTTTCAAATCTGAAGGGATGGCAACTTCTGTTGCAGGAATACACTGTTCAAAAACGTCCACTGGACATCTAATATAAGCCCAAGTTAAATTAGTAGAGAACTTTGTTACCCTTCTGCTCCAAAAGGGTAAGTTGCATTCAGTTTAAAGATCTCTGCAGTGACACCAAAAGCAAATTACCTGGTAGCAACAGAAATACTCTTAACACCATTTCCTTAAGCAAAATGTTAAACAGAGGGTATATATATATAAAGTCAGAACTGCATGCCAATCCTAATACTTTAAATACACTGCTTAAATTGCTACCAACTTTCAGAGCATTTTTTGAGACACCTCAAAATTTGAGTTTTTGCTTTCCTACTACATACTCGGCATAAGAGATCTTGTACTGTTCCTACTGTTGCCAGAAATATGGACTTTTAAAGTGGAGAGATTAAATCAGTTTGCCCTGGCAAGTCCGGCTGAAGCAGCTTCCAACCCTACCAGCCTGTTTCACCACGAGAGATTCCCAGCACTGAGAGAGATCCAACAGCAGGGAATGCTCCTGTGCCTCTACAGCTCCTGTTCAAGGCCTGAGGCTGAAGCTGCCAGCAAGGCTTTCAGCAAGGCTCTGCAGATGGGAGCTACAGCATCTGAATGTGGGCACATCTCTCTGCCTGCCAGAGCTGCAGGAAGCAGAAGCATTCACAACATCAGTGATGATCTACTCAGTGAATCCAAGTCCCATGAAGTTCAAAACAGCTCCACATTCCTGCCTCCTAACTTGTGAAGCAAGCTTATTTTCCATGAGTAAGTTTTTTAAAGGCATTTACCCTACTTAATTTTGTATCAACACATGTATTAAAAAAAAGTATGTGCACACACATATGTGTCATTCATACATACAAACAAAACCACATACATAGATGTATGTAAAAAGATGCAGTGTGTTTTCTTCATCACAGACAAGTCTCTAAAGAGAACTAAATATTAGTAAAATTTTTGCTTCTCAAAGTAAAAAAAACTAATAAAATAGGTGTTCTCATTAGAGCTGGACAGAATTCCTTAACTGCATTTCCTCTTTTATATTTAAAAGGTATACATTTGGACAAGACAACTCCTTCAGGAGGAGAAAAAGAAGCTGTTTTCATATTCAAGGTATCTTTCCTAAGATTGCTCCAGAAGAAAGTCTTCCAAGCATGCAGAAGAAATGTGTGTGTTCGTAGTTATGAATTTGGAAGTAACAAAAATGAGTGCAGAAGTAAAAAAAAATCTACTGGAATTTATTCCACTTTTAAGGAAACAACTACAATTCCAAAATGTTCTTCGGTAGACAGAAGAAACTGGAGTTTATGAAAGTGCAGTCTGCATCATAAATATCCTCTTCAGATATAGATATTATTGTGACTTTCACTGGTTATCAGTAACTTCTTCAAGATCTTCGTGCTTTCAGATACATCCTAGGAAAAGGAAGAGATGATCAGCATTAGCTACACTGCTGGTAACAAAACAAAACAGCCTCACTGTCCTCCATTTCATTTTTTATTACCTTTAACATCAGTTTTATTAAAATGCTAACTCTGAGCAAAATTCAGGTCTTCTGCATGAAGGTTTTCAGAGATCTGCTAAAGGCTTCAAAGGAATTTGCAATTCAACCACAGAAAGGGATTGATTTGTTGTTTTGCATTCCTCTTTGCTTGTGTGTGAGAGGAAGAGCCAGCAGATTTGCTGTTTTCCATCAGAGTTTAAACATTTACATACTGCTCTATCAGTCTGTGCAGCAGACCAGTAAAAGCTATAATGAAAAGCATGCAGGAACTGAGAGTTAAAATAATTACTTTGGTACTCATATATCTCTTCTGGCGTTTAGATGCAAGTTCAACTGGCAAAACTGAGAAGTGTTTTGAACCAACTACAATTAAAAACATTTCAGGAAGAAGCAAAACGTTCAATTTAGTAGCTATAATGCCATGATTTCACAGCTGCTTGATTAGTGCAAAATTCGTAAGAGTCATCTTTAGAAATTCAGTCTTTTAAGAAGTTACAGGCCAAAATAAATTTCTTCAGAAGCTGGCATGTGTGGTTAAGACAGGAGATACAGAGCTAGGAAAGAGACATTGTGCATTTGAATGTGAATATAAAAAACATAATATGCTTTAAACATTTTAACATGACACACCTCCAAAGGAAACTACAGCTTAAATGATCACAAGAAATCACTCCCTGATATATAAGAGCCTGAAAAGACAAAATGAAGTACTGACAGAAGCTGTAGATGCATTACTTCTAAGCAACTTCCAAACAGATGTCAGAGCAGGGACTGTAGCAGAAATCACTGTCCTCTGTAATTAAAATCTGTATTTTACTGCCTTTTTAGGTGGAATCCTCACAGGAGTACATTAACAGCAGAACACAAGAGATGACAGACAAAAACAGACAAAACCTCCCATTAATTTTTAAATATGAAATTTTACCTTGACTAAACTCTTCAGGACTTTAGAAGAAAGCAGAGGCTTGAACGCTTCAATTGTAACAGTGTCCAGTTTGATGATATCAGTGTAACACTGATACAATACTGCAGGAATCTGCCACACTTGACAGTAACTCAAAACTAAATACAAGTCAAAAGAAAATGCGTATTACATTCAGCAGAGAAGGAATCTAAATTCTGTGTTATAGTATCACATTTGTTCTGGCCAGAACTTCAAAAGCATAAAAGCATAGAATCACAGAATGGTTTGGATTAGAAGGGACCTTAAAGATTATCTAGTTCAACCCCCCCTGCCATGGGCAGGGACACCTTCCACTAGACCAGGTTACTCAAAGCCCCATCCAATCTGGCCTTGAACGTTGCCAGGAGATGGGGCAGCCACAGCTTCTCTGGGCAACCTGCTCCTGTGTCTCATCACCCTCACAGTGAAGAATTTATTTCTAATATCTAATCTGAATCCACCTTCTTCTAGTTTAAAGCCATTGCCCCTTGTCCTGTTACTACCATGCCCTTGTAAAAAGTCCCTCTCCAGCTTTCTTGTAGGCCCCCTTTAGGTACTGGAAGGTTGCTATCTATATATTCCATAAATTTCCACTGGAAGCAATGCTTGAAAGTTTATAAACTAACTACTCAGGATCTTAACCGCTGGACCATTCTTCATTTCCCAGGTACATGAGAAAATAAACCACCAAAATTTAGTCAAACATTGCTGGTACTTCTTTCTGGCAAATACCGTAGCTGGAAACTGTATTACTGGTAAACAAAAATGAGATTCTGTAAAACAAACAAACCAACAAACAAAACCCAACCCCCCGTAGAACTCAAAGTGTGAACAAGATAAACATTTTCTAGACAAATTATGCACTTTGAGCTCTTGCCAGAAACCTTTTCATCATGATGCTGCCACTAATTTGGTCCCCTATAATGAAAAGCCTGGCCCGGTTTATGACATTACATAATAAAAGTGAATCTAACTTTCACATGAGGTCGAGCAGTAGCACTTTGAAATCTGTTACCTGTAATATGCAGAAAGAACCTTATGAACCTCAATTTGGGTGTTCAGATGAAACCAACTCTTACTAAAACATACTTAGTTCATGAGCAAAATGCTCCCCAGAGCCCTACAAAGCATGCAATATGCTTTGTGAGGCTATGCAGAAGCATTTGCTAGTACTTATACCCCACACATAAAGGGTAAAAGGATTTGAGGGTGGTTTTGAAATTTGTCCTTATTTCACAAAGCAATATGCAAGATGTGAAACTGTTAGGAATTATTTTTCAAAAAGCTAACTTGTCAGCCAGTTTACACAATTAAGCATAAATTCTGATCATACTGGGATGCTCTTCAAAATTTATTTTGTGTCACCACCAGCAGCAATTGTTACTATTGGAACTGCAAAATACCAGCAGCAGGAAGATCTCGCACAATGTTGGGTTGTTCCAGCAGTGGGCAGCAGACCTGCTCTTTGAATTCTTTTGTCTTTAAGGCTTTCAGAAAGGGAGATGGGAGTGTTAAAGTGGATTCTTGAGTTTTGTAATCAGCTACAGGACACGTTGAAAGAATGGTTACTTGCAAGCCCTCCTTTCTCATACAACCAAAAACCTGAAATAAAAATGTTAATAGATAAGCAACATTTATCTTCTCACTAACAGAAAGATTTATTTCAATTTCAATGGAGATGGCAAAAGGCAGCTTAATTCAGGTTCCCTGGACTAAAATTCGAATTGCAGCCTTCAGGTAGAAATTTCACATGCACTGATCTTGGGATGGAGACAAAAACCCCCAAAAGAACAGCTAATGTATTTACCAAGCCTAGTGATTTTCTTGAGAGGCTTTAGGTTTTCAGCATTTCTGTTCACCTGCAAATATATTAAGCATTACTATTTTTACTAATGGTGATTGTAGAAAGAAAAAGGACTCTGTATAAAACCAGGCTGCTTATAACAGGAGAGCAGCCTGCTATGCTGCAAGACATCTGAAACTGAAATTGTGCTCCCCAGATGTTCCACAGTACTTAAGAAGAGCCTTCATTTTAAATACTCAGATTTTATTTAATTATATCGAAGAACCTTCATGTTTTTCACAGTCCTCCCCAAATTCAAAGCAAACAGTTTCAAAAACATTGTACAAAGCACACTTTTGGATCCATTGCATGCCACCACAAAACACCAACACACTGCACAGTCTCCTACTGTTTTCAAAGAACTATGTCAAATATGACAGAATGTCATATGTCAGAATGAGCAGAAGCATGATAAACCTGCACCTTCCCTTCAAACTATCCTCTTCAGATTTATGACCAGTAAGGAAATAGGGAATTTGGTAAACATTACAGAAACTCCCCTGTTGCTGTATATGATACCAATCATGGATAGAAGGGAAGCTGACTGTTCCCTCAGATCAGTGCGTTACCACTGTAATATAAAACTGAACTAACTTTTCAGAAGCACATATATTTTTAATTTACTTTGCTGGAAATGCTATCTGGTATGCATTACTGCAAAACTTTAGCCTCTGAGTGCTCATTTTATGCTGAGAAAACACATACAAAAGTAAAAATCTGACTCAATAAGACTGTAAAGATGCTCAGCACATCAGGATTTATGAAGCATACAGGTCAGGTCTGTAACACAAACTAAAAGCAAAAGATTACCAGCACAGTGCTTCTGCTGATTTAAAAATACCAGTAACTATGAAGTCTAAAAATACTCAAGAACACTAACTTGGTAAAACTGCACACTCCTACTACTCATGAACACCCACATCTGAAGTAACACATTTGAGCAAACAGCTGGAAAAACACAAATGGGAGGACAGCAAATCGACCATCATCTTTCTTTTGTAATCCCAGTTTAAATGACATGCAAGAATGTGTGGAATACAGCAAACCCAAAATGGTTTAGGTCTTCAGGCTTCTAAACTTCAAAGAGAACTATTACCCCCCACCAAAGTGAATGAAGCTCTTCAACAAACAAGGAACCACAAGAGTCTAGTTTTCCAAACTTGGATGCGAAACCCCTGTATCATTCAGTGAAGTTACCCCAGTTTTCCATCCTCTTTGTGTTCCTGTAACCTCTTTGGCCACTCACACTGAGCTGCTTGTACGGCTTTCCCTTGCAACCAAGCAGACCTTCTCACAGGCTGGCTGGGCCAGCTGGCAGCTGGACTGAGTAGGTACCACTCAGCTTAGGCTGAGGACTTGCTCTCGGTGGATGCCCTGCTTTTTACCTCACTCTCTGTATCTCTACCAAAGCCCTACCCAGCTTCAGCATAATGTAACAGCTTCAGAATCTCTACTTGAACAACGAGCAGAGATTTAAAGGAAGGTAGGTTAGCAGACAGACAGCAGACAAAATAAGCCAATACTTCCTAAAGGCTAAGCAGCGACTCAAATCCATAAAGAAAATCAACAGTCAGAACATACTCCCCTGGCTTCATCTTATTAAAATCAACAGGATGATATTTGGAGGGACCTGAATAACCCAGCAGCGTTCATGTACCGAACACATCCATTTGTCAAGGCATCATCCATCCTAAGTTTCACAACAGGTTTGTCTGGTCTTTGGCAGATGCACAAATACAGTTATGTTACTGTTTTTTAAAGAAGGATTCTCCAGAGCCGAAGTAAGCCACAGGAAATTTAATCCAAACAGGAAAAAGGCTTGGAAAGTAGTTAAGGGTGACAAAACTGAAACTCTCCAAAAGAACTAACTGTAAAAGTTGGTAAATTACAATGGGCAGCATCTAAAAAGGAATTTCACAGAATCTGCCCATAGTAAATCTGTAGGATATTTAAGAGAGGCACAGGGAAAACAGTTATTTACAATGCTGTCATATTGAGAATATCAGAGAGGAAGAGGCACTTGCATCAAGCTGAAGATCCCCACCGCTAAGGTTTCATTACTCAATTTGTGGTCTTGCCAGTTTTACCTTTTCAAGCCACTGGAACTGCTGATCCTCAGCCACGTAACAACTGCACTGGCACAACCAAACCTTAAAAAAAAAAAAACACCACCAAAGAAGTTGTGTAAGCAAGTGGTTTAAAGGGCACAAAATAGCTCATAATCACATGCAGAGATAACGTGACTGCAGCAAACAACTTGATGGCTTTCTTGGGCTTCTTCAACTCCATTTCGACAAGAGTTTTTAATTTACAACTGATGTGAAGCAACTGTGTTGTCAAATGTCTTCTTTGTACTGAACTTCACACACTAGAACTTGAAAAGTTCTAATAAGCTTAATGACCCTTCAGATTTTTTATTACATTAATCCAAAATACTGCAGTTCCAGTGGCTGCTTTGCCCTGGGCAGGGTAAGGGCTGGACAAAGTTGCTTTTACAGAAAGCTAAAATGTAGACGAATTCATGCATAAGCCACTTACTGTTGGATCAGATATTAAGCGGTAAAACAAACAGAAAGAATCTGTTGGGAGGACATCTGTTGTGCTGGATGTTCGACACCACTCATTCCACAGCTTCACAGCTCCAACTACTTCCCAACATACAGAATCCAGGATAAAAGAAGACAAGAAAGCTGCAAAGAAGAATAAATGCTGTTAATTTATCAAGAATAAAGTTTCTGTTCTACAAATAGATACCCAAACTGAGTTAGATTATTTCTTTGCAATCTCAAGTTAAAAAGAAAAATATAGTAATTAATTTTTAATAAGCATTTATTGACCAAATCCAGAAAATATCAAAAACGTGAGTAAGCTTACTGTATCAAGATTTAAAAGGTAAAGAGCAGTTCTAAATATAGAGATTCCTAACATCAAAACCATACATTCTCAGGAATTACATCACCATGGTCAACTTTGATTCCTTTAGCATTTACACTAAGAATGTAAATACTAAAATCACAGAATGCTTGGCTTGTAGGGGACCTTAAGAGATCATCTGGTTTGAACCCCCTGCAGTAGGCAAGGACACCTCCCACCAGGCCAGGTTGCTCAAAGCCCCATTCAATCTGGCCTTGAGCACTATTAAGTGTTTAATACTTCTTAAGTCTCTAATACCTACTAAGTCTCTAATACTTCTTGACATACCAGATAAAATAGATTTCTAAGAAATAAATAAATAATAAAAATGGAATCAGAAAGGCAGAACTATTACACTGGCTCTAGGAAGCAGAGACAAGAGAACGCATGACTTAGTGGCAAAAAGGGATCCTAAATCAAGTGTTCCTAAATCAAATTCCTGTCAAAAGTCACCCTTAAACAGAAGGCTGATCCAAAATACCTAAAACTGGTTTTCAAGGAAAAACCTGAACAAAGGGAAAACAAGTGAGCAAAGCTAACTTAGATATCATTTAAGTGTCATCTAGATGTGGCCTAAATGTAAGGAAGACTTAAAAGTTTTTTATATTCACAGGGAAACAGCTACTGATACACTCAAAACCTTGCTCAGGACGCGTGGGAAAGGGTGAAGGTGTTTCAAGACTGCAGGCCTAATGAGTAAATAGCCACCTCAAAAGAGGACATTTTGAACAAGTGAGGAATTACAATGTGGAAAAGGGACTGACCAAGAAAAAAAAGTAAAATAAAATAATTGTTGATTGGAAATAAAAGCATACTTGATGCACAATTTTACGTATTTGACAGACCCCTATTGAAAACACTAAACTGCACTGAGCAACTTGCTACTATTAGAAGACAACTTTCGCCTATTAACAAACAGTCCAGGAGAGTCTACCAAAGTCAGATGAAGGAACAGGGGGGTTGTCCCAACTAAAATCCAAACTCAAACCATACTTTGCTTCAGCCCTTCAACTAAAGATACATCATTTGACCATGATCTGACAGGAGGAATAGTGAGCTGTAACAAAAACTGCATTCTGTGTTTTACACACTAACTGGTTTCTCTGGACAGCTCAGCTGCCTCAGGGTTAAAACTCCACTCCCTAAACCAAGAGATGGACACCCTTAAGGACCATCCTCACAGCAGAGACCAACATTAAATATGTCAAAGGGAGCGTCCTGGCACACTTAAAGCTTTCTTCCAACCTCCCGCCTCCTCAAATTTAGTCATCGAAGGGCAACAGGATCTGAGAGTCTCAGGCGGTTTGCTTCTGCAGTCCGCATCACTTACCTGCAGCATTACGTCCTATTGCAAGTATAAGTTTAGAGCAGACAAACAGCTCGTCGGCAGAGCTTTCCGTAGGCACTCCCGACTTCAGTGTCCAGCGGACGTCGATCTCCCTGGCAAAAGATGTGGTGCAAGTGGCGCAGCGCTCCCCCTGCCCTGTCCCAGGCCCCCGCCCAGTCACAGCGCCAGGCCCGGCCACCTCTGGAGGACCATCCCCGGGGAGGCCGCATCACCGCGGCCGCGGGGCCCCAGGGGCCACGCCCGCCCCTTGGCCGCTACCTTTTCTTCTCCAGCTCCCTGCGGATGTCCCGGTCCTCGGGCGTCTCCGCGCACCCCTCCTCCGCCGACTCCTCATCGTCCACGCCGGCGCGGGACGGCGCCACTACCACCTCCCCGAAGAAGGTCGCCATAGTTGTCTCTTGGAGGACAGCGCGGCTGCGCGGCACCGCGGAGTTCCGGCTCCGCCCGCTCTGGCCCCGCGGAACGTGGAGAAGCGGTGGGAGCCTTCCAAGGTTCTGCTGGACGCGGACGCTTCCAGCGTCGGGCCCCGGCGGAGGCTGCAGCCGCGGCACCGGAGCACGGCTCGTCCCCGTCCCTCTTGCGAAGCCGCCATGCCAATCACCGCTTTGCGGTCCGGCGGGGAAGCCCCCTCCTTCAGCTCCCTGCCCCCAGAGGGGAGCCCCCGCCGGCCACTGGGCTGCTGACACAGGGGCAGGAACCCAACTACAGCCAGGTTAAACGTGCCAGTCGTGGGCAAATAAGAGTACAGTTGCCGGTACAATGTACAGCTTTACTTTGGTCCGCTTCTACGGGTACATCAAAGTATTTAAGGAACTCGATTCTCTAATGCTGCTGTCTGGACTTTTAAAGTTTTCCTATGCCTGTTGTCACTGCTCTATATTCAGGTCCTGATTTAGAACAGGCAAACTCCCCCCACCCAAAAGAAACACACTAAAAATACCCAAACAAAACAAACAAGAAAAAAGCTAAAACAAAACAACAGAAAAACCACCAACATCCCCCCCCCCCGATCCATTGCATGAACCAGCTTTAAAGACACTACTTTGCATGACTACTCCCCGATTTTACTTCCCTGAGTGCAGCTAAAGCAAATAAAGAATGCTGTTTAAAATTACCAGGAAGAAGAAAGAACAGCTTTCTCAAAGGCTTAGATTAGCCAGTTCTGAGGCTAAGCATGCACATTTAAATAAATAATTTTAAAACCCCAAAATATAAAAAAAAAAAAAAAACCAACACAAAACACCATACATCAAACTCCCAAGAGAGCAAAACAGTAAAAGTCCTTTTCCAGTTTAACCATGCCTCCTCCTCCTGTAATTCCCTCTTGGACACAGAAATACTGAGGCTAGACCCTTCCCCTAGCCTTGAGGGTGACCATGTAACATGCAGTGCCCAAGTGTGGTGTGACAGCAAACACAGCAACTAAAATTGGTGAGAAAGGAAACCATCTGTCTAAGCCCAACCTGGAAATACAAACCTACCAGCCCAATTTTAAACTTAAGATTAATAAACACTCTGACGTTCACTTAAGAGCTATTACACCAGTATTTATTCCTGCACTGGAGGTTATACTCCGAACGTAGAACATGGATCATAAACAGCTGCTGAACAATGCATTTGGTTCATGGAGAATATAAAAATACCAGTTGACCTACTCTCTTTTAACAAAGCTGCCCCTAAAAGGTCAGATACACAAAACCACCTTCAAGTTTCATCACTTCGTTGGTTTAGAAAACAACTTAATGAATTCAGATAAGCATCTATCTTGAATTTACAAAACTCTGCTGTATCACAGTAAGGACTATGCTCTGAATAAAATTCCTAGGGTGAGAATGATAAAAAAATAGGTTGGTTTTGGAGTTCACATAGAAGCTTTAAGGGGGAAAAAAATTCTCTCTATACTTAAATAACATTTTACATAGCAATAAATAACCTTTTGGCACATAACACCAGCAATGTTGTTGGAGAGAAGTGGTTCTCACAAAGTGCTGGTAAGTTGTGGGTGGGCCTCCCTTTTCCATCACTCCCATTTGCAGAAGCATTAATGGCACTAATGACTGTCTGTGCAGCTGCATTAGCTCCCCCCCCCCCCCCTTCCAGAAGTTACTTCAGTCCAATCCACTGGAAAACCAGTTCACAAACTTGCTATTTCAGTTAAAATGAACTGGGTGAGGATAAATCTAATACTCTAACACATCTCCTGCTGAGCAATGACCTCAGAAATGACTAGATGTTGCTGAGTGTGAGCAAGGGAGCCACTGGAGCCGAGGGAGGAAACCCACAGTGGGGAATGGAAAAGGAGTGGTATCACTAAGCGCCTGGTGCTGAGCAGCAGACTGGGAGTTCCACCAGCACAGCTCCAAGAAAAAGCAAAGGCATTCAGAAGTGCCACATGTTCTTGTAGTTGACATGTGGCCAACCAAGAATTGGCACATTTTTCCTGGAGAAATCTTCTCCTGCCCTCTACACAAGAATTATTTCCTATCAACAACAGCCACCTCAAACGTTTTAAAAATAGGAGATGTATTATTAATTATCAATCATTATTAATAATCAGAAACTGGTAAGGTTTAATCAGTGAGAAGTCTAACATTAAAGCACCTAGAAGTTTTAATCTGGAAGAACAACAGAAATGTAGCAAAAAGGTCTGGAATGTAAGAATCCTGCACCTCCAGTTTTTCATGCATAAAGAAAACAGAACAAGTGTTTGTTTGTTTTTCTATTTTATAAAGAAAACACACAAAACCCCTTAGGCCCAAGAGTTCACCTGCATTTCATACTCTTAAGTTTACAGTATAGAAGTCACATTGATGATGATAGTACTACCTGTCAGCAGAAACCCTCTCTTCACCAGTGCCAATAATATGCCTCTGCAACCAGCAACTATGCTTTTTCACTGGTAGCTGGTTCTGGTTGCAGTTACCAATAATGCACATACAGAACATTTAACGTCTGTACTAACACAAGTTGTAAAGTTACTAGCCTAGTGACCGTTCGTTACTCTTTAGATGCAATGCCAGCATCCACTAGATTTTTATAGTGTATAGCATTATGTATAAGCCTGTTCCTATTGTATATGATTTCATACAGCATCAGAGATGTTTGAAATCTGTTCTTGAATGTTGCATGACCTAGGTAGTATTCCATTGCAGCACCCATAACAATAATACTCAACATACTGCTATTAACCTGTTGCGCAGTGTTTTAACTTTTTTCCTTTTTTTTTTTTTTAAACTTGTTATATGTAATAAAATACCAGTAAAGACAAAAAAATTGCCCCTATAATGAGGCACATTTTGGCATCTGTGCTAAATGCTGCTACATGGGCAGGCAAGTGCAAGTCAAAATATGAAAAGGAGAAAGTCATCATCTAATCACATTCATAACTTTTTCATAGAAAAATATAAATATATTCCCTGAAATGTAGGACAAAGAAGAGCCAGCATCCATCATGAGTTCTAGTGCTATTACCAAAAAAAAAAAACAAAAAAAAAAAACAACAAAAAAAAAGGTGGGCTGGCTTTTCCTTTTAAGGTTACGTTTCACAATCTACATCATCTAAACCTCTGTCATCATCATCGTCATCACAATCGTTGTATCTCACAGTCCGTCTACCTCCATTCCGAGTTCTTATCTTAGAGCGCCGATTAGCTCTTCTATATTTGGTGTAATCCAGATCTTCAGAGTCATTTTCTTTGTTGGGTTTCCAACGTTTCCTTCTCTGGGGTCTTCTGGAAGGCTTCAGTGAGTTGGAACTAGTAATTTCTTTTCTAATCCCTTCGAATTTCCTTTTCCTCTTTTTTGTTTCTGTGGCATCACTGTAGACACTGTTATCAGTTCCAGAATCTGAATCAGAAGAACAACTGAAACTGGCTTTTGAAATCCCTGCGGTCCCAGGTGCTTCCACATTTTCTGATGCTAAGCTTTTTTCATCTTTCTTCCCCGTTTCAGATTCTGATGATTCTTTGAAGTCATCCAATAATTTTGATCTTTTGAAGGAAGCTCCACTTTTTTTATTTGGTACTTCGATATTTTTAGTTTCGTGTTTAGCTAAGTCAGCATCTACCTCCTCTTCAGAATTGCCCGTACAATGGTTGTGGGCTGAAGCTAACCGATTAGAACTTCTCCAGTTTCTCCCATTTTCCATCTTGTGGTTTATGGAATTGCCCTCTGAAGAGTCAAATTCAAGATTTTTAAGAGCTACAGCACAGACAGTTTTGAATGCCTTCTTGCAATTATCATTCTGGTGCTGAGTTACTTTTATCTCTGCTTCAGATTCTGTTTTTTCGTTCTCAGACTCACTAACGTACTTTCTTTTAGGAGCAGATGATTCAGGGCAGGAAAGTTTTTTTCTGCGAGAAAGTTGTTCTTTTTCATTTTCAGACTTTAAGCAACCATCTACCTCTGAGCTGCTGATCACCTTCTTTCTGGATGCTGTAGACACACTGCCATGAAGCTGCATTCTGTTCTTTTTTACTGTGCAAACACTTTCTGAGCTTGATAATTCCTCCTTTGTATCACTCATTATCTTAATCTTATTGGCTGCCAAAGTGGCACATCTGCGTGGATTCTTCTTCTCATTAGACAGCTTTATGTGCTTCTTGTAGTTAATGATACATGTCCTGCTCCTGAGCACTTTCGCACTTTGTCCGGTCTCCTCAGATACAGATTCTGCAAAATAAAGATTTAAAAGTTTAGCAATTTGCATTCCTGAAATAATTTGTTTACTAAGCACAACACTACCACCTCTTATAAAATACACAAAACCTTTTTCTTTTTTACTTCAGCTGTTACATGCAATTTGCCTTAAGCCTTTACTAAAAATACAGTCAGCTGGGCACAGGCTGACTGTATTTTTAACTTATTCTTAACTCTCAGGATTACTCTTTTAGTTTGAGTTAATGAAATGGTTTTAAAGTAACATTCTTTAGCATTCAATCTAGTAATTACCTTAGAAATTTCAGATTACCTAACTTTGCAAACAAATGCTGTCATATTTCTAATACTTTTGTCATTAAAAGTGATAATTTTCTTCGTAGAATGAACTTTTAAAATTAATTATTGCATATTTTAAGCCTTCTTATTCTAAAAAAAAAGAGATTATAATATTTTATGGAGACACAAGCTCTGGATGGATTTCACAGTTGTTTCACATACACAGAGAACATTTAAACCCTTCAGTTCCTTGGTGACTTGCATTCCAGAAAGGCAATTTGCAAAGGTGGAAAAGACTGCCCAGCCTTAATACCAAGTACTAACTTAATCCCCTTTGGCTATCTGAAGAAAAGAACGCTTAAAACTTAAAGACAACATTTGGAACTATTCCAAGAAAGGCAGTTAAAAAAAACCAAACCAAACCAAGGAGTAAGAATGCACACAATACTTTTAGCCAGGTTTTCACAGACAGGTGCAAAACACAGTTGTGTGTTTTGATAAAAAAAAAAATCCTTTATCATAATAAAGACATTATGTGTATTTTCAAAATTTCAGAACCCATAAGATTAAATGCAGTACTACATGATAAAGGAGTCCAGCTTTCCTGCAACACACTACTAGAATATTAAATCTATACTTTGTATACAGAATCTTAAAATAGGCGCAAATTTGTTTAAAACTCATAATTTTCTTTTTAATTAAAGATTTAATTAGAATTTAATAGAACTCTGCAAGGAACATCCTAAACTGAATTCTCCAAAAGTACAAACAAACTGCATAGGCAGGAAGAAGAAGGACTGAACAAACACCCCCCCCCCCAAAAAAAAACAAAACTGGGAGAGCATTTAGAAGAAAGGCAGTAAGATATGAAGGCATTGTTCATCAGGTTTACCATTGTGACAAGCTTCCCTAGAGCTCATGCCATCAAACTCTAAACCTCGAAGTCCCTGCTGCAACTCTGGGTAGGCATATCCAGCCATACCTCCAGTGAGGTAATCTGCAGAGTGTACTACTGTCCACAAAGTATTTCCCATCCCCTACTAGCAGGCTACACAACTTTTTAAATCTATACAGAAGCATGCTATATGCTATATATCTGTAATATATATTACATAAAATAGACTATACACCATAGTACTATATATGCTATGATTTATATAGTAAAACATACTATATTTTACATGTAGTGCATATATATTATATGTATTAAAAATAACCAAGGCAAAGTTCCCACATAAAATGCTTACCTGGTTAATTGTGTAGTAGATATGTAGTTATATAGAGATAGAGTATATATTTACTTGAAAATGAATGTTATGTAAATACATAAATACACATTAATATATGTGTCTCTATGCATATATTTATATAGAAGCATACACATACTCCAGCAGTACTTAATGATAAAAGCCAGGTGTTGCATCTATAGACTGCTGAGGAGAAAAATGAGCCATAAAGGGCATCTGCTAATTTAACAATAATTATGTGACCACATAATGGTCATATAATTTGGTAATATCCCAAATTAGCTTCAAGATTAAGAAACTGAAATGGAAAATAAGGACAAGGGGGAATGGCTTTAAACTGAAAAAAGGGAGACTGAAATCAGATACTAGGAAAAAATTCTTCATTAGGAGGGTGGTGAGGGGCTGGCACAGGGTGCCCAGAGAAGTTGTGGCTGACCCATCCCTGGCAGTGTTCAAGGCCAGGCTTGGACAGGCCTTTAAGCAACCTATTCTAGTGAAGGCGTCCCTACCTGTGGCATGGGGACTGGAACTAGATGCTCTTTAAGGTACATTCCAACCCAAGCCATTCTGTTATTCTACGATAACTACTGTCCAAAGTTACATATCATTTCATTTCAACAAAACATCGGGGGAGTAACTCACAATACAAAGAAAACAAAATGCCTGAAAGTTACTTGCCTTTAAGGAACACTGTATAGGACACTGGTATATTCCCCTTCCATGTGAAAGAAGTCTCAGACTTGGCCCTATGTCTTTAACTATCCTGGTTCTGGACATACTGGAAATTTACTATTACAGTTTCTTTACTAAGTTAACAGTATACTGAGCCCTCTTGGCAGGTGACTTTGCAATAAGACCCAAATGATGCAAGTATTCACTACTGTATTTCTTCCTTAGTGACTTTTAAAGAATATTTCATGGCCTTGTAGAAATGTACTGATACTTGAAGTTTCTCCATAGTTAAGAGTTTCCTTTATATGGGGTCTCTTCATTTGAATCAAGTATTTTAAAAGGGCACCAGCTTAAAAATTCTGGTAAACCAGAAAAATGACATTCTGCTGTTCACAGGAGTTTTGGCATAATGAAGCACATTCAAGTAAAAATTTTCAATTCTAGAAAACTGTTAGAAGATTTTCCCCAGTTTTTCTGAGTTTTAGAAAGTGACTATGGCAACGTAGTTCTGACAAGTCTAGAGCTCAAAGGCCAGTTACAGAAATCCTCAAAACAAGGAGCAGGCCAAAGAAAGAGAAGGTACTGCTCCTTTTGAGATTTTCTGCTACCTTGAGCTGCATGCCATAGAACTTGTTCACAGCGCCTTTAGAATATTGCTTAGTTTCATGCCAACAACCTGAAAGCCAGTGTTTCTCAAATTTAACTGTCACAACACACACACAGAGCGCAATCTTACTTCAGGACAGATACACTCCATAGCTAAGCAAATGCAAGTTAAGTATGGAAAGAACGATCATGATTTAATGACAGGGTTTTCATGGAGAAACATATTGCCTGAAATGTAGAAGAATGGTCCACACAAGAACTGTGCAAGAATTCTAAATACTACACAGCTACAACAAAGAGTTAATAGTTTTCTCTCTGTACTGTGTTTGGTAACCTCGCAGTTCCAAATATGTCTAGACTTCTAGACACTGTTGTCAACATCATACCTTACAGTTCTCCTTCCCACATAGTTATTTTAAAACAAGGAACACTATTACACTTTGTGTAGTCCAAATCCCCCCAGTCATTATCCAGTCATTAATCTTGTTATCCCCTTCATCTAGTGAATATCAAGAGTTAGATCTATTAACTTCAAAAATTTTACCTTTTCTAATTATTTTTGTTTTTCCTTTTCTCTTCCTTTTTCTTGTTTTTGAAGACGTTTCACAATAATTACTATTTTTTGAATCCATCTCAGATTCTGTACCAGAAACGTGATTGAAGCTGGCACAAGCTCCAGATTTTGAACTCCTTGCAATTCTACTTGGCACAAAGCTCTCAGAGACAAAACTTCTCCTGTCCTCTCTGTCTTCTGTTTCAGATTCTGCTGTGTCCTCTAAGTCACTCAAGACTTTTGCTTTTTTTAAAGGAGCAATAAACTGCAGACCAGTTGCTGTTCTACTATTCCATCTATCCAATTCAGAATCCACTTCATCCTCAGAGTTGCTCACTGCAGGCTTATTATGTGCAGATGCTGACTGGTCAGAAACTTTCTGACTGTTATCATCCTCTGAATTATGGCTTTTGGAGTCATCCTCCAAAAAGTCTAGGGTGGGACTTTTCATTCTGGGAGATACAGAATGGACTGTCCCACGTAACTGTTTATGACCATTGCTCTGCCAGTTTTTCTGCTTCATCTGTACATCTGTCTCAGAATCTGAAGTTCCATTATCAGATTCACTAACAAATCTTCTTCGTGGAGCTGATGAACCAGGTTGAGAAAGGCTTTTCTTCTTAGTAAGCTGCTCTTCTATTTCTTTTTCACTTTCAGACTTTAGGCCTACATCATCCTCAGACCCCTCCAGTAACATTCGCCTGGCTGCAGCTGAGGCATTTCGGTGAGGCAGTTTTCTGTTTTTGCACCCTATGCCAATACTTTCTGAGCTTGAAACCTCTTCCTCCACATCACTCATTAGCCTTAACTTATTAGCAGCCACAGCAGCACTTCTGCGTGGAGTTTTTCTATGTCTACCAGTACTGTTACTGAGTGACTTGGATGTCACCACTGAAGTGTTTTCAGAGTCACTTCCATATAACCTTTTTCTGACAGTTTTCCTTGTATTCCCATTCTCCTGAAGAGGTGCTCCTGCAAAGAAAAGGAGATATTAATATCATAAATATAAAAATAGCAGCTTCTTAAGTCTTGTCAAATCTGGAAGAGGTACAGCCCACACATGACAAATGCAAAACACTCCTGGTGAGTTATATGCTTTTGTTGTCTGCCACAAGAAATTACTTAGCTATGTCATAAATTTCAGATTCTTTCTAGTTTAGTGACAATTAGAATTTCTTTATGAATTACTGCTTTTACTTTAGACTGTTGTGAGACATTCCCTTTCACCAGGCTCCCCTAAGAACTAATAAAAATGTATCTTTTTAAAAGCTGAGTGTAGTATTTCCAGAGTTTCAGAACTACCAACAGATAAACAACAATTAAAAAAAAAATCCTAATTACACTTAGTTACATATATATATACTCTTGTGTCACTTGCCATTCATGAGAAAACTACTCAGCTCTTACCTGTTTGCTTTCTCTGAGCAGCTCGATTTCTAGTTATTCTCCGATTGCTGTTCTTTCTTCTACATACACCATTGTGTAGAGGAGGTGACACAAGAGCTGTAGAGCTGTCTTTGCTATCTTCTGAGCTACTTGTAGAAGATGAAGTAGATGAAGAAGCCAAAGAACCTTCTATTTCACTTTCTGTTAGAAATAAAATAACAGTCAATTAGAATTCTATACATATGGTTAGCTTCCAGTTAAGAGCGACATTTTGCTGACCCAGGAAATCTTCAAAATTGCCTCATGGTATTATGTTACAATACACTATCGGGCCTTAACGTCTTACATGTATGCAACTGATAGCTCTACAAAATCTACCACTCCATACTGATACAGTGTTCAGTGATAGGAAGCTTCTTTAACCTGTATATAAGTTTGAAGTAAAATAACTCAGCTGTTTCCAAATAGCAGAATTGAGAAAAGCATATTAGAAAGCAACAAAGAGATCTGACAGATCACAGGACTAATGTTTCTTGCTGATTTTTTGTCAAGCTGAGGTGTAGGGCCAGAAGGAAAAGATAGGCAAGCTTTTATGTCTTGTGGAACTTAACGTCATTTGCTAACTGTGGATGACAATTCTTATGTAATATACATGGGTGTATAACCTGTACTTCATATAGGACCATTTATCAAACACACTACACCTTCTCCTACATCACAGAATCATAGAATAGTTAGGGTTGGAAAGGACCTTAAGATCATCTAGTTCCAAACCCCCTGCTGTGGGCAGGGACACCTTACGCTAAATCATATCACCCAAGGCCTCGTCCAACCGACCACCTTCCTAGAAGAGCTGCTTGAAAGCATCAAGTAACCATGTGGTTAGCAGATCAACTTTTTCTTATCTTACTCAATTCAACTTTGCTGTGAATCCCCATATAAAAGCTGAAAACAAACCAAATAAAAAAAAAAACACCAAAAACCTGAAACCAAACACAACCACCCACTTGACTGCAAAATGGATATACAACCAAGACAGCTCTGCCTCCAAGAAGCAAGCTATCCTACTGACAGATTTCCAATTAGGTGCAAGCTTTTCCCTTAACAGAAGTTATATAAGGTTGCTGCATTCTATGGCATTTTAGAGCAGAAATTTCTATGTTTAGTACACAGATCTTTTTATAACATTTAATAACATAGCAGGTGTCCACAAAATACACAAAATTCTGTATTACCCAGAAACCACTGCACAGGAACCTTGTCTAAAAAAAATTTCATGTTACAAATGCAAATCTCACAACAATTTAGAATGCAATTGCAAATTATGGAAATTATAAAGGAAAGGAAATATTTATAGACAATTCATTGGTAAGACCAAGATGAAAAACCTCATCGGAAACAGATGCCCTTTCTGACCTGATGATAATGCACAACAATTTGTTAGTGTTGTGGATCTAGCTTTTCCATTCCTTTCAAAGGATGCCAGGCATGCAGAATCAGAGGATTCACCAGAAGAACTATGGTTGTAATTGCCAGCATTTGATTTATGGCTTCCAACACAGGCAGCTCTGCTTGAGGTAGGTTGAGTAGAAGAATCTTCCTGCTCAGATTCAGTTTTTGCCTGAGACTTTAATGGTTTCTGCTTCAGATTTCTAATGAAAGAGGAAAGAAGTAAAGGCAACACGAGTTGTTAAACTATGAGAAATGATGACAATTACGTACTTTAACAATACTTCTCTCTGAAAGCTTAACTAACTGTATGCCATATAATTTTAGATTTATGGAAAGGTAGCTACATTTGTGAGCCAACAAGATGTTTGACAATTTTAACTTTGACAAGGATATGCTTCAAGTACTTTAATTAAAATAACAGTCTAGACTCCTTGTGCTGTTGTGTGAGAGAAGACATTCTTTCTCTGCTCTGAGAAACAAAGGAACTAATAATGCCTTCTAGACAGCAATGTCCTTTTATTGTTTATCAGGAAATTGTAACAGCAGCCTCAATTTCTCTTGAATTCCCAGTTTCTTGTTAATTGCACAAAAGCCTCAAACTAAGTGCTATGCATACAAACATTATTCCAAAACAAACTGAGTTTCAAAGACACAAAGAAGGTGTATCTTTAGAGAAAATCTACTGTCTAAAATAGTGTTTGTAGAGAAGCTCACTGATTCGATTCTTCCTTACTGTACGTGTTAAAAGTGCAACATGCAGTTCTGGAAAATCACTTGTTTTCACATTCAGAAGTACTACTTTGTCAGTTGCTCCCTTACAGTCACAGGTTTTCATATATTCATCGAAGTTCACAATTTGTATATGCTTTTTGCTATCCAAGCACTCTCACAAATAGTCCCACACCTCAGCCCTACTAAACACCACTGACTTGTAAACAAGTTATATACAATTCCTCAGATAAGAATAAAAGGGTTGTTTCAAAGGAAAATTTCTTTCTATCCTGCTGTGTGTGTTTATTCCTCTGGGAAGATGCAGGAACTCAAGGAAAACTCCCAGGAAAGCTTAAAGCTCATTGCCGGGTATGCCTGTAGCATAAACCAACATGTATGGGTACATTTGAAAATGTACAAGTAATCGGATGAAATTTTAAGATGAGAAAGCCAAACATGGCAAAGAAATGTTTTCAGTTTGGGTTTTTTTTTTCTTCTCCCTTAAAACTCTGATTTCTATCCTTCCACTGCTAGAGACAAAAGGCTGGACAGTAGCAGAAAGGTATAAACAGAGTTTCCCTTAAGCTTTTTTTTTTTTTGCTTATTTAGATTTCATCTCATGCGTGAATTAATAATGCAGAGTTAATAATGTCAATCACTACTTGTGTCAAAAGGTTGTTTTCCTTCAAAAAAGACATTATTTACCTACCCAAAGAATGCTACAGTAAGTACAAATTTCTATAAATTACATAGAACTTTCTCCTGCGTGTGATAAAACACAGAGTGCATGCAGCTTTGCAATCTTTGTAACATATACAGCAAGTAAATCTTTGTTTCATTCCTCGTTATTTCAGTCAAATTAAATATTGATTCCTGACTGAAATATTAAAAAAAAAAAAATTAAAATGCCAAAACAGAAAAAAACCCAAATGCAAGAAACCCAGTCTTTTTCTACTCTTCGGTCCCTTCGCTTTTTCGCAGTACTTTCTAAACTATAAAAAGTATACCACTGCAGGAGAAGTTATAAAAAGTCTCACTTTTTGAGCTAACCATTTAATAAACCATTATTATTTTCTTCATAGACTAAATATGACAGTCAGTATGAATATTAATCAGCTGTAATGTATCTCTACATCTTCATAATTCGGTTACCTGAGCATCTTGGTAGGTTGCTGCACTGAGCTTTGATTATGCAATCGTCTAGTATACCTCTGGTTTCTTCGTAGCTTTTCATTCTGTTTCTGACCATTTTTAAAATCTGAAACAATTCTTCTTATTTTCTCTTCAAATAGTGCTGACAATCTCAAGGTCATGCTATAAATCTAGATAAGAAAGTGGCTTATATTAAAACCAGAACCTTTCATCAAAAATAACACTTCCAAAATTAAAAACCATATAGAAAGGAAATAGAGAAAGCATGGCACATAATCTCATGTAATGCTAGATAAAGAAGTGAACATATCTAATAGTTTATCATACTTCTCCCACCATTTATTCAGCCAGCAGCTTTATCAAAAATACTGATACACAAACTAATTCCAAAATAATTTCATTAAGACAGGAATAGCCCCGCCCATATTAACAGCTACCTTTGACTTTTTGTTTGGAGTATAAGATTTTGCATTACTAAATATAAGCCTTATATCTTTGCACAGTTCCATTGGAGTGTCATAATTTCCAGCTTCCAGAGTTTCTTTCACTGTACCAAAGTCCATTGGAGTGTCTATAATATGTCTGTAATCCTAGAAAAAATATATGAAAAAAAAGATTCAAGAAGGTACAATGGAAAAATAACACTTTCAAATTTTATTTCTATAATTTCAGGGTAATTAAAATGACCACAGATTATCTTAAACATCAGCTTCTGTTTTCAGAAGCAATGCTTTTACTGACTAGCTGTTTAAAGTCTCAACTACATTATCTCATATAAACTCTTGCTCATTTACAAGGCAATCTTCAGAATTCCCAAAAGTTCATGAGCTGATACAATGTCACAAGCTTGCACATGCTGATGTCCAGTTTCAATTCTCCTGAGTTTCTTCAATAAAAACTACTCAGTAACAGTAACACGCAAGTCAATGTTTTTATTGTTAATCAAAATGAGAAATCAGACTGCTATAAAATGTCATGTAATCCTCTCCTTGGTGCATTTTACTATAAGAAAAACTGATCTGGTTTAAGAAACAAAACAAAAAAACCCCAAACCAGCAAAACAAAAACCACAAAGCAAATCAAAACACCTTTTTCTCCTGTTAATGAGTTTTAGAGATGCTCAAGATGTTTTTAAAACCTGAAGACCCAAACTCAAGATGTGAAGTTCACAGAAGAACACCTGCATGCTTAAGTGTTTTTTCTTTGAAAGTCTTTTGGGTTTTTAGACAATAAGGGCCCAAATTGTTAACAAGAACACTATGTAAACTAAGATAAAGAGAAGGAATAAATCAAGTTCACAGCCCAGGCTCAGTAAACAGGTTTTGTAGATAGTTCCTCAAGAAACTACTGTTAATTAAGAACATACAGATTAATCTAAAATCCTTTATTTCCCTGTAAGGGACAGTAAGAAAACAAGCAAAAAAAAAATATTTGTAAACACCATCACTGCTCTACAATTGTTTTGTGTTCTGTGTCAACATTTTGACGGATGTTATCTTAATGCAGTAGAGTACACAGCTGCTAATTCTAAGCACAGAGCAGAGAGATTTCTTTCAGTGGTTTGGGACTAAAGCCAAGAAGAGAACAAATAGCATCAAGAGCAATATGCAGATTTTATTATGGTACCAAATGTTAGAAGGAACACCCCCCCTTCCACCTCCAAAAAACCCAATAAAACCCGAATAATATTTATATCTTACAAGGTTAATAAGAACAACTTACAGGATACTGATCCAAATCAACTGGCTGTCTGAAAGGTTCAGAATCTTCACACTGGAAAATTAAATTCACAAGCTCCATACATTGCTTCTTCCAGCAGGTTTCATCATAGCCAGTTTTCACACTTCTTCCTTTTTTAAAGCCCCGGCCCTTGACAAAAAAATGTCAGAAGAAGATATTACTGAAACATAGCAAGAAAAAGTAAACCTGATGATCTCTCTGGGATTATTTCTGTAGCAGAAAAACACATCTGCAATCATATTGGTTTATAACAAAAAGAGCATTACTAGCAGATTTTTTTTTCCTAATATTAATAAACTCTGACAAATTATACAATTTTCTTTTACTGTCTTTCAAGGTATTGATTTTTAACACTAAGTCACAAAAAATACACCTCTTGACACCAATTTATTCTCAAAAGATTTCAGTAGTATCCATCACTCAAAGTATTTTTTTCCAAGCATCTCAGCTGAATAATGCTTTTATTTCCGTATCATACAGGCAAGTGAAAACTGTTACATTAAATGGCACTGGTATCTAACTTGTAAGAAAGATTTTCCTATACAACCACACAGAACAAGTGTAGAAGCATTAGCACAGCAAACATCTATTTAAGCAAGCCTTGTACTTCTTTAACATCAGAAAAATCCTGTTCTATGAATGTTTTAAACCCAAGCATCATTCCCACAGAATTTCAATACAGTCTCATTAACCAGTTTTTCCTGCCAGACTTGATTTAGGTATATATGGTAAAGATTAGCCAACTCACTTTTCTTCTTCTGTATGATGTTCTTGGAAGACATTTTTCATCATCCTGCACAAAATAAAATGAATCATCTTAAAAATTATGTATGAAAACACAGCTAATGGGTGCTCAGTGTCATTAAGTTTGATACTGTGGTAAAAATACATTTTCATTCTAATTTCTTCCAGTAAGACAGAAGGTGAGCATATTTAAAAAATATAACATTGCATTTGAAAGACTTGGAAAGCAAGATCCTAGATATGACCACTGAAGATTCCCAACTCCAACTCTTCATACAAAGGAAAAACCACTGCCAGAAATTGCAACGAGAAGATACACATCAGGTTTGGGCCTCAGTGACTAAAGATTATCAGTAATTCAGTTCACTGGTAATAGATGCCAGAAAACTTTGATTTTTGTTTGTCCTGAGTTTAGGAAACGACATCTTATGATCAAGTTACTTTTGGTAAAAAAACCTTACAACATGGAAGTACTACGGCAATGCTGTAGTAGTCAGATAAAGAACTAAAATGACTCAGTATAATTTGTTCTCTACATATTAATCTGCAAGGGAGAGCAACTACTTTGCAACTTTACAAAGTCTTATTAGTAAATGCCAAATTAGAAGTCAAAATGTGAAAAGGACATCAGTTTGGGCAGCTTTGGATACACTATTAATAAGCATACAGCACTGCAGATAACATTCACTGTGTAACAATTCCGCATTTTACCTTTATGAAATTCAAGATAAATGCATGTTATTAAATTCTCAATGAGGCATGGAAATCTGATGCACAATTCATATTGTGGTATACAGAGAAACTGAGAGTCAAAGCATCACTGCAATCGTTATACAACTTTTCAGCTTTTAGCATTTATAACTATATGAATGACAATTTTTATTTTAGAAATAACCAGATGCATATAATTAAAACCACAATGAAAATAGCTGTTCATATATTCGAAATATTTATCACAGTATCACAGTATGCTAGAGATTGGAAGGGACCTCAAAAGATCATCTAGTCCAATCCCCCTGCTGAGCAGGAACACCTAGATAATGTTACACAGGAATGTGTCCAGGCGGGTTTTGAATGTCTCCAGGGAAGGGGACTCCACAACCTCCCTGGGCAGCCTGTTCCAGTGTTCCGTCACCCTCACCAAGAAGAAGTTCCTTCTCAAGTTTAAGTGGAACCTCTTGTGTTCCAGTTTGCACCCATTACCCCTTGTCCTATCATTGTTTGCCACTGAGTAGAGCCTGGCTCCATCCTCGTGACACTTCCCCTTTATATATTTATAGACACTAATAAGGTCACCCCTCAGTCTCCTCTTCTCCAAACTATAGAGACCCAGCTCCCTCAGTCTTTCCTCATAAGGGAGATGCTCCACTCCCTTAATCATCTTTGTTGCCCTGCGCTGGACTCTCTCCAGCAGCTCCCTGTCCTTCTTGAACTGAGGGGCCCAGAACTGGACACAATATTCCAGATGGGGTCTCACCAGGGCAGAGTAGAGGGGAAGGAGGACCTCTCTCGACCTACTAACCACCCCCCTTCTAATACACCCCAGGATGCCATTGGCCTTCTTAGCCACAAGGGCACAGTGTTGGCTCATGGTCATCCTGTCCTCCACTAGGACCCCCAGGTCCCTCTCCGCTACACTGCTCTCTAGCAGGTCGTTCCCCAACCTATACTGGAACCTGGGGTTGTTCCTGCCCAGATGCAGGACTCTACACTTTCCCTTGTTATATTTCATCCCGTTATTCCCTGCCCAACTCTCCAGCCTGTCCAGGTCTCGCTGGATGGCAGCACAGCCTTCTGGCGTGTCAGCCACTCCTCCCAGCTTAGTGTCATCAGCAAACTTGCTGATAGTACACTCAATTCCCTCATCTAAATTGTTGATGAATATATTAAATAATTTATATCATGTTTCTGCACATTAAACATGTTTCAGAAACAGTGCCACTCACAAAACACAGAATTGCTTTAGTTGATAGCAGTCACAGTACAAAATACATATTTATTTTACTTCTTAAAATTGGCAACTCAACATTACTTTAATAAACCATCTTCTCACATCATTCGCCATATTCATAATATAATCCACATTTAACTATGTAAATGGATAAATACAAACATCTCTGTAAAAACAACTGACTGAACAATTTTACCAATAATATTTGGAGGCTAGTGGCATTTTCTTGCCATCATACATTACTGGAATTATCCACAAAAAAGCTTACCAGATCAGCATCAAGGCAATCTTGTTCATCATCTGTTGTGCTACATAGTTCAAAAATGTTTGTACAGTTCTGATCACTGTAATGCAATTAAATCTCTGTTATTGGAATAGCAAAAATATTGCTATAATTTCCTAATTTAAACCCAGCCACAATCAAAAGTTATACTTCTACCAGAAGACAGTAACTAAGAATTAAATTAAAAACAAAACTCAAGATGATTATACTATTACATCTGAAAAACTGCTATAACTGTGCATTTCAGAAGTAGTGAGGGGAAGAGGGTGAAATTAGCATTAGGGATTTGAAAGGGGCCTTCATGTCTGATCTACCTGCAGGAAGACTGCCTATGCTAACTTCTTTCAAAATAATCTTCGACTGAACTGAGTCAGACAAGCTACCACAACAACTTCTACACATGTGCTAGACAGCACAGAACTTAACTTTATAGGTTGAGCTATTTTCATTTCAAGTGACACTTCAATACTATAAATACTATAAATACCAGTGAATACTACTAAGGGAAAAAGTTAAAATGTCTCTATGCTGAATGTTTAAGCATTTTTCCAGTTAAGATAATACTCAGAATTATTCACTTGTCCTGCAGGGCACTGAATAGTAAGAAAACAAATGAAACAGTATTCACAACAAAGTGATGTTAAGATATTCTCCCACCATTTCAGAGCACAAGTATTCAAACAATAAATAGATTAAAATGCCACTTACTTGATAAACTTTAAGAGCTGGGTAGTGATCTTTTTTGCAGCTTTAGCAATAGCACTCCCAGGTTCATTGAAGGTCCTAGCATTGCTTTCAATATATCTGACTTCCCAAACCAATGCAGAGATTCTCCTTAAAATTAAAAAATATTGCACCTTTAATACTAAGCTAAAAAGCTTAAAAATTGCAAAAAACTTAGCAATTTTCTGTCCTGTTTAAGATAGACATCTTCTGGTTTAAATCTAATTAGACCAGTAGAAAATGCTACAAATTGAAGTTATAACATCATAGAGCTAGCACAACTATGTAATTTCATTTATAATTCATTTTTTCAATTCCTTAAAATTGTGAAGCAGTGATACCCCAAGTTCGCAGCTCTTTGCCTACAGAAATTCAAACTATTTCCCAAGACATTATTTCAGTCTTATGAAGGAGGAAAACAACTACTAATGACTCTTTGCTGTATTTATAGACAAACTGAATGCAAGTCCAGATGAAGAACACCCTTAAAGTTTCTTTTAGAACTATATCCAGCACATTCAGCAAATCATAACTCCATCATCACTACACTTCAGTTTCTTCCCTCTTTCTCTGCCACTAGTGTTTATCATTTAAAAAGCTGGTGCTACTATTTAACATGTCATCTCTGTGTTTAAGCCTATTTCTGAAAGTAATAAGTGCTTAAGGTCTTAAACCCTCTTCAAGTTCAAAGCAACTAAAGCACAGCACTTCAAAATCTGATTTAAGCCCTCAGCACTGAGATAACTTTATAGTTTGTTTTATTAAAAACATTTATTGATTTACAAATTTCTCAAGAGAGTGTCAGTGTGAGTCTGGAAATAGTGCCAGTGTAGGCCGAAATCAATTTCCTTAGGAGCTAAGAAAATTATTCATTAAAATTGAATACATTATTTATCAAAATTATTCATTAAAAATGAACACAACATTGCAGTTATACCAACCATCAGAGCCCTGCAACAAAGCACCAGTAATGCTGAATTCAGGTACTGGACTACTGGCTTTCAGAATGTTTGTAAAAAGAACAATTGCTCTTACTAAAAAAGCTTAATCTTCCCACAGCAGAAACTCAGGGCCACATTTGCCCTTGTTTCTACTGCTAGCACTGACCTGTAAAATCTGTTAGCCAGTCTTGTCCGGATGGTGTTCAGGTCTGTTGGATAAGCAATCACAGTACAGTACTTGGGATATGTACACAGGTCAACTGGAGCAGCAAAAGCTGCCGAAATGTCTGTTAAGAAACAGCAAGATTAATTTAAATATTTCAAGGCTTGCATGCATGTGACAATCAAGCCAGGTGTTGAACTGCTTCTTGATAAAACAAATGATGTATAAAAATATAAAAAACTCAATACAAACAGAAAGAACTGCACATGATGTATGAACATTTCTAGTACTTTGTCACAGAGAATTTTTAAAGGATGCCGTGGATGTTCTAGGGCAGATATTCTATTTATAAATGTAACATTAGGAGAAAACTACATAAAGTTTAGATGACATGCTTACCAAGAGTCATAAGCTGATCAATACCACTGATAATCCGCTCACATGCTTCATCACGAGATCTCATCCCCCACTCCCCTTGCTGTGGTTTGTATAGTAGCTTCTCCACCTCTTCAAATGTCACGGAAACACTAGCTCCTAATTCTTCAGGCTGATCGACTGAAGAGTAATAGCAAACAGGAGAGGGTAAGGAGTGAGAACACAAACCAAGATAAATTGTTAAGCACTTACACATATTAATTACTCACATGCTCAAAACTGACAAAAAAATTGCCTTAAAGTGGAGTTTGAAGCCAAGACTAAAGGGAAAAGAAGTACACAAAAGGCATATAAAAGCAAAGATATCCCTTATTCACCTTTTCTGCAGTTCTGAATTTCCAGAAGTCCCTTTCCTCTCTATCTAAGCACTGGACTTAAAAGAGCGGTTCATATGCTTTTTTTTTTTTTAAATGCATAACCTAACCTTCACAGGATTTTATCTTAATGAGTTAATTTGTGCCCTGACCTTAACCACATGCAAGACAGGCAAAATACTTTGTGACATTCTTCCTGGTATTAACAAGAGTGATCATTTGGACTTTTAATAAAATATTTGTTTGAACACGGCAGATCAATCATTTCAAGGCAGTAAGAACTAGTAGAAGTATCAAGCTGTAATGTATGGTTCTGTGGAAAGAGTCCACTTCCAAAGACTAATACAATCTGGCCAATGCAGAATGACTGAGTAGATAATGTGTCATCCCTGGTTATCTTTCCTTATTAACTCCACAGATATTTTTTACTACATCTGCAGTTTCTGCACTTTCATTGTTTTTGAAAAGCTAAGTTCCTCATTTCATTTGAGCACTTGAAGAGGAACAAACATTTGAAGGTTCCTATCAGACACCGTGGGTAGGCAATAGCATTTATTTGTATTGATTAGGACAAGTGGAATTAGCAGATAAATTCTTTTCATTAGCAGATAAATCCAACAGTATAAAGCATGCAGGCTAACAGTAAGAACTTCCATTAGCATCTGAGAATCTGACCATTAAAAATGAAAGCAAGAAACAGGATAGAGTCCTTTTCAGTGTTACGATGACTAATCCATGAATATGTTACATACAAATTCTAAAATACATTTCAGCTACAAATACTGTAGCAAGAAAAAAAAAAACAAACAAAAAACCCCCAAAACACCAGCCCAAAAAACTACACCAACTAAAAAAAAAAAATACCCCAAGTTTCAGTGGGGAATCTTTTAAGTTTATGAAAAGGACTATTTTTCCTTCAGCTGAATAGGGTTAGTCTTAATAACCCCTGTTCAATATTACATTGACGGAGGCCTAAGAATTTGTTATCCACTGAAATAGTATTAGAGATGAAGCAGTTCTTCAAGAAAAAAAAAAAGGATAAAATACAAAAAGGTGCTGGAAAAGCTGAAGGGACAGAGGTGACTCACTTAGATGATCCTTCTAAGTCATCTTCAAGCTAAAACAAATTCTCCAACCAAACTTCCTGAAGACAACACTAAGAGAAAGCAGCGAGTAATGCTTCTACACTTACATAAGGTTGTGTCAAGAAGAACTCAACATGGTATCTGGCACTCCATTGCATAAGCGCTCAAGAGGGATTTTCTCCTGCAGGAGTAACAACTAAAGCAGAATGACAGACTAAAACAAACAAGACTGTCCTTCTCAAGCAGCACAAATACCTCTGCTTCGCGTTCTTTGCAGCACCCTGGTACACGTGTCACAGAAGACTTGTCACAACTCCTGGCATTTTATGTATATTTTCATAGTATGCCCACAGTCCTAATCTAATCGAGTAAACGGGTCACAAGGAGGGTTGCAGTACTTACAGTAGTACTGCTACTGACAGTTAAGATATGCAACAGCCAGTTGACACCAATACTGGACTACTAAGAAGGCTGCTAAAAACTGAATTTTCAGGTCCATATGCACCAGCTTTTCCTCATCCTGACAGCATTGTCTGTGACAAGAGTGACACCTAATACTGTATCTTCATAATCATAAGACAAAACTCATGTTTACCAGATATAAAGGGTAACAAATTAAAGTTGTGGCCTGCTAGTTAGTCCAACTTCAGTGCTATTCTTCTCCCATACATCTAACTTAGTAAAGTGAATAAAAAATGCTTTGAGAGAAGAGTGGCAATCATGAGGTACAATTTTAATTTGATCTGCAAGTCACTGAATTGAAGAAAGAAAGAAAATGCAAAGCAGAGCTAACCCCTGTTTTGTACTATACTGTTAACATAATAATGCTTTCCATAAAAGCCCAAAACCCCTCTGCAAGAAGCTTTACTTCCCTACAGTGCCATTTTCCATCAAAAATAAGGAGTTACAAATTGTCTTCAGGCAATTTTTGTTATTCCTCTAGCCTAGTGGCTGCTGTGGTCCTTATTCTTGACCTGTTCAGAGGATGTTCTTCTCAATTCTTTGACCTTGTCAACAAAAGACACACTAGCTTTTAGAGCTGTGTTTTAGGGCTGTTTTTTTGTGTTTTTTTTTTTCTTTTGTGTGTGTGTGTGGTTCTGGGTTTTTTTTTGGGTGTGTGTGCCCCCAGTTTTTGCATGGTAAGGTCACAGCTCCTCAGATCGATCAAACCTTAAGCTCTTAACATAAGGTAGTAACTTACTAGATCAAAGAAAGAAGTTAAAATTTCTCTGATATAGTCAGTAAAGGATGACTTACACATTCAATACTATCCAGACTTAAATTAGCATCTGTAGGATGTCTGTCATTACATTGCCAGCATAGCAATTTCAAGAATCCTAGTTCTTCATGCTATCAAATGTGAGTGGTTAAGAACACTACTTTTTACATTTCAATCCTTAGGAGGAAGAACTGATATAAAGAGCAACTTAAACCATAGTTAGTACACAGTGCTCACAAGAAATGGATACAATTTGTCTTGCTAGCAAAATAAATCCTGACTTAAGTTCATACATAAGACTTGTGAGCCTCTAGTAATATGACAGTCACTCAGTGACATATATGGGAAGCATTAACCAGTTCACAATGAATAAGAAAAGCTTCTGTATGTCAGGAGGAGACAGACGGTAATGAGAAAATCAAATGTTTCAATTAAATCTGTGTGTGTGTGCGTGTAAAACCAAAACCCTGCTGATTATTTGTCTTCTATGAATTAAAATGTAAAACAATTTCAATGTAGCATTTCAAGACTGGTTTGCAGAATTTGCCATCGCAAGATACGACTGAAGCAGCTATCTAACACTTTGAAGATTGGACAGGTGGCTCCTGAGAACATCCACATGTATACAATATACTCATATTTAAGAAATAAAAAAATACAGTGTAAGCCTCCTGGTGTCTGGGAAACAAGCCAACTTCTAGCAAAGATTATTAAGAAAATTAGTATCTTTGACAGCTTATTCAGTAACTACTCTCTCAATGCTTCAAACTTTCCCTCCTCCACCCAGCTGGTACCAACAAACACTGGAAAAGTAAGTTGAATAAGACAAGCCAGGAATGCAACTGTTTCATTTACAGTTAATATGGATTTGACCAGCAAACTTTATGAATTGCTGGGTTTAAACTACATGAAGGAAGGACTGGCTGACAGGAAATTATTTTATACATTCTTTTTATGCATTCTTCCCCCACCCCCTTATACCATAAGGTATTACAAACCAAGTTTTTTGAAACAGATGTTTCTGTTTCAAAGATGAAACTTGACATTCAGAAGTAGCAGGTTTTACTGCCTAAGATAGAGCTACGCATTTAAACTATTTCCTTCAAAGTTGCTCTGGAAGATGTAAAGGGGAAAAAAATTAAAATAAATAGGTATACTCAAGATATTTCAGCAAATCTGAAGCAAGACTGTCTTCAAGAACTTTCTTGCCTGAATGCACAAAACCACCCTGTTGACATTCTGTATGATCTAAAGGATAACTATTACCTCATCAGTAGATATGCACTGTATTTGGATGACTTAGCGTCAAGAGTCACAAAAAAGATAGGAATCGCCTAAGGTCCACTACGTGCATGGAATGAAGGAACTAGAAAGAGGAAGAAACACATTAAACTGTTTTACTGAGTTTCTACCTACCATTATCAGGAACTGGTTCCATGTCCCATGGGCTAAGTTTTTCAATTTCACCATTGTCCCATCTGACGGTCACCAAGTTGAAAAAAAAATAAAACAAAAATGTTAAGGTTATCTTGACTCAGAAGTATTCCTCCAAGCAGATTTAAATCACAGCTATATTTAGGTATTAATACAAATATATTGTATAAATGTCCATATAAACAAAAACATTAGCTAGCAATCAGCTGTCACAGTGCAAAAAGGAAACATTCTTCATAATGAACTCCAAATTAAGATTTGGCTTAATACTCCTATCCTCCTGATTTGGCTGTATGCAACTTGATATAGAAATCAATTTTACAAAGGACATATGAGGAAGTTACAGAAAACAAACAAGCCATACACTTGGAAAAATATCATCAAGGGGATGATATAATAAAAGCACACAGGGAAAAGGATTTTTCTTTCTGCTAACCACAACAGTAGCTGTTCAAGTCTATGGAATGTTTCAGAGAAAGAACAGTAAGTGATGTGTTTGGTATATTAAAATTTCATAAGGCACGTGAGATTACGACAAAGAAAACATTAAATATAAAATGACGAAACTGAAGTTAAGTAACAACCAAGAGGAAGCAAAGGCAAATAGAACTGATATTGACAGTGCACTTATCTATGACTTATGAATGTAATTTTGAGGTATCTCCAAATCCTACCACATTTGGGCAGATTTTTACATGTTTTTAACAACACCAATACCTGATTGAATCAGCTTAACACCCTACTGGTCCAGCTACACAAGTAATGCGTCTTTGAAACTATTACTGGGAGATGCTGTTTACAGAGACCATAATATCCTGGTACAAGTCAATTCTACTTTTACTTCAGCATTCATGATCACTGTATTCCTCTAGGCATGTTTGTGAACACATCCCAGCCTATATCCATTAGTACATGTTTACTCTTGTCTAATACCTTTTTGACCCTGTTGTTTCCACAGCTTCCTGTGGAAAATACATGTCCAAAGTTCACTAGCCCCAATGTTACAAAAAAAAAAAAGGAAAAAAAAAAAAAACCCAAGAAAATAAAACACAACACCCAAACTACTTTAAAGAAGTCCCCTACAGATTTCAACATGCACCTCTAGTTCTGTCATTACAGAATCTGGTGACTAATTCTTCTCTATTCACCATGCCTAGAACCTTTGACTTCATGAACTATGAACACACCCCTTTCACCATCACTTCCATCTGAAGAGAGAACTTTTTTTGGGTCTTTACCCACAAAGTATCTGGTACATAGAATCATAGAACAGTTAAGGTTGAAAAGCACCTTTAAATCATCTAGTTCCAACTCCCCTGCCATGGGCAGGGACATCTCACACTAAACCAGATTGCCCAAGGCTCTGTCCAACCCAGCCTTGAACACTGCCAGGGATGGAGCATTCACAACCTCCCTGGGCAACCCATTCCACTGCCTCACCACCCCCGTAATAAAGGGCTCCTTCCTTATATCTAAACTTCCCCTGCTTACGTTTGAACCCATTACCCCCTGTCCTATCCCTGCAGTCCCTAATGAAGAGTCCCTCCCCTGCATCCTTGTAGGCCCCCTTCAGATACTGGAAGGCTGCTGTGAGGTCTCCACGCAGCCTTCTCTTCTCCAGGCTGAACAGCCCCAACTTCCTGGCCCTGTCTTCATACGGGAGGTGCTCCAATTCCCTGATCATCCTCGTGGACCTCCTCTGGAGTTGTTCCAACAGGCCCATGTCCTTTTTATGTTGAGAACACCAGAACTGCACACAATACTCCAGGTGAGGTCTCACAAGAGCAGAGTAGAGGGGCAGGATCACCTCCTTCGACCTGCTGGTCACGTTCCTTTTGATGCAGCCCAGGATACAGTTGGCTTTCTGGGCTGCGAGCGCACACTGAAGCCGGCTCATGTTCATTTTCTCATCAACCAACACCCCCAAGTCCTTCTCTGCAGGGCTGCTCTGAATCTCTTCTCTGACCAACCTGTAGCTGTGCCTGGGATTGCTCCAACCCAGGTGTAGGACCTTGCACTTTGGCATGGTGAAACTTCACAAGGCTGGCATCAGCCCACCTCACAAGCGTATCAAATACATGCTGTCTACTGTCCACTTTATTCATACACTTACCAACAGAGTCACGGAAGTTCAAAAGGAGGAGAGGCAGAACTCCCCAGTACATATGCAGTGCTGCTCTTTCTTACAGCTGGGTTTATCCTTATGCTCAATAGCATTTGTCTTTATTATAGGCACATATCAGAAACTGAAAAATATATCAGTTTACAGCTCACCAGTTTTCCTCCAGAGCTTTCTCTGTTGGCAGGAGTTACAATAGCAATCTGACAGTCCTCTAGTACAGTGTCCAACTGTACGACAATTTGCAGCTCTGCCAGGAGTTTCGTATCAGAGTTCTTCAAATGCCTGGTTGAGTGCCATCTACTTCTTATGACTTAATAAACTTAGGTATTTGATCTAATACCTCCTGTGTATTTATTTCAAACAAATTGAAAATTGAGATGCAACAGCACCTCTCAATTATATTGGATTACCCATTTACTCCAGGGGAAAAAAAAAATTAAAAAAAAAAAAATACAAATCAATCCAGCAACATTCAGCCTGTTTAACATTTATGGACTAACAGAGTTCTGAAGGTTCATCTGTTTGGTTCTCCTCCCCAGTTAATGTATGTACAATACTTCAAAAGTTGTTAGTATTCGTAAACATATATACTAGTTCATAATATTGTATGAAAGATTTTATCAGTACAGTTAAGTACAGCATAAGACCCATTTAGTTTCCCTGAAGCTCCATTCATCCACACAACTTAAGTAACAGTAACGCAACTTGATAAATAAAACTGCTTACACTACACAAACACCTATTTTTGTCTGCCCAATAATATAACAAAATATTTCATTCATACATCTTCTATTTATTTATTATCTACACAACAGTGGTGTTGATAATTTGAGATGATTCCCAAGTGTGAAAACCTGGTTACTGATAAGAATTTTAAGTTACATGCCAATTACTCCCCTTCATTTTATTTAAATGTGGTTTTCCCACAGTCTCCATCACTGAGTTTTGAAGCCAGCTTTCAAAGGTTGTTTCTAGTATAATATAAAAGCACTTCTATTCCAATAAAGCTTTGTCTCAGAAGTGGCAAAGAACAAAATTGCAGACGGTCAAACTGAGCTGGATTAGCAGAATTCTACCATCTAAAGAAGCACAGTAACTCAGATCCTGATTGAGGAAAACAGCCAGCACATTGCAGTTTTGCCAAGAAAGAGTCTCAACCATTTGTGTTTACTTTTTCCCATTTAAATAAATGTAAAACTTGTTTTTAAATATTTGTATTTAAAAATATCTTTGTATGCAATGTATACAGTATATGAACGCAAATTAGGAAGCTACTGCTGCTGAATCACATGCAAATTCTTGGGTAGACAAGACTCCAGATTCTTGAACAAAGGCCTGTACTTAAAAGAAGAGTGAAGCACCCAGCCAAGCTGTGAAACCTAATTGTACCTGCAAAACACTAAAATATTTTCATATACATATTTTAGGAATCTTCTCTAGAGGAGCTGTTTGTGAGTCAAGGTAGAACAAAGTCACGTTCTTTACAAATGCAGCACAAATCTTTAAAGAGCTCTCTTTTGAAAGTGCTCTTTAAAGAGCACTGCATTCCTTACCTGTTCAATTATTAAGCTAACTTCAAAGCAATTCTAGACTTCACCCTGGTAAAGGCTGGTGTATTAAAACATTGAAACACCCTTTAGAGTTCACAGAAGAAAGGAATCTAAGAAATTGACTACAGGCTCTTTTTCATAACTGGAATCTTGATTTTTAATTGACCAAGAAAACAACTAATAACCCCATCTAAACTTACTCTGAAGGAACACCTACGGTAACATAACAAAACATATAAAAGGTATAACATTCAGAAGGTAACATATTCTCCATGGTTTGAGCTACTTAACTGATAAAATTTAGTACTTTGAAATAAGATTCAGTTGTATTTTCACACTGGTACCTGGACCCAGTGGACTTTTACTCTGGACATCATTTTACAAGACAAGGGAAAAATATACTAGCCAGTAACTTGAATAATTTACCCCGACATCACCTGCAGGAGATATGCACTCCTGTATATCTATCCTGGGACATGGATAAGATGTCAGTAAGCATCAGTTACCATTTTAGCTTGTCAAGATACTCTCTTTGGGCAAGGCAAAAGTCCAAAGCAGAATGAAATCAATGTACAAATAGTCTGGATCTCAGGTTTTTGTCTGTATGTACATTCTCATCATGGGTGAGTAAGCAACTGTCAGAAAGTGGGGAGGAGGGAAAGCCCTCTAACAATGCAACTCTGAATATCAAATATACTGTAAAAGACATGGGAAGAATCCCTGGTCATGACAGAAATAGGAATATTATGTATTCAATGATTATTCTCCTAGCAATCCTCCCCTGCTGGAAGAATTCAAAGCAAGCAAGATCCCAGAACCATTCCAGACAACTTGGAAAGTGTCTTCATTTCAGCTGGCATAGAGTTAATTTTTTTCATAGTTACTGGTACAGTGCTGTTGACAACATCCTGATTCTAAGCACCAAGGGCCATAGTTACCTTTGTTCACATTTCTTCTACTTTGTGTGAAGGACCTCTTTGTCAATTTAAACAGGGTGCACAGGAACACCTCTAATGTTAAACTGTCATGGGGGTATAGTATGAAGTAGGTTTCAGAACCTGCCTTGGTAAAGAATGTAATGGTTCATGTATGTTCTTACTAGTTTGACTCAGATGTTCCTGGTCTTCGTTTAAACAGGTTTTTTTTCTACTCCAACACCCTTTACTTAATTAGTATTCTATGCTTTGAGCAACGCACTTGATACTATATGCCTTCATCCAGGTGGTATTATCTCCTGACAAGTACACTGGTCAAAGGGACTTGCGCCTGTTACAGGGTCACATTATCTGCCAGTTACCCAGCTAAATATCACCCAAACAAGAAATCAAAAGAAGAAACCAAAAGGTGAAATTGCAAGTGGCATCTGCAAAACCAGGAATATGGCAGAACACCACTAGGCAGTGAAGAGATTAAAGTTCCGTCAAGACAGAACATTCTTCTGTCTGACAACAGTCATGTGTCAAGCATAATGAGAACAACATTTGGAAACATCCTCTACAAGAGTCTCAAATGATAGCATGAGATCAACTTACTTGCACATGTGGACTACAACATGAAGACAGAAGTGCAAGAATTTGAAGCATAACAAATATGATATCAGTAACAGATTAAGAATGCCCCATCCGAAACCAATTATAATTAACATACACAGAAAATTGCACTGCTTGCTTTGTGAAAGAGATCTACCACTAGTCATTACAGAAAATGATCTACAAATATGAAAGATATCAATAACCTTTTTACCATATTATTCACTGAAAATTTGCCAGAAGTTATTACCTATCCACACTGTGTAATATTAGCAATTTGAAACCACTAAAAACTGATAATCACTAGAAACAACTATGAACTGATAATCACTTGAAATCACTAAGAAGTGATAATATGACCAGTGAAATCATTTGAACAATACATTCTCATACCAAATGAACCAGCTATGTAAGAGGCAATCCACACTACTCACATTAGAAGTGCAAAATCTTTTCATACTTACTTAACACTGTAACACTGAAAATGACTATCTGGATATTGAGGCTGATATGGTTCTTGACCCAGAACTGTTCCAAACCACCATGCATCATCAATAATGGATCGGAACCTATCGGCTAGTGCAAAAAAAAAAAAAAAAAAAAGTCTGCTCAGATATTTTACTAAGAAAAATTATTTAACTATGCTTCTTCTACACGCAATTAGAAAAACTTTTGATTGATGTTTTTCAGTTTGAAGTTCTAAATCCACTGATATTCAAAAAAAGATGAAGCAACTATTATACCAAAAGAACATCGGTGCTAAAACTCAAGTTTGCTACTAGCTAAAAGTAAGAAAAGAGGGACAGTAAGGCCTCAATATATGTTTTGAAGACTGTACCTTAGATCTATAGTAATCCCTCCAAAAGGCTCAATACAGCAGTTATTAGGCTCATACTTCTAAGGGGCAGAGAGACTCCATGTACCAGAGAGCCCTCTGAAGTTAGAAGCAAGTAGCATTTAGCATATTTAGCAATTAGCCAAGGATAAATTTTTGATTTCAAAATCATTTGGTAAAATATTTAGTACACACACTTACAAGCTTGCCAGTTCCTTTGCCGTGCTTCATCATAGAACTGACGTAATATAAGGAAATCGATAACATCTGGCATATCGTGGTATCTAGATAAAAAAAAACAAACACAAAAAACACACAAACAAACAAAAAACCCCAGCATTTCATGTGTGCACCCTAGGGCTTTAGGAAGCAGCTTAAAAAGAAATGCAGTTTTAAATATTGTTCAGAAAAATAGAGATGCACATACCTGATGGAAAATGATTTGTCTGTATGTTTTCCAGTGGCATGATCTATAAAAGCAAGCTTGAGGCAACACAATGTGGGAGGCCCAACTTCATATCTAATTCCAACAATTTTTACTAATTCCTGATCCTACAGGTGAGAACAAACAGTTTCAGCAAGTTCTACTTTCTGGATTATGCACAGAACTATCAATTTAACATTAGTTAACCAAGCACATGAATTGTACCCCCATGCAAAAAGCCAAAAATATTGAAACTGTGTAAAAGTTCAATGGAACACAGTCCATCAGACTTGGCAATTTTAACACAGGTTATTTGGGCTTTCCACAGGTAACTCTGGTAATTGAAGTCACTTTCCTGTATTGTTTCCATAGGGAAACATTGTAAGAAACAGTATAATATCACAAATCAGTATTTTGTGAACCATGTAACACAACTCTTCTTTCACATACTACTATTATTGAACCCACTGTATCTCCAACGAAAACCTACCCTAAGGACTACTTTTCTCCATGGCTCCTTGTGTGGATTCAGTTCATAAATGTTATTTCTTCTAACTGCTTCAATGTAAGCTTCATGTCCTTGTCGGAAATATATTACCTGAGAAAAAAAACAAACCCCCAAATGGTAAACGTTTTCCTACATTAAGTAATTATGTTAGGTAACACAAGCATTTAAAGATTTCTGTCGATATTCCTACCTCATCACCCATCTGAGGGACAAAAGGGGATCTTCGAAGAGCTGTGTCTGTTATCCAAACAGGAGGATGCAAATCATATGACAATTCCAAGTTTACTGGTTGTGTTTCAGCATTTGCCTTCACATTTAACAGAGAGCAAAATAAGGCATAATGGACATATTCCTGACATGAAATCAAAACAACTTACTCCATTTTAATTTGGTAGATAAAAACCTTAACTTATAACAAGACTGAAGTACTTTTCCAGAAAGTGTTAGCAGAAAAACTCCAAGGCTTTCACTGAGTTGTAACTGTATTTGTAGTACTAACACTAAGCATTCTTTCCCTTTATGAAGATTCAAGTGAAAAAGATTACTACTATAATCCTATTAGGCTGCAAGAAACTATTTGCAGATTAAAAACTATGAGATATCACACAGTAAATATTCATATTAAAACAGTTCCAAAATTGTAATTTTGAGAATACTTGGAAGAAAGCAAAACAACAGAGAAAAACATACCAAAATTACCCCAAGTATTAAAAATCTGTATTTGTCCCTTTTTGGTAGAAAACAGCAAATCACAGCTACTGTAATTTAAAAAATGATAATTATTTAAATTAACTTGAAAATTTTCATAAAGAAAAGTAAAGTATTGTAACTTACAAAAAAATTAAAGTTCAAGAATAAAAACCCAAATATACGAATACAGTGACTATATTGCTTAAGTTTTCAAAAAGATATTACTTAAAAAATTCTACAGATTATTACATTAAAGCCCTGTTAAAAACCTGATTTAATTTATTTAACTCTGCTTTTAATTATCACATTTCCCCTTTGATAGCAGAAACCTTGAGAACCCTTTTTATTTGAAAAGTGAGAATGACTTCACTTGGAATGTATATTTGTCCATACAAACCTGCAGATACTTTGCACTTGGAATAGTCTCAATTTAATTAAAAAGTACACTGTATGTAGTGATACCAATATCTTTGTCCAATGGCAATAAAAATTACTTTAACAGGTTCCAGTGAAGAGGTCTGAAAACCTAAGAGAGTAATTTATTAAAGAGTGACTAGAAGAAATTAACTGTATACCTCCTCCTGCTTTTTTGGTTTAGGTTTTTTTCTCCTTTTTCTTCTTCTTCTCTTTGGAGGAGAAGATTTCTCTGCTGATACTTCCTCTTCCGAAGTACTGCAATACCTGATAGCTTTCCTTCGAGAAGTCCGTACTGGAGGTTGCAAATTAATCCCTGCATCAGCTATCCAGTCGGAGTATCTACTTGAAGAATCACTGTCCGTAGCGGATGGAGCCAGGGACAATACAAACACAGAACCAAGCTGTCAGTATTTCAGAATGCTAAATTCTTTTAGACAAATAACTGCAGATGCATATTGCTGTTGAAAGCTCTATCAGAAGAATTAAAATTACTTTGACCTGTTGTAACAATTACTTCACTTGATGCTTATCATAAATTTTGGGGAACACCATACTTAAAAGCATGGGTTTTTTCTAAGGAATCAAGGCTGGTGAATTCCAAAATAAGTAATTTATTCAAGAAAGTTGTTCAGTGAAATTCCAGACTAGTTGGGAACCCTCCCTAAAGAAGACACTAGCCAAGAACTACCTAAATTCTTTAAAGATAGTTATATAACATCTCAGGGATACACATTTGCCTTTTTTATACCTCTCTCTCTTTCTTTGTTCTACTACTGTAGAGTTCTAGAAAGAATATCTAAAAAAGCCACAGCAGAGGGATTAAAAGGTTATCTATAACTTCAGTTCTAAACAGAATTATAGCCTTATGAAAATATTTTTTTTTTTCCAACCAACCATTTTGTAACAGCAATTGGCAGTTGCTGCATTAACAAAACATCCCCCCAAGCAAACAAAACCCCACACCCCTCAAAAACTGAACACACTATAAAAACCATTCCGGACCATCATCTTTCTCCTTGCCATCTAGCAAAAAAGTATTTGAAACTATATAAAAAGACAATGCTTTGGTGAAACGGAACACTAAATAAAAATACAATGTCTCAGTGCAGTACTCTCCAAAATATTATTACGTATGAAACGTGACAGAACTTCGATACAACTTCTCTAAAACTTGTTACAGTTAAAGCCAGGATTTGTTCACTTTTACCTAGAACTATTACTGTTGCTTTTCTTGTCACTTCTCCACTCTTCCTCTTCATCAGATGAGCCAGAGCCCTCACTTTCTTCAGCTTCCTGATTTTAAAAATATGCAGAGTCAATCCAAAGCTTTCTCATACCACATGTTTTAAGGGTTTGAAACATAAAACACATTCTCTATTCATGCCTGCATATTAATAAGTTAGCAAGAAATCTGGTAAAAAGAGTTCTTGAAAGGGAAATGAAAGTAGTTCTTTTTTGGAGCAGTCTTCACCTTACCCTATGAACCCCAGGAGCGCACTATTAATCAATAACTTCTGTATGTTCACTCACATTGTAGTAGCCATGTGGGTCCACCTGCTGTATTCACTCTTTGCAAAGCAATACTCCTATCCCCCTACCATATGACAGTTCTACTTTTTCTAGTCTAATAATAAGTTCACATCATTCACCAGGACAAAGTGGAACGTCATTTTGATTCCTTCAAATTCCAGACTCATGATGCTGTAATTAGGTCATGTAAAGTACAGAGTAAAATCTAGCTCACTAGAATGCAACGGAAGAATTTAAAGATTGCACAAGACAAGAAAGAAAAGCACGTCTCCCATTTGCACACAACATAGCTTTTCTCTTGTTACAGGAGTAGTACTTTTTTTTTAATCAGTTTTGCAAGCTAAAATCATGTGATTTTTCTGATTCTAGTATCAAGTGATTGACCAAGTATTAACTGGGTGTTGTCATGCATGTATTAAGAGGCTAAACTAAACAGTCAAGATATATCAAAATATATTACAACCTAAGTAGTTTCCTGATTGTTGTTCAACAGTTTATTTGCATTATCATGTTTTACTTGTTTTCCATAATTGAAATTACCAAGTATAATACATTACTCATGTCTCAAGTTACAGACTGTCAAGCAAAGTGATCAACCACACAAAAAACCCCCAAGAGTTAACTTGCAACTTCCAGTTCGATACTGTTTCAGTTAGTCCAACTGATTGCTATTTTCAGAGTAACACTGTTAAGTCTTTCCCCTAAAACCTGTTCACACAGTGTACAGGATGAACAATACTGAGTTATTTCTTCCTTTCAACCTACCATTTGTAGGATTAAAAAAAAAAAAAATAAAAAAAAACAACCATCTACATCAAAGCTCAGTTTCTTATAGCATTATTAATTTAAGTATTATTAGATCTAACATCACTTCAAAAATATTTTGGTATGTGTAGTATCTACTGGACAGTGTTCATAACTCTTTTGTGTACTTTGAATTTGTGAAGTTCCAAAAGTCTCCTGCAACTACCCTTCCACCCGATTCCCAAAATAGGAAAACATGAACTTTTCATTAAAGTGATTTTTTGTGTTTAAAAACCATCAGAATTCTTTATTACGAGGCTAGGAGAAGAGAGTCTATTACCAAAGAATATCATTCTTAATCTTACTTAAAAAATTCTCTTATCTCCCAAATATCACCCATTCTGTTCATGATTCTCCCTTAAGAAAGCAACTGGTCCAACAAGTCCAACCTTCTCTACTCCTTCCACTTCTTCCCCCTTTTCCCAGTTTGAAACTATTTCCTTGAGTGCAAGTCAAGACAACTGTAATCCAAGCAGTCCTACCACTGATTTACAGCATTTGATAACACAACAGTCAAAAGCTCCTGCTATCTACAGCAAAGTCCTGTTTCACCCCAAGCCAGGACTCAGCAGGATAACTGGACTGTGGAAGAATCACATTACCTGGCGAAACAATGCTTTCTGAAGAACCTTCAAAATTCCCAGCTTTAGGTGTGTGCACAAATATGAAAGGTTTTTGTGGAGAAACAGCAAAACATCTAAAATCCAAACTTGACTAAGCCAAGCTCGGCATTTTATATTGGTTTTTGCCTCGAGTTGTGGATTTGTTTTAGAAGATACTCAGCAAAACCAGTTCAGCTGTTTATAAAATGAAGGAAATAAATACTGCTATTATTAAAGCAAGATACCTAGGTCTGAGAAGTGTTAACAATAATGGTATTACAGCAACCCTTTCCCTGGTAAAAGATTTTATTTCTTCGATTTGCTTGTTTGTTTTAAAAAAGAACACACACATTTACATGGAACTTCACTTATTGGGGTACTTAAGCTCAAAATACCTAACTCAGAGAACTTACCTGCTCTATCAAGCCAAAGCAGTTATCTCTTTCTTCATCAGAAGACTCCAGCTGGTCAATGTTTTTCCGTGTTCGGTAACTGGGATATTTCCGTCTATGTAGTCTACGCTTAGATTGTATTAATGAAGACTCAGAGTCACTCTAATTTATATAGGAAGTAAAAAAAGAGGTTACATACAAGTATGTATGTTGCAAACTTGCAGGGATGAAAGGCTGGGTAAAAGCTGAATGTAAACAGAAACAGCCTCATCACATCCCAGCCTGATGGCAAGACTCCTTTTCACCAGAAGTAATTTTCCTGTAAGCCAATAGCTTTAAATTGGCTATTCTCGATTCCAGATTTAGTAGTCATCCTAAGCAATTGCTCTTTATAAGCTACTGTGATAGGTCCATTCAAATTACTTGATAAATATATTTACAGAATCAAGACATTAACTGCCTACAAACGTGCAATTCTTAGAGGACCAGAAATCCTCAACTCCCCCAGTTAGCAGGAGGGTGCAGTAGAATTCTTGCATTAAACTGTTTTGTACTGCACGACACAGCGAATCAGGCCACTACAGTATGAAAATTTTACAATAAACAATTTTTCCTTCATACTGTTCTTTTCCAGAAAATGGCTAGTGAAAAAAATATTAAAAACTGAGCAAGTCTGAAAAAGTTGCCCTCCACACGAAACACTGCCATCTGAAGTGACAAGGGAATAGCAATATAGCCTACAGTTCTTCAAATACGGCACCTTGAACTCTTTCATTTGCACCTCAGTCCTTTAGCATGGAGCTGCAAGAGCTGTCTTTGAAACTTTTAACTGCAGTGAAACCAGAATGGGCTGAAATCAAACCTACCTTTAAAATTAACTTAGATGGAAGGAGGAAAGATTGAAAGCAAAAAGAATTCTATGCATTCATAAAAATAAATCCAACCTTGTCCTGCAGTAAGCAGAAGTTGAATCAGCAGGAACCTTTGAAGACCACACCTTCAGAAATACCTGCTTTCATTTTTTAAAACATGATTCATCCCTGGGCACAGAATGTCCATTTTCCTGGAAGCTGCCACCTACCTTTTCCAGTGACTCGAATGACTTTTTCTTTTCTGTTGCATAGAGATCTCTCTCCTCTTCCCCTTTTGCAATCCGATATCCTTCCTGCTTCCTAAAAGAAAGCAATGAAAATCTAATTCGACATCTGTTCTGGCAATGTTAAAAAAAGTAAAATTATCTGTTTTCTTTAAAGGACTCAAACACCTATACCATATTCTCATTTCCAGATAATGAGAATGAATATTAAGAAAGTCTTCCTTGAAAATACCAGAATGTAATAAACTTTCTCAACTGCATTTTCAGCCCACATTTTTCTCTTCAATTATTCTACCTCCCAACACCAAGACAGCTTTTTAGGTGCTTCAGAGATGTGGGAGCACATACGGCTGTACTGTTAAAAAGAACTATTTAGCTATCAATATTAATTCTCCTTTTCACAGATGCATACTGCAAACACATTTGAAAGCAGCAAACTGCTTTAGCATTTCAAGTGCTCAGTGCTGGCTGTTAACACATCACCCCCACAAGCCTCACAAAAGCACAATCCTCCAGGATACACTTTCATCTAAATGAATTTAACCTATATCACTTCACTTTGGCAAGAATCAAAGTAATCTAGCCATCCTCAAAATGACTTAAAACATTGAAATATGGGAAAATAATTCTCTATTAAACTAGAGAAACCGTTGATAAGACTTCACAATGAAAAAGATCTTAAGCACAGCTGACCATAACACTAAACTACTTCAATTTGTACCATGTATCTTTGTTAGCTTAAGTCTAGATTTAGAAAGAACAACTTGATGTGTTCTCTCTAGTCACATCTGCAGCCCTGTAAGCTGCCTACAGACCTGAGTAAGCTTGGTGGTATTTCTGGTACAACAACTCTTCGTCTCCAAGCCTGAAGATCTCGCTCAGTAGCCATCTGACTTCGTGGAGCATTCTGATGCATCTGACGCACACCTTCAACTTGCCCACTACGTCGCAGACCAATATTGGGAGGAGACTGGATGTCTAAACTTGGCCTTCTAAAAGCTAAAATATAAAAAAACAAAAACAAAAACAAAACAGACAGAATTTTTTTTTCCAGACTACGGAGAATTAGAATCTTGTTTCTTCCTTCTACAAGATAAAAATTTCACACTTTACATACTTTTAGCTCCATAATCCTAAGTATAGGACTAATCATCACCTTAAAAAAATTACTGTGAGATTACACATTTACTTTTAAAGTGGTTATTTCTACTACTATTTTAATACAGTGAAAGGAAGTATAATGTGACAGAGGTGTTTTTCTGTATTATTTGAGGCAGTTCTGAAGTTAGTGGGGTTTTTAAAGAGTGCTTTTTCTGGAAATAAGCTTACATAATCAAAACTACAAGGACATAGTTCAGAAGAGTGTCTGGTTTAAATCTGTAAAGAAGGGAGAGGGGAATCCAGTTTGAATAATACTGTACCGTATTATTACAGAATAATACACTAAAATATTTATTCTGCAAACTTTAGAGGAGAATAAATGTAGCTCCTATAAATGTTATTTGTGTTCTTTAAAAATACTATTAAGCATGAGGCACTTTACAAGGCATACAATTAAAAGGGAAAACTCTTTAAAAGGAAAAGCAAAGCAGCTTTGTTTTGTGATTTAATCACAGGAGTAGCAGTGTTTTAATGAATAAAAAAAAAAATCTTAATCAGCTATCACTATGTTAAGGGAATCTTTGTCCAGGATACAACAAAGTTAAAACCCATTTGAAATATTTCACACAGCATAAGAAAGATACGAAAGTTACTTAAGAATTTACCAGCCAGTACTAACCTCTCCTAGGCGTTCCTTCCCCATTTTGTGGAACACTTGAAGCAGATTCTTGATCTGCACCAATTCTCTGATCTTGTTGTAGTTGCAATTGTCTAATCATGCCATCAAGAATGCTGGGTTCCAAGCCTTGCTCATCTTGATCAACTGTCTGTTGGCCTATAACTTGTTCGACCACTTCTCCATCACCTTGCAAGTATAATACAAATAAAATGAATGGGTACAATTAACTGACTCCTGTAAACTATTTAATCTCATTGTTCACATCACCATGAGACATGTTCTACAACTAAACACAATGAAAACCATTCCTAAAATTATTCCAATTGCTTATTCCAAATAAGACATTTACAGAGCTTACAACTTAAACACAGTTTGTGCATGTCGGTGCCTGCAGACAGGATTAAGACATACATTCGAATAATTTTTTTTTTTCTGCTTGTTTAAAGTCATATTCACTGTGAGACTTTTCAGCATCTTTAGTGAACATGATAGATAGTATAGGCGAAAACAAAGGCATTTTTAGATCACCTATGTCACATCTACTCAGTTTCCATTGAGAATTACTACAGCAACTCCCACTTCCAGATTTTAAGTCCTCAGTGATACTGTTCTTACTTGTTGCTACATAACCAAGTTGAGGAATCAAATGTTCATCTGCACAGTTCTCTCTTCCTGGCACCAATCTTTGATATTTTGTTGGATGAGGGTTTCCATCCACATCTACCAAGAAGGGAGGGGGCATGAGATGAGGAGCCTGTTGAGTCTGCTCATCTAGAACATAGTTGTTAGAGTCTCGAATAAGTGGCCGGTAGTCAGTGTGGAAGAACATCTGATCAGGAATCTAGAAAGAAATTAAGTTTTATGTTATCAATTTGAAAAAGAGTATGCTAAAGAACAGAGAAGAACAAGTGACAGTAAAATATCCAGAATCTCCTTAAAAGAAAGGGCCAGTTCACAATATGAAGAGTTACACAGAGCTACAATCAACCTGTATGCATGTTGCAGTACTCATTTTTTTGCTAGTGCTTTGGCAGGCAGCAAAATGCTTTTAGAAAACAACAAACTAAGGTAACTGAAAGCAGAAGCACTGCTTTACACTTAAATATTTTATATCTCATTCTGTTTCTTAAAGCTCCACACAAAGTTTCCCTGGTTTCCATGCAAGAAAATCATTGCCTGAAGTTCATCATAAACTCTCAAAATTTCTTTCTTAATTATGCAATGTCCACCAGTAATTTTTTGCTGTAACTGAAACAGTCTGTTAAATTCATGCAGCTGAACAAAAATTATGACATACATATTAGACCATAGTATCTTTGTTCCAGCAGTGATGAGCAAGATGAAAAGCGCAAGTTTCAATTTCATCATAGAATGGTTTGGGTTGGAAGGGACCTTAAGGATCATCTAGTTCCACCCCCTGTCACAGGAAGGCACACCTTCCATTAGACCAGGTTGTTCAAAGCCCCGGTCAACCTGGCTTTTTTTTCAAAAAAATTCAGCAAAGAGTGAAGAGCAAGAAAAAAAAATCTTTAAAATGCCAAACACGGAATTACTGTTGCAACTTAAGAGAGAAGTGAAGAAAAGCATAGATCAGAACTGCACTTTTAAGAGCCATTTCAAAAAAAACCCAAACACATGTATTTATCAAAATAAAAAAGAAACATACTGATGGATTCAAAAAAGCGTTAACATTTATGCCATGAACATTTTTCTAACATTTCAAAATCCACAGTGTTGGAAGAATATTTATTTTTGCTTATTTTTATCAAACTACTGCAGCAAACTTGTGTTTGAATAAGCAAAGGCCTAAAGAACTGTAAATTCTACTAACTGAAATAAACCAACAAATTATTCTTAACATACAACCAGCATGCTTTTTTGTCAATTAGGTAGGAGTGCTCACCACCCACCAACTGATACCCAGCCAAACCCAAGCAGTGATCTGGCCCTTCCCGGTAACTCTGCCCAGTTAATATACCACGCATGATGCGCTGTGGTATGGAATACCCCTTTGGCTACTCTGGGTCAGGTGTCCTGTCTGTGCTTCCTTCCATATTCCCCTCCTCCCTGGCAGAGCATGAGACTCAGAAAGCTCTTGATCAGGGTAAACATTATTTAGCAACAACTAAAAACATCAGTGTGTTGTCAGCACTGTTCTCAGACTAAGGTCAAAAACACAGCACTGCACCAGCTACTAAGGAGAAAAATGACTGCTACTGCTGAACCCAGGACAGTGATACATTTCAATCTTTAAACACCAAACTATTTTCAGAAAATAGAAATAAAAGTAATTTTGAGGCTGAATAATTAACATGCAATTAGCTGGCTGGAAGATGTATTCCAGAAAAGTTCTTGGGAGCTACTCCCAAGGGAATGTTAAGACACTGGTTGTTTCTGCAGTGCCAGGACCATACATACAAGAGAACTCAGTCATCAAGGAACCTGTTATATTTTAATCCCATACCCGTACAAAACCCCTTTTTTTTTTTTTTTACACATGATGTTTTAAAGGAATAGATTTACCTAATCTAATTCAGTTAGAAGCTTGAATAAACAAGTCCAATAAAAAGCTAAACTTACCTTTTCATAAGGCCTGCTACAGCCAAAACCAAATATCAGTAGATGCCCATGAGAATCTGTACATGCAAAATGCTGCCCATCTGGTGAAAATTTACAGTCAAAAACGGCACCGTGTCCCTGGCCTTCAATCTAGATTGAAGGAAAGAAAATTAAGACTTGACCATTTTTTTCCTGAACAAATGATAGTGCAACATCAAAACCTAATTACTTTATCAAAAGCAGTCATGCACCTGTTAAATATCTCCATTAAAATACAAATAATCTCATTATTTCAGTTTTTTTCTTTTCCCCTTGACATGCAAGCTCCTGAGTTGTAGTTTTAAAAATATGCATTCAATTTTAAAAGATGCACTAAAGGGTATGGAAACTTGGTATTATGAAAAAAGAAAAAAAAAAGAAAAAAAAAGAAGAGGCTTTTGGAGGCTTCTTAGCTGTTAGTATACTATATAAAAATAAATTGCAGCTAATGTATACTGATTTTGAAAAGCACAGGGAATCTTAAAGCTAAAGAAAAAAAAAAAAGAAAAAAATCACTTCACTATTGACTGTAACCAGAAAAAAATATTAAAACCTTAATATGAACACTGGATCAGAACTTAAGTCTCAAGGAAAATAACCTTTATAAAGTGTTAATCATGAGTTGTCAAATAGAGCAAATGTCATAGGAGCTCTCAAGAAGAACTGCACCAATCCACTAATGCTTAGGGTAATAATATTACAATTTTTAAGGCTGTTGAGAATACAAATATTTGCCCATAAGACACCTGAAATTATGGCCTAAACCAAGACCTTTCACTCTTTTAGATGAAACCTCATCTCAATTAAGGGGAACAGCTACTGTGAATGAGGTGCACAAAGATCTTTAGTAACAAAGAGCAGAAAAGCCCTGGTGTCACTATTCACCACACCTCACAGACAGAAGGTCAATTCTGAAGAGGTCAGACGTTGACTGTGATGAAAGTAAAGTCCTGTTCTGCTCCCCTACACTTCACAATCCTCACACCTAATGGCAAATTCTTACAATGCATCTTCCTTGGCTCAGAAGCTTATTAAGACTTCCCTGACCAAATTCAACTTGGGAAGCCTACAGGAAAGCAGCAGTGGAAGGAAGTGAGGAATACTTTCGCAGATCAGTGAACTGCCTCAAGTTAGTGTAAGATTCAGTGAGAGGCACTTGATTCAACGTAGAGAAAAGAAGTGGCCAGCTGAGAGCAGAGAAAGGAGGCAACATTGGCCCTTTTCTGCCACACTAAACTGTTAAAACTGGCTCCTGATCACTTTGCACCTACAGTTACAGTAACCAAGATATTCAGTGGTAAAAGCTCCAGGGGAAAAATAAAAAATCATAAATTATGCTGGATTGGTTTGGATTTTTTTGGATAGTTGTTTTTTGGTGTCTGTTTTACAAAACGGAGCAGTGGGTGTGTGTGGTGGTGCAATTCTTTAAACTAATATGCGAACACACTACTGTGCACTAAGAAAAGAAATGGCACTTATAAAAGGTCTTACCATGTTAAAATAATGCTTTGTTTTTGTGCCTCTGGTAATGTCCCATATAAAGATGTTGCCATCATGACCTGCAGACAGCATTATCCTGGAATCAAAAGGATGGGTCTCCAAGACAAATACTTCATCTGCATGCCCCTAGAATTTAAAATTGCATATCATATGCAAACACAAGGACATAAATTCACATCAACAGGATATTTACAGTAGGGTCCAAAGCACTGTACTGTCCTCTTCTGACACACTTTTGGAAAATTAGAACCCTACATGCTGCCCCCAAGAATACATGGACTTTTCCCAATTCATATTCCACCTATCTCGACTGCTACCTGTGGCACCTAAGTAGAGCAAACCTCCAAGCAGTCAGAGAGACTATAATTTGAAATTTACTCATTTTCTAGATTCAAGCAGGAACTCTAGAAATATGGATATTTTGCCAAAGGACAGCAAACTATTCAATGGACAAGTATGTTACTGCATAAAAAAAATTATTTATTCCATTCCAGAAGCAAGTTCAACACAGCAGCTAGGAAAAGGATTGATCAAATTCAGGAGGAAGCAGCTAGTTTTGGTTATTAAAAAAAAAAAAAAAGTAAAAATAAATAATCTAACAAACACTATACCTACTTTATCATTCACACAAAGCTTTGAAGAGAAATCAGATCTAGTTACAAACTCGGTGTGCACATATCATTGCAATTCTAGGAAGACCATCTACTTCAAAAAGCAAGTAAAATTACATACCACCAAGTCATGAAGCAATTGCCCTGTACAGGAATTCCAAACTTTGAGCAGATGGTTATTCACAGCCGTAACAACATAGTTATCGTTTTGGTTCCAAGCTATCATGGTTACTTTAGGCTTCATAAATTTGTCTTCCTCTGAACATGCGTCACTATTTTAAAGAATTAAAGAGGAGAAGATATTTTTAATTTGCCCATTTCAATCTCTAAGCACAGGAAAATAACTTGTTTTCCCATGTTAATGATCAGACAAGGATATGGAAGAATTAATTTTGAAACTCTTGCCCATAAACTTCTTTTTCTTTTATTTTTTTTTGAGCAATCGACTATAAAGCAGATCTGGATTTCTAGCATACTTGTTTCACAGGACATGATAACCTCTTTCTCATTTCAGATGCAAGGCAAAAAGGCTTTTTAGAGCCTTGTCTCTTTTAGAATCAAAAGTGCTAACATAATTTCTTTAAAAAGTTGGAGCTTTGAAACTTTCAGAAGCTAACCTCTACAATAAAACATTGTCCTCGGTTCAGCAGTAGCAACCATTTTTCTCCTTTTTAGCAGCTGGTGCAGTGCAGTGTTTTTGACTTTCAGCCTGGGAACACCACTTGATAACACCCATGTTTTTAATTGTTACTAAGTAATGTTTAGTCTGACAAAGGGCTTTGTGAGTCTCATGCTCTGCCAGGGAGGAGGGGAATTCAGGAGGAAGCAGAGCCAGGACACCTGACACAAACTAGCCAAAGAGATATTGCATACCACAGCACGGTATGCCCCGTATATAAACTGGGGGCAGTTACCCGGAAGGGCTAGAACACCGCTCAGGTCAGGCTGGGTATTGTTTGGCAGGTGGTGAGCAATTGTATTCTCTTCCCTTGTTATTTTCCTTATCATTATTGGTGGTAGCAGTAGTGGGTTTGTGTTATAACTTAGTTACTGAACTGTTCTTATCTCAACTCGTGGGAGTTACATTCTTTTGATTCTCCTCCCCATCCCTCCAACAGCGGGGAGAGGAAAGGGGGGCAGGGGAGCAAGTGAGCTGCTGCGTGGTTCTGAGTCCCTGGCTGGGCTTAAACCACGACATAACATAATTTCTTTAAAAAGTTGGGACTGTTTACCATCAAGAGCTTTGATACTGTTTCAGAAGCTAATCTCTACAATAAAACATTTTTTTCTGACTCCCAACGTATATATGTTAAAGATAATACTTTCTATTAATGTCAATCTATCTCCTCGTTTCTCTCCCCAAAACACATTTATAGGGTGCATAACACTCTCTCTCAGCATTGGTCAACTGAAACAACAAGCTTTCTTTGAAACACAGCTTCACACAGTATTATCTATATTCCACATCAACCAGTAGCCTGGTTTTAAAAAAAGACACTCTCTAAAATGACATACAACTGTGCGTATTAACCCAGAAAGACACCAGTAAGATCTTACATATTAATACCACTTAAAAAAACCACTTTACCACTTTATTTTTCTTTTTTCATGAGTGCATCACAAGAAGAGCTTGCAACCACTCTCCAATCACCTCATATACCCAAGGGTTTTTGTGTTAGTTCCCCCCTCTCTTTTAATCACCTATAAATAAATTTCTGGTTAGTGTCTACAAAAGCTGACTGAGCATTCTGTACTACCGTAAGTCAACCATCCTTCACGTTTATCCAGTGCCACGCAATATTCTGATCTTAATTTGGAATAACATTTTTCAAACTGCATGCTACCAGTGTATTTCATTAATACACATTTTAAAAAGTACAAAAGAATCAATTAAAATAGTCAGCAAGATCAGTTCTTGATGAAACCCACCCATTACCCATCATTACCACTCCAGAAAAAGGTTATGATCTACTTTATTTTTACTAATTTTAAAAATGTTTCTCCAGTCAGGTGTCTGACTGAAATCCAGATAAAGATCTACTGCACTTTCTAGTAACTTTTTTCCCTCATAACAAAGGAAATACAATTAATTTGGCACAATGTACATTTGAAAGGTATATATATATTTTTGCATTTAGTCAAGCACAGACTGAAATTAGACTTAATTTATGCATTTAGTATAGATTTATGCATTTAGACAAGCACAGACTGAAATCAGAGTTTGCAGACTTAGCAAATTGTTAAATGACCAGAACACTCATTTCATCCCCCGCCAAAGACCACACTACTTCATCCTAATATTGATGAGTTTTTCAAACTTTCTGGCTTAGTACAACAGATGAAAATGAAAAAAAAAAAAAAAAAATGGCAACTCTTCACATACCCTGGTAATCGATCAGACATATCCAACAATATACTCCTCCATTCTGCTTGCTCAAAATGCCAGATTCGAGCTGTTCCATCTCTACTGCCACTTATGAACCTTGAAGAAGTTTAAAAAGATTGTTAATTCACCTTCAAAAGAATTTGCTTTTAGGTATATTTAATTACACACCACCACAATTTAAAACATTACAGTGGAAGACTGCTAGAATTGAAATCTTTGATTTCTGTGCAAGAGAATTCTTTATTATTACCAGTCCATTAACTTTCTTTCCAGTAGCCCAGGAAAGAGTTTTTCGGAACTGTAGTGTTCTTGGTAACAGTTATCTGGCTTTCAAGAAGAGAAAAATCCCAATTAAAAAAAAAAAAAAAAAAAAAAAAAAGAAAAGCAGCTGCAATTTAGGGTTACAAGTGTAAGTCTGCCCTGAAGGCTGAAATCCACATCTTCATTAGTGATAGACAAATCAGAGATCAATTTTGATTCCATTCTGTGCTAGAAAGATCAGTGAAGTTTTACAAATGAAATTTATACATCTCACCCTTACCCCCTTTTTCTCCCCCCCCCCCCCCCACCAAACAGCTGTAAAACTCTGTTAAATCGATTTCCTTAAAAATTAATAGAAGGCTAGGAAAAAATTAAAAGGATTAAAACTGATTTTAGATCATTTACATTGCATTGTTCCATTTCCTATTTTGGTCCAATACTGAAAGAAGGGGGAAGAAGAGGTTTATGAAGCCACAAGTATATTGGGTATGTTAAAAAGTACCCCTCTAGGTAAATAAAAACCCAGCCAGTCTAAAGACATTGTCAAATGAAGATTAATAGCTAAGAAAGCGGAAAATTGTCTTCTCATGGATTAGTCCAAATTTCCCCTCTAAGTTTCAAGTAGAATTTTCTTACTGGAAAACTGCAGGTGAGAACAATAATACATTTTTAATTCCAAATAATGTATTGTTTGTTCACATTTCAACATACCTATCACCACTGTTAGAAAACTGAATGCTGTCAACTTTATCCTGTAAGAAAAAATACAGTTTGTTAGAAATTCTATTTTTAAACAGAAAATATGATTTCGTATTTTTTCATATTCACAAATCTGAGTTTATCAAGATCTGAAACAATGAAAAAATTGCAGATTGTATAACTGCTAAATTTTAACTGCAAGGTGAAACAAGTCCAACAAATACCAGAATTCACTAACTGTTAATGTATTTAAAATGCAAGCTTTTAAAAAAGTCCCAATTAAATATGAATGACTGACAGATGAAGTAACTATCCATTAATAACCTGGCAGCCAATTAACTAATATTGAGTAGATATTTCCAATATCTTAAGACAATTAAATAGAGAGGAATCTGTTGTTCCCACTCCTACTTATACACTCCTTAAGAAATACACAATTAATTACTTTTTTTAATCACAATATGAACTACGGGAAAAGTAAATGGCACACTCAGGTATCTTCAGATCTGAAAGTCTTCTCTAAATCAAAAATACATATTGATCAAGCCTTACCACTGTAACATAAATGGTTAAAGTCAGATTCAGTACTCGAGAAAACATATTAAGGCAAACAATTTTAAGATGGCTATTTTAAGAGCTGCCCTTGAAAGACCTGTAAGGGTTCAACAAAATCTAAATTCTCCACAGTAAAACTAAAGATTGTTTGTGTATCGAATGCTGAAAAAGAAAATGACCCAAGCTTCAGCACACAAACATAAGCAAAGCTTCCCTTAGATTCCACAGCAGGGAAAGTCTGAGGTATACAACACTAAGGTACACAAATAAAAAATAAGAGCATTTTATCTAAGAAGTTGTTTTCCTAACAGGTATCAGTTGTATCAAGAAAGCAAGTAAAGACAGACACCACACACTACATAAAGCACATGGGAAAATAACACTAAACCAGCAAGCTGACTTACTATGTAGGAAGCATAAAGTAGCTTGCACAGCCACTGAAAACTTGAGTAAAGGTCAAGATAAACACAAGCAAAATTATAGAAACTCAATCTCATTTAAACATTTGATACAAAAGGCTTCAGGTAATAATAACCTGAGTAATGAAAACCACATTCTCAGCCTATCTACTTCCTGTATACAGCATATAATATATAGGCAGCTAAGTACACTTGCATCAGAGGGAAGCAATAGAACAAATCACTCAGTTTAGAATTAGATAAACGTATGACATCCAGTTGGAAAGACGGAATTCTAAGATTCATCTTGATACATTCCAGCCTTTTAAATGGTCATCCCATTGACATGACTGGCTGAAATTCTGCATAAGTTCTAAAAATATTCAATAAAAGAACATGACTACAAACCCACTAACAACATTAGCTGGCTGGACAGGGCTTTGAGCAACCTGGTCTAGAGGAAGGCAGGCTGGAACCAGATGATCTTTTAGGTCTCTTTCAACAAAAAACATTCTGTGATTAACTTGCAACTTCAATACTGCTTGAAATAACCGATTATTAGATTTAACAATCTTACTTACAGCATGACTTTCCAATTCAGCTATTTTCTCAGGTGTTTCAGAGCCAAAAAAGTACATCCTGATGACATGGTCAGTGCTACCAGTTGCTAAAAACATACCACCTGTAAAAAAAAAAAAAGCAATAATTAAGCAACAGTATAAGAAATTAAACACATCACCAACATTTCTCAGATGCTTGGTTTAACAAAAGTAAATTGAAGAGTTAAAAATAATCTTAAGAGTGTCACATTTTTAATGTTCCTCCACTGACATACAGATATGGAAGGAAGACCCCCTCCTGCTCCATAAAGCACTCTCAATCATAGCAGAGAAAAAAAAGTCACAGTCAGTGTTATAAAGTTTTAACAATATGTACCTAGAAGAATGTTGAAACATTTGACACCTCTAACTGCACACAGAAGCCATTGGTTATGGGGAATATTTCTAGTCACCAACATAACGACCTAGCTTACTCTTTCACTGTAACATGTGTCTCATTTGGGGCACATAAATTGCTTCAAAACTGGGTGGGAGCATAAGTAAACCAGTCTAAGTACACTGGTATTTAGCCATGGGGGCAGCAATACTACAAGCTGCCTCCTGGCATTTGAAAGTGCTGTCAAAAACAACCCAAACAAAGAAAATTTCAAACCCCCCCAAACCCAAACAAACCCAGGGCTATTCCCTGACAACACTAACAAGCTACGGTTTGATTTCTATTTTATTTCCGCAATTGCGAAGTTTGTTCTAATGTTCCTAGTGTCCAGTACCAGTAAGCCTTCCCACAAGCCACCCACATGATTGAAAGAAAGAAGACTGTAAGGCAGGAGTGAAGCACATTTATAAGTATTTTTGTGGATTCTTAAGAATGGATCTTTATGAACTCCCTGCATACAAGCAGCACAGAATCAGGATCTCCTGCTACTGGCTGTAACCACTTCCACTGCTCTTCACTGTGGTTATCTTAGAGAACTAATTTTGCCCCTGACACTATACTAAGGGTTTTTTAAAAAAAAAAACAAAAAAACAAACAAAAAAAAACAAAAAAGCAAACCAAAACCTCACACCCAAACCCAGTAAAAATGAATGCAAAGTAATAAGCACCTGGTGACTTCTGTAAAATTACCAATGGCAAAAGGGAAATAATATCACTTAAGTTCAACAGCCTTCAACTGTTGACTAAGGCAAGTAACACTATTTAATGTCATAGGCTAACAGTACACATATATACAATTGCTTACTTAGACAGCTGCTGGTTTTCTGTATTTTAAAGCTGTCACCACCAGAGTATTACAACTGCTTATGGGGAAAGACAGAAATCACAATCCTAAACTCAAACTGTACGTGACTTACCTACACTGAATGAAGAGCAAAGCATCTGAACACCTGGTCTAGGTTTCTCTGTGAATTTCACTGGCCGATTGCTTAAAAAGAAAAGATGTTTGAAACAGGACAAAATAAAGGTATGCTTCTTCAAACATCTACATAACAGGTACTTCTTAAACACATGCAGTAACTTCCCTAAATCTTGTGCAGGAGGATAAGCAATAAGGTTTACTTTTCAAAAGTAGTGTACACACATACACGAATAGTATTTGAAGTCCACAGAGCTTATGACATTTTCTGCAAGACGCTATTACCTCACAAGGATAACATGACATGCCAAAGAAGGTTTATTCTCACTCATCCTTTGGCAAGTATGATTTACACCCTGCACAACATACCCATGAAGTACTGAACTCTTGACCTCAAATTACAACCAATCAATCAACAGTACATTAAATAAGGCCTACCAAATAGCATAACTGCAGAATACTGTGCATAATCGTAACATTTTACAAAAGTAACTAAAAGTTTGCAGCAAAGCACACATGATGATTTAAAAGACTGGTTCTTGTTCTGCAAGTCACGTACAAACTCTTCCAGTTGACATGGCCATAATCTCACAGAAAGTAGATAATAAGAACTCCATTGAGGAGAAATCCTGCAAACGGTGCCACCTACAAACATTATAGGTTTCTACTTATTATTCTACTGCTTTTCTGTTCAAGCGTTTTCTGTTTATCAAAGGAAATGTTGACACCTTCAGTAAAAGAACATTTCGTTGTTTTGATGACACAAAGTATAGAGATTCAAATCCTAAGAATGCTGCTTTGAGACCTATCAATGCTAAATTAAATTTAAGTCCATGCTTAAACAACTTTAAACAATTTTTACATCTCTTACACGCCTCTAAATTAATTTTAGGAGACTAATTAAACACACCCCTCCTACAACTTACAGCCCTAAAAGGTTCTTCATATGAAGCTATGCCTTTGATAGTTTTTGCTGCAATTCGACTACCTTAAGATCACAACTAGGAATTAAAAGGCAAAACAACCGTCTGCTTTCTAAAGCACTGATTGTTTTTTATTTTTTATAGCTCCTTTAATGTAAAATGGATAATTTTATACCAACTACCATCATATGGCACAATACAAGATACACACTGATCATCCCAGATCTCTCTTTTCTAGTAATAACCTAATTGTTTATTTGTACAAATAAACAGCAATCACATACAGAGCATTAAAACCTACCTTGAACATACTCTGCTGCAAGTTCTTTAAGAGATATCCTAAAACTACAGGACTGTTGAAACCTCAACACAAACAAAAAGCTTTATTATGCTGTCCCAACATATTTATGTTTGCAGCAATTCTAGCTGTTCTATATACACTTTCAGTGTAGCAAGAAATTTATTTCCCAACTAACCTCCCAGGACAACAGAATAACATACATTTGTATAGTTAGCAATGGTGCTTTAAAATAATTACATAATAGATTACTTTCACAACATCTTTATTATATTATCACAACAAAAAACTTCTTTTTAGCTAGTTAAAAGCAACTGACTTAATAGAATATAGCATGGAACAGAATTAATCAGCAGCCCATTTACATACTTGAATTTCATTGAATCTGTATCCCATTGCCAAAAGCAAACAGTTCCATCTGCACCAGTAGAGACCATGTATCGCATGGAGCCTTTCACCATTGGACTAAACTAAAGAGAAGAAAGTAAAGTCAGACACATACAAAAAAGAGATACCTAAAAACCTTCATAAGCTTCTAAAAACCTTAATGTAAAACCATGATTTACTTTGAATTTTCCACTAAAACTGCTAAAGCAGTTGTTGGTAACTTACTGTAAATGTTTACAAAAGAACATCTCCTATATTTTAAAATAAGTTGTGGTCTATGTTTCAATTATTGCATTATATAAAACCAAGTTATTCACTGCTCTGAGGTCTTAACTAACCACATTTGTTCACTAAAAATTTTGTCAATGACTGAAGTAACGAGCAGAGCAGACTGGAAATGAAATAAAAAAAAAAAAAAAAAGGAAGGTAGTTTCACTAGACAGGCTAATTTTTTTAAACTCTATAATAAAGCAGAGCTTCAGTTGTGAGACAGTCCAAGTAAGTGTAACCCAGCATTACAAATGAATTTATAGGACGTCCTCACTCATACTTGTTTAAGACATGGCTTTATCGATATGCATAGAACTGCCCTTCAGAAAACTTCAGAAGTTCTTTAAATTTCAGAAGTTTAAAGAACTCAAGTTACACAAGTTGCTGTAAATTGTTCATCCACTACTACTACTGTTGGGAAGGGACATATAAATTGTATATATTGAAATTACAGTACTGGGACATATTGTCTAGGTCATGCTTTGCCAAGAAGGTTGGACCAGATGAGCCTTGAGGTTCCTTCCAACCTTGGATTCTATGACAAGACGCTTAAATAGAAGAAATCCACTACACTACAATAAAATAAACACCATGAATAAGTTCTTTCCCATTTAAAAAAAACAACAAAGAAACAGGAGAAAAAATGCAATTAATGCCACAGAAACTCTGCAAATACAAAACTTACTTTGAGAGGCAGCATTCTGAGAAAACAGCAAAATTATTTTCTGCACTGAACTTAAGTTGTCAGGCAGCCACTTCACCCCTCAACATCAGCCTTTTTGTCTCACTGGATAACATAACACTGGATAACAACAAATCTGGGTAATAAGCTACTTATGCATTTATGTGTTAAATAAGGAATTACAAAGGCCAAACCAAGACTGAATCCAAAGGACTACCAATAGCTCAAAGTATCATAACACCTTCAAATTTACACAAAATACTACACTGAACACCTTTGCACTTTTGAAATAACTCACATTTTTGAGATTAAATGAAATACCCATATCACAGAAGTTGTAAGTATCACATACTGGATCCAAACACTCACCCACATAAACCAGTATATCACGTCTCCAGCAACAGACACAAGGAAGACACAGTATTTCCCAGAAATTCTCTTTAGTTCTGACAGCTCAAATATTAGAGGTAGTGATCTTTTTTAACTGAAGAAGGATTCCTGTCATTATTTTCAGTTAAGTACTCAGGAAATCCAAGGTGTAGGGAACAGGTTTTTTTTGTGTAGGTTTCTCTTGTTGTTTTCACTGATTTTTGACATTAGTATTTAAATGTTCACATTTTCATATTCCCCAAGAAATAATTTCAGTCACGTGAAAACCAAAGTGACAGGCACAGTGAAAGCTGATTCACTTAGATGTGAAAAAGTAAGATGGACACTTGGCAAGTTACTTCTCCATGTAGTAACAGCAATCACAAAGTACTTTTCTCCACAAACAGAAAATGAGGCACTAATCTTTCTTTATAAGAAGCTGTAAAACAAATATGGAAGGTTCTGTTGGTGTAGAGCATTCCTGTAACTATGTTTCTGAATTACAATAAGCAACTAAGGAAACTGGTTATTTCTAACCAACATGACAGCTACCTAACCATAGGGTGTCCCATTAATCTAAATCCTACTACTAAAGCAGACTCTTAACTTCTCAAATCAGGTGCAACAGCATTTTCCTTCCCTCCCCCCAAATTATTCCTGATTGTCTACTATTTGACTAAAATACCTTTAAACTTTCCAGACCATGCTGTCATATGACATTTATCTGAGCTTCATGGACTGGCTGCTTCTTACAATCCATTTACACTATTCGTGCTCCAATACTTAAACGTACCTAGAAAAACCCCAAAACCTACCTGTAATGAGGTAATGGACCCTGTGTGCCCATGGAGGACCGCAACTGGTGCACAAGTTCTAAGACACCACACTCTGATCATCTTATCACAGCTTCCAGCTGCAATCATAGTGTTTTCATAATTGACAGCCATATCAGAAATCTCTGCTGAATGTCCTCGTAAAGTGGCAAATAACCTGCCATTATGAGTTGACCAAATCTTCACCAAACAGTCATCTGAGCCCTAGAAAGAAACGGTTATTACACTCAGCAAGGATTTTCAAAGACATTCAGGATAAAAGTTTCAGGTTTCCCTTAAAGAACCTAATTATGTTTTTGCACAGCTTGGTAAATTACACTTCTATGTAAAACTATGTATAAGCTTAAAAAAATAACATCAAAATACTCACTTATGGTTCAGAATTACAGTGCAATCACCACAGATCTACACCATATAATGCAAAAAATCTGGAATAAGTTTGAGGGAATTCCTTACACGAAGGGGCCAATGAAAGTACCATTCTGCAAAATCCATCTCTCCTCTGCCACTTTATAAAGAACATGAAACATGCTTAACATTGAACTACATCACTGAATAAAGCTCTTTCACAATGTCAACACCTGACCAGACAATTACATACTCCATTTCTTACATGCTTCCAACCTTACAATTTACATCAAATTACATCAAATTGTTCTACTTAAGCACAGCAATGGAGCTCATTGGCTACATGTTAGCACTCCTGATATTCACCTCCAGAAGTTTTAACATAACATGCATTTCAAAATTCTTTTCCTTGCATCCATCTAGAGCTATAATCAGATTTGGATCTATTTCATGAACTTACAGTAAATATTCTATGTCCAGTCCTATCGAATGCAACACAATATACAGAAGAAAGATGGCCAAGAATCCGTCTGTGCATCTTGACATGCTGATACATACTTCCTGGAAATGAAGTACTGAACTTTGCATATCCAGTTAATTGTTTTGCTCGATGTACTTCCACTAGAACACAAAGAAATCAAAGAATAAATGTACTGATATTTAAAACAGGTCTATTCTAAAACAGGATTTTATTTCACTTGCACTACTACTTAGCAACTTACTAGAAGTGACTTTCAGAATTTATAAAGTAACATTTTTTTGCATTTGCAATTTTTTCTATGTATAAAACCAAGATTGCATTTTAAACTTGTTCCAACCAAAAAAGTAAAATCAAAACAGTCCCTAAAAAAGAAGTGCTAAGTGTTATCTTTATTTTCCCATGGCTCTCTATGGCCTCCATACCTTAAACCATACAAGAGCTCTTCTATCCAAAGGAGAAGGACTTCTGTCTCCTGTAGGTTTAGCTCGTTAATACAGGGGCTTTTAAAAAAAAACACAAAGTCATCTAGAGGCTATTGTCTCACGAGTGCTGTGAGCCGAGGTTTGTACCCAATACATAATTCCAGTGAAGTCACAGAAAGTTCTCCAGATGAGCCTACAGATTCAGCTCTGATCTTTTTTCTGCTGTGATGTTTTCAGCATCACAGCAAGGCCAGTCTCAAGGCACACATTTTGTGTTCATGGCAGCAGTGGTGAGTGTTGCACAGAGCTTACCAAGATTTGGTGGTGCGCCATAGTTCACAGGAAATTCAGGAGGTCTTCCTCTATGAAGAGCAGCAAATGCAGAGCCCTTCCAAACTGTGTTCCTGCAATCTTTAAAACCAATTGTACATGTTTAAAACAAAAACATAACTACATGTTTAAATGCCAAAAGACGGTAAAGAACATACCTATAGGTGGTTTCAAACACAGTACTAAAACAACTGAAAAACTAGGAACACCAAATGCCCCAAAACTTTTTACAAACAGCGTAGCACCAGAGAAAATTCCACTTAGTATGGTAACAAAAGGAAAAAAAACTAATACAACCAACCACCAATCTTTGAAACCACTCCTAAGTGGAGATGCTCCTGCAGTTCACGTAACACAAAGCTAACCTTTCAAAAGAATTTTTTCTACTCATTCCCAGTGCAAAGCATTTAAGACTGTTGACATTTTAATACATATCTGTTCATAAGTATTTACTGAACATTTATTAGTATGAAATTATTTAACTAGATGAACTCAAGAGCTCCCTTCCATCTGACAGTTCTGCGATTCTTAAAAAAAACATCCACACTGACAACTACTTTGACACCCTCACACTGAAATAATTGTTCTATCCCGATTTTCAGGACAGAGGAGTCACTGTCATTCAGTGTGCATCCTTTAGGGAAGTTAGGACAGTTAACTGAAAATGCAACAGTACCCCACAAATCAGTGCCACATCATAGCATCTAGCTACCTACCCAGCAGAACTTCAGACAAACACATGAACTTCCCAGAAACAAGGAGGTAAGTCTAAAGCTAAAACCTACTCTATCAACATTTGTGCCTATGCACTGCCAACCATTCCCTTTAAGTTATGGGTGAGGACTTTCTTCCTCCTTATCTAGAGAATTCACAAATACTAATTTTGATGCTATTTGCATTAACCACAAAAACTTTCAGAAAGCTGGCGTCAACTGTCTCACATTTGCACTGAACTGAATATAACAGCTGCTGCATTCAGAACCATCATGGGCCAATATACTACTGGGAATAAGCTAAAGAAACAGCACCTGTGTCCTGATGATTCATTTATTGCAGTAACACTGAAAACTAGCCATATTCCACAGGCTCAGCACTCAGAGTAACAATACCTCTTGTGATGCAACTTAAAACAATCTCTTCATAACAGCCAATATATAGTTTATGCATAAAATCTTGGTGTTCAAACACAGTACTGAAACAGGGGGCCAATTCTGGTGAAAGCTCACCTCTTTTAAAAATTCCAAGTCTTCACCATATACTTATGAAAATGTATCATACCCATATCAAATAACAAACAGACCATACCTTTCGCTGTACGTAACAATGACTGTCTCCCTGCACCAAGCAAGGAATTCACTCTAGAAATGCTGGGTGGTATTTCCTTATCCAATATAGGGCCAATACGCTTGCAAATTTGTAACAAATGGTCTGGAGCCACATGTTTGTTGGACAGCACCTGGCAGAAATGAAAGTTTAAATATATATATGTATATATATATATGGTATATCCAGAACAGATGACTCAAACAATATTTATTATACTAATACTGAAGCTTTTAAACTTGTAAAACAAAATCAATTCTGCTAAACTAGTAAATTCAGCCAGTACTCTCCAAGAATGGGAGAACTATGGTAAAAATAATTGCAGTAAACTCACTTACTGCTTTTTAGTATTTTACTACTGAAAGCTTGCCATATTCACACATATGGCTCCCATTCATGCAGCACCCCACAATAAGTGTCTTTGCCCCATTCACCCAGTTATTAAAATATAAAAAAAAAATTCAAACCCTCATAACTCAAGATTATGGAAAATTTTGTTGTAATCAAGAATGAGAATTTATGCAACTAGTACTTCAGTCACACAGTACTTGTTCAGTAAACTGCAACCCAGTAGGCTTGAGTACAATCTCTCTGAAAACAGTTTCCTTGAAGAGACAGTACTACACAGCCCAAAACTGCCCTACTTCCTTAAGCCAAAAGGATCAAAACAGTCATATATCCAGGAAGGAACTCATACTACCTACATCTAACAGTTGGAAAAAATACATACACACTCTGATGTTTCAGTCAAGAACAGATGTAAGTGGGTTTTGACTATTTTTCACCCTTTACATTCTGGGAATTCAGTGAAAAATAATCCTTATCTAACCATAACGTCAATCACAATACTGCAGAAGTTAAATACGCGAAGTAGCTTTTACACAGACTTGAGTAAACCAAACCATCAGAATCATAAATTTATGCTACTGGGGAGGCCTGAATCAACAGGCACAACAGGCCCCATGTTTACTCCACTCTCTGATCTTGCCACGTCAAAACCAGTTGGACCCAGAAGCCACACTGCTACTTAAGCAGCCAGACCATTCCCAGGCAATACATCCAAGAAATGCAGCAGGCCACACCAACACAGATATGTGGCCTCTTGCCCATGTAGCTCAGAACACAAGCAGAACTAGCTCATGCTTATGATGCTATTCCCTTAGCCTAACAACAGAACTTGGATGAGGGAAATCCTGACAAAGCTGACCTTGTCATCAGAACAGTGGGAATAAAAATACCACATGCTGTCATGTAACAAAAAGTTTCTCAAATGCACACCGAGTATGGAGAAAGTACAATTTAAGCCACAACCTATTATTTGCTTTGATATTAAAAACCCAAGTAAGGTATAAAATCTCAGGGGGTATTGGATGTATTGCTGGGGGAGTGGGGAGGTGGCAATATCAGTAAAATAGTTAACATTACCATACAGCTCAGCAGATATTTGGTTGATCATGAGAAATACATTTGGTAGTCCAAAAGATTACAAAATGCACTTTTTCATCATACATTTATAATTTTTGCCTCTTGAATTGGTACAGAGCAGTACCAGCCACAACCTTCAGGACAGAAAGCTCAGCATACTTTATGCCAAGCGTTATAAACCATTTTGTTTGCACGCCATTATCAGGAACTATATATTCCAAAAGCAATCCCTGATGGAAGCATGCATACAAAACCTTGCAATTCATTTCCTTTTTACGTAGCTTTCCTCAGATTTTGGAAGGACCAGGCATTTTGAACTCCTGCTCCAATTCCATGAACAAAGAGGAAAATAAATAATTGCACCATACAATTGCGTTTGTCTGTGGCCTCTGCAAATTCAGAGCGAGACCAATGAGGCAACAAGCGGTGCCCAAAGACCCTCAAAAGCAGAAACTAAAACCTTCACAAGATCAATTTGATATTGTGAAATACTATTATCCTGTGTAGAGATTTGTTTTAAATTCTGTAGGGAAAAAAGGTAGAAGAAGCATTAGTATCTTTAATATATTAAAGACTTAATGTGACAACTGTATATGCATAATAAACACAGTTAAAAAAATCTGTAGTGAAGTCAGAAGAATCCACAGCATCTCCCAAAACCACTACTTTTTTTTTTTCCAAAAGAAATACAACCAACAAACATAAAGCCATCAAAAAAATCCTTTTTAAACTTAATAGTAGGTTCAATGTTTGCTAAATTCAAGTCAGAGCTTGAAAGTATTCCTGTTTAGCAAGACTAGGCTTTTCAGTGATTTAAAGCATTAATCTAAAACCTCATTTGCTCAACTGACCACACTGACAAGTAGAAAAAGCAGAACCCAGTTTATCATTTTAAGCAGCATTTAAATAGTTGAATGCTTTAAGCAAAATCTTCTTCCCTATGCAAACATGATTCTGAGACGTTCAAGAGATACACAAGAGGAACAAGGGGATTTACCTATAACATTACACAAGCTGATGGTAAGGGGGAAGTCAGTCAATCAACCTGGAATGCCTAAATCTTAAGGGGAAAAAGGCGAGAATAAGCATCTGTTTAAAGGAAACAAGATCAACTCCAATAAAGCAGGATAAAGCTACACTGGGCAGGCATCATCAGGCCATCACTTTGCAAGATTCAACTATCAAATATACTCTGCCACTTAAGAACCAGTACAACAGAACACCAAGAGAAAGCTTTCCATTCTGAAACAGATATAAGTTAAAACACCTGAAACAAACATCAGCCATAGAAGGCAAAAAGTACATGCTGTTGAGAGATCACTCATATCTTCCTAGTATTCACAAAGCTATGACCAGTGAGTAGGCAGAGATAAAGAGCATACTCATAGGCACCAGAGCTGCCAACCCTTGATTGCTGAACAGCGATTTCGTTTCCTAATCTGTTGAAGGGGACTGCTGAAGCCAAACAGAAAATAAATACCGTCAAATCAAAACGCACTTAACAAATTCACTGGTGAAGCTCTGAAATGAAACCTTGCTTCAGATTGGTTCTTCCCTGTATGTAGGCAGTGGCATGTACCAAAGCACAACGCCAAGCTCCACCTCTGCTATGTAAACAATATCCCCAATTTAAATCACCACTTGTGTTTTTGTTAGTCTAATGTAAAGATATTAAAGGCCCTTTTAAAAAAAATGTATACTGTCTTAGCAGAGCCTGAATGAAACTGGAACGTAAAGTTTTCTGCCTACTTTTAAAGCAAAACGTTATCATCCTAATTAAAAGTTTTAACAGAAAAAAAAACAACTCACCAATTCTTCATAACTTCTATAATGCTCATTTCCTTGCCAATCCAACCTTTTAGGAAGCAACTAAATGGAGGAGGGGGGAAAAAAAGAAAAAAAAAAGTGAGTGGTTAAAAGGGAAGAAGGGAGATATCCAACACAATGCGCGTTGAGGCGGAAAAGTTGAGACAGTAGAGTGGAAGAAACTTGAATGACTCGTAAAGTAAGGGAAACTTTTGACTACAGCGAGAGAGATTATTTCATCAGAGCCCACACAGACCTGGTGCTGCTCCAGTTCCTGCACCAGCACCTACAGAAAAAGGGGAAAAAAAACACTGATTAAGGGACAAGCAAGCCTCCGGCTTCTCAAGAACTGAGGGGGAGCGGGGGGGGGGGGGGGGGGGAGGGTCTGTTCACAGCTCCCCTTTCATGCTCCCTGCGGCAGCGAGCGGCCGAGGGGTCCGAGCCCGTGAGCCCTGGTGAGTGTGCGGCACCCCTGTACTCACCTTCAGCGCCCTCCTGCAGGGCCCGGTAGTCAGGAAACGAGCTATGAGGAAATAGAGCTCTGCAAAAGACACGGGGAGAGACGGGGGTGAGGCCGGCGCTGAAGGGGGGGGGAAGAGGGGGGGAGAGGGGGGGAGCCCCCGGGGTGACTGTAATTCATAATCACGGTCAGGAAGATGGCGGCAGGGAGCGGCGACACCGGCAGTAGCTCTCACCCTGGCCCGCGGCCGCTCGCGCCCCGCCGGTTTTACCTGATTCAATGAGCGGCAGGGACACGCCGCCGCCGCCCGAGTTAGAAGAGGCCGGGGGCTCGGCCATGGCGGCTCCGGCCCCGGCGGCTGCCGCACGCTTGCTCTGTACAGTCGCTCCTGGCGGCGGCCGTTGCTGCCCGGGCAGGGTTTAGGACTCAGTCAGCGCCTGGCGCGGGTAGGGCCCGGCTCGGCATAGCCCTGTCAGCGCCGCCCCTCCCCCACCGCCAACCGCCCCCCCACTCCCCCCCCTCCCCCTCTGTGCTCTCTCCCCTCCCCTCCGCTCCGCGCGCGGGAGCGAGCCTCCCCCGCCGGACGTCGCGCTCGCGCTCCGGCTGCTCTCCCCTCCCCGCCCCCCTTCTTAGTACAGCCTCTGCGCCGCCGCCATCACCGCCGCGCAACCAGCCACGGCACCGCCGCCGCCGCGACACCTGGCGCCGGGCACGCCCGGGGGAGGGCGGGAGCGCAAGGAGGGGAGGGAGAAAAAGTAGTCCCTGTCCCGGGAGCGCGGGGAGCGGCACGCGGCTGGACGGGGGCGGCGCGCGTGTGTCCGCGGAACACGTGCGGGGAAGAGCGGCGGGGAGAGAGGAGGAGGGAGGAAAGGAGAAGCTGCTCCGTGAGGGAACGGGAGGCGCGGGCGCGGAAGGATTGCGCGAGGAAGGCGGCTGGTGACGGAGCGCGCTGGGGGCGGTGCCGCTCTGAGGTAGGGGGAGGCGGCCCTGGGTGCTTCAGGGTGCGCGCGGAGCGGCGGTTGGGTTGCGGTCGAGGGCTGGGAGCGTGCGGCACCGTGGCAAGGCGGCGTGAGCCCCGCCGCTGCTGCTGCTGCTGCCGGTTACGACAGGGACCGGCCGTGTCGGTACCGGCAGAGATAGGCTGCGGCCCTTTTCGGGGCCTAGATCTCCTCCTGAAAGCCCGTTACCGTGCTCATTCCTGCGCGTGCCCCGGGTCGGCAAGAGAGCTGGGCACAGCGGCGCGAGCCTCTCGACTCGGGCAGCGGGCAGTACAAGCGCGTTTGCAACCACCGCATCGCCAAATGCTTTTACACGGCATCTGTTGTGTTTCGGCTCCTGTCTGCTCCTTGAGGCGGATCTCCTGACTTCACATGCCTGTGTCAGTGAAGTTCCGTGGGTGCGATGCTCGGGAGCACCGCGGCTCCCCTAAACCTCACTTCAGTGCCTCCCGGAGAAGGGATCGTGTCCCTGCCGTCGCCTTTCCGAAACCAGTAGCTTTGCCCCAATGCCCCTCCCCAGCCCCACATCTGCAAATCGGTGCCAGCAGCGCCTCCACCTCACTCTGGCTTTGGGAGCCTATTTATAGGGTTTTCACTTACAGTTGCTTCTCACATCTGCCCAGCATGAATTCTAATGTAAATGTAGCACTAGCTGTGCTCTTGCATTTTACATCCAAGCCCTTCCTTTGTTTTCCCCATTCCCCACCTGTGGTGGCTTGGTACGCATCTTTGGAACCCTTGAAGTATTTTAATGGATCATTGTAGAAACAGGTGTGTATTTTATTAATCTCTCAACCTTCGATGTGCTTTCAGCTTCTGACAAAGAGCTTTTGTGCACCTGAGGAGCAGGCCCAGCAGTGGGCAGTTGTCCCAGAGGCATTCCAGAGGGCAGAGTCCTGCCCTGCTTCCTGATGGGTTAGTGCACAGGTCAGGTACAAACAAAAAGCCCACAAAAAAAAAAAACAGCATTCTGTCCTTTAAAAACCTTTCTTTAAACGAGATCCACAGTTTTCTGCTTCCAGTACTGTTGCAAGCTTCAGACACATCATTCTTAAAGACTGCCTGTGTTCCTGTAGATCTCACTGCCAGACAAATGCGTGTTCATCAGCTAAACTTGGATGCACTTCAGCATCCTGGCTGTGTTTGTGTTTTAAGGAGCTGCGATCTAGTTGACTCTCCAAAACAAATTCCAGAGTGGTGCAGTGTAACCACATATAACATGGCACACTGAACCAGAACTACTAATAACAGTGTGCAAATACCATCCAGGAACTTTAAGGAAACATATTTTGTTCTCTTCACATTGTATTTAGAAGTGGAGGTTCTCCGTTACGTATGTATTCCACAGTGCTGTATGTAAATCTGCATTAGCTGCCACTTTGTCCTTTAGTTGGTGATGTGGTTTAGACCCACCTGGTAACTCGGAACCACACATCCATTTGCTCACTCCCCTCCTCCTCCAGGCAAGATGGGGAGAACTGAAAGAATGTAGACCCCACAGGTTGAGACAAGAACAAGCCAATAACTAAAATAAAGTAAAATATAGCGATAATAGAAAGAATACCAATAATAATGGGAAACGTGAAGAAATGAAAGCTCAGAAAACATAAGCGATGCACAACACAATTGCTCGCCACCAACTGACCAATACTCAACCTGATTGTATCAACGATCCATCCTTTCTGGGTAATTCTTCCCAGTTTATGTACTGGCCGTGACATGCTGCAGTATGGAATACCTCTTTGGCTACTCTGGGTCAGGTGTCCTGTCTCTGCCCCTCCCAGCTTCCTGTGCCCCTCCTCACTGGCAGAGCATGAGAAGCTGCAAAGTCCTTGATCTGGATAAGTGCTACTTAGCAACAACTAAAACATTGCTGTGTTATCAGCATTGTTCCGACTAAAGCCAAAACACAGTGCTGCACCAGCTACTAGGAAGGAGAAAAAATAACTGTTGCAGCTGAAACCAGGACAGTTGCTCAGAGCAAATGTATCTGGCATCATTCAGGAAATAATGCCTTTTTTAGAGCATGCCTGTGGAAATTACTGTCTTCCACTCCAATTCTCCACAAGCAGAATGGACACCTCGTGCTGATGTATACAATTCCTCATTTTCCCAGTAGCCAAACTGGTGGGGTTTTTATGGTTACATGCTGGCCTTTCAAGCTACAGTATCTGTTTACTGCGAAATCAATTAAAATTCATAGCTGATTCACCCACATATTTACTAGGCATGCTTTATGCAACTGGGAAAGCTTGTTTCATTCTTGACCCCATCAAGTGGGTTGTGCTGCCTATAACAACTCCCGTGCTCCTGCTGGAACTATGTCTGTTCTGCCCTTCTTCCAGCATGAAAATGCCTCTGTCCTGAGAGAGCAAGTGTCACTGATTTACCCTTGCTAAGCCCTTTCACTTCTATAATAAAGGAAAAATAACTTTTTGTCCCCAAAAGGACAAAAAAAATAGGAAGCAGTTACGATACGCAGATACAAAGATAAAAAAGACAGTGGATCACACATGTCTGAGAGATGTTTAAAGTCAACAGGATCTCGACATCAGACTCAAAACATGAGAATCGGGCACATGGTAAAATGAAGTAAGAGGTTATTTCAGGGTATTTACCTGCAAGTTTATCAGTCATTTAACTGGGGTTTTTCACTTGCTAAAACAGAAAGTAAAGAATGTCATGTAGCTATGTTATGCTACTACTAAATTAAACCAACAAATAAGATAACTGGAGGGGTTGGGGGGAAGGGCAGGGGATTAGAAAAAGTGCCATAAAGTTTTTTGAATATCCAAGAACTCAAAGCCACTGCCAAACCCAGGTGCACTCTGCTAGAAACACAGCTGTGCTGGATATGGACCAGGAGTGTACTGGGGTCCACTGCTAAAGAAAAGTTGAACATTGCTTAAACATTCAAAGGTAGAAAGGATAAAATGCCTTCTTGAATTTAAGCATGGTTTAAGAAAATAAGAGGTAAAACTACGGTGTTTTTTAGAACTGTATGAGAATTTGAAAAATGGCACAAAAAATGGAAAGGAAGCAAACAACTGTGCTTGCAGGTGTTGCTTAAGAGCATAAACAAGTTCTCAGTCAAGGGGAAAAAAAAGAAACAGTTACTTTTTGATCTTGACTCCTCCCAAGATAAGGCTGGCAGCTGTCTGACTGACATTAAATAAACTGGTAAGAGAAAAACATGCTACTACCTGCTGCAACTCAGCAAAATAACAGTACTGGGAAAAATAAAAAAAAAAACAATAACAAAAACCACCAACAACCCCCCCCCCCCAACAAAACAAACAAAAACAAAACAACACCACCCCCCCCCCAAAAACAAACAAACAAACAAAACCCAACCCATAAAAAAACAGCCCTGCACTCCATGGAGGAACTGAAGTAACACTGTACTAGATTTGAGTTTTTAAGTAATGTATACTTAATCCTATAGAATCACAGAATGGCTTGGGTTAGAAAGGAGCTAAAGATCATCTAAGTTCCAACCCCCTTGCCATAACTAGACCATGTCACCCAAGGCTCTGTCCAACCTGGCCTTGAACCAACCTTGCCAACCAACCAACCAGCCTTGCCAGTGGTGGAGCATTTTCCACTTTGGTCAACCTGTTCCAGTGCCTCATCACCCTCACAGTAAAGAACTTCTTCCTCATATCTAACCTGAACTCCCCCTAGTTTAGTGTGAACCCATTTCCCTTTGTCCTATGCCCCCTTCTGATGAAAAGCTCTTACATCATCAACAAAATTGATACAATTTTTTCAAATACAGCAAGGAAGAATCAGGCCAGTTTTGTTATTACATAAATTAGTTACATTTGAAGCAATGCTTTGCCAGCCTGTGGCCTTACATAGCAGGTAACAGCTGTTGTGTTCTAATTTTTGTATTTTTTATGTAACAGAAGCAGCAGTAGGATTTCAAAGCAGAACTCCCCATTATGCCTGCAACTACTGTTTCCTACTTGCTACTCCTTCCCTGCATTACCTCCTGCCTCTTGAAAGTACATTTTTAATAACAGTTAAGAACACAGTTAAAAATCAAAAACTACACCACTTGGAGTTGTCATAGTCAATGCAAGAGCTACAGAAACATCATTTCATAATCAAGATTTATTTGGCTTTTGTTTGGTGATCACAGACACACTGAACAGTTTCACAATTGTTTTTATTCACATAGTTTTTTAAATCTAGAAACTGTAATTCTGTTTGTTGGGGATTTTTTTAACCCAAGGACTACTTCACATATTCCTCAATTTATCTTTGTAGACAAGATGTTCTTTAAAACTGGATATGAAGTTACAGTATCTGGAATACTGACTAACATGTTATGTCTGCCAAGCAGCAACTTTCACTTAGTATTTAAAGATACAATAAGAGTTTCCAATCTTTCTCATCATAGCTACAAAGTTGTTGGAAAAAATAAAGCTGCAACTACCAAAAATAACTTTGTCACAGATATACATCACTCAGCGAGAAATCCAACACTTAGGGAGCAGTTTCATTAGATAAGCAATTCTACTGATGGTACAACCATAGATAAAGATAAGTAACTAAAATGCTAAGACATTCTCAACATACCGTTATGAATTCCAAAGTCTGATCCATGTTATGCTTCATTTAATAGGATAGAAAAACTGTCCCTCTCAGTCTATTGAGGCTTCAAAGCCCTCTCCTTAATGTAACATCCCATTTATTTCTGGTTTCATAGAAAACAGACAACCAGTACATGATTTTACCACTTAAAAAAAGCATTTACACTTATCTAAATATGTAAAAAAATGGATTGAGTTGGGATTCTCTCCTTTTTAAAAACATGTTTTCTAGAACTACTAAAAAACTTGCATTTACAAAATAGTTGATAAAAATATTCCTCTGAATTGTACAAGAAGAAAGGTATAAGGACCACCAATTAAAGACCTGGCACCAGATGTTACTCAGCCTTTGCTTCTTTCTCTGCTGCTGCGTCAGATGCTGGGGACTGAAAAGAAGACAAAGAAACAGAACACTTGTAGTATTTTTAATGCACAGGTTCGCTAACCTGACAGGCATAACAACCATGACTTGGTTCTACAGACCACATGCTGTGACAATCTGCTTATTCTCTTGGATAATGACTGACTGAAAACAAACTGTCTTAAAAAGGCTTCTATCTCCTCAGATACATCACACTGAATTTCAGAATGTTGCTACTGTTACTACTTAATACACACTGCAAAGGACTTTTAAATTTTTTGAAAGAAAAAAAAAACATTACTGCCTTTATGACAGGAAGAGGGGGCTTTTTAACCTACCAAGCTAAAATTCCTGCATAGAGTGTTTAGGAAAGACAGGTACACTTCATTCATTTATTCAGTGCAGCACTGTTAACGTCTTCTCAGAGTTTTGCAGTAACTTAGTGAGACTCAGAAACACAGTATAAATATATTAATATATATTATATTAATTATATATTAATTATATATATTAATATATAGTATATGGTTAAATGTAATTTTGTAGAAATACATTCAGTGAACCAGAATGGTAGCAGCAGAGCTATACTATTTTTGAAATTCTATATGGTGTATATCTCAGCTTCAGAACAAGTTTATACCATCTTAACTGACTGAAACTGCAAACTCCATTTACATCAGAAAACTCCTTGCATTTGCAATGTAGATTAAGAAAATGTGACATATCTATTAACATAAAAATTATATTTAATTATTGCAAAGCTTTGCAGCACCACCAGCAGAATAAACCACTGTAGCACCCAAACAGGAACCCCAACACCCGCTCAGCCTTTACTGCCACCTGGGGGAAGCTTCTGAAGGATGAAGTACAGAAGCCATTTCCATTTGCAGGGCTAGCTCTCAGTGAATGTCACCAGAAGTCCTCACGGGCCTTTCACCAGCCCAAGCGCATCAACAATGGCATCTCTGACACCTTTGTCTCAACTGAAAACAGTAATGTCCAACAGGACAGGCTACACTTCTGCCTCTTATAGACTTCGATATTCTATTAAACCTGCAATTTTGGCTGGCATGACCAACATGAGACCAGCAGGAAGATGTGCTCCAGAAGCCATCATCCACTCCTTGCAAATTTACATCATCTCTGCACTAGTGTACTAAACAGACCCCAGCTGAGAAATACTGCCAAATATAACAGTCACTGGTATTGCTGGAACACTGCATGCACAAATTGTAAGACCAAATTACATGATAGTAATACAGAGCCAGAGCTGTGCAGAAGGGCAAGCCGACTACAGAATTCATACCTACAGCACAACTTTTTCACAAAGATCACACTGGAAGCTTGCAAATGAAAAACTGTTACCTCAAAGTAAGTGTCTTGTATGCTCAAGTACCATCCTGTACCTTCCCCATCCACCAAACCACATCACCTACCTAAAAAGCAAATACTCTTTTCCTCTACTTGAAGACTGATCTGTGCACTGGTAAGACAGAATTCAGATAGACATTTTTCTACCTTAAAAATTACTTCCCAGTGCAACAAACAGACAGGAAGCATGAATCACATCTTTACATTTAAAAAAAAAAAAACAAAACAACAAAAAACCCAACAAAACCCCAACTCCTCTATCTGACCAGCAACTCCACTGAACTCATTAAAATGAGTGAGGCATTCAGTACTGCAGAAACATGAGACTTATTCTAGGCTTACTGCCACATGAAAACTTGTGTTTCATCCAGCTGTTAACAGCTGTCCTAGTAGGAGGCACTGCTTCTCCCTACAGATCTTGTCCTACATTTAAAACTAAATTAAATGTCCACATTCCAGGGAAAGAATACAGTGTGGAGGATGCTTTAAGTTACTTGATCAGTAACTCAAAAAACTTCAGCAACACAGCCATTTTAGCACAGTATTACAGCCAAGACTGATTTAGCATGTTCATTTCTTCAGTGACAACTATTACTGGTTCTTGCACTTTTCCACCCCTGCACGAACCTGTCCCTTCTACCAGCAGTGTCTCTATCTAGGACTCCTATAAATGTTACTTCAACTTTGATTAAATAATTTAAACTTCGGGTTTTCAATGAAAAATCCTTCCAGCGCCAAGAAAATGAATATTGCATTTGTCAAAAAAACTTTTTTATCAAGAAGGAACCTGTTATCCTGTAACCACAAAGGCAGACTACAACCCAAACCAAACCCTGTGAAGACAGACAACACACATGAACAGAGCAGTATACCCTCTGTACATCCTGTATGTATTATTTTGGCAATACTTTCCTGCAGGGAAACCAGTCCCTCTCTGAAGGACATTATCCCGTGGTAAAATTCTCACCTTTTTTCTCAATTTCAGGGACTGTTACCACATTACAGCAACATTTTTGGGAGAAAATGGAATTTTCCAGGTGCATCTACTAACATTTCAATAGCCTACTTTCTTTTTTGGTGCTTTTTGGTAGGGTTTTTTGTTGTTTTTTGGGGGGGTTGTTTTTTTTGTTTGTTTGTTTTTTCAGAAATAGATTCTGAGAACTGTGTATGTTTCTGATAGATATTTGGATAAACCAGTACAGAAAGTTATCCAACTGCTTTGCAGCAAAGAATACAGACAACTTTACCTCCTCAGTTTTAGCTTCTCCATTTTCTGCAGGCAAGTTGTCCTTCGTCTGTTCTTGGTTTGTCTCTTCTGTCTGTTTTCCTTTAGGCCCCTTTTTCCCCTTTGTTTGAACCTTCTTGTCCTCAGATTTATCCTGCAATGAAATAAATTTCCAGTACCTAAATTCCTATGACCTACTAGGCAAAGTTTGGAAATAATTAAAACCCACACAAAACCAAGATAGACTTGCTAAGCAGAGGGAGCAACTACCAACAACCAATGAGTGAATATATAGTTCAACTGTCAAAAAAGTTTGTCAAACTACATATAGACCAACAATCACAGTTCCAGACAGTAAAATTAGAGAATCAAACTGGGATGAGAAGATTATTAGATTCTAGCAGCTAGACAGATTTGTAATATATGATTTAGCCTTGTGGCACATAAAAAATAACAATGTGGTCCTTCTGCTCTGTAAATACAAAGCACTTCAAACACTTTTTTCCCTCTAATATCAACAGGGCAATTTCCATAACCTAACCTAAACTAATGCATCGCCTACAAGTATCATTTCCAGTGCTCCTTTGTCACTATTTCAGTCGCATCCTCTGTACCCACATGACTGTTGTTAAATGAGTATATAAAAAGTATTTATTCAAGAGCTACTTTCATATAAATACATAATACATCATCCCAGACATTCTCTACAGCAAAATTTTTCAAGAAATTACAAACTGTAACACTTTTTCTGGAAGGTACTATGTGAGTAAGTGGCAAGAGAACATAACCTCTACGCAGAAGACCACTACACTTAAAATGTGTCTGATCCCATTAAAAATATTGTGTGCATTTCACAAGTATTTTCTCCAAATTATGTCCTAATTTGTTGCCTCTGACCTAAAATCCACTCCCAAGAAATAATGTTCTTATTTTTGCATATTTTAAGTCATGTAGACAGGTATCTCAGACTACTATTAGGAACTATTTGGTCAGAAGCATTCTGTCCTATCTTCAAGCATTCTTCCCTACAAGACCCATACAACTTTCTTGCTTCACACATGCAACTTTCTAATAGTTATCTGAATACACTTCCAATTGTACATGAATGCTCATGTAAAATTCTGTCTTCATAAAAATACAGTTTTGCCAACGAATTGCAACTACTGAGCAAAAGTTCTAAGTTTTTTTACACCACTGGATACAAACATGCAGTAAGTTACATTACATATACAAGAGATGGCAAAGTAAGAACAGTCAATGCTGAAGCATCTTATTCAGGTAACTGAATTGTCAATGTCCACAAAATTTTAGAAATACTTTCCTCCTATTTTTAGGAATAGGATAGTTTCTGAAATCAAAGAGCACAGTGAACACAGTTGTAACATGCTAATGGAAAAAAGAAAATACTAAAAAAGTTAAAGGCTAAGCTCAGTATTACAAATTCAGGTAACAGACAGTTTCATAACATGAAGACTTCTGTAGTTTGATTGTCAAAATATATTTTTCTCCATTGCTATTTATTTTTTAGAAACTCACCAAGTAACTCCGTAATGAGCAAACTTCTTCAACCCGAAAAATACTGTCAGGGAAGTTTTTAGAAGTTACAAAGTTGATGCAAAGAAACATCTTTTTATGGATCAAATACAGAAAAAAACAATTTAAAACTTAAAAATCTATCATTTCACTGGTAAGTGAAATATTTCTGCAATCATTTAAAGAAAAGTCCAGAGACAGCTAAAATAAAATAGTACTGAAGCTGGAGAAGCAAACTACAAAGAGATTAAAAAGTACAAAGATTTTTACATTAACAAAAAGAAAGTTTTCAAACAGCAAGAGTTAAGTGACAGCACAAGTTCTAGAACAGGGGATCACATGTAAAACAAGTTACACATCTATTTGAATTGCCAATGGCAACAGCAGTTAAAAAAAAAAGAAAAAGATTGTTGACATATTCACATTACAGTAGCATTCCAAGGGGGCATCATGCAACGTGTTCTACTTGATATTCTAAGATGACAACTGTTTGTGATGTACTTGGTTTGCATGAGTATGCTCCCAGCTATGAACTGTAGAAATACTTCTTTCTACAAATAGTTACAAGCAGGAAGCCATACCATGCATATCAGTCAGCACCGACCAGCAGCATTAAGAATTAGACGCACCACACAAAAGACACTGAAAAAAAAGAGAATCAGAACTGAAGTAAAATTGGAAAACTTCCCCAAATTCTTTAGGCTTACAACTTTGAGAATAAGAATGCAATGATATTCAAACCATTGGAATGAAGGTGCATTACTGAGAAGTAACTGTTCAGTAGGATTAATGAGAACATCAAAAGCCCTACAAACCAATGTTGGCATATTTGAAATTATTTTAATCTATACATTAAGAAGAAAACTTGTAATCGCAAAGGAACACTTCAAACCACATATACCAACAAGCCAACACACACACAGCCTCTTTTATTTCTCCCACAAAACAAAGTACTTTGCGCCTGTTATTGGCAGTGTGAAAGCTATATTGGAAAACCAAAAGATCATGCTAACCCACCCTTGTTTATGCACACAATACCTGTAAACTAGACTACATGAGTAAAACTCAGATCTTTTTCAGTAGCTACCTAAGTAATTCAAGTATTTTTTTCTAGCACACCGCCTTAAATCTTAAGCTTATTTTAACCCCTTTTGTTACAGTAATGAAACACAATCCTATGTACAGTTGCTTTGACGCTCCAGTAGTTCTGCTCAGTACCAAATTACCACCCAGGAACTGGTGTCCATATTTCTATGCAATACCGTGAGTGCTTAGCAAGATCTACTTGAACAGCGGCTAAAGGTACCAGTGGATACTGGCAGAAGGACCTGAAAAACTATGTTTCAGAGAAGTGAGTGTTCACACAAGTAACATGCGAAGAAACTCTGGGACACCGTGCAGCGCCAGCACGAAATGGGATACCACTGGGCACTTGCACAAGCACTCAACCACCTCCTCTCCCTCTCCTCTTCCCTGCCACTCTCACCTTTGCCGCCGGCTTTTTTGGTTTCGGCTCTGCTTTGGCAGGAGCAGGTTTCTGCGAAGAAAGCACAGGTAAGGTCGAGATTCACCTCTCAGTAATCCCCTTTTCGGTACAGGAAGGCGCACACACCCCACACACCCCGCTCCCGTACTCACAGCGGACAGCCGCGCCGATCGCCTCTTCGGCTATGAACCGGGAAAAGAGAGAAGAGAAACACCGTAAGCAGGATGCTGAGCGACAGCGTCCCGGGCCTGCTCCGGCCCGCCAACACCGCTGCACCTACCTCCTCGGGGGCGTCCCCGTCCGCCGCCGCCACCTGCCAACACAAACACCGCGAGTAAGGCGGGGCAGGAGGGAGGGCGGCCCGGCGCGTGACGCCGCCGCTCGCCCGCCCCTTCCCGCCGCTTTCAGAGTTCGAGTCCCTGAGCGGTGAGGCGGCCGGCAAAGACCCCGCCGAACCTTCTACACACCACCGCCGCCATGCCCAGCGGGGCTCCCCCAGCAGGGTGGCAAAGGGAAGGCGACGGCCACAAACAGCGAGCGCTGGTGGCCGCCGCGCCTGTGACCGCGGAGCGCCCGTTTCTCTCCGGGCCCCGTCCCCGCGGTGCCAGACCTCCTTCCTCCTACCCCCTCACACACATACACCCCGCACCAGCCCGGCCCCTGTGGCGCGGCGCCGCCTTGGGCAGCGCTTTTCCCCGTCGTCGGTTCCGCTCGCTTCACCTTTCTCTTCGGCATGGCGGCGAGGCTGCGCGGCAGCGGCTCCCGGCCGCGACCCCCGGAGCTGCGGCGGCGGCTGCTGCTGCTGCTCCCGCCCGGCTGCTGCGCGCGCGAGGTGCCTCACGGCGGAGCGGCTGCCTGCGAGACAGGCTCGCTGCGCAGGGAAACCGCCCCCCCACCCCCCATCCATCCCAGCAGCGCCAGCGGCACCGCAACAGGATCCAGCCGGATTGGGCGGGGGGGCCACGCCCCCTCCCCGGCTCTCACCTAGCGCCCGCCCCGCCGGCAGACAGGGGAGAGAGGGTAGGCGGCTTCCTGATTGGTTGTTCCCCGTCACGTGTTCGCCGCTGTCCCAGTTTCCCCTCACGCAGGCGCCCGCCGCCCTCCCATGTGAATGGTGGCGTCTGTCCGAGCGGCGCGTTAGTGGTGGAGGGAGGGAAGGAAGGGCAGGGGGCGTGCCCGCCCTGTGCGGAGGCGTGAGGCATGGCGGAGAGCGGCGCCTGGCTGCTGGTGTTGAGCTCCGTCTTCGTCTGCAACGCGCTCAAGATCCTCCTGCCCTCCTGCTCCTCCATCGTAAGTGACGTCATTGCCCCGCCCCGGCGGACGTTACTAAATGGGGGCTGTGGAAAGCGCCTCCCCTGTACCCCGGCAGCGGGGCTGCGGGCAGGCCGCCGCCTCTGGCCGGCGGGGTTGGCGGGTGGGGGCACCAGGTGGGTGGGATGGGATGGGGTGGGTGTGAGGCCGCGGGTGTCAGGGCGTTGGGGAGTGCCCGGTGTTTTTTGTGTCACACCCACGTGAGGGCTGAGGTAACGTGGGAGGTGGCGGGCAGCGGCGGAGGGTTCCCAGTGCTCGGCGGTACCGCATCGCGTGCTCGCTGTGTGCAGCTCGGCCTGGTCCTGCTCCTCGCCTAGGGAGAGGAGAAGGTGGAAGGAGTGATGCTGGGAGGAGCTGGAGGTGGCAAAGCCCATCAGTGTGGCCATGGGACGCTTCATTAGCCCCCATTAAGCAGGTCTTTGAAGCGAGTTTTGAAGTGGTGAGTTATCAGTGTTTTAAAGGATGCTCCTGGCGCTACAGCTCTTGGGGCGTGTCATGGGACTTAAAGGACAGCAAAACTCAGTCTCCCGTGTTTTTAGTAGATGGACATCTCTTTGTTGAGAAGGGAGATGGGTGGGTACAGGGATTAAGGAGTTAGACATCACAGGAGAAAACTTTGAGTCACAGTCATGAATCAGAGCCCCCTGCTCTGATCTTAAGCATTTCTGTGGAAGCGTGGATAACATAGTTACGGACCAATGAATTCTGTGACTGACAGAAAAACTGACGTGTGAGCAAGCACCAACCGTTCTGCTCTTTCCTGTACACAGCTTCACTGGTGAACAAATTGGTGCACACTGGTCAACAATGGACAGAAATCCTTTAAAACGTAAATTACTCTTACCAGTGTGGGGAATTGAACTTGCTGTTGCTATTGATGACAAAAGTCTGTGCTCAATTTTCTGGTGTGGTCCATGACAGAAACCAGTGTCATGTTCTCATTGCAGTACTGAGAACATAATTTCTGGTGGAAAAATTGCACGTCTTATTAGAATCACAGAATGGTTTGGATTGGAAGAGACCTTAAAGCTCATCCAGTTCCAACCCCCCTGCCATGGGCAGGGACGCCTTCCACTAGACCAGGTTGCTCAAAGCCCCATCCAACCTGGCCTTGAACACTGCCAGGGATGGGGCAGCCACTGCTTCTGTGGGCAACCTGTGCCAAGGCCTTGCCATCCTCACAGGGAAGAACTTTTCTTGAGGAAAGCTAGAAAGATTTACTAAGGAACAGCAAGAAAAAGATTTTAAGTCCTTTGTACCTTCATTTCTAAAGTAAAAGGAGTTGATGACCCAACAGGCAGGTGGTGCCTCATGAAAAGGAAGTAGGAAAATAAAAGAAGATGTGAAAATGCTGGCTAACACAAAATGAGGTTACCATTTTATATTTCTGTCAGCAGGAAATAATTTTAGCCAAGAAAATAGTAAGAAGTTGTAAAAAAAACCCCACCTCTTAAACACACAAATAAGATGTAAGAAAAGTAATGCAAATTTATTTTTCTGGTTTTGAGGAGGTAGTGAGATACTGCACTAGGTGGATCCCAACTCTCAGCCAGTATGGCAGTTTGTGTGTTTCTAACAGCTCAGACTGGGCAATCTGTAATCTAGAGGAGAGATTCCCAATTTGTGAGCTATGCATTATTAGGGAGGTCTAAAACTGGGCTGTTTGGACCCTTCCTGAGGCTGCTGGAGCTGGAAATGGGAATGAAGAATGAGTAAGGGGCATTGCTGGAGCTGGAAAGGGTGGTGTTGAAAAGGAGCACTTTCCTGTCTCTTCCTCTCCTTCACATGTCAGGTGCTGTTCATCCAGGCAGTGCCTGATAGGAATTGCAAGGAGGGAGGGCGACAGATCAGCCCAGGATGTAGTGACAGCAGAGTCTGAGAGATACCGAGGCAGCAGCATCAAGAGTGAGGAAATGAGATGAAAGCAGAAACCGAGAAGGAAAAGGCAGTTAGCCATAGGTAGAAGAGTTGAAAATCACTGCCCTACAGGGATGGTAAAACCCTTTTTGGTTTGCTTCTGTCAGAACAAGAGAGTAAAGCTTCCTTGGCTTTTAGAATACGTTGTGATGTTAAGGTTTTTCTGTGTCTTGTTGAAAGGGCCATTTTTTAATGGGAGGCTTTTGAGTATGTAAGCAGAAGATAATACTTCACATATGTTAAAGGAAATCAATGGAACTCTGGGTGAATAACTGATACTATTTCTTTACTTCTTAGATATCCAGATTGTTACAAAAGGATGCAGAGCAGGAATCCCAAATGAGAGCTGAAATTCAGAACATGAAGCAAGAACTGTCAACCATTAGTATGATGGATGAGTTTGCTAGATATGCCCGTCTGGAAAGAAGGATTAACAAAATGACTGACAAGCTTAAAACTCACGGTAGAGTTGCAGTGTTTACTTCTAGTTTCTGAAAAGCATTTTGTCAGGTGTTTTCAATTTTAAATATATGTCTTCAACTTTTTTTTTTCTGCTCCTTTTAGCCATTTCCAGTGTTCCTTTCTTTCTTTCTTTCTTTCATTCTTTTTTTGTTTTTTTTTTTTTTAAACTTTTTGGAGATGTTGCTTTTGTCTTTCAGTTGTGCATAATTCTGCATATTCCCCTTACATTCTGTAACTGAGTAATTTAGACTCATATCACAGGATGGTTTGGGTTTGAAAGGAACTTAAAAAATCACTTAGTTCCAACCCCCCGCCATGGCCAGGGTCACCTTCCACTAGACCAGGTTGCTCACAGCCCCATCAAACCTGACCTTGAACGCTGCCAGGGATGGGGCAGCCACAGCTGCTCTGGGCAAACCTGTGCCAGTGCCTCACCACTTTTTCTTAAAGGAATTTTCCTGGGCTTCAATGTGCAGTTCTTTACTCTTTCTCCATGATGCTCATCACTGAATCATGTTTTGAATAAGTCAAGGGAGTCCTTTGCTGCGTATATTCATACAAAATGGTGTGTTGCTTGGCTGGGGCTATTTGGTTACTGTACTACAAAATGCTAGAGAGAAAGCAGTGAACTATAGAGTAACCAGAGGAGATATTTTCTGCCACTTTGTGACCCTGTTTGATTTTATGCAGCAGCTTTGTGACAAGCTCTAATGATTTGCCTCCATTAGGATTTTATAGTAGTATAGTTCACTATCTCATGGTAAAGATTACACATAAACCTTTGGCACCAGAGCTTTTGCTCTTGTCTGCCTAAACTCACTAACTGACCCTAACAGGATGGGAGACTACTTGGTTTGTCTGCCTGCTGGATGTTTATAGGCTCCTTGCTTGGAGAAAGAACAGTATTTATAACTGGCAGTCTGGATTGCTCTCAGTAGTATCATTCTTAACCTGATAATTTCAGTTAATTAAATTTGAGTAGTTTATTTAGCAACCAACAATGTAATTTTGGAAAACTTCAGGCCACTTAGTTTGAAGATGTGCTGTGTTCATTGGGCTTCTTTATACTGGCCTGAGGTGCTGTAACAGGAGAAAAATAAGCACAATAAGTTTTAATACTGAACCTGACCAAAATTGATTCACAGTGAAGGAATAGGCTTACCTGTGTTCTTGGATGAAACAAGGCAAAAAGTGCATCTACCAAAGCCAGGATTCTTCTCTTGACTAAAAGGGAAAAATTAGTTTATGCCTCAATCTTAAATTAGTAACCACAGTGGCTGTTATTATTCTCATTTGGGAATAGTTATTCTCATTTGGAATAGTATTCTTGATTGCATGCAACATTTCTCTGTCTAGGATATTGGTGTTTTGCAGCTTTTCATAGTAGCATTAATAAGAAACTACAGCATGATGTGGACCAAGCCCTTTATTGCAGAAGGATACCTTTGGTACAGCTGTGAGTCATTTGAAAAGAGATTTTTAAGCAGTGTCATATCCTGAGAGTGAAATATTAATAAATTACAAGTTTTATCTAAGTATCATTCACTGTTATAAATAATACAGAGTAATATTTTCTTTTTCAACAGTGAAAGCACGAACTGCCCAATTAGCCAAAATAAAGTGGGTTATAAATATTGTATTCTACATCTTACAAGTAAGTAAATACTTTATTATGAACACAGATGACTAAACTGAATCCTCAGTAGTGTTAGTTCTCTCCTGCAGTTATTGACTGATATTAGGCACACAGGTGTTTGACATTCCAGTGCCACAGTGAATGCTGAACTGGAAGAGTTTCTTGAAATGGAGTGGAGAGATGTTGCTGATAAGGTCTGGTAGTTGTGGATGGAAGGAGGTTTGAGTTTCACTGTAGCTCTGTGTTTCTGGTTTTGAGATGACGTGATAGGAGTTTGTCTTAGCTCTTCAATCACTAGGTTTTGGTTTTGAGGTTTTTGGTTTGTTTGGGTTTTCTTTTTTCTTTTTTCTTCCACTTCCGTATGGCACTGGACCCAGCAAGTTCCAATACATGCAAATATATTACTTCTGTTATTGAAAACAAAATATGTTTTTGCTGAGGATGCATATCTCACTGACAGCTGCCACACATTTCCCCACTGTGCCTCATCAGATTGTCTTTGTAGTTCAGACTTGATGCCAAAGAGTTGTTTGCTGGTAAGGATGACAATGGTCAACCTGGAGATGTCCTTAGGGTAATGTTAAAGTGAGTTGAGTTCCTGGCAGGCAAGAGTTATGGCTAAAAACAGTCATCAGAATTTAACAAGTGCTATGTTTGTGTATGTTAAATTAGAGCCAGGGTCTCGAAAGAAAGCGGTATTGTCCAGTGTCTCACTACTAGCTCTTAATATTGTGTGTAACTTTAAGGTCATATGGAGTTTAAAAATATTTTGAACTTGCTTAAGAACAATGTAAAATAAAGGAACTGTTCCCTTTAATTAGAATTTGTCATTTACTGTTTTGGAATAGAGGTGGAAATGTACTTCAGTGTGTGATGTTATCCAAGCTAATAACAATTTCAATTCTAGGCTACCTTGATGGTCTCTCTGATTTGGAGGTACTATGCTGAGCCAGTTACAGTGCTTCCGGGCAAATGGCTTGCTCCGCTGGAGCGCTTGGTAGCCTTTCCTACAGGGGTGACAGGTAAGGACCGCACACTGGAAAAACACACACTTCCCAAGCCCACGTGGATGCTAATGTGCAGACCAAGAGCATACACAGATTGGAAGCACTTCTGTACAGTTCTTCTCTCTCCCTTGAAACAGGGAGGAGTTTTAAACATTCGTAGCTGTTTCTTATGTATTCAAATCTTGTCAGTTTAACTGATGATAAAATGGGCTGTTTGTCATTTTTATTTCTTCTTAGTCAGAGCAGTTTTATCTGCATCTGGATGGAATTGACCCTGGAGGAGATTTGAAATCAGAAATATTTTTATATTAAGGATCCACTGAAATTAAGTAGAGTTGCATTTAAAAATGGGCAAATACTTCATAGGTCTGTATCATATATGTGTATTTTTTATAATTGCTGGGGTTTCATGCTAGTGTAACTCTAGAGTGGTTTAGGCATCCTCTCTTGGCCTTTTGCCATGCCTGTTCTCAGCCTTTTTCCTGTCACACTTTGTTGCATTTTTGCCTACTTAAATCCTTTTCTTTTGGGCAGTTTAACAAATTAATAATCAGAATGATACCACAAGTTGTAGACACCTGTTCCTGAGAGAAAAGTGTGCTGACTTCATGCTAGTGGGATAAGTACATGGGAGAGTGACAGGATGATATAGTCAGGAAATTTGCTGTCAAGCTAAAATGCTGCTGGTGAATCTTCATATTAGGTTTATAAGCCCTAACTGCCCCAGAAGGAATTCCAAAATACGTTGTTGGAATTTTATGTTGTGGTATTTTTAGTAGCTGTCTAGAGAACAATTTGTATCCAGCATGCTTTCTGGACAAGAGAAGAGTCTGCTGCAGTGCAGGGTAGGGGCATAGTCCTTGGAAAACATTTATTTGAACAGCATTTGAAGGAATTTGAAGTTCACACCCATGTCTGCATTCAAATCTCCTTTTTTGTCTTGGCTGATAATCACACTGAAGAGATCACTTTTGAGTTCTAGGTGATAAACACAAAATTGTCTAAAAATGCCCCAAAAAGTAGTTTCTTCACGTGTGCTATGCATAGCACATGTATGTATTCTGTGATACTGTGTAGCTTAGTTCCATGTTGTCTGCAGTATGGATGTGCTGTGCATTACAGTCAAGGCACACCCTCTTTTCCACCACACCAATACAAATTCCTGTGCTGCCGGTTGGAATGACCAGACCCTTTCAAAGAGCAGTAGTAAAGGTCTCTGTAGTACTTTTCTACATAGCTGTATGGGGAGGCAGGGGAAAGGAGTACAGATTTAATACTTGTTAAAAACCTGATTTTAGTTTCAGAAGAAATTGATTATTTTTTTTTTTACCTCTCAAGTCCTGAATTTAGGTCTAGCAAAGTATTCTAGTATTCTGTTACTGGCCAAGCCTTTAACTTCAGCACCTGAGACTTTTTCTGTTAGCAGATGTTTTAGCTGTGGGTTGTATATACCAGACTTCAGCTCTTACTTGTGTTATCTAGTACTCTTTTCTGCAGACAATGTTCAGGGGTTCTCAGGACCAGCATGGAGATAGCTGCCATTCCTTGAAGAGAGACATTTGTATATAAAAAGATGCTTTGTTCCTGTTCACCTTAGAACTCTTTAAGTTTCAGGTTTTTATGCATCCAGAGCTATTTTTCAAAAGCCTGCTTGCTTCATGGTTATTGACATGACTTAAATCGTGTTTTATGTCTTTCAGGTGGTGTTGGAATTACATGTTGGCTTGTGGTTTGTAATAAAGTTGTAGCTATTTTGCTACACCCTTTCAGCTGAAGGAATCCCAGTAATCCATGGAGTCCTCAACTACACTTTCATTATCACTGTTTTGAATGAGACTAGGTCTGAGATAATCTTTGTTACTTCATTTGGATATCAGTCAGTATTCCTTTCGATGTATTTTATCTTCCCTTAGTCTGCTTTTCCATTTGGTGGTCAGTTTTCAAAGAATAGCATTGCTGTTTATAAAGCCTCATTTTGTGTCTGCTTTGACAAGTGTGAACACTGATTCATGGCAGAACTGTAAGACTGTGTCATGGCATATACTCACCAAAACCTGAAAGCGTTGGACTTGTATATTTTAAGTTGGAAATGCACTGGCAGTAGGAGTTAATTTGGGAGCTTTGCTACTGCTTTCCTGTATGACATGGTAGTTTCACCCAGAGATGGGACTGTGTTTGATGACAAAGTGGTACTAGAAGATACAGAGGAAGGTGGTTTGGTTGGCTTAGGGATAAAACGGGTTTAGTTTCCTCCTTGTTATTTTTTTACACTAGAATTGGTTGTGTTCTTGGGTTGTTTTGGAAAATACATTATTGATATATGTGCAGAATCAACTTTTTATCTCTCAAGAGACTCCTTCAGTTGCCCAGTACAGGATGGCTGGATACTTTTCTCCTCCCTGACTTTTGAAGTTCATTGAACACTTGTATTTTTTCCTACTTTTATTGATAATTGACCTTTTCTTCCTTGGTATTTTTTTCTGCTTCCAAAACTGATTATGACTGAAACTATTTTCTTCCATGTTTGGGGAGGAAAGGTCTGGTCAGCCTGCTCAAGCTCCATGTTAATGAAGAGAAAGTAGAAGAGTGTGCTGTTCCTTCGGAGGGCTGTGTTTCTAAGGGCTTTAGCATACATTAATGACAGTTCAAGATAGCCCAAAACAGCTATGTAAATGTAAAAAGGCACATTGGTGATTTAAATGTGTAAAGCGGTAACAGAGTGGTAGCAGGCCAGAGGAGGAGGGAAAACAATTTTCTGTTTCAGAGTAAAACTTTCTTGTGGTATTTAGGTACAGGAAACAGCCACGATATTTTGAATTTAAGGGAGGACAGAATTATTCCAGTACTGTGCCTGTAGAACAGTGGCAAAGTTGTGTTATCTTCTGTGCTGCAATGATCTGCAACCCTTCACTGCTGCCCTGCAAGACAAACGGGTGGGTTTATAAAGTTGTTCCGCAGCTCTTTGGTTTTTGACATGAGCCTGAACAGAGCCCTTGGGGGCACCTTTCCTTCCTCCTCTGGGCTTTGGTGATTCTGATTCAGCTTCCTGCTCTGCACAGTGGAATGCATCTGTTCTGTTATTCCAGGGCTTTTGCCTAGGGCCCCTCCATAATTATCACTGCATTGAGAAATCAGTTCAAAAGGTCATGATACATTCCGTGTATATATGCATGAAATGTTTGTGAGGCTTTGGTTTTGTTTGGGTTTGGTTTTTAAGTGGTAATTTAAAAAAAGAAAAGGTTTTACATTAGGGTTACATTTAGCCAAGGTGAAAATAGATGCATTAAATAGCAAGAAAAAAGTGTTGTGATTGAATGTTATGTATAATTGTGGTTTTATTAACAAAATAAAGCTTTTGATCTGTCTGAGGTTTTTCCAATCCATTTTTCAGTGTTAATTACAGTTTTCCTAAAATGAAAAAAACCCCATACCTAAACCAGCAACACCCCCAATACACACACACTTTTTGGACAAGGAGATGACTACTGGAATCAATGGGACTAATTTATTTATTATTTGTCTAAAGTATTTAGGACAGATTATTTAACTGTGACATTGACCTATTTCTGAGTCTAAAGATGTGGCCAATGGTATTTCCACTTGGCTTGTTACACAGTTTAGCACAGCGAAATCAAGGAAAGCAGCACCACTGAAAACCTTCACAGTGACATTTGGTGTTTTATCCATGCATAGCACAGGGTCACCCAATGCTCTGTTTGTTGGTGGCTCCAGTCAAACATTTGGGTGAGTGAGGGCAAAAAGGCCTTCAGTCACCTGGTCAGCACAGAGGAGTGTTGGATTATGTTAGCTTGTCTGCTCTTGGCTTTGGGACAGCAGTGAAGGCACTAGATCTGGTAAGAGTTCGTAGAGGAGAAGCAAGCTCCTTTTTAGACACCAGAAGCTGTGCTTTGAAACCTGCCCCCTGTACAGCTGCAGCACTGCTTCAAGAAGAGCTTTCCGAAATTTGAAAAATACACTGCAAGTAAGTTCCAATCTGAATGTCTCAATCACTGAGCAGCTTTTGCATTTTGAAGGGGTTAAGTGCCTTTTAAAGCTAATAGAATACACATAATTTTCCATAACTTCGCATCATTTTAGCAAGAGTTTCATGAATTACTGTGAGGAACAAAACATAATCCTCCTACCCTTGCTTACATAACCTTAAACACAGGATTTTTAAAGGCTTTGGAGAACTGGATATGCCTGACTTCTCCAAAACAATGGTTTACTCTTGCACATTCATCTTTGGATGTCATCTGTGGAAGTTACCAGGCAAACTGCTTTGGTAAGTTCCAACAGTGGAAAAGAATGAAGCTTTAGAGCTTTAGAATGGTAGTGAAAACACAGCAATAGCAAATTATTTTTATTGTATGTGAATTCTGGAAGCTATTTCAGGAGTGAAGAAAATAAAAACTTACTTTCTTTTACAGCACTGTTGGTACTTGCCCAGCAATGAACATTACAAAAGCAGATTGGTCACTTTGGCTGCCTAACGAATAATCAGCTTCAAAATTCAAACTGCAGAGAGAATGCAAAAACCTGAAAGTTGCAAAACAAGGGCTAACTTGGACTCCTGGTAACAGGTAAAAATGTGTGTGCATTGTTAGGCTCTCTTTGTAAGGTCAATATGCATGTGCATGCATGCACATGGACCAGGAATAGGAGAGGTGCTCTTTTGTGACAACTGACTTGACTCACCATTATGGAAAAATCATTGAAGGACACTGTCAGTATTTATAAGATTTAATATGCATTTAATGAAGGTAAAAACATTGCCTTTAAAAAAAAGTTTTTAAGGATCCCTATTTCTAGATTAAAGTTGATGTATGTAACTAAATAGCAAATAAAATATTTTGTATATTCTCATGAGGTTATTCATAACGATTGATGTTAAGATGCTTTACGTGATGAACTAGTAATGGTGGTTTGAAATCTGGTTTATGTAATCCTGCATCCTTTCACTTCTTCATTCTTCCCATGTTAGAAGTGGAAGGGTTGTATATTCAAAACCAGCCTGGTCCAAAGAGTAATTTCTTAAGATGGTTTCCTTTCAGCAAATGTCATATGAGCACAGCCTCTGCTTCAGTGGAACTGTCCTGCCTTCTTTGGGTGCCTTTACCAGGAGATGGTTCATACAGCCCAAAGGAATTTTTCACTTCTGATTCAGCTGTTCCACTGCAGTTCTGCCTGCGCTTGCAGAGCCTGCTGTGTTTTGATCTTGTACCTGATGTAAGAAGCCCACGATGCAAATTCTCAGTGGCTTCTGAGAATATGTATTTTTTGTTCAGCCTAATGGTTGTTTTGTTTCTTGGACCTGAAATCACACAGTTACTCTCTGGCTGCTCACTGGTATTTAGCTCTTTGTCTGGCTTGTTTTCTTCTTTCTCATGTTCTGCCACTGCATCTTCCTCTTGATTGTTCTCCTTCATGCTGTCACTTAGAGGAGTTTGTTCAGTTTTCATCACTTCTTTCAGCTCCTGTTTAAGCAAATCTGTCTCTTTTTCTTTTTTCATAAATTCCAAACAAATGTGTTCTTCCATCAGTAGTCTGCCCTCCTGTAAATAGTCTAAAATGAAATATGGAGATGTTTAGGGTAAGTTTCCTAGGAACATAAAGAGTCATGAAGCATTAATGAAAATTTCACTTCCTTATTTCTTAAGTTTCACTTCCTTATTGCTTAAGTTGTTAATGGTATTTCAGTCTTGAGGACTATGACAATGCTGTTTACTAATAAATATAACAGGATGTGGCAAGATTTAAACAAGATTACTATGCCATTAAATCCAGGTAAATATGTTTCTCTTTTTCATTATGTTCAATTTTATTAAATGAATTGTCATGCAAACATGATCAATAATGGCTAAGTATAGGGCCAGAAAAGTCATGTGCAATGCAAGAGATCCTGCAAGAGATCAATGCAAGAGACCACATGAGATCTGAACTCCTTACTTGTAATTTTCTTGCTTTTAAATGGAACTTCAATATATTTATGGTTTTCTTTCCCTTGACTGTCAACACAGTTGCTTGTTGCATGGAGCAGGATATATGGCAACTCTCATCTATAAATGAGTTGGCTCCACTTTCTAGTAGGAAAAGGTATGTGTGTATTGAATGCCTACAGCAAATACATTTGTCAGCTGCAGGGAACAAATTCTAATAGGTTCTGTGCTTTGGAGAGACTCAAAAGAGTACCTTTAGACTGAGGTTAAAGGAGAAGTGTATAGAGTTGCAATAGCTAAAATGGCTAAATAATCTAATACTGGCAGTGAGTGAAAACTGGAAGGGTCCGGCAGACAGTAAGGAGAGACATTCATATGCAGAATTGGAAGATGGGTGTTTTTTGTAAGGGGGTTTTCAAAGACAATGGTGATGGGGGTTATCTGGTGGGATCTTGGAAGGCTGCAACTGAAAAGGCAGAGTACAAACCACAGGGGTTAATGCATTCCAGATTACCAGCTCTGTTACTGATCTAGTAAGTGACCTCTACAACCTGTTTCACCTTTGTAACTGTGTGACCTTTAGGTCATGTAATGTCTCCTACCATAAGTGCACAGTGGCGTTCAGATCTCTGTTCTTTCTACAAGCTTTACTGTAATGAAAGTAACATAAGTATTTTTAGAAGGAAAATCTCAGGTAAAGGAATAGATGTGTTGGCTCCTTCTTTCTTCTACAGAATTCCTTCAGAATAAAGGTGTTTGTAGATGAGTCCCTTGCACGCAAGTTTTATATGAGAACACGGTCAATGGTTAAGAATTACATAAAACCTATTTATGCACTGCAATGAGGAGATACTCCCAGCCCTGGAAGCAGTCCTTTTCCTTTCTCAGCAATAGTTCCTGAGCCAGAAATACATGTTGACATCAGCTATGACGAAGATTCACAACCAGAAATTTGAGTTCTGTATTTGATCAGCATGGAATTAACAAACTAGTAACTAAAGTATACTTTTATCAATAAAGCACTGACTTTTTACCACTGTGACCAACAACTGCATTTAAAATCATAGAATGGTTTGGTTTGGAAGGGATCTTAAAGATCTGCTCATTCTATCCCCCTGCCATGCACAGGGACACCTTCCACTAGACCAGGTTGCTCCAAGCCCCATCCAACCTGACCTTGAACACTGCCAGGGATGGGGAAGCCACAACTTCTCTGGGCAACCCAAGTAGTACAGGAATATGAAGATGCCTTATACTATGCAGCCGCTCTGCTGTCAGGGCAGCACCACCAGCGCCCAGATTTCACTGATATTTCGTATGTTATCCTGTTGAACTAGCTCCTGTCAGTCAGATACCAGCTAATGGCTGTTAGACCCAAGTAACCTACCAATACCATCAGTTCATTCATCTTTTGAAGAGATCAAATGAGTTTCTGAGAAAAAATGATAAAATATACCTCTATGTGTCCTGTTAAAAGTTTCTGGCTCTGGTATTTTCTTGGTTGATTGATTTTGTGTTCTACATTGAGCATCTGTGTATACTTCATTTACTTCAGCTTTTTGACTTTTATCTTCTGGAGATGTTTCCTCCTACAATTGGCAATTAAAGGTAAAAATAATAAGGGAATACTTGTTTAGTGACTCTCAAAAGTACACAGTCGTGCCATACTTACAAAAAGTTGTAATTTCTATTACTGTCATATTCTTATTTTGTATCATTACCTTGTGCTATATCTTTAATATAATTACATTCACACAAAATCCACATCCTAGAAAGTTAAGAAGATGGATGAGGTGATTCAGGCATATTACTGAAACATATGGAGTAACAAACAGCTTAGCTGAGAGTTTAAACACGGGATTGGATCCAGATCATTCATACCTTTGTTAGCTGAAGAGGGCTGGTTTCTGTTTCCTGAGCTTCGTACTCTGACAGCAGCAGTGGTCTAAAAATGTCTTTGTCTACTTGTACTGATCTGTGTATACTGAAGCCTATTGAAAAGGACAATCATTAGCAATACAGTATTTTCTGGAATTATATTGTTGGTATAAACAAAAGATCTCTTTGATGACTGATAATACTGGTATGTGGCCTAGGATTTAAACATTTTTGTGCTGCATGTCTTAATGCCCTTTAAGAAAGTAATTCTTTGTTCTGCCTCATCTATAAATGCTCAAACTGGAACACATACCTGGACTTTTGAGGGTTTTCATTTGTCCATCATAAATATACTTCAGTTTTAGATCTACAAAGTCCTGTTCAGATAGAACATGCTAAGTCAGACAAATGCATCTGTGTCCTAGAACCCATATGGGCTTCATTTGCCTGGTAACATTCCAATGAAAGTTTAAGAGATCTGGTATAAGGCCTCACCTTTCAGGTTCCTAAATTCGGATCTTAAAAGAATATAATAAACATGCTTGCTTCGATGCCTTCTGATTTGTTTACTCACCTTTCTCAAGTTAATGGAACCAAATTCTCCAGAGGAAATGCTTAACACTGAAATATCTATGGTCTTTGGAAAAGGATACAAAAGGAGTGACTGAGACATTTTAAAAAAGTAGCTGAATGGAGATGGGATGGGGAAGGTATGTTCTGCTTTTGCTCTATTTTTAGAATAATTTTGACATAAGTACAGTAGCTGAGAAAGTTACTGGCACAGCAGCAAAAATGTGATTTTGCCTCCGTCACCATTTGACCTTGTTCCCAGTTTTGATCTCTGAAATCAGAGGAGGACACTTTGTAAAAACGATGGTTTTCAAACGTTTGCAGTTTGGTGGTAAAACGGCTGTTGAGGATTACTCTTGAAGGTATGGCGCCGATGATGTGGAGGACATTAGTTTTCCCTTTGGAAAGGCAACCAGCAAGCAGTTACCAGCTGCTCCAGCAGAAATCGGCGGAGCGTTCCTCAGATTCAGAACTAGGGGGAGCTGTACCTCTAGATCAGCTGGTGTGACCTTCCCACAACTGAGCAAACTGCTCTTACCAAGAGCTCATGAAATGAGCGGCTTCATTCGATAAATCAATTTTATGTAGGCACACAGAGCTTTCTGATAACCTAAGCCAGCCTACCTTCAGCTACTCATCAGGAGAGTTAAAAAATGCAACCCCGTGTTTCTTCTTTCCATCTGGGTGAAAATTTTTGCAAACACAGAATAAAAATAATTACTTGAATAATTACTATAAAAATAATAATGTATTACTTTAAATATTTTTTTTTTATTACTTGAAGTAATAAAAAATATTACTGGAATAATTACTACTTGAAAAAGTAGCTCTTTCTAAATCTGCTGCAGGAAAAATCAAGACAATAGTGAAAAGGAAAAAAATTGTCAGTAATTCCAGTTCTAGATTTCTAAATCATCTGTTTCCATTAACTGATAGAGAATGAAACCTTTATTGGCCAAAAATATCAAAAGATCACATAACTTTGCTTGGAACCTTTTCATTGCAAAATATCAGGTCTCTCTCCAGCTAAGCCCCCTTATCTTGCTTAAAGAAAAGAAACTTAAATCATAAACAGTGAGTTAAGTACTGTAATTTAAATGACAATACCGTACAAGTCCATAGGTTACTAAAATGACAAAAAATCACAGCTGGTTCTGTGGTGTAACTAAACCTGGAATTCAGAGCTTCATAAAATCTGTGTCTGACTTGGAATGAAAAGTAGGAATTTGTGTTTCTTAATTTTACAGCTTGAATTACCAACCTTTTCCCTCCATTTCACTTGTAGTTAAGGCAGAGTAATAAATTTGCAAAGGCAAAGAAGGGAAAAGACATAAGCAACTATGATAAAATTTTGTACCGATACCATAATTTGAAGAATGCTGTGGGCAGTATTTCCAGCAGATATGCTTGCTACCATGTAAGTTTTACGTGCTCCTCTGTACCCATACAAAGAAAGCTCCAATCCCTTCTTCCACTGAGGAGCAGGAATATCTGACCAGTATTTTAAAGAAGGCTTAATCCAAGGAAGTCATGTTCAGATCATAATCCAAAATTAAGGGTGTAAGTTTGTTGAGCAGGAAGCTCTCCTTCAAGGTATTGACAGAATGTTTATGATCCTGAGTAGGAGGCAAAATATCACTTTCAATGTGGGGGAAGTACTTGAAATCTGTTTATTAGTTTCTGCATAAAACACATTTATTAATAAATTCTAGATACAACTTCTAAAGAATATGACAATTAGAAATTTTTAAGTGCTTAATCAGTGCCTCCTTCAACATTTTTGTCCCTGATGAATATAGTGAGCACACAGGCAGCTAAGTCCTCGGCTTCTATGATTTGTAGCTGGTTTTAGCTGTTGCTCACTCAGTTCAAGGGATGGGATCCACTTGTCTGAACGCAGGCACCTCATGCTATTTGAGATGCCCTCAAGTATTCAGGATATCTACATAAGGCTGGCTGATACTAGATAGGACTGATGGGATGCCTGTGTCCTTCTGGAACAACAACTAAGGGCCAGGCAGAATGTACTAGAACACTCAAATGGCACTGGATGCCTGTAATTAAGTAGTTGAATCCCACACAAGGGGGAGTCCCACTCTTGGAATGTTTGATAGAGAAGACTGTATATGATAGATACTTCTCTCTAATAACTGCGCACCCATGTTAAAAAAAAAACCAACACTCTTTACTAAGGAGCTCGCTCTTCCTTGGTGGAATTAACTTTCTATCGTTCTTTTCTATCATTCAACTGTATTATTTTAAATAACATCAATTCTGCAGAAACAATTGAAAGGATAGACAATAACTGGGTTATTGCCCATTTGAATTTACTTATGCTATAAACCCAAAGGGCTACTAAGGATAAGCATTCTCTTCTCTCGGATAAGCTGACCATGCGATCATTACAGTGGCTATTAAACCTCCTAAACCTTGTATCTGAAAATTCCTCCTCTCCTTACACTCCAACAAATTGCAGGTTGCTGGAGCTTCAATAATGGACATTGAAGCACCTGTGCTAGAAGTAACACGGTGTAAGGATTTTAAAGATGAGAAAACATTTTTTAAAGACCTCATTAAATCCATTAATTTTGCTGGTATGAAAGCACTTTGAAAGTATGTACTAAAAGTAGGAACTTAATACAGAAGGGTTGTTTGTGAGGTGCTTAGAGTTAGTGAACTAGGTGACAGGAATTCTGGGTCCAGGGTAGCCACTTCTTCAGGCCAAGTCAAAGGGAACAGCCTGAACGAAACTTTGTCTGCCAAAGCTCTGGGGACTGATAGCTTCACCTTGTTAAAAAAACAAATAGGCAAACAGCACTTGATGCAAATATGCACTTAAAATAGCAGCACTACTTCAGTGTCACTGTTAGTATACTCAAATTATGTATGCTAAACACTATTCATGATGAAAATTGGGTTAAATATTAAAAACAAGTCATGTATTTGTATTCATAGAATAAATGAGCAAAAAAAAACCAAGCACTTCTCTTCAAATTATATGTAACAGAATATTTTTAGCCCATATAAAAGTACTATATTAGCTTTTATTTTGGAACATATGTCCAAGCTATAAAGCAAATTAAGCTTCATGCAATTAAACCAAAAAAGGAAAATGAATGTACACGTACGTTTTCCATGAGGTACTGCATCACTTTTGCCTTTTGGGATTTTAGGCATCCGATTTGCATAGATATTTTTTATAAAAAGTTGACGATCTTTCTCCTAAGAAGAAATAAACACCATTAAACTTCTAATATGCATTAACAATTACTTGTTACCAACTTAATTTTCCCGTGTTGGGAGAAAACTGTCAATGGTTTTGCATTGTGCCAGGCCATGTGGTGACTTTGTTATTTACATAAATAGGAATCTGTCCTTTGCTTTCATGAGCCAAATCAAAATTCTCCCTTTTCAAAGCTAAGAACACACCTGTACACCTACGTGATCTTTCTTATAACACCATGTTCAGCAGATGAAGTCTTCTATAGTGATTTCTTCATTTGTTGTTCTATTTTTTTCAGACTAAGCAATTTTTGCCTTTACTTCCTTCTTTTAATCAAAATTCTTTACTCAGTGCTCTTAGAAGGTGCTCAGTTCTATTTTATAAAATATTGTCTGGGAAATGACATAAACTTCAGAGGCATACTTTTAACATTTTTTAGCAAGAGTCCTCTTGCCTTACTGAAATTTATCTGAAACACAGAGGAGAGATTTCAGTAACTCTCACTGTATTGGGTTTTAGCATGAAAAATAGGAGCTGCATTTAGTTTGGAGATACAGATTGTCTTGATAGAGTGTCCGAATACCTTCAATGCTCTGAATGAACCAGGTGCCCAAAACTATGAATGTGGAAGCCAAAACTCTGTTCTGGCACAGAAATAAGGTTAAAAAGCATGTCTGGTCTTGTTCGCAGCAAAACAATAGAAGGTTTCTGAATCTGAATAGAATATTGGGAGAACTGGACACACATAGAAAACTATGTGGAAAACGAAACAAATATTTTAGAGAAGCGCTAGGGTGTGAACCGTACTTCGAATAACTTACATTTTGGAACAGTTTTACGTCAGTGTTCTTTGGACTGTAACTATTCCTGTCTCCTGGATCTGCACATATAGGAGGAGATCAGACTCTGGCAGGCAAATAGCGCTGCAGGTCCAGGAAAAGCACTGTACAGCTTCTGCTGCTGGGCAGCCTGGTTGCTGCCAACTAACAGGAGGAACATTTCTGCACCTGATATAAACAGCAAATGCCCTTGTACAGAAACACAAAGCTCTATGAATCTTGAGGAGTCACCAGTTCTGCCCTTCACAATGTCTGGAAAAAGCTCCCCATAACAACATCTTTCGCATTTATTACGATTCTATTTAGAAGGAGGATGATCCCTAGCAGGGCCAATGGGTGGATCAGTCACTTTACACAGAAATTAAAAAGTGTATTTTAACTGTGTAACAAACAGTTTAAATTACTAAAAAGCCAGAAGGGTTTTTGTGTTTTCTGGAATATGTACTGGTTTTTCTTGTTTAGAACTCATGACATACCATTCATGGCAGTTTTGTTTCTACTTCTATTTAGTGTCACTTTTAGGTTTTTCTGTATGTTTGGTTTACAGACATTACAGTAAGTGTTGAACTGGACATACTTGTCCCAAAAATATTTGCCTAAAAACCAAGCTGGAATTTAAACAAACTGTTGAAACATTTATGTATGACTTTTTGCTAAAGTATAGTTTTTCAGATTGTAACATTTGGCTAATTTTAATTTGAAAGTGTTTCTGTAAGGGAGCTCACTTTAAGTTAGCAGGTAAATATATTGACCCAGATATATCAAAATGGTAGCAAATTGGTGTGGCTTATTTGTTCAAACTGTAATACATTCACCTCTGTTTAGAATATTTATTGATCTACTTTGAACTTGTGACAAATAGACCCTACAATAATTTCATCATTTGATATTTGACCTTTTCTTTCATAAACTATAGACTCAATTAGGAAACAAAAATTCCATTACTAAATGATATAAAAGAGGCAAAAGGAATAGGTAACATGTAATACTTGAATTTTCTTGTAGGAGCAGAAACCTGTTTAAAATCTTGAATACCTTAATTTTTTGGTGAAGAGAGTTAATTTCCATTTGCAAGGTCTTTGTAATTATCCCAGCTTCCAGAGCTTTTCTGTTCTCATTTGCCAGCTGACGACTAAAGCTGCTATTGTTCAACTTCAGCTGCTTTTCCAGGCTCTTAAAAAAAATTATGTATTTTAATATAAGAATGTGCTCAGTGTGACTGCTGAAAATTTACAGTTCTTACCAGAGTTGAAAAATAAGTATGATCATGTAATGAAAAGTAAGCTTCTAATAATTATAGTCTATTGTGAACAATGCAAGAAATTATGAAGTATCTGAAAAATTACTTTTAAAATGAGCAAAACCTAGCATAAAATCAAATATTAATGAACAACAAAAAAGCGTATTTGGCATTCAAACATAAAAAATAAAGCTCTACATTATCTGTCTGGTGGATTAATGAATACAGTCATCACAGAAATGTTAAGACACCATGTCTGTTCACACTGAGATCTACTACCTGCAGTACCATAAGGAGGCTTAGTGTAAATGAAAACTAGGTAATTTATGGAGTACCTTGTTAAGTACTTTATCATTAGAAGCCAGTGCCCTGCACTGAAATGATAATGACTAAAACTGTAATATGGACACCCAACCCTGCATGCTTTTTATAGCTTCTCACTAGGACTTCTGTGAATAGAAAGTTTTCAAAAACCCATCTGACTTCAGCTGTTCATATTTTCATTTTCTTTCATGTAATAAATGTATTTCAGCCCTAACTGTTCAGATGGTGAAATGCCTCTAAGATTACCTGACTTTTTACTGATTCTATATATAATATATCCTAAGGAATACAGAAATTAATGAAATAGAAATTTCACTCTTCCAGTTTTGTATTAAAAACTGTATTCTTGCCTTTTTGTGGCAGCCTGGTAGTCTGCATGTATGACTAATCCTGTGCTTTGCCAAGGTAAATTAGGGTCTGTCCTGTTGTGACTCAGAGGCCCAAGCAAGCATGGATACCCCATGCTGCTTGCAGGGAGCAGAGTAGACACTGCTGAAGATTGCCCTTCAGCTATAAGCTATGCTTCTCACCTAACAGGGTTAAGGCATACAAGTTAAAATAATTCCTAAAATATCTTTACTGCCAAACTCAACCTACTTTTACATTTCTGCCAGATTTTAAAATACTGGAAGGGGGCACTACTGTCATTTTTAGTATCTTATATTCAAGACTTCACTGGATTAAACAGAATGTTCAATGTTACAGGGCTGTATCAGGATCATTAATGTGACAAGAAGCAGCTAAAAACTCCACCATTCTTGCACAAAAAACCTTTCCTATTATTGTTCCATAAATACAAGCTATGCAGATATTACCTGTATTCTCTTATCATTCACTTCGATTTTTTCTGTAAGGACTGACAATCTGTGATCAAGTTCCTCTCTCTCTGCAAGAGTTTTGTCTCCTGAAAGCATATGCAAGGTCTGCAAAGCACCTTTAGCTTTTACCAGTGATGCTTCAACTTCTCTGAGCTTCCTGGATGAATTTCGCTCATCCTCCTGAGACATCCTCAGGCTTTTCCTTAAAGTTCTCACCTCATTATAATGACTTGCTAAGAGATCCTGCAAGTTACTTCCTAAATTTTCATATCTATCTATTGCTTTTAAGTGTCGATACTGAAGCTTTTTCAAAATGTGGTTTTCTAAGCTTGATGCTTCTAATTTGCATTGTAAGTCAAATATTTCATTCTTCAGTGCTTTAATTTTGTGAACTTTTGCTGATGATATTTGCTGAGCCACTGTGTTTTTTTTCCAGGAAGTCATACTATTCTGCAGGCTTAAAGATGAAGAATTTTGATGCGGTATCTTCTCAGCTGGCAATTTTGTTCCTCCTGCATTCAGACCAAAGTAAACTGGCATTGATATATAGCAATCACTTCAGACAGCAAAATGTTCAATGTTCAAGTGTTTCACAGATAAATCCATTAAAGATTTTATATCTCTGTGTGTGCAGTTATTTTTCTGCACTAGATCAATAGGAGGTCAAGGTTCCCTCCTTTCATTCTTTGAAGCCATTTTCATTCCAAACAGCCATCATGCTCACTTTTCATTAATAAGGGTAACTCTACAGGCAGTGTCTTCTAGGGCAAATAGCACTAAAACCCTGGGAATAATTTAGTAAAGTATGTTTACGTTAACACATTACTGCAGTGTCAATGGAAATAAGTTTTCTCTCTGTAAATCATGCAGCTCACTGTAGGCATGATCTGGGGACTTATTCCCAAGAGGGGGGACATAGAAATGTGTCGTGGTTTAAACCCAGCTGGTAACTAGGAAAAAAAATAATTGTTACAGCTGAAACCAGGAAAGTTGTGACAGAAAACCCCTCAACATAGTAATGCAAGATCTCAAAAACCAAGGTGATCACAACAGCACATGGTGAAATTTCTCTGGAGCTAGGATTTTTAAACAGCTTTCTAGAATTCTTAAGTCAGCTGTGAACTACGTTTTTAAACCATAGATGCTTATTAGTGTAAAACATGTAGGTGTGTACACTGTTTCGACAGACCAATTGAAAAAGATCTTTATGGGCTAGCATTCTAAGTGTATTACTGCCATTTGCCCTTCTTTATGGCCAGCATTCTGAGTGAATTACACTCATTTCCCTTTCCTGAAATATAATTAGGATTTGAAAATGGTCAAGACTGTAAATCTGAGTGTGTTCCCGCTTTTCAGGCATATATTCAATTTCACTATGGCTCTCAAGACATTTCAGGCAGCATTTTGCTGGAGATTTATTATAATTATTTATAGATCACGTAATATTTTATGGATAAAATAGGCAAAGTACTAACCTAAAAAACACCAGAGGAAAAGGACAGATCTTTTCAAGCACTTCTGTTGAATCTAATGGGTGTTTTGCACACAAACTCTTACAGGAGCAGGCCCCGACCAGAACACCCTATCGCAGATGGGAAGCAACATCGAATCAGTGGTAGGAAAAGTAAAGAAGGATGCTGCTTAGGGCACCGCCACGCCATGGCCTTTCTGCTCCCACAGCGTATGCCAGAATAGTGGAAAGCTATGGCAAGCATTATCTGGAAAGACAGTGGCTTCAGCAGGGGAATGGCCTTTTCCCTGCAGCAGCAGAACCCACTGCTCTCTCCCTCCTTCCCTGAGGGCAGGAGCTTCCCCAGCTCTCCACAGCTTCAGCCCAGCTCTGCTCCTCCCTTACCCGAAGCAGTGCCTGGAGTCAGGCCCATGCCTATGTCCGTGATGTGCAAGGCAGCAAGTCAGAGGAAAGAATGAAGGGGGTGATGTATACAGCTCTCTGAGTCCTTTGCTATTATTCCTGAAATACCTGATACACTCCACTGTTTCAGAATACAAATCAGATGGTCTTTGTTCTGATGGTCCTGCTGGGGAAGGAGAGAAAGCAGGAGGAAGAAAAGAAGGCAAGCTGGTAGGACCTCGCTCATACAGAACCATGTAGGGAGAACAGATTACCAAATTCAATGTGATATCAAAATGGTAGGATAGAAAGAATTAGATTAGGACTCAAAAGGAGGAGAGATTGTGATTTGGTCAGTGCTCTAAATGTTTTTACGTATGTTTTAACTGGATTAAGAGGGACTGTTGCCCTATGGGGCAATCTCAGGCAGAGCTCCATCCCTGGCAGTGTTCAAGGCCAGGTTGGACAGGGCCTTGGGTGACATGGTCTAGTTTGAGGTGTCCCTGCCCACAGCTGGGGATTGGAACTAGGTGATCTTAAGGTCCTTTCCAACCCTAATTATTCTATGATTCTGAAGATTCAAGTAAACAGAGAAGAAACTGTAGCAGCCAGTTGAGGTCGAACACATTCAAGACCTTCTGCAGTGAACACATTAAGCAGTGCTGTGAAAAAACTCATCAGAAGTAAAAACCAAAGCAAATGGAAAGTATGCAAGATCACACCCACATGTTCTCTGTAATACGATTCCACTGCAGAAAGACTATGACATAGAATCATAGAATCATAGAACAGTTTGGCTTGGAAAGGACCTTAAGATCATCCAGTTCCAATTCCCCTGCCACAGGCAGGGACACCTTCCACTAGAGCAGGTTGCTCCAAACCCCATCCAGCCTGGCCTTGAACACTGCCAGGGATGGAGCATTCACAACTTTTTGGGCAGCGTGTTTCAGTGCCTCACCACCCTCTCACTAAAGAAAATCAGAACAACCATTACATTACTATTATTTTTTTCCAGAATGGAACACGATGTAAAAGAAATGGGAAAATACCTTCCTGCAAAAGCTGACAAAAATACTCTAAAAACTATACATGTCTATACAGGGTGAAAATGTAAGTTATAATCGTGTTCCTGGGAAACTGATCATTTCAAATAGCTGTGAACAAGCAAAAAATACCACTTACAATATCCAACACAGGTAGTAGCTAATAATGATTCTTCTGCTAAATTGATTTGAAAAAATGTGGCTATTCTTTCTGGTCTGCTAGTTTCATGCCAATATGACTTCTTGATAGCAGCATGTAACTTAGATGATAGAAGAGGTAATCAGTTGTTCTCTCTCTTTTTTTTTGGTTGATTTGTATCTTACAGATTTGGTAGATCTAGATGAAATTTTGAAACTCAGCAGGAAAAGGGTATTTTTTTTGACATGTTATGCTGGGATTTAAGAAAGCATGGGTGTAGATATGAAAATATGCAGACATGAAAAAATTCTTTACTGTTAACATTTATGTAAAAGTAGTATTTTTGTGTAATATGGTCATGCCACTGAAACACAGACTTAATTTTACAATATACACCATGACTACACTGGCCAAAACAGCGCTTTTTTTGTCAAAACTGACACTTTTATGCAGGCATATAATTTTTGAGCAGCTTCCCTCAGGAAGGGCTTTTTCAGACTCATCATGTGATGCATGGTCAAAACCAGAAATTCCAGGAAATGTGTGAGAGTTTCCAAGTCCTCAGATTAGGTCTGTAAAGGTGCTCCTACATCTCCGGTGATTATCCTCTCTTGGATCATTGAGTATTGTGGGATAACACAATGGGGAATCTCTATTTCTCTTCCCTCCCTCCCTTTCCTAGTGTTTGAAACATAATTTGTTACTTCACTGAAAAACTGTTTCCCCTCTCTACCTAGTTACTGAAAAAAAAATGCCAAAGAAAGGGAACAGCTGTACTTCTCAAGAGTCTCATTTTCTACTACCAGAAAACAAAGTACCTTTTTTACCATATTCAGGGAAGATACAGTGTCCTTTCTTCCTCTTTTCCTTTTCCTTTTTTTTCTTTTCCTCTGTTTTCTTCTCTTCAGTTCCTGATATTTCTAAATGTTTGCTGCTTCTGGGTGTTTCAGAGCACATCACTGGCAAAGCCTTCAGAATTGTCAATGTGAGAATTTTCACTTCTGTATTCACACTTCTGTATTCTCTACTGTGTTGCTTACAACTGTTACCTCTGTTACAGCTGCTGCTTCTAATACTTCTGGGCTTTGGGGAATCTATAGTATCCCTGCTTTGTGCCAAGTTCTGACTTATTATCTTCTGTCACTAGAATATGGAAGAAACAATCATCTGAGTTCACCACTGTGTAATAGTAGAAGACTTAAAAGTGGACCTCCATAACCTATCAGATATCACAAGGTTACTGAGTTGTTTGCAGTTAACATAAAAATACTAAACAGGGTTGAACTATATTAAATGATGCTAAGATGCTGATGCCAACCTCATGGGGTTTAACCATGACAAGTGCAAGGTCCTGCACCTGGGTCGGAGCAATCCCAGGCACAGCTACAGGTTGGGCAGAGAAGAGATTCAGAGCAGCCCTGCGGAGAAGGACTTGAGGGTGTTGGTCGATGAGAAAATGAACATGAGCCGGCTTCAGTGTGCACTTGCAGCCCAGAAAGCCAACTGTATCCTGGGCTGCATCAAAAGGAGCGTGACCAGCAGGTCGAAGGAGGTGATCCTGCCCCTCTACTCTGCCCTTGTGAGACCTCACCTGGAGTATTGTGTGCAGTTCTGGTGTCCTCAACATAAAAAGGACATGGAACTGTTGGAACAAGTCCAGAGGAGGGCCACGAGGATGATCAGGGGACTGGAGCACCTCCCGTGTGAAGACAGGCTGAGAAAGTTGGGGCTGTTCAGCCTGGAGAAGAGAAGGCTGTGTGGAGACCTCCTAGCAGCCTTCCAGTATCTGAAGGTGGCCTACAAGGATGCTGGGGAGGGACTCTTCATTAGGGACTGCAGGGATAGGACAAGGGGTAACGGGTTAAAACTTAAACAGGGGAAGTTGAGGTTGGATATAAGAAGGAAATTCTTTCCTGTTAGGGTGGTGAGGCACTGGAATGGGTTGCCCAGGGAGGTTGTGAATGCTCCATCCCTGGCAGTGTTCAAGACCAGGTTGGACGAGGCCTTGGGTGATATGATTTAGCATGAGGTGTCCTTGCCCACGGCAGGGGGTTGGAACTAGATGATCTTAAGGTCCTTTCCAACCCTAACTATTCTATGATTCTATGATTCTATAAGAAACACTGAATTACCTTTAAAAAAATCCAGACATTATTCTTTAACCCATAAAATAATTGTGTGGTCTGTAGGAAGTGGGTAAGTTTGTTTCTAGGATGAACTGCAATATGAAATATACTAGTTTGTATCTCCGAATTTCCCATGACACTGGCATCCATTTTCTAAAGATTCACTACTGTTTAAATGGAAATAGATACCATTGTTTGTTTCCTGTAATGTACACATTTTCTCCAGGATTAATGTAATTTAAAAGAAGTTTAATTGTATTTATGCTTAATACCTACAAAGTGCTTTCCTAAATTAAGAAAGAATTGTTCAAGTCTCTAAAACATGGACATTTCTAACTGTGTTTTTATGATATTTTTAGCCTTCCAGTCATGTCATAAAAGTATGTCATATTTTTCAATAATTAGATCACAAATCAAATAACAAAATTAGCATAAAACAAATAAAATAAAGTAAAATTAAATTAAATTAAATCAAATCACATCTTAGCTGCTATATTACCATTACAAACAGAGGATATAGCAGCACCTAAAATTGCACAACAAATCATATGACTTTGAGACTGAAACAAAGGTTTTCTTAAACTTTTGGGAAGTATTTTATTTTACTTATTCTCAGATTGTGAAAAAAAAAGGCTTGCACATAAAAGCTCACAATGTAGTCAAAATGTCTCTGCACAATTTCAGAAGAAACATTAGGGAGGATTTCAGAGTGTTTTTTTTTTAATGAAAATGATTTCTTCATAGCCTAAATGTACTTAACACGTCTGCTTTTGAACATGCAGCAAGACACTTATCTCCATGTCTATGCACCCATACAGCTTGGAAAAATATCACCTGTAGTGCACTGTTGTTGTCAGAAAAGTGGTTCTCTGATGAGATGATGATCTCATTTTGTTTGATTGAGTTTGAAGTAACGTTGCTTCCTCTGGAATTGTCTTCCCTCAAAACCCCAATTTTCAAACAAAATGAACTCTCCTAAGTGTTTGGCTTTTAAAAACATATAATTAGCATAAAATACAGAATGCTGACTAATCTTCTACGTCTTTGTTAATACCTGTCACACCTCAATTTTTTTCTCTACTGAGGCAACTGGAGATCAGAAGAACAGATTACTTCATACTCCTGGCAGCATTGTTTAAACACTGTGGTTCTGGTAAAATATTATTTCTTGGGATGTGATTCAACCTGCTTCATTTTCTTAATATCACATGAAGACTATTTAGACCACTGCTCAGACCAGAGCTTTATAGATGCATAATTCTACCCAGTACTGGGATAAGTTGTCTATTTGGGGGACCGCGGTGCTGTGTGAAAGGGGCATAGCAATCACCTAAAAGAAATCTGAGGGAGATTAAAATGATATTTTAGTTCAGACGAATTTTAACAAGTAGCCTTTACTAAAAAATGAGAACGTACTTTTAGAACATACTAAATCCTTTGTTGGCGTTTTTGCTTTGTGGTGGCATTTGATTTTTAATTAAATTTTTTAAGGGGAGAGGGGAATCACATAACTCCCAAAGAAGATTAAAAAGTGTAATTTAGGATCACACAAAATGTTCTAAGTTGAATCAAAATGGTTTCATTACTGTTTAGTCCTTTAGATGAATAACATTTCCCTGTGGAAGACTAAGGAATGCCCAGGGTCCTGCTAAATTTGAGCCAGTGCAATAATTCCTTAAGAGATGAGAACTCATATTTAAAGATGAGGATTAGGCAAAGGCCATCTTGGTGCATAGATTTGTATTTCTGTTTAAATTTGATTTGGCGCTGTCAACACTTTCTGGCCAAATTGTCTTTAAATCAAATTAGCTTAAATTAAACTTAGAACTACTGCTTTAATTTGTTCTGGTGAGAAGCATGGGCTGAATCTCACTATCCAGCTTGAAGAGCAGATGTTGAGAATAAAATGGAAATGGAGAAGACAGAAAAACAAAAGGTGAAGGACAAGAAACAAGAAAAATTAAACCAGAGATTACTACAGAAATTAAGGGGGGGAAAAAGCAGTAGCTGAAGGGGAACTGAAATGGCCAAACAGTAGGAGAATGCATGTTGGAGGAAGAGATGCAGACAAAAATAATTCAGGCCTAATCTACCTGTCAGAGATGAAAATGTAACGTCAAGTGTCTAGAAACTGCAGAACTGTCATGGGGAAGAATTAATTGTAGCCTATGTACAAAACCTAAGTAAGTAAATCCAGGTGAGAGAAGACTGACTTCCCAGAGGAGCACGGTGCAGCAGCCTGCTCTGCCTCACCGCTGACCCCTGAGCTCCAGGGGAACCAAAACTGGGGCAGAGCCCAGCTGCTCAGGCAGGAAGGGCGAGGGTGTATCCTGGGCCCCCGACCTACCACTGGGCTCCTCCAAGGGCCACAGGCAGCTCCCTGGTGTGCTCCATGCAACCAGCAGCAACCCCACCAAACTTCCCAGTGCAGGGCTCCCATGGAGCTGGTGAGGTCCCACCACCACCCCACTCTCCCCAACCACCTCAGAGGCTTCAAAGTTAGCACCCTACCCTCACAGCCAACTCAGCACCTCAACACCCACCCCTAAGCTCTGCCAGCCACTTCGAGTTGCCCCACACCCTGCCACCCAGCCTGACAACGTCCTGCTCTGCTCTCTCTGCCCAGAGCGAGAGAACAGCCCCTTGCTACTGCGCACCCCAAAGCAGGACACCCCACCTTCCCCTCTCATGAAACCTCCATCTTTCTCCACCCGGCCCTAGCCCCCCGGCCGTTGCCCGCGCCGCCGCCATTACCGGCCTCCTCGGCAGGCAGCCGCGTCTCCGTTGCCATGGGGACAGACGGCGGCCGCGGGGCACCCCGGGAGCTGTAGTCCCAGCCGGTGCGGCAGCCTTGGCCCTTTTCCTCTCCCCGAGCCCTGCAGTGGTTTTTATGTACCTCTTATTTATATACCCCACCGGGGTGTTAATGGGAATTTGACATTTTAGTGTGCAGGCAGTGGGCCCCTCTGTGCTATGGGGCCGCTGAACCTCGTGGTGGCTGTGGAGGCACCTCATGCTGTGTGCAGCATGTTGTGTTGTGTGAAGATGTGTGATGTGGTACAGCACGGTGAATGTCCTGAGAGCGTGCATGCTGAACATAACAGGCTCCAACTCACTCTGTGGGGTTTACACAAAACATTTCTACCATGAAAAAGGGAAAAATTCCCATTAGAATGGGATGAAAGAGGTGTGGATGTGCCATCCCCGGCAGTGTTCAAGGCCAGGTTGGATGGGACCTTGAGTGACCTGGTCTAGTGGAAGGTGTCCTTGCCCATGGCAGGAGGTTGGAACCGGATGATCTTTACAGGTCCCTTCCAAACCAAAACATTCTATGATTCTATGAAAGCAGCTGGAGCAATGGGAATCATGCCCTGAAGTCCTGACCTGCCAAGGCCCAAGTGGGCAGAGGCTTTGGCTATATCCCATTTTTCCCCTGTGTAGTTCACTGTCAGTTTCAGGGGTGAAGTCAAATGGGAGAGAATGTTAACTGACACTTTGTCTCAGTCCTGACAGTGGACATTTGATCAAGCATATATTTCCTGCTTTGAGTATTAACTATTAGCATTGCAAAGCTTATCAGTACGTTTTGAAGCCAATGACCACTGCCTCTATTGTTTGGTTGACATATTCCAAGTGGCCAGTCATTTCCATTGAATTTGCTTATATACAGAATCTCCTGAAAAACAAGTATGTGTAATAACTTCTGGCAATAATTTATGGGTTTGCACTAAGGGGGTTTTGTATATTTGTTTTACAGGCAAATACTCTGAAAATACCCAATTCTATTAGGCTTTTCTTTTTGCTGGGCCTCCTATTGCTTCTCAGAAGAAGAAAGAAAAGACAGATGGTGAGTCGCGGTAAACAGTGCACACCATCTACTATTATTTTTAGTTTTCATGAGGTTTTTCAGGATCCCTGTTCCATACATGGAATACTCCCACTTCCAGCTTCACATAATGGTTTACTTTCAAGAACATATTTCCTATTGAGCATTTGGTCTTACCTAACCCTGGAAAGAAAGTATTCTATTCTATTTTAAGTTTTTATCCAGACTGGACACTGCTATATTCAGTTTTAACATCTGAAATGTGTGTAAGCACTTTCTAAAACCTAGGCCAGCTTCACCTCTGACATAAGTTCAGCTTTACTGAGCTTGCTGACCTAGAGCAGAGACAAACTTGGCCCTCAAAACCCGAAAGTAATCTGTTACCATTTAACGTTCTTAAAATACCTCTCATGCTCAGAGATCTCCTTAAGCAAATACACACAGGCAGCCACTGAACTTTGACCATCTCTGGGGTAGAAGGCAATGTGCAGACCAAGTGCACTTGTGACCAAGTGCAAAAAGAGCATCCTGGATCACACAGTAGAATGGTATATTTTTCACCCAGGACCTCGTCTTAGCACCTTATGCCCTGGCAATTTTCACTGGTGATGCAAAAAAAGAGAAAATGCAGCAACAGGTTCTGGATACACAGAGGCAGCCAAATCACCCTCCTCAGTATTATGAAGTGTCCTCACATGTATTTATTTCAGAGAAGTCCCTGAGCCCTGCAGTGTGGATGATGATCTGAATTCTTTAAAGCTGAGAGCATTTGTAACTGAGGCTTATTTCAATATGATCTCTGCTATAATTACTTCTGCATCTATGCTCCCCTTGCTCCCCCCTTTCTCCTTCTCCTTTTAATATGTAAAATTTGCAGCTACAACTGTGAAGCCTCCTTGCTGTGGTGAGGGAGAGGGCACAAGCCATATTTCATGCAGGAGGTAGCTGTGACCATGCAACATTAAATGTTAAACCAGTTTTGTGATCGCCCCCAGCACTAAGTTGCCTGCTCCCTGTCCCTTCTCCCTTCTCACTTGTCCCTTCCCCCTCTCCCAAATATTTCTCCAGCCCTGTCTCATTGGTGCTCTACTTTGCTTTGCCTTTTTTGGACTGCCACCCTGTCAATCTAATGCAATAAGGCCAGGGGCAGGTGCAAACCTCTTGCTATGGCTCCTCTTACTAACCAATCCTCTATCGGTCCCTCATCCCAAAATACCTAAGAGCCAATAGGGTGGGAAAACCCAGGACCTGGGGGAGAGGCCAAAGCTGCTGGATTGCTGGGGGGGGGGCATCCATTTAGGGCTCAGGTTAGTTCAGGAGCTGCTGAACAAACACTTGGATTCCTCTTGGGGCTGTGGTGACTTGTGGATAGCGGACGTGCTCTGCTGATCCACTTCCCTCACTGTCAACATGGTGATCAAAGTCTTTGTAGCCACGTCTTCGGGGTCTACAGCGGTAGGTGTCTCATTTTTAACATACTCTTCTTTCTGCTGGGATCAGGTTGGTAAATTAGCCCAGAATATCCCAGGACAGCCTGGATTTGCCTGTGAGAAAATAACACTGAATTTCTTCTAGTCCACACTAGCCACCTTATTCTTGAAAGCTACTCAAGATGTAGAGAATTCCTGTTAATGCAGGATTGCTTGCATGCAAGGTTTTACTACAGTTATAACATTTCATATAAATTATCAAATAGATTTACTTCTGTTTGAAAAAGTATATGCAATATATATTCACTGAAGAAGGGAAAAGCGGGTATTTTATTTGCACAAAAGCTAAGGTAGATTGTTTGCAGTAGAAATTATTGTGTTTCTTTTTAAAAGAGACTTTAGGACACTGCTCCTCCAAAATGGGAACTCTGTCTAAGACAGAACCCGGAGGCAAAGTAAGCTGAATGAAGATATGCAGAAAAAAATTGTTCCTCCCTTTCCCTAGGTTGGTTGGTTGTTGGGGATTTCTGGTGTGTATGTATTTTGTTTTTTTTTTCCCTTGTGGGTTGTCTGTGTGTGTCTTGAAATGCTATACTGATGATTTTTAGTATTGAGATATACTGCTGTAGCTGTCAGCATAGTGTATCAACTGAAGGGAAGGGCATGTGAATAGTAGGGAGGTTGGAAGTCCGTGGGAGGTGGGAACCAGGAAAGGACTGTTTCCTTTTATATCCAGTTCCCAGATGAGCTCAGATTGCAGCTTTCCTTTGGCAGTCACTCACTCCCAGTGACATGGCTAAACAAACAGGCTGGTGCTTGCTCATAGCTGTAACTACATCTCCGTCTGACACCAGCTCCGTGTCTTTAAGAAGCTTCCAGAGTAGAACAGCTCCAAAACCCACACCCTGTTCATGGGGCCGTCACCTCTAGGAAATGAACTGGGGGTCATTCACTACAATTCAAATTGGAATTGCTGGGGAATTTTGCAGTTCTCTCATCAGCTTATCTCATCAGCCTATCGCTAAGCCTGAGGCTCTAAATTTATTACTGACATTTTAGCATTCCTCTTTTAATAAGAAACCTCAGTTGCAAGGGCAACAAATAAGAGGGGCTTGGACACTGCAGGTTTGGTAATTTGTAATGTAGCAGTTAATGCTCAAGTAGCTTTATAGACTGCCCTACACTGTGCTTTGCTCCTCTTTGGTCTTCTGTTTTTTGGTCTCCTTTGGTTGACCAAAGAAGAGTTGGTAAGGATACTCCTTTACCACTTTTCTGGGGAAAGTTGTGACCATGACTGAAATCACGCTACTGACATTCTATATGTGTGTGTTGAGGCCATCGTTGTCTTGTGTGCCTCAGGCATGAACTGTTGCCACTCTGGCCATAGGACTGGGGCTGTAGTCAACAAGGCAATTGTACAAATGCTTTGATTCAACAATGATATTGAGAGATCACTTATGCAATTAAAACTAAGCATATCATATATTTAGCACTAGCTGAACCAAGATCTTTCCCCTGCTATACACATTTCTTGTAAATTCTCCCAGCTAGTAGCTTTAACTAAGTCTTTTCCTCTTGGACTGCAGTGAAGCAGTAGCAATCTCAGAAGACAGAATGTTCAGACTACTGATACATAATTTCAATGCCAAGTAAAAACAATGTTCATCTGGAGTAGTTTTACAGATTTGCTGATTAAAATTGAAGGTATCCTTTCAATGAACCTTTAATGAGTTTGGTATATATGAAATAAAACTCATTCATGCAAGGAGCCAGCATGAACCTTAATATATCACTAAAATCCTATTAAAAACAAATTTTGTATCAGCCTTGTACAGCTTTTCCTAAGAAGAATGAATTTAATCCCTAAAGCACTTAAACTGGAAGACTAAATTGTCCTAGTAGCACTTCAATGTGGCTGATCAAATGCGTGGTGTTCATTTTGAATTTCAAACTAAGATGGGCTCAGCCTCTGCTGATTTACACTAGAGGATATTTGGTAAAGAATGAAAACCATCTCTATTCTATGTACCACACAATCACACTACTAATTGCAACTGGTTATCATGCTAATAAGTACTTTTAAAGTGAATGCAGGGAAATACACAGTAATGTCCTGGTGCTCTGGATCAGATGCTTGAATGATATAATTCACTGTGGCTCTAGAGCAGATCTGAAGTCTTTATTTTTCCCCTCACACATTCATAAATTAATTTTAAATAACTTCATCTTTATTATCTTTCTGCTTCAAACTTAGCTGGTATTGAACTATTCATTAAGGCAATAGTGCTAAAAAGTACTAAATTCTTGGCTTGAAGCAAACAGTAACAAATAAAATCTAGCTACAGAGGTGTTTAGAAATGGGTAATATCCTGCAAAGTTCTAAGGTACCATGAATCACAGGAGAAAGGGGGATTTGTGTCTTACAAAGAGGAAGTCTTCTGAAGTCTTGCTTACTGCTGCTTATGGTTAGGGCACCTCTAAAATCCTTTTATTCCCAGTGGTTTTGGTGACATTATATGAACTTCAAATCTGTAGGTCTCAGGACTGAGAACAATGCAGACTATTTAAATTATGTCCTCTACAACACAGCACAGGTTTGTCATCTGTGACTGTGAATCTAGCCATAGAGAAAGAGCTCGAATTGCAAACAGATTTCAAGTCAAATCAGAGGTAAGAGTGTGATCAATAATTAACAGGAGTAGGTTGTCCACGCAGTAGTAGAACCAGAAGTTGCAGCAATTCTGCCTACCAACATTAATGTTTGTCTTGCTCTAAGTTGTTGACTATGTACCACTTGCTTCTGCCACAAGCAGCTGGTCAATGTGAATGCTCAGGGTCGTAAGGATATAGATGATAATATTTAATTACTCGTCAGATGGAACTAATACTATCTGTAGCTCTTACACTCTACATAGGTGATATTTATTCAGAACTATTTTAAGGGACTAAGCAGCTAGGGATGGTGGAAGTCAGGCTTTGCTGAAAGGGAAAATTACATTATAGAAGAATATCTTGCTCATACCACTTTACAGGGAATCTGTGCCCAAGTAGTGTGAATTCTTGCATACCATCAGACACAAGTGAGGGCACAAACAAGCTCCTCTAATCTCATGTCTTTCGGAACAACCTTTGCCTGTCCCCTGTGTTGTTACGCCCTGGAAGACTTCTCTCTCTCAGTACTGTATGCTGGAGAGATTCTTTTGGTTGCCCAGCTACTTGGTGCCAGCCACAGCACAGTCTTGCTTTATGGTTTCATACTTAGAATGTGTCCCAAGTCTTTTGCTCTGCCTAACCCTTAATAATTGTAAATGTTAAAGCATAGTACATTTTCATCATAGTTTGTTGTTGTTCTCATAAACATCTTGCCTTTTCCTTATGCAGGCATAATTGCATGTAACTTTTTTGTTTTCCTCAGCATTCATTTTTCACACAACCTAACTTTTGCTTTCAGTCCTGGTGCCTCCATAATACCAGTCTGAGCCTCCTTTGTATTATGAGCCTCAAGCTGAAGAAATATTGTTTATCCAGGTTTAATCCTAAAAGCTATAGCTACAGTCATAAGCAAGGGAGCACAGAATCTATAGCTCAGTTTCCATTATCTCCTCAGAGGCACTATCTGTCCTGGGCACTAGCTATTCCAGGAGCCATTATCTACTACGTCCAAAGAGACAAGCTGACGCTGAAATTGCAGCTGACAGCATTTGAGTACACTGGCTTTCAGAGCATGTGATGAAACTCTTAGCACTGGCTCATGCAGATTTTATTAACTATTTATGCAAATATTATCCTGCCACTTCCTGCAATGAAGTGTCTCTCAAGCAGTCCTTTCTGCCCCCTGAACATGTTCTGTAAATAATTGTGCAGCTCAATAGCCATTAAGAAAATTACCTGTTTACAAAGTGAAAATAAGAACATAAGTAAGCACCTTTGAGATCTGTCAACTGCATGGCTTTTGAACACTTTGGATGAGTGCTTCCATTCAAAGTGATGCACTTTTGCAAGCTCACCATAAACCTCTGCTGCTGCCATAAAAATGTACAGCATTTTATGTTATTTTTTTATAATCAAGCATAGATGTATAGATACTTCCTTATTTAAGCAAATAAAAAGAGTTTAATCCTTCATAATGAAAATTCATACTTCCAGTGTAATATGCTATCATTCTACTTCAGCTTTCAGGTTTATTAGATTATAAAAATACACAGTCCAGGAATTATTTTCATTGTCTGTCTCAGACTGATTTACACTAGCTCGGTGTCACTTTAAATTCAGTTGTTCATATGTCTGACTTGTGAAGGTGCAGTTTCAAATCAAATGATGGCTCGTATGTAAAACCTTAATACATCATTCTAGCTACTGTTTATATAGGACACTATCTTGCTGCATGGAGTAGCATAACTGGGAGGAGAAGAGAGTCATGTCTGTAGTGTGATTGTGCTAGACAGTAATTTAGTTGTCTGTGACTGAAGAGCACCTTCAGAGAATTTGGACAGATCAGTGCAAACAGTGCTTGCTTCAAATGCTGCAGTACTTGTAGGGCTAAAGTTCGGCCTTGCAGCTCCTAGATGAGATAGATAAAGAATCATAGAATAGTTAAGGTTTGAAAGGACCTTAAGAACATGTAGTTCCAACCCCCCTGCCATAGGCAGGGACACCTCACACTAAACCATGTTACCCAAGACTCTGTCCAGCCCGGCCTTGAACACTGCCAGGGATGGAGCATTAACAGCTTCCTTGGGCAACCTGTTCCAGTGCCTCACCACCCTAACAGTAAAAAACTTCTTCCTTATATATAATCTAAGCTTTCCCTGTTTAACTTTGAACCCATTACCCCTTGTCTTATCCCTACAGCCCCTAATGAAGAGTCCCTCCCCAGCATCCTTGTAGGTCCCCTTCAGATACTGGAAGGCTGCTATGAGGTCTCCACGCAGCCTTCTCTTCTCCAGGCTGAACATTCCCAACCTTCTCAGCCTATCTTCATACGGGAGGTGCTCCAGTCCCCTGATCATCCTCGTGGCCCTCCTTCTGGACTTGTTCCAACAGTTCCATGGCCTTTTCTGTTGAGGACACCAGAACTGCACACAATACTCCAAATGAGGTCTCAGAAGAGCAGAGTAGAGGGGCAGGATCACCTCCATCGACCTGCTGGTCACGCTCCTTTTGATACAGCCTAGGATATGCTTGGCTTTCTGGGCTGCAAGTGCACACTGAAGCCGGCTCATGTTCATTTTCTCATTAACCAACACCCCCAAGTCCTTGTCCACAGGGCTGCTCTGAATTTCTTCCCTACGCAACCTGTAGCTGTGCCTGGGATTGCCCTGACCCAGGTGTAGGACCTTGCACTTGGCATGGTTAAACTTCATGAGGTTGGCATCAGCCCACCTCACAAGCGTGTCAAGGTCCCTCTGGATGGCATTCCTTCCCTCCAGGGTATCAACCGAACCACACAGCTTGGTGTTGTTGGCAAACCTGCTGAGGGCGCACTCAATCCCACTGTCCATGTCACTGACAAAGGTGTTGAACAGGATCAGTCCCAACACCGATCCCTGAGGGACACCACTAGTTACTGGTCTCCAGCTGGATGTTGAGTCATTGACCACAACTCTTTGTGTGCGGCCATCCAGCCAGTTCTTTATCCACCAAGTGATCCATCCATCAAATTGAAGTCTCTCCAACTTAGAGACAAGGATGTCGTGCAGAACAGTGTCGAACGCTTTGCACAAGTCCAGGTAGATGACATCAACTGCTTTGCCTCATCCATCAGTTCTGTGGCCCCATCACAGGCCACCAAATTGGTCAGGCAGGATTTCCCCTTAGTGAAGCTGGCGCTCACCAAGCACCTTGTTGTTTTTCATGTGCCTTAACATGCATTCCAGGAGAAAGAATCTGCTCCAAGATTTTGCCAGGCACAGAGGTTAAGACTGCTGTGTAATTCCCTGGGTCTTCTATATTCCCCTTCTTGAAAATGGGGGCTATGTTTCCCTTTTTCCTGTCGCCAGGAACTTCACCTCACTGCCATGACTTTTCAAATGATGGACAGTGGCTTAGCAACTTCATTTGCCAGCTCCTTCAGGACTCATGAATGGATTTCATCAGGTCTCATGGACTTGTGCATATTCAGGTTAAGATGATCTTGAACCTGATGGTCTCCTACACTGGGCCTAGGGTCTTCGTTCTCACAGTCCCTGCATCTGCTTCCCAAGACTTGGGCACTGTGGACAGAGCATTTGCCAGTGAACACTGAGGCAAAGGAGTCATTGAGAACCTCAGCCTCCTCCAAATCCAGGGTAGCCAGTTCTCCTGTTAACTCCTGGAGGGGGCTCACATTACCCCTCGTCTGTCTTTTGTTTGCTGCATACCTATAGAAGCCCTTGCTATCTTTCACATCCCTTACCAGCTTTAATTCTAAATGGGCCTTAGAATCTTTTAGCTTACTGACAGTGTCCCACAGCTCAGGCACCTGCTGCAGGAGGACCTCCACCAGGGCACACCGCGTGCAGTTTTTCCCATTGTGCACCCTTGCCTCAAGACACAAAGGAAGGCACTTTCTACACTCCAAGGTCTGCGCTGCAGCCTCCCCTCTCATTGGTTCTGTCTGGGTGTCTGGTGTGATTAAGCTCACTTACTACCAGAACTGGGCAGAGGCAGTAGCATTTTCTGCTACTGTATGTGAAAAACATGGGTGTATTGCCTAAAAGAACAGTTTGCTCTGGCAGACACAGAAGTTTCCTCACTTCAGATAGGATCCCAGCTGGGGCTGTCTTCTGCAGCCTACACCAACATCTCCAATAAACTCTGTTTTTCCCTTCCCCCCCCAACAGACCACTCAAGAAATAAGCCTGTGGGAGAGAGACAGCAGTCATTCTGCATTTCAGGGATTCGAACAAATGTGGTGGGGGGATTTGTTGCCAATCTCTAAATCTCTGCCCTCTATACAGTACTCTTATGTGATACTTAGCTGAAGGTTTGAAAACTGTTCTACACAACTGGGTCAGTTACTTGTTTTTCCTGAGCGTTGAAGGGAAAAGCTGCTCAGTCCACATGGTTTAAACCAAACTGGGATCAAAACACTTTACTGAGCTATCAAGAACATAGAATTAGGCAGCGGTCAGTGAAACGTTGCATTCAAGTAGTAATACAAGAGGTAAACCCCCAAATTAGACACATGCATGTTAATAAACACAAGAAAATATCTAAGCACCCTCTAACAAACACAGAAGAGATTTCTTAAATTCTTCTTCTTTCTAAAAGACCTCACCATAAGCAGCGCAGTAGCAAATGCCATTTGGCATACTGATAAGGAATGGTGAGGAAACCCTGTATGCTCTCTACATTTCTGCCAAGTTCATGCAGAGGGAACCAAAATCCCTTTCCTTTCACCTTTGGGATCACCACTGTCAAACGACTACATGGTATAAAAGCCCTTATTGACACATCTGAACACAGAGATTAATTTACGGGGACACCAAGCAGCAGTTCCCAGTGTGTGGCCACCGTGGGCGGGACATCCTACACAGGCACTGCCTCAGGCCAGCACCCCAAAGACCTTTCTCCAAGGGATGCTGGGCAAAAGGGCAGCAGCAGCAGGGTTGCAGTGGGCAGGGCTGTGGGGGCCCCGTCACCGCAGTGTCATAGTGCCACTACCCACCAACACAGCATCACAATGCTCTGGGACAGTATAAGGCAGTGTCCTCCCATGTCCCACTGCCAGAGTGCCTGGCTTTGCCACCAGGACAGAGCTGGCAGCCTGAAGGCACCCAAGAGGAAGTCCTTGAGGCACTGGTGGAATTACTTGGAGGGGCAGAGGGGGGAAGACTGCCCGAAGCTGCGGGAGGTTCTCTGCTGCAGTTCCAGCTCCTGGAGGGGCCAGGCTCACAGCTCATCTGATGGATGGAAATCCCGCTTCAGTCTTTGGGGAGCTCGCTGCCCTCATCTTCTGGGGAGGTAGTGGCAGTAGCCATGAGAAATAGGATCCACAGATGGCCCAGTGCCCTCCCCCAGTGCTTTGGAGCTCCAACTACCAGGCACAGGAAGGATTCTTGCCCCCAGGGCTGATCAGGCCAGCGGCATTTTGCTGTTCTTGGGAGCCCCTCAGATGGCTCCAGGCGGAGGCAGAAAAGGCAGAGCCAGTGTCCCCTTAGAGGCATAACCAGCCCGTGGACCAGGAGCCGGTCTTGCTCACATGCTCAGGGAGTAGCCGATCGCCAGTGCTGGGGTCAGGAAGGAATTTTCCCCCGGGGCAGATTGGCACCGGTCCTCGGGGGTTTTTTGCCTTCCTCTGAGCACTGAGCATGACCACTTGTCAGGTCTCCTCTGGTCCTGGTGCTCTGGGTTATCGCCTGGTGCTCATGCACCACGAAGGTGGCCCCTCGTGTCCTGCAGCTGGGGGGGCAAGGCTTTTTTTGCCCCCAGGGTGGACTAGCAAGGGTCCCCGGGGTTTTTGCCTCCTCCGCAGCCGAGCACAGCCCCTTCATGGGGCTCCTTTGGGATATTGTGTCCCAAAGGCAGCTGCTCGTGCTCCACGCAGGTGACCCTCGTGCCCCCCATCCGGGGGGAGGCAGCGTTCAGCACTCCCAGGGTGGCCCCAGCAGGGCCCCGGGAGTTGCTGCTGTCCTCTGTAGCACTGAGCACCACCCCTGCTCAGGTCTTCCCTGGCCCTTTCTGGCCAGGTTCTTGCACTCTTCTCACACCAGGCACCGCTCCTGCCCTGGCTTTCCTTTGTCAGGCTGCAAGGGATGCATCAGCCTGCTGCTGGTTATGCCATGTGCATCGTGTTAATGCTTGTGAGCATCAGCTCTCAGGGATTTAGAAAAAGAAAATATAATCTAAACTAAACTAGACTAAAATTAACTAAAGTAAGATAAAATAACTTTATTTATAAATAAATAAAATACTCTTTCCATCTGTAACCTTTCTGATTTGTGTCTTTGAACGGCGTTTTGGTGCTGAAAATCCCTTGACTTCCTAATGTCTGCTCTAAACCTCCCTGGGCACAGCTCTGAACCATACCCGCATGTCCTATCAACGGATCCCAGGGAGAAGAGATCAGCACCTCCCTCTCCATTTCCCCTCCTTGGGAAGCGCTTGGAGAGCAGCCCACAGGTAGAGAGCTCCCCACAGGACACGCCTTCCAGCCCTGTCACCAGCTTTGTTGCCCTCCTGGATGCATTCAAGGACCTTCATGTTCTTATATGGTGGGGCCTAGAACTGCACCCAGTACTCAACGTGAGCCGGCACCAGCACTGATTACAGCAGATGATCACCTCTTCCTCCTTTTTTTGTTACTAGCTCCCAGGTCCCTTGATTACCGCCCTCCTCCTTTTCAGTATGCTCTGTGGTGGACACCTGTGGCCCCTGTACAGCTCAGGCCTGGAGCAAGCAGCCCAGCTCTCTCAGCTTCCCTGACACCTTTCAGCTACCGCCAGCGCCCCGCAGCTCAGCCCCTGCCGCAGGAGGGTCTCCACCAGGGCACCGAGTGCAGCCCTGCCCATGGCGCACCCCCTCCTCACGACTCCGGTGCAGGCGCTCTCTGCACCCCGAGCTCCGCGCTGCAGCCCCCCCCTCTCATCGGCTCTGTCTGGTGCCGACGCCGCCACCGCGGGGGCAGCCAGAGCAGAGCTCCCAGAGCGGGCCCGGGTCCGGGCCCTGGCCCTGAGGCGAGCGCTCCCCATCCCTCCCGCTGCCCGCTCGCGCTGCCGACGCCAACCGCCGTTCCCGCGCCCCCTGTGAGTCCCTGCTCGCCTCAGCGGAGCTGCGGCTCCCGGGCAAGGCCTGGCGAGGGCTCGAGGCTCCCTCGGTGGCTCCCGCCGCTCGGAACTGAGGCTCCGGGACGCGGGGTTTCCCCTGGCTCCGGTGCTGAAGGCTCCTCTCTGGAGCCGCTCACCTCGGGAAATGAGTGTATACGTATACAAGATGGGAAATTCTTTAAACGTTGCTTAGGAGTAGCATCCCTTTAGGAGAGAAGTATAGTGAGTATTATCTCTTCAGAGTAAAAGGGTAGGTTATAAACTTGATGCTTAGCACAGGAGTTAAGCAGTGCTGGGTTTTCATTGAGCTTTCACTCACACTTAATTATGCCTACTGTTAAAGAACAGGTACAGAGAGAAGTATGTGGCTCACAGAAAGCAAAATGTCATACATAATGAGTAGGAAAAAGAGTGTTACATATTGAGGAGAATATGTACATTCTCAGGCCTGTACTGACTTCAGGCAGGATTACCTTAGGTATCTGTACACCACACTCACAGATCTGGGAACAGAGTAGGAGTCTTCCTGCTGAGCCTCATTTCTTAAATGGAAATAATCACTGCTTCCAGGAAGGAAAGAGAGAAGCTGGTGTGGTGGCAGAGGAGGAAGTAATAGCAAAATAGCAATGCTCTGGGTGCTGAGCAGCAGTGTGGAATATCAGCTTCAAAAAGTTTGGGGGCTACTGGAGTAGTGGATCCAACTTGACATATTTGCATTAGATCTTCTTGTAACAGCAATTTCTTTTTTTTTTTAGAAAACCAACTTTTTAAAGAAGGAATTCTGTTTTTCCTCTTTCCTGACCAGATCAAAAAGAAACAACAAGAAGTAGTGGGCTTTTTAGAAGCCAACAAGATTGATTTTCAGCAAATGGACATAGCAGGTGATGAAGACAACAGGAAATGGATGAGAGAGAATGTCCCTGGTGAAAAAAAGCCTCAAAATGGAATTCCCCTCCCTCCACAGATCTTCAATGAGGAGCGGTACTGTGGGGTAAGAAGCTGTTTGAAAATTTAAATACCTTCAGAAAGTCTTCTTTCACAAGTCGCTCTTTTCGATTAGTAGGAAGTGTCAAACAAACTCCTTAAGACAATTTGAGATTCACTTTGAAAGAATATTCAAAAGCAATTTTTAGGAACAGAAAAGCAATGAAATAAAAGATTATTCCTTTTGAAGAGAAAAATATACATGGAGGGAAAACTGACTAGAGAAACTGCTTAACAGAATGTATGGATTATCCCCTGGAGACCCAGAGCCTATGCAGGGGACAGAGCTCACTGCAAGACATGGAGCTTGCTGTCTGTGAGGAGCTCTGTATTTTTCTCATTCTCCTGCCTCGTGCTATATAGCTTACTCACAGTTGTCCTGCTATTGGCTCTCTGCCTGAACTCTCACTCCTAAGACTAAAGGCACTACTGCCTAGGTGAGGCTATGGCTTCTTCATACAGTATGTCAGGATAACCAAATGTAGGCTATGAGGACAGCTCAGCTGCTCTTCCAGTAGTAAATGCTCCATAATCTGGTTTGAGAATACCGAGCTACTCAAGACTAGTGGGATTTATAGCAAGGCTGATCTGCTATCTCTGGCTTTAGGTTAATTTTTTGCTTTTTGAACTTTAATTTTACATGGGGAGTGTTGATATATTGTTTGTTTGGCACAGACTCATCTGGGCTGCTAGGAAGTCAAGTAGATGTGTGAGATACCAGGGGCTGTGAACAGGAATCTTTCTTTTCCATTATATAAATAAATAGGAATTATAGTTGACTGGAATAGTTCTAATATGTTTGAATTATTGAAATTATATTGAGTATTCAATATCCAACTCTTTGTAACAGACATTGTAATGCTCATCAGATGCTTTTATATTTTCATATATGCTTGTAAAAGGTTACTTCTCTTGAGAGAGTTTGTTCAAAGCAGATAGATGATACTGTACCAGCATGAATATTATGATTGTGAATCAAGAGAGGTATCTGAGACAGTTTTTTTTCTCATAGTCTGGATGGAAATACACAGCCTGGAGAGTACTCTGATATGATTGCTGAAATGAATTTGCAAAGTACTCTGAAATGCAGATCACATAGTGAGCCCAGTTTTAAGTTACTCCACAAATCCAGTGTGAACTACTGCAAAGGTTGTTTTGAGAGAGAAGGGATTTACATGCCACTGAGTTTTCAGAATTAACTTCAGTGCTCTCAGAGCAAAAGTTGGTAGTATGAATAATGGAGTGCAACTGTTTCCTCCTTTTCTCATAGGAATCTTAAAAGAGAACTTGGTAGGTTAGAGTTCATGTGCATTTTAATATCCAATCTACATCAATAAAAAATATAATTTGATACATCTTACTGTGGATTTTGCGGCAGCCAATGTTGCAATAAATATTTCTGGTATGCCCTGGAGATGTATATAGTGAATTAAAGAGTAATTGCCTTACAAAGTGTTGCAGCTGGTCAGTCTTGCCAGTAAATTATAAATATACAATTTTTATTCCATATATGAAGCTAGTTCAGGAAGCCAAATAATCTACATGTTGAAATCAATTTAAGCTTAAGAAAGAGTCCTTTGCAAAGTCACCTCCATGTGGAAAGGGGTCCAGAAAGCAGTTGCAGCTATTGTTTTAAAAACTAAATCAAATTTACAGTTAGTCTAGAAGTCTTCAGAATTCCCATGTACACAGCTTTCAAAGCTCATAGCTAATGATCCCAGTGAGTACATAACATAAAGATCAATTTATAACATAGTTATTTCCAAATAAATAAATAAGGTAAGGAGATACATATCAGTACATGAGCCTCATCCATCTCCTCAGGGAAAAGTGCCTTAAGGGAGCTGCACAGAGTGTGAAGTGGGATTATGTGGGCTGATTGAGAACATGGCGAAGGGCTGGCAGATTGGTGCAAAATTCCTCAAACTGACACGATGCCTTCTGCAACATGTCTACAGTATAAAGCTGGGATTTGCATTTTGCTTCTGTTTATAACCTGTGCATGTCCAGCAGAAATCTAGAATTGTTTTATGCTGTTTAATGTTTAAATGATATATCTTAACTCTTCCCCTGTGCCTCACATCCTTTGTCCTCAGCCACTTTATTAAAAATAGGGCTGAGAATTGCAAAGGCCTGTCTGAGTCAGGGATACCAGTCCAGTATACTGAATTCATGAAAGTCACTTTAAAATACATTTCTCTTGTTAGTTACAGTCTTCAAGGCCACACTAGATGCCACATTCTGTCTTGTGGCATCTAGAAACCTTTTAATTTGTAGCCTGGGCATATGCAGCCAGTTGATGCCAAAATCTTTAGCTTAAACAGCTCTAGGCCAATGTAGTCTGTAGTTCTCCTTCCTATTGATTTTTTTTTAATTTCTTCATTCCCAGGTAGTCCTCTGTTTTCAGGTCTTGTGGGATGAAAATTCACAATAAAAAAAAAATTCACAATAAAAGATTTCCTTCCTCACTTTGAGAAAGAGGAATTAGGAGAAAGTCATGACATTCTTCAAATATTTTAAGGGCTGAAGAAAAAAGGAATTAATTATTGGTCTGGATTGTATTGACCCCACTTTGAGCAGGAGGTTGAACTAGACGGTCTCCTGAAGTCTGTTCCCACCTGAGAGTTATCCTGTGGTTCTGGGATTTTGTAAACTATGTTCTGCTCCACCCTCACAGGTGTTGAGACAAGATGTAATGAACAAAAAGTTCAGCAAAGAAAGTTTAAGTCAGACATCAGAAAAATATAAAAGGTAGTTTTTAGGGGATTGACTCGTTATCTCATTAAAGGTGGTTATCAATGGATTGCAGAAACACCTATCAGGAATAGCAGTGGTTCTTGCTTTGGAGAAAAAGTCCTTTGAGATCTTCTCCAATACCCTTTTCTGCAGTTCAGTGGAATTTTGGGGGTGGGGATAAGGAAAGGGGATAGCGGGGACACACGAGGCTTCCTTTTTGTGCTGACATATGACATATGATATATGACCGACATAATGAGCAAGTAAACACAGTCCTGTGCTAACCTGCTTTTCTGCCAGTAACATGATAGTATCTGCATCTTTTGGCCAGCCCTGAAGAGCTGCTTCACTTCCTAATTTGTACTTAAAATGGAGGTTTCTTACAGATTCATGGAAATACACTGTGAGCAGCTTTTCCTTGAGGTCAGAGAAGCTTAAGACTGTCTGATAAAATAGCTTGAATCTTATTTTTCTTTCAAATTTTTGGTACTGCCACTTGAAGAAACAGATTAGAAATGGTTTCATTTTGTATGCCTTGCTTTAGCATAAATTTCAAGTATCCATTCTGAACCATCATTGTTGGCAATTATGTTCTGATTTGATTTTTTTTCTTAAGCTGCTTTTTTCTCATGTCTAGACAGGTGTCTGCATTTGTGTCCCTTTCTAAATATATTGAGCACTCTCTTGCTGTTGTCTTTGTTTTTGCTTATCAAAAAACCCTGAAAATTAGGAAAGAAATGGAATGGTTTTCTTTGTAAGCTGTAATTTCTGCTTTTCTCTGTAAACTGCAATCTGCAGAATATAAAATACCCATGTACATACTTTTTAAAAGACTCTCTGAATTATTAGGTAAGACTTTTGCTTCATATACCTGCTAAAGTAAAATATATGAAAATCACAGGGACCTATGGAGGTCTGTGGTCCAGCCTGCTGCTTAAAGCAGGCATAGCTTTAAGCTTAGCTTATGTTGCTGGGGACTTTTCCCATCTGAGTTTCAAAAGGCTCTAAGGATGGTGTTTCCATGCCCTCTCTGTGTTCTGTGACCTGGTGCCGTACCACTTATTGGGGAAGAACTTTCCACTGATGTCTAGTTTTGCTGTTCTGCTGTCTGTCATTTCCACAGTGGTTATAAAAAAGATGGTAGTGTAGAGTGTATATGTGCATATGCACTCATATTGTAAGGAAAAACTCATGGAGTATTATTTTTCTTTTAAATACATTTCACTATATTTTTTGAAGACTAGTTCCAAAGACAAATGTCCTCTGCCTAGACCATTCATGTCTTCTCATACAGATATAGTTTTATTGCTTACCTGAAATAAATTGTTACTGCTCATTTTTCTTACTGCCTGCTTGGTAATAGTTATCTTTTGTCATTCAGTGAAATAAAATATCAAGTTCACTTCATGGCCTTTCCTCATTACAGTCTTTGTTTCCCAGCTATTGACATACCGTGCTGTAGTTTGCTTAGGCTGTTTTGTGAGTATGTGGTATGCAGGAGAACACAAGCTTCCTGTGTTTTGTATGGCCTCTCAAAAGCCCATGTCAATTTTTCGCCCTTTGAATTGCATAAAATCCCCTTGGTTTTGTTTGCTATATTGCTCCTAAGTTCTTGGGGTAGATTTGAGACACTGTCTTTCTTAAATACTTATAGCAGACCTGGGTTAGGTAAGAAGGAGAAACCCAGGGCAACATGAAAACAGCAGAGAGGTGATTTGAGAAGTGGGTGGCCCGGAGCAGCAGCAGCCAGTCTGCCTGGGCTGGGCAAAATGTGCTCTGGGGCCTGTCCCAGACTGGACAGTTCCCACCGCCTATAGCCAGGTGTGTGTGAAAGCTAATCTATCCCTTAGATAAATCAGCAAAATGGCCTGTCATTTATCCTGTCTGTTAAGCTATGTTACCTCTTCCAAACTGGACTGAAATGTCATGGCTTCCAGTCTTGCTGACATCACACTGACTTCTAAACTATCACTCCAGCCTTTCCCTAGGATTACCCATGGTCAATAATTTATTCTCTGGAAATACTAAAACAATCCAGTAAGACAACTTGGGTCCTAACCCAGCTTTACAAACAAGTCTCAAGGACAAGACAGCACCTTATTATTGACAAGCTTCTATTTTTGGAGTTATTTTGGATGAGTGAAAGAATGAGCAAGGGGTAAGGTCAAGGCAGTTGTCTAGGACCCAGTGGACATGTCCCCTGCACTACACAGAGCTGCTGTGTGATTGTGGGCCAGTAATTTATGACCAGAGTTTCTGCTGAGATCTTAAGTATATGTTGATTTTTACCTATGTAAGATCACAGAATCATAGAATGGTTTGGGTTGGAAGGGACTTCAAAGATCATTTGGTTCCAACCCCCCTGCCATGGGCAAGGACACCTTCCACTAGACAAGGTTGCTGAAAGCCCTAGACAACCTGGTCTTGAACACTTCAGAGATGGCGCATGAACAAGTTCTCTGGGCAACCTGCTCCAATCCACCTATCCACCACCTTCAGAGTGCAGAATATTTTCTTAATATCTAATCTAAATCTACCCTCTTTCTGCTTGAAGCCATTCCCCCTTGTCCTGTCACTACACATCCTTGTAAAAAGTCCTCTCCAAACTTTTTTTTGGCCCTTCAGGCACTGGAAGGCTGCTATGAGATCTTCCCAGAGCCTTCTCTTCTTGAGGCTGAACAAGCCCAACTCTCTCAGCCTGTCTCCATACCAGAGGTGCTTCAGCCCTCTGATCACCTTCATGGTCTCTAGTCTTGCTCCAATGACCACCTCCCTCTTGTGTTGGGAGCACCAGAGCTGGATGCAGTACTGCAGGTGGGGTCTCATGAGAGCAGAGTATAGGGGGAGGCCCACCTCCCTTGACCTGCTGGTCACACATGTGATGTGAGTCATGAACTTGTCAGTAACAAACTAGTGATAGCAGAGATTCCTTAATTAATAGGAAAGTTGTACAGGTGAATACTGTTAACGACCATGCAAGTTCTAGGTGGTCGGGTAGAAGATTTTTCAGTTAATATATGCAATGTATTCAGTTACATATTTCAGTTATAATATTCAAGTATATATATCTCATATATATATATGAAGAGAAAATAGAGCATTTAACGTTATTTAACTTCAGTTCACATGTGGACAAGAGATTTTGGTTGGTACATATATGTCAGAAGGACCAACCCAATCCTTTGCTTTGTCTGAAAAGTAACTGCATTTTCTAACCAGAATGACTTTATTTAAAATAAAGTTTCCTCATTATCATTATCATTGTGCTATTATGTTGACAGTTGCCTTTTATATGGCATAAAGCTGTCCAGGCTCTTGAGGGCTTGTTTTGTGTTCTTTCTCACTGCAAGTTTTATTTTAACATTTAAATGGTAATAGCTTTGCTTTGGTGTGTACAGCTGAGGCACATTAAAATGAAATGCTTGATTTTATCTGATGTGATATAATTAAAGTGTAAACCTCTAGAGAGATTTGCCCATTGTTCATTTTGCCAGCCAGTATGAAACTCCCTTTATCTGAATTTTCTTCCTGGGGCTTAGATAATGCAGGTGCATGTACAAATGCATAGTCATTCTCATCAATATAAGAAAGATTTGCCTGGGCTATTCTCTTCCTCCTGTGCTTTTTGTTTGGTTTTTGTTACCAATTCTCTGTTGTTTGTTTGTTCCTTTTTTAGGATTTTGAATCCTTTTTCTCTGCTAAAGAAGAAAATATTATTTATTCATTCCTGGGTCTTGCTCCTCCTCCAGGCACAAAGGTATGAGCTGCTGTACTTCCCGGGGGACATTTATTTAATTTTAATAAAAGATGAAGGGAGGGGGTGACTCAGCATGTCAAATAAGGGGCAGTGACAAAGCATTACATTAGATGCTTGTCCAGCAAAATGTTCTTAAGGGGGAAAAAACAAGTGGTTGATTCAGTAAATACTAGAAAATACTTCTCTGTTCCCTTCTTTCACTTCAGACTTGTTACCATGCCTCCAGCTGATGACTTTTTTTTTGGTAGATGTTGTTTACACAAAGCAGTATTTTATCATGTTTAGGTTTTAAATTATGCAGAATTTCCTAGTGCATTTTACAGGTTGAATTAATTACAAGGCACCTTCACTTGCCCCAGATTGCATCAAGCCTTGAACAAACAAGGTTTGTGTAGGCCACCAGCAGAGGGGCTGGGGTGTGGACCCAGCCCATCCTCTATGTGTACACACAGACTGGCACTATGGGATGTGCTCCCTCTGCCTTGAGGAGATAAAGTCTGTTTCTAATTAGAGTTTTGATAACTGAGAGCGTTACAGCTGTCTTATCTTGAGGTCATGTTAGATCATAATAAAACGTTGCCATCTTTAACACGGGTGGTTCAACAAAAGAAATGAATCAAGAGAGTGATGAGCCAGGGTGACAGAACTCTGCTGCATTGCTGTGACCTGGCTGAAGAACTGCCTTGGAGCATGAGATCTGCTTTCTGGTCCAACTCTGCTGCCAGCTGTGTAGCAACTCTTGAGTGAGACCCTGTTGTATATGGCTCTGTTTTTCCTCTTCTGTAAAGGTAAAGATAAAAAGGAGGCTTTACTAAGTGCTTTAAGAGCTAGAGATGAAGAGATACCCAGGGGAGAGCCACAGTTGCTATGAATGTCTTTGACACTGAGTCTCTGTGTGATGGAGAGCAAGTGATTTAAACTTTCTGCTTTAGCTGTGCCATCTCCCACCAAGGGAAATAAAAATTACTTGCCTATCTCACAGGGATCTGTGAGAATTCATTTAATTAACATCCACAAAGCCATGAAAGGCTTAAAGAACTGCAGGTATTAAGTATTATAATCATTATAAAAGATACCTGGAAACCAATGAGATAAAGAAAATTGCATTTTTCTGTCCATTTCATATATTATCTGCTCTTTCATGCATGGTTCTGTTAGATAGCATGTCTGTGAAGTAACAGAACAGAATTCATTAATTTCCAGCTGTTAGCAGAGGCTATTGCAGTTTCTGCTTGTGACAACTTTGTAAACATTGAAAATAGTATGTTCTGTACATTCTGCTAGGCAGATTAATGTTAGTGCTATTAGTAGCAAGCAAGTACTGTCTATGCCTATTAGCTGCTGCATTGGTGGAGGTAGTGATCATTTCAGCCCAGAAGTGGAAATAGCTGAGAGTGTTTTTTAAAAATCCATGTAAAGACTGGAAGTATAATTACATTGTCTCCCTGTTAGAATCTGTTTCTGAATTTGAAAGTGACATATACAAGTGTTTTAGCATTTGTTGCAGGGGTTAATTTCTCAGCATCTTCACTGCATGGACAGTCTGGCTGTGCTTTGTCATACAAATAACCTTGCTGCACTGCTTCTGCTTTCCTTTCATTAGGCTGTCAATACAACTTTAGCATGAATTACAGTGGATGGCTTGTGACATTGATTTCCAGCAGTGTGAAACTGGAATAATAAGTCGTGTGTAAGAGATGGTGATGATGACACATATGACAGGGTTTCCTACTAATTTCTTCCTAAATAACTGGGGGGGGGGGTGGTGGTGGTGGTTTGTTTGTTTTTGTTTTTTGTTTGTTTGTTTATTTTCTGGAATATGGTGATTTACAAAGCATGGAAATGCCATGAAACAGACAGTAAGCATTTACTTTCTAGGGATTTTTACCTCACTGAGACATTGCAAAGATTAATATAAAGCTGATACACATTATACACTTGCCTCAGAAGATGTCTTTTCCATCCATCTTTTGTCTCACATTGTATTAGAAGTAGAGAATCTCTTTAATTGCCATGATTCTGTTTCATAGCACAAGTCTGCTAGGATCCTGATCTAGGACTGTTTGGAGACTATTTGCTAGAGCAAGCAGAGGAACTTTTTGTTACTCCCACAACAAATTGTATCTTCCCAAAAAATGCTGTAGTTAAATCCATTGCCTCCATTGCCACATCAGCCTGCTGAGTGCAAAATACATGTTTCAGTTCTGCAGATTCTCTTTTTTGTAGGCCTGACCTCTCTGGATTAGGTGGCTACAGTTTTTCACCAGACCTATTTGTTCATCATTTACATTGAACTGTTACCGGTAGGTATTGGAGCTCTGATGATGCCAGAGCCTAATGTGCAAGCTGATCTACATTTACAGGGTGAGTCTGGTATGTCCGAAAGTCCAGAGAGCCTGTGGCTTCTAGCAAGATCACCTAGGTTTGCAATTGCTTTGTGAACTTGGTGAAGCTTATTTGCTTGAGCTGAAGGTCTGTTTTCAAATCTTGTATATACTTAAATCCTTAATCTCAGTATTATTGCTCTTAATATCCATAATCTTGACAACCTGAAATCTGTAAATACTTGAGCTTTAGTCTTTTAGTTGAAGAAGATTTCTACTAAGACTGCTTTGAATTACAAATCTACAGTATGTGCCTTTTATTTAAAGAGAAAATTACCTGTCAGCCAATCTTCATAAATGGTACTTCATTTTAAATTAAAAATTAAGTTTTCTGTTTCTATGGAGAGCTAGCATAATGATGATATTCCAAGCATCACAGTTCTCCATATAATTAACAAGAACTCTATGTCTCTGTGTGTGTGTGTGTGTGTGTGTGTGTGTGTGTGTTCTGGCTGATAACATGCTGCTTCTACAGTTTAGTTCTTTCAGCTACAACTTTTATTTGCCTTATGTTCTGAGTAGGTGTATGATTCATCTGAGAGAGTTTTACACAATAGGTTTATTTTAATTAGAATGCCATCTTCAGTCTTTTATGTATTTTATATATCTCCCAAAAATATTGAGTACATAGATTTTAAGATGACATGTTAATATATGTGCTGAAAATAAATATATAACCAATGTAGTTTTCCTTAACACTATCCTTTTCATTTTAGAAACTGCTACAAAGACTGTATCTTTAAGGAAGTTATCACTTACTTGAGAAAACAATGTATTAACAGTGTTGCACAAGAGAATGTCAATATATGCTGTGTTACTACCTATTTTATTCTTCAACTATTTTCTTAGCTTGTGGGGGAAAAGTACAAGATAAATTAAGCCAAACAAATGTCTCTGTAGATTTGTTTTTAATAACAATGATACTAACAATCAATCACAATTTTTAATAACACTGCCACCAGAATGAGAGTGCAGTGAGTCCACAGTTTTATGTGTACTTGAAATCATATCATATAGAATCATAGAATGGTTAGGGTTGGAAAGGACCTTTTGACCATTTAGTTCCAACCCCCCTGCCATGGGCAGGGACACCTCACGCTAAATCATGTCACCCAAGGCCTCGTCCAGCCTGGTCTTGAACACTGCCAGGGATGGAGCATTCACAACCTCCCTGGGCAACCCATTCCAGTGCCTCACCACCCTAACAGGAAAGAATTTCCTCCTTATATCCAATCTAAACTTCCCCTGTTTAAGTTTTAACCCGTTACCCCTTGTCCTATCCCTACAGTCCCTAATGAAGAGTCCCTCCCCAGCATCCCTATAGGCCCCCTTCAGATACTGGAAGGCTGCTATGAGGTCTCCACGCAGCCTTCTCTTCTCCAGGCTGAACAGCCCCAACTTCCTCAGCCTGTCTTCATACAGGAGGTGCTCCAGCCCCCTGATCATCCTCATGGCCCTTCTCTGGACTTGTTCCAACAGTTCCATGTCCTTTTTATGTTGAGGTCACCAAAACTGCACTCAATACTCCAGGTGAGGTCTCACAAGGGCAGAGTAGAGGGGCAGGATCACCTCCTTCGACCTGCTGGTCACGTTCCTTTTGATGCAGGCCAGGGTACAGTTGGCTTTCTGGGCTGCAAGTGCACACTGAAGCCAGCTTGTGTTCATTTTATCAACCAACACCCCCAAGTCCTTCTCTGCAGGGCTGCTCTGAATCTCTTCTCTGCCCAACCTGCAGCTGTGCCTGGGATTGCTCCAACCCAGGTGTAGGACCTTGCACTTGGCATGGTCGAGACAATACTGCCAGAAGAAGAAATAGTCTTTTCTCCTTCTTCCTTCTTCTAGCTTCTTCTGCTTACTCCCAGCTGCTCATTCCTCTCCTCAAGCGTCCCCCACGTGCTGGCAAAGACATTCATGCAGCTGTGTAACAGAGCATACAAAGTGTGTGAGAGAGAAATGTTTTTAAAGCGTTACTCTTGATCAGCCTTCTGTTCCAGTTCACCATGCAGCCCTGGAAAGGCTTTTGCTTGCCAGGAGGGCAGGGACAGCGCAGCACTGGGAAGAACTGCAGGGAGGGCAAGGCTTGCTGCTGATAGTTTTTCTGCTGTTTTTCTCTGCAGAGAAGAAGGGGAATTTAGGAGCTTATGTGCCTACTCTCTTGTCATTGCAAGCTCCTTAGATGTAAAACATATTTTCCATGATTCAGGAGCAAATTGCCAGAAAGGCACCAAATCTTACACAGTGAAGTTTCAGGAAAAGGATAAAACTACAGAATTATTTTGTCTCTTTTGACTTTGTCTTGATAACCTGCTTCCAAATGTTCCTAACCACTCTTCTATAACTTTTGACCCCATCCAGCAGAGCATCTCAGCAGGAGGGCACATCATGGGGGAAAGATCCCTAAATCAGCACTCCCCCAAGTCTGCTCTGGGGTTAAAAGCCAGATAGCTGTGCTTATGTCATGCTTCTGCAGGCTAAGTACACTGGCTGAAGAAACCATATATGGATGAGGACACTGAAGGAGGACTTGTGAAGCTTAAAGGGCAGGAGGTCATGACAGGGGCTTTTGTTTAGCTGTAGCAACAAATGAAAATGTGAAAAAGCATAAGAACCCAAACCAACTGCTAGATGAGTTGTAAGGGCTGGGTGGCAGAGATGGGAAAAGAGCTGGTTGTCTACTGAGGTATGTTGCTCTGCCCAAAGCATGTAGAATTTAGGATGACACAGGACAGGACCTTTCCTGAGCCCAGTTCTCTCTTGCTGGAGGCAACCACAGTAGATAAGACCTCTAAGAAGTGGTCAAATTCCCTTTTAACGTATTAGGTCCTTTGCCTCTGCTTCTCTGCTAGGAAGCTCTTCCAAAATTCCATACTGCTTCTGATTAGAATTTTTATTTACAGCCAGTTTGTACTCATTTTGCATCTATCTCAGCGCTCTTCCTTATCCTACCACTCCCTGATGTTTACTCTGATCTATTTTTAGAGAGCCGTCATATCGCCTCACAGCATTACTTTCAATAGATTAAAGTAATGAATCTTTTTTTGTCACCCTTCCATAAGACAGGCTCTCCACTCCCTCAGATGTTCCCAAAGCCCTCCTCTGCACCTGTTCCAGTCTGAATTTCTCTTTCTTGAGCCTGAGTAACTGGAACAGTACAGAGCAATCCAGAGGAGGTTGCGCCTTGGCCTTGTACAATGACATTAATATTTGTTTTCAGGTCCACCAGCTGTACCTCACTTCATACATGTGAGGATGACATTTATTATCTCTTTCACTACTATATCATATTCATGGCTCAGTTATTATGTGATTATTTAAATACATCCATCTTTCTCTTCTTTGATGATTATCAGCTAGCAAGCTCCCGAAGTACAGTAGAAACATCTGTTTCTAAGCTCTGTCCCAGAACTGCCTGTCCCAAAGAGTGTGACTTTGCCCTTCATGTTATTAAATTTAATCCTATTTTTCTTACTCCAGTTGAGGTCATACAGTTCTTCTTTTATCTGACGCAGCGTGTGATTCAGTGTGACCTTTCACAGTTACCTAGCTGAAAGTACCACAGGACTTAAAATAAAGAGCCTTCTAGGAGGTGCTTGTTCATGGTGCTGGAATAAATAGATTTGATAGATCGGTGTGTGAACTGAGGAGCAGTTTCCCTGATGATTTTAAATGAGAAGGTTAAGACACTATATATGAAATCCTTCATTACTTCTGTTTTTCTGTAGCTTCTTGATGTAGTTTAATTGGAATGCGTGCTGGAGAAAAGGCTCTTTTTTATCTGAATCTAGGGAATGTGCAATCAGGGTGAGCACCAGTTTCTATTAGACTTTCCACAGAAAAGTGAGAGACTCTGCTATGCTCTGAAGAGGGAGAAGTGCTTGAATTCATGATTTCCCTACACAAACACCATGTTTTTACCAAAAGATTAACATGCCAACAAACGTTCCTTTCACAGGAAAATGTCCAGAAGGGTATATTTTCATTTGTGTGCTGAAGTAAAATTAGAAAAGCACCACCCAAAACTGTAAAGTCAAGTTATAGAATTGTTGATTATGTGCCGCAAAACTAACAATGTTGTCTTTGCTGCCAGGAGACTGAAAAATCTGATGCCATGGATGGAACTGAGGCACAAACAGAAGACAAGGCAGACGAAGGGGCTCATGAAGAGGCTCAGTCTGCTCAGTCAGAATCAGAAGATCAACAGGTAATTTTCCCTTTTTCCCTTTGTGATATGAGGGTTTTACCTGTGCCAAGCACATGAAGCATAAACCCACAGGCCTTCCTATTGTGCTTCAGGATGGAAAACTGATAGCGGAGTGGTCCTGTTTTTCTTTTGGATGCATTTTCTTTGACATCATGATGATATGAATCCTAGATAAAACTCTGGGGAACTTGCTCTGAATCTTGAGTAACAGTGCTTGTCTTTATTGAAGTTTCCTTTTATACATTCTTACTGTAAGTTCTTGGGTTTTAATGCTCATTTTGAACCAGACCCTGCTTATGGAGAATAATTTAGGACTAGACATCTGGGTCCTGTCTGTGTAGAAAAAATTGCTGTTATCAATGGCCAGTGTCTGCAGGGCTCATAAATCTAGTTGTTAATGTTTGTTGTCATGTACCAGTATTGACTGCTGTTGCAGCAAACCGTATCTGACAGTGTCTTCTCCAGGCCAGGCAGAAACCTCTGGGCAATGCAGAAATTGAGACTTTTGATATCCTTTTGCTGCATCATGGTCTGATGTTACAGTCATGTGGACAGATCTCAAGCTGCAGTGCTAAAGGTTCTTGGAAGAGGCCACCTGAGTTCCTTAAATTCCCTAGGATAATATCCTGCTGTTAGCTAACATCAGTAAAGTACTTGTGGTTGAAAGTAGATGGATCCTGCAAAAAGGGACCATTTTGCTGTGTGCTATCTTCCTCAAGGGGGTGTTCATATTAGTGGCCAGGTTCTAGACCCAGTGGAGACTAAGAAGAAATGGATCCTGTGTCTGGAGATAGGGATCAGGCTCCTTCATTTCTCCTGCTGCTCTGACAGTTTGGCATTTAAGGATGGGTTTATTTTGATGTTGCAGTGTCAAGTGACTCTCATCCCAAAGAGGCAGGCCTACTGCTGGATCAAGTACTCGATGGTTTTTTTGTGGTTTGGAGATCAGACGGTCCCAGTAGAATATCTGTCACAAATGCATCATGTCTTTCACTAAAGAGGAAAACAAATGCGTTTTCATTGTTTCGTTGTTTTCCATCTAGCTGCAATGTTTTTCAGAGGAAGCACCTCTCTGTAAGCTTTTCCCCACTACCCTTTTTAGCAATGACTGTAGTCATTGTTAGGCTGGAAAAGCACCCTTTTACATAGCCTCATGCAAGTCTCAGGTGCTGGGAAGTCCCATTTAAAATTTCAAAATGGCAATGAGGAGAGACAGTTCTCAGTGGGAACTGAAATTTCACATTAAATTCTGTCCAAACACTTTTCACGTCTCAGAATTTCAGCTGGCGCATGAGTGCCATCAAATACCATTTTCCTTGGCTCTTAAGACCAGCATAAAACTGCAGTGCATCCCCTGGCTGGCTTAGGTTACCTTGCCATTCGGGCTGGCAGAGTACTCTAGTATTTTTTAAATGCAGAATGCTGGAACATGTCTGCAAATGTGTCAAGCAGCTGTGTATGAGAGGTTTTGTAATGACATAATGCAATACCAGTCCTGTACAACAAGCACCTCCCTCCATTTCTCAGAGGATGGACTGGAGCTGTAAATGGAAAATATATTCTCCTTTAGTTTTTCTGGGAGGGAAGTGGCAGAGGAGCGAGCACAAGGCAAGACAGTGTATTTGAACAGATTGTTCTGTCGTTATAAGGGTATAAAATATGATTAGTTTTACAGACCTTCCCCTTTCACCTGCACAGGGTTGAAATGGTCTTACCTAAGGAGTAAGAGTCTTCCTGAAATCGTCCAACTCTGATACCACCTTCATCTTGCCAGGTGTATATTAGCTCATAGGGGAAGTAAAAAAAGCACTGTTTCTGTCTCACTTTTATACAGGGTACTTCCCACTGCAAGCAGCAAGGTCCAATGTCTCCTGATAGGGATGCACAAAACCTATTTTTCACCCTGTTCTACCACCCACTTCCCTTGTCACCTAGGACAAATCACTTTGGTGACATGGCATCTGTCTGCCTTGCCACAGTTTATCCCAGTTATCACTTCTGTTGGGATGGCATGAATAATTCTGTAGAAATTCTGTTGTTCACAACAAACAGCAGACAGAGGATGAATAACTTTGAGGCAGGTTCAGTGAGACGAATTCCACTTTATGTTTCTGTATCCCAATTCACCTTTAAAAAAGAAAGCTTGAATAACATTTCATTACCGGGCCAGGCGTTTATGAAGTTAAATACATTTGAAGACTGTCAGATTGCCGTTGTAGTATCTCCCCTGGATGTTAGGTCCTGAAGGGTACATGTAGTATCAACCCCGTATTTTCAGTATTCCCCTTTATTCCTCTCATTCTGCAGCCCAGCACATCTTGTGTGACTGCTTTCCACATTGAATAGATGTTTTCTGTGTGCTCTCCCCACCCATGTGTTTTTTTTCTGTCTAGCTTAGTAAGAGCTGTTCTCTGTATACTGAGTTCTGAAAGAGTGACCTTTGTGTCAGTGGCCCACCTTGTTTTGCAGCTGAACAGTTGCATCTTTTGAACAGTAGTCATGTCCCTTTTGGAGTGTCAACTTACTCTTTTGACAGACCATCAAACCAAAATACAGCACCACAGTTTTACGTTCTATTTCTGAATTAATATACCAGTGGGAATCCAGTATTGGCATTTTGGCCATGTTTAGCAGTCAGTTTCATACCAGCTTAAAAATTACTTTCTCATGCGGGGTGCAACCCAGCTGGCTTTTCTCCAGTGACTCTGCAGGAGAAACGCCAGTGCTATGGAAAAATTCCAGAAGAGTCTGGGCAAGATAAAGATATCTCAGTCTTTGCCAATGAGCATATGACAGGTAACAAAATAAACTGTGACTGTCTCAGTTGTGGAGCTGCATGAAGGCTCCCAGATTACAGAAGGCTCCTTAAAGCCTCAGTAGCAAGGATGGCATCTGATGGTCAATATGGGTACTTGTGGAGGCTGCAGCCCTCCTCTAGTCCTTCAGTTGATCTTGATGGAAGATGCAGGAGTCCAGAAGCTCCATCTTTTTGTCTCAGGCTGGTGTGAGCCTGAGGAAACCAGTGAAAGACCCCAACCCTCTGAAAAACAAAACTCTTAAGTCAGCAGCTGCCTCCTGAAAGTGGTGGGTATAAGTGGCAGTGCAAAAGGTTGTTCTTCATACACCTCACGTTAGACTGCCTAGGCTTCAGCAGCTGCAGCCCCTCATTCAAACAAGCACTCAGGAAACCTCAGAGCAGATACTGAAATAGTAAGTCTCTTACACAGATGCAGTAGTAAGTAACAGAACAGCTTTCAGCCTGGTCACCAAGGAGCAGCTGTGCTAAGATTGCTTTAGATTATGAATTTTTTTTCACCTTAAACCTGTTGCATACTTTCCTTCCCTAATCACTTCATCAGGCTTATCTAATCTTTTTTTCCCATTCCTAATCCCTATCCTCTGATGGACAAGGTTGAGGAACCATTTTGTTGGGGGATAGTGTCCCTTTTTCTTGCTTTGTCTGTCTCTTTGTTTTTAATCTTTTTGAGGATAAAACTGTGACCTTCTCTGCATATGGAAAAGCAAGGGCTCTGCTGGTCACTAGATATGATGGTAATATTTTTCTTTATTTTACTGCCTGATTTTAACTTCAGATTTTAGCTTGGGGGTTAGAATATTTTTAAGTGGTGTCCCAGTTAAATCAGTTTGCAGTACAGATTAGGCTCACTTCAGGGCAGAATTATTTTAGAAACGTGTTCAAAAATCATAATGCAAGTCTGTACCCTCTCTCAGCAGTTCCCCAGGCCACATATAAACCCTGGCACAGCAGTTCACTTCCATATCTCAATGCATTCTATGCAAACTCATATCAACCACTCATGCCTTCTGCATGGTACTATTCCATCTGCCTTTTCTCTTTGGGATTTTGCGTAAGATTAGCTCTTCTCTCCAATAACCAGCTTGGTATCTAACATTAAATTCTGTTCACTGTACATTTATATAATTTTTCTCTTTTATTTCTCTTCATCACTTTTGCTTGATCTGTAGTCTAAACCCATCTTGTATTATATCTTATTCCCCCGTATTGCTGAGCCAAGGCATCTGTTCCAGCCTACAACAGTTAACAGAATTGCAAGCCAGATTCTGAGCGATGATGTGTAACATAGATAAGACTCTTCATAATTCTGATCATTTTGCAGACCACCTAATTAAAAAGAAAAAGAAAAAAAGCCACAACAAACACCAAACCTCCAAACCCCACCTGGAAAAGCAAACAAACCCCTCCATTGCTTTGCTCATCAATGAAGCAGATTTAATTGGAAGGAACTGAGAAAAAGGGAGCTGTATTTAATGATTTTATAGCCCTTTTTCAAAGTAAAAGCTTAGGATAAATGTGCATTGTGAGTTAACCTGAAAGACATTATCTCAAAATAAATCCACTGAATTCCACATAATGTTCCTAAATCCAGTGTTTAATTTCTGCTGTTTCATCTACATGACCTCTGATATTCTTTCTTTGATCTGTCTTTTAAACATGTTCTTTTGTATCTCTTATGTAGGAAAGCAAGGAAGAACATGAAACAACAGGGGTATAGTATATTTTGCCTTCATCTTTTGTTTGCATGCATTTAATTCCTTTTCAGTCTCATTGCTTCACTCAAAAGTTAGTAAATTCTTATTCATGAAACTAAAAATACTAGTGTTATATTCAGCTAGAAATTATTATTGGTCATATCATAATCTTATTGTTTGGGAACAAAGATAGGCCTCTAATAATAAAAAAATGCAAATGGAAGAGAAATTGTCTTTCACAGATTCTTTAATAAAATGTGCCAAGGATTTCCAAGACAACTATATCTTTGACAATTGCTAACTGACACCATGCTGATTGCATTTTCAGTGTTGTGAGTATGAAAGAGCCATTCTGATATTTTAGGCAGTTCTGCCTGTAAAGGAAATATTTTACTTGCCAGAATTTTGAAAGAACCAGGTGCAAATTCTTATGCCGTTTTCTCCTTTTCCTGGCATTTCAAGTTTATGCCTTGAATATTGCTTCAGTATTGGAGCCTTCATAGCAGCCTTCCAGTATCTGACTGGGGGCTATAAGGATGCTGGGGAGGGACTCTTCATTAGGGACTGTAGTGATAGCACAAGGGGTAATGGCTTAAAACTTAAGCAGGGGAAGTCTAGATTGGATATAAGGAAGAAGTTCATTACTGTAAGGGTGATGAGGCACTGGAATGGGTTGCCCAGGGAAGTTGTGAATGCTCCATCCCTGGCGGTGTTCAAGGCTAGGTTGGGCAGAGCCTTGAGTGACATGGTTTAGTGTGAGATGTCCCTGCCCATGGCGGGCAGGTTGGAACTGGATGATCTTATGGTCCTTTCCAACCCTAACTGTTCTGTGATTCTATGATTCCCAGGAAAACTAATGATTACTTTAGGCTATTTTCCACTACAGGCCAGCAATTAGTAAGAGAACACATTCACATCTTCCCACTTCCAAACTGCAATATATATATATATGTGTGTGTGTGTGTGTGTGTGTGTGTGTGTGTGTGTGAACACATACACGTGCCCGCTGTCAGTTATGCAGTGTGGACCCAGCAGCTGGAATGGAGCTCCATAGGCAAAATGTGGGGGGCTCCTGGTGAGGCTGACAAGGGCTGTTAAGGCTGCTTAGTGCACCCTGGCACCACTAGCTAATGTTTCAAGCAAGCAAAATATCCATTTTTTTTCTGCAAGAGGTAATTGACTTGAATTTTGAACTGAGGTTGTTAATATCTGAAAGATGTCGCTTGGCTGTGGGTTTGCCTGGCTCTGTTTCAAAGGCTGCTAATGAAAGACCCCTTTCCTGAGGGTCAGTGCTGAAAGAGGCAATATTCCTTTGATACAAGAATTTCTAATCCAGCTGACCTGTGTGGACATTCATATTACCTTCCTGGTTTTGCAGGGATGATCCCTTAGTGCAATGATTTTTCTCTGAAAAATGATTCAAACCAAGAATCTGGTTACAACAGGTCCATTCCCCAGCACATATTTAAGCAGGATTTTACTTCAACGTCTCAGATGTGGCTCTTGTACAAACAGTCTGTGTCTGAGAGGAAAACCAAAGGGCTGTGCTACTCATACTACCTGCAGTCCTGACTAAATACTAATTATATATTCTTTGAGTGACTGTTTGATTATGCCAGGAAGAAGCTACCATAATTTTTGTAGTCTAGGTAATGTATGAAGCTATGACATTTTGAGATAAAGCTTGTTTATACACATGGAAAGAATGCTTTTGAACAAGAATTTGCTGGAAGAGAAGGAACAGAGAAGCTTACAATGCAATTTTGAGTTCTTTTTCAGAGTAGAACTACACTTCAAAGCTTCATTTACTGGCTCTTAAAAGACAATAAGCGCAGATTGTTGTATGTCTTACATAAATGCTAGCTTTCAGATAACTGTTCATTTGATTGACTGAAGAAAAGGGCTATTGTCTTTAAATTGTGCATTTCTTCTATATAAAAGAGAGAAATAAAACCTTCTGAAACAGAGACAAGGCTGTATTATCTGATTCTGAATGATTTTTTGATTATTCAGGAGCCTAGTTCACGTGCCATGAATCTTGACTTGTTTACTTCTCCAAGAAAGTGTATTATTAAAAATACTAAACTTCTTTCATATTTGCATTTATTTCATATCCTCATTCTGATCTTGAATATTTTTTTGCAACTTAACTATGTACCATATTCTAGCCTCTCTAAGAAGGTTCTTATATTCCAGCACTTGCCTATTAACTCCAGAAAGCTAGAGCCCTGGCATGATAAGATTAAAAGCTCTATACATTACTTCTTTTTTCTATTTTTTTTTTTAAAGCTCAAATAATACTGCATTTACTAGAAACAGAAAAGTTGCAAAAGCAGAGCCCTGCATTTCAAGACTGTTTATTTTTTCTTCAATTCCTACATGATAATTACAACTGTTTTCTATAAAAAAGGAGGAAGAAGAAAAGCAGGAAGAGGGAGAAGAAAAGGAAGATGGAGAAGAAAAGGACAAAGTGGAGGAGCAAGAAGAGTCTTAGGACACTGTGACACATTCTTTCTTGAACAGGTTTTCAGGTAACCATTAAGATGTCCAGCACAGTTTCTAAATGTTCTTAAAGTAACCCAAACTTGAAAATTTTGTACATGTTGTTGTTATATGCAATGACAAGAATGGAAGGTATGTACCAAAACCAAAAGAAGCCTTACATTTGAAGCATAACAGTTAGTAAGAACTATTCCCTTTATTGTATCCATTAGTTTTCCCATTTCTGTGGCATCAATGAATCTGACTTCCCTGCACAGCTGTCTCTGTCATCCCTAATATCCACCATATTTTGCAGGCTCTTCCATTCATTCCCTATCGCTCTTACAACATTCACTTCCCTGCCAGACTTCTGATAGCTGCTTTGGGCATATTCCTTAGCATTTTCTTGTGCTGTGTCCCCTAAATATGAGCAATGCAGAGAGTAGCATGCTCTCTGAATGGGCCAGGGCTCTCCTGGCATGGGCCAACGCAGTGGTCATCCCCCTGTACTCTGCACTGGTGAGGCAGCATCTCGAATACTGTGTTCAGTTCTGGGCTCCTCACTACAAGAAGGATGTGGAGGTGCTGGAGCGGGTCCAGAAAAGGGCAACAAAGCTGGTGAAGGGTCTGGAGCCCAAGTCTCATGAGGAATGGCTGAGGGAACTGGGGTTGTTTAGTCTGGAGAAGAGAAGGCTCAGGGGGAACCTTCTTGCTCTCTACAACTTCCTGAAAGGAGGTTGTAGTGAGGTGGGGATCTGTCTCTTCTCCCGAGTAACAAGGGATAGGACAAAAGGAAATGGCCTCAAGCTGCTCTAGGGGAGGTTTAGGTTGGGTATTAGGAAAAATTTCTTCACAGAGAGGGTGCTCAGTATTCAGACATGTAAAATCACAAAAGGAGTGCTAAATTCTAATCTAGTTTTCCTTATTTTTGTTCAGGAAGCACAAGCTGGAGTAGCCCTGACAAAGAAAATAAAATTGATCTCTCGAGCAAATCATCACTACCTTTCATGCCTGTAGGCTTATGAACATATAAATGCATAACAGAACAAGATACCACTCTGTACTATGTGTTGCCTTTATATATATATTTGGTATTCCATTTGTTTGTTAGAATGGGTCTTCTTATATCTAACTGATGATATTTCAGGCGATTGTTATATATTGGAATGGTATTGTCTATGTCACGTTCTAGACTGTAAGCTCCTCAGGGCAGGAGCCATGTCTTTCTCCTTGTTTATGTACTGCCAAACACATTGCTGCCACTTAGCAGATAACTGCGCTCACACAAGTGACCTATTTAGAGAAAAAGAAATTCAGTGTTGAAAACTGCAAAGAGGCTTCCTGTGTGCAAGCTGTGTGAGTCACTTCTCCTTCAGCTGGCTTTTGAAAATGATTGAGATTTCCATTGTACAGCAGTTTAAATAAATGCATTTTCTGTCATATCTCTTCTTTGTCTTCAAAAGCATTAATTCAACCCTAGATCTATAAAGTTTTCTCAATTTCCATCGTCTCCAACATTACAGAGGATGTGCAAAGTCCTTTTCCTTGCCTTATGTTCCTGCTGATGTTTCTGCATTAAAGATGATGATCTTCATTGAAGAAAAAAGATGTGCCAGTCCCTTCTGCTGAAGCCTTTTCAGCCTTCTTGGATATATATGTATTCACTGGTACAGGAAAGTGGAGAAAACTAATACACATTGACACTGTAACTGTTGGTTAGAAGTTCACTGCGGAGGGAGTTTGGATTTCAGTTGTTTATATAAACTCTTTGTAGAGGAAGGGAGGGGATAAAAAATGCTTATTGCGAAAGTAGCCCATAGCTTCATAAACTAGACAAACTCCAAAGCAACTACAAGTTTATGTTCAACTCTGATCGGGAAGAGGTTGGCTTTTCAAGCTGAAATCTCCCACACCACGAGTGCTTGAACAGTGGCTGAACAGATAAAGTGGACAAAAAAATTGTGGAGGCTTCTGAAATGTCCTGAGTGGGTATATCTGAAGTTCCAGTTGTTGGGAGGGCATGAACGAGGAAGCAGAGCTATCTGCACTGTTCTTACACTCGTAGGTCATGCTGAGTTCAGAGCTGGCAGGTCCAGCTAGGAGAAGAACCTTGGAGTCCTCACTCACAGCTCACATGCAGACCCAGGAAAATGCTGGGCATCGTCAGGACTTTGCTGCCATGTAAAGCCTTGCTGAGGTGACATCTTGAGCACTTTGTGCAGTCCGGTCTTTGCATCTTTGCAAGACTTTGTGGCGTAAGGATAGGTACAGAGAAAACAACAGTCAGAGAGGATGAAGCAGCTGCTCCATGAGACTGAAAAGACTGATTTGGAGAGGAAGCAAAGGCATTTACAAAGGTCATAAAGGCCATGAATAGGATGAATACAGAGCTGTTGGTCAAAAAATACTGCAATAGTATAATGAAAATTAGTGTACACAATGAAATTAGTAGAGCAGATTAACAGAGGTAAAAGAGAGTACTTGTTTTATATGGTACGTTGGGAACCTCTTGAATTTGTTGTCACAGGATGTTATGGAGACTGATGATGTTAACAAGACCAAGGAGGTATGAGGCAATGTCAGGAATGGAAGGCTTGTAAGTGGATACTACGGCCTGGAATGTATCTACCAATATCCCTAAACCAATGAATTGTGGGTGCAGAAAATTTGACTGGGAACAGAAAAATTGAATAGAGAAGACTTGCTGTCCCTGAAGATCATTGCCCACTTCCACTTTTCAGCCTGAGTGCCAGGTTAGGTGAGCAGGTGATTTCCAGGGGAAAATGTTCCCCATCTCACCAGCAGCTGAACTGGGGTGCCATCATTGCTGCAGTAGTTCTGAGCAAAAGGCTGGACTTGGGAGTATGGTAACCAAAATGAAAACAGAACTGTTAATTACTCTGGAAATGTGGTAAATCCAGGGCAGTGAGTATGTGTTGTGCAATAGCTGGCATGTTTATGGTAACCTTGACTTCTTCCTGGGCTGACAGAGCTTCAAATGGCTGATGACCCACAGACTCCACTTTTCCCCCTGCTGATGTACAGAGCAAAGAGCCTGAGTGTACTCAGTACATCAGGCAGGGCCACGGGCTTTGGATTTGAGACAAAACCACCACACCTTGTGTATTCAGGTATTATTCATTAAGGCAGAAATATGGCAGCCATCTTCTCAAGAGGGTATAATCTGGAAAGCCTGCCAGGGAATGAGAGGAATGCTAAACCTCCTGTACTGGAGTGACACACTCCCCTGGTCTTCAGCTGGTGACTGGGTTATGCTCAGTGTGTAGTGAAAAAGTAAATGGGATGGTGGATGGTTGTCCTCACAACACAGCTTTTCGGTGCGTTCCTTGGGATAATCTCTTTTAGCATGTGCCGATCATCATCTCTGCCAGACCAAAAGGAGGATGTGAGTATTCAAAGGATAAACTGAAAGCTGATGGCTGCTTGGTGGTTTTAACCATAATGCTAATTCTGCTTACATAAGCTTAATACTTTCTGCAGTAATTTAATGCAACTAGGCAAAGTCTTCAGATTACAGCTGAATGAAAATCAGTAACACAGATATGTGAGCTATTGACTTAAATTTGTTTGAAAACATTCTGCATTTTTATATCATTATATTTTAGTGGGACAGAGTATCTGCAAGTTGTTAAACATGGCGTGCCTGGTACACAGTGTTTCATAGCTTCAGGAAGCTGTGGATGCAAAATCATTCTGTTGCACCCCCATTAAATACAAACCAGCATGTTGCTTTCTGTGACCCTCTGGCATGTGAAGTATTTTCCTTGGGTGATTGATGCTAGAAACTTCTACTGTACTGACACAAGCTAAAATTAGAAAAGCTTCAAAGTATGCTTGCTACAGATCCATGTATGTCATAGGATGGTGGATGTTTGCACTTTTAAAGTGATTGATTGCCAAGCTGAACAGACTGCTGACGTGTAAAAGAAGCAACTAAGTAGATAAGGCTAGGCAATGCTTTGTTGTCTAGGAAAATAAATGCTAGAGATTCATTCAGTTGCTACTAATACAGGGGTTTGAATAACAGGTCCAAGAAGGCGACTTGGGCCAAGCTGTCTCATACATGAGAGCACTTCTGAGCTAAAAAATTGTGTATAAGAGTATTTCTCCTAAGAAAGCTCTAAGAGAAATTAACTGAGAGAAGTTAAACTGTTCTGTAGTTTTGGCAGTAAAACACTAGCCTCCAGTCTGTGTTCCTGGTTAACTTTCCAGCCGCCACATCTGTTCGCCTGTCTTTCAAATAATAAAACTTGCTAATAGTCTTCAGTTAACTGCAAGAATATCAGTGTTAAAGGAGACAAGGTTATTTATCTGTGTTCTCTGACAACTTCAGAAGGCTGGAAATATGCTTGATGAAAGATCTGGGAAGCTGAAAATTCAAGACAGTAATTTCATTAGGAGGCAGATTGGAAGTTTGAGGTTTGATGTCAGATACCCTGAAGGATGCTTTCTGCTCCTCCAGTTGCAAAGTCACTGCCATGCATAAAGTGAACAGAGGAAACAACAATTCTCAGCTGAGACTCATTGTCAGTGTTTTACTGTCTCCATGTTTTGTGTGGGATGTAAGGTGCAGAGGCTGGATGACATGCTTAATACCACAAACCAAGGGCACCTAGAGTCCAGATTAGATGTGGGCTACCTGCTGTGCATTTCCCTGCTTCAGAACATACCAACCATCGGTTTGCATATGGTAACGACTTTATATCAATGAATATTTTGAATTTCTCAGGTTGGAAAAGACCCTTAAGATCCTCAAGTCCAACCATAAACCTAACACTGCCAACTCCACCACTAAACCGTGTCCCTAAGCACCATGTCTACAGAAGCAGAAAATAATGCAAGAACCTAGAAGAACTGGTTTTATTGTTTTCTTGTAATTAACTTAGCACCTGAGTGGGCAGAGAGAAACCTTGCTTGGGAGGGTGGGCCCATTGTCAGCCCACTGCATAGAATCACAGAATGGTTTGGGTTGGAAAGGTCATTAAGATCATCCGCTTCTTCCCCCCGCCCCGCAATAGGCAGGGCCACCTTCCACCATGTTGCTCAAAGCCCCATCCAACCTGGCCTTGAACACTGTCAGAGATGGGGTCTGCAGGTGCTCAGTAACAGAGGGTTACATGGAGCTCTCTTGTTGCACAGCCAGAGCAGCATGCTGAGCAATGGTGAGCCCTGCTATTGCCAGCCGTAGCCTTCAAGATCGCATTAGCCTGATAAAGTTAGCAGCCTCAGGGCTTGCCAGGCAGCACAAAGCACATGAGCTGCCTTCTTTCTTGCTGCTCAGCCTATATTCCCTTCCCCTTCCCCTTCCCTTGCCCTGCCCAACAATCTCTGCAGTGGTAGCCCTGGGTGATGCCCTAGGCACAGCAAGTCACAGGCAGCAGGGCTGTGCATGGGGTGCAGCTGGAAAGGGCTGGGATGCTGATGGGTGCTTCTCCTGGGCTCCCCAACAAGGGGTGTGTTCCAGCCCTTCCAGCCGACTCAGCAGCAGCATATCAGGTGTGAAATCCTGGCACTAACTCGATGGTTCCTTACCCAGGCTGGAGTGAAGGGAAGGAAAAGCAAGAAATGTGAGAAAGAAAATGGGGGCAAAAATCCCCTTTGGGCCAGGAAGCATCTTCTGGTGATTGCACATGAGCATTTCTCAGCAGTCAGTGATGGAGTATAGTGTGTTAGAGAAGTTTTGGCTTTCAGTGTGCACCAGTACTTTTCCATAAGGACTATAGCATTGCTGGATTTTAATGATGTAATTTACTGCGTTAATATTGGCTACATCCAGCTTAAATGGATCTGATACTGGCATCCATGTGCTCCTAATCAGATTCTGATGAAAGCTAGAAGCAATAATAGAAAATTACACTGGGTTTCTGGCCAGCCTTGGGCTGGTTTCAGCGCAGCTGCTGGTGTAGCCCATTGCAGACAATGCAGGAGACAGAGGAATGGGCTCTGGTGACAGAAATCTGGACTGGGAGACACCAGCCATGCCGACAGTGGCAGTGGGTGAGGTATTGCCTGACTGTCTCTGGAGGTGGTGAGGACACCTCCGCCTGATGGCCAGCACTGGGAGAGGAGAAGGCAGTGAGGAAGGAGACATAGTGCTGACAGGGATGTGCCCAAGGTAGTGAAGACCTCCAAGGATGGGTCCTGGGGACCATGTTTAACCAGTGGCCCCAGCACAGGATGCATGTGCTGATGAAGTTCTGCACTGGCAAAGAGCTGGGGCACATTTCCAATATGAGGGAGAATGGGATGGTGTCCCAGAAAAAAAGTGAAAGACTCAAAATGCAGAAGTGAGGTAAAATTTGGTGTATGGAGTAACAGCATTGTGTGCTTTGGGGGCAAATGAGAATTTCTGCTGCAAGCTTGGAGCCCATCCTCCTAGAAATGGCACAGGGGGAGAAAGGCATGTGTGCACAGGTTCACCTCCAAGCCACAAGGAGCTGTAATGTGAGGCACTGGTAGCAAAGAGGCATGTGATGAGTAGATGTGCTAAGGAGCTATTTTCAGAAGTGAAGGGAATACCGAGTAACATTGCAAAGCACTGCAGTGGCACCTCCTCTGGGGCAGGTACTGTGTAATGTTTGAACCCCTGGTCAAAAGGACACATTCACACTGAGATGTCATGGAAATATTCCAGTTATCAAGGCCTTGCACTGTCCAATTTACAAAAGGAAGTGACAGGATCTTGGTTGGTATAGTCCAGCAAAATTGCCAAACTTGGAATTCCCAAAAATTCCCTCAAAATTGAAAGTTGATTTGTACTGAGGAATAGAGAAAACACAAAGCTGGAGAAGGAAGTTACTCCAGAGGAAGGGGAAATAATGTCTCTTCAGCAGATGCACACTGCACATTTTATGCTATGTGCCATGAGGAGCTGCATGAAAAATAAAGCAAGGAGAGACCATGGCTGTATGAGAGCACATACTGAATGTACAGGACAGGCTGCTGAGCACACTGAGAAACAGGATGACAGCAGGAATATTTCCAGGATCTGGGAATGTCTCTCACCTGAAGAGAGGAAGTAGACAGAATGGCAGGTCCCCTTTGCACTGCTGTGAGGCTTTTCCCTGTGGTGACACAGCTGAGACTTTGCAGAACTTCACAAGGAAGTTGGGAACTTCCCTTTGAGAAACTGGCTGCTGTTAGCAACCGGGGCTTCACTGGTGGAAACCTGCTATCTAGGGGTGCCTGTAGTATATTAGAGATAGCTGAAGACAGTGAATTCAGCCAGTGCTATATATCTTCAGCATTCCTGTTCTTCACAGTACATTTTAATCTGTAGTGATCTTTGCCTGACTGTTAACTATTCCTCAGGCCAGCATCAACATCCCTCAAGTGACTAATGCTACAAACACAGGTGTTTTGGTGCACGGTGTCTTAAGGGTGTGTGTTGAAGTCTTGTCCGCTACTATTCAAACATCATGAGAGCCTGGCAGACATCTGATTCCCATCTGCGTCAGCAGGCAGGACTCAGAAATATGCTGAGATAATCCCCTGGGAGGTGACAAAGCCTCTTTGGGTTATAGACAGGCCCACCCAACAGTTACCCCTGGGCTACATCCAAGTCCCAAAAGCTGGCAGCGAGGCTTATCGACACACTGCAGGTGAAGGTCAGAGACTTCTACAGGGTGTCCTGTCAGGATGTATTATTCACTTCCAAATTAGGTGTGATGCCAATGGCTTTCTCAGCCTCTTGTGCTGAAACAGCAGCAAGTACCTCTGTGAGCGTAAAGGCATCTTCTGCTCACTAGCAAGAAGTCAACAGTAAAATAAACCAAGGTTTTTATACTTGGGTTTGTATATTTTATTCACCAAGAGGTCATGGGGCATAGTGGGGAGGAAGCTCGTTTGTCACCTGTTGAAATTAGGCACTGTTGCAGATGTAAGCATTGCAGGAAGCAGCTTTGGAAATATTGGTGCAACACGGCATGAGGACGTGACTTACCAGACAGATGGCTTCACTTATCTTTGGGTAAGCCTTTGCCAAGCAAACAGCTTTTGGAGGGTGAGGCCAGGGCCTTGTGACTGCTTGCTTGCTTTCGCATGATACTTGAAGGTGGCAGGGCAGGGTTGCTCTCTCCAAGGCTTCATCCATCAGCTGCTGACAATGAGGGTGTGGGGTTGCTAATGCCCCAAACTGAGATAACAGAAAATCACTCTCAAACTGTGTGTCACCCAGTAAACTGTCCCTAACCTCACTGAGACTAGTAAAGAGAAACGTTCAATAAGACCCTGTACTCATTGACATGAAACACCACACCCCGCTGATGTGCTGGTTTGGTTGGGATGGAAGATTGCAGGGCACTGGAGAGCAAGAGCCTGGCAGAAGAAATTACCTGTAAATGGCATACCCAGAGGAGCAGGGGGAGGCTTTTGTCTCTTGGTGACATGGCTCGCTTGCAGGTTAGAAACCACCAGCTGCCTATTGAGCGAAAATAATGACTCAGCAATTCTGTTCCACGAGTTGGATGATTGTTTTTTTGTATGAGTCATTTACCTCTAAAGGAGTTTGATTAAAAAAACCAAAAGTTCCCCAAAAGCAAAGCTTCGTGATTTCCTCAAATTTTGCCTGAAATTTTGTTTAACGGGGCAGTTTCCTCTCTTTCCTTTGTGGGCAGGAACCCGGAGACACCCTCTGCTTGAAAAAGGAGTAATAGAACTAGCTAGGTTGGAAAAGACCTTTAAGATCATCAAGTCCAACTGTTACCCCAGGACTGCCAAGTCCACCACTCAACCATGTCACAGGGCCTCGTCTGCATGGTTTTTGAACACTTCCAGGGATGGTGATTCCACCACTGCCCTGAGCAGCCTGTTCCAATGCCTGAGTGTGCTCTTGGTGAAGAAATTGTTCCTAATGTCCGATCTAAACCTTCCCTGATGCAGCTTGAGGCCATTTCCTCTTGTCTTATCAGTTGTTACTTGGGAGAAATTACTTGGGAACTTCTAACCCTAAATGTATTGTGAGGTGGGTTTTGTCTTGTGGGGTATTTTGGGCCACCTGTGCAGCCAGGATAGCAGTGGGAGCAGGGCTGGGAGTGTGAGCTACCAAATGTGGCCCCATGGCACTTCTGCAGCTCAGCAATGGAAGAGGACTGTCTGACAGGGAATTTGGGTTTCCCTGAGCCCATTGGCTGCTCTGAACCATTCGAGCTGCCCTGCTCCAAACCATGAGAGCTGCCCTGCCCCAAACCATGAGAGCTGCCCTGCCTTGCTTGGTGCCTGCCTGCCTCCCCCTTGTATGTCTTTGTGCTCCTGAATGCAAAGTTTAACCCAGCGTTGGTGAATTACTGGGTTTGTTGTTGTTTCAGCCTGGATAATAATGCTGCTGGCCTATGTTTGTCATGGTACCATTATTAGAAATAGATTATCTCTGAAGCTGTTGGTCTGGAGCCTGTTGCTGTACCCTGATTCTGTAACTCACTGGGGCTGCCCTGGGACCTTGTTCTGTCTGTCTTGAACTTGCGGCTGACTGTAATGCTATGAAAGCTTGCTGCCTATGAATTTTTTGATGGAAACCAAGGGAAATAAGAAAGCAAGATGGATGGCTGTGTTTGAATAGGTTAAGCATGGACAGTGAAACAGCTGCCTTGCAGAGTAGGGTGGAAAGTGACAGATGGTCCTAAAAAGTCACTTCGTATTAATGTGCTGTGTATTAAGTATGTTGCAGAGGATATGGGTTAGCATTCAAAATATAGCAGAACAGTGCAGTACATACCTATGTACAGCTGCTGAGTGGCCTATTTTTTAAATGTTCGGTCATTGAAAATCTCCTTAGACATCTAAGAAAGTGCGTCAGGACGCAACACACAAGTCAGTCCTGGCTGCGGAGAGACCCAGCTGCCACCAGGCAGAGCCAAGCTGCTTCTGCTGAGAGGATGGAGGACAAAGATGAGGTCTTTTTCAGCTTGGATTTTGAGCAGGGTCTGCTCCCTGTCCCAACAGCTACTTATATTTTTAGTGACTCTTAAATACACTCAGGGAGGCCCTTATCAAAGGTGAGACTGCGAGTGCCAGCCTGGCATACACGAATAAGGGAGGTCCCACCTCAGCCAATCAGACTGGGGGCACCCACTGGCTTCGGGGGATTCAGGAGGATGCAAGGTGGTCCCAGGGAAGCTGCCTCCCCCCAGTGGGAGCAAGGACCCTCAAACCCTGCTGTAGAGGCGGGGTCCTCATCCATGAGTTCCCTGTCTCACATGCGGGACAAGCCCTCAAGCAACAAAGACGAAAGGTTGGAAGCTGTCCATATAGGAGATGTCACGTGTGAATTCGATAGCCAGGAAATCCTGGTTACTGATATTCACTGTCATTCACCTGGAAAAAACCCCAACAAACCCACCCCAAAACCCAACAGGGGAAAAAACCTGTACATTTTTAAAAGTATAAATATATAAAAGGCATTGACAAATATTGGTGGGGTCAGTGGTTTTGCTCAATTTACTAAATCACTGCAAATAATACTTTTAGGTAACAGAAAGTCATGTAGTAGAGCAGGGTTGTAGGCAGGGGGATGGAGAACTGTACTGGTGAACAAGGTTTCCCTGGGAAGAAAAAAAAATAAGTAAAGTTGTTGTTTCAGACGCTGACATGGCAATGTGTTATACAGAAGTTCAAGGTCTTTGATTGGCCTTTCTTTAGTGAAAAATGTTTCACTTCCTTGAATTCATCTTGAAACTGAGTGGAAACGTTTCAAAGAGGAAGGATGTAAAAATGGTTTCACCTCTGTATTTTTGTGGAGCTTTGAGGAGAACTTTTTTTAATTTTCAACCTATTTGTAGGTAATATCACATCAGATTTCCTCTGCATCCCATTTTATGCCCACGCTGTGCCTGACAGCAGATGCGCTTGTTGTGTTCAGCTGGATTTGGAGCACTTCTGCTCAAGAAGAAAACAGTGTAGGAGCTGTTTCTGCTGGTGTTGTAGTGCTGAAAATGCTTCTTAAAAACCGCCACAGCCTGTATCAGCCACAATACACTTGTAGCAATGCGGCTCTGCTTGGTTTTCATTTCCGTTGCACTGGTGCAGTTCTGCTCCAGATGTGGTCTCACGTAGGCTGGTGAAATCAAGCCATCCATCATAACTGCAGTGAGCAGCCCAAGACCTGAGCCAAAGCTGTCTGCTGAGGTGCACTTTACCCGTCAAGGTGAGTGTATAACAACACACCGGGTGTATCAGTGAACTTTAGATTTGTCTGACAATGTTACATGACTTTGCTGGCTCTACACAGGACTCTGCAGGATGTGTGCTGGGCAGCACAGGCAATTACCCACAAGGTAAGCCCTATCTTTCCCCTCAGGCTGCCACTGAGGGCTGTGTTTGCAAGATGGACCTCCCATTGCTCCTGAGGGTGCAGCTGCCAGCCTGGATCCCACCGAGGCAGGGTGAAGCTCTGCTGCAGGCACACGCTGCCACGCAGGACACTGCATCACCATCCCTTACCCTGGTCCTCACTCGCCCTGCGGAGGTGACCCTGGGCTGAGTGCTCTCTGGAGAATTTGGGTAGGTGGCTCCAGATCTCTCCTTTGCTGATGCTCTGGGGGAAAGCGTTCTGCAAGCTTTCTGTAAATGGGCTAGAAGTGTTTTGGGAACTGTTTTTTCTCTAAGAAATGTTGGTGTTTCCTCAAAAGAGTGGGTCCAGAACCAGTGGCTGAGCCATAAACCCTGGTGCAGGATGAAAGCAAACCCTCTGTGTCTACCCCATCCGTTCCCTTCTCCCAGGTCAGGCTGTTGAGCTGGGGAGCAGAAAACCCTTCTTGAGGCGAAATGAAGGCATATGAGCAGGGCACATGCTTTACAGCTTTGCAGCCATTGTGGCCCAGGGCCTTGCACACAATTGCAAATGTTTTTCCTTTTCCTTGTTTTTTTTTTAACTTTTTCTTTTTTCCTTTTTATTTTTCTTTTTTCGTCTTCTTTTTCTTTTTTCTTTTTCTTTCTTCAAAATGGGGGACAAGGGAAAGAGACACAAACAAATGGAAAGCTTTCACATCCAGTTAATTGTGCAGTGGGCAGGGGCCAAAACCTCTGTTTTCCTTATTTCTGCCGACTGAAGCCCTGAAGCATGTGATTCGATTATCATCATTATCAAAAGGCTGTGCTCAGTGCCTGCTGTGAGAAAGGACATTTCAGGGCAGCTCAGGGAGTTGCTGGTCCCTGCAGCAGACATGGTGACCCCCAGTTGTGTCCATCCACCACCCCCCCCCCCCCGCTTCCCCATGGAGATGTGCTATAAGCTCCTTGTAGGAGAGATGCAAAATGCCACAGGCAGTGAGACGGAGGCTGTGCTGTACCTTCCTGATGGCTCCTGTGTTCCATAACCTCACTATTTATTTAAATAAGCCACCATCTTAGTTAAAGCCTCAATGGCTCGAAGCCCAACCTCCGGATGGTGTACCAGGAGGGATGTGGGAAGGTCCAGTGGCAACTGGGAGCACCAGGGTTATGCTTTTCTCTGGGGTACTCTGTTGGATGCTGGTGTCATGCTTGAAGAGGGATGTGGAAGTGATGGGAAGAGTTGATGGGACCCAGACCCTGGAAAATAACATGGCAAATAGGGATGTAATCAGCTCAGGTCACTCAGCCTAGCAAGAGGGTGACTAAGGAGTGAGCAGACTGTGGTATGTAGGTCACCTTTGTAGGCCAAACCTTTGAGTCCCAGCCAGCCATGAGACCATTGAGGATGAGGATGACCAGTGGCCAAAACCTGCAGTGCTGCTCCTACATTCAGAGGACAGGGAGGGCTGAGAGCCAGGTGGAGTCAGGGGTCACCTCGCTCTTGCAGCAGTGAGTTGTCATTGTCCTCATGGGCGAGTTTGAAGGAGCCCAGGAGAGAAATGCAGCACGGTGTTAATGGATGTTTCAGCTAACAAGTCTTCGTGGCAGCAGCAAGGAAACTACATGTGCCCACCCCCCGTCCCCACTGTGGCCAGCATCAGCCTCATCTACTGTGCCAGTGTGGAAGGCATGAGGTCCTTGTCTTCACCTGCTCACAATTTAAGATGACTTTGGGGAAATCTGGGGCAGCTCATTCAAAATTCAAGACAGCTCAATGGCAGTCTGTGCTGATGGAGTGACAAGGCAACTCCACTGGGCAGGATGCAAGCCCCAGCCAACAAAAGCATAGCAAGAACTAAGGCAAAACACTCCTACAGTTTGGATGGTTAGCACTTTGGGCAGCTTATCAGTCAAAGCAAGAGGTCTGTGTTGCTCATGGGCCCTAAGTCAAGCTGGGGTTCCTTTCTGAAAGATAGTCTGTCATTCAGCCAAACCTCACCGAGTGCAGGTGAGAGCTGTGGGGTGATGCCTGCGGGCACGTGCTGGCCAGGAGATGGACGATGGCCAGAGCTGGTCTGCCCTGCTGGCTGTGGGACCGTGGGCCCCCAGTGAAACACAGGGTGTACCCCTAGCCCAGTCATGGCTGCATTGCTTCCCACAGATGCCAGCTACGACTAGGGCCGTGGGTTCATACCAGCTCTGTCTTCCACCACGCACAGCCAGCTTCCACCCAGCCCACAGCATCAACTTTCCAAGGAAGAAGCAAACCAGGAGCCTGTTGCTATGAGCACACTTCTGCTCCCATCCTTAGGAGACTGCATTGTAAGGTGAAGCGTTGGCTTTTCTCAGCAGATGGAATGCTCCAGGCTCCAATAGTAATTAGCATTAGAAATAATAATGACTGGGATGAGAAAAGGCTGAGGATAGCCTGAAGGTTTTATACAGGATGAAATGGAAAGTCATGGTGCATACGTCTCAGGTGATTTGTTAAGGAATATATTCACACCTTCAGCAGGAGGTGGAGACACTCCTGGGCTCACTGTAGTTCTTCACAGTTTGCAAGGCCTATTCATAGCCCCAAACAAAAATAGTAGGCATACATACTACATCCATACTATACTACAACTGTATGTATACAGAAACTGTAAGAGTTTGGCTTAGCTAGCAAAAAATCGTTAGCAATGTACCTTAAAGAAAATCAGAACATTTTGAAACCTCTGAATAAAATTTTCTTCATGTATTACTAACATGGTTTCTTACCAGTGAAGGGTAGAAGCTGGTATCAGGCATGCATAAACAAAACTAATATTAAGAACACCGTATCCTTTGTGAAGACCAATTAAGGAAGCTTTTAAAGCCAGACGCGTGTATTTAAGTGGTTCCATTAACTGACTTTTATGTCCTTTTACTGATTGGCTTTATTCAGGTATGCAAAGTTAGGGTGTGAACAGCTATGGGCAGCTTAAGATTTTGCCTCCACATGAAATTCTTATGGGAAACTGCTTGTCAAAGAGGCTTTTTTCATGACCGTTTGGTCTCCAGCATTTTCATAAATGGCTTCTTGCTGGGAGGTAGTGAGCTACGACTGAGGTTCACCAACCAGGTGCAATCTGCTGTGAAGAAGAATATGAAGCAACTGAGTGAGTATAACACTTAGAGTCACGTTACCAGCATGCATGTGTTTTTCCAGTGGGAGCATTGCTTTCCGTAAACTTTCTTTAAAATGCAGTTAATACGTTTTGGTTTCAGTGTAGCAGTAGACTGGTGATGCAGCCGCTAAACCCAACCCCGCCAAGGGAGGGAACAGTCTCCTCCTTTGCTAACCCCATCCCTGGCCTTGTCCCAACCCTCTGCATGTGGCCCCACGCATGACTGTACCCTTCAGCAAACAGTGTGAATGGAAGCAGGGTATAAAGACAGGAAAATTCATACTCCTTTGCTCTTTAGGCCGTGGTGAAAAAGGTTTATCTAGATTAAAAGAAGTGCTAATAAGTTTACCTACATATGGCTTAAAACCCCACCTGCTGATTCATGTAAGAACAACAGAGAAATGGGTAGGGTAGGGTAGGGTAGGGTAGGGTAGGGTAGGGAAGGGAAGGGTAGGGTAGGGTAGGGTAGGGTAGGGAAGGGTAGGGAAGGGTAGGGTAGGGTAGGGTAGGGAAGGGTAGGGTAGGGTAGGGTAGGGTAGGGTAGGGAAGGGTAGGGTAGGGTAGGGTAGGGAAGGAAGGGAAGGGTAGGGTAGGGTAGGGTAGGGTAGGGAAGGGTAGGGTAGGGTAGGGTAGGGAAGGGTAGGGAAGGGTAGGGTAGGGTAGGGTAGGGAAGGGTAGGGTAGGGTAGGGTAGGGTAGGGAAGGGTAGGGTAGGGTAGGGTAGGGTAGGGAAGGGTAGGGTAGGGTAGGGAAGGGTAGGGTAGGGTAGGGTAGGGTAGGGTAGGGTAGGGTAGGGTAGGGTAGGGTAGGGTAGGCTGAGGAGGAAACACAGGACACAGGGTGTGTGAAGGTCAGCAGGAGAAGCCCTTCTGTGCTCTGAGGAATTAAAATCGGGCAAGATGCTGCCCTGAGAGTTCTGACAAGTACAGGAGTCAGCTGTGGGGAATAGCACACAGCACTGGCTTTCTGTTAGCTACTGATGCTAAGAGGTTTTTAAGCCTTGTTTGCACAAGTTATTGTAGAACTTCACATAGAATCATAGAACCAGCTAGGTTGGAAAAGACCTTTAAGATCATCGAGTCCAACCTTTACCCAGGACTGCCAAGATCACCACTAAACCATGTCACCGAGGGCCTCATCTACACAGTTTGTGAACACTTCCAGGGATGGTGATTCCACCACTTCCCTGGACAGCCTGTTCCAATGCCTGAGCACCCTCTTTGTGAAGAAATTTTTCCTAATATCCAACCTCAACCTCCCCTGGTGCATCTTGAGGCTGTTACCTCTTGTCCTATCAGTTGTTACTTGAGAAAAGAGGCCAGCCACCTCCCCTCTCCATCCTCCTTTCAGGCTGTTGTAGAGAGCGTAAGGTCCCCCCTGAGCCTTCTCTTCTCCAGAATAAACAACTCCACTTCCCTCAGCCTTTCCTCATAAGACTTGGGCTCTAGGTCCTTAACCAGCTTTGTTGCCCTTCTCTGGGGCATATTTTGATATAATTCAGTGATCACTATTCCCACTTTCTCCCTAGCAGGGATGCTGTTATGTAGATAAAACTTCATGCATAGCGAGGTATCTGGTGTGCCTGCTTTACTTGCACTGTCTACCAAAGATATGTTTTTGCATCATCAGAATTATAATACTGTAAATGTGAGGGTAGAAACCATTTTGCTACTATACAAGTAGGTCTTATTGATGACAGTTTTCCTCAGATTAACCTGAGTGGCTATTACTGTCTTTATAGCATAAACTGTGTTTACTGCAGGGGTGATACTGTTATTTCAACAAAAGTCCTTCCCCTGACTGAAATAAATCAGTGTAGATTCACTGCAGAAAAATCTTGAAAACTTGTATATGTAAATTGGATTTAATTTGCATTAAAATGAATAGTCTTGAAACTTCCAATGAGGTCAGGTAAAGAACCTGTTTAAACATCCTATATGCACACTAAGCATACAGCTTGAGAATCACTTACCCTCTTCAGCTGCAAGTGCTTCTCTGCCTCCCCCCAACAGCTGTCTTATCAGCACAAGCATTCAGAAAAGCCCAAGGACAGAGCTCCTATTCACATTTTTCATATTGCTACAAAAACAAAACACAGCAAACCTAAACCCAAACCCAAACCAAACAATGGCATCTTTTGATGGGTGTTTGAAGTCTGATCTCATCTCTGCCTGCCTTGTGCTTGAACAAGCTCTCATATGGAAATATTAACTGTCAGTGAGGCCACGTCCAACCAATGTTACTTGTCAGGGGAAATGACAGTACAGAGCCACCAACTCAATCAGCGTTTTGAGCTGCCAGTTTCCTGCTTGAAGGAGAAAGGAGCTATGTGGATGGGTGATGCTGAGTTTGGGGGTGATTCTGGTCCAGAAAGCAGAAATACCCCTTGGTTCAAGCTGAATATCCTGCTTTGTGAGCCCCACCTCCTCCACAGCCAGCTGAGCAGCATCCATTAATTTATCTACCCTCTTTTGATGACTAAGGGAACAGGAAGATTATAGTTTAAGTATATAATTTTCATTTGATGTGACAGGTTAAAGCTATGTGCATTTAGAGAAGGCTTAGATTATTTTAGTTCAATTACAACACTGATTTAGGCCCTGACTCACTCTTTGAGGCCTGACTTCACGTAGAAATATGTTGACTTAAATTTACTGCTAGGGAAATATAGGCATATGTTTACATTACTCTGCTTAAATGTTTTGCTGGTGTAGGGGTGGGCTTACGCTGCAAGCACAATCCTGAATCAGAGGTACCAAGAAGTAGATTTTGCTTGGTGTTTTTTTTTTTGTTGGTTAGCTGGTTGGGGTGTTTTTCAGGACAAAGGCTAGATATTCCAGAGTCTAATTTTCTTCCTCCTGTGCCCCTCCCAGACATTAGCCTGTGTAATCTCTGAGCACAGCATGTGCATTTCAGTGTGCCAAATACTCCCAGGTCTCCCTGGCTTCAATAATAGCTGGGCAGGCTAAGAGCTTGGAAGAAGCGAACTGCTAAAACCCACAGAGCAAGCTGGGAGCAGTAACCTCTCGCTGCCGTGGCTGAAGGGAGTGGAAATAGATTTCATATGATTGCCTTAGCAATCCCATTTCAGTATGCTCCTTGGCTAGGAATGCCCAGAGGGCAGTGGGATGTGCAGCAGCTTTTTGGAGCAGTTCTCTGCAGCAAATCTAGAAGTGGATCTGAACCTCACTTCTTACTTGTATTTCTCCTGCAAAATCGAACAAGCAAACAGCATTTTGTATGTCTCCTTAACTACACCTATCCATCTCTAGCCTTTGCGTGGAGGGGGAGGAGAAAGTGAGCTGCCAGCAGCCCATAGTGATTGATTCAGCTCCTGTTTTTTATGCTGCACTAGAACAACCTGTTTCAAAAAATGACAATCACAAATCAAAGCAAATACTTCTTGATAGAAATTAAAACTCCATGAATATTTAATGGGTATTTTGCTATTAAATGAGTTGCTTTATCCATAACATTGATTCAGAAGTGTTCTTTTTTGCTTGAGCTTGAAGCCCTTAGGAGAGAAATGTATTTCCCTGAAGCCATTTCCTTCAGTAATTGTTGTCATGTGAAACTGTCATTGATTGCTATCCCCAGGGGACAGCTGGCATATATACAAAGTTAAAAATGCTGCACTTCTCCACTTGCACCAAGAAGTATTGGAAGTGGCCCTTGGAGGGGATCAAACGTCTTACCTGGGCTCAAACAGACCTAGAGCAAAGTCTTGAGTGCTGTCCTGAACGCAGGGTGGTGCCCAAACAGCAAAGTGTCTGTTGAAGCAAACGGGGATACAAGGAGAGGGACAATGAAGTGATGGAGCAGAAAGAGGAGACTCAGGACTGATGGGGGGACACAGAGGTTGGTGTTTGCTCCCCTTTGCCCTTTTCACCAGGTTGTCATTCCTCATCAAGGAAAATCCTGTGACTCCCAGGGTGCCTCCATGCAGCCTTTTTAACAGAGGGAGATTTCTCTCCCACTGTGCAAATCAAGGCAGCGTCACTCGTAACTGGGAGTGCAGAACTGAACTTTCCCGGCACTGAGAAGGGGTGGCTCTGCTCTGACACGATTTCCAGCTCCGTGAGCACCACTCCTGCGCCTGGGAGGCTGTTGCCTCCCCCCCTCCCATCCAAAATACCCAAAATAAATACATTTGCAGTCAGCTCCTAACCTTCCCTTCTCTGCCGATGGAGCTGCAGCAGTACGGTTGGTCCGTTACCTACGGGAGAGAGGGAGGGAGGCAAGCAGAAGGAGGAAGAGCGGGAGGGAGGAGGGAGATAAGGAAGAGACAGGCAGGGAGTTCTGGTTACCGCTGCTGCATCACTGCCTTCCCTCGCTTCTCGCTCCGGGGACACAGACGATCATGCACCGCCTCACTCGGGATGTCTGGGCTGTGGGGGGATCAGAGGAGACTTCACAAACAGTAGCCGGTGCCCGCCAGTAGGAAAACCAGCCCACCCGGTGCAGCTCCCTCGCAACACAGCCACAGCCGCTGAGGATGCATTGCAGCGCCTGAGGTGAGGAGGTGCCCGCTTCTTTCTCTAACTCCAGCAGCAGGTATGGCTGTGGGCAGGGAGTCCGTTCGCCGAGGGACGTGCCCCTGCACCCACAGCACTGACTTTCCGAAACTGGCTGACTGCCGCGGCTGGGTTAGAGGAGTCGGATATGAAGGGGACAGCAGGTGTGGACACTGGGTCAAAGACGAGGATTAAAGTCGGGACCTCCCTATCCAGCGAAGTGACTTCCCTGAGCTGAGCAGCATGCGGCCCCGTGGCACATGGGGGTCGGCTGAGGGATCCTGACTGCAGTGCCCATCCTCTGGTAAAATGGGTGATGGGGTGCACATCATGCTAATTGTCATGAGGAGTGGACTGATTTGATAGTAAGAAGGTAGTAATAAGTAATCTTGTTTGCCGGAGGATTTAGTTTGTGTTTTAATGTGGGGAAACATTTCGGCAGCCTGTAAGCTGGGACAGGTTCAGAGATAAAGAACAGGATCGATTAGGACAAATACAGGGTTTTCCTCACTGTCCCGTGCGTTCGCTGAGACTTCGGATAAAACTCTTAAATAGAAGATCCACGAGGTGCAAGTAAGTAATTAAAAAAGCAGCTGTTGGGACTGATCCTCCAACACTGTGTATAACCAGCACTTTTAAAGCCAAGCAGTTATTTACGAAGGATTTGCCAGCATGAGGTTCCCACGGTGGGATTTCTGTTCCCCTTCTTTCTTCCTTAGCCCTGCTAATCAAGAGAGAAGTTGGACACTGTCCCCCCAGTTAGCATTGCTGCAGGGCTGGGTGGTGAGGGGAGCCTGGCTGGCTGTCGTTGGGCTTTCTCTGCCCTGGGGAGAAACTACATGATGCCCAGGAACGTTATCCTCCAAAACTACCAGACTGCTTCTTGAATAAAGATGTACATGCAAAGACTTAGTTCAGCTGTTTATTAAAGATTTAAGAGTGACATTGGAATGTCTTTATTGGTGACTTTTCCCGTTTTCAACATTTTTTTGTGCAATCTGCATAGCCATCTCTTCTCTACACCGCTCTTTTACTTATTTCTTCATGTATCTTGAGATTGCTTCTGAGGGAGACGAGCAAGAGCCTCATCCTGTCTGAAACACTGTTTTCAGGTTTATTTTTCTTTTTTTCATTAATCCAATTGAAAAATCCAATGTGTAGCTCTGTTTGTAAATGAGAACCGTAGAATCATAGAATCACAGAATGGTTAGGGTTGGAAGGGAGCTTAAAGGTCAACCAGTTCCAACCCCCTGCCATGGGCAGGGGCAGATAATTTGTTTTGGTGAACACAGACACATACATACAATTTCTAAGAATGATTTTTCCCTAGCTCAGAGAACTGGGCTTTTGGAGTCCTAGCATTGACAGCAAGAGCTTAAAGAAGAATTTTTCTCATTGCTTTGTTTGTTTATGAAGATAAGAGGGTGGCTGTGAGTCGAATTTTGTTCCTATTCAGCACAACGAACCACATGGGTTTATACAAGGTAAGGTTGCTATGATTCATCCCATTGTGGACAATTGCTTATTGTTAATGAGATCTGGAGTTTTGAATATAGCAAGGAACGTAGTAATTGTAGTCAAATTGCTGATCCACAAGGCAATTTTTGAAAAGTTAAGTATGCCCATTAGCATCAGTGATAAATGGAAAATGGGGGTATTGTAGGAATAGACGGAGCATTAGAAGATGTGAGTCTATTGGCATTGACGAGAAACCTGGAAAGGGATGCTTCTGCACAGTGGGTGAAGGGAAGGCAAAGACAGATGGAGACGACTTTTAGGCTGAATAACTGGAAAATGTGACTACCAAGACAATAAAAGGTCCTTTTGGGGAGGAGAAGGAGGGAGGGCCCCAGAGGCAGGTGTCTCTTTGCTGGTTGTCTGCTAGCTGTGATTGGAAACCTGTGGAAATGGGTTAAGTCAAAACTGTCCGAATATGCTCCTAGAAAGGACAAAAAACGTGTGCACCAGGGCCTGTCCTCTGTCCTGTTATTTGTCTGTGATGATAGTTTGAGCTTCACAACAAAGTGCCTGACAGCCCATATTGCATCCTCACTGCAACAACTTTCTCCTTCCTGGAAAAGGGGTTTGGCCTAACTAAATATCCAAGCTGACATTGTGGTGGGCTTTTTAGGGCCAGGATTCATCCAGAGAATTTCACAGGCAGCTTGGAAAAGCAAACTGGTATTTTAAGGTAGAAGTAAGTTTTCTTGGCTTGGCTAAAGTCCCTGGAAGTACATTTCTTTTTGACTCTTCAGGTGCAGTACTTCTGTGACATTATGGGAGCAGCTCCACCTCTTGCTGAACTTTCTGCTGGTTTTGAGAGCAAAACTGTATTGTGGTCTAAGGTTACTGTTTGGCTTTTCCAAGTGAATGTCATTAGCAAGTGGTCATGGTTGGGTGGGTGAAAAAAAAAAAAACCAAAATAAAAAAGGGGGAAAAAAAAGAAGTAATTAAAAAAAGGGAGAAGGTTTTGCTGTAAATAAAGTGCCTAGCAACTCAGTGTTTAAATGATAGAAACTGGTATGTGTGAAGCAGAGGAACAATGTCTTGCTTTGACTCGCTGATGGACTGATAAGAAGAGACGATTCTGATAGCAGAGGCTGATGAGAGGTAGCAGAAGGATGAAGATTTTCTCTGGTCTGACAGTAAGGACAGCAGAAAAATATTTACCCTTGCCCCATATCCTTTTCCAGTTTCCATCTTTCTTGCCTGCTAGTCTTGATGTTTGGTTTGGGCAAGGCATTGTTAATACACATTGCCGTACAAAGTGAAAAGTGGCATTTTAAAGTGCCAGGAAGGGGCATTTAGCCTCATCACCCCAATGGCTGTTCATGTGCAGTTCTTTCAGCTGGAAGCAGCACCACGGGTTCAGGAGGTTCTGTGGGATTCTGCCACAGAGTATACAAGGCAGAGTGAGCCAGGCAGTGCTCCCGGGGACGAGGCAGGATAAGGCAGTCCCTGTGCAACTCTTCATTTTGCGTAGTTCACCATCACTGTTTCTGGTAGTCCTGCATGGGACTTAGTGGGCTCTGCTGTTCCTGACAAGGTCTGGTAGGTGCTGGGCATTGTCCTGCTTCAGGAGTGGGGGAACAGCAGAAAGCTTCTGGGTTCCAAGCTTGCCACTGCTTGTCTGAAATCCTTGCATTTAGGAAAAAATAATTGCTTCCTGCTGTACTTGACAATTTCTTGTTATCTATGCATCTTTAGTCTCTCTTCGTGTCCTGCTGAGCTTTTGAGAAAGCAATCTAGAGGCTTTATTCTGAGGAAATCAAAAGTTAGCAGGTATTACTAGTACTTATACTAGGGCGCATGTTACTTTCGATTATTGGGCAAGGAACATGGGAATATCGCTGCCAACTTTAACTGTGCAGTATTTGAGGTTATAACTCCTGTTTGCCCACTTAAATGGTGCCTCTGTTTTTGGGTCTGCCATGTGGCAGCTGCTTTGTCTCTGTTTACAGAGCAGGATGGTCAAAAGCACTTCGGTCACTTGTGGTTCAGGTTGTTCCCTGGCTGATGTGTGCAACCCCAATGCAAAGCCAAGGCCGATCGTCCACTGGACTCAGTAGCATGACTGTAGCTTTGCCCCAGAAAAATTAAGACGACTTTATTTCTTTAAATTGATATCTTGAATCTGTTTCTCAGAGGGACTCTAGACCTACTTACCTCTCTCTGCCTCAGGCCAGATTGCTTTTCCCAATCTATACGGCATATAGTCTTGATCTCTTGGTGCATTTTAGATAATTACACTCATTAACAGGCTTAAAGGAGGTGTCAGATTAATTTTGATGGAATAAATAGGCTTCATCACAGGAGGTACCATGGCCCTGTCACTGTGCAACAAGAAGGAGTTACACAAGGGTCAGTGGTGTGAGCAGAGACCCTGGAGCCAATCTGTTTACTGTGGCAGGATGTGGGGGGAAGTTCATGCCTGTAGTGGAAATAGGAACTTGCAAAGTAGAGGGCTGCAGTGTGACTGATTTGAATCACAGACCTCAACTCCCTTCTTGTTCTGTTCATGTGTTCATTTCAGGCATATGAAAGAGGAGCACTGGGCTGCTGGCACCTGTAGCCCACATTGCTTGGGTCGCAGGACTTCATGCAAACCCCATTTGGATCTGCAGAGCCATGAAACACCGCTCCAGCTAGTTTAAACAAACTGCTCTCTAGGACACAAAGAAGGTAACTTTTTGGCAATGCCCTACCCGAAATATTTCCCAGTTGGAATAACAGGAGATGGAAAACGTTTTGAGATAATTACGAACTGTAGTTTCTGACTCAGGTCAGAGAGAAAAATCAAGCATAACATCATGCAAAATGATTCTCTATAAACCCAGATGAAAAACCCCTGAATGCTGTTTTGATGCAAAACCTCTGAATGCTGTTCAAAATGACCTCTAGAAAAGAGATTGGTTGCTAGTTAAGTCTCCATTTCTTTCTGGACCACCTCCTGTATACTTATTGTTCCCTCAATATTGATGTCTCCAGGACTGTTCCATGGAGATATATGCACGCAGGCTGTAAATCTTGAATCACAGACTGTATTGTTTGTCAGATGGAGGCAAATGAGGAAAGATATAGTGACAAGTAATTTAGAAACCACAGGCCTTTTCACACCTAACCTATGCCTGTATCTCTGTTGTAAAGAAAGTTACTTTAGGCTGGATAGTGATGGTTTTGCTAAATGCAGTCCTATCCATGTTGCCCTGTTGAAACTTAAAAGATGCCATTGTTTTCCATACGTTCTTCATGTATAGCAGTTCTCCCAAGCAGTGGGGGAGACAGATTATTTGCTTCACCCAGGACTCTGAACCTGCTGTTTGCAAGTAGGATGAGAGATAGGAAAGGTGCTCAGCATCCCAAGGGTAAAGAGCCAATAATTTAATTCCCTGATACGGCAACTAAATTAGTTGCTGTATCCAACATGCCCATGTTAATGTAAAATATTTTTGATTTTCACAGTTTTCCCTATTCACCTGAAATCAAGAATTAAATTGATGATTTTAAAAGAAAAACGAACTAAGTGAGAGGAAGCTGGTTGTCTCTTTGTCACCTTTTTCTTTGTGTTCTTTCAGTAAATGCCAGCTCTGTAATATATTGCTCAGGTTGGGTCCTTAGGACACCAAGGCTGTACCTGTGCAACAGACCTGCACCAGTCACACCACAGGCTCCTGCTGGCCACAGGTACATCTGAGGCAACTCTTCACTTCTTGAGCTCCAAGGCGGAGACATTAAAGGCAGGCCCATTAGGAGAGACACCTGTGTTCACCCATGCATTTTCTGGGTTTGCCTGGAGAGGGGAGCTTGGGGAGCTGGTGCTCTTCATCAGAGACTGCAGTGACAGGACAGGGGGCAATGGATTTAAACTTAAACAGGGGAAGTTTAGATTGGATATAAGGAAGAAGTTCTTAATTGTGAGGGTAGTGAGGCACTGGAATGGGCTGCCCAAGAAAGTTGTGAATGCTCCATCTCTGGCAGTGTTCAAGGCCAGGTTGGACAGAGCCTTGGGTGACATGGTCTAGTGTGAGGTGTCCCTGCCCATGGCAGGGGGGTTGGAGCTAGATGATCTTTAAGGCCCTTTCCAACCCAAGCCATTTTATGGTTCTATGATTCTATATTGAGGAAAACTATTCCAAGAGTGAAATAGGGAAGAAATAGTATTGCAACAGCAGATGGGGCACAGTCTTTATGGACAGGGAGTAAGAGACTTCTCCGTTGCACGTGGTCCAGGGCTTGCATGGCTCTGCAGGACTGGGGGTCATGGTGAGAAGCTGCAGCTGGGAGAGTCCCCTGAGTGAGGTGCAGCAGTTGATGTTTTAATTCAGGCATGTTTTAATTACTGTTTTCTTATTCGGATGGCTCCCTCCTACATGTGGCTGCGGAGGCAGAGAGAGCTGAGACCAAACTGGGGAGGCCCAAGGTGCTATGGTGTGATCTGAGTCCTCACAAGCCCTCTCTCCCAATCCCCTTTGCAAATACCTCTGTGGGTAATTGCAAATGTTTCATCTGAGATTAAAAAGAACACCATTCCTACCAGTTCCAGGTAAACCCAAATTTGCCTCTGGTGATTAAACTGATGACAGAAACTAGTATTTTCCAGCTTTTGAACGGCCAGAACCACATGCGACTCCACTCTGGGAAGTGTGCATTTCTTCCCAAGGCCACTGCCTACCCATTGATGGTAGGCAGGGACCTGCTGTGAAATGATGCATGTACATATGTGTGATTTGCAAAATCTAGAAAATGTGTTTTACAATTTACATAAATTTACAAACATTTGCATTGTGTGTGCATGATTATATACCTATATAAGGTTTGATGCTGCATACATGGACTGAAAAAGGAAGACAGTCTGGCTCTGGATAGGCAGTATGGTAAATACATGCTTGAACATACACTGGGAGGCTGCTCTCCCAGCTGTCCAGAACAGGAATCTTTTAAATTTTTCTTAGCTCTGTTACCAGTGCCCAAACCTGGAAACAAGTAAGAAGTAAATATGGTCAAGTCTCATTAGTATGATTCTACTGAAATCCGGTAAAATTAGTATGTTATGGTTCTTGCTCTTAAGTATTTCTGAAAAAGTTTTCATGGGTTTTAACAGAAAATTGCTCTCATTTACTTTCTTAGTTCAATATTTGAAGGACTTTTGCTTGTACGTATGTCCTGGTTTAACCCCAGCTGGCAGCTAAGCCTCACACAGCCTCTCACTCGCCCCCCACTGAGAGAACAGAGAGAATCTGGAGGGTAGAAGTGAGAATGCTTGTGGGTTGAGATAAAGACAGTTTAATAGGTAAAGCAAAAGCTGCACATGCAGGCAAAGCAAAACAAGGAATTCATTCACCATGTTCCATGGCCAGGCAGGTGTTCAGCCATTTCCAGGAAAACAGGGCTCCATTACACATAACAGTTACTTGGGAAGGCAAACTCTTAACATCCCTCCATTCATTCTTCCCCCTGCTTCACAGGCTTAGCATGACCCCGTATGGCATGGGCTATCCCTCCTTGGGTTAGTTGGGGTAAGCTGTCGGAACTGTATCCCCTCCCAACTCCTTGTGCACCCTCAGCCCTTGCTGGTGGAGTGAAGAAGAAAAGGTCTTTGTGTAAGCAACTGCTCAGCAATAGCTAAAACATCCCTGAATTATCACTACTGTTCCCAGCACAAACCCAAAACGCATCCCGGCACCAGCTACTGTGAAAAGCATTAATTCTACCCCATGCAAAACCAGCACCCCATAATACTGGAATTCATGTGACAGAGAAAAGCCAGACCCTCAAACAGTCTTGTGAGAGCTGGCAACAGGAGTGAACCTCTTCTGCAGCTCTGTTGTTGACTCCAGAACATCATCCGTTCCTGAAAACACTATTTTCAGGGTATTCATGTGCTTCCTTCCAGGCCACTGAAGATGAACAGATGCACAGCAGATTTTGTATAATCTTTTTTTTTTGTGTGCGTGTGTATATATATATATGTATGCATATGTATATTATCACGCAACTTTACTTATGTATTTAATTAAAGCAATTTTAAAGTTAACCACAAGACTACTATGAGGTATACATTCAATAAAAAATAGATCTGCGGAATACTGTATTTAAAGAGAAGGTTAATTTAAATGTGAACTTTAGAAATATTTTCAAAATTCACTAATCACTGCAAAAATGCATTTAATTGGGAGGAATTTCAGTAAGTCAGGACTCCAATTCTGTTTGCTTCATGCCTTTGAGAACACCAGCTGAAGTTGGACTATTCTTATGGGTGAAATGACCTGAATTTGGTTCCAGGAACCTGCAATGCAGGTTAGGCCTGCAACTCAAAAGCTTTTCATTGCTTGGAAAGGGGAATTCGAGCAAAAAGAGGGCTCTAACATGGTTTTAGGGAGTCTAGGCAGAACATTACAGTCAGAAGGCATAGATTTTCCATCAAATCTACAGATCTGAGGATTGTAAAGTTGGTTTTCTCTATTTTTAGATAGGAAGCCACTTCCAGTTCTTCCTAAAGAAGGGGAGGAGCAGGGATGAATGCTTATTCCCCTGGTAAAATTCCCCCACCCTAGTGCTCTAAAATAGTAGTTGGTGGACCTGTGGGTTAATGGAATGGGTAGCTGAAGCATTATATTTTTCTCACCAGGTTAATTTATGGAGATGTGTATGATTTTTTGTCTCTTTTTGAATTTGCTTTGATAATTTTTCTCTCTCTCAAAATTTATTTGTAACCAGATACACAGCACTTTAATCTGTTACAAGGATGAATGAATGCACATCATTGTTAGTGTTTGAATCTCTTTCATGCAGAAAGGAGAGGTGAGTACGGACAACCCCTTTTCAACTCAGCACCACCACATGTGTCACCTAAACTCTGCAAAAGGTGAAATATCTAAATAATCTGACCCACTGCTGTGTTTTTTTCCTGAGCAGCTGACCTAACTTCAAATATGTGACTCACGGCCCCTCCAGCAAAAAGGTCAGGAGCAGTTTCTGGGTCAGTGCAAGAGCCCCACAGGACATGAAGAAGGTGAAGATGGGAGGAACCTGGCTGAGTCTGCCAGTTGGACAGCACTTGCTTGCTCTGGGACACAAGCACTTTTCAAACACATGGAGAAACATGGTATTTAAAAAAACCTCCAACTATTGCTGTTATTCTCTCCAGTCTGGCATGGGCATGTATCTGCTGCTTCTCCACCCTCTGGCTTGCGAGAGCCCTGGTGGATCTAAGTCATGGTTTGTAAGATACTGAAAACGGGAAGGAGGTCTGAAGTCTCAGCCAGGCTTATCTGGTGTCAGTGGCCATGTTTTTGTGGATTTCTGAGGATATGCTGGCTTGGGGGGCAGATTCAAGTAAGCAAGAGTGTGAATTTGATCTCTGGCAGAACATCTTGTGGGAATGATACCAAGAGAAATGCATGTGGGTGAATGCCCTGAAATAGGTAAGATTTAAATTAGATACGACCTGGCTTCGAATTCCTATGCAGACAGTTTGGTTCTTTGAAAAGAACTAGGTATTACTTTTTCTTTCTTTCTTTCTTTCTTTTTTTTTTTTTTTTTAATATGCTTTTCCTTGTTTCTTTCAGATGTATTTCAGAAAAGTCAGGCTGATTGTTTGCCTCATAGGGCTCAGCTGTGCTGGCCTCTGGGGGTTTTACGATTTTACTGAATTTTGTATATTCTGTGAAAACAGCCAAGATTACATATTCCCCATAGAGACTTTCAGGAGAATCGAAGGAAACTTCTCACAGCTCCCAGATGCAGATTGCCAGAAGAACCCACCTTTCCTCGTCCTGCTTGTGACATCCTCATACCAGCACATTGATGCCAGGATGGCCATCCGGCAAACCTGGGGGAAGGAGAGAACAGTCGCTGGCAAGCGCCTGGTGACATATTTCCTCCTGGGAAGCACTGTGAATCTAAGGCAGCAGGCTGATATCACTGCTGAAAGCCAAAAGTACAAAGACATTATTCAAAAGAATTTTACAGACACGTATTACAATTTGACTTTGAAGACCATGATGGGAATTGAATGGATTCACAGATTTTGTAACCAGTCCAGCTTTGTGATGAAAACCGACACAGATGTGTTTGTCAATGTTTTTTACCTCACTGAGCTGCTTCTAAGGAAAAAGAGAACCACTAGATTCTTCACAGGCTTTTTAAAACTGCATGAGCTCCCCATACGGAGAAGAAGGAGTAAGTGGTATGTGAGTAAAGAGGAGTATCCGAGAAAGACCTACCCGCCGTTTTGTTCCGGGACTGGCTATGTTTTATCCACTGATGTTGCTAGTCAGATCTATAATATTTCAGAGAGCATTTCATTCATTAAACTGGAGGATGTATTCATAGGACTGTGCCTTGCCAAACTAAAAATTCACCTGGAGGAGCTTCATTCAGAGCAGACTTTTTTCCCAGAGAGGATTACGTTCTCTGTTTCTCGCTTTAAGAAAATAGTGATGTGCCATGAAGTAGAACCATCTGAGCAGTTGAGCTACTGGAATCGCTTAGTGACAGAAACCCATGGATGAGTGCTCTAGCACCTTCCCTGCTCAAACTAAGAAACTGAAATGCTCCACTTTAACAGGGCTTCTCTGAAGTCCAGCAAAACTCACAATTAACTCTAGATCCATCATGTTACAGACTTTTTTAATGGTTATTTTAATCTCCATTTCTGCCCAACAACATTCAAAACTCTCATCTCCCATTCACACTCACCTCTTTGCATCCCTTCTCTACAGAAGTACTGTTATTTTATTACTACTGTTATTTTATTATTACTGTTATTTTCTGAAAGATGCAGGCCTGCAAACCTGCCCTCCAAATGTTGCTGTTACAGGGCTGGGGACAATTCTGCAGCACCAAACTGAAAGTCAAAGTACTTCTGTTCAGAGAAGAAAATCTGCATCTTCCTCCTGGCCCCCTTGATAGATTCCTGCATTTGCACTGTGCAGGCATTTAAGAAAAGGTGTTTGTAGCTGTCAGGACGTTCCCCTCCTGGCATAGGGAACTGCAGCCCTGCCTTTGCAGCCAGCTCCGAGTGGGCAGGACTGCGTAGTGGCACAGATCCATTCTTCACTCTACACTTTTTTTTTGCACAAATGGAACAATTTGCCCCACAGGACAGCCTTAGGTACACATACCAGTCAATGTGTACGGCATCTGCATCTGTTTCCCTAGACATACCTCCTGCTGAAAATTATATGTTGTAGAGCTGGATCCATGCTCAGTGGAGAGTGTCCTGGTCTTTCTATTAAAATAGACACTGGAGACATCTTTTACATTTGTGTCTCACTCTGATTGCTTGAAAGCTACTCTAAATGGTTTGCCAAGGCTAAACTGGAGTCGCAGTGAGCTAAGCAGTGCATCTGATTTAGACATTTTTCCCCAGGAGGAACTGAATGTGCAAGGGAGAAGATAGGAGAATTTTTCTCTTTTAAACAAGACCTCTAATGGAAAAATGTGCCTGAGTAGTCATTCAGGCTGGGAGCCTTATTGCTTATTGCATTACCAAGCAAAGACTTATGAAATCACCAGGATGTTTGGAGATTTCAGAGGTAAGGAATTGAGTCTTAACAGTAGATGCTGTGAAAAATACATTTGAGCTTTGGGGAGGGAAAAGGAGTTCATCAAATCATGCCTGATGCAATACTCCTGTTTGATTTACTTTTATGCAAAGAAAAAGTCAGTTTTACCAGCAAAGAGTTATCAAATGTCTACACTATGTGTGAAATGTCTTTTTCCAGGGAGCAGTAAACGTGGAGCTGCTCCCTAGGGAAAGGTGAGCTGGGAGCTGAGGTGATCTGACAGCTGTCAGGGCTCAGCCCCACAGGTCAGGGCAGACCCACAGATGGTGGCCAGGTCCAACCAAGTGTCCTGATCTTAAGGCAGTATCATGATGATGAGGTAGGTCTGAGGTCAAGCTTGTGATGACTGGGCCCTGGTCATGAGAGGTGGGGGTCCAGGTCAGTCCCAGTGTGGGGAATCAGGGCCAGATGCTGCCCTGGGATGGCAGAGCAGCAGGGCTTTGGGAATGCAGACATATACTGAATGTGGTAAAAAACATGGAGGAAAGACAGGGAAAGATATTTTATTACTTTGGGGTTCTTTATTTTTATTGTTTCTTTTCTTTTTATTAAGTTTGTGAGGACTGTTGAAGTGTCTCTTTTTACTTGCCTGTGTCTGAAGAGCAGGATAAGTATTTTCAGCAGGAATATGCCACATCCGGAAAAGTGTTTAATAATGGTAATAATATATTAATACTTTCTTCTGATGTGGAGTAAGCTCAGCTCATGCACTTATTTTTGACAACTGATGATGAAAGAAAGACTATTTATTTGCTTTGTTGAAGAATAATCTTCTTTAACTTTCCTGTTCAGAAAATAGCTGCATATATGGTGTTTGTAGGGATATGGCTATCCAGGTGCTCAGGCGGGTGTTTACCTTTCCCCAATGCACAGCTTTGCCAGAGGGTGAGCAGCCCAGCTTTTGGGTTTAACAGCATCTCTCCACCTCCCACCCCAACTTTGCAGATGTATCTGCCCTTGGCTCAGAGCCCTGCTGTAGCACGTCTACTTTTGCTGCTGCCTTTAGTGGGTGCAGTGGGTCAGACTGATACAGCCTAGCAACAGTACTTTAATCACAATTCTTTCCATGTAACCTGCAGAAATGTCTTTTTGCCATTCATTGCTATTGTACCCAAGGTGCAAGCTGGCTATTGGTTTGATTTATGGAAAAATGTTGAGCATAAATGTATGCTTCCTGGCTTCTCCTAGCTCCCTCTCTCATAGGGTAGAGGGTCTGTGAGATGGGACAGCGTAATGCAGCCTAATGTTCATCCTGGACTCTTCTTGTTCTCAGAGAAATAATCCTGCAATCCTTTGTGGGTCTCACTTCCACCTCTGTGCCTGCTGCCAGCCTTATCCCAGCTGGCAGGACCAGTCCAACCGTGCAGTCCCAGGAAACCTGTATCTCAGCAGGATAACTATTAAATTACATACAGATGTATTGGCTTGTTCATCTCCTCTGCGTGTTGAGATACAAGAAGTATGGTGGTACCTGGCTTCTGGATCAGTGCAGCTGCTGGTCTTCTGTCAGGATGACTTGATGGCCAAAGGGTGAAGTCTCCCATTAGGAGACAGTATATTGGGTTGTTTCCCTGAACGTTGGCTGCTAGTGAGTGGCATTAAAACATGTCTTGCCTGAGCAGTTTGTGGTTTTGAATTATCATAAAAAAAAAGTTACCCTTCATGGTCAGTTTTGCTATACTTCTTGATTGTGGCTTTTATTTTAGTTCAGGAGTGTTCCTAATTACTTGAATATAGCTACCAAGTAGGAAGATGGTGATATACTCTGTTAATCACATTTGCTACTGCTACTCTGGGGGCTAAATTTGTAGCCACCCTGCCATTGGGAATAAGGTCCTCAGGCATGTTTTCATAAAACATACCGTTCTGGATATTGTTTCCAGGGAGTCTGTTTGCAATTTCAAGTGACCCGTGCATGACGCCTCTCTTTATTACTGTGTTTGAAATATTTTGTCCCAGCTGAATGTAGGTTGTTAGGCACCTAATGGCCTGCCTACCTGAAGCATTTGGCTTGTTGCTGCTAAATCTCTGATGAGGAGCAAATGAGTACAGGTTGAAATGTTACCAATTCAGATAGCCCATTCCTCTCCTTTTTGCAAAGTAGCTTCCCAAGCTAATGCTTTAAGTTGCTGCACAGTATTTTCCTCAACATATGATTTTCTTTGTGTTTGCATAAATTAGAAGATGATTTCATAATTCTCTCAATTCAGTAGGCTGTTTTGAATAAGAATATAGTAAATGAATAATTCATTCTTTAAAATATAAGGATATCCTGCTGGAAAAGGTCATTTAAGAAAAGTGGATGATTGCATGTGAGGCAAATTCATTCATTTAAAGAAAACAACTGCGCTAAACATATGTATCAGCTGAATGAAATTAGGTTTTGCAGCTTAAGCCTCAGATCATGGCTTTTAACACAATCAAAACAGTATTAGTGGTCTTTTGCAAAAAAAAAAGAAAAAAGAAATTATATTTTCCTATGAAAAAACATTACAGAAAAGATTGTAAATACAACTAGAACTGTAAACACAATACTGCTGTATATGTATACTTATTGTTAAAATTTTGTATTAGCTAACTAAAGAATTTCAGCAATTTGGGGGCAATTCATGTGTAAAAGTGGTGCACGATCCTAACATTTTTATGCTTTCTGGGTCAGATGATCATTAAACCAGTTTTTGTGAATAGATTTGAACAGTTACTCTGAAAAGTTACTCCCTTGCTTCTCATTTAGTAGGAAAGAGTGTGAAAAGCAGAAGAGCTGCTAGTGTCTTAGAGTTGGTTAGAGTTGTGCATTTCAGCATACTCAGTTTTTTTCAACACGAGATCAGTTTTGAGTACAGAAAAATGAATACATTTTCCACAACTCTTAACTCCTCAATGTATTATTTTTTAGGTTAGGATTTAAAAAAATGTCCCTGAAGGATCTGGTCACACAGCTTATCTGATTTAATAGTACTGAGAAGGTGTAACTCTTCTCGCCACTTTTGGGAATACAGAGTACATTTTTGTAATGAAACATTTGCCTTACGTAAAAGCTGAATGGAACAAAAGGGCTAACTGTCTGTTACAGGGATGCTGCTCTTCTTGGATTTGTGAGGATTACTATATAATGTTAATATAAAATGTGTGACAGTATTTGCATTATTTGCATAGAACATGAGACTGTTGAGATAACTATTCAGTGCATGATGTTTTAGTAAAGTGTTTTGTTACCATAGTTTTGTATGTTCACTTCTTGTTGGTTGAGAAGGTATTAAAATCTTGGGATGTAGTCAAGTTAGGAGGCTTGCTATTTTTCCAGTTAAAATTAGTAGAATCATAGAATCATAAGATCATTGAGTCCAAGCATTAACCCAGTACTGCCAAGTCCACCGCTAGACCATGTCCCTAAGCACCACATCCTTTAAATACCTCCAGAGATGGTGACCCTTCCACTAAGCTGGGCAGCCTGTTCCAATGCTTGACAACCCTTTCAATGAATAATTTTTTCCTAATATCCAAACTAGACCTCCCCTTGCACAACTTGAGGCCATTTTCTCTCATCCTCTCACTTGTTACTTGGAAGAAGAGACTGACACCCACCTCACTAAAACTTCCTTTCAGGCAGTTGTAGAGAACGGTAAGGTCCCCCCGAGCCTCCTTTTCTCCAGACTAAACAAGCCCAGTTCCTTCAGTTACTCCTCAGAAGATGTGTGCTCTAGACCCTTCACCAGCTTTGTTGTACTTCTTTGGACACGCTCCACCACCTCCACATCTTTCTTAGAGTGAGGGTCCCAGAACTGAACACAGTATTCAAGGTGCGGTCTCACCAGTGCTGAGTACAGGAAGCAATCATTTCCTTGCCTCTTCTGGCCAGACTGTTTCTGATACAAGCCAGGATGCTATGGGCATTCTTGGCCACCTGGGCATGCTGCTGGCTCATATTCAACCAGCTGTCAACCAACACTCTCAGGTCCTTTTCCCTCAGCCAGCTTTCAAGCCACACTTCCCCAAGCCTGTAGTGTTACATGGGGCTATTGTGACCTAAGAGCAGGACCCAGAAATAAACCTTGTTGAATCTGAATCTGTTAGATTTTCTTCCCTTTTCTAAAATGCCTTAGTTTGTGCATCCAAAAATGACTAGTTGGTTTCTCTTCCTAAGGCAAACACATAATTCCCATAAATCAAGAATGAGATTGTTTTCCCAAGTATTAAGCATGCAATCCTGCCACATTTGACACTTGCCATTAACAATCTGCATGTGGTAGACCTTCAAGTCAAAGGCATCTTAAAACAAAACCTTATAAAAAGCTGTGTTTTGAATTCAGAACATTTTTTTTTTCCAAATGACAAGAGTGTCAAGGGAAAGATTGTTAAAACCATAGCAAGGGACTTGATAGATGACAACTTTAACCACAGCTGATACCTTTCAGAAGACCAAGCTGCAACCTGAAATGGTTTTGTCTGTGTCACCACAGGCAGCACCATTTGACTGTGGTTAAATGACCTTGGGATCTGGAAGCACAGCGCTGTTCCCCTGCCACTTAAAAGGGAAATGTCAAATAACTCAAGGCCGTCGGATTGTTTGCCAAATGCAAGCAGTTATGTATTAAAAACTGTAACTAGGAAAGGTCCTCCTTACTACATTTATCTTTGTTTTACTCTTTTCCCTCCCTTATCTTTCTGATGTATTGTTTGATTGCAGCTGGAGTTAAATTCATTAGCTTATTCCTGAAAAAACAGACTTGAATTTGCACATGTTCTGGCTGAGCAGATATAGAGATTTTTTTCAAAGCCTTGTAACACAGTGGTTTAAGGCTATCCTTCCAAAAAGTTTGCTCAAGTATGTTTTCACTAAAAAACGTAATCAGATAATTTCAGTTGAGAAATAACCTTGTCCTTGCCTTATATTTCACAAATTCAAAAATGCATAACTGGGGGGGGGGGGTATAAAAAAATCATGGAATCATAGAATGGTTTGGGTTGGAAGAGACCTTACGATCACCTAGTTCCAACCCCCCCTGACATGGGCAGGAACACCTCACACTAGAAGACTCAAAGCCCTGTCCAGCCTGGCCTTGAGCATTGCCAGGGATGCAGCATTCACAACTTCTCTGGGTAATCTGTTCCAGCACCTCACCACCCTCACAGTAAAGAATTTCTTCCTTATAACTAACCTAATCTCCCATGCTTAAGTTAGAAATCTAAGTTCCTTCTCAGAATCTCTCCAACTGAACCATGTACACAACATCCCTTGCATCCAGCTACTGACCTAACCTGACCTCATTTTATTTATGAATTTGGGTGCAGGGATAGAGGCCTGTGTAATCCTGTGTTTCCTGGTCTTCTATTTCCAAAAGCACTTAGAAATCACAGCTGCCCTTACACTTACAAACTGTCAGTATACAGCTGTGGGTGCAGAATGTCATAAATTAGTTATGTGGTGTGATTTACACCTCCATCTTGTAGATCTTCCAAGCAACTCTACTCCCTTCATGTTTAATTTAATTGTTATTGCTGGAACAGCAGTTGTAAGTAAATGTTTGACTCCAGTACATAAAGGGACCTGCAGCTTTTACATGCGCTTCTGCTAGTAAAGGTTCAGTGAGGTAATTAAAAAGACAAGTGAGTTGAGCTGTAAGGCAGGAGTGGGAGTGAGCCATGGTGCATATGAGTAATGCAGCTTGCTCCTGACAGGGGTGAGGAGGCAGCAGGGTAGTAGCACTTGTTGCTGGTGGGGAGATACCAGCACTGAGGGCGAGGGTGTGCAATGCACCTCAGTACTTTCCCACTGCTGCAGGCCATTTTAATGATCCCATCCCGTTATGCTGAGGCCAAACCCTGCATGCCTTGCAGGTGTAACTCAAGTGGCAGGAGGCTTGCTGCTATGACCAAGTGCTAATGTCTTCTCCAGTTTTGATGAGGAAAGTGCTGCATAGGGTAGGGGAGAAGAGCAGACTGGAAACTTTACCCTATAAACATATTGGTCTTTACTATATCTTGAGGTCTTTCAGTACTCACAAGCTGCCTAAGCTTTTAGGGAATCTCATTTTCAATACAAGTGTTGCAAAGGAGATAAATAGCCAAATATAAAGTTCACTGTTCCTCTATAAGAGGAAACCAAAATACAGCACTGATCAAGAGCACTTCCATTACTCTGCCACATAAACAGAAATTGAATATCTGAAACCATCTCTGCCAGGGACTTGTGTTCTCTTACTGTAAAAGTGCAGCTTTCAGTCCCAGACTCTGTATCACAGATACAGTGCATAGGAGACATTTATTTCTAAGAAAAAACCCTGCCATTTATATTTAGTGATCTTAACTGAATGCCCAAAGGGAGCAGCAAGGTGTCAGTCATAGGATGTATTTCATGAAAATGCAAAAAAGGTACAGGTCTTCCAACATAATTCCTCCTTTTACAGTGATAATGTGCTCCCTCATTGTTGCAGTGTCACTTTGGATCATGCCTGCAGGTCACCTAGGGAATATTCATTAATATTCTATTTTTAGAGGTGTGAGTATTAATGTTTCTCTTAACTGGCAACCTTGCAAAATCATCAGGAAAGAAAGAAAAGGGGTATAATTTCATAGTCTCATGGTAGTTTTCCTGGCTTTATCAGGGAAGTCCTGTGGGTAGTTGGAGCCCTGGGTATAATGCTTGTGTATGCCTGCCACTGACAAGGGTTGTGCGCTGTTCATCTGACATGTGACTTCCCATGCACTGGCTGATAGGTGTTGAGCACATGAGTTTTGAAGGAGCTATGATAGATTTGTACTTTGCCTGAACTCCTTGAAGAATCTGGCTCTGCATATAAAGCTCAGGAGGGGGTCTAAAATCATGACCTTAAGCAGTAATGAAAACTGTAATAGTGATTAAAATGAGTGTAGAGAGCGATGTTTATATTTTCTTGGCACACTATCATATATTGAAAAGTTCCTTAGGATAAACTGAATGATAACCAGAGCAATTAAGCTTTTTGGACTAGAGACAAAATCATTTCTAAAGCTAAAGTAATTGTTGCCAGGGGAACTGATGTATTAGAGAGCACTAAAAATTTCCTTCTCAGATTAACACTCCTCCTAACAGCATCAAAGCTTCATCTTCTTTCATTCAGTGATAAACTTCTTACTTAGCCTGGACTCCATGATGAACGTTTTCATCTCTGTTCCCTGAGTTACGGCATTTTCATTTTACGAGCTACAGCTCATCACCAGTTTCAGTGCTGGAGAGAACGAACACACCTGGCAAACAGAAAACATGGAATGCAGTTCAGAAAGAGTGCTGGCAGGAAAATACTTGAGAGCTACATTCCAGTTGTGCAGATTTATTAAGGCCAAATAAAAACTGCAGGGATATTCATGTAAATAAAGTATTTAATCCTGTGGCCTCCTGTGTATGAAAGTTTGAAAGAATATATCCAAAGCTTTCCTTATAGAAGTCCCACAGCAATTTTTCACAGTATTATTATGGCTTTATAACAATTAGCAGGAAAAAACCTAAATAAAATATCAGATTTATTATACTGGTTTTATGAGGTTTTTTTAGGATTTACCCAGACCTAGATCCATGGTAGCATCACTCTATGAATCTGTAGGTCAAGGCAAAGACCTGATTTCCTAAGAAAGAGGTAAACCAGGATTTCTCAGATCAAGGGGAAGCACCTTCTCTTGGTGGGATTGGTCTCATCTAACTTTTACTGCCTAAACTAGCATACCTGGTCTGACCCAGTCTTTCAGACTACTGAGTAGCCCAAATGAGGTAGACGTCACCAAAGGGTGATATATCTTGCTTGCCTTAGACTCCTGTATCAGAATAAATGAAGCATCATTTGGTAGGACTTTTATAACTTTAATGATTACAGAAAAAAAATCCTTGATGAATAGCTTAAGATAGATTCCTGAGCTTTAACTGGCTAGCAGTAGATGAAGAGGGCATCCTGTGCATAATTACTGGCATTCATAAGGATTGTAGCTCCTCTGGAAGGGCCCCCACAGTCCGACTTTTTATCACATCAACTATTCAATGGGGATGTCACAAGAAACAGTCAGTGTCTTTCAGATAGTCAATATATCTCTCCAGTAATTCTTGTTTGTACAACAATATTTTGTAAACTAAGGTTTCATTGAAAATGGAGACAAATGTTACAACTTTGTGCAATAGAGGGATGGGACGTTTGAAGTGTCCTAATTTTTCACATAAATATATATGCAGTAGACAGCAAGGATCCAGCTTGTACTGAGCTGCTGAGGCACTTGATGTTGAAAGCACAAAAGGGTTTCCAGAGCTCTCATACACCATAAGGCAGAAACAATGTGGGGGAAAAGTGTACCTTAACATTCGTATAGGTACTGCATAGAGGAAGTGGCATGGCCCCATTATTTCTGGAGCTTTTCCTCTAAGGTTCTAAGTAAGGAAAAAATGGCTATCAAAGCTTAAAACTGTGCTGAGTCTTCAATATATTAATAGATTAATTAAAAGACTTTTAAAAATTAAAACTTGTGAGAGGAGGAGCCTGTGTGTCTCAGACTTTTATAGCTAATGCTAATAACATCTGTTTTGAATGATAAGCATGCATTTCAGAGCACCAAATAATTTGGCAATGAGGAAAAGATTAAGGGAATAGAAAGAAGGAACAAAAAAGAGGCAGATTTGGAAAAGTTATACCTTAACATCTCTTTGGTGTCATTGATTACGACAAAGAAACATCCTGTAGTCATCAAGATAGAGATAATTCAATCACTAGGTCAGCTTGCCTCCTGCCTTAGACTTTTCTAGATATTTCAATTCTTCTCTTTTTTGCTAGAGAAAAGAACATTTATTTTTTAATTGGGAGACATTTTTCAAAATCTTTGTAGTGTTCAATCCCCTTTTCAAGCCAGTCTTCATGAAGAAATGAAAAATTTTATTCCTGTTTCTAGCACTGACCTTAAATTGGCTTCAACGTAAGTGCCTCTTCCCTGTTATTTTAACACTCATATTATCTTACCATATTGCCTTGACCCAGCTAAACAAGCTAACGTACAGAATGGAGGTGTATGGACTGGTGATTTCCCCCTGCTGTGTCCTTGCCAATTAGGAGTAATTTACAAATGAAAGTGTCTAAATGCTCTTCATTTTCCATCATGACAATTTGTCCAATTCTCCTGTGAGGGAAAAAAATATAGTCTTACAGCCACAATGACAATGACAGAAGGCTTCACTAAGCAACTCTCAGAAAGTCCATTTCATTTGGAGCTTCTTGCGTGGGTTTGCACAGCAAGCTGTATAGACATATGTTTCAGAGTAATACACCCTAGGACAAAAAATTATGAGGGCTGCTCCAGCAGTTTACACAATCTGCACACCATACATAGGACATTATATAGTGTGCAAAACAAGTTTGGACAGGTTAAGAAAAAAAAAGGGGGGGGGAAGCAAAAATCCTCCTACTCACAGGCAGAAGAAAAAGGAAGAACTGAAAAGAAATGTCTAGGAAAACTGGAGTGGGAGGTAGGAATCTGCCTGCATAGCAGGCAGATGGTTCACAAAACAATTTTCCATTTGCATTAGACTGGCAAACTTAGGACCTATCTTTTGAACAGTAATGAGCATGGGCAGCCTTGTACATGCACATTGTTCTGAGCGTTTGGGGCTTCAAATACTTTACCATGCTGCATAACATCTTATCCCACACACATCTTAAACGATGACAAAGGTTGTATTCATCACGATATCATGGTTCATTAAGAAAGTCAAAGTAAGGAAGGAACTAACAAGGGCAGTAATAAATAATTAATAAAATATTAAATATGTCAATTGCCTAAGCAGCTCCAGGGAGAACAAAGGACATTTGAATCCAGTCACTGTGCACCAGATTCACCCAGGTGGATTTCAGATGATGAAACCAAGCCAGTGAGTGTGTGGGTGCAGGTGACAGATGCTTTCCTGACGAATCACACTGGGGTCTAATCCAGAGCAGGACTTAAACATGGTGGATGAGCTAGGCCATGATGCATCCAGTTTCCACTTGGGCTTCAACCTGTCCTCTCTGTGCTGAGGGGATGGGAATGAAATGCCTGTGATGGGTGTGGCTGATCTATAGACCATGACAGGCTGCAATGTGATAAAGTGACAGCTGATCACAAGCTGTGGTTAGCTTGTTTTATACAACAGTAGCACAGATGTAGCAACATGACATCCATCATGTCCACCAAGAGGACCGGGCAAACAGAAATATCATGAAATCCAGCATGAGGCATCACAAAGTTCTGCACATCAGGTGCAAGAACCTCGAGGTACAAGCTGAAGTGGTACCACTGAAGTGACGGGCTAGAAATCTTGATAAGGAGACCTGTCTGAAATGAACACCAGGGTGAATACAAGCCAACAATGCCTTCTCATTGCAAATATGGCAAATCACGTACTAGGGAACATTCAGTGAAGCATTATTGGAAAGTTCAGAGATACTATTATTCTCTACTATACACATCTGGAAATCTGTGTGTGTTTTTGTGCCCCTCAGTTCAAGCAGGACATAGAGAAGCCAGAGAGGGTCTGCTGGCAGGACATCAAATGGACAATGGTCTAAAGCACAGTGCTGGTGAAGAGATGCTGAGGGATCGGGGCATTACTCTTGCAAAGAAAAGGTTAAAGGGTGATTTAATAGCACTTGAATCTATCTGAAGAGCAATTAAAAAAATGACAGAGCCAATGTCTTCTCAGTACAGCCAAATGGTGGTTTTGAAAAAGTTTTAAAAGCAGCTATTATCCTTTCCAAAGCATTTTCGTGAAGAGTTATCTTTATTAATTCAAGCTGAAAATCCAGTCAATCCATTTTAACCTTCTGCACTTTTCCTAATTGGGAACTCCAGAGGAAATCTGCTTATTAGATGTTATTCCTTTTCTCCTTTATTTGGACAAAGCTATACAGAGTATTTCAAGTATATGACATCCTTGTCTCTAAATTGGAGCGACATCAATTTGATGGATGGACCACCCAGTGGACAAAGAACTGGCTGGATGGCCGCACACAAAGAGTTGTGGTCAATGGCTCAATATCTGGCTGGAGCCCAGTAACGAGTGGCATCCCTCAGGGATCGGTGTTGAGACCGGTCTTGTTTAACATCTTCGTTGCTGACATGGACAGTGGGATTGAGTGAGCCCTCAGCAAGTTTGCCAATGACACCAAGCTGTGTGGTTCTGTTGATACCCTGGAGGGAAGGAATGCCATCCAGAGGGACCTTGACACGCTTGTGAGGTGGGCTGGTGCCAACCTTATGAAGTTTCACCATGCCAAGTGCAAGGTCCTACACCTGGGTTGGAGCAATCCCAGGCACAGCTACAGGTTGGGCAGAGAAGAGATTCAGAGCAGCCCTGCGGAGAAGGACTTGGGGGTGTTGGTTGATGAGAAAATTAACATGGGCCGGCAGTGTGCGCTCGCAGCCCAGAAAGCCAACTGTATCCTGGGCTGCATCAAAAGGAGCGTGACCAGCAGGTCGAAGGAGGTGATCCTGCCCCTCTACTCTGCCCTTGTGAGACCTCACTTGGAGTATTGTGTGCAGTTCTGGTGTCCTCAACATAAAAAGGACATGGAACTGTTGGAACAAGTCCAGAGAAGGGCCAGGAGGATGATCAGGGGACTGGAGCACCTCCTGTATGAAGACAGGCTGAGGAAGTTGGGGCTGTTCAGCCTGGAGAAGAGAAGGCTGTGTGGAGACCTCATAGCAGCCTTCCAGTATCTGAAGGGGGCCTACAAGGATGCTGGAGAGAGACTCCTCATTAGGGACTGTGGTGACAGGACAAGGGGTAACAGGTTAAAACTTAAACAGGGGAAGTTTAGATTGGATATAAGGAGGAAATTCTTTCCTGTGAGGGTGGTGAGGCACTGGAATGGGTTGCCCAGGGAGGCTGTGAATGCTCCATCCCGGGCAGTGTTCAAGACCAGGTTGGACAAGGCCTTGGGTGATATGATTTAGCGTAAGGTGTCCCTGCCCATGGCAGGGGGTTTGGAACTAGATGATCTTAAGGTCCTTTCCAACCCTAACTATTCTATGATTCTATACTGCTATGAAAGTAGGGGTGTTGGTGGAACAAAAGTATCAGATTTTACACTTAAAAAAAAAAAAAGTATTTATAAAATGAAGGAAGCAAAAAGAAATAATTATAACTGGCCAAAAAAACTTCTGCAAGTTTCATAGTTTTTTCTTTTTAACAAGTAGGGGCGATATTTTTTTCTACTAATGCAAAGATTTTGAAATTTAATTTTGGAAGTTGATTGAAATTTCCTGATGTTTTATTTTCCTTTGCTGAACTGAACCTTTCAAGTCACTGTGGCATTAATTTCTACTTGCTAGAACTGTCAGTATGCTTAGTATGAAATATAGTTCAGGAAAGTTGTATGTCCTTTCTTTACAATTTAAGCTTCCCAGCAGATGGACTAATCATAAAAATCTCCCAATGTGTCACATCAGTTCAATGCACTGACCAACAATAGCATAATGTGAAGGATGCAGTTCAGCTCTCAGAGGAAGGTGAAGGCTGCAGCCATTGAAGAAGTATCTCTCATAAGGCAGCATGGCAGATTTGGTGAACAAACATAGCTGTCAAAGTGGCAGGAAAAGGTGTGATTTAAATGAGCAAGCAAACAAAAAGTATTACAGAATTAAATGAAGTATTTTAACGAAAATTTTCTTGATGTAACAGAAAAAATTCCTCAAAATATAAACTGAAAGGAGGCAAGGAATATGAAAATACAAAACAAAAAAAAAAATCAGTTGGAGAGAGTGTTTTCCATTAAAAGAAAAGCAATTCATTTTTCTCACAGGCTGCAACTCTATAGAGTTGCATTTCACAACAGCAAGGGCACATTTTCTCAAAGCCTTGAGGGCACCAGGGGCCCTGGCTGCATCTTGGCATCTCCTTCGGGCTTCTCCATGTGCCCATGATGCAGGGCCTTATATGAGCTCCCTGAGGCTATCAGTTCCTGCCCCAGCAATGCCACAGCCTGCTTCACCCCTGCCCCACCCCTGTGCCTTGGCACCACTTCATGGCCTTGTCACCAGCCCTGTTCTCGACCCATCTCCTTCAGCTCCTGACTGCACCCCTGGGTGGTTCCTGACTCTGTCTCAGTCCCTCGCCCTGTTGGGGGCTGTCAGTGGACCCTGCCACCCCTGGCAATGGGTGACAGCCCCACTGGTGAGGCCATGGCTGTCACAGGGCCCACCAGGGGGCATCTCTGCTCTCTGCCACGTTGCCTGCAGCGCTGTGACAGTGGGTTGAGCTTGGCACCAGGCACCAACAAGCTCACCCGTGCAGTTATCAACTGGGATAAAATAACCCCACGCCTCCCATTGTGCCCAGTGTCACATCCTGGCAAGGTGGCGTGGCCATCTTCTGCCAAGACATGAAGCGGCAGCGCCCATCCAGCTTTTAGGGTTGGGACAACATGAAGTTTGCTCCTCTGTGCGTGTCACCGGCTGCGCCTGCCTTCCTCCTGCAGGACTGGTTAAATATTAACACCGTGCCAGGCGTATTTGGGCGGGAAGAAGGGAGAGGCAATCCTTCCTTCACGGCGCCATGGGGACAATGTCAGGGCAGGCGTGTGCCCTGTGGCCCCGTAGCTGAGAGGCGGCAGAGGCCGGTGCTCCCACCCTGTGGAGCCTTGGGCAGCTGCACGCCGCCTCAGGGAGGGCTTCCCTGGGGCCAGGAGGCGAGGGCTGGCCCCGGTCTGCTCCCTTGGAATAGCACCAGCCTCCTCCTGCGTCCCCAGGGAGGACGGTGAGAGCGGGCCGTCGTCAAAGGGAAAGCTGTGGGAGACACCCTCTCGGCGCTCAGGGAAGTGATCCAGGTAACCCTGATGCAGGTAAACCCTCTAGAGCTTTTATTTGCTTCCCAGCACAAGGAGCTGTCAGCTGAGAGATAATTTAAACCTCTCCTCTGCTTCTGCCTCAGCAGGGAAGCCTGCCCTGAGCTGGTAACAGTAGAGTGAGCTAAGGTATTTTGTGACCCTCATCTCTTGCTGTGCTCCCCAGCCTTCAGGGCAGGTGTCCCCCACATCGCTTTGTGTCACGCAAAGCATTCGAGCCCCAGTCTGTGCTGGGCTGGATCCAGCTGCTGCTCCTTTAGGGTGATATTATCAGTATTATCCCCTTGCCTCTGACATGGATGCAGGAGGGAGTAGGCTAAAAGCCGTGCCTGGCAGTGCTGGTAATGCGTCACCACAGGCACCTGCGGAGAAGGTGAAAAGCAGCTCAGGCCAAGGTATTTATTTCATCACTGTCCAAAATATCCTATTTCATTTGTGGAATGGGTAGTATTTCTGGGCCCTTTAAAAGTCCATTTTGAAACAAAGTAAAACAAGGTGTTGTAAATCCTTTCCCTCTCATTTTACTTCACCACAGGCTGTTTACTGATTTTGGCATGAATTTGGGTATAAGATCCTAGCAAGTTCCCTTCTCCATAAAGGGACACATGTGCCCTTCTCCATAAAACTTCACTCACTTCAGCTTGTGTTGGTGCAGCCAGATTAGTAAGCGGAGGTATGAAGGCTGCTGCCCTGCTTGATGGAGCTCTCTCCAGGCCTGTAGACACTGCCTGGGAACACAGATTCCTGGAAAAATACATGGGCTTGCCTTTTGGATTTGTTTTCTGGTGCTTTAGCTGTCTCATTTCATATGACAGATAATACTAACTCTTAAAGAATCTACTGACTGATTTGTGTATGTGCTGAGAGCTATCACAGTGATAGAGCAACGAGAAATCTCTCTGACCTGTGCATGGTGACCCTCCTGTCCTGGCTGCCTGCTGGGGACTCCTATGCACATGAAACATGGAAGTGAGAACAAATCAAAACCTTTCACAATGCACAGGGCAAACCCAAACCAGCCTACAAACTACCCCCCTCCCCACACTCAAGTGAAGAAATCAGCCCACGGGATCAGCTTAAAGTGTTAGTAAGTTGACAGGGCTGTCCCTTAAGCTCGCAAGGTAAACTGAAAGCTTGCAAAACAGGAAACCATAGAGGAAGCTGCCAGCCAAGCCAGTCAGGTGGCAACTGCTGCACTAAACACAGCAAGACCCCCTGCTTAAAGCACTGAGCAGTGAACAGAGCTCCTGTATAGCTTGATGCTGCCACTGAACATGTTTGGAAAACCATCAAAAATGGGTTTTGTTGGTTGCAGTGGGCAGCAGGCAGGGAAGGTCTGGCAGCGGGGAATTCCTTCCACATGGGCACCCTGTGAGAGGCCTGCCATACACTCGTGTGCCATCCCACCAGCACTGCCTTCACAGAAGCCCTGCTGGGAAATAATGCAGGGTTTTCACACAAAACTGTGCAATTAACTCCTTGCTTAAGGGCAGCAAAACCGCTGGGCCAGAGCTTTTGTGTTTTGTGCCTTACTGTGGTTTTGGTTTTAGCAAAAGGGCGTTTAAAAAAGTATGCTTGTTACAGGAAACTCAGGGTATCTCTATGGTGGCACTCATATTTATGCATTGTACAGCACTGCCACAGAGAAAACCTCTGAAATCAAAAAAACACTTTCCTGGCAAGAAATTTGGGCTGGCCACAAAATCACATCTTCTGGCCTGTGTCCCTTTCATAAAGACAATCTTCAACTTCCCAGCCGAGAAGTTTGTAAACCAAGCAGCGCGGTCAGACTCTCTCCCACATGTTTTGAGGGAGAGGAGAACAGTATCACACAAGTGAATTACAAACACTGAAAAAGCAGAAAATGCAGAAGCAAGGTGATGGTTCCCACCCAGGCTCTGTATCTTATCTCTGACCACAGTGAAGGTCTGGTAGTATTTTGGTTTGGGGGGTAAGAGGCACTCTCACATGTTCAGAGAAATAATTATGGAGATCTTTTTTGCACTACCAGCCTTTCTGAGTACTCAGTCTGGGGAGCTGGAAGGAGATTTGGTGTTTCTCATCTTTGCCCCAAGGCAGGAGGGATGGAGAGACCAGGATGGCAGGAGCTGTTTCTCTCAGCTGAATGGCCCCTTGCATGATGAAAGCATGAAGGGACTGCCACAGCAATGATGGTACCAGGATCTCCCTGGAAATGTATGAATAGCAATCCTAGTTTTGGAGTAAAGCACACAGAAAAACCCCAAAGAAAACTTTCTGGGTGTATCGGTGCATTGGGGTATATTCTCTTTTCCTTCCCTGAAGGCTACCTAGCACAGGTGGCATCAGTTTCCCGTGGAGTGGGAATAGCCCTTTTGAACAGAGTTCTGTGCCCTCTGACCCCAGGGGAGCGGCTGGCACCCTACACAGTTGCCCTGCATGACAGTAAGTGACGGAGCACAGGATTCATGAGTCTGCCAGAATGCCACCGGCGGCACAGATGGTGCACCCACAATGCACACAAAATTGCGGGCAGCTTAGACAATTATTTTTGCCAGCTGCTCGTGATTAACTTTAATGATGCAGATGGAGCTCCCATGGCACAGTCAATCCTGAAGCAATAGTATTGTAATAGTGAGGAGGGACTAAGGGCATGAGAGATGCAAGATCTGTAGGAGGAGGTTTCTCTGCTGAAGGAAGCTCCTCTACTTCTTTTTAAACGGTTGTTTTGAGAAAAAACACTGCTTTTCTTCCAAACCCTCTCTCATTTAATCTTCTCTACTTGTTGGTAATACAGGTCACATAAAGTCACATTTTATCACAGGACACAAAAGCAGCAGCTCATTACCAAGCTGCTTCTCAAGTACTCGGTGACTGCTGGTGGCTTTCTGCCTTAAGCACCAGAAGAGAATGCTCCAATGGAAAGGTTCCAGAAATTCATCTTACTTCCTCTCATCTTAACTGCCTCACTACCAGGTAGGACACATTCATAACCCAAGAAATGAGCCACCATGGACAAAATGTATGAACTAATTTTAAAAGGGTGTAAACAGGAGTTACTGATGATATCAGATTGAGTAGTTGGCCCCAGAGGGGGATTATTTTGACTGCTTGAAATGATTAATTTATGCTTCAAGCATGAATGATGTGATGTCTTAGAATGAGCTTCATTGTGCAGGAATGAGGAGCGTATGGGGTGGTGAGGAGATGGGGAAGCTGTCCTCTCTCACTTTCAGTGGGCTGGGATGTTCCACTTATTTCTCCTTCTCCTTGCATTCATCTTCCACCTGTCTGTTTAGGACTGCTTTTGAGGGGCATCTGTAGAGAAGTCCTGATTTTGCTTCCAGAAATATGTGCAAGTTATAATTTTGCTGGTTTGCCTCCAGTTTACATTTTATATGATTGAATTTCAAAATGAATTTAGATAAAAGGTATCTTTGTGGTAGAGCTCTAAAGAAACTGTGAATATAAAGTGACGGGTAACGGAGACAAGGCTGATTTTTCTTTTTAATTATTGTCTAGCTGGGGTTTTAACAGGCTCTGAAAGGAGTGATCTGCAATGGGATGAGAGGGAAGGTATTGTCATAGCTTAATAATTGATGAAAGGAAACACAGTGCAGGAATAAACGTTGACTCTTCTGAGCAGAGTGGTGTTCCCAGAGGAGTTGCACAGGGATGTGTGGTATTCAATAAGATCTTAAACAACCTAGTGAAGGGGAGTGAACTGTGAGGTAGCAGGCTTTGCAGGTGGTACAGAATTACTTAGGGGCAGCCAAATCCAAAAAGAGACTAGGAACATTTTCCAGAAAATGTCATGATGCCAAGTGAATAAGTAATAAGGAGCAGCAAACACTGAATGCAAAGCATCACTTAAGTGAAGATATCTAGTGGGGGGAAAAGGTAGATACCTTGGAAAGACAGTATATTTCTAAAAAAGCAAGAAAATTTCACCATGTAGTTTTGTCAGTAAGGGAAATACAATAAAACCTGGTGTTATATAAATTCACAGAAATCTTATCTTTTTCAAAGGCTAACAAAACTGGATGTCTTGTTAGCCTTTAAAAGATATAAGTTTTAGACAGATGTTTTGTTAGCCATTCCATTTCAGAAAGGGCATATTAGGTCTGGGAAATGTATGGAATGGGACAGAGGTAATCAAAGGTATGAGGAGGCCTTCATTAGGATGTCATATTATTCTGCTTATGAAAAAGAAGAAATAGTTAAAATTTAATAAGATAATTAATTACATGTAAGTGAAATGTGAAATGGTTATTCACAGTTTCTCATGACAAAAAGAAACAATGGCAACCAGTAAAATTACCAGAAAGAAGATTTAAGGCAAACCAAAAATGTAGTTTTCCTCACAGTGTGTAAATAGTAAAGCTTGTAGTCACTGGATACGGGGTCTACCAAACTTTAAATAGGCTGGAAAAATACAGAAACAAATATCATGGGGGGTATGTAGGTGCAGATGCAATCATTGGCTCAGGAAGTCCCTAGATCTTGCACACTGAGAAGTCATAACAAGGAAGCTGCAGTTTTTATTTGTTCTGTTTCTTGCACTGTCTTCCTAAGCATCCAGAGCAGAGTACTACAAGTTTTAGAGGACTTCTGTTAGCCTTCACTAATGCTTTTAGTCAGGCGCACATGCCATGGATGTTTTATTGCCCCACCTGAAAGACATATTGGGGTGGCAGGCATTGCCCACAGTACAGCCATGGGAGCCCACCCCGAAGCAGCGAGGAAAAACATATTGCGAAGAGACAAGTGCTGCTCTTCAGAGAAGTATTGCTGGTCTTAGGATGCCAGGATTCAGAAGGCTGGGCAGTGTGGCTAGGCTGCCGAGATGACAGCATGGCATAACTGGTTTGAGCATCCTCTTGGGTGGCATTGCATGCCATTTGGCAGCAAAAGCATTGCTGACCACGAGCCTGACATGCAGTGCAGGGTCCCAGCCTGCTGCCAGCATATTGGTGGTGGTGCTGTGGTGCTCTCAGTCTGGGGACTCTCACCACTGGAGACAAGAGACAGTTAGAAGGAGAAGAGTAGTCCAGCAGCAGAGCCAAGAGGCAGCTGTCAGTAAGAGAAGGGATGGGAAGACACACTTGGAGAGGTTTGTGTGCAGCGGGTGGAAATACATGTTGCTGAGTACCAGCAGACCAGTATTACTTGGCAGAAACATCCTATAAGCATTTAAAAAGTTTTGTTAAGCTAGTAAACAAGCTAGTCCTTCTCTGCAAGCTTTGACAAGCTCTGAACTATTTTGATTTTCAAAAAGCTCAGCTGCAGGGCTGTTGTTTTTTGAAATAAACTTGGGATGTGCTGAAGTTTAGGCTTCAGGTGTGCTGAAGAAAAATCTTGCCACATCCAAAACAATTTATTGCAGAGCTGTTGCTGCAGCAGTGGGCCAGCAATGAGGCAAGGAAGGAGGAAGTCAAGGTGGGTGAGCAAGAGACTAAAGAAAGAATGAAAAGGAAAAGGCATTTAAAACAGACTGGAAAGAAAAAACTGTAGAAATTCAAACAGAAATAGAGTAGGAAGGGAGGAAGAAAGAGTCTAGATGCAAAAACTGAAGGATAAAAGGCAGCATTTATGGAAGAGCAGTATAGCTGTAGAGGGAAAATTATTTTGAAATATCATAATGTGGCTGGGAAAAAAAAGGAGTCATTGTGGCAAAAGGATAAGCCCATCTTGTCCTTTACAGTGCTGCATCTAGATAGGTCACATAGAAAAGAGAAAAGACAGATTCAGCAGAGGAGAGGAAGGAAGGAAATGAAGGTAGCCACATCTCAGTGTCCATGTTGCTGAAACCTTCAGCATGAGGAAGTGGTCCTTTAGAGTTGTTTGAAGCATGGAATTAAAAATATTGGTGGTGAAGGGCAAGGGCAGTTTTTTGGCAAGTGAAGTTCCCTCAGTGCAGGCATCATCCAGTGAACGAGATGCATTTTTTTTTGTCAAAACCCACAGTGAATTTGTGTGACAGAGTTCATAAGGAGTTGGTGTATACTCTGCATGCTGTTGGGAAGGACTGGGCAACTGGGTTACCATAAAAACTTACCAGTTTAAGCAAACTTTCACCAATGGTGACTGCTTCATAAACATTTAGTGATGCGCCTCAAAGAAGGTGTCCTAACTCAGCTTTCTTCTTCAAAAAGCAGGGGGAATGCAGTGTCACAAAGACAGCCTAACATTTCCCTATTTTATAGATGATACTTGCTTGGGTGGGATTTCTGGGGAAGGAGAGCAGATGCTAAACCAGCTGCTAAGAGCTGAACATGTAATTCCTGAAAAGTACAATGACAGTCTAGCCTGAGGCCTTCATTTGTCTAAAAGCAACCATCTGCAAAATATTTTTTAAGCAATAGGTTAGATGAAACTAGCTGTAAAATTTTCTCTTTAGTGCAAATAGCAAGGTCCATCAAAAGGACTTACAGTGCTGGCTCAAGGCGCTGGTAACTGTGTTTAGATCCCATTTCTGTCATGAATGTTCTCTTTGACCTTACACAAGTTACTGTATCAGTGTTTGTACATGGGTTAGACAATGGAGCACACTGTTGGTTCAGGACTACACGTGCTATTGCAGGCTAAAAAAGCAAAAGCAAAAAGATAAAGAGGCAAAGTTAAAATCATGAGAAATATTTTGGCAGCAGGTGGAGAAGGCTCATGAAGTTCTTTTTTGCTTGTGCTGGGGCTTTATGGAGACCTAAATAGAGGCAAGGTTGAGCTATGTCTTGCTTCTCAGTCCTTCTGCCACCTATACGATACCCCCATGGGGCTTATGGACCTGTTCCCTAGCTCACAGAAGTTGGTGAAAGACCATCTATTGCTCCAGCAGAGGCGGTTGGTGGAAGAAGTTGTAAATCCTACTATACCTATGGACAGATAAAAAAACAGAGTTATAGAATCATAGAATAGTTTGGGTTGGAAGGGACCTTCAAAGGTCATCTAGTCCACCCCCCCTGCAATAAGCAGGGACATCTTCCAATTAAATCAGGTATTATATTAGATAAATGAAGGAATGACTCATACCTACCTGCCTATCTGCTTACCTTCAGACTGTCTTGACTGTCTGAACAAAACAAAAGCAATATTAGCCATGTAATTTTAGAACTGATGATCACTGATTATTCATGTTTAGGGATAAATTTCAAGACCATAATGGAACCCACAGACGAGCTCATAGCAAATAATTACTTAACAGCTAGCAGTGTACTGAAAGTCACATCATTTATTCAGAGCCATGGCAAACCATGGCTCCTTAAAAAGTAAAGTATTTGCACAGGGATGGAAATAAGTCACAAATGCACTGAGATCAGCTTGCATTAAGAGAAGCAGTGTGAATAAGTATTGTAGCTCCTGTTTCATGAGCAGCTAAATGCATTTTGGTATTAACTCTGAGAAAGTTTGTTTATGCTATGTGTATCATCATGGTAGCTGTTTATGTCCACTTCAATCAGTCAGGAAGACTTCAAACAAAGTGTTAAAAAAAAAAAAAAAATCAGCACATAAATATGTTGTAGACACCAGAGATGCACAGGAAGTAGTATTGTAAAGGCTGGCTACAATATGAGCCAGGAAAAGATAGTTAATTCAATGACACATTTGGGTTTAGGACAGTATCTCAACCCTGGTAATGTAAGTTATGATAGAAATCATGACAACTGGACGTTGAGTATCAGAAAGAGGGCCATATCATGTGACAAATGGTCTCACTGGAATGCACTTCATCAGTGCACGCTCATTAGAAAGCCGTAGTCCTGTAAATGATGCCATCCACAGATGTGTGGCCAATCCCTAACATTAAGAAGGAGACAAATAGAAAAGAGAGGAAATGGCTTTCAGTCATTTTATAAGCTGTTTGTAAAGCAACGTATTAAGGTATGCGCATAGATTTGATTGATGTTTCATGTGTTAAAGCATTTCAGTTCACCTCTACAAGTCTGAAGGGAGCTTTGAATAAATGCCACTGGAAAAAAAGGAGACATTTAAGTTGAACAGAAATATGTTTTGTTGTATCTTATCTGGCTTTAATAACTATCAGGGGAAGTGAAGTTTGCTTTTCATTTAATGTTTATTGCTCACACAGAGATATACTTTGGAGAATAAGGTGCATGGCAGAGGTAGCATAACCCAGGAAGGTGGAAAATTTTTGTAAAGGTTTTTGTAAACACAACAGAACTCAGAGTCAATCACACGAAGAACCAGGGAAAGCTAGGTTTGTATAATCCTGCAAAACAGAATAAAAAGGCTTTTGTCTGTAAATACATGCAGCAGGTGGGAGGAAAGAGGGGAGCTATTTATATTAAAGAACAATTCTTGGCACAAACCTGGTCAGATGTACAGTGCCTAGGATTAAATGTGATCTGGGAATTAGAAAATTATGTTGACATTGCAGCAATGAGATTACAGACCCTATGTCCTGAGTGCATTCACCGAGGCTCTTGTTGCAATGTTGTTACTGAGTTCCATTTATACAACTATTAAGCATCTCTTTTGTGTGAAAAATTACAACATATTCTCCTTTACTCATGTCAGCTACTGACCGAATGAAAAATGAAATTTTCAATAATTCATAATGAATCCATCAATGAATAAAGCACCTAAGATGTACAAACCCCGAGTTGAATGAAACCTTTAAAATTCACTTATTGTCCTGAATATTCTTAGCAAAGGAGTAATGGTCATTACAGACTTTCTTTCTCCTGGAAAATAGTTGAACACTTATTCTTAGGCCAAATTTGCAATCATGGGGTTTTAATTAAACTGCTATGGACAGTAGTATCTAATTGCTGTAATTATGCAGCTAAAGGCTGAATCTTTAGATGTGGCGCTGGCAGTCCTGGTGCTTCCTCAGCATGTGTTTTACAGTAAGTGATGAAAATCTCACCGGTGAGGTAAATCTCACTGGCAGGACTGCTTGATTTGAAGGGAGCTTGTGAAAACTCTGTTTCTGGAGATACACAGAATTTGACAGGACAAGGTCCTGTGTCAGTGTCCTAACTGTGAGGTCTCTGCTTGAAGCAGAGGATTGGGCTAGAGATTTCCTGAGGTCCCTTGCCACCGAAACCTTTCAATGTCCCCAGCAAAGAGAAGCTCTGTCACAGAGACGTTCAGGTAAGCACTAGGACAAAAGGGAGCAGACCTGAGCTTAGAGGCAGGTGAAGAGACAATAGTATCTGGGAGATGAGTTAAAACTGCCCCGTGGGATGCATGAGGAGCACAGGCAGTCCCCTGAGATAAACCTCAGTGACAGAAAGGTCTGCAATGGCAGCACTCTCCTTCCTCCTTCGCTCCACCTGCAGCCAACAGGGCTGGTGGTGGCAGTGACTTAGTAAAGGGACTGGGTATGAGAGCATACCATTTTGGGCTCCCGATACAGGAAAGACCCTGGTGAGCTGCACTTTCAAGTCCTGTTCCCTAAGACACCAATCAAATAATCTGGAGCATTCTTAGAGTGCTCAGGTTTGTCCATCATGAAGACTAGGGTATACAATGTTCTCTCTCTGACCTCTGAAGTTTGCCTGCCTTCAAAATGGCACAATTTACCCTGGCTAATTGAGGGACTGACGTCACAGCTGCTGCTTTGAAAAAGAGGGTCTCAGCCTTGCTCTTCCTTTACTTTTGGCTTGGTAGAAGTGGGTGCTTCTGCCTTCCCACTCACGGGAGATCTGCCATCTGCCTGCCAACAGCGGCACCACCATTCCCCTGAGAATAATGGGAGGCCCTGTATCTGTTGAGGAGGAAATGAAAACAAAATGCCTCCATTAGAAGGGAGCTTTAAGTTCTGAGAAATGGTAGCGAAAATTCGTACTACCTTTTAAGGAAGAAAACCCATGAATTGCAGCAGTTCTAGTTAACAGCCTGAAAATGAGGGTAAGTATGTATGTGGTGCATGCATGAGAAATAAGGAAGAGGCCAATGAATAGGGGAAAGAGCATAGAAGGATATATGCTGGGGCTGCAAAAAATCAGCAGCAATCTGAGGTATGGATAAGGGACTAGTTACTCCATTTATTTTTACTGAATATTAGACTTTATTGAAGTCTAGAGAAGTCATGTATTTTCCTATTTAAAAGTGGAACTTTTTGTTTCAGCAAAATGATGTCAGGTTTTTAGTGAATCACTGAAGAGAGGTGATATTGGAGTTGGAAGAGGAGAGACAAAAAAACAAATGCATCTTTAAAGAAAACCATTTAATCTAAGCTGGAGCTGAAAGATCCATCTCAACTGGTTAAGATCTTTTAAACTATATAAAGATGAAGTTAGGTTTGTAATGACTGGATTGGGGGTCCATTATGACAACATAGCATTTGACGACTGCTTATTGCTGCGGCATTAATATTACTCAGTTGCAATTTCAATTCACTGTGCATGTCTTTAACTACGTATTGACAGGCATTATAGAAAATGAAATAAAAATCTTCCTGAAAGCACCAGGTACTGACAACTGTCAGAGGTGAAGTGCCAGCTCAGCTGAATCAACAGCCTTTCCTGATAGAAACATGACTAAGTGCTTAATACCCCAGTGCTCCTTGTGAATAATATTATTTGAATCAGGATGCCTGGCTTTTTGACTTTAAATTACTGAGAGTAAAAATTAAGTCAAAGGCCTGTGGTTGTGGTGTTGTATATGTATTTACAGACTATGTCTTTTTCTTCATATCAGGTCTTGGTTTTTGTTACTCTATTATACGTGGCCCTAGTAATGCAACAGTCCTTGCTGGTTTGGAAGCCCGGTTTAATTGCACAGTATCAGAAGGATGGGTAATTCTCATTTGGCTGTCCAACGGAAACCCCGTCCTCACTGTCATCAATTCTCAAGGAGCTGTTGAAACATCAGACCGCTTCACCTCTCAAAATTATACCAGTAACAATGGGTTTACCTCGGAGCTGATCATCCACAAAACCCAGCTGAGTGACTCTGGAAAAATTGAATGCAGCATCCAGCAAACTAGTGAGAATGGCTTTGCATTTCTTTCTGTTCAAGGTGCGTATAGCCACCAATAGAAAGCTATTTTATGGCAGAGGGTTTGGAACTAGGTGTTCTTAATGTCCTTTCCAACCCTAACTATTCTATGATTCCATGATTATACTGCACTTAAAGGAATCCTCTGATGAATTACTTGAATTACCCCTGTGAAGGAGTACATGCTCTCATTACCATCCATTACCTCCTGTCCTCCTTGTCTTGATTTTACTCCCAAAGCTGGTTTCAGACTCACATTCAGAGTGCCATTAACACAGATTATAACTGCCCTTATTTTTTCCTGTTGCATCTCTTTCTTACCTTTTTATTGGATTGCATTAAAGTCTCTGACGGCAGTCAGTCAAAAATTATCTTTTTGTCTAGAAACAGTATCAAGGCCAGGCTGGATAGAGCCTTGAATGACATGGTCTAGTGTGAGGTGTCTCTGCTTTTGGCAGAGTTGTTGGAACTAGCTGATCTTAAGGTCCTTTCCAACCCTAACCATTCTATAATTCTATGGTATGTATTACCCCATGCATATCTTTGTGCATGAACCATCTGCTGTCTTTAGGGCAGATCTGCCTTCTGCTTTCTGACGCAGGATTCAGTGTATCCAGCTTACCCGAGTTTGATTTAACAGTGTTTAGAAGTACAGCCCTTGAGACACAAAGTAATATTTTTCATATGATTGCTGCTGCAAGCTACCATTTCCAAGGAATAAAAATTTCCTATGTATCAAGCTCCTGCATACGAGACCCTTTGTCCTCTGAAGCATCACTAGTGACACAGCGCAGCCAGTAAAGCAAGCTCTAACCCCCAGACACTGTCCATTTGTCAAAGAAGTACTTCATGCAATGGCAGCATCTCATCATCTACTCATAAACCTTCCCTGATAAAAACTGAGCATACTTAAAACTTAGAGAGAAACACTGTTATTTCATTATGTTGTCCTTCAGCTTTTTATCTTTAGCCATCAGGATGGCTAAAAAGTATAATTTCCTGCCTTTTATTGGAAAGGTACTGAAAACTGAGCCTTGTGCTTTAGACACACTGGACAATGCGTCCGTGAAGTTGCAATTTTATCTGCATGTCTATATCATGCATATGGTATATCTGTGTTAATAATGTTTGGTTTTGACTTCATATCTGAAGGCATAGCTATTTCTGGGTAGCAAGATAAGATTTAAAGCTATCAGCAGGAAAGCAATGCAACTAAATATTCTGAAGGAACAAAACATCTTTTCCCTTCTGCAGTTAATGGATCTTTATTCATCAAAAATAGCACCTTAACAGTAAAAGAGAACAAAACAGTTGAAATTGTTTGTGAAGCCATAGGATGGGCTCCAGCTCCAGACATTACCTGGATGACAAATGACTCCTTCATTGATAAGTCGAGGTATGCTACCCAGCAAAGTCAAGGATCTAATGGCCTCCACAATGCCCTGAGCACCCTAACTTTGACTCCGACGGACACTGAGATTTTGACTTGTTTAGCTGACATAGAAGCACTCCCTAACCCTCAGAATGCATCTGTAACTCTTATTTTTGTCAATTCTACTTTAGGTAAGTGAACGTTTGTTGTATTTTGTCTATACAGTAGTGCCTGTACTGTACTGCCTATCCTATATTCAGAACTGCGCTTTTTGTTTTGTTTTGCTTTGTTTTATTTTGAACCCTTTTATTTGCAAATTAAATACTATGAGATGTGCAAAAGTAATAGAATTAAAACCCAGTAGTCACAACCTGATACATAGGTAGGGTTAAATTCACATCTGTGAGAGAATGATACAAGTCTAATGAACCACAGAGTCCAATTTTGGACTGAGCAAGACAAACAAAACAGTACATCTGCCACTGACTGGAGTCACTGCTAAGAAAACCAACCTTTGCTCCTTGACCAAGTAAACACCTAATGAATTTAGATCTTAAATATTCTTGATTAGGCCATGTCTGCTATATATTAACATAATTTGTTAGACCTCATTTACATAAAGCCAGACCCTCAGGCGAAATTCTTTTTCATGATATTCAATACCAGTTTTACCACTGACTTTGAAAAAAAAAACCCTGGATTTTACTCCCAGTGTCTGCACACAACCCAGAACAGATTTTGTACTAGCACTTCAGGTGCAAATAGAAAGTTCTCCGTATGAGCAATGACTGGATGTGATGGAGCTGTTGTAGTATGGTGATACTGTTCTCAGGGCTGCACTGAGCATAGCACCTAATTGCAGATGGTAGCATTTATATGTAAGAACTTCTATGCCGTATAGCTATCCCCAAGCTACTATAGGAAAGTCTTTGTATGTGGTGTGTTTACCCCTTAAAGAACAAGAATCAGAACAAGCTGGATTTTTGAGCCTTATCCCAAAGTCTGCTTAGATCAAAAAGCCATTGGGCCTGCTTTCCTTTTCCTGGCATAGTGTCTTTCACATCTTAGAGGAAGGTAAAAAATTTCCTGCAGTAACATTTGTGGAATTCTTTGGATGGTGCACTTGGTTACTTCTAATTGCCTTTTTATTTAAGAAAATTCAAGGATGCTATAATCCAAGCTTGTATGTTGGGCAAATATCTCAAGAACAGTTAACAAGACCTTTGATAACCCTAAATATTTTCACTAAGGTTGTCAGCATTTTCTGTAATGCTGCTGATCTTTGAACTCACTGACACCCTATGAAAATAAAATTCTTTAATCTAAAACATTCACAGTGCTTGGAGGTTCATCAGGAAAAGGGTGATTTTATCTTATCTGTGCAGCCAGTGTGTAACAAGGCAAGTGGGACTATCACTACAAATCTACCTCACAATCTAACAGAATCCTATGAAAAATGTTTTTCTTTGCCAAACCGTAACACAAGAAGAGCAAGTCTTTGTGGGTTAGCAGTGTTTAATGCAGACGAGGAAGACAATACCAAACCATCCTTATGAGCTTTTCTCTGTTGTGCCTAGCCAAATGTCTCAACTGTCAGGTGGAGGAATCTCAAGGCAAACTAAAATTGAAGCACTAATTACATGGCAGAGAGCTGAGGCTACTGGATACAGGCACACTGTCTCCTATGGTGTTGTAGTCCACACTTTTATTAGCCTTATCCTGTGGAACAGGAAATGCATAGATTATAGGGATTTTTTTTTTGCAATGGGTCTGTGAATCTCCAGCTTTCTTCTGTTCAGAGTGGGTACTCCAATCCATGTTTCTTTTTATGATGTGGTGGGCATCGTGAACGTCTATAATCATGCTGACATCTTCTCTTGATGAACTGATTCTTCTCCTGTAATGGGTAAACATGGCACATACAAAGACATTCTTATAGTGGATTGATGAGGGGTTTGATATAGAAGTTTTGACATATAAACAGGTGAGGAGGTTGAGTAACTGTGTCTTTTATTTTAAGTATGAGTCATTATTAACAAGCCTTTTTCAGAAGTACTTGCTTTGCAACACAATTGAAAAGGTCTTTTCACCATTCTTAACATGACTTTTTTGTAGTCACACTGATCCCAATTACTGACTAAGCAAAATAGAACTATCCTGAGGAAATTAATAAATTCGTCTGCCTACTCACTGCGAAATACTGAGGTATCCACCCTCAGTTTCCATAGCTACTCACTGTAAATCAGAGGACGAGAAAAACAGATGTCATGAAGCACAATTAGTGTATAATTAGGGATTGTATACGACCCTCTTTAATTTCTCTTTGGAAAAATCATTGTGCAGCAGCAGACACTCAAAATTTGTCAGGATATGAGAATATGAAGTCATGGCGTTTATGACAGAGGAAGCTATATAATGTGTATATTACACTTGAAATCGCAGAGCTTGTCTGACTTTTCATATACACACTCAGCCTTAGTTAGCTGTTGTCAGGAGAGAATATGAATAGCTTCAAACATCTAAGGAGTCCTTCCCAAAACTACTGTAATATCAATTTCAGCCTTCACTTAAAAGCTTGAGGATTCAAATTGCTCCATGGTCCTCACAAGAAATACCCATCCATTCACACACCATTGCAACCAAAAGTCAGCCCTCCTGAGCCAGCCATCTCTTGGTCAATGAATGTCCTACCTTCCTGCACCTCTAGACCAGTCTTAACCTCAGACCTTTTGACCGTTCCGTGCAAGATCATGCATTTTTATGTCAGTCACTCCTCCTCCAAAAGTCACCATACTCACAGTGGTGTTCAGCTGACCGCCAAATTTGGTAACTTCTATGGAATTGCCCCGGCAGATGCCTTCACAGATCTGTTATTGGGAAATGGGGTCCATGGCAGAGTCCCTTAGGAGGACCCAAGCTCTTTGGCTTCACTGTTGACTTCATGTGAACTTTGACCCATAGGAGATAGGGAATATGCCATGAACCTGATCTTCCTTTGCTTTTTAAGGTAGCCAGAAAGCTCCAAAATGTACAAGAAATAATGTGCAGCCTTTTCTGGTTTCTCATTTCTCTTTGGTCACCAGGATGTGCCAGTGAAAATCCTCTTTTCTGAAGATACTTAGCCTGAGTAAATTTTTGGGCAGCTTTGGGAGGGTCCAGAGGTCTGGTAGCAGCAGAGGATGGGCCCTATAGAATGAGGAAGTGGCTTTGTCCACACTAAGAACCTCATGTAATTTGGTATGGATTTTCTAATGGGGATGAAAAGGGTTTAATGCCCTCATTCTTTATTGCCCCTCTCTTGCAACCCTACTTGTGTGTTGAGCTGGCAGCTCCTGTATTGATGCCTGTTGGTCCCAGGTCCAGTTCCTTTCTGGATCCTCTAAAACTGGGGAAAAACTACAGCGCTGAAGTGCTGAGAGTGTTTGTGTTGTATGCTATCCTTGCTTCAGCTCAGTAGATCTTCTTGTGACATGTAACCTGAACCTGTCAGGGGGCAAAATACCTTGGGGTGGCAGCCAGCCTGGAGGTATGGGCCAGTACAGATGTGTTTAGCTCTTCCCTTCACACTAAGATTAAGCTTTCCCCAATAGCAAAGTAGCTGTCTTTCATATTTAAGGTAGCTTGAAATCCCAGTGGCATGCTTTATGGAACAAATTATGATAAAATATACATATTTGTTTCAGTATTTCTAGATAAAAATATTATGAATGAGTTTATCATCGTCATCACAATTGATAGCAGCCTACAGAATTAACTACTTTGCAAGGGAAATTTTGCAAGGGAATAGACCCAACACTGTGTAGTCATTCATCACCTAGATTGCTGCAGTACTTTTTCCAGAGGCTGTCAGCTAAATATGGCTATGCAGTCATTAACTGGGACCTTTAATGAGGAAATAACAAACATATACCCAGTGTGAGAGAATGGGCTTTGTCAAGTTTGGATGTGTCTCACACCTGTAATTTGGATTAGAAACTTGTTTCTAAACAACTGTCAAAATTATTTTGGGGCTGCTTTTCAAAAGGTAGCCAAATTTGGTTGCTTCTGAAATACTTGGTTGAAACAGAAGGGCAGGATGATGTGACAATCCCAAGACGGAATTCTTCAGGAAATTGTATCTACAGGCTAGGGATCTCCATCTGTACTAGTTACCTATGACTATTGCTGTGGTACGTCAGGAGAAACAGACACTTCAGAGCTGTTCATCTTACTGAAAGGGGCATATACACAGTTGACCAAATTAATTGTAACCCAAAGTACCCATTTTCTTTCCACTGCCAAGAGTAGCTAGGCAAGACACTTAGTATCTGCAGTATAGACATCTAAATGGAACCTTAACCCCTCTGCCCAACCCCAAATGTCTCCAAAGGATGCTGGGAGATCCAGCATATCTACAAAACAAAGTCTAGTTTGGAAGATTGCAATCCTGTGTTTTTCAGAAAAAAAGTAGCAGTGAGAAAAGCTGCAGTTGCAATAAAGATTTTGCATTTAGAAACATTTTAAATTCTTGGGCACCATCCATAAACGGCACAGAGGCCGTCATTTGGAGAACATAGGCTCCTTGTTAAATAATCAACAAGCAGTTAATAGCTGATCACAGAAAAGATAAATATGATGAAAAGGCTATTTTGAGGCTGTGAGAGTGTAATGTTTCTCCATTTAATTTAACAGAAAATTATTACAGTGAAGACAACAGAAGCACATGGGTTATTGTACTTGCAATTGTGCTTTCATTTCTTGGTATTGTTCTTCTGATCATTATTATCGTGGTTGTTGTACGCTGCTGCTGCATAAAGAAGAAAGGTAAGTGGTCTGTACATTATATACATCTTCACAGTTGGTCTATACATTAAAAAGTACCTTCAATGATATCTAGATCTCCTACTTGTGTCAGCTCTGGTGCTGTACAAAGACCTGTAAGCAGAAGTGTGAACAGACAGATCCTACTCTTAACCACAACCTGGTTAAGGTGCTCCTTACTTTCATAGAATCATCATAGAATTGTAGAATGGTTTGGGTTGGAAGGGACGTTAAAGCTCATCCAGTTCCAACCCCCTACCTTGGGCAGGGACGCCTTTCACTAGATCAGGTTGCTCAAAGCCCCATCCAACCTGGCCTTGAACGTTTCCAGGGACTGGGCAGCCACAACTTCTCTGGGCGAACTGCTCCAGTGCCTCACCACCCTCACAATGAAGAATTTCTTCCTAATAACCAATCTAAATATACCCTCTTTCAGTCTAAAGCTTTCTTATAGGCCCCCCTTTAGATAGGGGGCCTACAAGGTTAGGCTGCTAAAAGGTCTGGAGCCTTCTCTTCTCAAGGCTGAACAAGACCAACTCTCCAAAGCTCCAAAGTAATCAGTTTCAGCCATTCATATTAACTAGAAGTGGGATGTGTTTTTCAGGAGTACTTTAACTTTCAATGACATTTAGTTCCTCTGCTGAGGTTCTTTGTTGATGCAGACCTTCAGTGCTGTGTGCCTAATTTCCGATTTCTGCATAAGCTGTTCTACAGGGACGTTGCACAATTTTGTAAAGAGGGGAGAGATGCTGCTGTGGTAGCTGGAACACCATGCATGCTCTAAGAGGAGCTCTGCAGTAGGTCACAATTTAGTTTCCTGAATTTTAAACACTTTCTTTCTTTTTTTTTTTCTTTTCTTAGATTCTGCATATCAAAATGAAATCAGGTAAGCTGGATGATGCAGGAGAATTTTTCCTTTAACTGAACTCTTTCAGGCTGCCACAGGACGGTGAGAGGGATGTACCAGTTAACATGCCCCACTGTCCAGCACTCCCTGGACGCTCGGGTGCTGTCCTGCTGAATGACCTTGCCTATTCCTGTATGCACAGAAGGTGAAAGAGTGGGGGACAAACATGCAGGGAAAAGGACTGCCTTTAAGAGAGAATATCGAGGGCCACAGCTCGCAGCAGGTTGCAAGCTCTGGGTGAAAAGAATCAAAATCCTGGAAACAAACGCTACCTCTCCGATTCAGCAAGCGCAGAAATTACAAACCAAACACACTCCTACCGGTACTGACGGATAGAGCCAATTCTTGAAGATCGGCTATGTCCCCAGGTGCCCAGGGGAGGGCAGGGCGTGAGCTCTGCCTGCTCCTTGCTGCTGCCTGCAGCGAGCCGGGCGATTACCGGCGCCGCCACAGGAGGTCACTGCGGGCCCGGCAGCTCTGCTGGGCGGCCGCGGCGAAGAGGGGGGGAATCCCCGAGCTTCCAGTCAGAAGCGTTGCTGCAAGCTCATTGGGGTAGACTGGCAGGCAAATTAGACCTTCCCCTGCTCTTTTTGTTAGCGTTAGACTGATAAACATTAAACAAAGCTGCCCCGATGATGAGAGTCAACGCTTAATCAAACGTTTATGAAACACGCTGCTGGTACATTATTGCGTTGAGTTGGGAAACCTTAGAAATCATGTGCTGATGGTTATCAGCATTAAGGTCCTATTTATTGGCGCCAGTGTGGCTGTGACAGCAACGTCAGTGGGGTTATTTGAAATTATTTTTTCTAAGCTTCTAGGGACAATTGCAAATTCATATTCTGCTTATGCTTGTGGGGCTTTAACTCCCCGTCTCTTAATGAATTTACAAAACCTTACACCATGTTGCCTTGTACTGCAGGAATACCTAGCTTCATTAACAGCCTTTTGCAGGGAAATTTTGTGAAGGTCTGTTGACAGATTTCCATTTATAGAGCACTTTATTGATACAAAACAAAGTAAGGAGATTAGGGAAACACTATTTTCTCCTGATGAAATCATGCTAATTATGCCATGCCATGCTAGTAAACTTCCACATGATTTCTTAGTAATACTAGACTGACCATTTTACTAGGTGCAGTTATATGAATAGGGCAGGTCTAAACCATCAGGGAATGGTAGGCCAGAAACAGGTACAACTTGCATAAGAGTTTTGCTATGAATAAAGTCCTACAAAGCCTTTATGCTGGGATTCTGACTTGGTTCTGCCAAAAGCAGATGTGTTAACACTGCTAATGCAAAAACCAATTGAATATGCAGGGAAGTATCTGCCCCACAGTGGGGACTAGTGTGACTGGGTCTTTGTCCTTCCCAGAACCCTACCTCACTGATGTGTGCCTGCACAGTGCTTTCTTTCAGAAAACCTGAAAAGTTCCTCTTTTTCCCATTAATTTTAACCATGAGTTATTTCACTGACTTCATAAATGTTGCTTACACTTTGAAAGTTAAGCAAATGCTTAACCAAATACAAAAGCACTGGGGTGAGTCCAGGCTCTATGGCTCAGCTCTTAGAATACTTAGAAACTCAGTATTGACAGTTCTGCAAGGTTTTACCATGTGTAAATAATGACACTGAAACTACAGCAATTATTTACAATAACTTACAGATTTTGTAGGTTAGGTGTTGGTGGTTATTTTTCTTCTTGGGGAGAACTTACCTGCAGTAGAATGATGATTCTGTTTTGGAAGCTGTGTAGTAGTAATGAAGAAGTGGTGAGACTAAAGAACATTGTTTTACTTCCAACATTTATTTTTGACTTGGCTTGCTATGTTTCTGTAACTCCTACACTTTTTTTTGTAGCTGTTTTCGATTTGGTTACTACACTGACTTTGTTGAGATCTAAGGATCAGATAAAATAGACAGTACAGTATCATGTAGCATGTGGAGATGATATTCCTAAACAACTGTTCTTGTCTTCTAGCAACCATGAGAGGTTTCTTAGTGGTATCTAACATATTTATCTCCTAAAAAAGCCACTGATGAACCTGGCTCATCAGATCCATATGTGCATCAGTAATGCTTATCTGAAAATCTGTGGGCCTGCAAATTCCTACTAAACATAAGAAAGCAAATGCAGCAGTTTCCACAAATATTGCTAACCAAGAATATTTTCCGCTTCCCCTACAAATCCCTGGGTTGTCAGAATCATGTGTCATTTTATGCTTGCCACACCAGAAACTGAAGCAGAGATGGACCTGGGACTATCCTGAAGAGAAGTCTGTGGTCAGAACAGATGAATAGTACATCTCTTCTAGCATAAAAGTTTTGAGTAAAAAGGCACTTTTTTTTCCTCACTGTGCAGCTATGAAGGTGAAAATTAACTTTGGAGTGTACAGATGAATCACTTGGGAGCTAACTGTGGTGATGTGAGATAACATGCTTTGTTTTGGCAATTGAGGGGGACTCAAATCACCAAAATGATGAGCTGTCACAGGTGACCTAGCTGGTATGCCATTATTGAGCCACTGAATATGCTGTAATTTAGAATGAGAAATCAGAATTAATTTTCTACAGAACCTGTGATTTGGAACAGAGTCTTCAGTCTTTGAAGATTGCTCACTTTATTTTCCTGTTTTCTGATAATGATGGAACTTTCTAAATGGAATTTCACAATAAGGCAATACTTATATGGGACAAGATTTTACTAGCTAATTACTTGGAAGGCCCAGATATACTTTGCACCTATTTTTCCTGAAGTAAAGCATATACTTTTTTCTCTGTAACCTACTACCCAGGAGTTCTCGTATCATAATGAAGTTCTAATCACAGGCCTTTTTGTTTCTAGAAAAGTTTCATCTGAGAAGAACAAACATGGTGATTTGCAAAACAGGCAAAGGCATGGTAGTGAAAATCAGGGATATATTCCAGAAGAACTGTGGAACACAGAACAAAGCCCAGGTGAATATAAGCTGGTGAATCACATATTGTCAAGCTGCTTCTCAGTATAGGCATTTTGGACAACATTTCAAGCAATTACAAGATTCCATAATACTTTGTGAAGGACTTGTGCTTAGTCTGAACGTTTCAGATTTTCTAGAGTATGGTCCTTCAAAATTATTGAGAAAATATGAAAGTTCATTGCAGTTGAGTTTAGTTTTAGTTCTGGGTTTGTTTTTTAAATGTCTTTATTCTTCAAAATATCTCCTGGGGCCAGAGGTAGGAGTACTGGATTCCCATACGGTAGTTAAGTTTAGGCAGTATTTTATAGTTGGTCTGTAAAAACAAAAATCCACGACCGCAAACAAAAAAAGAATACAAACAAAAAAAACACCCTCACCCCCATTCCCCCCAAAAAAAGAAGGAAATGAAAAAAGGCAGTTAGTGAACTCTGATTTTACTGATAAATGACTAAGGCATTATAAATTCTAGTCCTTAAGTACAAAGAGTCTTCAAAAGCGAATGTAAATCTCCACTAAATTGTTACCCACCACTTGCCTTTATAACCATGCTATTATCAAAACGTTTAATCAAACACTTAATGACATAAAATTATTGTGCAGAGTCTATAATCCAGGCATACATCCTTTTCTCTCTGGCAAATAAATTGTGAAGAATTAAGTACAGTGGAGAGATTTCAGGAGCATGTAGTATTGTAAAATGTAACAGTTATAAAAAATATTAAAGGAAAACTAAATAGACCTGGACAAACCGATTCCACTGGGTCCTAGATGGGCTCCTTTCATAGTCATTAGTGTGCTGGGTGGACCTTGGCTGGCCACCAAGTGCTCAACAAGTTGCTTTATCAGTCCCCCTTCCCAGCAGGACAGGGGAATAAAACAGGATAGAAAAGTCAATATAAGGACAGGAAAACAACTTGCCAATTGCTGTCACAGGCAAAGCAGACTCCAGGAAGGTTAATTCAATTTATTGCCAATTAATAATAAGGTAGGACAGTGGGAAAGAAAAACAAACCTAAAAACACCTCCCCCACTCCCACTTCTTCCAAGGCTCAACTTCCCTCCTACCTCATTTACTTTGTCCCCACAAGTAGCACAGGAGGACATGGACTGGGGGCTGTGGTCAATCCAAAACACCCCATCTCTGCCACTTGTTCCTCCTCACACTCCTTCCATGCTCCAGCATGAGCTCTTCCCACAGATTGAAGTCCTTCACAGACTTGTCCAGTGTGGATCCTTACCCCGCAGGCTGCAGTTCTTCAAGAACTTTTCTAGTATGGGTCCTTTCCGTGATACAGTCCTTCAGGAATGGAGTGCTTGGGCATGGGTTCCCCATAGGGTCATAGTTCCAGACAGAAAATGTGTTCCTGCTTGTCTTCACAGACCACAGCTCCTGGCAGGAGTCTGCTCCAGTGTGGTCTCTCCACATGCTTTAGCTTCGCCCAGGGCAGGTCCCCCTGCTCTGGCATGGGGTCCTCCACAGACTGCAGGTGGTTATCTGCTCCATCATGGACCTCTGTGGTCTGCAGCGTGAGAGCCTGCCTCATCGTGGTCTTCTCCACGGGCTGCAGGAGAATCTTTGCTTTGGTACCTGGAACATGTCCTCTTCACTGACTTAGATGTCTGCAGGGTTATTTCTCTAACATTTTGTCACTCTTCTTTCACACCTCCTGTTGCCCAGTGTTTTTTTTTACCTGTTCTTAAACACAGAGGTGCCACCAGTGTTGATGATGGGTTCATCTTTGACCAGCAGCAGGACCATCTTGGAGCCAGCTGGAACTTGCTCTGTCAGACATGGGAGCAGCTTCTGATGTCTCCTCACAGAAGTCTCCCCTGCAAGCTCTCCACCACTAAAAAAACTTACTATGTTAGTCCAACAAGTTAGTTAGAGTTTGGCTCACAATATTTAATTATATTTAGCTGTATTTGTGAATGGCTTGTGTTTTGTGCCATGGTGGACACCGAATGATAATAATCTTGTATATATCCTTGTTACAGGAATTGCCTCTCTTCCTGCAGTATCTTCAAAGTTCACTGTCCCTGCTGCAGATTTACACATCAGTTCTTCACGAAAGGTAATTATAATGCTGATCTCTTGAACTTTTTTCTTTTTCAAACTGTGTATTATACTATATCCAAACAGATTTTGGGTGAAGGTAGACATTTATAAGTCAGTTGAAGATGCAATTGGATGAGTGGAATGTCTGTTCAGCATTCCTGAATGTTCAGTTTGTAAGTGAGGGTATTCGCCTCAGATTTAGATTGAATTTTGGGAAAGATGGGAGGTGAGGGAGAAACAGCCTTGACATTCAGAGTAACTCTGGCTTGGTTTTTGAGAATTCACATCTTGTGTATACTGTACATTAAACCATTATAATGTAGAGGTTTGCTTTGCTCTGAGAAGGTAATAATTCTAGACAGCTTTTATATAAGTGCCTTTGCCAAAGTCTACAGTGTTTTTGTTGTTCTCCCCAGTTGCCAGACTGGAGGAGATGTGGGTATAAGATGGACACACTGTTGAAGTTGAGGTTTGAGGTTCCTTTGCAAACAAAATCCAGTGCAGATACAGTAAATAAATATGGATTTTCTCTGGATCATTTCTTGATTGCATTTTCCGATTACACTTCCACATTGCAGAAGTTGATTCACTCAGGAGCTTTACACTGGCTTTAGAAACCTTTGGTATCTCAGAAGTAAATGATGGAAAGGAGAAAGTGCAGCTAATACTTAGTCCACCCTAGAGTTTTGTTCCCTTTCCACATGGCTAACAGGTAAAGAAGTAGAGCTCAGTGCTTATTCCTCTGCTTGTTCTCTTCTCAGCTACCTCTGTTCTGGAAGATGGTGCTGGGCTCACTTAGCTTCTAATTAAGAAGCTATTCTAATATAGATCTTAATTTATGCCCTATATTTGTAAAATGCTTGTAGCACCTTCATGGTGGTTTTTGCCAATTTTTCTTGGAAAGTGGCAATGATGTGGTACTGAGTTCACTCCTCAACACAGTGATAACTCATTTGTATTTGAAGAGCTGTTTCAACATGTACAATGCAGAAATCTGTCTTGGGATGACATGGCATATAAATCGTAGCAGAGCATGTCTAGTTCTTTTGGCACACAATGAAATTTAGGAAGTACTCAGTCAATGATTAAAACAATGATCAAAATAATAACAGTAACAATAATAGCAATGTTACTGATGTATTTGTGGCTGGTGGTTATTATAGTTGACACTAATTACCTGTCAAAAAAACACTATTAAAGCAAAGCTGAAAAGCATGTACAGAACAGGTTCAGTGTGGATCTGTAATGCTGAGCAATAGTTTGAGACAGTGCTTGATGTGCTTATGAACAGGATTATAAGGCACTGGCTATGTTTACATGTGCAAGGCATATGGCACATTATGGTCTGCTCTGAGAAACAAAAGAGCTTTTGCTGAGGACCCTGTATCCACCATATACGCGTTTCAGGGGGACGCAATAACTTCAGTTAGCCTTGCCTGTTTCCCAGTGACTGGCTTCTCATTGGTGGTTGATGTGCTGTGAATTAAGCTATCTGGTGTCATCTCAAAGGTAGCCAAATCGAGTGCTCTCAGACAGCTTCACAGTGAGAACTGTAGTGTTGTGAGTCAGGACCAACAGGAGACTGTGTTCACAAGCATTGAGTTAATGCTCCTGATTCAAGCTGAAATGTGAATGTAGGTGCAGCACTCTATGTTAAATACTAGTTTAGATGGCCTAGGAGGTCTCGCAACCCAGTGACTAGGGAACACAGAAACAGGCACGAAGCATAAAGTTGAGCTGTTTCTGTTAAACCAGTTGTCCCTGGTAGTGTTCAAGGTCAGGCTGGATGGGGCTTTGAGCACCCTGGTCTAGTGGAAGGTGCCCCTGCCTGTGGCAGGGGGGCTGGAACTAGATGATTTTTAAGATCCCTTCCAAATAAAACCATGCTATGAGTCTATGATAATACTTGGTATAAGTAAGTCTGTTGTGGTGGCTTCTAGCTGCAACACTAACTGCATACGCATTTTTGAAAAGAGATAATCTAGAGGTGAACATTATTTATAACTGTTTTCCATATGTTGGAGGAAGATTTAGCAATGTACAAATGGCTTGTGAAGGCAACCCATTTCTCAGTTTGAATAGGACTTTGCAGTATATTGTGATGGCCCTATCTTGTGTATGCAGAAGCTGATAAAATTTGACAAATTGCATTAAATCGTGAATTTGCAGTCCATAACTTATATTTATAGCAGTACATACAAACATAGTAAAACATTTCCCAGAAAAACTTTCATAATCTTCCTTGTTAATAATAATAAAGGTTTTCTGACAAAAAGTGTTACTGGATTCATTCTAATAAAGTTTAATCACCACTTTTGCCAATGTACTGCATACTAAACATTATGGTGCCCTTTTTTTATAAATATTTCTTGTCAAGTAGGAGAAATCAAATGGCAAGCCATTTAACTGTTTGCTGATTAATGCTGAATCAAACAATTTCTTCAGAAACCACCTGCCTTCCTGCCACTGCATTTTCTAAATACAAAGAGCTGTGTTTCTCAGGTGACTTTTCTTGTGTGGAGACTGGAAATGTTCCCAAAGGTATTCCATTATTTACTTTTCTGGACTGTTTAATGAGAAATAGGGGGTAGAAAACAGGAGAAGTTAGAGAGAAGAGAATTTTATTTTTTCCATAGTGAAGGAGGTCATAAAGGGGTAGACTCCAGCAAATTGCCTCTCTCTCCCTGGATAATCACAAAAAATTAGCAAATGTCCTTGCAGTGCTTCTATGGAAGTCGAGAAGAAGGAGTGGAGAATCCAAATCCTCCCTCAGGAGCATGGGGGAAGAAACAAGAAACCCATCTACTTATGGAAAGAGTCACAGAGACTGGAGACCTAAAGCCTTGGCTCTCCACCTGCAAAGTGAAAAAATCTAATATTTCTGTGGTTGGCTTCCCTGTCACCTTATAGGATCAGGATTAACCACAACAGCAAGGCCAGAAAATAAGTTTATGTGGGCAAAGTCTGAATGGACAGTTCTAAAATTAGAAGCAGCTCATAGAATTGGAGATGAGATGAAAAGCAGGGCTATCACAGTGAATCAAGTTAGTATTTTGACTGAACAGAGGTGATCATACCTGCTGCACAGCCCATTTCTCCCACCCCCAAGAGAAAACTGGGTGGAAAATTTCAGCACAGGGCAGAGGCATTAAGCATTCTTCCTGAGTCTCTGAAGGCATCAGCTTCAAATTTTATCCTTTCTGTTCTGTATGTAAAAAGTTATATTTTCAAATGATTTCAGAGATTAGCGGAGACTTGGTGTCGCAGTGTTTGTTTCCTGTACCTGGACACAACCAGGTACAGAGCTGAAAAACCTGGTGGGTGTCACTGTAAAAGGTGACAATAGAAAATTGCTTAGGTCAGCTACTGGAGTTCAAACTCTTTGAATCAGAAACTAATATAAAATGTTCATGGAAGATAAATGTTGCCCAGCACTTGCACTGATCAATTCACAATGTGAACAAAAGATTTGGCAAATAATCTTAGGGAAAAGTAATAGCTGAGCGAAGAAGAAGGGAGAAAAAAAGAGGCATGTGACACATTTAAAAAATGATGACTATCGAACTGAATTATTGAGCTGAGGAAAAAATTACCAGCCACTAGAAGAGGAGGCCAGGAGCATCAGTCAGGGGTGCTGGAAGGTCTTCATTCTGATTGCATTAGCCAAGAAAAGGTCAAATGGAAAGTAGAATTACAGGCTTCTGTTTAATTGCATATTTTGTTACTGTCAGTGATGGGAGGAGCAATCCTTGCTGCTACTCCCAGGGTTGAGCTGCAGGCCAAGCGGGTATTAGGGACCAAGGTCTCATCCAAGAGCCCATTTTTCATGCCCTGACCCAGTGCGCAGAGCTACTTCCACAACCCAAGCGCAATGGTGGGGATCCCTTGTCTTGTCTCTAGCAGGTTTTGGGGCAGTCCCACAGACAGTTTAGCCTGAACAAGGGCCATAGGGTCAGTTCTGCCAGGTCCTGAGTGACATCTCTGAGGAACAGCATTTTTTTCAAGTCCCACTGGTACAAAAAGAGCTGTAAGGACTGGACAGACTTCTGTACAAGCTTCATAATTATTCCATTTAATATGCCATAAGTGTCTCTGTGGTAGATTAGAAAACCATTTCCTAAAAGGGACTGAGTGCTCCCTTATAGTGGGCCACATTCATCCCTGGTGAAATTCACCTGACTTCAGCAGAGCTACAGGAGGCTTGCACTTGCCACCACAGCTGCACTCCTCCTCTCCAGTCCAGAGTGAGTCACGGCTCTGTTAATGGGGAAGGATCTATTTTTCTTCTTAAATACTACAAATGACACTCTATAAACTGGAAATATTATTTAGTGGTGGTTGTGGTTTTATACTGGGCAGGAAATAAATGATGAATTGCAGCTCCATTTATTGCACTGAATATAACTGCTCTGACTCTGAGGATTGTTTGAAAAGAAAAATTAAGCAATCAAAATCGAATTAAAAGGTCAATAAATAGAAATATAAACCAATGATGGCAAATAATTTTGCCTCTACTGGTGAAATGTACTATACAGTATGTCATGTTATGGTATTCATTGGTCAGCATATCTTGATTAAGAGAGTAATAAATATTGATGATATAGAAAAGAAAGGTGCAGTTTATAGTGTAATTTTCCCAAATGTCTGAAAGAAGGGGAGGAGTGACGCTATGTGGGTGGGATTAACCCATGAAGAACTGAGAAGGAATTTCCAGGCTGTATGTGTATTGATGGACAGGGAAATGTGCTGCGTGTATGAAAAGTTGCCGGGATGGAACTGGTTTGCTATTTGAAGTGATAGTGTATCTGAATTATTTTGAGGGTATCCAGGACTTTTGGGTGGGTGTTTTCCTGTAAATGAAGTGAATTTGGAATGAGAATTAAAAGCTGAGAGCAGGGGGAAATATAACCTTCAGAAACAGGAAGCTGTACCTCCCTGATTTTTGTTCTAACAGGCAAATGTGTGATGCATGCAGACATTTTTGGAAGTACTTCTACCACATCAATTTCAGCAATTTGTTTTAATGTAGTTGGGCTTGGAGGTTTGTTTTTTTTTTTTGGCTGGCTAATAGCAGGCAAATCCTTCAGTTTATCACACATTTCCACAGCGTCAGCGTCTGAGGAGCTGCCATCTGTCAAATTAATGTAAAGATCAGAACCCTGTTTCATAATGCCAGATGTGTGTTCATCATTCATATCACTGATATCATATGGGTTGCAGAAATGACTACAACATACTTGTAATAGCAGAAGTCCTTCTTTCATTGACTGAAGACTGAAGTGTATTCAAAACATCACTGAAGGGTTCAACTCCGAAATCAGCTGATACACACACTCATTTTACATTCTGATTCATCCATATATTGCTAGCTGTCTGTTTGTCTGGCTGAGCAGCTGGAAGAGGTGGAAAGATTTGGGCAGCTGTTTAACCAACCAAACCAACAAACTGTGCAAAGCTTTTCCCATTATAATAGTCCTTTTTATAGTAATCCCTATGAAAAGTGATGGTAAGTCAACAGGCAGGCTTTGAAACCTGTGACTTCCAAATAGCTGTGGTTAACTAGATGCCAGGCTGACAGTACAAAGAGACTTAAAGCCATGTAAAAGAAATGCTGATGGTACTGCATCCTTACTGGTAGAAGGGACCACCTTAGGAACTCGCTCCTGTAATGCTGGGCTGTGCAGCTAACCACTAGAGCTGTCATTTTTTCTGTTCAATATGTAGGATGTAATGATTAATGAAACCATTTTTTCTCAGACTGGGACTGACAAGACTAATAGAGCACTGAATATGAAGAAGAAACAATTTTGAAATCAAAACCAAGCAAAGGCTCTAGCAGTTGTGGCATATCAGGTTCTAAATGCGAAATGGTTCTTGTGGTCTTACTCCTCTGCATTTTGTATTTATAATGTGTTGTATGAGAACTTCTACAGCACCGGAAAATGAGTTTTAGGTCACTGAGCAGCAGCCAGCAGCCTCCATTTCAGTGAAGTTATATCCAATGAACTTAAACCTCAGTAAGGCTATGCTATTTCAAAGAAAGCTCCACTGAAAATGGGCCAGTACACAGCATGAGTTGACTGAAATTCATGAAATTATTCATTAATTGATATCAGAGCACAGTGAGAATAAAATATAAGTAACCTATAGTTTTTGCTCTAGAGCAAATAACAGCAGGGCAAAGGCAAACCATCGTGGGCACAGTCCCTAGCCCAGGAGCAAACCTGCTGTTTGGTTTCTGCTTCTGTGGTGAGGAGAAATGACAAGGCAAGGCAGGGGCTGGGTGGCTTACACTTGCAGATGAGATTTTTCAAGCAAAAGAGGCATGCTTGGGTTACATTTTCCCCAGTGCTCTCAGGGCAGCCTAGATTCAGCTGGTGCAAGTCCTCTGACTCCCTCCTGTTCAAAATCACATGCAAACCGAAAGTTTCTGCTCTACTGCCTACTAATGGCCCTAGCCTCTGCCTCTTTTGGTATTACTTGAACCTCCTGATTAATATCTTTGTTCTTTAGCAAATCTGGATGCAATACAGTATTTTCACGCAAAAAGTTCTGGGAAATATTTCCACCCCAGTATTTTGCTAAACATGAGATTCAAATAATGAACTATTTCAGGAAGTTTCAGAAACAGAGTTCAGTGAGGTGCTTTTGGACCCCCTCTGAAACTTTCTGGCTACTCAGTATGCTGGCTAGTTCAGTATACTATATGCTGAAAGGACAGTCCACAGTATCTGAAAGCACTTGTTTTCCACATACATAATGCTTGCCTTCAGCATTGTTCAGATTGTTTTTTCCTTCCATTCTACTTGTAAGTTGGGTATTTTTGGGGGGAGCAGGAGTAGAGAGCTTCTCAAAACTTTGTCCTAGTGAGAAAGCCTGGTATAACAGACCTGTAATTGAAAGATCATGAAATTCCAAATAAATGTTCTGCCATAATGGAACAAATCTTATCACATATTAATCTCCAGGGTAACTCAGAGCAGAGGAAACTTCTGATGTGTACTGGAAATAAATGAAAGATGTCTCTGTTGAGCATCAATAAGGTCTTTGGGCTGAACTGCAAGAAATTAAGTGCAGCAGAGAGATCCTGGAAAAGGTCTCTTGAGCACAAACAGGCAATCTTGTTACTTCCCAGAGCCTATCTTCTCTGCAGAAATAAACAGTAAAGAAGGGTAAATTTAGAAAACAGCAGTATGTTCTAGCAATAAAAAGAGGTGGGGGAGGGGGAGAGTTGTATTTAAAACAGAAGGCAGCCGTCTTATGGAATGTTTCCAGCATAGTTATATTTATCCCATGCTTTTCCTTGAGGTGCTGGAACTCATTAACTACCAGAGACATGTTGTGCACATTTGTTATCTAACATTTTCCTCTATGGCTCATTCAATAATGTATATGTACCAAATACATTATTTAAGATGTTTAATGCTGGAAGAAGACCAAGGCAATACAGACTGTACATGATTAATGCTCCAGAAACAAAACACAAGAAGACTGGTCAATAGTTAGGAACCCGATTGGGCTTGATGAAAAATTCTACTGGGAGGATCTGAAATTTCCGTTCACTTCCAAGGCCTTGAGACCAAGTGGGGAAGTTGCAAGGAACAGTAGCCAGCAGATGATAAGATCTACTTGGAGGTAGATAAAACCAACACTGGAGCTGGCCACAGCAAACCCTTTGGTTGTCATGGTTCATTTAGGAAGCTATGCGAAGAGACTTCTTTAGAACTTTGGAAGAAATTTCCATCCCTTAGGGCTACTTTGTAATTATCTATGTGAAATCCCACTACTACATTTAAATATCCAAAATGTACGTTTCTTGGATGCATTTGAGAATGAATTTTTCTTTGTCTTTTCCCTTGCAATGATATTTCATAAAAGCACATAAGCAATTAGGACTGGAAATCCACTGCAGTGGTTGCAAATGAGGATAGTGATTTCAAAACTGCTAAGCATTTGCCCTGCACTGATCCCACTGGGGTCAACTTGAAAACAAGCTGCTGTTGGTGGAAGTGGAATCATGCCAATCATGGAAACTTTAAAAAAAGCTTGCCTTGAAAAAACACTGGGATACTGACAGAGGTCTTTCAGATACATGAAATACTGGTGTGCTTATTGTTGCAATTTCTAATGTATTTGGAAAGCCATGTCAAATGTTAAGTTTTTGTTACAGCTTAATGGGTAGTTTCTTTAAGAGAACCAGAGGAGAAATGTCCATCATGTTTTGCTTAAAAGAATGCAGACTGCAAAGTCCACGAAAAGTTTTCAGCAAAAGACCAGTTAATGAATTCCCAGAACTGCCAGCTGTGTGTTGCATGTGAAGCTTTTGTTCTGCTGTTCATTCTTTCCTTTGTATTTAGATTTTGAGTGAGCTGATGCTGATAGATTGCATTTTGGTGTAATATTTTGGGGTGAGGGTTTGGCAGGTGATCTCTTGAGGACCTTTGTGGGACTGCTTTTCTAGGATTTCTTCAACTTCCATAACTGCTTTTACTCTCCCATAGGTGGGATCTCAAAGACGTGCTGATTATCTGATCAGCCCAAAGAAAATTAGAAACATGACACTTGTTTAGGATGTACCTCTCCAGGGAACTTCTCCATCACTTTTATTTTGCACATTTGGATGGCTTCCTGCAACAAAGAAAGGTTAAGACTACTTCTCTCAGTTTAAGCTATAAGTTATTTTTCTATTTTTTCCTCATATAATGAATTAAAATTGCAACCTTTATAATGTAGCATGATATCTCAGCAAAATAATGGACATAAATGACAGCTTTAACTTCAGGCAATGATGGGACTGTACAAGAACAAGAATCTGTGCTTTGGATCCCAAGGAAATCAGCAAAACTCCTATCAGACAGAAATGTTTGATTATCCACAGCAAGATCAAGGACTGGAACTGCAAGACATTTCTTAGTTCAGAAGAACTGGTTAATAATAACACTGATTACTACAATATGTACTGCTTTTTTAATGTACTTTATGTACAGCTGGTCATCGTGAGCTTATAGATCAACAATATTTTTCAATTTCAGTTCTGTAATAAAATCAAGGGAAGTTTCATGAGAGCTGCTTCAAAATTTCTAACAAAAATATCTTTGGATCAGAAATTAAATTGTTTCATTTCAATATGTTATTTTGTTAAAGGCATTTGTCTTAAATCAAATGTTCTATTTTTAAATAAAAACCAATTACTTATGTATCCAAAAAAATCTGTTTTGATTGAAATGCAATATCTTAAGCTGAAAAATGTGGATTTGAAAATCCTGACTTTTAGTACTTGTTCCTTGAATGTTTTATGTCTCTGTTCTACTTGTGGGCTGAGCTTGGCAGCCAAGTGGCTTGGGTCATAGCAAATGGTGACTGCTGGACCAAATTGTTTCATCAGGGACAGAGCTGATAATGACCATGGGAAATACACTTTAGCTAGGCAACCTTCTCAGTAGAGCAGATCTAGCACATGGACCCTGTATGTTCCTTCCCAATCTAAAAATGTTTTGTTTGAAATTTTGTATATAATCATAAAAAAGTTCAGGCTTATGGGGTTTTTTACAAAAAGGCAAACTTCTTCCAGAAAAACAAGTTCTTTTCAGTGTGCTCAGCTTTCTACCCACTCAAAGCATTCTGAATTATTCAGTGTTCTGCATGTTAATCTTTTGTATGAACCAGTGCAGGTGCTCTTTGAGTGCTGGAAGAAGCTAGTACATAGAATTATTTTCAGTGATAATCTGTGCAGGAAAAAGGAAAAAACTGAAACCTAATCTCAGGAAGAAGAGGTTGTTTTGCATGTTTAGCATTTGGCATCTCATTAAACTGTAACAGATTTTGCACTGCTAGTTGTGTTTTCAGTCAGTCTGTCAGAGCAAGCGCTGAGACCCATTCACGGTCTCCCGTTTGCAATTGTACACAAAGCTGTTACAGATTCTGACTATCTACACTCTTTCTGTCCTTTTTGGTTAAGGAGGAGCTTTGAAATGCATTCCTATTGAATGCCATTATACCATCAGCACTATATGTAAGTAACTGTATGTTACACAGAGAAAATATAAGCAATTCACATTGTGAATTATCTGTGGATTTTTTTCTCTGAGCTAAGAGGCAGACTCTTGTGTCAGCAATATGGTGCCTTCCATGCTGGGGAGTCCCTGCTGAGATTTCCACGCTGTGCTACCTGGTGCTTGAGGCTCCTCAGAGGACACTGGAAGTGCTTCCCAAATCACCTTTCAGGCTGTGGCTGGGCAAAAACCACCTTCTGGTGCTGCTGGTGAATGAATGAGCTGACATGAAGCCCCCTCTCTGGTAACTCTCTGGGAACATCTTCCCTGCCAACAGCTCCAAGCTGTCAGTCGGATATCAGGGGCGTGCAGCCGGGTCACCCTCCAGCTGTTCATCTCACCTGAGCTGGAAGGTGCTCCAGCATGCCATGCTTACCCAGGAGCCACTTGCCAGCAGATGGTTGCCAGTGGACAACAATAGGAATGTGCAATGACTGCACATCCCACTGCTTGGAGCAAAGGCTTTTTGCACAGATAGGTACCACAACCATGGAAACGCACACATTTACCAGAGTCTGGAGCTATTTTTCTTCCTGCCAGCTACAAGAATGCATCCCACGCAGCTATGGTATACTCTTAACAGCATTAGCATGAGGTTAAAATTCCTATGGTGTCCTTGAAATTTATACTTGTGGGCATTTGTATGCTTCTTGATTTGTTTTCTTCAGACATGTTATACAGCCTGTGTATCATCGCCAGTACTAGCTGTTACTTATGTTTGCAAATAGTGTTTCACAAATAACAGTGCATAAAATACAGAGACAACTTTTAGCACACGGGGAATATAAAATATGCAGGTACTTTCAGGAGGCACAGTAGACTAAGAATATTGAATTTCAGGCACTTTATGGAGACATTAATCTTTTGTACACATGCATATTGATTTATAGTTATGACTTTAGTAATCTAGAAGTATCTAGTTTTTTACTGCTCACAGACTGTGCACAGTTGGATAGTACAAAACCCTTCCACGCTTCCTTACAAAATGTTCTGATTTGGATTCCGTACATGTGTACGTGGAAATAAATGCATTAGAGGTAAGCAGTATTTCATTCTACAGTAAGGTTTCCTAAAGTTGTCTCACCAGTTTAATATTTCATAGAACATTCAGACTACCTTTAGTAGAAAGCCACTTAAAAATAACACTGTCTTCATGTGGAGGTTTCTTTTTTACAATAAAAAAGCACCTCAGGTTTGTGTGGGCTGAGCAGAATCAACAGATGAACTCTCACCAAAGAGTACTCACAATATTGACTAAACATTTGGTTTCTTACAGATCTGATTGAGCAGAGCTGCTATTTTCAATATTTATTTGGTAGAATATATAATATGTGGTGCTGCTAACCTGCAATACACCATTCTTGAGTATTTGAATCTCCCAGTGACAGAGATCTGAACTGTTTGATTACTGGCCTCACTATCTCTTTCCTCAAAAAGATCGTGTGTGAGGCAGGAAGGACACAGCTTCCTACAAGCTTCTCCACCAGAAGCTCCCAGAAAACCAGAGGATGGACCCCTCAAAGCATTGCAGATAACTCATTACCCTTCCCTCTCCACCCAAATAATCTTACCCATCTAAATTGGGGCCCACCCCTAGCTCTCCCTTCCTGAATTTCTCTAAACTCCACAGCCGCATTCCCAGAAGTACAGTAAAATTAATCTGGTGTCCTCATAGTAACTGGGTAAGTAAAATTAAGCAATATCAATCAGTATAGACAGGAATGGTCCCAAGTGATCAAGCTATAATAAAAACAAACACCCCTAGCTACCAAAAGAACACTGCTCCAAACCTCCTTCTAAAGATGAGGTTGCAAATTGAAATTCAGAAAGCCACTTGCTATGGAGGAGCACGCTCTCGGTAAATGTGACTTTTATGATTAGACTCTCCTCCTACTCACCATGATCAACTGTTGTTCTCCAGCCTATAAACTACCTGTCTCTTCTTCCCTCTGGGTGACAAGCAGCTTCATTTAACTTTAACTTTCAAGTCTCTCACTTTCCTCCCTCTTTACCATCTTTTCTTCTCCACATCTACCAAATATCTTTTCTTTAAACAAAGGCCTAATTGATACATACATAATTAAGATCTGATCATTTGTTCTCAGCTTGTATTTAGCTCTGAAAATTGCTGCTTCTATTTCAGACCTGAATAAGGGCTTGCATACCTGAAGGTTTACGTAATTTCCAGCAATACCAGCTGATCCAATAAAACACACTGCCTCTACCTGCAGACTTTCTCTGGCCTATGTACACCCACTGATGGCTGTGTATTTCCATCACCCCATCCACTGGAACTTCAGGAGCACTATGTAAACCTCAACTGACCTTCCTGAACTGTTGTTGGGAGAAATGGAAGAAAGAAAGAGAAACCAAGTCAGATCCATACTAATGTGCCTGCATCAAACCTCCTCAGCCAGTAGAAGAGTTAGCCATGCTGTTGTGAAGGTGGCATTTGAGAGGAGCACTCTGTGTTGCTGCAGTCTGTTGTGCGGAATGAGGTTCCTGCCTTTTTCCCTGGGGAATTCAGTTTTCCCTTACCCATTCCTCACCCTGCTCTCTGTTCTTTAGGAGATGCAAGTTGATAAGAACGCCTTTACATTATCCTAGAAATCATGGATTATTTATGCTAGATAAGCACGGATAGTTATTTAAATGAATATGGATATTTGCTGGCACAGAGGAATGTTGCAATAGTCTATTTCTTTTCAGCTTAGAGAATTAATATCTTGGATCTTCAAGTGTCATTCACATTAGCTCTCATAGCAGAACTCACGTCACACAGATGTTATTTATATTGTTTATTTTCTACTGTGGTATGATCACTCCCTCAAATGAAGCTTATACTAAGTGCTTTTTTAAAAAATCATGTTCCAGTAAAACATTCTGTTTGTTTTTGTTATGTAGAAAGAATGCCAAAATCCAGGGAAAACAATACTGAGATGTTTGTATTAGAGAAGCCAACCAGATCCATCTCAGCTCTGCCTGCAGGCCATTAGCTTCCCATCACAAAAAGCCCAGGGACTGCTCTGACCTTGGATCAGCTCATCTGTACTATTGATCCCCGTAGTCCAAACGACTTTTCAGTTTGTGGTCTCAGCTCTGCTTGCTTGGCCATGTGTTCGTGCACCCCAGGCCACTTTCAAGCAGCATTGCTACCACCCCTTTAGACATACTATGAAAGAACAAAGGGAGGCTTACGGTTCAGATCTCCTGCCCCATAGTCTTTCAGAGATGGTGGCAGACTGTATTTTTAATTCCCAGCATAAGGTGCTATGAGCTGCCAGATGCTAGGACTGTTCCATACCACCCATCAGAGACACAGTTTAATTTAGATGTTACCCTACTGTCCTTCCAAAGGAGAGGCAACAAATCCCCCTTGATGAGGTGATACATTTACTTGATTTTACTACAGAGCCATAAAATTTGTTAAAATTAGCATTACGCGCTTTAGGTCTGTCTCAGTGCTTCTCTTGCATGTTGCAGCACCTATGCATAAACCAATAACCTTCATAATGATTGCTGGTCCACATCAAAAGAATGGTAAGGCAGCAATTCCTGCTTGCACATTGGCCTCACGTACTCTGCATTGCATTATTTTTTGTTATAGAGCAGTCAGGTACACTTGAATCATGCAAAATAGACACTGTTCTGTTAAAATACAAGCAAATTTAGCAGCCATTTTTGTGGAGATATGTGACTTGGAAATTTGCAAGGCTGCTGCCTGACCTCTGAAGATATCCTCATTAACATCTGCATCATCAGCCAAGCCCTTTGATGCTGCCTATCAGGAGATGGTACCTCAGCCTGAACTCAGAAAAGGCTTCAAATTTGATCACTGCTTCTCAAGTTTCCATTAGTGAAATGAACAACTTGAAGAGGACAAAGAGATGCAGTGTCTATGCTGAGCTATCAAAATTTTCTAGGGAAGAATCTGAGCCAGCAGAGGAACAGTTACTTTCGCCTACTCCTTTCATCCATTGACAGAGCAGGGGGCAAACACAGAGGAGTGACAAGAATGGGACTGCTGATCACCAGGAGTCCACACAGCCATGGTGGGGCAGTGTGATGCTCCCTAAGTGGACTAGAACAATATGCTTTGAAGAACAGCTGTAACTGCAACACAGGTTAAAATAAAATTAACCCTTTTCCCCCTAAAAGTATATATGATGGTTACATCATGGATTCTGTCATAGTGGGCTATAGCTGAATTGTGCAATGCTTTAAAGCATGAGACAAGGTTTTAATATGGCTTTGTGGTCCTGCAGCAAGGTGTGATAGTTTTCTGATGAAGAAACTTCTCCTGGGCATAATGTACTGAAATATCAGCAGTACGAACATAAGAACTAATTACTGATTACCTTTCATCTTAAGATTCTGAAAAGAATTGTGACATTCTATATTGTATTGTGCAACCAAATTTGAGGAAATTTTATAAATTTGTATTAAATCACAAGTCAAGACTCTCTTCCTTTTGTTCATGAAAAGTCTTTGCTGATTTCAGTGGGGTAAGTCTATTTTAAAATTGAAAGACCTTTCTTACTCAGTAGGACTGTCTAGAGTTACAAATAAATATACTCCTTCCAAGGCTGCCATATTTTACATCTTTTTTCAACACGTAAAGATTAGCTGTGTGTATCAAATGTGTTTACAAGATTCATGTACTAAAGAGGATGGAACATTGGGAGGTGCAAGGGCTAGAAAGTACAAGGTAAAGAAGAAGGAGGCTATAGCACATATATATTCCACTGCTCTGAGCTGAAACCTAATAGCTGTGGTCTTGGGAGACCTAATGAAATGACTTAGTAGTTTTGATAGCATTCATAAGAAACTTGTCAGGGCCCCAAGTATGCCAACAGCCTCCATAGCCGTCTTTCTCTATAATCCTCCTCTTCAAGCTTCAGTTACACTTGTGTGAAAACAGCTAAGCTGTAAGGAAGAGTGGTGAGAAGCCTCATCCACAGCCTCTGCTTTTGCACCCTGAGCTCCTGGCCTGGGAGCTCAGTCACACACCCTTCTAATCCTTTTTGATAGGGCAAAGGTTGATAACATTAATATTAGATGATTATGTAGTCATTAATGGTGCTCTGAAATGGAAACTGTAAGAAGAGCCATGAGCTATGATTACCAATGTTATTACTGAAGTCACTCATTTAATTGTATTTGTTAAATTTGCTGCTGTGTAAGATTTGCCTAGCAGATACCTGTGCCCTTTGTGTCCTTTGTAGCTGCTTGCAGTGGCAAGCGAGTGCCAATGCACACCATATCCCATTTTCTGTGTCTGGCTTCCAGGGAAGTGCTGCCTTCAGACACATTCGTGGGTCATTGGCCAAGTTAATTCAAAACATCAACTAAACAGCCAGTAATTGCAATGATTTACATGTAAGTGCTGTGCTGAAACTATACTGTTATTCCTACCTCAGGCACACAGTGCAGAGGATTCACCTCGCGCTGCTTGAGTTGATGCTGGAGACCTCATAGGTAAGAGTTCACTGAACTCAGTTTGCTCCATTTGCTCTGTTTTTGCTTTGCAAACATAGTTGTCAATGAATATAATTGCTAGCACAGGGTCGCTGGGTATTTCCTGTCAAGGAGCAAGAGGATTTTATGAAGGTTTAAAGATCTAACTAAAAGGTCAATTGGCATAATCAAAAATTTAAGTAATAAATCTATTATCACACTTTCAATTTCATTACCCAATTAATGATTCCTTCCCCTGGGTTAGAAGTGGCATTTCAGTGTTCAAAGCGTGGCAATTCTCAATAGCCAGGTACATTTTTTAATGTACTTTATGGCTAAGATAATTCATGACACAAAAACTCTGAAGGACATAATGGTTACTTTGTTCTCTAGGCATCAGTCATATACCCCTTTAATTTAGAAATGTGTGTAAAGGAACAAGGGAATAAACATCTAATACAGAAATGGACTTCAATTGGGATGTTTATGTGCTTGTACGACTTTTTGCATGATCTGAACTGAAACTAGCAAGAAACATTTTGGCAGTGTTTCATTCAGACGTTCTGGTCTCAGTCCAAAATAGTTCCCCCTCTTTTGCAGCAGTGATGGAGGAAGGAGAAGAGGGACAGGAAAGGAAAAGCACATTTCAGCAGTAGAAAACAGAATCTGACTATCATGTCTTCTCTGCTGTTGTAAACCAAACTTCATTCATTTGAAATGATTTTGTTTAAAGACCTTGCACTGAAGATCCTCTGGAGTGACAGAGGCAAAATACTGGCCTATTCTGCTAACAACTCTCCCAAGAGTCAAATCTTGCATTATACCAGTTTTATACTGATCATAATTACCTTTTCCCACTGAACCCCATGTATTGCTGATATATGCGTAGGGTAGTGACAGTATTTTGTCGCTGCTTTTTAATACTGAATTTAAATGTGTCTAAGCAGATAAATAGCAAACTGTTTACAGATGCAGTACTGAGAATGTAATTAACCATCCTACTTAATGAAGTGTCATTGGGTATCACCAAAGAGCTTAAGGGTATGTATGCAATATAGTATGCAATATACTTTTTACCTACTTCTCAGTCCTCGCCCTGTTCAGTGCCTCATCAAACTGAGCTCTCAAGAGCAAACAACAGAAAATCCCATCAGGAAGTAAAGCTTCAGAATACATTAAAGATCCTAAGTCATCCAAACAGGATAATGCAGGACTGGCAGGGTTTTCCTTTCCTACCGCGCCAGGGTAAGAGACGTCCAACATTAGGGAGCCCTTGCCCTTAGGCCCTGGATTGAAAGGTTTTCTGCTTCCCAGAAAATTTGGGCATACTTCAGATCCCAAGAAATGTGCCCTTTAGAGATACATCACTAAGAGGCATGTACAGGGGGAGACGGACACCACTCTGTTCTGATGTAACTCCGCAACCAAATAAGTACATAGGCTGGTTCCCCACTCAAGGAGCAACTTGAGAGCAGATGGCAGCCGGAAACCTGGTAGTGTGTATTAGGATTGCTGAGATATTCCTGCAAATACAGAAAATGTGCTAAAGGTAGGAACTGCAGTGAGTTTACTGTACACACAGAAGCCCTCTTTACTCATATGAAATTTGCATGAAAATATGTTCACACATCTAATTCCATGCCACCAGGCAATACAACAGTGCATTACTGACAAAACTGTATACACAAACAAGCAAAAACTTTCCATGCTCTAGGTCAGATTCCCTTGCATGTGGTGTCCAGAAATTTATATCATATGGTTGCACTGCGTTTCCTTATGTGGGCTGTATTTCATAGCTGTTCCTGGAGCGACGCAAGGATCTCACTTATGCTGGCCTTGCGCTGAGCTGGGGAATCCGTTGACCTCCAGAGATCCTTTTTGACCTAAGCTGAATTCTATGAATCTGTTTGAAACATGAAACAAGGTAAATGAATGCTCAACAAAATGGCAGCATCCTCTGTAAAAGAAGCCCTAGCAAGCTTTTGGCCTTTCCTGGATAAGAGGGACTTTATTTAATACCCTTCTTCAATATCAGGTGAACACATCTGTTCACAGTTGCATAACATCATTAAAGTTTCAGCTTCTGAAACTTGGAGTAATTTATATAAATGAGCCTACTTATTATTCATAAACCCCAAATACCTGAAAAAATATCAATCCAGGACTACTACTAAATTTTGCAGCTGAGATCAGAGCAAGTTGGTCCATTAGGGCCATAGCCAGTGCCCCATCACAGTGCCATATCCACTGTAGTGCCTGAACTGCTTCTAATTGACTGATGATTTCCTTTCTGATCATTTAAGGGAGTAAATACTGGACTTTTGTTTTGGTCAGATCAGAGGGTACCAGGATAAATGCTAGACCTGCCTATGCTTCATTGAACTAGAGCTGCACAGGGAGAAACCAGCTACACAAGAATGCATTTAATCGAACTGAACATTGTTTTTTTTCTAGTCCTAAGTAGCACGATGCAGCTATTTTTAATTTCTCTGCAGCATGAAGTGTTAGACAAGCTACATGTGACCTAGCTTGCATTTTGAAGAGGGAAGATAAGAAGAAAAAAGTGCAGAAGCTGCACAGTGCCAGACACACAGCTTGTCAGGTTGGAACTGGGGGATCCTCAGGCTTGGCCTTGTTCTCAGCCTCTCCTCTTGCCAGCTACATAAGATTTTAATCTTTTAGGGGAAGGATTTCTGTGCCAGACCATAGAGGTAGATACACAATGATTAAAAAATAGCTTCAGGTACTTCCCCTTCCCTCATCTAACTAGAAAGTTAAAGGAGAGAGAAGGGGAAGGAGATGCTCTGCCAGGACATAAATCAGGGTGGGCAGTTATGTCGTGAAATTCCCTCAGGGGAAACTTGTCCTTTCATGAACTGCAGAGAGATCCCTGAGAGTCCAACTCTTCCAAGCTTGCCTTACGATCGTGCTTTGATAATACCACCAAGGAAAAACTCTGTGCTGGATAAAATGGCACTGCAGTGAGTCAGGACCGAGAACCATGTTTCTTTTTTGTTCATGACTCTATTTTAGAGTTATGTTGACCTTTACCAGAACCTTTCCTTAATAACACCTCAATTAAAGATACTGGGTCAGAGAGAGAGCACTTTCTAGCAAGGATAGAAGGTAGACAAGGACCTCTGAAAACTCATCAGCCATTAAACTGAAATGTCACTGTTAGCCTATAGGAAACAGCTAAACAAGGTATTATCATTGGGAACACAAACATTGTAGAAGAAAGATGAAGGAAACAGAAAGCAGCTCTTCTCTATGTTTAAAGTGAGGTGTTTTTAGTGAAGGCCTATCTATTCCCATCAGTCAGCTGGGAGTTGCTTTTATTGCCATCTCCATTTTATCACTTCTTAAGATAAAAAATGCAAATAGTTTCATTAAAAAAAGATTCAGCCAATTAGCTATACCTATTCATCACTCTAGATCTTTAGATGCTGAACATGATTAACTGTTTTTTTTTCTCGCATACTTTATGTCTCCCTCCCGTGTCTCATATTCCTCTCAGCAAACTAACCATTGCTAAAAGAAGAGATTTAACTCAGTGGCACAGAACAGGCTGTGTTAAACTGCCTGGTTTTGGGTCTCTGGGCATACCCATTACTAAAAGGGTATTTCTAGAAGCAGCACAATGTGTCTCAGTCTGTTGCTGCGCTTTACATCTCAGAAATTAAAATGTGCTGATCTTACATTTCCCTTGATCAGCTCGATTTCTGAATGCTAAGTAAATATCGTTACCTTGATAAGTGGAAGAGATCACATTTTATGTATAAAACAAATGTAGGGAATAGGCCTAGAAGAGATCTCTTGGTTTATCAAGTCCATGTTGTGCTTCCTACCTCCAGCCAACATTATATGTAATGTTAATTATAACCAGATCCATTTAGAAAAAAAAGGTATGTAAAGGTCAAAAGGCCCCAGAAGCTGGGGTAAGAACTCCAAAGCTTCACATATTAACCCATGTATACAATTTCAAGAAGATATTTAGAGGTAGAGACAAATACTCATTTTTATTGACTTTCCTATGTGCGAGTCCTAGTATTCATAATACTAGGACTCTCCAGCTAACTGCTTGGTCTTGATCCATACCCTAACCTGGTCCACCCTGCACAACAGAGGAAGACTCCTGCCCTCTGAGAAAGTGAAGAACCCCAACATCTATTTGCATGAGGGATGAGCAGAGATGAAGTATGTTTTCATTTGTATCTTCTTTTAGACAGCCATTAATTGTGGATCACTTGACCTTACAACTTTAACTTTCTTTTACTGGAATATGTTATCTGTAATTACTATTAATACAGCACTAAAAAGGTTTCTGGGGTAAGTGGAATGAAAGGATTTGCATGTCTTGACTGTTTATTTTTTCCTGTAAAATGTCTGGCAAAATTTGGGAGTGGTATGACACAAGATCAGAGGTTCTTTTGAAGCCTCTGCTCTGTCTAAAGATGAAAAGCAAACGGGATAGAAACTCTTCTCAATTTCAGCTTTATGCTGACATAGAGACCAAGAAAAAAATAATCCAGCAGCTCCAGCAGTCATAGCAGCACTGCTGAGTGGTGCACAGTGGAAGGGGTTTCCTAGCACTGCCTTTCATTTTCAGTCAAACCAGCTTTCTACAGCTGGAGTAGGGGAGAAGGCTGTGATCCCTACGTTTCACATGGAGGTTAACACTGGCTATGATGTCAGCTTTGGGCTACACTTCTGCTGTTTTGAAGCTGGGAGCCTTCTAGATCCATTCTCAGAGCTGAATAAGATTTAGGGAGCCCACAAAGGGGAAAAAGCTTCCTGAACACCTGACACTCTCCTAGAAGTTATTTCACCCAGGCATATGCAGCATACATACGTATATACGTGCATACATACATACATATGCAGTACCTAATGCTCTCAGCTTGTCCTAGGAAAAAACCTTTATTTCTGTAAGATGCCACTAAGAATTTTTGGGGAAAAAGTTTTATTTTTCCTTTGTTTAATCCAAAGAGTTTCTGAGCACAGACAATTTGCCCTTAACCTGAATTTCCCCAAAGTTGCTGAAGTAAAGTAAGGGAAGAAGTATACTTTAAGCTCCCTTATCTCTCCATACTGCAAGTTATAATTGTTGTGGATCTTTTTAATCACATTAATTCCTTTGTCTGCACAGAGATTGAAAATTGTTAACTGATAATTATTATGTCTTTTTACGTTTTAATTGAAAAGTTAACTGCCATGGGTAAGTGCCAAGTACCATCTGCATGCTATACACTGTCACATCCTCTGGCTTATGCAAAACAAAGCCAATCGAAGAGTCAAAACTCACAACACTCTTCAGACTTTGAAAGGTTTAGGGAAGTTGGTTTAATCTGAGAATGTTGTTCTTTTTTTTTGTACCAGAGTTAAGGACACATCTTTCAAACTTCTTCAGACGAACCAAGAATCGACACTTATATTTGGGTAGGTTGTTTTTTTTGTAGGATAGATGACTCACGCTGCACAAGAAGTCATGTCATGTAACTCTCATGAGAAAAGACTCCATTTTTCCGAATTATATTGGTTATTTTTGTTGCACTGGCAGCTATAGGATTTTGTTGGAATCATTGACTCATTCCTCTTGCATGGGAGCAAAGGTTAGATTGTAACAAAGGCCCTAAGGCCCAGATCTTCAAAGGTATTTTGTTGCTTAACTACCAAAAGCTATTAGCTTCTTCATTAGAAAGTAGAAAGGCATACTAATAGGAGTTCAGCCTGTGGAAACTGTCTTTTTTCTGCATTTTACATTTTTTACTTGGGCAAATTGGCTGATATGTATCATATGACCAGTCATACATCATACAGTGTCTAGGGCTATGCTTGTTAAATCTATTACTATCAAAGAGCAAACCAAAGGCTATAATTACAGCGTATTTTCTGTAATTTAGGTCATGTTCCACATCCCCTTCTATTTTCCAGCATTCAAAGGCACAGGTCTTTCTGAAATGAAAGCTTTCTGTTTGAAATCCACATTGTTTATTTCAGCTGCAATGCAGGCTTCTTTTTCTCCCTTTTTTTTTTTTTCCAGAAAGCTTATGTGAAATTGTTCCTTCTCTTTAAAAATTCATAGAGTGCAAAGCCAGCAAGAGGCATAAGTTTCATTTCACTTCAGTGAACCAATCTCAAGTGCTGGGAAACTTCAGATTTTGCAGTGACAGTCAAAATTAAAATATATTCGACGAAAGGGGGTGGCTCTGCTCTGATGGAATATGGAGCACCTTTCAAGACAACTGTATTTTCATTTTGTTCTTTTTGAGTTTGATTTGATTAGAGTCAAATTTTGACTGAAAATTATAGCCGCCTAAGCAGTCATCTTCCTCTGCATTCTGCATTACCGTGTCTTCTGGAGCGATGCTGCAGCTAACTGTACTTTTAACAAAGCCACTTCACTTCATGGACACCTGCAATAGCGAGATCTAAAGTAAAGCAAGACCATGCACTTGTGTGTCATTGCTCTTTCATTGCACATGTGCAACACACGGTTCTTCAATTAATGCACTGCTTATTCTTGCAGAGCAGAGCTGTCTTCAGTCCCTTCAGATGGATGAAACTCTTTGGAAGCCTGTGAACCTTTCTGTTTCAGTATTCAGCTCAGATGCTCTCTCCTCTCTGCTAAGTCTTTCAGTTAAGTGGGAGTAAAAGGCAGTAAAATTGCAGTCATATGCCAGCAGACAAGATTGAACACATACTGAGTGCAGACATGATGAATAAGGAGGTGGTATTTTAATAGTCAATTTTCAGGATATAACAGCTCTTGAAAATAGATTAGCTTAGAATATTTTCTCTATTTAGAAGTGTCACTACTTATCTGTGCACTTAAGTAAACTTGAGCTTTGGGGCACCTTTAAGCTAAAGGATAGGTCAGAAAGGTTGCCCATGAAGGGATACCTCAAAACTAAAACCTGGTGCCATGAGACAGCATAAAAGACACACTGTAAATATAATAAATATCAATAAGATCTTTCTGAAAAGTTCAAGTTACTGTTGCATTTACAGAACTCAAGACACTTGAAGTTAAGCTGGCTCATAAATGAAAACATCAGAGCTCAGGTTGCACCCAAGATGAGGACATATCTGTGCATCTCTGTGTGTATGCATTCAAGAGATAGTAAGTTCAGTAGGTCCACTCTGAGAAGTGGGAGAGGCATACAGCATTTCAGCCCACAGCTGATATCTAGATTGTTTTGGTTGGCTATGGAATCTTTCCCCAGTGTAAGATATGCAAACCTGGGAGGGAGTGAATATCAGTTCTGAAGGAGAGAGAAAGAACAGGTATATCTCTGCAGCTCAAGGGCTTTCACTGGGGAGAGAGGAGTTGGTGCTCCCTCAGGAACCTGTCTGAGGGCAGCTTGTGTGGCTTATACTGCTACTGCAGGCTACAATATATGCAAGTTGTCCTCAGAGTAGAAAGTCATTGCAGGGAGGGCACTGCCATCACCATGAGCACTATTGCTCGGAAGAAGAGATCATGCCTGGTGCTGTATTTGAAAAGGGTGGCAACCTGGCTATGAACTCAAATTTGACATAGGACCTGGAGAAGGAAGGGATTTCCACCCTCCTCTTTTCCCACGAGGCAATCTGGCCAGCTCTTTCCTCAAAAATGCCAGCTCACATAAATCATACCTACAGGTACTGAACTGGGACCACAGGGATGTCATGCAGTGGCTGATACTGAGGACATGGGACTAAATGTCAGTGGACTCTGGGCTTCCTCAGGCACAGCTCAGTCTGCTTTCTAGTGTGCCTGTCTTGGAAGCTATGAACTCCTCAAAACAGGTCAGAAAAGTAGAACACTGTATGTTTCCCTGCTGAACCTAGTGCAAAGAGCCTTTGCTGCCAACATGCATAGTGGCATGCACAGGCTGAATTATCACCATGTGAGTTTCTTCTTGAATTTGACACATTTATTTTGATAAGGAAGAGCGAGACCAATATGACTCCTATCAGCGTCAGTGGGAACTGAAAAGATTTTCTCAGCTGTTAGTATTGTTTACCATATGATTATAGGGCCTTTAGATAGAAATACCCCTTTAATGTTTTGTGTTAGCATTGTGCTTTGTGTCCGTAAACTGACACATCATTGCACTCCTGTCAGAATAAAAATCTTAGTTCATTGTGCCCACAATTACTTTTCACTGGAAGATGTTGTCACATAATACATAGCTTCTTCAGGGGCTAAACTCCATCATAGTTACTTTGGACCTTTACACTGTGTTGACACTCCTGAAGCTACTCATGCAGTGAACTCTTACCATGCTTATTGCCCATTTGGTTCACTCACAAAAGAGCTGGGATAATAAGTATCTGTTTTAAAAATGCCAAATGCTGGTGGAGGTCCTGAGAATAATAGCATGATGAAAGATGACCAAAGATGGCATTTTAAATGAGGTCTTCCCCCTCTTTTGTTATCACGAGTAACCTGGAGAAGTCTCAGAAAAGCCCCAGAGTGGGGTGTGGGGAGAACCTTTTTCAGACTTCGAACATTCATAACAGCTAGAGTCCCTGCAATGTTGAGATCCCCATTTGTGAATGTCAGGACTCATACTTAACCTATACCTATTAATCACACAACCAGGCAATCCATTCATTTAGTAGGATGATTCTTCTTTAACCACCTCATGCTGTGAACTCATTTTTAGAGAAACTATTTGTATTTGCAAATGCGGCAGTAGCTCAGGTTAAAGAAGACAAAATACTAGTCACATAATGTCACAAACTGCAAATATGACATTGTATTTAATAGGGGAAAAGAAAGTCCTCTGCCTGCTGCTGGATCAATGCTGTGTGGATTCACATAATGCAGCCACCCCTCTGCTTCCTTGTAAGACTGGGATCCCACATATCCTTACTCAAAATGAAGACTGTGAAAGTTACAGTGGCTAACTTAGACTAGTAATCACATCAGTGTCTGAGAAGAACTGCTGCACTGACTCTTACCTTGTCAGGAACCAGCAAATTTCTCCAGAACAAGGATAAATCATGATTTAGCATTTTATTCTTGCACAGAAGCCAGGGCAGCAAGTTTCTGAGCTGATACAATAACATGTTTATCAGTTCAAGTAGAAGGGTATGAATGCATTTACAAAGGTAGGCAGGTCAGGTCTTGCCAACCTGGGAGCCCAGAAGAGATAAAAGGCAGGGCTCTTCCTTTTTCCTCAGAGAAGTAGTGAATCAGCTGTACCACTCAGCTTAGTGTCACCTTCAAACTTCCTGAAGGTGCCCTCAATCCCACTATCTATGTTGTTAATGAAGATATTAGATAGTATTGGTCTCGGTACAGACCCCCAAGGGATAACACTCGTTACTGGCTTCCATCTGGACATCGAGACATTGACTCTTCCGATGTGGCTGTCCAGCCAATTCCTTATCCAATAGTCCATCTGCCAAACCTATATTTCTCTGCAGTAATATTATGGGGGACCATATAAAAGGTCTTTCATAAGTCCAGGTAGGTGACATGTGTAGCTCTTCCCTTGCCCATTGATGAAGCCACTCCATTGTAGAAGGCCACTAGATTAGTCAGGCATGATTTGCCCTGGTGAAGCCATGTTGGCTGTCTCTAATCACCATCCCTGTATTTTGACAAATCTTTCAGGAGGATCTGTTCCATGGTCTTACTGGACATAGAGGTGAGGCTGACCCTGGGTCTGTAGTTCCCAGGGTCCTCCTTTTTACCCTTTTGAAACATGGGTGTGATGTTTCTTATTTTCCAAGTCACTGGGGACTTTACCTGACTGCCAATTGCCTCAGTACCCTGGGATGCATCTTGTCAGGCACCATGAAGTTGTCTGTTCAGGTTCTTCAGGTGGTCTCTCACCTGAACTTTATTTTCAATAGGAGAGATTTCATTCTCCGAGTCTCTGCTTTGAGGTTCAGGGGTTTGACAGATGTGGGAAAAGAGACGAAAACTGAGGCAAGAAAACCATGGAAAACTGATGAAAAAAGTGTTGAGTAGCTCAGCCTTCTCCATGTTGGTTGTCACCAGCTTTCCTGTTTTATTTACCAGAAGTGTAAGTTTTCTTTTATCTTAATTTTTTGGCCAATGTACACCTGTGGAAGCCTTCTTTATTATTCTCCACATCCCTTGCCAAACTCAGCTCCAGCTGTGCCTCAGGTTCTTCAACCCCATCTCTACCTATCCGGGCAGCATCCCTATATTCTTCCCAGAGCACATATCCCTGGTTCCACTACCTGTGGAGACTCCTCATCCTCAGATGGAGGAGCCCAGCCCAGGCCTTCTGGTGATGAGTGCTGGAAGGAACATGGCCCAGGCATTCAGGCAGGAGCAGACTGAAAGTTGTGGTGGTGGTGACTGCAATGGGAAAGGTCCATGTGCTCCTCTGTTACTGAGCATCTGCAGGACCCATCCCTGGCAGTGTCCAAGGAAAGTTTTGGATGGGGCTTTGAGCAACCTAGACCAGTTGAATGTGTCCCTGCCCATGGCAGGGGGGTGGAAATGGATGATCTTTAAGGTCCCTTCCAATCCCAGCCATGGTGGTAGGGGAAGGTGGTAGGGGAAGGTGAAGCTGCAGTGCCTGTGCCTCTGCAACTCAGAGGGGAAAGGCAGTTTCCAGAAAAGCCTCACAAAATTTATTTCAGTGTCTCTGCTAAGATTGGTCCTGAATATAGACTTTGATGAAGAGAAGAGGCTGCTGCAAGGTAGTCTCTGGAAGTGGAAAGGTTTGGCAAGCTTCTTGGGCTCTCCAAAATAATGCGTTAACTTTTTTATTGATTTGAGAAAAATTTGAGGAAGTTAAATGCATTCCCAGACCAAATTGAATCTGTATTTCTTCACAGATAACATTAGTCAGACCATCTGAATTTGTATTACCCAATATAGTAACCGTGCTCCATCAAAAGATGGATGCTGGGGTAGAACAGCGCACTTTCCAAAGTTCCGTTTTAATTACTCGCTCAGAAAAATGATCAAAAAGAAAGACTCTTTCCCGTATATCTGTGACAGCAGGCGGATGAAGAACAGAAGAGGCAGTGAGACTTGTGTGACAACCTTCTGAGCCCTCAGCAGCATGGAACAGCCCCAGGTGGTAAGGACAGTTGTGGAACTTTGATGTTTTAACCTAACACTCTGGATGGAAGGGATGCCATCCATAGGGACCCGGACAGGCTTCAGGGATGGGCCAGTGACCACATGAAGTTCAACAAGGAACCTTGAGCAACCAGGTCTAGTGGAAGGTGTCCCTGCCCATGGCAGGGGGGTTGGAACCAGATGATGTTTAAGGTCCCTTCCAAGCCAAACCAATCTATGAACCTGTGATTCTACGATTCTATGAACCACACGCATTAGGTCGCGCTTTCAAGCCACCTCCAGCACACAGTTTGAAGGGTGCCTAAGCTGGCAGCCGAGCCCCCTGCCGCGCACCCGGGCTGTCTGTCCCAGTGATTGCTGCTCTCCCCTGCACCCCCGAGGGGAGCGCTGTTTGTGCCGGCCGCCTGGGGGAAGCGCCAGTCCCGCTCCTTGTAACCGCTGTGTTCTGGGGCCGAGAGGGATAAAGCGGTGGCGGGGTCCGGGCTGTGCGGATAGGGAGCGCCGGGGACCGGGTACCCGCGGCCGCCCCTAAGGAGCCGCCGCCGCCGCCGCCGCCGCCGCCGCCAGGGGGCGCGGCGCTCTCTCGGATGGGGGAGCCGGGGCGGGGCGGTGGCGCGGGGCCGCGTCGCGGGCGCGTCGCTCATTGGCTGGCGCGGGCCGGGCTGCTCGCGGGGCGCCGGTTCTTAACGCTCGGTGCGGGGCAGCGGGAGCGCTTTGCCGGGTGGGCTGCTGCGAGCCGGGCTGCTGCCGCCGCCGCCGCTGCTGCGCGACATGAGCGAGGTGAGCCCCGAGGGCGGGACAGGGGGTGCCTGTGGGGAGCGCACGGCAGTGAACGTAACCTTCCCTCTGGGAGAGCGGCCGCCCTGGCCGGGAGCCCCTCAGCATCTGCTGTGCCGCAGAGGGGTCCCGGGCTGGGTGGGGAGTCTGAAACGTGTAGCTTCTATTAAACCCTGCCTTCTGATAAACCGCCACAGGTGTGTATGCTCCTTCAGAGCGTAAAGCAAGGGGGTGTTTTGCCTTTTGAAGGACCATATGCACCGGCGCAGAATAATTAACCCCCCCCCGACAATTAATAATCTAAAGATGCATTTAATGGTTTCCTGTGCAGAAAGAGGGATTTAGTAAGTTGTGCTAAAGTTATCTGCTAGAGCTCATGGAAAAAAATGCCCTGTTTGTAGTTGGATGCTGATGTAAACTTTATAAATAGTGTCTTGGGAAGGATTGCAATTAAGGAAAAAATGTAAATAGTGCCAGCCATGTAAGGGTCACTCATACTCTTGTCAAGGAATAAGCTGAGAACTTTCACTTGTGCTCTGTGGGTTGTTTCTTTTTTCTTTTTTCTTTCTTTCTTTTTTTTTTTTTTCCCTGTGGAAAAGTTATCTGGGGCACAGCAGAATTCTTGTGAACAGTGTTGTCATGCATGATCACTGCCTGACAGCACAGTCAATCAGCTGCCAGGCAGGTTCAGCTGGTGGATCTCACAATCTCCAGTGCAGCTCTTCCATTAGGAATCAGTAAAGATGCCTATAACTGTGCCTTACCCAGCACCTGTTATTCAGAGGCTATTTGCTCTTATAAAAGGTCTGCTGCTTCATTAATGAATGGGTATCCCTTTCTTAGCAGCAAGAGTGAAATTAAGAGCAACACCGAAGAAGTTCTGACTAGTTGTTGTGCAGGTGTTAAGATCAGCTGTATTTTTAGATGGGGTATAAACTTGGACAAAAAGCAGTGTATGGGGATTTATGAGGACAAGCTTGCATCTTGGCTTGCAGGTCAGGCCAGATGGGGAGAGCAGAGGAAATCATCATTGTGGTTTTTTTTGGTGCTTGAGGGGATCAGGCTGTCTAGGTGTAGTGCATCAGGCTGTCGGTGACCTCTCCTTGGCTGTTGCCTGTATTTATATCAACTGGGTAGAATGCATGCACTGTGGGGTTGTTTTTTGCAGTCTCTGCCCCCTTGGCCCCCAGGCTAGCTGAATTATTGTGTGAGATGAAATACTGCTGTTCTACTTCTTAAGATAGCATTCAGGGAAAAATCTTCTAGTGTGGAGTAGTGAATAGGTGATATTGCTGTGCATACTATAACTGTGCAAAACACTTTTTTGTCGCAGCCTTGTACTGAGTTGGATTTACTCAGCAATTACCCCTTAATGGTTTGAATTGAGTTGCTTGCCTTTTGGATTTTGTAAGTCTCAATGAACATCAAGGTCATCCCTAATACCAGCATAGGGGTTCTCTATTTGCAATGTTTCCCTTTGTCTCAGAGCACTATACCTAGCAAACCCTCGGAGCTGGAAAATGTCTCTTTCTCTGGCATAGCACTAAGCCCTGTATGTATGACACTTAGCACTGCACTTGGTGTCTTCAGTGCTGCTGTCATTCAACTGATGATATTGGAGAGTGTATCTCTCCAGCTCCAATGAAGAAAAGCTTCTTCACTGTTACTTTGCCTGTCAGCGATGCTCAAAAGACTGTTCTTTTTCCAAAAGGCAGATGAAAGCAAGTGGGCCACCTCACTGTTAAAAAAGGAGGAAAAAAATATTAGCAGAAAGCAAGCTCCTTAAATATCTCTTTGTAGTATTTGGATGGGGATCTTGGTGTATTTCACATGTAAGGCTGCAACTGAAAATTATTTCTTTTCTTTGTTTTATTCTGCTAGAAAATATGAGGGCAGACTGATTGACAAGAGGCTCAACTACAGCCATTAAAAGATTATCCCAATAGGATGGTGTTGGGAGGGTGAGAAGGTTTTTTGCTTTATGTTAATGCTTGTCAGGATTTGAGTGGAGCTTGAAATGTTGTTGCAGAAATCTCTGAAGAGAGCTTTCATGTCCCTCAAGTTATTTGCTGAGACTTTGCATGGATTCTTAGTTTGGTGCTCCAAGCCAAATTAACTTATTTCCTGTTTAGGGGCAGTGATTACCAGTCTGGTGATAGAGAAAGCTGAAAAGAAGCAGCTGTTATTCTGACAGTAATACTTTTATATTTTGTAGCAGCTAGCTTATTTTTTTTTTTTTGTCAGGAAGGATAAAGACATTTTCTACAGAAAACCTTTACACTTCTTCCTCTGCAATATTTGCCTGAAAATGTGTTTAAGATGCCCTGTCTCTGGGCAAAAGTCTGTCCCTGTAACTAGTCACAGGGAGCTTGAGGTATAAGACTTTATCTAGTACCATTGTGAAACATCACTAGAACTTTCTGCAGCTTGGTTTCAGTGCAGATAGATCTCTTAGCTGTATGGGTAACTTCTCCATAAAGTCACTGTATACTGAGATGAAATTCGAGGTGTCAAAGTAGCTTTGAAAAATCTGTCCTCAAATAACTAAGGAGGCTTTTCTTTAGGTCTGTAGTTGGTTTTAGTTGTTTTAATGAGTCTACAGAGAAGAGCTGCACTGAAAAATATCAGCTACTGCCACAGTGAGCATCCATGAGATGCAGCCCTTATGTTGAAGATCTCTGATCACACAGGATAAACTGGGGGAAGTAGTGTTGGTTAATAGTCTCACAGACCGATGCCAAATCACTGCTCACAGTCAGTTTACTTAGTGAGCCTCTAGACCTGCAACTGGCATAAACTTGATACACCACAGGGAATCCTGTCATCAGTCATTTAATTATCTGATGTTGCAGATGATGCTGGGTCATGGTGACAGTAGGGCACAAAGGTTCACAAGAAATGTTTTGGCACACAAACATTTTTACAACATTCACTGCCCCTCTTGCCTACTGTGTTGAATGATTCTGGCTGTCATCGGGAATCAGGTCTGGACTTGGGGAGGAGTGTAGCAAAACAATATGGTGTTGCATCCCTGGTTCAGGGATGAAGCACATGTGTCAGGAGTCAGACCTTAAAATAGCATTAGCATAGGTTGCCTTGTTGGATGCATTTATTTACTTTTGGTCTTAAGGATCAGAGTGGTACTGCTGGTGTAGGGAAGGGGCTGAGCTTTAACAGGTGCCTGATTTTGAGAGAGCCACCAGCTCATGTGCCTGATGTGCCTGTGACTTAAGAGCTTGCGTTGGAAGTTGGAAGAGGGTTACACAATGTAAGTGAAGTACCATGCTGATTGCTAGGGTGCTGATGCGCACCACTTAAGGCAGAGTTGGGGCCAGCACCTTTGTGTATTTGAAGAACAGCCTAGGTACCAGACAGTAGCAAGAATATTCCATCTTTCATTTTAAATAGGTGTCAAGCAACCAGGCGTGTGAAATTCGTAAGACGGGAGAGAGCTGTTAGGGGCTTGATTCCATAGTGTGCTTAGCTGGTGACTTGATCTCTGTGTGAATGCAGAGTTTTGGTCAGGCTTTGAATACAAAGAACAGCAGGTCTTGTTTCTTGGAGCTACAGCAAGCTTTCCCTTTGCCATATATTGTTTCTGGGCTCTTGGATCCTGCCACAATTGCTGTGTTGTGTCCACCTTCTGAAGGATCATGAAGGTTGCTTGTGTGCCCTGTAATAGGGGTGCACAGAGCACACATCACGTGCTTATCCAGTCAGCTCTCCACTGCAGCCTGGAGTACTGAATCTTTGTTCTGGAGCTGAGATCAGCTTCAGTGGGAGATACCTAGCTAGTCAACACAGTGAAGATGGAAGCTTCACTGGAAAGTTGATGTAACAAAGATGTCTTTCTGAAAATTGAGCTTCACCAGTCCTTGAGGTGTGCGTGCAAGATAGCAGTCATCAAGGCAGTCTCTGCTGTGGCTGTTTTCAAAACCAGTAGTACCACCTGGCCTGGTCATTTGGGCATGCCTGTAAGCTGGCAGAGTAAACAGTGTGTGTCCTTTTTCTTCAAGATTGAGGGAAGGACCTGGAACAGATCTCTATCACTCTGGGCACGTGTGCCCAACAGGAGCCTGTTGGAGAAGGAGAGGCACATGTCAGAGCATGAAACATTGGACATATGTGGAGGCTTCTGTCTGAAACTGTAGCTGGTTTAGGTACTTAGATGGGAAAACTGATGTTCTTTCATGAGTTGCTCTCCTGAGTTCAGTTGAAGCCATACCGCTGGAATTGTATTTAGGGTTTTAGAACCAGATGTATCTAAACACTGAAGTGAAGATTGTACACAGATAATCCTGGTAGCACTAAACCAAAGAACTGGTGTTTGTAGGGGAAACACATGCTCTGTTTGTTTGGAGGATCTCCTGTTCTCCTGTGTGGTGCTTGCAGTTCTGGGGGTGTGTCTGAGTCAGCCAGTCATCTTGAGTGGTGGAGGGGCTCTTCTGGATGCACTTCTCAGGTACTGCTGTGGTCCCCAGCTGTTAACTAGTGGCCCCACAGAGGTTGTACCCACAATAAGTCCAAAACTGTGAAGATCTAAAAAGTGCAGCAAGAACATGGCAGGGTGGAGGAGGAAGTTTTGCAGCTGTTACAGGATGGGGGTGGAACAGATAAGGCACATAAACATCAATTTTTAATTTTAGCCCACATCTATTTATTAGCTGAGTGGTAAATTGCAGCTCAAAACAGAAGGAGAAAAGGAGAATGATAAGTTTTAAGTTGGTCACTTTGCCTACTCCTTTCATCAGTGTGGTTTCAGTGGGATCAAGCATCTTCTAAAACAGCATTTAGAAGTGATGTTGGAAATTGATTTTCATTTGGTGAAACTGGCAGATGTGTCTTTTAGAAGTGCACAGGCTTTCTTGCAATGTTTAGAATGCCAGAAGATTCAAACACCACAGCACTTTAATAAAAGATGGTTAGTTTTAATTGTATGCTTCAGGTGTCATGCTTCCCTGCAAAAGAGTAACTTAAAGCAAAATATCTGCATTTGTAAAGTGGGAAACCTCCATCCTTCCTACTGCTGTACTTGATAAGAGGATATCATTTCAGGCTGTAAAAGTGTATTAGCTTCTAGCCCCATTGGTGAGCTTGTAAGAGTTATCTTCCAAGAGTTTCTGCATTAACTAGATCATGTTAATGATGAAATCTGGTGTAGAGTAGCAATTAACTTCCACAGGAACAGTGGTGGCCTGTAATAGGTCATCAAATGTTGCTGGGTGTTTTTTATTAATTTGAATAAAATATTTGATTTCCTGGCCACTATTTGCTATTGTCTTCCTTGCTTTTTTTCCTAGGGATGACTTCTGAAACGTGTCAGTGTTCACATGTTTTACCTCTTCACTGCAACTTTGCATGGAAAATAATAGTGCCTAGGGCTGGATGCTGTGTGTGTAAATTGTGAGACACCCACTTCTTGGCCAAAGAGGCTTGGGAGAAGGAGGCTGCATGCATCAGAGGAAAGCTGTGCTTTTCTTTAGCCTGTCAGTTGCAGGAGCCTTAAATTCACTGAGCTGTGTAATGCTTTCTTCTCTGCAAGGCAGAGGATCTTCTGATGAAGATGAATAGCATACATTCGAACTCTAAGAGGTGTTCTGTTTCTTTTTCTTCCCTTGTTTGGACATTTGGTTTCTAAATAAAGAAATCCCATGGTAGATAGGTAGAAACTAGATTTAACAATAACTAAAAAGTCCTTTCCCCCTTTTTCCTCTACTTTTAATTAAGAAAAATAAGTTTTAATTTCTCTTATGGAAGGAGATGGAAGAGACAGACTATATAGGCTACTTTTCTCTTAATAGGAAAATAAATGACAGCCTTGACAGAATAAACTTGGAGCAAGCAAATTGCAGAAGAGTTGCAATTGTGAAACTTGTTAGTAATGACAGGATTTGATGTCATGATTTAACTCCCCTCTCCATGTCTGCTCTGAGACCAGACTAGCCTGCTTACAGGGAAACTGGGAAAGTGTCACATACGCCAGATCTTTGCTGCTGTCTCATCTGATCAGTTTATACAAAGGGGGATATAGCCCTATTTTATGCACTAACATGGAATTTGGAAGAAACACAAGTTCAGTCAGAGAAGAAATGAAAATTGTCTGCCTACATGCCTTGAATATTAGTTACAGCTGAACTGCCTTTTCTCCTAAAGGGAAAAGTATTATTTTACAGCCACTGAATGTTCTTACATTATCACCTTAGTATATAGTGCATGATGCATGGTCTTAAGTAGTGGTGCCGCTGATACTGTGGGTACTGTGACAGTAGACAGACTGATGGCAGGGATCTCTTGTTAAGGCTGGAAGTAAGAAACAAAAGGGAAGGGTGGGGGGGAGAGCCCCCTGCAACTGTGAAAGGTGGTGCCCTTCTCTCTGATTTTGCAGACTTCAAGGATTCTTGGACAGAGATAAAAAGCTGGTGAGAAGGGTGGCACCAGATATGAGGGCTTTGGATATATTAATGTGTGAAGAGACAGAGCTAACCGTTACACTGTATGCAAGTGTATATTTAGTGTGTTTAACATGGACTCTTAGTGTCCAAATGCCTGACAAAAAAGTGGCTGCATGGTCACTAGCCATATTTGCAGTTCCTTGGCTGGCAGGTTTTATTCTAGCTGTGCTGTGGAGCCAGCTGCGGGATAGTGCTAGCAGGGTTAGAAAATAGATAGTAGATCTGCTTGAACCAAGTAGTAGAATGGATGAAACCTGAATCAAGTGTTCAGGTTGTAATGGTTTCAACTGAGAAGGTCATGTTGAATCACAGCACAATGCAAGTCTCCTAAAAATGAAGGAGAAGAGGGGAGACCTGTAAAGATCCTGGTTAGCTGTGCAGACTGGTCTAGATGTATTTGTAGAGACTTTAAGTGCACATTTTCTGGGAATGATGGAGCATGGTTCAGGAATGTCCAAGCTAGCACTGGCTAGGGCTATCCCTGGAAACAGGACAGTGTTATGCTAAAGTTTGTTAAGCTTGACAAGAGTTAGCAGGATCTTCTGAAGTGAGTCACTAAGACATCTGGAGCAGTCCTGTCAAGTCATCGTCTCCTATAGAAACTAATAGGATTGCACATGAGAAGCAGTTTTTTCACAGAAGCAGACTCGGTTTAGTAGAGGGTGGAGGAGAACTTTCAAGGAAACCAAGGACTTGCTCGGCTTCAAAATCGCTGGGCAGAGTGATGGAAAGCAGACAGTACCCACTGCTAACACCTGGGTGACTTGCATCTCCATGAGTCCTCTGTGACCTGTAAAATGAGCCTTGCTATCCAGCTGATATCACTAGTCTGGGTGCCTGGCTGTCCATTTGCCTTGGTGATGCTTTTTTCTTTATGAATTTGACACTAGAGGGAAAGAAAGATATTGAAATTGTAGTTGGCAGCACTCTGACTACAGGAGAAGATACATTTCAGGGGAAAGGGTATCAAGGTCATGAAAACCAAATCAGTGCAGGTGTGTAAGCAAGCAGATGAGGCAGAAATTAATATATCTGAGGGCATCTTTGATTTCTTGAGGGTTTTGGTGATGCTTGACCTTTTCCTAGTGACACTCATGATAAGAAGGAAGATCACTGATTTGCGAGAATGTGAAAGTGCTGTGATGCCTATAAAAACACAAAAAGTTTGGCTTTAATGAATTGGTATTTCTGTTCCAGATTTGGTCAAATGATCCACCCCAGATAGGTGCCACTATGCACACACTAGTGTGCCTTTGTTCCTCTGCTGAAGATCTGTGTGAGATTCAACAAAGCTCTCCAAAAGTGGTAGGGTGGAGTTAGGTTTGATCAGATGAAAGAGTGCTCCCTTCTACTAGGGCACGAGAGAGCTGAGCTTTTCAAATACCAGGTGGACTTCCCTGTAAAAGAGACCAAACAATGTGAGTACAAACTTCATCAGATAGGTCCAATGTAATGTGGTGATGGAGAGAAGCCTGCCTGAGATGAGCTAGAGTGTAATGCCCAGCTAAATGTGAAAACACATTTGAAAATGTTAAAGTCAAAGGTTAGACTTTAAGGTTGGACAAGGTCAGGTGGGGCAGCAAGGGAGAGGTACAGAGGCAGAAAAATAATTCTCATAAGAAATCACAAGTTTCTTTTTGATTTGAATTTTAGGACTTTTCATTCTCTAGCTTGGATGTTTCCAGTAATGGGATTCTTGCTGTCTCTTTCTCTTGTAACAAATATGCTTCTTTCAAATGAAAAGAAACTTTATTTTACAGTACCAGGTACTCTGGATGTTGACTCTTAAGCATATAATTTTTACACTAATTTAAGTACTCTGAAGAGTGACTTCTATATGAAATTAAGAGGTAGTATGTGGTGTTCGAGAAAGAAATCTGAATGATGCTGAAATCTGGTTCCTTGAATTCCAAACATGTAGAATGTGAAGTAAAGCAAGAGGGAATACAAACTGCTACAAATTAAAAGTATTAACTTGATAGGGAAGGAGGAGGAAGAGCATACTAAGTAATAGGGGATGCCTAGACAGCCTTCTGCAGATGACATGGTGGAAAAAGAAGACACGCGACTTCTTAGCTGCCTCATGTACCCCTACTGCACTGTGATCCGACAGATACACCCTCACCACTGGAAAAGAGAGCAAACACATTGTTGGCTTGGCACACTTTAAAATGCATGTGCCAGCAGCACACATGGGCTGCAGTTTAAGCAGGACAGCCCAATGCCTAAGGCAGGCCAGCTTCATGCCAATTTTAATTTGCCAGTCAGACTTGGCAAACTATCACTTCTTTCCTTCAGCATATTTTTGCAAGATACTGGACAGAATTAACACCTAAGCCAAGCTGAAAGAACCTCTTAAATTAGATTACAGAAGATCCTCTATTTCACAGGGCTCTTATAAAGCAGTACTTTGCTTGGACTAACAGCTTGGTGCATTTCTATCCTGGAACTGGACTAACATGATGGATCTACAGGTAAACAGTGGTAGCAAAAGATTTAGCATTAGTTTTGTAAAGAGCAAAAAAACCCACCACAAAACAAACAAACAAAAGCCCCCCAAAATCCCAGAAAAAAAAAAATTTAAAAAGCCAACAAAAAACCCCCAAACAACAAAGTTCAGATTATCTGAATTCCAGCAATATTTTGTGGTCATGCCATGTAAGTCTTTAATAGATGTTTTTGTCTAACTGCAATGTGTCAGGCAGTAGTACTCAGCTGGATCTCAGTGGCTCTGCTGTCTGCGTGGAACTTCTAAGGAATCTATTTTCTGTCTAGTTACAGGATGGGTATGTTAGAATATTAACAAAACGAATGCATGACTTTTTCTGGAGGAGCACGTTAATGCCTTTCTTAAATGGCATCGCATGATGGCTTGCCCTGTTCATGTGAATAAGTTACATATGCGAGGCACATAAAGCAGAATGTAGCCTGATACATAATAGACAGAAGAACTGACTGATGACTACTTGGAGTGGAGAAACTTGCAAGTTTTCACTGAACTCGAATTGAAAAACAGATCTGTGGAGGGAAAGTGTTTGAAACAATGGAGGGGAGCTCTTGCTGAATCTGCCTGACCCCATTTCCCTGGACTTGTTCTACAGCTAGGGCACTGCAGGAGCTGTAGAGCATTTAGTCTTAGGGCAGGTAACCTTGTGGGTCTGTCCTGGAGCTGAGGACCCTGGGAGCTACCTACAGCTGCTCAGTGAAGACTGCTTTCTTATCTTTTATGCTACTATTAACAGTGAAAACTGACAGCGGCATTGATTTTGACTGAGCATCTACAGGGTCCCGGGAGCTTCTGGCTTCCAGAAATCTCTATTTTTTGGGGGCTAGCTCTTTGGCAGAGCTAGTGATCTGGCTTTTCTTCTGCTCCCTGTGTGTGAGTGTATTTGATTGCTCTCCCTCATTCGTGGCAATCAAGGTGGCCTTGTGCATCACCCTGTCCATCTTCCTTTTTAGTATGGCATGGTTGTTTCTGATTGCTTGGCTGTGGTTTGCACTCGTTGTGCCAGGACAGCTTTCCGCTGGACTGCACCACACTTCAAAGAAAGCAGCTCCCCTAAAGTCTCAGGGGGTGATTTCTGATAGAGGTTTGAACTACACAGCACAAATCCTCTGTCAAGCAAGGCCCCATTTCGAGGCAGCTTCAGCAGGCGATTCAGGGTTTTCCTTGCATGAATCTCCTTATGGCACAGAGCCAGAGATAACAGGTTTGAGTCATCCCTCTGTGCAGTCCCTGGGCAGGATGTGTTGCCAAAGCTGCAGCATGCAGTCAGTCCAGTGATTCCCCTGCTACTGGAATAGCCCTAAAGAACCTGTCATAACCACAGATGACTGGGGGCTGCCCAGTGTTGCTCTCTCAGACTGGCTGCCCAGGGGCTTGAGGCATAGAGTAGCTGATGCATAAACATCCTTGCCTCTTAGTATTTCTCTTGTCTTGAAAATCAGATGGTTTGCTTTAGGGTGAAGGCAGAAAGTTTCTTTGCATAGCAACTTGAAACTGCTATAATTAATACTTTTTTAGGAACCTAGCTGTCCAGTGCAGCCTAACAGACTGCAATAACATCTGTTATCTGCTGAAGTATGTATGGAAATAGGAACAAAATGAGAACAATTTTTTTTTTAAATTGTATAACTGGAAATAAACAAAAACACCAATGAAAAAAGTGCCAGAATTTTTGCAGTCTGGGAAGAAGCCGTCTGTTTTAATAATGACAGCAAATATGATCAGATATGCGGCAATTTGTCAGTGCAGACTTTTGCCGTTAATAATCCAAGCTGTCCCTTGAAGACAGCCTCTAACTCAATTACAGCTGGGTTTATAGCTCAGCAAATTAAATTACTCTAAACTTCAGACGGGTTTGGAAGAATGAAATAAAAAATAAATTTTTGTTACCAAAACACTATCTGTAATCTGCCATATTCTGTCTAGGCAAGGATCCTGACCCCCTGATTGGCTTAGGGAACTCTTCCTATCAGGGGATGCTAATATTAAAGAATACCCAAGATACTGTCTGAATTCAGGTGCTTTTCCCAGATCCCCAGGGTTCTGATTTGCTCCTAATCAAATCCCTGTCAGCATTCAAGGCCAGGTTGGACAGAGACTTGAATTATGTGGTCTAGTGTAAGGTGTCATTGCCCATGACAGGGGAGTTGGAAGTAGATGATCTTAAGGTCCTTTCCAACCCTAACTGTTCTATGATTCTTTGATTAACTGTCTTTATTGCCTTTACAGGTGGCTATGGGTTCTAATTTAGGCTGCATGGATGTACCTGTGTTGCTTCACATTTTGCTTTGTTGCAGAGTAAAGATTGCTTAAAGGCAATCACACAACACAGAGAGATACCTCATGGTATGAAACACTGACTTGCTCTGATTTTCAGTTCCCATAATAAAATTGCAGAGCCTCCCCCCACCATGGTACCATCTGCTGATTGTTCCATTGTCCTGGTATTACTGTGGATCAGAGACATCAACTGTGTTACTGAAATGATCAAAAGAAACAGTTAAAATACGTATCTCTTTTCAGCTGGATCATTTCAATGTTTTCAACACAGCTCTGCTGAAGGGTTATTTTTAACTTGAATAATTTTAGTGCTCATATTTTTTGCATGACCTTGCAAACAATTGTATCAAAACAAATGAGGCCTTGGGGATGGAAAGGTGTGGCTGGATTGGGCTAGACTGGGAAGTGGGAATTCTTAGGGCAGATTTCCTGCCTAAAAATGCCCTTTCTGGCACAATAGTGCCAAGTCTGATGCTACCAATAGATAAGAAATAATAGGAGAAAAAAAGAAGAGACCAGCTTAATCTCAGACATTTTTCATTTATGACATCTAGTTTAATCAATTTTTATGTAATTGAATTATTCCTTTTGGGTTACCTTAGTAATTCCCTTTATCAATTTTCTGTGTAATTAAGATATGGGCTATATCGCTCATCTGCAAAGGAAAGCTGAGGTAATTTTTTGGCAAGTGGTGTGAGAAGGCTTATTCTGTAGTTGATTTTACCCTCTTTGCCCTTTGTTATACAAAACCTAATATGTAGTTTAGAGAAATTTGAGCACTGCACTGAGGTTCCAACTCTGCTCATAAGAGTGAGTCTGCTGAATTGAAGACAGCTACTTGTCCACATATGAGTTACCCAGTAAATAAGCCTTGCAGGATCAAATCCTCCATTTCCTGTGGAAAGAGGGATTACTTCTCATGGCTGGCATGGTAATTAACAGGATTTGGGAAATACATTCTTGCAGCTGCTTTCAAAATTAACTTCAAAGATTCCATTAATCCCTGTCTTGGAAAAAAAAAGTAATTACAATGCCTTTGGAGAAATATCTGCTTAATAACGTTTTAATTCAAAATATGCTAATAACCTAAATATTAAGCAAGCTACTGTTTGTGCTAATTATGTTGATTACATTTGGTACTGGTGTAAATATTCTGTTTAGAACAGTATATTGGATCTGAGCACAAAATCAGCAGGTTCTCACTGTGGAATTTATAAATTACAGCACATCATTGGTGAAAGTGGGACACTGGGAAAGCTTTTCTGTACTATTAGAATATATAAAACCAGCACTGTAAGTGGGTTCTTGCATCTCAGGTAGTGATTCTCTGCCCATTTTCATTAGGTTCTCCTTATTTAACTTTAAAGTGTGCTGGGTGCTGAAGCTTGCTCTGTGTACACTCGGAAGTGCCTATTCTGAGGACTTTCCTCAAGCCGAAAGCTCTATCTGGATGAAAGCAAATTGCACCTCCTGAATTGAAGCAAATACCCTAATTCTGTGATCAATCCTCTTAAGACATTCTGCCCATTGGGTGTAGTATGCATTTTTTTTATAGACACATAGATGTGTTTTACATGGACAATGACCACATTGCAAACGAAATAACCTAGAAGCAGGGACTGCAATGCTGTCTTTCAACTACTCTGAGAAGCCCCAGATTCAAGGTTACTCCTTCAATTTCCATTGCTTTTTCTGTGCCTTGTTGTCCCGTGCATCAACAGGAGGGCCATGGCCTTCTACCAGCACACTTTCCTCTACTGTTTTATGGGAGTTGTGAATTCACCCTGAGTAAACAGTACCTAAAGCTGCATGCCATCCTTCCTGGGGAAGTGCAGCAACCAGTACATAAGCTGTCAACCTCATTAATAGTCTGCTTTCCACACAGTCTGCAGCTTGTATTGACAGTTATACCTTGAGTATACTGCTTTCCTTCTCTGTGTGAAAGTAGTGTTTGAGATTTAATTTGCACCAGTGTAAATGACTGTCAAAGATGCAAGGATATGAATGCTGAGGTTTAGCTTGTATCCTTTATTAGAAACATGAAAGGAAATTTTAAAGATATTGGATCTTGCCCATATCATTGCAACAGCAAGAGCCAGGCACTGATCCACAACGTCTAGAAGGAAAAACATCTGTAGTTGTTCACAGCCTTTCTAATTTCTGACAAATATTATGTGGTTTTCTAGGATGATAATGTGTATGTGTGTGCATACTTAATATGCCTTCAGCAAAAAGCCATAGAAAAGCAGCGTTGGTCACTCCCAACTTTTAGCCACTTCAGTCTGAATCCTACCAGTTCATCTGAGTCTACCTGTGGAATTTTAATTAAAATAGCTATAGGAGAGCCGTAATAAAATTAAGTAGAATCAAGAGCTAATGAAGTGTAACACTGATTGATCCATGAAGATAATTATAAACACTGTCAAAGTGCCAGAGATTGTTTCATTTTAAGAGCCAGTATTGAAAGGTGGATCCTGGCACTCTTGCTCTGGCAATATTATTCTGCCTGGCAATGCAGGACAGCCAAAAAACTGTCTGTATAAAGGAGCATACAAAGAAGGTGCGACATAGATGAGAGCAGAGGACGTATCCTAAAAAAAGTGAGATCATAGGGTGAGAGCAGACAGGGAAAAGTGTTCTCCAGAAAGCTACTTCTACCAGAAATGTAAACTTAGCCATAACCAGGAGTGTACTCCTTCATACTGAAATATATGTTGATAAATGTATCTGGATGTCACAGAAGCTGGTTTGGGGTTTGCCCTCTGGCTGTATTGCAGACCAGTTCTAAGACTACTTATAACAGGAGGGAAGGAGTGAAACAGCAGAATCTGTGTGTGGCTCTCCAGCAGCACACTTTTTTTTTCCCTCAGCTGTTTATCTTCATGCTCTTTGCTGTATAATACCAAAAACCACAGTGGTGCTAAAGTTCCATTCCCATCCCTTTAGAGGCGAGGTATCCCTGCAGCATCAGTCTTTCTGTCACAGCAGTGTTACTTTTACCTCTCTTTATCTTAAACATTATATTTTGTATGTCTTATTACCAAATTATTTACTGTGTTGTGGTTAAGAGTAATATTTTCCATACTTAACTATGTGCAATACTGAATGCTGTTGTTTCAAGTCAATACATAACATTGGCAAGAGGTTGTCAAACATAAAGAAGCAGAAATCCCTAGTAAAGAAGAGTTTAACCTAATTGGTCAGATTGAAATCATGAATTCTACTATCCTTTTATTCCAGGTCACACAGCTGCCTGGTTCTTGCCCCTACTGATAGTTTGGATCTTCATTTAGTTTCTGACATACAGCCTATGTTCTTTGCTAGAATGTGAAAGGCAATTGTAAAAAATCTGATTTCAGTTTGCTCAGGATATCACCTCATTGCATAATTAATGTCAAGCGGCATGTACGAATAGTGCATTGAGCTACTGGCAATAGCTGCTGCTTCTCTCAACACCCACTGTTTGTTTATAAAGTGTTAGATATATCTTGAGGCTTTTTTGTGGTTTCCTTTTTTTTTGTTTGGTGTTTTTTTTTTTAATAGAAAATTTACACCTAGTGTTCAAAAAAAAAACAAAAACAAAACCAAAAAGCCATGGAAAAATCTGGGTTCTTAGAACCAAGAGCTTTAAATATAATATACCTGGACAGGAGGTACACAGGAAAGGAGGCTGTGTGAAGTATGTAGTCCTGCATTTCACAGAACCATAGAATAGTTAGGGTTGGAAAGGACCCCAAGATCACCTAGTTCCAAACCCCCTGCCATGGGCAGGGACACCTCACACTAAACCATGTCACCCAAGGCTCTGTCCAACCTGGTCTTGAACACTGCCACGGATGGAGCATTCACAACTTCCCTGGGCAACCCATTCCAGTGCCTCACCACCCTAACAGTAAAGAACTTCCTTATATCCAATCTCAACTTCCCCTGTTTAAGTTTTAACCCCTTACCCCTTGTCCTATCCCTACAGTCCCTAATGAAGAGTCCCTCCCCTGCATCCTTGTAGGCCCCCTTCAGATACTGGAAGGCTGCTATGAGGTCTCCACGCAGCCTTCTCTTCTCCAGGCTGAACAGCCCCAACTTTCTCAGCCTGTCTTCATATGGGAGGTGCTCCAGTCCCCTGATCATCCTCGTGGCCCTTCTCTGGACTTGTTCCAACAGTTCCATGTCCTTTTTATGTTGAGGACACCAGAACTGCACACAATACTCCAGGTGAGGTCTCACGAGAGCAGAGTAGAGGGGCAGGATCACCTCCTTGAACCTGCTGGTCACGCTCCTTTTGATGCAGGCCAGGATACGGGGCTCCTATAAGTGTCAGAACTCCTGTAAGTCTCTCCTCCTTCATAAGTCTCCTGTGTTTTTAATTTTTAGCTTGCAGGAAGTGTGCATGCTAGTGTAATGTCCTCATAATTCCACTATGGGGAAACTAAATATACAATGAGTATTGAGGCAGTAATGGTTATATGATAAGTATGCTTTGGGATATACCTATGCCTGTAGTCCAATGAACCTCACTGTAATAAGTGAAGACTGGCCTGTAAGAAATTTTTCTCATGCTGTTCCTGGATATAGTCAACCTTAATTGTCCTTATCTGAGGAACTGTGCAAGAAGTATTTAGGGCTAAAAAGCAGCAGAAATTGCTGATTGGTTTGCTGTTGACTAGGAAGCTTTCCTTACGTGGAAAACATGGGAAGTCCTTAAGCAGATATTTACAGTAACATTTTTATCTGCAGAAAGCTATGAATTTGTAAAATGTAGTTCTTGGTACTCTTTTCATTTTAAGGGTAAAGCAGCTGAACTCTTCAAAGCAAAAGACTGAAAAAAATAAGGTGCTTATGAAACAGTTCAGTTTGAGCCAATTTACATCTCTTATGGAGAAAATTTTATATGGAGAGCAGAGAGTAGTGCAGAATAAAGGTTTGCTTGGCACACAGCTGGCTGACCCACAGCCATTTTTGTGCTGCATAGTACCAATGTGTATTTCCTTTTGTCAAAGCCTAGGGATGGATCTGGTAGCGAAACAAGGCTTAAGAAAAGCTTAGGATATGTACAGACTTCACTGCTGTTCCTCTTGTCAGTGAGTACAGAACATCCTAATAACATTTCAAATGTGTCAGTTAAATTATTTTTTCATCCTGAGTCAAGTCAATTATTTTTTCATCCTGAGCCAAGTCTACACTGACTCTTTCTGCTATTCACTTCACAAAAACTTTCCACTGTTTTTATTCTTTTAATTCTGCTCTTGGATATTCCTTCTTTCTTTGATATAGAAACAATATGCTTTTGAAAATTTGCAGCTGCTGCTTTACTGAGATATAGCCCTGCTGTACATTGTTAGCCCTGCACTGAGATGAAGCAGCAGAATAATGTTATTACTGTAAGGGCCTGTTTGTCAAAGAACTTTGTGGCAGTTTCATGTCCCTGATCTTGGGTTTTCTGTGGCTCACTGGAGGAACAAAACAACCCCTGTGCCCCTGAAAATTCTGTAATCACCATGTGGCTACAATCCTGAATACTGAGGTGCTAATTGGAAGCATAACTGAAAAGGTCCGGCTATTTCAAGACAAGAATGTAAGATTAAAGGCAAAAATCAGGCTTGGGGGTGAAGGAGGGACTAGAAGAGTTGCTCGAAAAGCTGGTGCAGTGCTTTAACATTCTTCTTGAAAAGCCCTCTGAGCTACAAATTCACTTTTGACCTTCGTTTTTATACCTAGGGGACTAACTTGTTATAGTTTTCATACCATGTTAACTAGCTACTGTGTATAGCACTGAGAATTTAACAGAAAAAATAAACTTCTTACTGGGATTTTGGTCATATAGCAGTAGCCCTTTTTCCTTCCTCTTCTGACAAATTGGGAGTAACTGATTTTTGGAGATGCTTTTAATGATGTGCCTTTGGTGTTCTCTAAAACCACAGAGTATAAAAATATAGCCCCAAGCAGTCATAAACTGTGTTTGCTCCTATGCAACATAGCAACAAAACTGTTTATCCTGTTTTATTGTATAATCATTATGGTTTTGCACTCATGCTCATTTTGGCTCGGGTGTTTGTTCCTTGATGTCTAGTGGAAGGTTTATTCAATGGTGCTTTCACAGTGCTTGCCTTAGAAAATGCTGGGGAATTTTAGAAGCAATCTTTTGAATAAAGGAAGCTAGTTGCAAGTTACAGGAAACAGACTGCTTTCATATTTTAAACTATTGTCAATAACTTGGGGACTTTACCAGTTTTCGGAGGGCTGTTCACTTCTGCTTGAAAATACTCCTAGTAAATCCTCCTCATGTTTAGACCTCTGTGCTCCCAGTGATGTTAAAGAGCTAACCTTTGTTTTGCAGCCTGTGGTAGCATCTTGAAATCTGGCAAAAGAAGCAAGAGCTTCCAGCTTCTAATAATAACAGTGTCTTAAAAAAATAGCTTTAAAATGTAGCTCCACTGAATATGTTGAAATAAAAGACTAAAGGCTTTGCATGTGGATGATCACATTGTATATGGTGTTTTCATAAGCTTCAGTCTGTTATTAATGAGAAACTGATTTTCACTTTCAAATCTACAGCACACACTTGGAAGACAGCACAGTGTTTATAGATCAGAATATGTATATAGCTGAAAGAAAAGCTATCAGAAGCTCATTTGGCAGATTTTCAGGCTTCAGTCTGTGTATGTCACTGATCAAATGAATGGCTGTAGAATACTTAGAATGATTTCAGACTTAAAGAAAAAAATCTTGACCTTATGAATAGAAAAACCTTCATTGATCAAAGCCAAGTTTTCTATTAGTTTTCTTTGATAACTTTCTCCTCTCCCTGAGGGGAGATCATGAGACAAGAAATAAATGTGTGGATTCATATTCCAGCTCTTCATCAATAGTAGACCAAACCTGACAGGTATAGCCTAGGGAGGAAAGAGAAGCTTTCATAAAGGCTAAGTAGCACAGCCTGAAAGACTCAAGAAATAAGACAACTTGAAAAGCACTTAAAAATGAACAGAGAAGGAAAAAGCAATATAGTTGCTATTTTTATAGACAAGAAAATACCAGTATTTTGGGGCTTTTTGGGAGGCCCCAGTAAATTAACCCTAAAATCTATTTTCAAATGTGGATTGAAATTTAAATACAGAAATATTAACCAAACTTTAAATGAAGGCATAAAGGTTAATATCTTCAGCAGAACTGGTTGTTGGGTGGATTTATTGATTTCTGGCTGTTGGAAAGTTATGCTTTTGTAAAAGACGTTTATCCCTTTAGAATCCCTATCTTTGTTATCAACCACGTTTTCTCTTCTGTCATAAGTCTGAGGTTCCAGGGAGAAACAAAATATATTTCCATTGTATGTGGGGACTGCAGCTGTAGTTATAGACTCAGAGCTGTTTTCTCTAGGGATGCTCTGTCTCAATGCACAAAGTGAGAGATGGGGCAGAGCTGGTAGAGAGAGATGCACTGAAGTTTGCCACAGAGTTGAAAAATCCACCTCTGGCCTGTGGATGCACTATAGACCATATTTGGCTCTTTTGTATTCTCCTGAGGGGTTTGAAGAGCTTTCTCTTCCCCTCTGGCTTCTATAATAAGAGCTAAGAGTACACATGTAGGTTTCGTACTTACATCATTATTAGCTCCATACACAAAATACCCTGAAAATACCACTGCTGTGAGAGATGATGGACAGAAATCCCAGCAGTAGAGAAGGTTTCAACTGTAGTTTGCAGGACTGCTGTAGCTGTTAACTTTCTTGATGCATGAGGATGTGCTGCCTCTGGCTGAATGCAGCTGGGTTTATTCACAACATTTAATAATCCTATTTTTTTAATATGTACAGCCCTAGAGGATTTATTCTTTAGTCTTTCAGTAATACACACATATATGAATATTTTTGAGTAAGAATTGTGGTTTGCCATACTTAAAGTACCTTAATTCCAGCAGTGAGGTGATTTGTCTGAGGGATGCAGCATAGTTTGTATAAAGTGACCATTCCTAAGGGAGAAAGTTACCTAGTAGCTGAACTACACTAATACAACCCTAATGCTGTGAATAGTTATTTGGACTGCACTGAAGTAGCCGTATGTTACTTACAGTGACTTAAATCAGTTTTTCATGGCAAGTCATGAGCCTATTTCTTGGACAGAGTGAAGCGAAACGGCAAGTTCTACCTCCACTTTTGGCTAAACAAAAAGAGGAGCCCTCTGGCCAGAGTCAGGTCAGGAGAATCATGGAAATGGAGGCATAGCAGGGACCTGAAGAGATGTCCTGCTGTAGCTCATACCTTTGCACTGCTGGAAACCTGGTTAAGCACATCCCATCATTGACATGTGATAATTATATACAGTTGCACTCATGGTTATACAACTCTACCTAAGTATTCCTAAGCATTCCGATTCTGACTGGTAGTGTTTCAAAGCAACATTGCGTGACTGTCCAAGAAATCAGGCTATAACTGAAAAGAAATCAGGCTATAACTGCTCATAACTCCAAGGGGGAAAATGCATATTCAAGTTTGTTCTAATCACTTGTTTATTTTGATTTTTTCCCCCACAACAGAGACAAGGAACCGGAGCTACAAATGGAAAAGAGAAGACATCTGCTGAGAATGGTAAGGGTAGACTGTATTTCTTGATGGTGACTGTTAAGTTAAATTGACAAAAAGTATTTTTTACTGTAACGATAGACATTAGGTAGCAATGGCCTTGTTTTTTTTTAATCTTTTGAATGAATTTGAAAAACTAGAAGGGCTTCAATGGGATTATTTTCTTTCTATTTGTATGTTCAAATAATTTACTAAAGCAGAGGCCAGATTCTAAGTGTGTACTATAGCAAACCAAAGGACTCTGCAGAAGTCAGTGCAGATATGAATGAAGTTAGAACAAGATAATGTTAGGAACAAAGAACACCAAAAAACTAGGTTAAGTATTATTAGCAGTTGCTATAATGTATGTGGAAAGTGAACAAAAGTAAACTAATTACAATTAATTACTGAAAAGGAGGAAGAATGTAAGTCTCTTCTCTGAAAAGCCAAGGGTTTTCCAAGATGGGAGACTTGAGCAGTTATTTTGGCCTTTACATTGGTCTGAATGGAATTTTGGGGCTCTTTGAGACAACATATCTTAAAACATTAAGAGGCTTCTTTATGCCTACTTTCTCCTAATACAGAGAGGTGACTTTCCCATAAGGGCTGTTCGCATAATGTTACAGTAAATGAAATCTGTAGATGTTGTTCCCAGTATGATAAAACACAAATTAGAGTGGAAAAAAAGAAATAAATATTTTGGCTTGTTATAGTGTCTTGAATTAGTGGGAACAAATGTACCCTGACAGCAAAGTCATTCGTGTTCTCAAGTTAACAGGAAAGGAAAGCAAGCAAAATTATGTCAGCCATTTGGGCAGCAGGGGAAGCATGTTTCTGTCTTTACTGTTTGAGCACATTATGAACTGAGCTCATTTGCCTTGAATTTCTTCCCAAATAAAATTGTCCTGTTGTCAAGTTTAGCTTAGATCTACTGATCCTGCAGCATTCTTAATTCTTTTTTTTTTCTCAACAGGAATTTTGAGTGAGAAAGGGCTGCATCATTAATTCAGAAATCTATATGATTCTAGTTGTAGCATAGTTTTAGGCATAATATGAGCAGGCAGATGTGCAGTTAATCTTAGACAAGTAGATGCCAATTATTTTTTGTAATGAAATTGTAACAACAAACCTGTCACCTATGTATAATAGAGGAGCAGTAGGGGAAATGGATTACTGTCCTCTGATTTCCCCAGTCCCTATGCTTGCATGAAAATAAAGCAGAATCAGAACTTTGAACCAGAGGTCTAAATCAAGGAAGCAGAAATGTGTAGTCTTTTTTTCTTTATTAGCTCTGTGCTGTCAGAACTCATGCAGGAGTGATTTATTCCTCTGAAAACTGGGGTGTTCTGTAAACCTACATACACAATATAAATCCTGTTACATGTTTTTTTTTTGTTTTGTCTTTTTTTTTTTTTTTTTTCTGGCCAGAAGTCTGCAACATGTCCATGCCTTAAATTTTCCTTGGGGCTGTTGTCAGCTGCCTCGTTAGGTATTTGTTTCCCTGTCAAAAGGAAGCTTTCCTTCTTGTTGAAATGGGGAGAGGAAGAAGAAATGAAAACCCTTTTCATCTTGTTAAAAAAAAGTCATGCTGTGAAAATGTTTGTGGAGGCAAGGTTGTCTGCTCATTGTCCTTGTTCTTCATTAAAGGATGAAGAGAAACTACTGAAAATCAGCTGAGCATCTGTGCTGTTAAGACTAATTTCAGAGTTATTTTTATTCACACAGTGGAGATGTTGCTATGGGTCAATTTTGGGGGGTTTGAGTGTTTTTGTTTTTTTTTTTTTGTTAGAAAATGAATTTTGAGCCTGTCTCTAGGCAAGTTCAAAATCAAAGAAAATAAAACTAACCGTGGCAGTCGGCATTCTCCCTCTTTGAAGACACGTACCGTGTTGCTGTCACTGAGAAGCATTTGGGGAAGTTCAGTCTCTGAAGATTCCTTTTATAGTAGTGATAGATTTGGTAGACACTTATGAATGCATGTTCTTGTTTGACCTTCATTAGATAGTAGCATGATGTCCTTAGTTGTGTTTAGTTCCTACTGCCACAGCAGTGGTTTCTCTTAGCTGGCTTCCCTTCTAGTGGAGGATTTTGCCGCACGCAAAATTCAGGCTCAGTCCCAATGCCTACTGCCTTGTTCTAGTGCCCTTGCTTGTTGGCTCAGGGGGATGAGCTGCGGAAAAGCCAGTAGTGTGGAGCAGTGATGTGCCACAGTGTGGGAGTTTGTGATCATAGGAGAAGAAAATCTCATACACAAGCTGTACTGGTTGTCATGTTGATGAATGGACTGTTGTACCTACACGGAACTTCATTCATCAACAGTTGTCTTTCCTCAGCTGCCTTCTGGAATAGATTTCCAGACTGCTAGGTGGTAAGGTGTAGGGGACAAAGCTCCCTGTTTCAGAGCACTGGTCATTAGCAGACAGGATTGCTCTCCACTATATTTTGTACAATATATACCACCATATCTTCTTGGGGTTTATGCAGCAGCAAACCTGGTAGTTCTTGAAGCTGTATCAGTATTATAAATACTGTATGCCAACAAAAATATTATTGGGATTAAATTACATAAACTAGTTTTCCTGGGTGAAAGGACTAGTTTTAAAGAAATATTAGCAGTAATACTGTGCATACAGAAACACCTATATAAAAACAACTTGTATACAGGACCCATGTAACTGTAGCTGCCGTGACCTCATTGGGTCTTGGAGAAACTCAGTCTACCTGAAAGCTGAGCCATGCTTATTTGTGTATGCCATAAGAAACTTAACTTGTAAACTCTACTATATAATACTGTTCTCTGCTGTAGAAAATCTAAAGGGAAGACAGAAGAACTATCCCCATGCACATCCTGCTATATGAATCTGACTTGTTCTAATAGAGTCAGTGGGATAAGAAGCTGTAATTTCCTTTATACTTATTTTTTTTTTAATCTAGTCTATTGTGCTTGCAAATGCATCCTAAATGAAAACAGGATGTTCCTACCTTACTGTTCTTCTTACCTTGGCAATGTCGCAAGGCTCCTTTGTAGGTTAACACTTGTCACTTCTCATTCTGTTTCACATTACCCTGTGGTTTTTTTTTTTCTATGTAATTTGCAAGCTGGTATCATACAGTCTACTCTTTATAGACTAGCACAACTGGCAGGGAAATAATTGCACAAGAACCAATTATTTCTATCTTCAAATTTAGAATCGCTCTTTTCCTATTAATAGATTTCACCCTTTCTTCTGAAGGTACGTAAGACATGTGATTATTAATTGATATTTGTTAATAATTTTCTTGTAATAGCAGATTTATCATTTAGCAATATGAATATTTATAATACCAAAATACATGCTTTCATGTGATGAATTCTATAACTTCCTGGGTATGAGTGAAATGAAAATGAATAGGTTTGCATGAATTTACATATCATGGTGTATTAGGCATACACAATCACAGCAAGATGTCCAGTTGTACTGGAGGTGAAACTATTTTCAGTTTCTACTCATTCATAAGCATTTGTCTTGTCAGTGGTTTCTGCTTTGGGGTGATCTGAAAACTATAAGTAAATGCATGTCCTTCTCTCTGTACAGTATGCCATGGGATGCCTCTAACACAAGGATAAAAATAGTAGAGTAAAATTCTTATCTTTACACCTAAAATAGAGTAACCTAAAGTCACTTAAATCAGAATGCTTTTTGAAAGCACCGACTGTAATGGTAAAGAACTGTAAAACAATAATGTGTGGTAGAATAGAGATAGATCCCTCTCTAGTAAGCTTTCCCAGTAGAGGGATATGAATCTTGCAGTGTTATCAACAGTCCATTTACCCATCTCATCTACTCAAGGAATTTCTTGTGAAATTTTGCACTCAGTGCACACTGCACTCAGGAATAAAGAATCTTGCCTGGTCTGACAGTGAATGATCATCTTAATAGTTATTTATGTAGAGTGCTTAGCTTAATAGAGCTTTAATTCCCGGCAAGAGGCCAGGATCATTATTGTAAGATGGTCTAATATAAATATCTATTAAAGAACTTGAAATTAATTTTCCACTAATAGTCTCCAAAGACTAGGTAAAAATATACTGGGTTTGGGAGCAGCCCAACAAATAAACTTGTGGAAAAAACTTTTGGAAAGGGAGGGAACACATGAGGCCAACTTGTATAAATATTCAAAGGATCTCATGGAACATGGTTTGCTGTATCTGCCCAGGTCTAGAGGTCATTTTCCTTAGTTACAGGAAAGGGCAGTGACTGCGCTGTAGCAATGCAATGCCTCATGTGTTTTGTCTTTTGCCACACAAACAATCTTTTGTGGTAAAGATAAAATAGGTCTTGCAAACAACTGCTGAATCAATATAAAACCAACAACAACAAAAATCCCAAACACAGAAAACCACCCCCAAAGGAAACACAAACCCCACCCTTTCAGACTGCTTCTCTGTGATACTGGACCCATACTGCACTAATCAGAAGTTAGAATGGGGAGAACTATAGGAAACTACTTAATACTGAGTTTTCCTGGGTAATAGATTGAATGTTGGGAGGAAATTTACCTTGTCCTCTTGTTTCTTTGCATTATAATGTTTGCTAAAATTCTCTTGTCCCTTGAAAGTGGTGTTTCACACAATACAGTCTCAAAGCCAGTAATGCAGTGTGTCTCTCCTCTTCTTCCAGTCTATATCCAGAGCCAAATTGTGTCCCATCTCAAACAACAAATCTAGTATTAGTGAGGATTTAAGGGTGAGATGAGAATTTTTGCTTCACCTCATTCCCTATCCCTTAAAATATGAAGTCTGTCTCAGCAGTGTTCCTAGATGTAACCACCAAATAACACCTTCACAAAGCCTAAGTCCAAAAGTGTTTGAACCTACAGCATAGTTACCTAAGTTGTATTTGCTCATATAGAGATTGCTCAGGCTTAGAAGAAGGTGTAAAAAAAAAAATAAAAATCCTTTGTGAGCTCAATACCATGATCTGTAGTTGAATGTTTCAGATGAGAAATAGGAGAAAAATTCAAAGTAAAGAGTTCTAGACAAATGCCATCTTAAGGCATAGCTATATATAGCAAAAACAGTACAGGTAACCTTATCTGCTGAGTTTTATTTCAGGCACTTTCTTGGGGACAGCAACACAAGCCCATAACCAACCCAAACATATTTCAGGTCCTCTCTTGGCCTGTATCCCTTCCTTGCCCCAGACTGGCCTGTTTGTCAGGGAGTCTGTTCATATCTTCAGGCTGCAAGCATGTTTCAGCAAATGGCAGATCTAGCCTTTAATAACAAGGCTCTCCGACTGTTCACAGATCTTCCCTAGAGAGGATACCGAAAGGAAGAGTGGGAAGTTATACATGAACTTCATTTCTTCTCCTAGGTGAATTTCCATTTCTTGAGGCCAGAGGATAAGTTCTCTCCAGAGGAATAATGTGTGCTTATTTATTTAGGGCAGTGATGACAATGAAGGATTGCTTGCAAAAATCTTCATATTAACAACTTTTGATGTTTATCCAGCAACAAAAACTTCTAAAGCAATAGTTTTTGCATGTTTGGGATAGACACCTTCTGTACTGAAACTTCACCTTCCCCCACGTGTCTGTACACATGCAGTAGCGATCTGGTTTCATGGAGAGGATCCTCTGGTAGAGTTTTAAGTAATGAATATACCTAATCTAAATTGAAGTCATAGTTGTAAGAGAGCAGATGCTGTTCTTATTTTTGTTACCTGACAAGTCTGGTTTGATACTGTGTGTTACTGCTGCACTTCATCTGGTAATAAGAATTGTAAATGTTTAGGCAGAAGCATCTTTTCTAAAAAAAGAAAACCAAACCCCACAACCCAGCGTTGTATTAAAAGCTTAATCAATTAGCAGAGCCAGTAGTGCTCATGTAGTCTGGCTAATGTCCTGTCTTTGAAATCCCCCGCAAGTTTTCATTTTGTGTATCATTTATAACTACTCTCAACACTACCAAATAAGTCCATCTACTGACACAGGGTATAGCATTATGCTCATGAAGGATGTCTGTGTATGCTGATATAATGTCAATTAATCAGCTTTTTCTCACATGTTGTTTTGCTTTTTGTTTTGGGGTTGTTTTCCCCCCTGAGACTGCTCTGGAGAGGAAAAGAGAGGTTTCCTATCTGATGAAAATGTACCAGAAGAGCAAATTAAATGCAGAAGTCCCATAGGGTAAAAGCAAACAAGGGAAGCACAGCCATAGAATAATGATGTCAGCTTTTTAAATTCATTTTTTAAGGACCTAAATATGAAATTGTTTCAAAATATATTTATGCCTTTTCCCTTAGAGGAAAAGGTACCAGAGCTAGCTGGCGTCTTTAAGATGGAGAAGCCTTCACACTTAACACTCCTGTTACAAGTGAATCTGCCTAGGTACTTATATGGTCCTCACCACCATAGTAACCGAGTGTCTTCCAAGTATTTAAAAATAGAGATCACAATAACAATTTTTTCCCCAGCACATCTCTTTCCAGGTTGCTACAGGAATAACTTGATTAATTTATGCGTCTTTGTTTTGCACACAGTGCCTGCATGCAACTTGGGAAACTTGTCTGCTGGCAAAAGCTTACTGTATTGTCAGGAAAACCAGGTTCAGTGAGAACAAAGAGGCTGAGTGAAATTGCCTGGAAGAATGGAGTCTGTAAAATTAAAGGTAGAAAGAACACTGCTGAAGTCTTGACACCCGAGCTTCTTCAGAATGCCCACAAGGATCTTGATTTACTCCTTTGTCCTTGTTTTTTAATATATATAAATGTATATATTATATATATAATAATGTATATATTTGCATTGATTGTGGCTTGTTTAATTTATTAACAGTCAGAGTAGGATGATGAGAAATAAAACCAAATCTTAAAAGCACCCTCCCCCATCTCCCTTCTTCCCCAGCTTAATTCTACTCCTGAATTTTCTACCCCCTTCTCACCAGGAGTACAGGGTGATGGGGAAAGAGGGCTGTAGTCTGTTCATCACATACTGTCTCTGCTGCTCTTTCCTCCTCAAGGGGGGGACTCCTCATGCCTTCCCCTGCTCCAGTGTGGGGCCACTCCCATGGGGGACAGTATTCCTCAAACTGCTCTAGCTTTGGGTCCCTTTCACGGGGTGCAGTCCTTTGGAAACTGACTGCTCCAACTTGAGTTGGATCACGAGTCCTACAGCAAACCTGCTCCAGCATGGGCCCCTCTTTCTGTGGGGCCACAGGTCCTGGCTGGAGCCTGCTCCAGCACAGGCTTCCCAAGGGGTCACAGCCTTCCTTGGTCATCCCACTGCTCTGGTGTGGGGTCCTCCATGGGCTGCAGGTGATAGCTGCTTCACCATGGACCTCCATGGCTGCAGGCGGACAGTCTGCCTCATCATGGTTGTCCTCACAGGCTGTAGGGGAATCTTTCTTTGGCACCTGGAGCACCACCTTCTTCTTCACTGACCTTGGTGTCTGCAGAGATTTTTCCCTCGATATTCTCGTTCCCCTCTCCAGATTCACATGCTGTCTCAGAGTTTTCTCCCACCTCCCACCTCCCTCCCTCTTAAGTCTGTTATCCCAGAGGTGCTACCACTGTTGCTGCTGGGCTTAGCCTTGGCCGGTGGCAGGTCTGTCTTGGAGTTAGCTGACATTGGCTCTATTGGATACAGGGGAAGCTTCTAGAAGCCACCTCTGTAGGCTTCTAGCTACCAGAAACTTGCCATGCAATCCCAATAAGGAGTCCTAATCCTTTATGAGAAGCTGGTCTGCAAGAATTAGGCTAGGTCATTAGGAAAAAAAAAAAAAAACAGTCAGTTGTAAATTAAGAAAATAATAATAAAGCTCTGGTGATACTGGTGGTTTTTTCTTTTTGATGACTCATATCTATGCTGGTGTTCCCGTCAAGCGTTAATGAGGAAAGGCAGAACTGAAATTATGCCTTTGACAAGTGCCATCTTTTTTTTTTGGAAATCAGTCTAATTATCAGTGTGCTGCCTCACTATGCACCAGGGAGAACAAGATTTCTTTCCATGGCACGTAGCTGACACACACTGGCTCACTTCCACAAATGTGCACTCATTTGAAAATGTGCTGTCATCAATACTCTGGGAAAGAGGAATGTTTAGTTCTGCTTTGCTGCTGGTAGGAACACAAATGAAGGACCCAGGTCAATGCTAATAAACCCAATGTTACCTTTCAAATGAATCTGTCCCTACGTTATCAAGGATGGTTTGGGTCTGTATCAGGAGTAGATCCAATGGCATATGTAAGCTAGTGTAGTTACACTGAAAGTCCGTGGAGCTGGACTGACTTGCACAAGCTGCAGATCTTTCTCTACATGTTTCTGGACACTAACAATAGATGCTTAAAAGGCTACAAGAGGTAGGTGTAGCTCAGCAGCATATTTTTTAATTTAGTAGAAGTGAAAAATGAAAGGGGAGCACAATCAATGCACAACAGTGGTTACCAGGATTTACTGTTGTAGAAACATGACTTTTCTCTTTGACTGTACACACTGTCTGCTTTACTTCATACAGCTGACTTCTGTTATTTTTCTTTTCCAGAAGACTTGGTTTTGTAAAAAAAATGAAAATGCTTTTCCACTTAAAAGTTCCTTGTCTGTTAGCAATTTGTTAAATGATTAATCATTTTTTTCTGAAGTTTTTAAGATTTTAATTTCTAGCACACAGCTGTCTTAATGCACTTAGCTTGATGCTCCAAAATTAGCTTGTAATTTGATGTTATCAAGCTCCCTTGTGTAAGCAGGCATCAGAATTTAGAACAGCGGGAGTGTTACAGGCGTGATTAAAATTTGGTCGTTAGCTGAGCTACTGACCAGTTAAGGCTTCAAAAAGGAATTAGATGCTAAAACATGAACCAGCACAACACCGCACTTTCAGTCCCAGTGCTCAGAGCTTATTTCAGGACCTTATGTAAAGTGCCTAGGTTGGCTGTACAATGTAAGAAAAGGGTGTCTCAAAGTGGGACTTCAGCCCATGTGTGTCTCGAGTTCCTATGATGAACAAGAGGTATTAGGATTAATAATAGTAAACTCTGTCCCTGTCTATAGATAAGGGGTAAAATTCTTCTTGCCTGGCTGTATTGGTGTACATCTTTGTGAGACACCTAAAGCTTTGCTTCTTGTCAACAGAGAGAAATGTATTCTCTTGCGACATTGTACTTATCAGAATGAGCCTCTTTGGAGAGCCTGGTGTTTATAGACCCTAATCTGATGTTGGCATAAAATGACTTCTGATTTGCTTGTCTCTATCAAGGCTGAGGAATTTGTGGGTAATACTAAAATAAAAGATATACAATATAAAATGAAATATATGCAATATCGAAAATATACAGAGCCTGTATATCTCTATAATTAAATGGATGCTCGACAGGATTTTTCAGAATGTCATTTTTGGACCTGGGCATTTAATTTCTCCTTAATCCAATCTCAAGCAACTCTATCCTTATTTAGATTGGTATGACTCTGGCGACCTCATATCAGCTCTTCCAGCAATTCTTCTCTGTGGAAATCTGAATGTGAAAATATCCAAATAGTTGCTGGCTTGACGTCTTCGTTAGCTAGCATAACGGACGTGACAAAAGCATTTGCTTTGGTCCAGCACACTTGGTTCATTTTTTCCCCAGCCTACAGTGGGTTACAAATAGGAATGACTGAGAAAAATACATATTTTCCAAGGAGGAATTCTCAAGAAGAGTCACAGCGGAAATAAGGGCAGGGTGCTTTGGCAGCTCCTGGGCATTTTGTGGGTAGCCCAGCAGCTGGAACTTGGCTCTCAGCACTTCTCTAGGGTCTCACAGTAACATTATTTAATCATGGTTGACGAATGAGTACTCTAACTGTATTCTGAGTATCTCATCTTTCATTCTAATTTATACCTAAAACCCCCTGAGACTGCTGTTGACTCGGGGTGGGAAAGCATTAATTATATGTTAGTTTATAGTGAAACATGGGCACTCCACAGTGACCAATTTTCTAGCTTCTCTAGGAGCTGCCAACAAAAAATAGACATGTACAAATTCATTCATTAGCACAAACTAATTAAAATCCAGGCTAATAGCCAGGAAAAATAATACATTATTGCTGGGATGCTGAGATTCATTGTGTGTGTACTAATCTAACAGTAACTATCCTTACTCCACAGTTTCTAATCCGATCTCATACTGACAGGTAGACAGCTAAGAGTTGGCCTTTGGATTGCTAATGGCCTTTTCACTCTGTGTCCTTTCTACTTGCATAGGTTCCCCAGAAGTGCTATTTTCTGAGAATGTGTTGCAATGACTCTTTCGAACACAATGTGTAGGACAGAGTACCTCACCTGGATATCTTTAGTTTCATTGCGCAGTGGTGGTGCATTAACTTCCAATGCATTGTGACTTGAGCATTCTGTAGTTTGAAGCTTAGATTAGCCTTCATCAGTTCTTTCTTTTCCTTTTGTAGGATTTTTTTAAGGGCTTGTTCTCTTCATTCGGCCTGCTTTATATAGGTACTGTTTTCTCTAGCCAAACCATGCTGCACTGTTGTATGTAAATGTTTTTTACTAATAATTTTCTATTTCAGTGCTCATAAAATAATTTTATTGACATTAGAGTTGGTAGCACCTTAAGAATGTGGGGCTGAGGTCCCTATAGGCACTGCAGAGAGCTTCTGACCCAAGTTTCTGAGAGGAAGTAAGAATTAGCTATGGAGAAAATTCTGGTCTGGATTCTCTGATTTGTAGCAGATGTGGTACAGCTAAACAGAGGGGTAGGAGGGAAGAGATTAATAAAGCTTGAAGATATGTTTGTTCTTCTGGCCTTAGACTCTTTTCACTGAGTTTAATGTGGGTTATCAGGTGTGGTACCTTTCAGAAAAGATGTTGATGCACATGCAGTACCAGACCTCGCTTACATTTGGGCCCTATCTTGGGGTAAGATGGGAGTGCATATACCCTCATCCTGGTTTATATAAATGGCTGTTCATCAGCAAATGTTGGAATCAGATACTCCCCCTCTTTTTACCTCAAATAACCAGGGGTCAGAACCCACATAGGGAAGGATGTCTAGACAGAGCTGAGGCAGCTGGATTCAAGGCTGTTTGGCATCCTGAAGCAGCTACCTCTTGGTCTAGCAGCAAGCAGACTAATTACTAGCAGACAGTGCAAAGCACACCTGTATTATCATCTCATCTAATGATTTTGTTCATAAAGCAGACAGCTGTATTTTTCACTAGCAAAAATTTCTCAGTGGCCTTTACAATCAAGCTATTCATAACTAAACTCTCTGTATCTCTGGTGAGGTCTGCCTCTGGGAGGCAAAGACACATTGTATCACCTAGGAGAAGCTGAGAAAAAGTCATTCTGAGTTTCTTTCAGCCAAGAAGGTAAGAAACAAATGTAAGATACAAGGTTTTGGACCTTTTTGTCAATGCGTGATAGATGCTGTCAGCAGGGGCTACAGACACAGGCTTTGCTAATCAGTCATGACTCATCATTCAGTCCACCAGCACCACTTTGTCTCATCTCAGATGAATTTCAGGTTTCAGTTTAAGTTCCTTTCTCTGTAAATTCAGGAGAAAGAAATAGCTCTGTTAGATTCCAGTGGAAAGAAATCTGGTTATTAAGGATCCATATACAATATATGGATCCTGTATATGCTTAGCACACTGACGAATACGCCCAGTTAATGTGCCAGGTGCAAGACTTGGAGTTGTTCTGACCATGTCCAGGAGGTTTGATGGACTTAGTCTGCACTGACTGTTGGATCTCTTTTAAACTGTGACCCTATGCCAGACAGAAAAGTGTCCCAACTGTTGTTCAAGTATTTATGCTTTTTTAAATGAGGGACCACATAAATAAAAAACAGAAGACTGAGTCATGAGATGGAGGAGATCTCTCAGCTAAAAGCAATTCCATTATGGAAGAACGTCAAAAAGAAACTTTAATTTTTAGCTATTACCTCCATTCCTCCTATGCCACAGGCAGACCTTGTGAAGAATGCACTCTAGAGGCTATTCTCAGATGCAGCAGAATTAGTGCAGATTTTTGGTTTTTATTCATCGTAAGAATATTACTGTTGTTAACATTAGCATTTTCTTTATTATGTGGTGGACTGGTTGCGGTCCAGAATTATTTGGAATTAGAATACTTACATTTTTCCTTTCATTAGTTCTTTTTTCTTGAGTGGAAGATGCTGCACACACACACACAAAATTGGTGAAGAAAGCTTCATCAAGGTATGCTAGTGCTTGTTTGTAGTTTCTCCGCCATTTGTCTGTGGGAGCTTGTAACTCCCACTCCATTTGGTTCTAAGTTTCAGGTTTTAATGAACCTAAATGTAAGCACATCCGCAACTGCCATTGTTTTTGGAGATGCAAAGATCCTCAGGAAGTTATTGTTTTCCTCTGCAAAGTATAAATAAATCCAAATTTACTTGAAAGTTGGCATGGAAAGGTTTTATGACTGCGTAAATCTGAGCCTTGTTTCAAGCTTCATGCAACTCTTAGGGTATCACAATAATTTTCTATGCCTGTAAATAGTTTTGTCCAGGATTATGTAGTACCACAAAGCATATTTAGGGATACATCTCTTGATTGAACTTGCTGAATAAAAACTAGCATCTAATTAACCTAAGCTAAAATAGAGAGCAGCTGCTTCTATTCTGCTGTGTGTTTGTGAGGTTTTGTGCCTAGCAGCAAAAGGCTGAGTACAACTTCCACTTTTGTTCATCACAACTTAACATTTCAGTATAATTGCTGAGATAGTGAGTGATCCAGCTTAGAACTGCCAGCCTTTTCTTACAGTGTAAGGGATACCTTTTGTTGCTGTAGGCGATGCTGTCTGGATGTGACAAAACACTTTATAAGCTTGACCAAACGTGCCACAAAAGAAAACAAAAAGCGATGTTGATTTTCAGTTCAGGCAGTTCCAAAAAAGATGTTCCATCTCCCCAGTGGCTTGTTTCAGGAGAAAGTCTGATTGATTTGGTAAAAAAAAAAATGTTCTGCTTGTTGCTAGTCAGAAGAGGTTGCACAGATTGAGGTAAACAGCAGAAAACAGAGACGCAGATTCTCAGCTGGTGCAAATTGCCATACCTATTCTGCCAATGGTTTCTGCTGGTTTATGCAAGGCCGAAGATGCTTTTAACAAGTCATTGTATAGGTAAACAGTTTTCTGCCAGTGAGACCCCTTACACTTACAGGCAGTGAGTGTGCCCACGAGAGTGGGCTGAAACACATAATGCATTGGTATGCTCTGTAGTGATTTGAAGTTACTGGTCCTCTCTGCCAGGCAGCTACAATGGGTCAGGTTTATTATTCCTTACTTTTTCCAATCTTCATAAAAACTGAAGTTTTCCTTTCATTTTTCCACAAGCAGTTTCTTTTCTGACTTGCTTTCTTACTGTCTCCTGCATGCTGTGTTTCTGTCTCACTTCTCATGCTTTCTCCTCCCCCAGAGAATTGCATGCCTCTTCAGCACAGCTAAGTCAAGCACTACTTCATCCTCTAACTGCCTGATTTTGTCTCCTCTTATTTTCCCAGGCAAAGTTCCAGTCTAGGATTTTAGTAAAGAATATGCAGTCACCAAAAGAAGGTTACTGATTAATGCTCTGATTTGTAGTCATGGTTGACCCTCACCTAAAGTCTCTCATTTCTCTCCAGTTTCACAAAACGTTTACTGTTTCCCAGGCTAGATCAAAGCAAGGACCAGGTGAGTAGGCAGCAAATAAATATCTGGAGGAAGAGCACCACATCTAAGAAACAGAAAAACTAATCTTTAAAATAGCATGATTGGAAACAAGTAGGCTTAACTGTTCCCTCTGCCTTATTAGCTTGGGACAGAAGGAAGGAGTAAATATTGTATTTCCTAAGTAAAAGAGAAGAAAAAATATTTAATTGGTTCTGTTTACATTCAGGTCTAAAATTTGAGCAGTGAAGAAAATGAGGTGGATTTTAGCGCAGCAGGGACTAGTTCTGAGGGGTGCTGTATACTGCCCATTCTGCATATACCAGCGCTTGTGGTGTCAGTTAGGAATTTCAATCCTAACTTAAATCCTTCATTGCACTAACCCAGCTTGTGTTTCCTGATGCAGAGGAAAAACATTAAATTTCTAGTCCTTCTTCTAAGATGTAACCCTGAAAACTCATGGGGCTTTTAATCCTTAATAGTAGGGGAAGGAAAAATTAATCCATCTCGATTAGAAAACATGGGCTGGAAAAATCATCTGAGGTTGGTCAACCATGTGTGTCATCTAAGATGCAGTTTCTCATCAGCTTTATTGTCAACCCGACATGTCTGTAAATCCAAACAGAACTTAAGGATTTCCTGTCAGAGCTTAAGTTCACACAGGGGAAAATGTTTCCTAGAGAAGTTTTAAATGATCAGCAGGATTAAGTGCTAGAGAAATGCTCAAACACAGAATGTGTATGGGAGAGTTTTGATTAATTTTTGTCCTCCATGTAATCATTATAAATGACTCAACTATTTATTAATCTTTTTCTGAAGTTAAACTTCAAGAAATCATTGACAAATCTCAAAACAACAGCAAAGGAATAGTCACAGTCTGGTTTGGACCCCTTTTAAAGATTTTCCAGCTATCCATAACTTTTATTTCATTTAGTTTACATTCTTTTACTTATATTATAAAAATTTATTTTGTTTATTACTATCTGGACTGGTGGCAAGGCCAATTAACAGAGCTGCTGAACTCCGCTGGTAAAAGCTCCGTTTTAGGTTATATACAGGCTTGCCAAAATCCAATTGCTTAGGCTCAAATTTGTCATGTTGATTGCTTGCCTCAAGCAGAATTATTTTGGAAGGGTTCAACAAAGTCATTCCAGTATGAGGCTTGAACAAAATGCTAGCATGTCTAGCAATTAAAAATAGTTTCTGGTGGCCTTGGTTTTGACTGTTTTGAGTCTTTGTCATTTTCAGCAGAAATGTAAGATTTGCCATCTGGAATTTGACTTTTCTATCTTCAAATTGGCCAAGTTATAAATGTTTAGAAAGACAAGTCTTATGTTTGCATGTGTTCAGTGTAGCAGTTAATTATTTTTTTTAATAAAAATTTGACATCACTTAGCCAAATGGTAAGCACTCAAACAACTAAACCAACACTGTCTTTGCAACACTTAAAGAAATTATAGTTTTCATTAATTGCTGTTACATGTTTCTGTAACCTATGCTTTTGGACGGGAACTGAAATTAAGAGCATGGTAGTGCCCTTTCTGTGTTCCTCGAACATCAAAATTGCAGCAGAAAATGTGCCTCCTTCCTTAGAACCAGATGGTCACAGGAACTGGAGCAGGAAGGTCAAAGGATGCAATGACAAAGCAGTTCAGTAAGTCTCAGGAAACTAGATGCCCAGAGTATTAGGGAGGGCTTGATAGATTTGAATGGGAACTGGGACTGGGAGGGAGGAGTATGAACTGGGATGTGAGAACTGGATAAGGCAGCTAGTTTGGGAAAGGGCTGGGGTGGAATTCTGAGGCTAGGGGTTGCCCTGGTACAGTTTTGAAGATTAGAAGTAGCCAAATAAAGAAATAGAATTGTTAAGGTCTACTGAGACCCATGATGAGGATCTAGGCCGGGGAAGAGATGGTGCTAGCCCAGAGTTCATACAGATGAGGTGGAACAGAAATAGCCACCGCATCTGAGGGCATCAATGAGCAATCAAGGTCCCCATCCTGCAAGTCCATACCTTTCATTGTTTCATTGTTTCTTTCCTGTCAGCCATATGAAACCCACCAACAAAATATGCAACTCATCCTGTTTTCTGCTGATACAAGACACCAGCCTACTACCACTATCAGTTACTTCATTAAAACACAATGTCTGTGTGGTGGATCTAACAGTTCCAAGCAGTCGTGCTGAGGACCCATGTGGGTATCCATATGTTTCAGCAGAATGTAATTTTTTTCTTTAAATTAAGGAAACACAGCGTGCTCCTAAGACTATGAAAGTTGCACTGTCAAGAATCTGAAACAGGATTGTCTGGAATTGAAGTCGTCTATGCAAAATTAACTGAATTGATTGCACGATGGTATCACTGTAAGTTCATCATGTACTAACTTTTTCATGCTTGACTTGGCAACCTTAATTTTTTTTTTAAGATAGTTTATGTGTGAAATAAACGTACAACTGAAGTGGGAGGGAAACCTTTATTCCCTGACCTCAGTTGGATTTTCATGTCAATTAGATTACCTGGCACTGGGCTTAATAACTCCCTAATTGCAATTGCAGCACTTAGCTAAATCAATGCCCACTCTTCCTGATAAAATTGTTTTTAAATAGCCATTGTTAAAAAGCACCAGGTGAAAACTTAGTGAGGTGAAAACAAAGAATTAATAGGAACCCTTCTTTTCTTCCAGACAACCTCACATTAATAAAGCTTATTTGTTGGTTTTTTTTGTTTTAAAGAGTTTTTACATTTTTTGCATTTAAACCATTTCATATTTGAAAACAAATCACTCACAACATCTTTGAGTTTCAGGGAGATATTGTAGATTTGCAAGGGTACAAAACATTTACTATCAATTTGTAGCAAAGAACTTGTTTTAGAATCTTGCTGAGCTTTACTGTGCTAGCACTTCCTTATTTTTTTGCCTGGAAGCTGTGTGGTGTTTTTCTTGTAATTGTGCTTGAGATGAAGGATCAACACCTACTCCTAATTTTTTAATTAAAAAACAAAACCAAACAAAAAACTAGCAGACGAATGAACATGTGTAGTGACCACCTGTCAAAATCCCTGCGCAGCTTTATGCCATTTCTTTGTTTCACTCTCTCTGTAAGTTTTTTCACCGCAAGGCAGACATCTATGGGGGGACAAAGCCAGTCACAGACATCCAGGACAACATGTTGTATATGGATCACCACTGCTTTCCTGCTCTCTTATTCCTCTACCTTGAGGCCATGTATATTGCAAAGGTGAATGGGGTGCACTAAGAATGCATCAGTAGGGGTGGTCATGCATGAACGCTATTAGGTGGGATTACTAAGCCAAGGAAGTGATGCTGGACCAGATTGGAGGGTGAGAAAAAGGAGGACAGTCTCTTCCAGAGGAGGAGGAGGTCAGTAATACTCCAGGTGGCAAAAGTAATTCATTACAGCTCTGAGGGCTGGAAGGCAGCTTAAGTGGTGGGGTGGTGCAATACTTCATAGCCACCACTTCCATTGGCAGCTCAGAAATGCACCACACTTCAAGCATGAGCAACCTTTCTTTGTGTCCTCATTGTACTGCTGCGTGGGTCTGCTAAGTGCACCATCTGTCAGGGTAATGAGACCATTTTCCCTTCCCTGCTCCATAACCTCCTGATAAAAAGTTAGGAATATGGGCCTGCTTTTTCCTTCTTTCACTAGGACTTTTCTGGAAAACCATGCTTGGTTTTGTCAACATCCAAAAAATGAAAAAAAAAAATATGTGTGGATGTGATTAATCAATACATATAACAAGGTGGATGCTCCTTCTCCTTGCTGCACACTTGAGAATAAACCCAATACAGCCCAGCCTTAATGATCTACACTTTAATCAGATGCTTGTCAGAACATATAACTGCATTCTTATGGGAGAACAGCATCTCCATCATTTATGTGAAATAGCAACAAGTTCAAACGAGGATGCTGCTGAGTCAGTGCCTGGAACCTAGAAGATTTGGAATTTTATTTTTTATGAGATGGGGAAAAAGAAAAAAAAACAGTAGAAGCAGGATTTGAAGTACTGTCTAGTGCCTTTGGTGCCTGATATTGCTCATTAATCTCTGCTACTTTGAAAAGACTTGGAAAATTACATTAAGCTATACCATCAGTCCTCACTCAATAAATACAGACACTGAAGTCAGGGACAAGAAATCCCACAGAGCCTTGGTATTGACTTGTTAGAATTCCAGGCTTTAGCTTCACACTATACTAACTGTCTATAAGTAATGAACAAACTGCTGAGAAGGACACTTTGCCCTTCTGGATTCATTCCCCACTCTTTTAAAGAGAATCTATTCATTGCCATTTTTTACTCTCTTATGCTAAACAGTAAATTGTCCTATGTGCCAATAAGCTCCTTCCTATTACTCCATGAGAGGAAATTTGTGGAAGAGCAAAGCTATATTCACATGCTGTCTCAGTGCCAATACTCATATTAGTCTTAGCTTCAGTTTCTACAGTAGGAGAGGGGAAAGAAAAAAAAGAAGACAGGGATGGATGGGGGAGGGTGTTGTATTTCTTCCATTAACGAATGATGAAGCAGTAACTTGTGTGCTTTGGCATGCTTTAAAGAGCACGTGTGTACACTTGTCCCACAAAATCAGAATTTTCTATTGAGTGCACATCAACTAAGATTTCAGTGCAGAAGCCATGCCTCCTCCTTACCCACAGGTGCTGCACGGGACCCAGGAAGGAAGAAGAGGGGACTCATGCTGGGAACTGTACTAGAAGAAAAAATGATGTTTTTCTGTGCCATTCGTGCAGACTGTAATCTCCTGTCAATGATTTCTGCTTTAGATCAGCTGTAAGAAGCATGGCTAGCAATACCTTTTAAAAGTTACTTGCCTTGTCCAGCACAGGTAGTACATCTGGCTCACCTATTTTATTTCTTCTCCTTCATGAAGTCTCAGTCCTATCATCAAGCAATGGCTGCCTTTGACACATGCTAGGTACAGCAAGGTTCTTTTGAGCATCTCCACTCTTCAGCAGAATGGCAGCAGCCATCACCTGGCTCCTTATAGCTAAATAGCAGAGCAGATACTTGGTGTTTACAGTAGTTTACAAATTCAGTTATAGTTTTCTCAGCAACTGTCATTTGGCTGCTGGTTCATATATTGATAATGGTTTCTGTGGTGTTAACTGCAGTCTCTTATTAGGGAAATATAAGAAATATGACTGATGTACACTTAAAACAAAAAAAAAGGCGTTTGAGCATGAAATAGTCTCTCCATAGCCTACAGACACACATACACGCACAAAAATTCACTATCCTTGAAATAAATTGAAAGGATGGTAAGAGGTGCTGATACATATTTTTTGTCTGTTCAGCCATATATCTGTAAAAAGAGAAATGTATGCAGACTGTTCAGTCAGCTCCTGAGGGAGCATGAGAGGATCCAGATCAGCTGCACAACTGGCAGCTTCACTGGCAATCTCAGCAGAGGGAACAAATGTTTGTTTTGACCCTCTGTTAAAGGTGTTCTCTCCTTGCTAGCAATGGGATGGAAGCACACAGATGGAATAGTGTAAGAAGGTATGTCTCTATTTTATTTTCTTCCTTCCTGAAGCAAATAAGATATTCTAGCTGCTACCATATCAATATAGTACCTTTCATAAGGGCTAAATAATTTATTTGATGAAAAAGAATTTAACATGAAATAGCAAGTGTGTTCATGTGAAATTCTACAATGAGTACTTTAGGATCACTCAGGCTCAGGGAATGTTATTCATTTGGATAAGTATCAATATCATTGACAGTGGGATAGAATGCACCCTCAGCAATTTTGCAGACACCAAGCTTTGTGGTGTGGTTGACATGCTGGAGGGAATAGATACAATCCAGACAGACTTTGACAGATGCCTTGAGAGATGGGCCAGTGCAAACCTCATGAAATTCAACAAGGCCAAGTGCAAGGTGCTGCACATGGGTCAGGGCAATCCCAAGCACAGATACAGGGTGAATGCCCCATCCCTGGAAGTTTCCAAGGCCAGGTTGGATGGGAGTGGAAGGTGTCACTGCCCATGGTAGAGGGGTTGGAACTAGATAAGCTTTAAGACCCTTTCCAACACAAACCGTTCTATGATTCTATGATTCTGTGATCTACATCTGAAGTAGTCACCCTGAGCTCCCTTTATAGCTAATAGAGAACTAGCTTGTATAGGAAAGGGATTCTAGGGTGAGATTCATGCTATCCTAAAATGTCTGCCTAAAGTAGGTCAGAAGAATTGCATCTCCTCAGAGTGTCTATTTTTCTCCATTGATTTTTTTCTAAAGTGAACTGCTGATGAGCTCTGATGCAAACACATGCTAGTAGTTTTCTTTTTGCTGTTGGACTTGATGATCTTAAAGATCTTTTTCAACCTAAGTGATTCTATGATTTGTGATTCTCAGGTTAAATGAATTTGTCTCAGGAATTGCTTTTTTTTTTTGTCTAGAATCCAGTTTTAAAATGTTCAGCCTAATGAGCATCTGCACAACATGTAACATGGCTTTCCAAATGGCTGTTGGGCAAGAGAGCCTGGAATACACTGACACCCTCAAGCACATTATTCCTTCTCATCCTCTTTCAGAGCCATATTGCCAAAGGATCTTCATTTGTCTCCCCCCTTACAGCTATTTCAGTGCTAACATGCATTCTCCTGAGGTGCTCCTCTCTTCCTAAGAAAGTCAGGCAAACCAGCCTGCAGGGGAAATAAATGTATCATGTGGCTTTTTGTGTTCAGCGGAGGCATGGTAAACTCAAATTAATGATTCTGTTCAAATAACAGCCCAAGCATGTTCGGATAACAGCCCAAGCAAAAGAAAACAGTGGAAATTTCCTAGAACCCTCCTGCAACAGAATTTCTTTTCTTTATGATGGAAATCTCCATCTGCTTTTTGGAGTCAGAGACATGAAAATTTTGTACCTTTTGTGAGAGAATTTCTCTATAAAGAACATACAGTAAGACTACTGGCCAGACTGCAACAATCCAGCGCTGTGTCTGGTTGCACTTGTGGGTGCTGATGCACAAGTTATAAAGCAAATTGATGCAGGAGCATGTAAGATCTTCTGGGGGGCTGAGTCTCAGTATGTGATGTCCATCAGATTATGCTGGTCTCTGCTCAGACTGTGACTGAACTACCTTGGAACTGCCCTAGAAGCCTAGGTTTTATATCCACCACATCTCTGGGGCTCAGCTGATGGGATTTGTTTGGTTTTGTGGAGGGGTGGCAAACTTCCTTTTGCCAAATACACTCCCGGAAGAACTTCTTAGAACACGACTGTTCATTTCAGCCTGTGGGCTGGATCAGGTACCCTGTGTCTCCAAAGGACTCCAGATGCTTCCTTGAGTATTTTTAACCTTACAGGCTCCACTTCTGTCTGTAAGGCTTTGAGAATCATCTCCACAAGCACACCCAAATTGGCATGTATTGCAAGATATTAAAAAAACACGATATATATCTGTACTAAAGCACTGGCTTTTTCATGGAGGTATTCTGCCAAAGTAATTAACCTATTACCAGCACAGAACAGTGGCTGTTTTCGTGCAAATAAAGGTTGCAGTGTTTGAGTATAAGAAGTTGTTTGTTTCTTGCATTTCTGCAGTAAATGTTTCTTACAGAGAACTTTCTTGGATGCCATGGGATAAGGCATAGAAGATACTGAAAATACAAATGCTTTGCTTCAGAGTATAATGTTGAATGGCAAAGCTCAGTGCATGTACCTTATACTGTCCACTGCTGTGAGGAGACTCTCTCCTCACTGTGAAGTTTTCCAAGCTCTCATATAGCAGTTTTTATTAAAGTTACTGTGAAAACTTAAAATAGTGTTCTCATTAGTTGCTCACAGATCTCTGCTGGTATACAATGACGTCTAGAAACTGCACTTATTTTCCACTTTGAAGATGAGCAGGGCAGTATCTCACTCTTCATTTTCTTCATTTTGTGTGTGAAGAGAAACACCTTCTGACTCAATACCATAATTATTTTGATTGACTTCTCTCCTTTTTTTTTGATTGACAGGTTTTCCTCTGTAACCTATGCCACCTTCTCCAATGCATCTCACTTTGGCAGTGCGTGGATTTGAGCCCACTTTTCTGCTGCTTCTGTGTGGCATATTGTGATCACTGCCATTTCTCTGAGCTTATTCCCTAGCTACTCTTATAAATTGCAAAGGGTGGGGTGGGGGGGAGCATTCCTGGAAAGCGAGGCTGTTCTGCAGCACAAAAGGGAGGCAATACCACAATGGAAGATGAGCACCTCTTTTTTGTATTTTCCTTACAAGGGCTCTCAGGTACTGTTGGTTGTCACACAGTTAGAGCAAATGCCAACTCATTTTCAGTCAGTTCCCTAGCAGTCTAGGGCTATGAAGAGTTTTGAAGTGCTAGAGGCTACATCTCTATTAGAAGTGGCTTGAATCAATCAGACTAAAAGTTCTTTCACTCAAAAACCTAGGGTTTTCTCATCAAGGTAGGGTCCTGGCCAGGCTATGCAACCGCAGTAGCCAGACAGTACCTGGCAGAGGGCTAGCCGGAGCAGTCCCAGCCATGCCAGTGGCTGTGCTGACTATTACGTGCTCCAGAGAAGCTGTGGATGGTGACTGAGGTATACCATGGCCTTGGGTAGTGTGCTGGTGTAGCCGTAGCCTAGGAGGTAGCCTTGAGGAAGTTCTTCTATAGTTATTTTAAACTGTATTGCTGAAGTCACTTTTGCAAAGGTCATAGTACTGAGGGGCAGTGGAGAGAGAGAGTTTATTGTTCTGCCTTTGTAACCACATTAGGGTTCCCAGCTATGACTTGGAGCGCCTGAATGCTACCATAATAGGGAAGTAACTGATCATATATTAATCAAGCAGTTGACTAGCAAGTCAAGAGGGTGGCTTGCTTTGTGCACTGCTGAAATGCAGTTCTTTCCACGGTAGAACAACAAAGCTGTTTAAAGGCACAGTATTTACTGAGGAAGTGAGAACTGGAAATTTACAGGAAATTAAAAACACATCGTAACATTTAAAACCTGGCTGGGACATTGGAGTTCGTAGGCTTGCAGCTGCAGAAAGACTCCCATAACTTTGGAATGAATTTATGAGGATCATGGCACTCTGTCTTGGAGCAGAGGATTTAAGGCTGTGTGTTAGCCCTGCTGGTGTGGTATCGTTCTACAGTAACTGAGGGAGGGACCTGATGTGCCAGCACTTGATCCCGAACACTGTTTTCTTTTAGCTCCCAGAAGCTTCCATTGCATTTGCCAGTCAGCCTATCAGTCTTCAGATGCAGCTTTAGCTATTATGAGATGAGATGGTAAAGCTAAGATGGTCATTTGAATTTCTTGTGCTCCCAGTTAAACTTTCACAAAGCTTGATCTCCACTTGGGGATGTGAATTATCACAAGACTCTAGTTTCATGCCCAGAACACCTCATAGATCCTAATAAGCAATTATGTACCTATCTATGCGTCAATTATGCATTTGAGAACCATTTAGAAGTCTGATATATTAATTATTTTGAAGATGGAGAATGATTGCTTAAATAATATTAGCATTTTAAGAAAAAGAAGTATTTGTCTCTGTGTTAATTGTTGAACAAAATTCATTTGTGGTTAGATACAAATTATTTGAAAATACAATTTTTGCAAAGTGAATTTTGTTACTGTTCCTTTCAGTTTCATTATGTTACCCCATACATGATTTTGTGCTACTTTATTCATCTAATATCAGAAATAGTATTGCTGCTCTCCAGCATTATTACAACCAGGAAAAAAATGATTAATCTGTTGCTTCAAATACCTCATGCTGAAATAACATTTTTAAAATAGTACAAGAACAACCACTGTTTTCTACAGCAAAACTAGTGTTTTGAATTCAAGATAAAACCACTGCATTGCAAAAGTAAAGGTCAATTTGAAGAAGAAAGGATTCTTGTTGCCTAATGAAGTCGTCCTCTTTATACCAAATTGCAATTTACAGTTGGATTGAAAGATGCTAATTCTTTTCTGTCTTGCTTTGAGTGATGTTAAGGGGCCAGTTGGTGCGGTTCAGATAAAAAAAGCTGTTACATGTAATCTGATCACTAATGATAACCTTTATTTCCCTTCACACTGTGCTTTTGAAGTCACAGGAGACTGCTGAGCTCCAGGGTTTGCTCTTCAGTTTCAGAGATGGTTGCTGTGTGGATGTTAGCACTTCTCCAGTGCCTACCACCTTCAAATAACTGACCATGGAAAATGAGCACCCTTGTATAAACCCATAACCTCCCACAGTGCTGGGTGCCTGCCTACTAACACTCAAACACAACAGTCAGCCTTTGACTTTGGAAGGTGGCCCTTTAATGTCTGAGTTCATTATGAAGTGAAGAAGCAAGAACAAATGTACTTATGTAGTCCTTGTTACAAAATAAGTATCATCTCACCCTGCAGCATTTTAAAGGAGATACTATTTTGTTGTTCATAAACTAATTAGAGAAAAATTCTGTCCTTAAAAATAAAGTAGCTGAACATTTCAGTTGGATAAAACAGTCGCATGATACCCCATTGTGCAGGTATGGATAGGAAAGACTAAAAGACAGTATTTCTGTCTTGCACAGTCCCTTGGTTACTGCTAAGAGGACTGAAGGGATTGTGCCTCTTGTGTCTGAGGAGATGATGCACACTGAGGTAATTCCACAAAGGCCTGGTCCTGCATTAGCATTATGCTAGCATGTTGGTAAACCAAGTAATTACAAGATTCTCAAGAATTCAGGTCTTTTGCAGATGGCCATCAAACTGAGATTAGCCAGTAATACCACAAGAACCAGTGGTTTTAAATTACTCTTACCAATCTAGGAAAGTTAGACCAAAATTTCATGGAGTTTTGTGCTGTGACATCAGAAACAAGCATATGAGAAAAGCAAAGTTCAGGACATTTGTGCCTAGACACTAACTCAGGAGACAGACAGAACTAACAGAAAGGCCAATAATATCCTGATGCAGTAAAGTCATTCTAGGCAATGGGAATATTGCATCACACCAGGAGTATCACAAAGGTCTGTCCCTCAACATGGATAGGTACCAAGAAGTTTTCATCAATCCACTGTGCTATAACAGGCTCCTCAAACAACTAATTCTCTTTGCATCATTCCATCCCTGGAGGGTGCCGAGGCAAAGTCCTCACAGCAGCCTGTCTCCCCATACCACAGCTGCAAACTGGTATATACTAAGATAGTAAGGCTGCAAAACCAGGGCAATGCTCAGGGCTCTGGGAGGTGCTTGGTCCTGGTACCACAGAAAGCAATAAACTGTAGTTGCTGAGCTGACGGTCTCAGAGAAGCCTCTACTCAAGATTTTATTCAGCAGGAAAAGTCTAAGAAATAAATAAAAGGAGACAAGGTCAGGTTAAGGCTATCTTCTGCATGCCAATACTACCTTCCTTTCTTCTGCTGGGTTTGGGCAATGCCCACTCCCCCAGTATTGCCATCTTTTCAGCTGCCTTGTGAAGTGATAATCTGCTGGGGAGCAGCAGAGTGACCAAAAGAAAAGCTCAGAGCCACCCTCTTGAGTAATGTGGCCTTGGCAGTGACTGAAGAGTTTTTATTGAGAAGTAGACTGCCTTCTTTCTTCAGCCATAAGGTCAGTTATGGTGCTATTTTCTCTCACCTTGCACAGCAGAAGTCTAAATTACTTTCCTAGAGGAAGATGAGACCCTGTCTTTTACTTGCTCAGCCCTCACTTAAATACAGAGGGGGAAGAATGGCCACTTCAAGCCTTGGCTTTCAAAATTGGTACTTGTAAGGAGTTAAATCTGGCCTCCATACATCTGAGCACCCATACGTTTTGTCTAGCTGGCTGGCTGCTTTGTGGAGTCTAGTCAGACTAAATGACTCTTCCTGTCACATAAAGATTAAGATAATGCTCCACGTGAATGTCAACATCCATGAAATTCCTGCCCATTTTGGTCCTCTTTAATTAGGGACCGTTCTGCCTCATTGGACAGACTGGTGTAATAGCTTAGGATCAGAGTAGCATGAAGATTGTCACAGCTTGAATAATCATTTGAACAGTGGGAGGTAATGATCCTGCCTGAGGCAAAATACTGCTTCTGGCACGTTATGGGGCACTGTGATTCTGTCCCAAACTTACTTTAGTCATTTTCCAAATGCTGCAGTTTAGCCCCTGAAAACTGCAGTATTTTCATGAGTATATTCCTTCTTCAGTACAGTTCTGTAATTCCTGTTGGATGTGGGCCAAGTCAGCAGGGGCGGAAGATAGCACTTGTGAAATGCCAGTTAGAGGCTCCATTCATGCTGAGTGTTTTTTCAGAAGGTGACAAGCAGTCGCTGTATCATCTAGAGGATGGAGACATTCTGAGAATAAAGCATGAGTACTCTTTTCCCCCATGTCCATCCCACCAGCTTTTGCCCTTCCTTGGACACTTTTAAGAAAGACTAGTCTGTTTAGCCTGTGTTCGAAGGTCACAGAAAAAGCTTTAGGCTTTTGGCCCATTGGAATAAGCAGTGTTTTCTTTTTTTCAGTGTGGTCACAATTCATTTTACTTTGTAGTTGAAAAGTAAATGAAAGAAATAGCTGAAGGCATATTTGTGGATAATTACATTTGCACCACATTTCTTGAGAGTTTGCTGGGTAGATTGGTGTGTAAGATTTGATTGTTTTCCTTGTTACAAGCAGCTTAGTTATCCATCCAGTGTTTGCAATGGATTATGAGGCAATGTAGCAGGTTATGGAGACAGCATTCTAACGTTTCTTCTGGAAATGGAATAAATAGATCTTTTTCAATTTCAAGGATGTGAAACGAGCTTTCAGGATATTAGATGTGGAAAACAGCTAATTAGATGCTCTTTCAGGCTCTCCTGCTAGGAAGGCTATTGCATATACTGAAGTAAAATCTGCAACCTGCAAGTTGTCTCAGTCTTTAGTCCTGCAAAGTAGTCTGTAGCATCAAAACTGGTGCTGGGTCATGGGGTGCTGCTTATGATGGTGGGACTCATCAAGCAGTTGATGTTGTGGTCCAAGGAGCTTGTTCCACCACAACTCAGATTTGCCTGAATTGACACATGACCAGAGTCAGTCCATATTAAACATGTGATTTTGAAAAACTCACAGAATGACAGAATTGTTATAGGGTTGGAAGGGACCTCTGGAGATCATCTGGTCCAACCCCCCTGCCAAGGCAGGGCCACCTAGAGCAGGTTACACAGGAACGTGTGCATGAGGGTTCTGAATGTCTCCAGAAAGGGAGACTCCACCACCCTCCTGGTCAGCCTGTAAACTCATCACATCCTAGACTTCTTGTGGCCAGCCCATGACTGTTGGTGTTGAATTGTTCTAGTCACCTCTCCTGCTAGCAGTGATCAGATCCCAGCAGGGACAGGTATTGACACCCCTGGCTTGTCACGGCATGTTTGGAAGAGTGGGAGTCACTTTCTCAGAGAGGGAGTTTGGATTAAGTATGAAGGAATCTTTCAGGGAAAGCCTTGAAACAGCTAAGTGTAGTGAAAAAGGTTAGGGGGTTTATTTTTTATGGTGCTAATGAAATCAGATCCTCACAGAAAGTGGAGAGTACAGGCCAGTGCTTATCAACCCTTTTTGATTTCTGAATCCCTCAATATCACAAGTAGCTTATGAATTGAAGTTTACTGCCAAAATTCTTCTTCCTACTAGTTTCCTCATGCAGGCCTGTGGTACTCAAGGGGTCCTGAGATACCCATGTGGAAGAAGTCTGCACATTAGAAAGCACAGATACCAGCAAAAGCGTGTGTGTGTGACTGAGGATGGGGAAAGAATCCAGATCTACTTTTATTGCTATATAAAGGTAGCTTAGAAGAAGGTAGCTTATTATCAGGCATAATGGTTGGCCTCCATCAGTAGGAATGAAAAAAGTAAGTCCAAAAGTAAGGCCTGTGTGAGTGTTTGTCTATGCTCTGGCCTGCTGAGAATGAAAATTTCCTAGGTTTTCAGATTGCTTCCAAGCTAGTGTTCCCTTGTGAAAAGAGAGCTGGAAGTGACAGACAGTGAATGAACGAAGGACATTTCTATGGATTTGCTTTCAGTTCTCTGTGTAAGCTTCATTATTTGAGCATTCAAACTTGAAGCCTGCATGTCTGAGATATACAAATGACTACTGACAGGTAAAAGCTTGTGTGGCATAGGTGCATATAAAGTAGGAAGGGTGCAAAAGACTTTCAGTGTCAGTGTAGTGAGGTCATATCTAGTCTGTGCTGGTCCTGAACACTGGCTGGGTTTTCACTGTAATTAACTGGGTCAATTCTTAGTTTATAGAATTATAGAATTGTGGAATGGTTTGGTTTGAAAGGGACATTAAAGATCACTTAGTTCCAACACCCCTGCCATGGGGGATAGGATCTTGTGTTCTTAATTCTAACTAACCAGTAAAACAAAATAGTGTATTCAGCAGGGTGTAATCTATTTTAGATCATTAGGCTATTTTTAGTAAAGCAACTCAAGGTAAAAGCTGAAGTCTTTTTCCCTTTGCATAGACAAAGCCAAAGAAGGCACACAACTTAATTCTCTCTCCAGATTGACAATCCATCTTTTAAAGTACCTGTGTTATGACAGTTGTGACATCAATAGAAAATATTTTGGGGAGAACTCTGAGAAAATCCACTCCCAAAATTTAGGAAATACCCCATCCAACTCTTTGCAGCTAAACACAGGACTTACTTAAACTCTTTAAGCGAATATGTCTGTGTATTTCTATATATTTATTTATAAATATTCTCTCTATATATTCTCTATATATTCCAATTTGGATATTCCATACATGTATATCAAAAGAGAAAGAAAACACAGGTATGTCATATGCATTAAATATAGATATACATATTGTTTTATAATGCACATTATGCATATATGTGTAATTATATAGATATTTGTATATCATCTACAAGCTAATAATGAATTTCTTTATTGCCCATGTAAATGTTATGGCCTATCTGAACACTTCTGATTTCTTGATCTACAAGTCTGAGTCATGGCTGAAAACTTCTCATCCTAGCATTTCTCCTTAGGGATGGGAAAAAGAGAGATACAGAAAGAGTTCATAAGGAATTTTAGTTTTGATTTCAACAAAAATGCAAAGAAAATGAAGTCACATCTTAAGATACTGTAAATTATTGTAGTAGAATTGATTTTAAGGCAGTGATGATGATTCAAAACAAGCAAAGATTAATTGGCCTGGAAATTTTAGAGAAAAATTATACTAAATACTGGGTTTTCTTAAGTCTCTAAAATCTTAATGTAAGATTGCTGAGTCACTACTGCGAGTTAACATATTGCTAAGACTTGGCTGCAATAGGAAATGAGTTGTACAAGCCAGATTTCAGGAGGTATGAAACCAATTGTGTCTACTCATTCATTCATCAGGTTTTCCTTATTGACATTTCCAAGGGACAGTAACTTATTTACTGAAAAGCTAGTATGGGTGTTCTGTTTTCTACTGTTAAGACTGACAGCTGTGTCTAGTGAGTGGGTAGGGAGGAACCTAAAACTTAGAATGTTACAACAAAAATGAAAATTATCAAACAATGAGAAGACATTTGCCTCATCAGTTTCAAAGCTGAATTAAATACTTATTATTAATATAGACATTTAATAAAATATTTCTCCATAAGAAATAAAGGTGTTTCTCCATAAGTGATGCTCTTCTCTTTAGAATAAATTAATAGGACCCTATTAATAGAGGAAAGATCTGGACATATGGAGAAGGGAAACAGGTTTTATTTTCTCATTACTGATACCACAAAGTGGTTGCTATTAGAGCTGGCTGATCAAGCTGTTAATTTTTTTTTCCCTCAGATATTTCAAATCAAAAGTCTATATTTACATAGAATTTTCTGACTGAAAAATTTTATTTTTTTTACAGAATTTTTCCCTTTAACCCATAAATACCAGATCAAAATCAGCCCCACAAAGTACCAACCAAATGGTACTAAGTGATTTTGAAAATGATAATTCCTTTTGAAATTTGATTAAGAAAAAAATTCTCAGTTTCTTTGCTGTGTGCACAGCAATGTGGAGAAAATGGTATCTGGCCATAGGAAAATTTTCATAAAGTCTTGTGTTATAGCTATTATTTAGGAAGTGGTACAAAAATTTCTGTTTCTTTAACAAGCCACTCAGAGTTTCAGTAGATAACAAAGGTTTTAATGGGAGATTTTCAGAAATTCAGAAATTCAGCTTTCTGCTTTTCTGTGTCAACAACTTGTGAGCATAAGGAAGTAATTTTTAACCTTCACCTCCCTTTCCCCATAAAAAATAAAGCAGTAATTTTATTACTGTACTTAAGGTGGTTGTGTTGCTTGAATAATTAACACAAACTGTGCAGATTCTAGGACTTAGTGGCTGTGGAAGTGTGATATAATGTTGGTACAATTCATTTTCTTCCATAAAATCTTTGCTTTGATAACCTACCTTTTCTTTATACTGCATAATCAAAGTTCTGATAAGCTTCCAAGCTGTTCTTCCCCTCCAGACTTTCTCTTTCTTCTTACATTTTCATCTTTCTTCGTAAATGCTCTTCTAAGTAAAATATTCAGTGAGCTTTTCATTTATGTTAACATAGCTGCATCTATTTCATTATTGTATTTAAAATAAAATCAGTATGAAATATGCCAAAACCTTCCCTTTAAATATTTTCTAAGTTTAAAATGGATTCTGTTCATGGAAAATGGACACAAAAATCAAGTTCTGAATAAGAACAAGTAAATGCAAGAAATACTGCAAGATTCATTATAAGCTAATGCAATGGTATCTGTGTTTTCTAGTGGAAAGGGTGAGTGGGGACAAAGTTTCTTTGCATTTTAAAATACACTGAAAGCATTTCCCTTGATTTACATTAACAGTACTTGGGGATGAGCAGCCAGAGGTAGTAATCTCAAGAATAAAAAGCAAAGTGGTTCAAAATAGGTGAATGCCCACAGCTGTTTTAAGCAGAGCTATCTGCAGACTCCTGGCATGGTGTTCACTGCAAGAATTATATAAGTGACTTTAACAATCAATATTCTAGAGGAGAGAAACTCAGTGGTATGAAGAGGTCAGTGGAGTAAATATGTGTTCTGACTTTATTAGTCTAGGTAGATTAGGGTTATCTTTGCAAGGAAGCAGGAGTTTTCCCAGGCCTGCACTTTTAGCACAAAGGTGGGTGAAGTAAATTCAGCAAAGTCAGCTGGGTTGTCAGTGTGGAGACTGAATGCAGTTGAATGAAAAGATGAGGACTGCTAATAAAGGAGGGCAAAAAACCAAGGATTGAGAATGAAGGGCTACAACAGAACCTGGAGAGATGTGATGGAAGCAGCACAGCGAGGGAGAGATTGGATGTAAATGATTCAAAGGGGAAGTGGTATGTGTTGAAAGGAATGAGGCAGGAAACAAGTGAAAGGATGGATATTTGTCTTAGGAAGTATTATCTCTTCTTCTAATGCAGGAGGATTGATAGGAACAGGGTCTTAATCCCTATTTTAAAATATTTTAAAGTGCCTTTTAGAGTAAATAGAAGGATATGAATAACTTCCACCTGCAGGGTACCACAGGAAGGTTACTCTGTTAGCTCCCTGGGCACGAGAGGATCTGCTCAGGCATCAGGGTGATGCTTGGTGATTGCTGAGCACTGTTTGAATGTCACTCCTCAGTGCCTAGTTACAGACTCTGCCATTGGGAGTGTGTTGGGGATTTGATTGGCTGTGTCCCAAGTTCTTTTTTCTGAATGTGTTCCACATCATCATGGCTGTGTCTGTGAAGGAGAGAGGGGCAGAGATTTTCACCTCTGCTAGCCAGTGATAATCACTGTTTGAAAAAACTGTTGATGTTTCCTTTTGTTTTCTTTGAGCAGATGGGCAGAAGAAGGTTCAAGAAGAATTTGACATAGACATGGACGCGCCAGAGACAGAGCGGGCGGCTGTGGCGATACAGTCCCAGTTCAGAAAGTTCCAGAAGAAAAAAGCGGGGTCCCAGTCTTAGTAGCTACCTCACAGCTTAAAACAAAGTAATCTGAAATGATTTATCAAGAAAATCAGAAATAACACAAAGATGCATGTACAGAAATTATCAATATTTAAGCCCCCATTGGCAGATAACAAACCGTAAACCTGTGTGTGACTTCATCCCAGATGTTTCATGCCCATTATCCTCTGTAACTCACCACTTTACTTGATGTTGTAATAAAAAGTTAGGGTGAAGTAATTAAAGTGTCTGCCTTCATCTGTCTTTTCATATTAATCCTGCAACCACCGCGTTACAAATGAGCCCAGCCCAGATGCCTGTTTTCCTCTTCACTTAAAGCTTGGAGACATAAACAACACCGTATGTTACAAGGTTTTTGCTGAGGGATGAGAATGTGCATCTCAGCCCAGCTTACCTCATTTGGAGAATTCCAGCTGCCAGCCAAATGTGACAATGAAATTACTTTCTCGTAATGAGCTGAAAGTAAAATGTTGCAGAGGGAAGCTGGCATGAGGGGAAGAGGTGTAGGAAGCACTGAGCAGTCTATTTTTGTCTAGTGATTATGCCAATAAAGTGGCTTAAGTGGGGAAATTGTCCCTGTCCGTCTTCTTTGCATGGTAACATTCAGAATTACCCAGTTTGGACCACATTGACTGTTATGGAAAACTAGAAATCAGACACAAAGAAACCTTTGAAAAGTTTTTTTTTTTGTTTTGTTGTTTTTTTTTGTTTCTTTTTTTTTGTGTTTTACTTTGTAAAAATAGAAATTGACCCTCCAAATGCTGATACAGCTTTTCACTGTCTACATAATCAATAGCTATTTCTATGCCATCTCTCTCTTTTCATCTTATATTCAATTTTTGATGAGTAAGTCATAACAGACTCCCTGTATCCATTTGTTCTGGATTCAACATTATATTAGCCCTCATTTTATCACTGTATTAGCCCAGTTTCTAATTAACAAAATGCTTCCACAACAATGTCTTTCTTATATTGGGAAACATTTCTATTTTCTCCCTGTTGTAAAACAGGAACAGACCAGTTTCAGACTAAATCTAAGTAAAGATCTTGCCTGGCATCAGACCTGATCAGGAATTGACTGCATGTATAATGCATGAGGAAGGTTTAAACAAGTACCTTATACTCTAAAAAAGGAGCAGGGAGCAATTTAGATTGAGCAAGCGGGACACGCACTACACCAAGATGTATCAAAAAAATCTCATCCTCTTCTTGGCTTCTTCAGAAGATTTAGGGGTTTCAGTAGGCATCTTTGTCTCTAGGGAAATCAGAGAGAGAAGCGTTTTCTGAAGACTGGTGTTTGCAGTGGTTCTCCAAGAAGGGAGTGTGAGCCTCACCTCCAGGCTGACAGATGCAGGCATGCTGAGTAGGGACAGCCTGCCTGCCTGCCTTTAACTGGGCAACCTGGAACTGGGACTCCTTCAGCTGTGAGAGATGCAGGTATAATTCCCAGCTTTGCCTAGAGGGATTCATTTCTTCCTCTCCCACCTTCCACAGAAGTATTCTGATCACCAGGGCAAAGGACACATGTGTTGCTAGTGCCCTTGTGTAAAACAGAAAGCTGCAAACAAGGGGTAATAGTAGAAGAAAGGAAGAGTCTCACCCTGGCGGCTGTTGCTTCCCATGGGAGCACACCATAGCAACAATACTGAAGGGGTGTAGAGCTGTGAGGGCAACAGGACTACAGAGCCTTACGCAGGTGCTGGGCAGCAATTTAGTGAGAAGCCAAAACATGATGGTGGTGATAGGAGCTCTGAGGCTGTGCTGGTTAGGAAGAGCCCTCAGAGAAGTTGAGCAGAGGAAACCCTGCAGATCCTGTGGGTGATGCAGAAAGCCAGTGCAGAGACCTGTGAGGTGCTTAATAAGCACAGCAAGACTGGGTGGGAATGGGCAGGGCTCTTTAGACCTTAGTTTGGGGATAAATATCTAAATGCTGCCCGGACCCTGCCTTAGGCACCTGTGTCTGGGCCAGGTCCCGGTCCTATGCATGTCATACCCACACATCACCTGCAAAGTCAGAATTCTCTAAGCTGCTGCTCAGCGCTTTCCCTCTAAGAGCACATTCTAGCAGCACTGTTTCTGTGTGTTTAACAATGTCACAAATAAACCTCAAATAATACTGCTGCTGTGCTCCAAATGTGGTTTATGGAGGCCATGGATTCCCTGCTTGCCTTTCACAGAGACTGCCCACCATATAATAATTACCTTGACATAATAATTTAAAAATTGTAATGGGTTTGGATTGTGTTGGTGCCATTTTGTTTAGATGAACATATATCTGTAATAAAGGACTGCATTTGTGTTCTGCATTATGTCATTTGAAATAGCATGAGCTCTGTAATGGCTACTTAATTGAATAAAAACTATGGGTAAGCACTAGGCTTTTATATTTGATCTGACATTCCTTGGTCTTCAATTTCCTACACAACGGGAATAATCATATGCTTGGGACACAGAGAAAACAATTACATTATTGAAGCACAGCAACAAGGGCTATTAGCAAATGAATTATGGCTCTTTCAGCAGCAGGGCTATTCTTTAATGTGAGGTTCAGAGTGCACCTTTTACACACACATCCTTAATATACAGTGAAACATAATGAGGAAACAGTGAACTGGCATGGAATTTGCATTAATTGTGCCTGCCCCTGTCAGAAAATTTCCTTTGTATGAAAATGGGTTTGCATCACAGATTCATGTTCCTGGGAGAGGAGAGCTTTCTCCATCCTGAGTTGCTCTTTATTGATCCTTTGTTCATATCCAAGGTGGCAGGTTTTAATTTCCTTCCTTACCACTAATTCATACTTTTAAATGCCTGTCTAGATGCTGCCAAGGTGAGGAAGATTTTGATTCAAACAGGAACTTCATTATGATGTGCAAAAGAGGACACTTAAACATTCTAGGTGTTATATGGGTCTTTTAACTTCCGGACACTCACTGAACCCTGTAGTTAACTGGTACTCCTAGCTGGTACGAAACCATAGAAAGAAACATTCAAGTTAGGTTGATATCTGTGCTGATAAACCAAAAGTTCCCATAGGTGACATGAAAGATTATTCAGAGCAGCTGATTTTGCAGAGAAGAGGGTTATCATTCCCACCACATACGCCCACACCCTCCCCAGACACATCCATACTGCTTCTGCTCCAAATTACTGTCAGATTATCCCAGAAGAGAATAACCTACAGCTGAATGATCAGAACATTTGCCTGAGTCTTAGAAATCCTGTTTTCACATTGTTGCCTGGACTGTAAAATAACCTGTAGAAGTAAACAGCAAAGGAGACTATCAGGAATAAAGAAATGACATCAGGATGCAGAAGAATACCTAAATGAGGAAAGCAGTAAAGGAAGTGAATTCTACCAAGTTAAACAGACAAAGACAAGCCAAAGCCAACCTGTGGTTTGGTGAAAGTACAGTTCTAAATGAAACTCACTCCGCAGACTGGTAGCCTGCTGAAGAATAGTTGGGAAGCAGAGGTCTTGCAGAAATTAGAATTAAATCTTGCATTAATGCCCAGAGCATGGTCTTTTTTGCAATACATCAGCCTGAGGAATTCATTGTCAAACTTAAATATCAGTAGAAGAGAATGGAGTAACTTGGCAAAATTAATAACAGCATATCGCCAGGACTGGATCACCCATGTGTTGTAGAGTAGCTCAGATACCCAATAGCCACCTTGTTCAACCCATTGCTTGTGGTGGCCTAAATTCCAGGGGAATAGGGCAAATCAGTAACTTTTTGAGAAAATGCTCTGGGAGTATTCCGAGATTTACAAAGACTGTCTTCATTAGGTAGCTAGAGAGAATCTATGATAAGACATAACACAACCGTAATACATCAATGCCAGCCTGACAGCAGCTGTGATTCACAAATCTGACAGCAGTTGCTAATGGAGTAAACAGGTGGGTAATGGTAACCCAGGTGTATCTGGATTTTTAAGGATTTTTGACAGGACTCTTGTGAATGGCTCTTAGAGAAGTTAAACAGTCAGGGAACAAATAGTAGGTCCTCTTGCATAAAAACACCTAGTTACGGGACAGTAGCCGGAAGGGTAGGAATGGCATGTCTGGTTCTCACAGGAGCAGGGTGTCACCAGTGGGACTCCAATGGCATCTATGTTGTGCAACATTATTAAAAAGCTCCTGAAAAGAGGGATGATGGAACATCGGGTGACAAATTGTTATATGGGTGCTTTCTACATAAAAATCCTTAGCTTTACAGGAGGGGGCTCTCCCTCTGCATGTCCCAGTGACCCTCCCAGGGAGGAGAAAGGGATGCAGATAGATTCTGGTAATGTGTGTGAAGGTCAGAGAACTCATGGAAACAAGTGACATTTCCCTCCCGTGGCTTATTTGCCCTCAGTCACCAGAGCTGGAATACAACACAGCTCAATGCTGCCCCAGGGAAGTGGTGGATTCCCAACACTGGACGCTTTTAAGATTCGCCTGGACAGGATGCTGTGGTATCTGGTCTAGGTCATGTTTGCCTCGAAAGGTTGGGCTAGAAGATCCTTGAGGTCTTCCAGTCTGATATTCTATGATTCTATGATTCAATGCTGTGCTTTGAGCCCAAGAAATTGGGAGGATTCCCCAGGTGGATCCAGGGTGAGTGCAGCAGGGTTCCTGTGGGATTACTTATGGCAGAGTGTGCCTATTGGGCTGCTCACTGGAACTGGTGTCAGCAGCATTTCTGTCATCTGCTGCACTCCTGGTGCAATGCCTCAGCTTGCAGCCTGCTTGAAGTTGCTCCAAAGCACCCTGACTGAGCACAGCAACCCAAATACACCAGTGAAGGCATCTGCCTGAGCACACAGTGGAGGTGGATGGCTGGAAGGGAATCCTCTCAGCAGCAGAGGAGCACAGCTGGGAAGGGAAAGCACTGCTGAAACTTACTGAGCCATCTGAAGGAGATTTCTCTTCAGCTCAGGTAATTGACTCCTGGCAGCTGACCTGTTTCAGGGCTCATGCCTCAGACAAGCACAGGCTGTCTGGCATGAAACTTGTCACTGCCAGGAGGTGATGATGCAGCCCAATGAATCCTATCTGTCACCTGGCACTTCCCAGACACTGGTTTAAAACCCACTGGATCCCGAGGAAAGGCACAGCAGAGCTGGGGCGTTGCCAGCTGCCACAGTTCCTGTTCCTCTGCCTCAGAGGCCAGATGGAGCATGTCATGGTTTCGCCTTCATGAAAACCAAAGCTTGAGGTGTGTGTGGAAGAGCAAGGACATGACACCAAGGTGGTATAGCGGCCTGTGTTTGAGACATGGCTGCAGCACACATCTAGCCCTCAGTGGTGGTGCTCTGATGTAGGAGTAACTGGAGTCCTCTGCTTCTGAGAGGCGTCTTAGGTGCCCTCTACTACCCTCAGCCACTACCTGCCAGCTCCCGTTTTAGACCTGGCAGCTGACTGTGGAAACTTCCAAAATAAAGAGCCAGCAGTTTGGCGGGGCTTTTATTTTGAAGGCCAATGTGGAGTAGAGAGCTTAATGTTTCTTTAAGACCCACAGGCTAGCAGATGTCTTGCAGCAAGCAGAAGCTTCCTAAGGTGTCTACTGACAGTCAGCAGTTTGCTGTGATGCTGCAAGAGATGCTCTGATTCTTGTATCATCTCAGTGCCATAATGTATGGCACTGCATAAATGCCTTTATATCCATTACTGACCATTTACCATTCACCTCATTTTTGACCTGACCTTAAATCTTTTTGAATGTGGTTATCACAACCTTGAGGTCACTGGACAGGCCTGGACTGACTGATTATTTACTTGCAAATAGTATGGCAAACCTTGGATTTTAATTATGGTTTAACCTAAATCAAATATGCTTTGTTTTTCAATATCAGCTCTGTGCACATGTTCAAAGCCTGATGACAAAAAAAGAGAGAGTGTATTATTGGATTAAATTAATATTTAGACATCTATCTCCTGTACATATTTAAATGCAGATATCCTTCCCAGTTTGAAATCAGCAGGCTTGTGTTGATCCATATGATCAAGACAATTTCACAGCGAAAAGATCAAGGAACCTACCTTACAAAAAGATGCCATGCCATTTCTAGTCCACTAAGGTCTAGTCAGGAATGGGTTATTTAGCTCAACTCTTAAAATGTGGCAGTGCTTTTTGCTTGTTTTTTTTAATCCCTAAACTCTCCATGACAGATGGTCTCCTGCCTTTTAGTATCTCTAGTGATGGTGAGGCTAAAACCTTCCTTGGCAGCTTGCTCTACGGCTGAACTTTTCTTAAGGCTGTAAAGGTTGGTTTGTACTTAACCTAAATCCTCCCTTCTGCCATTTAGATTAATTTGTTCCAGATCAGCTATACCCAGTTTCCCTGATCTTATCTCGTAGGTCTCCTTTTCCAACCCCTTTCATCATTTTTTGTTATTCTCGTTTGAACTCTGCCAATTTATCTGTTGCCTGAAATTAAACGTAGCCATCCAGATGAAACGTAACCAGTGCCAAGCACAGCAGCATAATTATCTTGGCTATTTTACAAGTGAAGATCTCCTTACCACAAATTTACATGGCTTTTGGCATTTTTTGTGACAGCATTATTTTGTTGGCTTAGAATCAGAACATATTTTTCCCATGAATATGGAGCCTTTGCAGTCTCTCTCTCTAGTAAGTAATTCCCTTTTCTTTTCTACAAGAGACTATGTTGGCTGTAAAACACCTTTCTTAACTTTATAGTCCCACTGCACCTCTGCAATATCGGGATGATAGAGAAATCCAGATAAATGTCTTTATCTGCAGGTTTTGGACTCCAAATTGAGCCGGAGTTGTATTTGATTCAGACTTTTTTTTGTGTGCTTTCCTCATTCCTATTTCTAAATTATTGCAGTCAGGTGCAGAGGTTTCAAAGACATCTAAATCAACTTTTTTTTTTTTTGGAAGCACGGAAAAGATTTCAATGATTTTATTTGCAAAAGTTATCTTGCCTTTACTTGTGATGATTAATTATTTGTTAAGAAAAGTCTGAATATCCATACCTAAAAATAGCTCTTGAAATAAGCCTGAGGACTCTTGCCTCTTTTCAGTGCGTTGTGATTTAATGGTCTTCACAAAGGCCAAACCGATACTATTCCTCAAATTCAGTAGTAGTTTCCACCATAAATATTCCCACTGAAGTCTTCAGGACTAATGTGACAGAAGGAGGGTATGTGAGGGGATGATCTCTTGGCCTCATGAAGTACACAAAGAATAGTTACTTTCTGCACTTAGTTTACAGCTTCTGACAATATGATATCGCTGTTTTTCTTTAACCATTGTAATTTCTTCTTGGAAACCAAGTCTACATTTAATATAGTGAATGATAAAAAAAAAACCAAATCACAAGATGGTGGCAATGATTAATAGCAACAGCAACAATAACTACAGCAAGGGGAAAATTGCAAAAGACTGGCATTTCTCCCAAACACATGAAAATAGCTCAGATCACATACACAAGCCACAGTGACACAGTTTTTTGTGTGGCAGGGGGATATCTATAATCCTCTTCCTGGTGTGGCTGAACTCAGTTGTTGTGGTGACAGCAAATTGGCACTTCTCAGCAGCAGGGACCTTGCGGTCACATCCCCGCTTTCCTCTGCCCCTGCCCAGGGTTGGTGCCATCCCTCTTTCCACACTCCTGCACAGGTGATGTGGTGCTGCTTGCAAGCCAGATGTGGGAAATGTGTCTGGTCTCCACTTTAATATCACATGGAAGTACATGGGTCCCCTTTCTAGGACTGTAGTTTTGTTTGTTTTAAATCTCTGATTATCACACTAAGACAAAACTCAGTCTGGTCCTGTACAGCCTTGAGGTGAGATTTGCTTGCAGTGTAATTTGTTAGCTGATGGAAACACACATCTGCCAGCTTGTTGGGGCAGCTGACTGGCCTGAACAGGCAAACCTCATTTCCAAAAGACCAGGCAGCCCAAAAATAAGCATTAGACCTTTTAGTTGATAAACCACAGGTGGACGAGTCAACACACTCCCCTAAAGCTTGGTGTGTTCCCAGCACTGGGTGTGCTTGTCAGGCCCCAGGAAGTGAGGAAGAGGACAAAGTGGACACACGGGTGGGAGATGGTAGCAGGGCATGGGAGAAGAGGAGAGTGAAGGTGATTGATGTAGTGGAAAGGGAAGGGTTAGGGGAAAGGTGAGGGGACATATGTAATGATAGTGTGCTAAGGAGGAGGCATAGGGTGTGGGTAGAGAATTACAGTGAGAAGGGTGGGTGGAGGGGGAGCAGTGGCAGGGAAGGGAGGTGATTGCCTGATGCTGAAGAGCTGGAGTATTTAATTTCCCACTCTCTTTTTCTGATATAATGAATTACTTAGATATTTCCCATTCAGTTATGTAAAACTAAACACTATAACATTGTCTTTAGGGGATACCTGGGCAACATTGTAAGTGCGGAGGCATTGCAATGTGTTCAAGTTACGCAAGGCAATTGGCAGGCATTTAGGGATCACAGCTGTGCTATGTAAACTCTGTCTTGGAGTTCAAAATAAAAATGTCAGTATTTGATCAGTATTCCTGTAGTTTGCCCTCTAGACTTTCCCCTGACATATGGTAACTGCAGTCTCCGGAGAACACACAAAATATCTCCTGCATCTAGGGTTTAAGAAGTGAATTGGGAGACATCATATTTGGAGAATTTAAAGTCACTGTTAAAAGGGAAAGCAATTTTATTCCAGTAGAATTATTCTGCCATCAATATTCCTCTGACCATGGAGGGTTTTCTTTACAAAGGATAAGTTAAGACGATCAATTGTTTTTATCTGGTAAATTAAAATGGACAAAATACAATTTGGAAGTAGGTAATCACAGAAGTCATTTTCCACCCTGCATTAGCTCACATCTCAATGGATATTAGGCCTGCATTTATTGAAAGATAGCTTATTGCCTGGGACATTGGGATTTTAATAGAATGCAATACAAACTCCAGTTTATTGACATCTGCTGCATGATGAATGATTAGCTTCTCTATTTCTGCTCTTTTTCATATTGCTGTGTGGATGCACACAAGGGAAAGGCATGCATTATGCATTATATTCTATATACTTTTATACAAAAGAAGTGGTTGTTGCATAGTTAAGAAGCACTTTCCATTAATGTAAGCTTTTCTTGCCATTAGTTACCTACGTTTATTCTGTACATGAGTTAGTACCCATCATCTGAATTAAAAGTCCATTATCTTAATTCTGCGCTACACATTGAAACTGTAGTCCTGCAAGCTTTATAGACTTATTTAAATAAGCAATTTTCAATATTATTTATAGTTTATAGCTGCCAAAGCTTCAAGGACTAGCAACAAAGAACAAACAGCATAAAAGTAAAAAGAATAAAGGAAATCCAGTGAGAAGGGGAATTCTCTTGATGACATTTTTGCCTGCATAGAAGCAGACCATTCTCCTCTGAGGAAGCAAGCACGGAATGATAAACATTCCTTTTTCATCTCCACAACATCCCTTCGGTGCCAGCGCACGGTCAGCGCTCTGGCTCACACCGGCGATGTGCAGCTGCTACACAGGAAAGCAGGCACTGGAGAACAGCCCTGCCTGCACCAACACTTTGTTTCTGCCCTTGAATTGTATTTGCATCGTGTACCACCTCACTGTGCAAGCAGCCCAGCAGTGTGGAGCTGGAGGCTGGGCTGCAGGACTGCAGTGCAAGGGAGAATATGCTGCAGAAAGGTGAGATAAAACTCTTGGATCTGCTTCCTCACTGCCGGTACTGAAAGTTATAACCTGAAAATTTATCAATCTATGTCTGTCTGAGAGTCTCCTAAAATAGCCTTCCCGCAACCTGCTCTTGCTGGTGGATGCAGGCATGGGTGGGCAGCCCATGGGCAGCTTTGGTGAGGTGTATTGTGTTCCCACACAACAAGACCTAAGGGATAACAAAAAGGGCCTCAAAGTGTGTGTGTGTGGGGGGAAGCATTGCTTCATGTAAAAGGATATTCATCAGACAAACTTGAAGACATCACCGAGTGCCCTTTGCAATTCACAATGCTGCAGAGCAGCAGCTCTCTCTCTGGTTTTGAAATGTCCTCAACCTCTGCTGTGGAAATAGCTAATGATATGTAGGAGATGGATGTAAGACTTGCAAAACACCACTGAAAAATTATTTGCATCTCAGGAATACAAAATCAGATGGCCGAGGAAGACACGTTTACACAGAAAGTTGATTTCTCAGCTGCTGAGAGTGTTTCAGGGAGTGCCTTAGCTGTTGTGGCATGAACTGGCACATGCTTGTGCTGCTTTTACTCTGCCCTAGCAACCAAATTTCACTCTCCGACTTTCCTGCTGCTTCTGGCTAAAACACTCCCAGATGAATAGCTTTTCTGTTGATACACTACAGATAAGGCTTGACTGGGTTGCTGGAGTCAACACTATTATTTTTAAACAATAGGCAGAGGCCTCTGATGCAAATCAGCTTTAAAAGGTTACTTCTGTTTGTGCACTTTAGGCTATGTTATTCCCTTTTGTCAATCCATTTTCACATGCTCTGTCAGCAGCAATATTCTTTAGGGGAGACGATTATCAAGGCCAGTTAATTCCCTTTGCTTGTCTCTTCTCTGACATCAAATAACCTGTTGATTTCCACTGAAAAATACCTTCTCTCTTGGCACTTGGGAACACTTCTATTAATGAGCCTGGGAGTTAAGTATTACAAAGGCTACTTTCCAGTCTGATAATTTCTGAAAAAGCAATCAGTTTTGTTCTCTCCCTACAATACCAGTTAAATTACAACAAAAAACAAGACTTGCCAAGCTTATGTAAAGATGGATCACACTTCAGATTGTATTTTTGTGCCTTCTTAGGTTTACTGAAGTCCCAGAGGATGAAATTTGCAAAAGCAAGTACCATTTAAAGTCATTGGCACTTATGCACTTTAATCTCCTGGGTGCTTTTGCAAATCCTTCACAGCCTGTGTAAATGTGCTATATTCAACTGCAGCAGTTCCATGATGGATGAGGTTTCTGCCAAGCAGGGAGGTTTAGCAACATCTCTCTTCAGTAAGTGAATCTTACTGCTATTAACAAGCTCTCACCTAAAGCAAAATAAATCTGACTTAATTTGCACCAGCTTCCAGTTATTAGCCATCCATTTACAAACATAGCTGCAGTGACATCTGATTGTTTCCTGTTATGTCTGTTGCATCAAAAATAAAAACAAACAAATTCTGTCTTGTTACATATCTGCATCTGTTAGCAGTTGTGCAAGATTTGGCTGCAAGGATAGTTTTAAGGAAGAACCAGTCTTATGGAACAGGTATTTTCCTCACTGCTGTTTGACTTAATCTGAGACTTGCTCTGTTTCTTGAAAACAGAGGGAAGTGGTGCCTGTAATTCCTGGCAGGTGTAATAGTATTGCTGAGCTACAGCTACTACAGACATCTTTCTGGGGCTGTAAAGTGCAAGATGAATGTCAGGTGTCTGAATTCATCAGGGGAAGAGTACAGCAGCCTGGTCATCTTCATGCCTGTGAATGTGCTCATGAGCTTCTTGTTGCCATCTCTGCTGTATTAGAAATGTCTGAACTTGAGAAGGGAGCACATCCTTTTCAGCTTCTGCAGTTACATGGGACGTATCTGTTCAGTAGAGTCTAGCTTTAATCTGAAGGAACAGGGCCTTTTCTGGTGCAGAAATTCCCTTTACTGGAGGGCAAACCAAGCCAACTTATTGGCTATTTAGGCCAAGCCACCTTCCAACACATCCTTGAAAGTATTCAGACTCTTTCTCCTATCAAAAGAGATTCTGCTTGAGAGTTTATCCCTTTTTCAGATAGAGTTGATCCAATCCATTACTCCTTCGTTATTTATATAGCATTTACATTCACTACTACAGTGCTTATGTTAGAAATGCTTATGTGATACCAGATGTAAATAGTTAATAGACTGGAAAGTCACAGTTAATGGAGACTTGGAAGCACATCTGATAAATCCCTCAGCAACAGAGGCCAGGCCTTAGAGGTGGACTACTTGCAAACCAGTTTTTACCAAACTTGGAAAAAGTTGGGAATTTAGTAAACTATACTGAAGATATAACTTTAAATGAGGATGTGAGGCTGTTAATTGTATAACCTAGGATATTTGTGACTTCCCCTCATGGTGGTGTAGGGCTTTTCATTCTGCAGTCAAAAAACTATTGGAAATTGTCAGTAGGAAATGAATAATTCTTATAGAATCTTTTTCCGTCTGACCTGAAAAGAAAGAAAATAAAAAAAGAGCTCATTGCTACAGTCTGACACTGGCTTCTCTGATTAACAAGGCCAAATATTTTAGAGAAATCTCTTTCTTGGCTACATACAATCAACCAAGTTAATTGATCAAAGAGAGACTCTTTCTAAACACCCTGTTCAGCAGAATAACCGTGTTGTTTTCCCATTTAGTGCAACATGAGAGGCTCTGTGTTCAGCTGAAATTTAGAAAAGGGTACTGCATCTCTGCTACCTGCCTTGGTAACAGCTGCATTGCTGCAATAAGAAGTAAATCTCAGTCTCTGGGGTTAAAAGTTCTCTCTCCTTTTTTTTTTTGGTATTATTATTTTTCATTTTTTATTTTTATTTTTTTACTTTAGGTTTTGTTTTGGGGTGGTTTCTTTTATGTGTGTGTGTTTGTCTCTTTGTCTGTTTGGGGGTTTAGTTGGGTTTTTTAAGCATAGTTTCCAGAGTCATATAGAAGGCACTATTTCTCCTGGAACAAATAAGGAGCTACCTTTTAAAACTTTGTTGACTTGTTGATGGATGATTGTCCTTGTACTTCAGTAATGGAACAATTTAAGTAGTTGGGATTTTTTCTGTGCACTGGGCTATAACTGTTCTCTTTTCAAACTGTTATGCTTTATGAGTTTAGAGTGAGGAGAAAACCAGATGTAGTACCTTTTCTTAGCTATGGTATTTAACTTCAGACCTTACAGGATTATCTAGTTAAGTTCATTAACTAAACTGTCAGTCAGGGAACAGGTTATTTTCAGCTCTTTTCTGTTGACAAAAGATCAATATAAATAGGTGCTATATGTTTCTGGCCAGTGCATCCAACTGCTTGGCTATACATACTGGGGCTGTTGAAACTGGGGCTGCTCAGCCTGGAAAAGAAAAAGCTGTGTGGAGACCTCATAGCCGCCTTCCAGTACCTGAAGGAGGCCTGGAAGGATAAATAGAATCAGAATGGTTTGGGTTGGGAACAGGTTGAACATGGAAGTTATGGATGTCCCATCGCTGGAAGTGTTCAAGGCCAGGTTGGACAGAGCTTTAGGCAACATGGTCTATTGGAAAGTGCCCCTGCCCATCCTGGGGGAGTTGGAACTGGATGATCTTAAGGTCCCTTCCATCTGTTCTATGACAGCCCATGTGGGTACAAACACATGAACATTTTAAAAATTCCGGAAGACAAAAGCATTTAGATCAGACATTTTGATGCGTACAAAATCTGCATTTCATGTAAGAGCTCTAATAATCCCTTGTGCACAGGTGTTCGGTTCTTTCAAAAGTGTGTGCATGACCTTTAAAAGAAATTACTCTTTGGAGAACCTTCCTGAGTGGGTTATTTCTGCTTTACAAATGAAGCTTAGTTCAAGGTCCAGGGGAAACTTATGGGAAGTATATTCACCAAGCAGTCATTTTCTCTAATTGAATTCCTGGAGAGGAATAGCTAGAGGAACTGGTGGCTGACATGTTTGCCTTGGAATCTAGCTAGGGAGAAATGAGTGACAGAGTTCTTTGGTAAGACAGGTGCTGCCATTCTTGGGTGAAAATAAGGGACAGCATAAAAAAATCAGCAACCCTTTGGAGAAGCATGGTTCCCTTAGCTTTCCAGGATTTCTTTTTTTCTTCTTCTGAATTTTCCTTTGGCTGTGACATAAAATTCAGTTATTAAGAACTTTACTTTCTTGTTTAAGATATTATGTAAGTTCAGTGTAACTGTAATGCATATTTGTATTTCATAATCATTTCTTGAAACTTTGCCTGTGTGAGCAGAGCCTAAGCCTTAAGGGATTTAATATTTAGCATATTTCTGCAATCTGGCAAGGTTGTCTTTCTGCTGATATATTTGAGTTAGGAATTTACACAGCAAATGCCATAACTATTAAGAGTGAGAGAAAGCTAGAATTCTGACATTTAAAAATAGAACCTGACCTTCTCTAATGCAGTATTCCTGATGCCCTCTGCAACATACATACACCCTTCACTTTATATTCCCATCATACATGGTACAAACAAACATAAATCTGTCAGAGGTTTCCACCTTTTGCAAGCGTTTAGTTTTCAAAGTCATCTTTTTCCTTCCTTCAGAAAGTGTAGTTCCAACAGTGATTAAAAATTTTCTTCTCAGAAATCAGAACGTGGATTCAGCTATTTGAGAACAAATGTGCAGCAGCGAATTAAATAATTTTGCATATTTATTTTAAAGAATAGTTACTGTTATGAACAAGTAGTCTATCATCTGTTCTTTGTTGTAATTTAACTTTCAGGTAATGAATGATATCAAACCAGCGCATACAGGAGAAGATTGTTCTAATTTTAAGATTGTCATAGTTTTTAGCATTAAAAATGCAGCATTCACCCATCTACCTCTTCACCATCTCTAAGAAGCTTAAGAATTACAAGTTAGCAAATATAAACTAATACTAAAATGTCATTTGTTATATCTGTGGAACATCTTCAGTTTCTTTGTGCTTTCCTGTGCAGAGCTAAGTACTCTGTGCCTCAAAAATTCCCAGTTGTCAAAGCTGACATGAGCAATCTGCTAGCAGGGAAGGAAATGTGATGGAAACCTCCAGTGCTGTAGACTTTAGAGTTAAACTGATATCTTAGGGGGGAGCATGTTTGCTGTTTCTGCAGTATATGAGCATTCAGCATACAGTAATTCTCTTTTCTATTACTTTGAAGGCAGAGTGATTGCTTCAAAAGTCAATTTTAGTGTCACCAGCTGCACATCATGATATGTTGACCAACTACAGACAGTTTTATGGTAGTATACTGCATACATTTACAAACATTGCAAATGATTCAATCTTGAAAATATTTATGCAGACCTGTTCCCCTTTCAACTAATTGTACACCAGGAGACAAACTTCAGAAGTATTTTGGTACTGCTTTAGCTTAAGTCATCAGTGGCCACAGAAAAACAAGTTCCACTTCTTTCAAGAGGTCTTTGCTAACTTCTGCAGCTGAAAAAGGAGCCAATATTTTCCTTATAATGCATGAAACGCACTTGCTATCAAGGTATATCTTTTTAACATGTGAAAAGTCTTGGAAAACAACCTTTTGTTATTGATTCATTGCTGATGAGAGCAAGCATAGACTATATGATGCTGGATTTTTATGCTACAACAGACATAATGCCTTCTGTAATCCCTCATTTCCAAACAATAAAAATGGTTTTTAAATAGTTCTCAGAAGCTATGCTTCTGATCTATAACGATGAAACACTCTGAAGGCTGCCTTGCAATTAGCTGTTATATTTCGATACCATGCTAAGAAACTGGAAATGGATTCAGCTGGAGCTGTAATAAATCTCATATCTATTCTCCCCTCTGCCTTGCAAAATCATCTACGTACTCATTGCAGAAAGCATGATGCCTTTTCTTCTTTTTGGAGGTGCTGTTTGCCTTATTGATAGACCTTTACTACTGCAGTAACTTGTATAGTCACAGTGCATGAAAGAATGTAGTTTGACCAGCTGATATAAATAAATCCTAATTTCAAAATTAAACCATGGCTCTGCTGACTGTTCTGCTCCCCTTGTGTGTTGGACTAACAAATGGCTCCAGACGCTTTGCCACATACAGCTACTATTTATTGCCCCCCCCCCCCAAAAAAAATAAATCATGGAATCAACTGATCATCAAACACTCAGCTACAGTAAAATACCAGAGCAATCCTCACCTAGCCTGCCAAGATAAAGCTAGGTATTTAGGTAAGCTGTAGAGTTCTGGAAGAGAATTGAAATTTTTGCTCTTTGGAGTTGCAGTTCTCCTGGTGGCTGAAGGCACATTTATATGAACGACAAGAAAAACTGAAGACCCTTTGGTGGTAAAGTGTAAACTTTTGTTGATAACATTTTAGGATTTGCTCTCAAGCACCAGCATCATCTGGGGAAGCAAAGCAGCATGCGGTAGCGAGCTCAGCCACTCAGAAGCTGGTGGCAGGCAGAGGAAGTTTTCACCATCACTCCCTGGGTAGTCCTAGGTCTTTGGCTTTGCCTCTCTATAGCTGCTCTCCCAGTCTTTCATCAACTACAGCCTCAGCAATAGGGTACGGCAGAGGCCCCAGCAGCTTGGTCTCTGCTCTTTGAGATCGTGGAGCCTGGGTGACATTTTGCTGGACTGGAATTTGCTGAGGAGCCCTCCAGAAGTATGATGCCATGGATAAAAGACCAGGTCTTGGAATGTAGTATAGGCAAAACTCTTGCAGCAAAGCATTTGTGGTTGATTTAGCTTCTTACCCTTTGCTCAGATGGCATAGGAATAAAATAAGGGCTGGTCCTTTAAAACAAGGCAGTATAGTCACTCCATACACTGCTGGTGGAAAGGATTCAGATTTCAAGTGTCTTTTTTAATAATTATTATTTTGAGGAACTTGGTGTTTTCCCACCTTGGACAATGTTTTTCTTTTGTCAAATATGCCACCCACAGGCAACAGAAAGCCATAAACCCCACAACTCCTGTCACCTGCTCCCTTCTTCTAGAGCATTTCTTGTCAGAGACAAGCTACTCTCTTCTGAAATCAAATCCAGGATAGGATAGCTACTTCAGCTGGGGCAGAAAGAAGCTCCCTTCTTTCATTACCCGAGTTTGGGGCTCCAATACATGGTTGCTAAGGAAGCATAAAGTTCACTTTTTTAAATAATCAGACTTTGAGCTTTCATGCTGCTAAGTATCCCCTTAGTCCTGATACTTGAAGGAATGCATGTTCCTTGAAGAGAAAAAAAAAAAAAAAGACAATTTGATACAAAATAACAGCAATTCAACACACTTCGGATTTCCAGCAAGGCGAGAATTTTCTCTTCATCCCTCTTTGTCCTCATCAGACCCCATCTCAGCTCAGCTTTTGGCACCATTTTGTCCTACCAGAGCAGCTTCTTCATCACTTCTGCGCCTGCTGCCAGCCCTGCACCACCCCTTTCTTTCCTGTGCCGTCACTTAATAAAGTCACAGCATGAGCTGCTGGGCAAAATCTTGTTTCTCTCCATGATGGATCATTTCTGAAAGAACCACTTTCAATCAGTACCAAACAGTTTTCCATAGCGTTGCTGGGTGCTCAGAACTTCTGAAAGCACTTATGTCCCTGCCTGTCTGTGGCAGTAGGGAAACCAGCTTGAGGCAGTGGTTAAAATCACACTTCAGCTTTATTTTATATGTGCAGCTCCAGGTACGTGAAAGCATTTTTGTTTGCAGCAGTGGTGGAAAGAGTAGGATGATATGAGAAAACACAGGTACCTCTTCTGAACCACATCAGAAATCTTAACAGAGATTGCCTTGCTCTCCCTACAGCCTGTGTTTCACATGAGCCGTTTTTTGGAGGATGGCTGGAGGGAAAAACTTTTAATCACAATCCACACCAGCTGGTTTTCAGTCAGCAAACCTCTGTCACTTCAGTCAGTAACCTAGGAGGAAGAGCTGCTCCATCCCCAGCTATTGAGCTATTCCTTCCATCATCTTATTCAAAACAAAGTTTTCTTTGATGCCCATCGCCCGTTTTACCTTTCTTTGTTCTACTTCCCATCTTTAACCCTCTCTTGGAGAACAAGATACTTTATGACCATGGTTACAGTTCTCAAAACTGCCAGCAAAGGCAAGTGACGGTGTCTGAGGAGAAGAAGCAATCAGCCTTCAGCTGTCAAACACCCTTCTCTCCACATAAGCAGGAAACTTTTCACAATTCAAGTTTGCTTATTTCCTGAGCTACTTAAAGGCCATGAAATGCTAATGTTAATGCTGCAAGCACATTACTGCCTCTTTAATTTATTTCAGCTAACTTCTGTTGATGGCATTTGGGTAAGCTAAACTGCCAGTTGAACTGAATTTGTTGTGCAGTTTGAAGTAAAAACAAGGCTGGAAATAGATCTGTATTCAGAGGCATCTAATTAGGAAAACATCATGATAGTCAATGCAAATGTTTTCCAAGGCACTGCATCTGTGCACCATGCATCAATTGCATACTGAGATTGCAATATCCATTTTCCAAGTAAAAAAAAGCCATTTTATGAGAAAAACATGCACTTTCAGTCTGACTGTGTGAAAGAAATAGCAACCTTCAGGTTTTGGTGCTTAAGCCCCTGTGTGTAAATTTCCTCAATGAAATAAAATTAGAAGGAAAAAAAGGAAGTAAGAAGGAAAATTTGCAGGGCAGGATGTACCATAAATCTGTCCAACGCTTATTTGCTGAGTTGTGGTTTAGAAACGCCTGCTTCTGTAGCATTAGGCTGCATTCAAACACTGCTTGATGTGGAAGGTGACAACCTAAATGGATCACTTTTGCAGGCCCAAACATTATGAACTGCTCTGAGCATGCTGACCTATGCCCTCCCTTTTCATCTCTTAACAAGTGTTTATATATTTTAGTTCAATTGAATGTGTGTTTATATATATGCATACAGATATATGCAATTACATATACCAGAAAAGAAATGCTCCTTCCTGAGCAGTATGAAGGAATCAAGGGCTTGGGTTTCAGCTTGTAGATAGACTAAAAATAAGACTGATAATGGACAAGATTCTCCATTCTTACGTTAGTCTTTCTCACAAATCCATGGTCCAACCATTCTTCTTTTTTTTTTTTTCTTCTTCACTGTAGAGAAAAAATTGAGGCATTTACTTCACTGGGCATACTTCCAGATGTGAGAAGAGTTTCTCTGTGATCTGAGCTCTTAGACCTGGTACAAGTTACACATAGGACAGGCTGATCATCATAGGAGTATGAGGGAGAGCCTCTCCTATACATAGAGTTACTTAGTCCATTATACACTCACTGTCTTTCTGCATCTTGCTACTAATGGAAATAAACTTTCTACAAAAGATGAAAAAACCTAATTGGAACATCATTAGCCATTAAAAACCTTATTGGAAAAGAAAAGAGAAAAGAGAAAAGAGAAAAAAGAGAAAAGAGAAAAGAAAAGAAAAGAAAAGAAAAGAAGAAAAAAGAAAAAAAGAAAAAAAGAAAATACTGTTGAAAAACCTGCTAACCTATTTTGTAATGTATAAAAGTGAAGTACCAGTATTTCACCAACAACTGGGCTAAAATGCAAGTGTTAATGTTCTTATTCATATATTGTTAGTGAGATTTTGTGGAGTTTCATTAAAGCATTTAAAATACTTTGAAAGCATCAGAAGTGCTGGGGAGTGTTTTTCCTGTGATTCTAAAGTGTTATAAAAATCCTTAAGTATCTGTACAAACTCTAGCTAAGAAAGAAAAGAACTTGCTTCTAGTGACTAAACCCGACTAAAAATAACTAGTCCGTCAAACTGAAAAGAACAAGCAATTTTATTCAAGTTCATTTTGGGATTTGATTATTCTTTTGTCAACGGTAGAAAACAGCACTCCTGAAAATCCAGGCAGAAAAACAGGTTGATCTCCTAGGTCTGTTTAGTTGCTGCCCTTTCAGAAAACAGATAGCTCTCCTCTTTTCTTGGAGTAAGAACATAATTTCTGGCCTCTCACATCTGTAGAAATCTGCTTTTCATGAAGAACTTATTCAGCAAGTCATTACAGTTCTATTTGTAGAACAAATGGATCTTTAATGTTCACAGTCTTATTTGAATATTCATGCTAATGTGCATTTTTTCCTGTTAAGAAATAATCATGTGGTAACCAAGAACTCCAATTAGCTGCAACATGCAGTTCTTTTACAAAACTAATTTACACAGATTCTTGACGAGACTGAGGAAACTACCATGTTAATTAAGGAAATTAAAACCACCTGTCCCAGCTCTAGTATGTACAATATACCCTTTACTGCTTCAGTGTTTCCTAAGGATCTCCCTGCTTATAAACATTAAAAATCCTGACTGTCCATCCTGAACATAGAAAAAAAACCAGTCACTGCAGATCTCACTACTGACTGCTATACAAACTAAATAAAGCTATGATGAAAAATGAGGAAGAAATGAAAATGCAGAATTTAAGCAGGTCTTCTCACTTGACTGGTATGGTGTCATAATTCATACAAGCTCAGCACCTTTTTCATAACTATACTCAATGAAGTCAACTGTTCATGTTAAAGAAGGATGCTCTCACCAATATCCTTGGTTACAGGTACATGTGCACATGCCCACTAAATACCTCATTTTGCTATCTCCCGAAGCTCTTTTAAAACAAAATTATCAGCGATTTCACATTCCCAAATTCTGCAATTACACAGCTCAGCCCAGTGCCAACACTGACTGACAGTTTTCCACAGACAGCTTTATAACTGTCCTACTGAAAACTAAAAGGAAAAAAAAGTTTGACAAAAGTTTGTAGTAATAGTTTTTGACAGAGCCTTATAAATCTGTAGTCAGGTAGGAACTGATTATGGTTCTTTGCATATTTTACTTACTTCCTAAAAGTAGCAGTAATGCAAAACATATTGGAAATGTCTTCAGGGACTTTTTGTTTTAAATTCTGTTTATTAAACAGTACAGTTACAAAGTGTATTTGCAGATTTTTTTTTCTCTAATTGTCTTAGAGAGAACTATTATTTTCTGTCATATATTAAAGAATACAAGAAGCAAGGGAAAGAAAATAGGAACCCCAAAGCATTTCTATATCATTACCCATTTATTAAAGCACTTAAGAGTGTGTACTACCCACACATTTTTATGTGAGATCCATTACAAAAAGTACTAGCCCTACTGATCTGATGGAAGCTTTGCCTTGGGGACTGAACTTCATAGCCTGAGCTTTAGGCATACCCTTGTTTAACTGGTGACTGGGGACTTGTGGTTGCAAAAATTAGAAGTTAAAAGCCTTGCTGACAGAGCTAATAAGGTTGTGAGAAATTGAATTACACAGCACTGCACAGAGAAATAATTGAGGAAGATAAAAGTTCTCTAGAAGAACTGAGAAAAATTGGTGCAACATTTACAGGACTGGTATGTTAACTTCTGCTATCTGTCTTTGCTGTGCTCTCCTATTTTCACCTGTTGTCTTTTTAGTTTGCTACATAAAGAAAATAATTGTAAATGTTTCTTTTAGTCTTTAAGTAATCAATTGACGAATACTCAAAATCTTGGACTGGATGAACTTTAAAGGTCCCTTCCAACCCAAACTATTCTGTGGTTCTATGAACTCCACTATGCATGTTATTGCACAGTCCACTCTTAAGGTGAAATATTACTCATTGAAATACTGACTGGGGCAGAAGGAGGACAAGGAGAGGGTGAATTACCTCTCCTGACTCCTGAGTGCAGACATGACCTATGGCAGTTGGCTGTACACACACACCTATATTGTCACATTCATGCATTTTACCTTACGTATAAAACATATCCATGACCCTAGATGCAGACCCTTATGATCCACAGACATTAGTATATTACTGGACTGTCAGAGAACATTTTTCTTTATTAAATCACTTAAAAATAAAGGATTGCCTATTTATTTATTTATTTTGCACTAGGAGCTCCAGTTGAGTATTTTCCTTTTTTGCTGACAAACTCACATTTTTGTCCTCTAATAGGACACTTAGAAAGTCAATACGATTTGGGAAACCACTTCACTGTGTCTGAACTTAAGCCAGATCACAGTGATATTAAATTAACTCCTTTTAATAATTCATTGCATCAGAATATGGTTTACTTTTAGCTAGCTCATACAGAAGAAAAAAGGCATTTGGCTTCTGAGCTTCATCTTGCAGAGCTGATGAATTGTTCCCAGGCTGCTGTCCAGATGGTCCTCCAAGCTGGGCTGCCAGAGAAAATCCACCACATCTTCCCCCTCTTTTTCCTCCCAACACCCAGAGTACAATACCTCCATGCCTTGTGCCAGCAGCAGCCCGGATACAAAAGGTGATAAATTAAAAAGGCAATTACCGGCATATCTTCCCATTTTCAAAAGAAAAGGGAAACCTTTCACCTACTGATGGACAGATTTAATTAAGCCTTCTCAGTTACCATAGACAGTAGCATATCTCGAGCCCCTGTGTACTCCCTGAACAGAGGACCTCCTACACATTGCAATGTTTGGGATCGTGACAGGACAAACAACTCAAGCACAGTGCTGAAAATCAACACTGGTTTTCCACAGACAGGAGGTAAGGGCTGTTTTGGGCTTGGGTAGCATGATGTGTCCATGAGAAAGTAGCAGTTTGTGTTCAGCTAACACTAGTCTTGTAGCTGTGGTGGACTAAGGCTGCTAGGCGAAGCAAGGTTTGCAGAGAAATATGCAGTTATTTGTTAGCATAGCTGGTATAAAAAAGGGGAGAAAGACAAATCCTGGGGACATGAGCCCTGAAAATAACCTGAAAAAGAACTCATCTGCCTGAAAGCATTAATTTTTTTTTCCAGTCTTTGGTCTAACAAAAGTTATTCCCCATACACTTTACTTCACTTGTGTTTACCTAAAAGCTAATATATTACTTCATACCTACATGTGAATTGAAGACATACTGGTTATATTACAAGCATACATTAATTTAATCATGCGTGCATACACAGGTGCCTGTAATTCAAACAGTGTGTGTTATATGTAGAGATGCAAAACCACGTCTGCATCTGTAGATAGACACTGTTCCTCCCTGACAAAAGTAAAATAAAAAGAAAAAGAAAAAAAAGAAAAAGAAAAAAAGAAAAAGAAAAAAGAAAAAGAAAAAAGAAAAAGAAGAAAAAGAAAAAGAAGAAAAAGAATAAGAAAAGAAAAAGAAAAAAGAAAAAGAAAAAAAAGAAAAAGAAAAAGAGAAAGAGAAAGAAAAAGAAAAAGAAAAAAGAGACCTATTTTGTTAGTAGTGCAATTCAGTATATTATCAGCTGGATAAGAGTGATGTTCAATTTTACTAGCTGGGGATGTGGCCTGTAGTACAAGTTCTCATTATATGGGACCCAGGGAAGGGAAGCAGCAATCTTTCTGCTGGAGCTGTTTGGTGAATGCCTTCTTGCAGAAATTGCAGCTTCTTTGAAGGTTAACTTTAGGACAGAAAAGCTGTGAACATCACCCCCCAAAGTGTAATGACAATTAAAAAATGTTTCATAAAACATGGAAATTAGTGTCAATTAGGATTAGTCTCATGGGATATTCTCTCATGGTATGTGATCAAATTACTTTAAAAGCTGTACCTACCACCCTTATTTTTAGAGTCCTACTGCTCTTCTATTTGTCAGTCAGGAGCTGTTTTTTGCCATCTGACAGATGCTGTCTGGGTTGACTGGGGTCAAATTTAGCATTCAGAAGCACTTATGAGCAACCACATGAGCACTGCCCAGGTCCCAGAGGTACCCAAGAAGAGAAAACAGAGGGCTTTGGTAAACAGTTCTTTGGATTACACTTTGGATTCAATTTGTCAGCTGCACCACCAGCAGCAAGAAAAGAGAAACTGAAATGTCACAAAAGATTGTAACCTTTAAAAAGTCTGTTCCATTTTAAAAGCTTTGCACAAACCCATGTCCACATACCAGCCTGCAGCAGTGTTTTCAGCCTTCAATGACTTCACTATTCTAGCCTGCAGCCGTGCTGGTCTGCAGGGGTACCTGACCTCCGGAGCCTGCAGGGTGGCATCAGTCGCTGCTCTGGTAGTGTCCCCAGAAGAGACCATTGGGTGCCACTAGGAGCCTGATTACACCACCGGTCTGGCCTCTGTCTCTGGAAAGCAGTACACAGGGAAACCCATCACAGCCCACCCCAAACCTGTTAGCTAAGCAATATGGCCATGCCATCAATTTTTAATGATAGAAGTGCATCATTAACAAGCTTTGGTTTTGCAACTGAATGGCATTTTGGTTGCACATGTCAAAGAAATTTTGGTGGTTTTCCTTTGAATCTCCTTTTAAAGGGATTGCTCAGCTGTTTGAAGAATTAAGATTATACCTAATATATTCCAGTGTGACCAGTACTCCTCGTGAAAATCCTAGCATGTTTTCTGTGAATGTGAAAATGTTATTTTGAGAATGAAGAGTCTTGGAATAAAGGTGTCCGGAAGTAAAAAACTACTAATGTCACTGACATTTAGACAGCATAAAAAATATCTGCATAAGGAAAATGATGTCTGTAGAAATCATGTAATAAATACTATAGTACAAAAAGAGACAAATATCAACTTTTTGCTAAAAGTATTGGAAATACTTGAATTTTCTATCAATCAGTCAATTTTGCAAGTTTTTCTATGGGTTAAATATACTTTGTTATAAACATTTTGGTTTTAATTTTCTTCTTTTATTTTCTTTTTTTTATATATGTGTATATTTATATATATTGATTCAACAGATATTTTCAAGCACTTTGGGAAATTTTAAGATGTAATTGACATCCTTCACTGTTTCTTAAAAATTGACACTTCTTGAAACAGAATATATTTAAGTTTGGATCCAGGAGTACCCTGGTGATTCAAAACATCAGCTATAAAAGTTATCAGAAAGTCATTAAAATACCATAGATGCTCTTTTTAAACAAGGTCACTGGTTAGCAAAACATCAGAAAGGTTCTGCACACTATGAAGCACATAAAAAATAACTAGGTTGCAAAGCCAACCATGTGAAGTTGAGAAGTGCCAGAATTAGATACCCCTGCAGTACTAATGGTACTTGCTCTTCTGTGATGAAATGTGTTATGACACAGGGTTCAACTTCATAAACCTATATCCTCCCCCTCTCCCCCAACCCACTCCTATTTCTATGCATGGGGAATTACTCCTTATTTTCTTTTATGCTACCTGCCTTTTATTTAGAGTTCACTGTTCAGAGGCTGAACTGCACATAAACTAATTCATTGGCTCCCAGGAAATTTCACTATCCTAATTTCATGAACGCTGTCACAAGTGTCCGAGTGCCCAACAAATACTCTGTATTTGAAGTCTCTGTATGAAGTCATGGTAAGATGAAGTAGTGACTACCTGCACCCCTTAGCACAAGAAACTAAGGTATAGGGAGATGGAGAACAAACTTTCACTTGATGTTTGGGACCCCACATTATGACCATATTTAAAAAACATTTATAGCATTGTATGTATGCCAAGCTGAGGTGAAACTTTGTAGGTGGCTGCACAGTAGCTCGTGTTAAACCGAAAGCCAGAAGTTTCCCCATGACCCTCAGAAATGCGTGCAATCAGAAAACCAGGGAAAATGTGTTCTTTTCCAAACACGGAAGTATTTGCCTCCTTCCCAAGGATCAGGAGAGGAAAACTTCAGTGTTTTACTGTCAATAACAAGGAGGAAAGCAGGTCCTTATGACTGAGAAATTCCAAGTGTAATTCTGCTTCCATGGGAAATTCTGTTTTTTAAAGGGAAGAGTAATTTAGTCAAAAAAAGACCTCCAGGATTATCCCTCCCGTGCTCAAAGCGGGGTCAGAATAGTTCTGGTCACTCAGGGCTTGCTCACTCGAATTTGGAGTACCTCCAAAGATGGAAACCCCACAACTTCTTCAGGCAACTTGCCACCGAGCTTGGTTGAGCAGATTCAAGCCCTGCATGAAAACCAATGAGGGCTGAAGTCTTGTGTCTTCAGAATGACCCTGAAGAAAGTATCTGGTTCCTGCAGCCTTCCCTTTCTCATAGGTATGATGAGGGGCTGGGGGAGATACAAACTTTCAGGCTTTGGAGTTATTCAGTTACACTCCTGACATGTGTTAACCATGACATAGCCAAGAGAAGACTGTACCAGCAGCTTTCACCCTATGAGATATACAGCTCCTGAGTCTTTAGAACAAGAAATGTTGCTGTACCCTATTCAGAGGGGGGAGTCCTATCTTAGTGTGAATAAGAATGAATGAAAAGCTCAGAGACATCTGACCTTAATATTCTACTATCTTTGAGGCAATAGCATGTCACTGTCAGAGCCACAATAGCATTTGACATTGCCACTGTTACTAAATGCTGAAGTTTTCAATTTTGATTAAAACTGCAAAAGGTAGAAACGGCACTGTTAACTGTCATCTTGATGCAGACATCAGCTGTGCATAACTTTGTCTACATGGTAGATCTTGCAAATTTAAAGTTGTGGCAAATTTTCCCAAGGTCTTACCTCTTGTTCTGCTATTTTTCTTTATTACGCCATTTACTGTCTTTATTACACACTCACCTGCCTGCTTCTCTTATCCTAACCCCCTACTAAAGTCTTCGGGACTTCAGTGACCAGTAAAAATAGGAAGGATTTTGTCCTGTCAGACCTAGCTATGTATTTTACTGGGACTATGTAGACTTTGAAAATGAATTTCTGTTCTTGAACTATGTAAGAAAAAAGTCAATATATTGCCAGGTAAATGGGGAAGACTTGCTCTTTTCTCATGTAGTCCAGACTAATGTTCATTACTGAGTGCTAAAGACTGCTTCAGAGTTCACTTGTTGGAAGTTGTTTCATCCTTACACAGGTAACGTACTAATTTCCTTCAGGAGCTGTGCATTTTGTTAGTGTGTTAGGAAGTTGCTGAAGGGGCTGGGATGTACCTGAATTTCTATAGATCTTGAGCTCTCTGATAAGTTCAAACATGTCAGCACCAGCTGATTGCTCTGCTGGTTCAGTTGCCTGGTCAGTTGAGCAATCAGTAATCTACATGGCAAAGTTTCAAGCCTCTTTCAGGCCCAGCACACAGAGCTAGAGAAGTGCTGCATGGGAACCCTCACTGAGGCTAGGCAAGTTGTTTTTAACCTGGCCTCAGTATTGGCTAATTTCATCAAGCCTGCTGAGACCCAGACTTGTCCTGGCTGCTCCTTTTTTGCAGAGAGCACAGCATGGAGAAAACAAGTCAATGTGATAACCACTGGATGTGGCAAAAAATGTTTTCTGATCTTCATATAATGAGAGGGCTGGAAATGCTTTCATTTGCCTCCCAGGGCAGAGAAGAGACGTGTGTAGCTTGCCAGGATAATGGAAATTCTGAAAGTTGCCTTTCTTTATTTTAAAAGGAAAAAAACTCTAACATCTAAATGTTTCCTTCACCAGGACCCGAGCATTTTCCCTGAGAAGTCTCTGATGTGTGCTCTTGCCTTAAATGGATTAAGAAGCTCAACTTCTTGTTATAAAGAATAAAGATTAAAATATGAAGTTATAAAAAGGAGGCATCTCCTGAACAGGCAAATTTTTGCCAAAGGGTGGGCCATAAAAAGCTAAGATCTGCCTATGCACCCACACACATCTAAGACAAACGCTTGAAAGTAATACGACTGAAAGTGGCTGATCACTGTGATTTCATGGTGCTGTAGCATCTTTCCTGCTTCCATCTACCAAGTGCAATGTAGTGGTAGTGAAAGGGTGGTGATGATAACTTGCACATTGATCTTGGCATTCTCTGTGCAGGTGGCAAAGAGTGTGTGTGTGTATGGGTATGCACGTGTATCTCTGCACGCCGTAATCACAGATAAACTACTCACAGTGCGGGTGGCAGCTGGCTCTGTAATGCCAGATTGACCTGATGTAACCTGCAATCCCACCTGCTCCCAGCGCACCAAGTCCCTCTGATCTGGCAAGCCATGTTCAGCTATGCTGTACTCCTGCCCCAGGCCAGTGAAGAACAGCCTAGATCCCAAACATACCCTGTGTGTTGCAAACCACCCATGGGAGCAAATGCACAAACAGATAGACTCATCTACTTTTTCTGTAGCTCCTAAATTCCAAGTCTTCCTCAAACACAGTCTGCCCTGAAACTAGCTTTGCCCTCTCACTAGGTTTTCTCTTGGCTGTCTTAGAAATGAGGGGAAAACTGCAGAGTTATTTTTAACAGCACCTCATCAAATCTGTGTTGCCTATTGCTTTGGTTCACAGCTCCTCCACGTGAGGTGATTCTGCTTATAAATACTGTAAAGGGTTCACCTTCAAGGATGACGATTTAATTAGAAGTGCAAAGAGCTATGGCCCAACATGTCAGAGACTAATGAAGGAGCTTTTGTGGTTGCTGGAGAGCAGCTTGCCAAGGTATCCATTCATTTCTGAGCATATAAGATGAAATACAACTGAAGCTGTTGTCATTCTAAAAGAAAATTCTTATTAGAGTCCTGGCAGAGACAGCAGGATAAAATAAATGGCTTTTGGTGCTTCATCTGTTTGTATGTGGTTCAGGCTTGATTAGGTAGTCTGCTATCAACTTTAATTAAGCTTTCCCTTTGCTCCAACCTTGAGGCTTAAATATAATTTATACTATAGGAAAGACAGGTGTTACAAGCTCAGTGTTTCAAAGTTCAAACTGACTTAGGTTACATTTAATTTTAATTTCCTTATGGAAGCATATAATTTTACTATTACTGATGTTGGAGCAATTACACAGAGGTGAAGAAACTGGTACAGAGCAGAGCCTTACAGCTCTCTAATGCTTTTCTTCATGAGCAAAAGTATCCCTGCCTTGTGCTTTTAATATAATTTTATTTAAATCTAGTTCCAGTGAGCTCCCATTTTCCTGTGAGCCTCTGGCTGCCCAGATAGACAGGAGATGACAGTCAGACATCTGTCATCAGAACACTGCTGTGCAAATGCATAGATGGGCTCTAGCAAGCTTGTTTCTATCTGGGAGCAAAGATGAGATCCTTAATGCTACCAGCCTATTTATCTTCTCTGATATAATAGGAGCTCTTTCCTTGGCATGGGAGCAATGTGAGGCTCCTGGGAGGTCTGGGAGTAGCAGCTCCTGGTAAGGCAGGCACTCTGGGCACCATAGGCAGGACAGCCCCTGGACAGAGCCTTATCCATCAGAATTGAGCTTTCCATCCTGAGGATCTGAGATGTTTGGGAATGGTGTGCACTGGGACTTGCCTTGGACACAGAGGACCCCCTGATCCCAATTTTCTGGTTTTACAGAAGGAGGGTGGTGGCCACCACATGAAGGGGCATAAGCCACAGAGGTGCAAGAGCTCAGCATGGGGCAGCAGTGGTGGCTGGGGCAGTGTAGGAGCAGCAGCATGAGAGGGACTGGGAGATGCTGGTAATGCTGTCAGCAGAGAAGATGGGAAGATGTTCCTTAAGTTCCAGAGCATATGTACTGAATTTCTGCCATCTCTAAAGCCTCTGAAAATTGAGGGCAGCTAGGATGGCAGGAAAGGATGAGGCCTGCAGGGGGATGGGAGGAGAGAGGATTTTTCAAGCCCTCCATGAATGTGGTATGTTTTCTTTATGGAAAAGCTGTAGGATCACCCATAGCCAGTCTCTAGCTGCTGGAAGATCTATCACAATTTCCTTTGCTTGGTATTTCCAACCTGTGATTGCAATGCTTCCTTTTCTTCCATGCTATCAAAGGCCTCTATTGCATTACAAATAGCACTGAAACCACTGCTTTCTCTATCAAACTGTTAAATCAGGTTGATTTTGTTATCCCACTGGGACTGGAACTGTTAAAAAAAGCATGCTGGAAAAACTTTAGGTGCAAATATTATATAAGTTAACTCAACTGAATAACTTACTGCATGTTACAATTTTGATGACAAATTTCCCTTAATGATGGCATTTCTCCAGGTTTTTCATCTTTTTTTTCCCATTGTGTTGCGGATTTCTCTACGATCTCACTATTATATGATATCTTTTTATGAGACACCTCTCTTACTCTCAATTAAATATAAGAGTGTGGGGGTTTCTTTTATGCTTTCTGACAGACTCAGAGAATGGAAACTTGGCAGTTTCAGTGTAAAACCAGTAACTTCCACAATTTATCTCAAATTAGTTTTTCTTTTTTGGGTACTCTGAGAAATTGGTTTGGGCATTACTCTTCCATGGGCAAGGGTAAGGATAACTTTCTTTCATACTCAGTCCCAGATATTTTGAAATCTTTTCTGTATCTGTACTTCCCATTTAAAAAACATAAAAATCACTGTCTAGGAATTCTGTATTTTTCTAGTCCAGCAGTATCAGAAAACATACCTGCAGCAGCTTTCCTCCCAACAAGCACATTCCAGAGAGATGGGTTTTCATCTTATGCTCAAACAATTACTCCAACAGGAAGGAAATTTGTCTCCCTCACTCCCCCCAAGCCGTGGCAGTGCTCAGTCAGTTCTGTGCTCAGGGTCATCCCTGATGCTTGTCCCCTCATCTACCATAAGGCCTGAAAAAATACCAAGCACAACTTCAGCGGGTGCCTGTGGAGGGGAAAGTCATTCACCTCAGAGGACAAAGGCGCTTATAACAGAAACAGGAGGAAGTTGCTGCAGGGTGGGCAGCCAACATATTAAATGGTGAAGACCTGCTGGGAAGTTTACAGGGTCCTTGCCAACCCTGAAAATAGTTACAGATCCTTTTGCTGTTAATTCTAGCACCTTTCTGCCCTGAAATTCTGAAACAAAGGAGTGTGACATTCATTGTGAAGAAAGAAGGAATAGTACAGACAGTACAAAAATACCCAGCAAAGAGCACTGTATGACCCTCCAGCAGTGTTAGCGGTGCCTGCTGGGCTGGTGCACTTCCTACAGAGGTATATTGCTTCTGGGAAGATGGTGAGGTTCCCCTTGGGAGGAGTAGGCAAGCCCAGAGAAAATTAATGGTGAAAAGTACTCTCTTTTTCCTGCTGGAATGTCTTATAGTCGACCATGAGAGCCCATTAAGGAGGTGTAGTGACCTAAAATAACCTGACTAACGCTAAAACTATGAACAGGCCATCCAAACTGCATGTTGTTTTTTCTTTTACCTTTCCTTTCTTTTAAAAGAGAGCTCCCTTCTCTGGGAGAGCTTTACAGCCTACTCAGGAAAATGGTGTACTGGCAGAGCTTGCCTTTCCAGATACCCCCTTTATCCCACATCTTTGCTGTTCATGTCTTCAGAAAAAGAACAACCCCTCAACCCCGCCAAGCCCAACAAACCAAAAGAACCCCTCTTCATACATACCTGGCTGTGCAGGGAAATGATGTTGGGTATCAAAGTCTGAAGACATTTACCCCAAATTATTTAATGCAAGCAATCAGGTGGAAACCCAATGCCATTCACCCACCTGCAAGCCAGGGATGGATATCACTCTCCAGCTGCTAGGGAAAGTGGGAAACCTGGTTGCACAAAGTTCTGTTTGTCCCAGATTGTAGCCAGGGTTGCTTTTCTTTCATTTTCAACTATGTTATTTGATGCAGTAATACCTCATCTTCCTCATAACCCCTAACTACACTCAGCTATGGTAACACTGCTATGGAGCTCACCTGGTTAAAAAATAACTGATCAAAAGACAAACTTCAACTTTTAAACGAGCAAAATTTCTTTGGTTCTCAACAGGAAAAGCATGCTTCAAACTAAAACAAAGGAGAGGGAAAAACTGAACAGAGTTTAACATAATTGTGTTAATCAGGCAATTTATGTGAAACAGTAATGGAATAATGAAGGCTAAAAGGGTTCTTATAAAAATGAAGGAGTTACTAACTCATTTGAGACTAAAAGGGAGAGATAACTAGTGTCTGTGAATCTTTAAAGGGTTAGTTGGGGAATAGGGAAAAATATAATGTGAAAAATAACGAGTTTGAGGAGGAATGACTTTTAGTAGACAGAAGAATTCTAGTTCTTAAACTCATCTTTTGAAGTAAAGTCTCCTATCACCCTCAGGACTAAGTTGGAGTGACAGTGTTGTGCAAGATGTACTTGCACCGATACCTTGATTTTCTAGCACTTTAGGGCTTGTCTTTTGAGATCTCATGCTGATGCCAAGTGTTGTTTTCAGTTAAATGAACATTTTCCATGAAGCATATCACATATCAGGATGCAGACATATAGGATCCATGGGTTTGGATGGTTCTCTTATAGGGAAGTGTTTGAAATGGTGCTGATAGAGACATCAGAACGTTTTCTTTCAACTTGGTCCTGTGAACTAGTGCATCATGCAGGAACTTGACTGCTCCCAGCTGTATTGATGTGAGAAAAGAGATTGCTTCTACCTCCAAAGCTTGACTAGATGACAGGACAGACAATTCCTTAAAGCTTTGTTACATGTTTAACTAGCTCTACCCTTCCAGTGAGGCTTGGAAAATGAAAAGCTAATAAAACCCCCAAGCTGCGGGACTGTACCCATGTTGACACGTATGCATACTAAAGAGCTGGCTAGATCCAGGGTATGAAGCCAGGCACCCTGCAGGTCTGAGCCTCCATGTGTTAAGCAACAGCCCAGTTCCACTCTGATTTTAACCAGCAGGTGACTTGCCATGAATTTCTTTGAATATGGGGCCTCCAATGGCATCTTCATAAGGAAGATGAATGTTACCAGGCATATTGAATACAGATAAGCAAGAAGTCTTATTAAGTCAAGGACAGTTGTCACTTTCCAGACAGTCAGCCAAATGTAGATTCAGGGAGATAATGGAATATTTCCACTGTCAGCAGTCATCAGGAGTTTAAAATGTGAATATTTCCTTCCTCCATTGTATGTTTATTCTTTTCTGTCACTGAGGGAAAGTTTTGGTGGGGAATGCTGCTACAGGAGCTTTGCTTGAGGGCAGCCAAGAGCCAGGGGAACAAATGGATTAAGCCTCAAAGTTGCCCCAAAATCTTTCACCTTTTTTCAGAGGACAAGTGGCAAACTTGAATGGAATATGAAAGTAGCCTGGGACTCAGAAGTCCTGAATGCTACTAGAAAATAAACTTCTATTTGTAAATGCAGTACTAATGCCCTATCCAGCTCAAGCTGAGTGCACCGGAAAGGCTCTTGTGGAAATCAAAAAGAACTGAATTTCTTCAAGACCAGGTTGGACGAGGCCTTGGGTGATATGATTTAGTGTGAGGTGTCCTTGCCCATGGCAGGGGGGTTGGAACTAGATGATCTTAAGGTCCTTTCCAACCCTAACTATTCTATGATTCTATGATTCTATGAATTGCCCCAAAATTGCCCCTTTAATAAAATTTTAGTTTTCTGTGGAGGTTTTTTTCTTTCATGTTTAAATTAGGTTTTTATCAATAAAATATTTCTCTATGAAAAAACCCCAACTCAGCACAGCAATCCAAAACAAATGGATAAACCTTTTTTTCAAGATAGTTTTTTTTTTTCATTCTGTTTGAAAATAATTCATGGGTAATTCCTAATTTCTTACTTTTTTTATTTTTTTTTTTTAGGGTGGCAAAAATTGGTTTGAATTTGTTTGTTTGTTGTTGTTGCTGTTGGGGCTTTTTATGGTGTTTTGTTTGTTTGCTTGGGTTTTTTTGATCATTTGCTTTATCATGGGCAGGCTACATGGGAAATGGTTCTTTATCTGAGTGACATCCCAGCGTTTCTCTGTAGGTCTGTAAGAAGTACATACCTCAAGGATGCCTTCATTTTGTGTCTTCTGTAGGACTTTCCAGAACGTTACCACTTGGGCTTGACAGAGGTAAGGATACAAGCACAACTTAATTCAAGACACTTAAGTACTTTGCTAAATCAATGCCCTTATAACAGTATAATTACATTATTAATAGTAATGAAACGGTTATACATAACTGTATTTTTCTATTTTAGAATAACTTGAATTGAGCATGGTGCATAAATGTTTGAATTAGCAGTGCCTACACTGCCACCAGCCAGGGAAATTGCAGGAGGTTCTCAGCCTCCTCAAGCATGCTGAGTTTTGTTGCTTTCAGACCCCAGTTAATATTTCCAGCCAGTGCTGAACAGCTTGTTCACGTTAGCACTAATCCAGGGTGCTCTGCACCGTGTTCTCTTACTCAGGGCACAAAAAGCCAGAATACCCACATGGAGGCACTTAGCAAGGTGGCTGAAATGTTGTTGTGTTAAACGCACCAACTGTAGTATTAAATCATTTATGCCTTGTATAAAACAAGCAATATTACTTCTCATGTAGTCAAAAGATACAACAAACTAATATGAACTGACAGCTCCCCTGCAAAAAGATTTTTTCCTCTAAAGAATGCCATTTTGATCTTAGACCTGGAATAACTTTTTCCTCCCCTTTCTCCTATTACAGAAAAAGCTATTTTTTTAACTTCAGTCCTTACGTAAGTGACTAATTTCTGTGAGCACTGCTCCAAAATGGACTAAAGATGTGTTTCTATGGAGTAAGTAAAGTAACATCAACACATTTCTTCTGATCCAAAAAAATATTGAAGCTGAACAAAAGCCTCCTGGTGGCAGATGAAGCAGATGCAGGGAGTCCTGGGTGACTGATTCAGAGCACTCAGGACTTGCCCTGTTCTGGCTCTCTGCTTCATGATAGCAAAAAAGCTGTGGGTAAGTGGACCTCGGTTTTTATCCAAATGTATCACCCTATGATCTCCCACTTTTCCTTTCTGCCCAAGGTAAAAGAACACATTCAGAGATGAATACTGTCAGAGTACAGTACTGACATGGTTATTACACTTAGAAAAAATCAAGTAAAGCAGAAGGCAACAGAAGCAGACATCACAAATAAAGGCAGAAGACCCTTTTATTTCGCATAGACAAAATGCAAAGAGTGTCTCATTAAATTAATATTAAAAAAACCCAAAATCAATGCCCTCACTCCACTGACATCACTCATCCTAATTAACAACAACAAAAAAAAAAAAGAACAATCAAGGACCCATTTTCTAATTAAAAAAAAAAAAAGTGCAAACATGACAAAAGACTTTTTGTTTTTCCAAATCAATGTTCCTGTTGAATTCACAAATAGGGTGATTTTTTTGTGTGTGTGATTTTTTTTCCCTTTTAAATCTTGTCTGATGGAATTTCCAGTTAAAATGTTTTAGTTAAGTCTCCATGCACTTCGTAGAAAATCAGTAAAAACACAAACGCTTGTGAAGATCAGAAAACTGGACTCTTTTACCCAAAAATTCAGATGTCCAGTCAGATGAAGCTCGCACTCAGACAGAAAAAAAGCAAGAGAGTCTTTGCACTGTCTGTCATTCATATTATTATTAATATTTTTGTCAAATATTTTGGCAATCTTCTTCTTTAATTATAAATATTGGAATTCAATAAAAAAAAGGTAGCTTTCATTGGATTATTTTTCAGTGTAAATATTTACAGCCACTGTCCAGCCATGCTCTTTTCGTTATACCAGGGTGTAAGATTTTGCGTAGGGATTGTTTCCTTTCAAGTGGCCCCGGGAGTCCAGCAGGGATTCTTGGGAGCTGCTGATTTTTGCTGCCTGTCCTAGCTCAGCTCCTTCTCGCTGAGGTAACGTTGCCACAGCACCAGGTTGCCATGACTGTACTTCTCTTGTGGAGGATGTCTCCATGGGTATCGGCTCCAGGACGGTGGGGCGCTTCAAGGTTCGGCTTTTCTGCGGCTCCAAGCAGGCTTGCCCCAAACCCAGGTCTCTGCTCGTGCCCTGCACACCACGGTTCAATAAGAAGTCCATCCTAAGGTAGGGTGGCAGATGCATGAGATCACCTAGGGAGGCAAAAGTGAAAAACAAATCCTTAATCATGCTCATGCGCGTGCCACGCTTACCTGTTGGTTGGGGGATTTGGCCACCAAAGCAGAGTATCCATAGTCAATCCAGCTGCAGCATTTATAATTGACATATTATTTGTCAGCCATTTACTGTGGTATGATTTTACAGAATCAAGGGTCAGCAAAGTCCTTTTGGTCAGATCCATACGAATTCACTATTAATATTTGGTTTTGTAATAGAATGATTATAATGCAAAGTGCGATGTGTTTGTCTTCTTCATGCACTCACAGCATGAAGAAGAAAAAACTGAAAACTGAAGGAAGTTTTTCTTAAATCCTAAAAGAAAAGGTCTTTGTTTTAATTTGTCAAAACTTGAAAAATGTGAAGGTTCTGTAGATTTCCATTTCAAATCAAAACCTTCACAATTACAAGTAATGACCCCTAATCTAGAGTAGAATGATTAAATTACCTAAAATGGATTCATGAGTGTTAAGGCTACAGTTTTAAAGAGATTTCTGAATAAGTAGAAAAGCGTTCTTGTCCTAATATAACATTTATGTGCCATACATCATCACTGTGTTTAAATCACTAATGACTTTTTACCACTATGGCCATCAATGTGCTGCTGTTCATGGCAACAAAATGCATTGGGGCTGGCACCTCAGCTCCTGTGTCATCTTTCCCTTCTGTTCTGTATCGTCAAGGAAACCTCTTGTTATTCCCCCTGATTTCTGGGCATTTCTATGTGAGCCTGGTGCCAGCCTACTCAGTCCAGAGTATTTGCCATTGCATAATTACTGAGTTCAATCAGGTGCCTTGGACCTGTTGTCTGGAATTAAGCAGGGGTGAGTGTTACCTTCCACATATTTGTATATGTATTAGACCTACAGAAATCAGTTTGGCTTTACTGTAGCTCTGCCTGTTAGGCATTCATAAAGTTGCTTCAAGGAGAAGAGGGGAAAAGAGAGGCAATCAGGCACATAATAACATTCCCTTCTAAAAATATTTGATGATGTAATCTCATGTATATAAGAAAAAAAGCTGTTACAGGTGTATTCAAGAACAGTATTTCCCCTTCTTTACAGATCTCTGCAGGTATATAGCTTCCTTTTTATACCAAAACTCTAGTCTCATCTACAGATGGAATGCATCCTGAATGTTTAAAGTAGAAAACTGTTGGCATTACTACAGCTGTGTCTACATATTTACAGCAGTAGAAAATAAGGCTGACCTGTGCCAGTGGCATAAACAACAGACCAGGAAAGCACTTCTTTGTAATAAACCAGTGTCTAACAATTTCGTTTTTCCTAACCAAGCTAAAAGCTGTCCAATGATTTAAAATATAACGGGTCTTTTGCTTTCTGGTATAATTCAAGGCACTGCAAACCTTACCTAAAAGACTAACTCTATCCATAATTTCAGTTCACAGGCAGAGGACTGCTGAGAAGCTACATTTGGACAGAATCACTGTTTATTCCTATAGGAATCCCTCCAGCATTCTGAGACCATATGTTTTATTCTAGCTATATCTCCAACAAAGATGCATGGTACACGCTATTTAACCCCTGTAGAGTAAGATGCATGTATCTCAAGATTAAGCTGATATACCACAGCAATATTTATGTAACGTTGGAGAGGGAGCAGGGGGTTTGTGGTTATAATCATACTGATTGCCACTTGAAGACTGAGTTGTGGTAACATTAGTTGGTTTTACTCACTTTATTTTCCTACAGTACCTTCCATGCCAAACATGTTCTGCTTATGAGAACTATTTCAACTGAGACAGTAATTAATCTCCCATGGGGGTAAATATCAGGATATGGACACATGAACTGGCAGGTGCCAACTCACTCCACTTAACTACCAGCATTGAATTGAGCTGCCTGTGGGTACATCCGTGCTGCCCAACAGCTTCGCTGCCCCATTGGCACCCAGACGCTGATCCCCTGGCTACCCACACTGGAGCCCAGTTATTTTGCTTCTGGGTTCCCTTTTGGTCTGAAACGAGCCCAAAACACAGCTGTGGGGGCAGTTTGCTCCAAAGAACATTGCCTGGGGGTTCAGAGAGGAGACAGCCTGGGTCAGAAACACTTGTTCAGGAGAAATTGCTCCCTCTGGCTGTATCTTTTGCAGCATCGTGGTATCCTAAAAAAAGGAATCTTATCACTACCCACTCCTCCCCAGAGTGGGAGAGAGACAAGTGTAGGCATGAATGATGCTGCCCTCCTCCGTACCTGCCTCTGTCTGCTAATGAAGGTGGTGAGGGCCTTCATGTGGTTGCCTCAGGTGTGGGTTATGGCTGTCAGGGCCCCAGTGAAGATAAGCAGCAAAGCACACTTTTGAGATGGCAATAGTAGGCATGAAAACTTTGTAACTAACTACAACACCAAGGTAATGCTTTCCCTCTTGCCAGGGACATTTAAAGACTGCTAGGGTCAGAAAGTAGGTTTCTTTTGCACTGCCATTATTGCACCCCATGCAAAATAGGCGCCACTCAGCCCCAACAGAAGAGGACCAATTTTCTGTGCTGAAACCCCATCCTTGTTTCTTGCAACAGCAGGGCTTTTCCCAAAGATGTCTGTCACCCTAACCTGCTGCCAGTTGGCACAATCTGTGCTGCTTTATTAAGACCAGCCACGTCATTTCACATGCATTCCCTCTTACTACTGCTTTGTCTGTTTTGTGTTGACTTCTCCAAGGAGGTGGTGCAGAGCAGAAGCTGGCACGTGGATCACTGGCAGACCCCCATGGTTGCTTCAGAGAGCTGCTGTATGGTTTCTTCTTGAGAGCAATGTCTACGCATGGACTCTAAGAAGTTGAGTATTGAGCCTTATAGAGATGAAGGTTGTTTTTCAAACTGCTGTCTAGACACTTCCCATGTGTATTTAAGAGCTTCGGGATATGTAAAAAACACCTTTTTTCCCTCCCTAAATCTACATGAGAAAGCATAGTCAATAAACTGTATAAACAATATGTGGTCATTTTATTATAATTTTCTAAATGTCTGGAGGTGAAGTTCCAACAGGATTGCAGTAATGAGAAACCAAAGATTTTAACTTGTTCTCCAAAGCTAGATATACAATGCACAATCTCTGACATGGCTCACACAGGGCACTCATTATTTGATGTGATGTACAAGTTTTCCTACCATAAAAAGTTCCAGTGCTGCTTCTTATCTACAAGGAGCATCTTTCCTTGCAACTGCTTACAAAACAAAGCAGATTATTAAAATCATCAGAAAAGAAAAGTTTTGAGAATGGAATGTTTTCTTCTTTGCTAGATTGAAAACATCCTGTAAGAACTGAAACTTACAGGATGAAAAAAGTCTTTGATTTGTAACAAGTAACGTGTTTCTAACTTAAAAATGCAGTCTTTGAAATCTAACCACAGGGGCTCACTTTTGCCATTCCTACATCAACTCTGAAGGTAATTTTAAGAAGATGAAAAGCCTTTTGCCATATCTATGGAGTTACTTTGAAAGACTTTGGTTCTCATCCTTCTGGACACAACAATGTAGACAGTTTTTTTGTTTCTTGCTATTCAGCTGAATGATGATTTTTTTCAGTCAAAGCATTACAAAGTTTCAGGATGGTTCATTGCCTTTGATGCTCTAATTACCTCTTTTCAGCTGTGTGTGTGCCTTATTAGTAATGAAAGCAAACCTTTCAAGTGCATGAACACTGCCAATGAGCATGCTTAATAATTCATGCATTTTGGCTTAATTAGTTCAAAAGACATTCCAAAACTATAGTTTTCTGATGCATTTTTAAAAAGGGGAAATTTGCTGTGTTTAGAAACACTGAGTTTTTATGCAAATAATAAACATCCGGTCAAATCCGAATGTGGCAATTTAAGCCAGAGTTATCTCCGTATTTCTGAGTGCCCAACCCTCTAATGAATTATTTCGTATAGTACACTTAAGAAAATGTTAGCTTCAACGAATATTTGTAAACAAATGCTACAAGTCACTTAGTATCACATTTACCATAAACAACATGTTCTACCAAAAAGGGAGTATTTTCTGAGTTAATGCATCACTAGGCAAAAAGCATTTGCCCTTATTTCAGTACAATTAAGCTGATATAAAACATTTTTCAAGAATAATAAATATTTTTATCCCTCTTCTGAAGGTCTGCTTCAGGTAGAGGAAGGGTCAGGATGAATTTGACAGGCTACATGGAAGGGAAAATATCATTGCTCAACTTTTCGTGGATTTTATTCAACATGGCTATCTTGTTTGCAGAACTAAACCATGCTGAGATGCACTCCTTTCTCTCAAAAGACCAACCCCATACGTTTTTCAAATGCCAAAGAGCTTGCATGTGTTTTTGCTTTCCTCTGCTCTAGAAAAATCTAAGGATTTGTGCTGTATTCAATACAAGGTAATCACAGACTGCAAAAAAGATACTCTTATCAAGTTGTTACGTGATAGCTATACTCATTTTCTCATGAATCATACCGTCCACTAAAGCAAAAGCAATTTGTCTTCACAATGCTCCAACACAGATACCTTCAGTGACGATGAGTGCCTGATGCTTTTCAAGTTTTCGTTGCCATGAGAAGGAAATTCCATGCTATTTGAAAGATTACTTTAGAAAAGCTTTTGAAGTAGGACTGGGGATTATGACAGGATATTTTATTTTAACAAAGGTAAGAATAAGACTGTGTGAATAGGACATTCACACAGCTTACTTTAATAGGCAAATGAGTAAAAAAGACTCGAAGTTCTCTCTGGCGTGATCTCATGGGATCAGAGGTCATGCCAGAATTGCAACCATACAGCTCTGTTAGCATTGTGAAGGTGTCTTGCTGATGTAGTTATGTTGATTTGGGACCCTAGTATATAACTCTTCCTGACACTGTGCAGTGCTGGGAGGTGTACAAACCCTATCACTACAATGGGCATCTCTTGGCTTGTCTTGAGTTTGGAAGCAGAAGCACTGATGAGATACTGTGTTTTCCTTTGAAAGGAAGCAAGGGAGACAGACCTGCTGGCAGTTCAGGTTTGTGCTGATTGAAAACTTCAGTGGGTCTTCCAGCTCACTAGCACAGTAAATAAATCAGTGAAGACTTTGCTCACAGGCTGTTTATCAGGAAAAAGGCTGCCTATAGGAAAAGCTGTTATTAGAAATGAGGAAAGGGTGGAAGGTTTGAAAGGCCAAGGTGAGAAGTTTGGTGAAAAAAAGAGCACAGGTAATGTTCAGAGGTCTTTGTCACTTCAAAACCTGACAGACCATTAAAGCAGCAGGCAAAGGCTTCTTAGCAGCTGTTTGATCTGAAGACAGACTAATAGCAATAACATTTCTTATAATTGCTTCTGTCAGTGTTTGAAACCTGCTGGTGCTCCCTCACTGCCCATCTTCTGTCCATATATCATGCACTGAACCTGCAGAACAGTCTGCACTATGCTGCAGTTATTCCCACACCAACAGGCTAAGAATCAGACCCACAGTGCTTGCAGCACAACATCAGATATAAATATACTTGATGAGCAGTAAAGCAAGCTGTTTGGTTACCTTGATCCTGTGCCCTGCTCAGCCAAGCAGGGGGGTAAAAAGGATCAGTCCTGCACCTCCTTGCTTGGCTGACAGAAGTCTCAGCCTGATGGTGCCTTAATGAAGATTTCAGCTCCATCTCTGCCCTCCTGCCTTGTTGGCCAGGGAAGAACGGGGATCCTTTCCAGATGCAGTCATTCCTGACTTGAAGTGGGGAGGTAAGCACTTGCTCCCAGCACCCCACTGAGCGTTGTGGTGGCTCCCTTGACTCAGCACCTTGTCAAAGGGTCAGGTGGATACTTGCTGGAAACTCGGAAGATAATGAAATGAAGAGAACCAAAGCAGGCTTTAACTTATGCTTGTGTTTTCTGTTTTTATTTTGTTGTTTTGTTTTTGCATTTTTCTTCCCTGGAACTTCTGGATCTGGTCAGGGTGGACCTGCCTTCCCAGTGCTCTGTTTAATAATATTTTCTTGTAAATGTTGCAGTAAAATGCCACAAATGAACAATAAAAAAATTCTGAAAGATGCTTTGAAAAACAGGGCTCTGCTTTCTAGAGCCAGTATTGATCAGTAACAGAGGTGAAATCTCCCCATGCAAATTACTGGCCATTTGAAGAAATGGGAACCTCAGCTGACTCTTGGTCAACAGAAGCACAAAATTGGCAAGTTCGGGAGCTCACATCTGAGCCCACTTCTTCAATACAAAACCTGGATTTAGTAATTCTCAAAGATGACCCAGAACAAAAGGCAAAAGGTCCAAGTACTCCCTTAAATTACATTTTTAGCAAGCAGCTAAGTGGCAGAAGGGGAAAGGAATAAGGTGAGAGGCAGGGTACAGCTTTCTTGTTAGCAAAGTAGCTGCTTTGAGAGGTGGCACACACTCTTCCTTTCTTCAGAGTAGCTTCAACCTCTGCTTAGCTGCCCCCAAAATATGTTCAAAGTGCTCAATGTTTGGGGGACACTTAAACCAACTGAATACATAACATTGAACAAGGCCAATGAGTTGTCTGGATGCATTTCAGCTGCTAACCTGCCCTCTGTGACTTTGTGACTCATGCCACATAACATCTTTTAAGCTCCTCACAGTGTTTCAGAAGATGACATAAAATCACACCTTTTGCTGCTCATGTTTGTGGTCACACAGATAAGAAACAGCCAAAACACTTCAGAAAAATATACCAAGTTTCCCATTTCTAGACAGAAAAATCAGAATTCTCTGTCATTCCTGCAGGCCTGTACTTTATAAAAGACAAGTTTCATTTTTCTTTCTCCATGAGAACTGCACCCTCACAGATAATTTGAAGATCTGAAACACCTAATTAAATGTTACATGTTACAGTCTGCTAAAACTGGCATTTTCATAAAAGCATTAAAAAATGCCAGCTATGCCAGCATTAAAAATGCCAGCTATGTTTCACACAACAAAATAAAACCAGCAGTTGCTGTTGACAGCAATTGCTGGAGTTATTTCTTAAGAAACATCAGGGTATCAGTAAAGCTGTAGTTCAGGAGCCAAATTTGCTACTGGTATAAATCAGAGTACCTATATCAATTTCAGCAAGACTATAAATTGATTCATATCCACTGGACATTAGGTTTAAGTGACTGAAAATGAGGATTCCAGGTAATGTTCATTTTATTAAAGATGATTCATTTTGCCATTTAGATTTAAGCCTTCTAATTCCAAGAAAAAGTCCTTAATCAATGTGTCTCAAAGCAAAAGCATGACTGTGAGATCACACATCTGTACTATATAAATGTAACACACTGTGCATTTGTCTAACAGAATGCCAGAGACTTTTCACATTGTTGCCTCCTCCTGAAAGGTCTAATGAACACTAATTGAAGCTCATTTTTGATTTCTATTTCTGTAAGCAGACCTTTGGTCTCTCACACAGTGAGACCATATACCAGACCTGTCAGGTGTTTTGTACCTTTCAGAAGTAACTTTAAGAAGAACTAACATATTTTTAAGGGGCTTTCTGCAGTTGAGCTGGTGGTCTAAGGAAGCAAACTCCAGAAGGTACAGGATTTAGACCCTATGGAGATAACCATATGGATGTTCAGCCTCACAGGGTCAGTGCATCTGCAGAACAGAGTCCTTCCTTAGTTCTAAGGTCTAAGTTATAAACATCTAAGTTATAAAAACCTGTAAAAGGGACCTCACCATGTAAATCAATATGCACTCCAAAACTAAAGCCAGAAAAATTGTCAATAAATAATGAAATGATGATAGAAAAGTAAAGCATGAGACCTCTCCTTTTCTGTCTTCACCCTGTCACGCATGCTGCTTCATACATTTTTAAGCATGCTTAGAGACAGCATTTTCCTGCCCACTGGAAAAGTTGTGATGAAGCCCTTGCTCAGGTGCCTCCAGTTAGCAGTGCTGGAGTTTTAAGACTCTTTTAGTGATCCAGGCTGCAGTGAACAGAAACTGTTCAATTATACATCACTTCAGTTGAGGGTTAAATCAATCATGACTCCATGGAAACTGGCATCCTTCACGTGTTTATTACTAGGCTATCTTGAGAGCCTATATTCAGCACAGAGACTTGGAAGGTGAGGACTTTGAAATACACTTACAGTTCACTGAAATCACTGGGAGCCACTCTGCTGACCTCAATGGGCTCTGCCCCATACCCATGAATTCATGACTAAACCTGACTGTGCCAAAGTGATGGGTGAGCATAACACTCTACTAATAGTTACAGGGATGTCAGGCTGCAATGAGGAAACCAATATCATCACTGCCCTGCTGCTCTGTTGAAGATATATTCATGGATGAATTACTGTAACTAGGTCTCCACGTGTCTATCAGCTTGATTCACCTCATTGCATTTTGTTAATTAATCCGTAGGGACTAGAAGTTTAGCTCTCACATTTAAATTAAGGATGATGGCATGAAAAGGTGAACAATACTGAAACACATCCAAAAGCACATACAACTGTGCTTTAAAGGTTAGAATATAAAGAAGCTCTTAAATGGATAGGAAAGACTACCACTACAGTCAGATTAAGAATGTACTGTTAAAACAAAAGTTTGTTTGGCTAGTTATAACAGTTTCAGCTTTTTTTTTAAAAAAATAGCATGGCCTTTCTTGAAGGTAAGATTCAGTTTACATTTTCAGATGCCATAGTCTCAGTTCTCCTATAGATCTCAGATTACATTAAAGTCCTCTTGGCACAGAGGAAATTAGCAGAGCCTGCTGTGTGTGATGTCAGTTAAAGCAGTAACAGCTGTATATAACCGCAGGGACCTTAAAGCAAGGCTATATCAAGTCTTGACTGTATGGAAACAACTGCTCCTGGTTACCTTGGGCTGACTGAAAGCCCACAGAAAAATCACACACACTGTGCCTCAACACTATCAAAGTGAAATGCTTTGACATTTTCAAAATTAAAATGGCACGAGCAGACAAAATCTAGTTTTTGCAGAAGTGAGGTTTAAGATAGAGACTCTTAACAGAAATACTTTAAAAATCAATTATTTTAATTGAAGTGGACACAGCATCTTTGATTTGATTTGGAACATTAGCTAGTAGTTTCAGAAATTCAACATTGCAGTTATGACTGTAAGAACATGAAATTAGCTAAAAATTTACTGATAAATGTAATCTTTGCTTTAGGCATAAAACTCTCCACTAACTGAAGTTGAATTCTATGCCTCTGAAGTTACAGAAAACATTGCCAGTTTTTAATAGTTGCAGCTTATGAAAAGAAAAAAAAAAAAAAACCAAACAAAAATAACACCCACGAAGCAAATAATCAGCTTTAGAAAAACTAAATTAAATTAAAGTTAAAAAAAAATCTCATTTTTAATAAGAAAGATCTTATTGGTAATAAAAAGATAGGAAATGGCAGTTTCCCTTAACATGCAACTTTATCCTAGAAGAAAACAAAAACCCCAATAGTATTACAAAGCAGCACAGTTTCGGTTATTGTATTTTTCCAATGTCACAGTTAATTTTCAAATCAAAATAAGAAAAAATTAGACAGATAGCAACAGGAAAAGACAATTGTGCTGCTACATACTCCTCGTAGAGTCCTTGAGGAAATGATACCAGTTGTTTCTCTCCTCTAATAAAAAAAAATTAATAATAAAAAAATCTTCCTAACACCAGCATCACTGATTTATAGATGACAACTGTAAAAATACTTTAAATTACTTTTATCATCAATGGCTTGTATTTAGCTTCCAGATATCTTATACACTATCTAAAATAGAATTGCACAGAAACTTTGTCTTTGTAACTGAACAGCTACCCTATCTAAACTCATGATTCACACTGATACAGTTTCCCTTTATGATCTCATAATATTTTTGCTTTTGATATGAACCTTTTCAGGTTCCTTTTTATTGTACTGGTAAGGTAAAAAAACTTGCAGTATGAGCCTTCGTCTATAAATCCACCAGAAAAATAATGCAATCAAGCATGTAGTCATGTCACATTAAATGTGGAATTAAATGGTTTTCATCCATGCAGAACATTTAGCTTTTGAGAGAAGAAGGAGAAAAAGCTCCTGATAATTCACAGAAATAAAACCTGAGACAGGATAAAGGCCATTTACTCTCTTCACCAATGTGCTATTTCTATGATAAGAAGCCAATGGCACAGTCTGTCTCTTTGTGACATATTCCTAGTTTTCCACCAGAGCAATAGAAAATAAAAAGGAGGTGTTCTAGGCACAGGAGAATTTAATATGGAAACATTAGAGATGCACATCTACGGGTGCAATTTCAGAAGATGTCACATGTGTAAGAAAGTATACATACAAGTAAGTTAATATACAAGTGAAGAGTATTTGCTACAGTCAATAGCATAGCAAAAAGCTTTTTTCTCCACTTACAACTGTTTTGCCTGTCTTGCAGTTTTCCCACCAGTGTATTTTGATTTGTCTCCTTATGTAGTTTTCTCATAACTGGACACTTGTCTCCAATTGTGGAGTTACGATGGTGATTTCTTTGTTCAACAAACACACAATATATGATATGTGTATACAGATACATATTTTTATATATATATCCTATTTTATTTGAAACCAGATGGAGCAGTGTAGAACTAAAAAAAGACAACAATCTATATGTTAGCTTTCACATGCTTTGCTGTGGGATTTCTGAACAAAAAAAATGTAGATTCCCTGCATCTTCAAGAAATTCAGTTTGGGATCTGGAAATTGTAGAACTGTACAACTGTATTTTTAGCTAATGCAGAAGAATATATTAGGCATGTGGAAAGGAGGCAAAAGGTGAGCTGGAAGCCCTAAGCCAAGAGTCCCAGCCATTACTGAATCCCTAGTGGCCGAATCTGTATTGGAATCTGTTACTGCTGCAGCTTACAGAGCACTGTCAGCAACTTTTCAATAGAAAGCAAATCTCTACATAGACTCCATCACTATGTCGCACTTGCCTGCATCAAGTAGAAGAGGGAAATAATTCCTTCACCCTTGAACTCATAGATGAGTGGAAAAGAGTTCACATTTCTTTATCTCAGGTTACAGGGCTGCAATGGAAATATACTGTGCTTTCTATTACTGCCTGGTTCATATTTTTCTTATTGTGCTAAGCAGCTTATTTTTAGCTGTAGTGACTGAATACTGGAAAAGAAGATTTGTTTCTTGACTTGAGTGTTTAAAGCAGCACTTATGCATTGCAGGTTATGTCCAGACTGTATTTTAAGGGACCCTTGTAAATGGTTATTTAATAAACTACTTGCATTCTCTAGCTTAAGGCTTGTCTGCCAGCTAAGACTTTGCTGTTCAAATTGAGAGGATTAATCAAAGCAGCAAGAAACTTGTAAATTGGGTCAAGAATGCTAATTAAGGAATCTTTAAATACTGAAAAGACTTGATCATTCAGCAAAGCTGGAGAGGCTGGAAATCTTTCCTAGTAAATATGCAGTAGGCTTAGAACTGGACTCAGGCTGCCTGACTCAGGTGCCCACCTGTAAAAACCCAGCCCGAAGAAGTATCCATACTTGCTTACTGAGAGCCCCACTGAAGGCAGGTGTGCTCTGTCCTCCGGCTGCTATGAGAAGGATGTGGCTGCTGAACAGATCTCCTCCTCTGGGATGGAGAGGCTGAGCGAGATGGTTGACAGACAGCGAATGGAGCTCTGCCCTCACACAGAAAACAACAGCACAAGGGCAGCAGGAGGAATATGCCTTTGCATTTTCTCCCTATCCGCCATCCAAACTGGTTCCTTTCATCATCAGGAAAGTTTTAGAGGAGGTTCTGAGATGTAAAATCTTGTGATGTTTAAAATGGATTTAAAAATCTCCTGGTCTGATATACCTAGTGAATGATAACTCTTCTCTGGAAGTGTATCTGAAAGGCTGTTAGTCCAGAGTTTACTTATTAAAGTGATCTCCAAACAGGAAAGGAAGAGGGATTGTCAAATTGAGCTTACATTTGTTTTGTAACATCAGGTATACAAGCTTCTGTCTGGTCCAAGTCAAGCTAACACAAGGATAATGTCATATATTTCAAGAGGTCCTTTTTTGTGCTGATTAGCATCACAGAAAAATATAATCTGGTGGGTCTGAGTTTTGCAGTACTCCTGTGATAGGGAAGTTTCTGCAAATAGCAAGAGACCTGATGAAAACTTTCTGGATGTTTTCTATTCAAGCACTGGTCAGACATTATTTCTTGCAAGCATGAACTCCATTGCCGAAGGGTGCAAGTAAATGGTCTCTCCACAAAAAATAAAATAAAACAACAACACATAAAAGAAACCCCAGAGGTAAATAGCACTTGGGAAGCACAGAAATATTAAAATATTTCACAGTTAATAGCTGTTCTTTTCTCTAGAGTCACAATTTAGGAATAAAGAGAGGAAAAAAACTCAAGAGGCTTCTTCACTGAGGCTATTACAGAGATTTAAAATTATGATAACAGGAATCTATTTTTAATAAACTATTATTGCAATGTTTATTGCAGTTAAGAATAATAGTTCTGATAACTCAATTTGTGGTTAATTTGAAAAAAAAAACAAACAGAAAAGAAACACTATTACGAAACTTTTTCAACCTCTACAAATATTTTCCATTTTTTTACATTACAACTTTGATGACACAGTGGGATGTAGGAAGAGAATATATATCTTTCCAATTTCTGTCCCACCCAGTTTCTCAATGCAAGAATTGACTGACAGCTTTGGAGGATGAAGGGATGACTCATTTGTCAACCTCTGAAATAAACTTTGAGTAACAACTGTTGCATTTCTAAATATGAATATGAAAATGTGCCTCAGTTTTGATCTGGAAGGACCTAGTATACTTTTGAGATAATTTCCCAGTATACCTATTCCTTGAAGACCTGTTCTTGCTAAACAAACTTCTAGTTAGTGACAACTGTGGGGAAGGGAACAGTAATCATAATCCCAAACTTCTGGGAGTTTTGATGGCAAGAAAGATGCAGTGCTAATAATGTGTTGGCATAACTTTTACACCATGAAGAATATTAACACTGCACAGAATTTAGGAATTGAAGACCCACTTTTCTAAAGGGTGGATTTATCCCATGTGCTTAAAATACTGCTGTGCTATCTTTACTGCCTCAATATTCCCTTTAAATGTGCCTTCTGGGACACATGACTACTCTGATGGCTTACAGAGAAATGTCACCATTTGCAATGGATGAGATTCAAGGCCTGAGCAGATTAGGTCTGCCAGCTCTGTGAAGTCCACAAAATCCCATGTTCAGGTCTGCATCCATTCTTTTATTTTTTTTTTGAAAGCTATGCATTAGCTGTTGTTATGCATCAATTTCAATTTGCTTAGTGCTTTACAATGTGCTATTATAAAAGGGAAAATAATGATGGTATTTTTGATGCTAAAGCAAAACCTACGTATAATCTTATCCTTTTCCAAAAATCTGCCTATGGAGGTATAACGATCAGAATGCAAGGATACATAAGATATGCTTTCAAAACACTGAATGTAGGAATTAATGAAAAAAATATTTCTTCCTTTTTCTTTTTCATGTAGCTATGACTTTTGAAAAGTTTAAGAAGAAGGCAACTCCTAAAATAACTTTTATTGTAAACTCTTTAATAACACTGTCTCTATATACTTCAAAGTTTTGGCCTGATGTCAGGACAGTGCTGCAGAAAACATCTACAACTGCTTTTACAGTCAATTAGAAGTAGCATCAAGAAAGTTGATTGATATTCAAGAAACATCTCCAAATTCAGTGAGCAGAAGCTCAGGCAAAAGTGCCAGGATGATAGCACTTTTAATCTAGCTTGTTCATCTGCATAGATGAACAAGGAGCTCCCAGCAAAACTCAACCATAAAGAGAGGCACAAGTAATCTGCAGGGAATATAGAGACACTGTCCAAGCACGTGGAAATGTGGTTAGTTAAGTCAAAGGCCAACTGGAATTGAATCTGGCCAGGGATGTCAGAGAAAACAAGAAACACTTCTATAAACATATATGTGACAAAAGGAAGGCCAGGGAAAATGTGGTCCCACTGTTGAATGGAGCAGGGAACCAGATGACAGCATGTGGAAAAGGGTAAGGTACTGAATGCCTTATTTGCCTCAGCCTTTACCAGCAAGACCAGCCTTCAGGAACCGCAGATCCAAGAGGTCAGTGGAAAAGGCTGAAGCAAGGAAGACATACCCTTGGTGGAAAAGGATCAGGTCAGGGTCAGGTCAGGGAATACTTGACATGTAGAAACTAGACATATATAAATCTATGGGCCTTGATGGAATGAACTTAAAATTGTTGAGGCAACTGGAAGGTGTCATTGTGAGGCCACTCTCAATAATCTTTGATTGATCATGGTGGCTGGAAGAAGTGTCTGAAGACTTGAAGAAAGCAAATGTCACTCCTATCTTCAAAAAGGAGAAGAAAGAGGACACAGGAACCTATAAACCACTCAGCCTCATCGTGATCCCCGGGAAGGTGAGGGAGTAGCTAATCCTGGAAACCATTTTCAGGCACATAAATAACAAGATGGTGATCAGGAGTAGTCAGCATGGGGAAGTCATGCTTGACTGACCTGATAACCTGCTGTGATGAAATAAATGGCTTGGTAGGTTAGTGGAAGTTAGTGAACATTATCTACCTTGATCTCAGTAAGGGCTTCCACACTGTCTCCTGTAAGATCCTCATAGAGAATCTGATGAATTATGGGCTGGATTAGCAGACAGTGACGTGGATTGAAAACTGGCTGAACAGCTAATCTAGGGGATGTTCAGTGGAAAAAAGTCTAGTTGGAGGCCAGTAACTGGTGGTGTATACCAGGGGTCAATACTGAGTCCAATCCTGTTCAAGACCTTCAATAATGATTTGGATGATGGGACAGATCATACCTTCAGCAAACTTGATGACATAAAATTGGGAGGCCTGGCTGATATGCCAGAAGGTCATGTTGTTGTCCAGAGGAACCTTGCCAGGCTGGAGTAATAGGCCAACACAAACCTCATGCAGATCAAGAAGAGGAAGTGCAAAATTCCTATGGAGGAACAACCCCATGCACCAGTACACGCTGGGGGCCACCCAGCCTCAAAGCAGCTTTGCAGAAAAGGCCCTCGGATCCTGCTGGACACCAAGTTGAACATGAATGCCAGGTTGGACAGAGCCCTGGGTGACATGGTCTAGTGTGAGGTTGTAACCCATGGCAGGGGGCTGGAATTAGATGATCTTAAGGTCCTTTCTAACCCTAAATATTCTATGATTCTATGAGGCAGCAATGTGCCATTATGACAAAGAAGGACAGTTGTAACCTGGGTTACAATAGGAGTGTTGCCAGCAGGTCAAGGGAGGTGATGTTTCCCTCAGCATTGGTGAGGCCACACCTGGAGTACAGTGTCTAGCACTGTGCTCAGCAGTACATGAAAGATACAGAGTCCAGATAAGGGCCACTAAGATGATTAAGGAACTGGAGCATCTCTCATATGGGGGAAGGCTGAGAGAGCTGTGACTGTTCAGCCTGGAGAAGAAAAGGCTTGGACGGGTGTCTCATCAATGTATATGAATACCTTATGGGAGGGTGCAAAAATCATGGAGCCAGACTCTTCTCAGCGGTGTCCAGTGACAGGACAAGAGGCAACGGGCAAAACCTGAGACACGCAAGGCTCTGTCTGAACATCAGGAAACACGTATTTACTGTGAGGGTGAATGAGCACAGGTGCCCAGCAAGGTTATGGAACTTGCACCCCTGGAGATACTCAAAACCCATTTGGTCATGGTCCTGAACAAACTACCAGAGGTGACTCTGCTTGAGCAGGGTGAGTTAGACCAAATGACCTCCAGAGGTCCCTTCTAACCTCAACCAATCTGTGATCCTGTGACGCAATAACTTCAGCAGAAATGTAGAGATGTGTACTACAGCATAATGCATTTGGCAGTCTGAATTATAAAAGAATAACCACGACAAATATCCAAATCATTCAGAAGTCCCAGTGCATGTCTCAGATTCAGTATGCCAAAATTACTTGGTTTCCTTATTTACTATTCACAGTGACATTAGGTATGACTATGATTCCACAATTTTTCATTACAAAGTTATTGCTTCTGGCAAAATCCTTGTATTTTTAGCTTCTAGGTCTGAGCTGACTTCATAAAACTGATTCTTATTTCTTTAAACTAAATGTCAGGAAAAAGGTGTGTAAATCCAGAAATCAGAAGCAGTTCTGCCTGCTGATGTGCATGTGCATCTGCAGCACCAGCTGACTGGAAGGTAAAAAACTCTATTAGAAGACTTACAGTGGGCTAGAATATGGGGCAATCAACTAGTACACATAGCTAATTACAGAGTTAGAGTTGTACATAATATGTAGAAGTTTCTGAAAAGACAGTCCTAATTCATAGTTCTAGTGCTAGAAATGATCAATTACTAAGCTTGCCTCGACATCTGATGAGCCATCCAAATATAATTCAAGGTGATGGGGTAATCAAATGTTTTGATTCAATTTCTGAATTAAAATGGTATGGAAGTTGGGAATGTCACAGCATGTTGGTGTCAGCTCCCAGAGTACAAGTCATTGAATCTTGATCACTCCTTTCTCCTCCTTCAATCAAAAAGTGTTCAGGTTCCCTACTCCTAATCATTAACCATCTCAGTTTGGAGCAATCCTGAGGTCTCAAACCTGCTGGATACAGTAGATGTGTTTGATGAGCAGGAAGATGTTTTCACTATATAGCTACAAAAGAATCCTATGAGATGCTCGAAAAGCAAGACAACAATCAGTGACATGAGTTGGGATGCCCTCAGAAACTCACAGGAAGTTCTTCTAAAGCCAAGCCTCAGGCGGTCTAATATTTTACTTCCTCACATCAACACTTACGGTAGCAACAAGCTAAGAAATAGGTACTATAATAACTGAGTCAGTTAGGTCTAACAAAGTCTTCACCAGTAAACTCTACTGTTACCTTTCTTCAATAAAGTTGTAGCTTTGCCATTGGGTAGATTAGTTTTAAAATGTCCCATTTATAATTTTTTCTTACAGTCTTACTGAGATCGTCTTATAATTTTTGGGGATTGTTCTGAAAAACAAATACTACTTATTGCAGACTCTTAAACTATTGCAACAATAAAAGTTGCAATAGGTAGCATTAAAGGCAGTTTGAAAAGTGAGATCAGAAATTAGGATGGAGGAGGCATGAGTTCTTTTAACTTTCAATTAAGAGATCAAGTTAGGGTAGAAGAAAAGCAAAGCATCATGAAAACAAGTAAAAGTTGTCTTGAAAGAAAAGGAATAAAGATGTGCTAAAGAAGCACAGTCAGTGTTTCACTCAAATGTTTTCATCTACTTAATCTAAATACCTTAACTTTTAATTTCTTCTCCATATTCCCAAATGTAGAATTTGATTAATTGCATTTGAATTATTAATTACTTCTACAGATTTTCTGAAATGGTGGGTAAAAGAAGAAAGATGCCCAGTAAGTCTTTCCTTACTGATTTGAACACTAAAAATGTCTGCTGCTATTACTGAAAATTCCTTCTACCCATATGTTTTGTTTAAAGCCCTTCATAAAAGGCTTTTAATAATATATCACTCAATATTTATGATCCAACATTTAAGCTGCTCCATTGGAACACTCTATTTTTTTCAAGGTATTGAAGCTAAATATTAATTTTACAATATATTTTATTTTTTGACTGTAAAGGAAAGCTAATCAAAAAAAAAGCAGGTAATAATTCAAGCCATTTAAACTGAGCTGAAAAAAATTACCAGTATGTAATTCACTAGAAGGGCTCATACGATGCTTCAACATGGGAAGCTTTTAACACAAGCACAGACACCAAAATTTGGTGTTGTATACCCTCAAGAAAATAATTTCTATATGGAATTTATTAGAATATTTCCAAATATTAAATAAGCATAAATAATGTATTTGGAACATGAAAGAAAGAGAGTAAGCTATTAGTTAAAGAAATGATAAAAAAATGCTTGTCGACTGGAAAATGAGAGCTGCAGTTTTCTACATAGCTGAGAATACAGATGCTTCCCTTTGGCAGAGCAAGGGCAAATATTTATCTTACTTTTTTGAGTTAGAAATGAAAAGTATTTCTATCTTTATCTATTTCTACAGCTCCTGGGTTTGTGGTTCTACTCTATGACTACACAGAAATTAGTGATTTCTCTCACTATTTTATTTCCTACTTATTTTTCCTCTTATCTATCTGTATGACACACTAATTTCCTGCCTTGTGCGTTGTAATTTTCTGCCTTTGCTTGGTCTTTTTCTTTCCATGTTCCTTTAGCCTTCTCTAGCAAAATTGTTTATTATTTCTTTTCAGTGTTAGGTCCTGCTTTTGAATGACTTTCCTAACACCACTGTCCATCTTCCATTCCTCTGCCCTCCATTTATGGTGTATATTAAGCAAAAGACTATACTTCATTCACTACTCTTTTTTACATATATAAACATTACTGATTACTTTGTGTCTATGTAAATAGCTCCACCCACGCTAGTAAACTTATATATTAAAAAAAGAAAAAAAGAAGAAAAAAAGAAAGAAAAACTAACCTAAACTATAATAATATAAAAAAAATAATGTTTGGAAAAAGCACACAAATATAATTATGCCTTTTTCCCATTTGAATCTTCCTTCACAATGTCACATCATGTATTCTGTAGCAAAGACTGACAAATTTTCTGAGAAGATTTTATAACGTATTTGATCTCAGAGTACCACAGGTAATCTACCTATTCTATTCTGCACCAGGATATCACTAGAAGCAGCATTATTTGTGAAGTAACGATTTGATTGAGCGCAGTAGATAGATGTCCTTCAGGCACCTTCTGTCACTAAGAAGTTGGAGTGTGTTTAAATTTGTCTGAAGGTAGAAGGCTCCATATCCCCTGAGCTATTGCACTGTCTCAATTTTCTCTATTTTTTATTCTCCTCTCTTTAGATAATCTTAGTTTGATATTAGGAGAAGTCAAAGGAAGAGTATAACAGCTTAAGAACTGAAGGGTTATTACATCTTTGACAAGCTACAAGGCAGAAGGGATAGTACGTCTCCTACAATTTGTCTTTGTGAACTATTCCGATAATAAACCTTTGCTCTCAAGAGCAAAGTAGAGTATTGCTGTAAGACACTTTTTATTGGTGGATGGTTTGAGTTGAAGATGGGCATATGTACCCACATACATATGGTCTTATTTATCCCAGAAGGGTCTGTTGCCTAATGGCTACAGCAGTAAAAGAGTGGATTTGATGGCCTAGACAGTCCCCTTCTGTTCCTAAATTCCAAGTTCCTAATTTTTCTGTATGTGGGAAAATATATGCATATCTTATATTAGCTGGGACAAAAAGCAGTTATCTCTGCAAGTAGTTATAGGATGTATTGTACACTATCTTTCTTCCTTCCTTATACCCGCTCCTGTTAACCAGCCTAGGCATGGGGTGAAATGGTCAACCCAAGACCCAAAATGTTACCTCTAATGTCTCACCTGGTCGATGTGCCTTTGGAACTGCCATGTTCATCACTCGCCCTCCATCCTGAGGTTTGGGAGGGGATGCGGTAAACCTGCAAATCCCCGACTCTGATGGTGTGCTTGAGGTCAGGCTGTCTGTGTAGTCATTAGTCCCTGCCGTGAGCTGCTCCGATGATGTATCTGATATGAAGCATTCTGTAATAGTGAACTTGGCATGTCTCAGCTGCTCTTCCATTTTTGCGTGCTCATATGCTCTTGCTAGCTCTTCGTAGGTAGAGGAGGCACTTTCTGTGGAGACCATGCTGCTTCTTGCTCGATCTAAGCATCAGAAATATACACAATGGGAGAAAGAAAACATCTGCACAGTACTTTTTGGAAGAAAAGCTATGGAAATGATGTTTTTTCTTAATAAAATGCAGAGCCCTTGAAGTTATCAAGGTGATTTAAATGAGTCTGCTTCACTGTAAATGTCTGCACAATTTTTAGTTTAGTCAGTTACTTGATAATTACAGATAATCTAAAGTGAAGTTTAGTCTGTTAGCTGCATTATGAAGCTTAGCATTAAATTCACGGTTTAGAAGATATAACCTTTAATACACGAAAAGGGTTACTTTTTAAAAAACAAGAAATAATTTCTCAAAAAATAAAAGTTAGAAACCCACAAAACAGATTTATCAAAATAAGGAACAACTTCTTTATATGATCTTTTTAATGCGTCTCAGATACATTTCTGTGAGGTGATGTGTAGGTGAGAGAGGATGGTCTTTCTGTACGTTTTTCAGTCTTGCATCTTTTTATTTGAGAAAGCCTTAAGGACAAAGGTCAAATATAAAGGCATTGTCTCTCTAGACACCAGGTAAAATACTAACTCATTTCATTCAGACCAAAGGTCTTAAGAATGCAATACTTCGGCAGCTATCAGCCTGCAGTAATTCAGGTGCTTTTTTCAGTGCTGCTGAAGCTAATGGGGGCTTTATATTCGACACATAGGGTATTGTGACCTACAAGCTGTTCTTTTCTGCTGATGAGTTTCTGAGACTATCAATATTTCTTAAACAACACTGCTATTGAAAGTGTAAATGGCTACTGATACATTAAAAAGTCTTCTGTAAACGCAGCGCTCATTTCTGTGGGGACAAATCACTGCTCTGTTGCACCCATTGCACTTCTACTTCAGTGGGCTGGAAAAGCAGAGGACTTTCCGAAGTTCCTTGGCCAGAAGTCATGTTTCACCACAAGATCTGCACAATTTCAGACATTATTGGAGATGTTCAATAAACAGACCCAATGTAATAGCTAATTCATAAAAATGGGACTCCTATAGCAGCCAGAGGCAACTGTGTTGTTATTGCAAATCTTTATCTTTTTTATTATGTGCTATTGTTTTCACTCTGCACAAACAACACTACTCCTGCCACTTGTAAATAGGACCATACATTATTTAAAATGACAGGTACTTTTATGATCTACTGTAACTTGCTTAAGTTTTTGAGCTGGCCAATACTTAGCCTAGGCGTTTTAGTGTTGTAGGTGTCTTGTTTTTTTTTTCTTTGGATTTTGTTTGTGGTTTTCTTTTGTTTTTGTTTTTTGTTCTCCTCCTTTCCTTCCTCCCCCTGCCCTCCCCGGATGTTTCCTCCAGGAAACATCATTCTGCTTTCACAATTGAATTGTAAATGAGACAAAAATTATGTCTTTCAAAATTTCTGAATGCTTGGAAAGTCCTGGAAGGCCGCAGTTCCACAGTGCCACAGAGCAGGGTCTGTAAATATGATAATCATGCAAAAGACCTGTTTGGTCCATGAAGCTTGGTACCTTCAACTTCCCATATCTCATGCACTGGGGAAGCACTATTTCTGCAAGAATATGCTTTAACACCTACTTTAGATTTGCTGAGAGCTCATCCAAACCCAGGTTGACCTTCATGAAACCTAGATTCATCAGAAAATTTCTAATGGTTTCTAGTTAGAACATTTGAACATAGTTACAGCTATGAACTGCTGCAATACATTTCTCCTAAGCGTAAAAGCTACTGCTTTGTAAATCTGGAATTGTTTTGATAAGAAGTGATAAATTCTGCCAAATATCCACTGCGTCAACTAGATTCAGAAATTTGAACTCCTTATTGGAAAAGTGATCAAATATACACATTAGTTCAATTGATGTCTGAACATACAATTTGGCTACCTTTGTTATGAAGTTTATTTGGAAATTTTAAACTTCTGATGTACTTAGATTAAACTAACTCTATTCTTTTCCCAGAAACCAAGTGGCATAATAGAGCTACATTTTGGCCAAAGAATCATGTTCTTAAGCCTGATTTAAAGCTTGCTATCCCTTACATAAATCACTTCATTTTCAAGGGTAAACACAGAGTAGGAAAGTAGCCATGTTAAAACAGATTATACAGTCTGTTTACAAAATTGCATGTAGTTTGCTTATTAAACCACATAGCTAATTGAAATCTCTGCCCTTTGCTGTGTGCATTGGAAAATATCCTTGCGTCACAAAATGTTGGAGCACAAGAAAGTGAAATATGCAATGTCTACAAAAAGTGTATAATTTTGCTGTATAGCTGTTAGAGTTGGTTCTTAAAGCCTTATGATAATTCCACCTGAAGAAATCAGGATGAAGCGCAACAGCTGGCTAGAGGTGTCTATTGAGCGCCATTGCCCTGTGGAGACAACATAGGTTCTTAAACTTGCAAATCTGCAAGTTTAAGAACCTAAATCTGCAAGTTTAAGAGGAAGAATTGTGAAAAGACAAGAACCCTAACCTATAAATTAGTGGATGTAAGGTAAGTCAGATGCTCACTCTCATAGACAGGGTAAAAACAGTCATACTGTTTTGCATGGTGAAAGTCCAATCACATCTACTGCTTTTTAGCTCTAATGCAAAGCGTTTTCATGTATCATACACTTTCACCCTAAAATCAGGATAGAAGGCAGGTAATTCCTTCTGAGGAGGGCAGTGTAAGCCTGGATTCACTTCTATCAGGTATACGTTCAAATAGTATTTTACCTTTCTTTATATTTAACCTTTATTAGGTTTACTTTGTGACTACTCTTCTGCTTAATCATTTACTCATTTATTTGTCTTCCTACATTTGTCACTTGCTCAGCATAGGGCAGAGGAGAAATCTTTTTTATTCAGCTACAATTGAATTTATATTGTGAAGACATCAAGAAGAGATAAAGACTGCAGGCAGAATACGTATTCAGTGTCTTCCTACTTACCATATAGAGGAATAAAACCTATGCTGTTTCTCAGGAAAGTCAGAGCTAGCTGTTGCAGTATTCAGTGATATCGTCTTGGACTCTAATTCCAGATTTTTCCCTCTCCTGCTTTTTTTTTGTTGCTGTTGTTGTTGTTTTTGTTTTTTCCCCTGCTTAGAATAAATGCTGTGAACGTACTACATGAATGGGAAAAGGAAAATACTAACCTCAATGTAGCTCAAACCTTAAAACCATTCTGCCTATGACTCAGGCATGTTCTTGGTTGCTAATACTGCCCCTTTCTGGTCAGTGCCATTTCATGCAGCAAACTCTCCTACTTTTTCCTTCAGATACAGAAGTACAACATTTCAACTACAGGAAAAGATCGCCACCATTATTTTTCAAAGACCCCAGTATGCATGTGTGGCATGAGGAACCACAGGCACAATATTTACTGCCATTAGCAGCTACTGCCATCCCATTCTCACAGCGCAGCCCTGCGGAGAGCCCCGTACCTGTGTCTTGTGAGGGGCTGACGCTGTAGCTATCGCTTTCCTTGTCCACTGACCCTGTTGGTCTGGGTGTGGGCAGCCTCCAGTCTGTGGTGAGGGTGTGAGCTGATATGGTGGGGTGAGGTCTGTTGAGGGTCCACTGACTAGCGTAGCGGTTGCGAGCTGTAGGTCCAGTTTTGGCACTCCTCCTTGTGGTAGGATCTATGATGGAGAATAGAGAGAATCTTTGCCACTAGGCTCTTGAATAGATAAGGAAACAAGCCCTGCCAGAAAGGGATGGCCGCTGAAATCATGTGGGTTAAAAAACCCTCAGAACATTTTTTGGGGGGTGGAAAAATGAACACTGAAAGTGCTCTTCATTACCAAACTGCTCTTGCTTTTTTGAAATACCTGCTTTCTAATGAGACCATACATTTAAAAAAGAGTGCCACTGAAGAGCTGAGAGACCCACCAATCTCCCATTGACACATTCAGTATCCCTTTACTCCAACATAAGCAGTTTTCCAATACCAAACAGACATAAGCATGTGAAAGAGCACAAGGCAAGTAGATCTAGCTGGAGATTTCACAACACATCTCAGGAAAAGCCAAAGGTAAATTATCAGCATGGATAATGTAGAAACACCCTCAGCCAGGTATCTATTCTCAGTTTGTAAAAAAACATATCCTAAGCAATGTGGTGACATAATTTCCTATTCTGAACATTTTACTAATACTTTTACTGTATTATGGTATTAATCATCTACAGATTCCCTCTTTTTTTAACAAGTAGCCAAGACATGAAACATAACCTGTAATAGTCCCAACAAAGCCTCAATAGGAACAGGCTGATAAAGATTTGTCTGTTTAAAATAAATACATAAATTTCTTAAACTTTAAAAACCATCTGCTACTTGTTGAAGGTCATCAGTGTTTGATGTTTTATTTTTTATTATCCTGGAGATAATATGGTGACCACGAGAGTAAAAGCAAACTATGTGCCAAAATTGACCTCAATTTTGTTAATAGCTCTTCTGCAAAAGTGAGTCTTGCACTCCCTAACACAGCAAGTACAATAGAAAAATCATTATGTGGCAAACAGAAAGTGACTAAATCAGCACTGAAGTATTTATCTTCAAAGCCTCTAAAAGGATATTATTAACGATGGTAAGAAAGTGTATTAGAAATGAAAAATTCAAATCTATTCAAACATTCTTTGACATTCAAATGAAGTTGTCAGTCTTTGAGATAAGAGACTTTAGCAGAAGCAATTTAAAGAAAAAAACAATACCCAGATAATGACACTCAGCACTGCTTCTGCCTGAGCATTCCCAGTAAGCATTTTTATTCTGCTGCTACAAAGAATCAAGGTATTTATTTATAAATACCAGCTATGGTCTGATCCTTCTCCCGTTTCACATCTTCCCCCTACAGCAGTGGAAAAATATGAAGCCGGTGCCATTGATAATTGATCCTCTTGGTAGTGCAACATATAGTTGCCTCACATGGTTAATATCCAAAAACACACTTGGCATGACCTGACCTGCCTGTCAGTGTAAACCACTGCTTGTAACAGCTGTGGAAAGTTGGCACAGGGCTGTCATGTAGCCAAAAGTGAGACTCATGCCTGCTTCGAGAGAAGTCATGAAGGACAGAAGAAGAGTGCTGCTAGAAAAACTCTGCACAGTGCTGGGTCTGGCTGCTTGGTCTGCATAAGAGAAGGATTGGAGAGATTTAATCCAGGTATATAAATACCTGGAGGTGAAGTGCAAAGAGGACAGAGCCACGCTCTTTTCAGTGGTGCCTAGTGACAAGATCAGAGACAACAGCCACAAAGCAAAATGCAGGAGCTTCCCTTTGAAAATCAGGAAACACTTAACTGCGGGGGTGGCTGAGCACTGGCGCAGGTTGCCAAGAGAGGTGGTGGAGTCTCCACCTTTGGAGTTATTAAAAAGTCACCCGGGTATGGCCCTAGGCAGCTGGCTCTAGCTGACCATGCTTTAAGCAGAGGTGGTGGACTAGCCAGTGCCCAGAGGTCCCTTCCAACCTCAGCTGTCCTCTGATCCTGTGACTCAGTGGGTTTTTGTCAGGAATTTGAAGGAGGCAGGAGAGCACACAGGAGGTCATTGCTCATCCTGTTGAGCATGTGCTCAGCAGTAGCTCTGCACCAGCTGTGCTGTGCTTGCATAAAAGACCCTGTAGCACAGATGCAGCAAGCTTCAGAGCTGCCTATGTGATGGAAAACAGCGTACATCTGGTGCCCTGGTTGTTATGCCAACTCTGCTGTCATACGCTGAAACACAACTGTAGAGAGCTGAGGTGAGCAAGACAAAGGTTTAGGGAGCATACCTCTTTTATAAATAAATACAGACAAACTAGAGAACAACTTAAAAAGTTCTGCAAGGGAATATTTGTTCATAAGTGAGCGTGAGTGTGATCAGAATGGATTATCCATAACCTCTGAGGCAGCCAGCTGGTCACTTCTCCCCTCTCTACAAGAGAAAGCCGTGGGTCTAGACAAAATCTCATAGTCCAGCCTCTGTCAAAGCTATATTAGGGTCTTAAATCCAGACAAGACTACCTAAAAGTCTTTGAACCAGTCCTGTGAGGTGCTGCAATCAGATCTTTACTGCATAATAAAAGCAGTGGTGGATTTCTACTTCCAAAGTTGAGCTGGACACAGATCGTATTCTTAGACATGAGTTAAATCCAAGTGTAATTTGAAGGATGTCTCTCCCTGCCTTCAGTAAAATGAAGCAGATAACTGCACATAGGAAAGACATTAGGTATATGGAAGGTGCTAGTGCTATAAAATGCTGTGGTACGATACAGGCATGTAATTTAGGGGTGGTGCCTTTTTCCTTATTAAAAAAGGCAGTGCTGGAAAACAATGGAGAGTCTGCCATTTACTCAGTCTTGATCTGCCAACCTAGTAAAAATGATCTGATGATATTTTTGCTCTTGGAGAGCAGGCTAGCCAGCATGTACGTGAACTAAAGGAATGAGACAGGAGTGGTACCAGAAAGAAAACAAATATTGTATTTTCTAATTCAAATGCCATGACTCTCCATAGATGAAAAACAGTGGTACTAATCTAGTCCTCAAGAAATAACTACCCATATGTTAAAACTGTCAGAGTCAGAAAAGCAGCAAAGACAGGACTAGAACAGCTACCATTTATAACAACTGGGATGGAAATGGAGGTGAAATTCAGATTTTTCAAATAATCTGTATTCTAACAACTGAGCTTTCAGCATTTATGTTCACTGAACTCACCAAGTAAACAAATTCTGAAATGGTCAGTGAATAGAAAAATTCCAAGAAATTTTAGAAACTGCACCCTGCTAGTGAACTACACTATGATAATATTACTAACTCATACGTATTCCTCACTTTTATAGATATGGAACACATTTATAGGAGAAATAAGAAGACAGTTTATTAATTTATGATAGCATTTTAATCACTGTAAGAATAACTAAGCATTAATATATCTGGGAAAAGTAATTTACCATAACTAAAACTGGAAATACAACTTTTCAGAAAAGCAATAATGAGAAATTTATTTCTCGACTGATGGAGAGGTAAGGAGGGAAGATGTATTTTGAAATACAATAAAGATTAATCACTGAAAAAAAATATATTAGACATTAAAAGCCATTAAGTTAATTTACCCCATAAATTCCAGATATGAAAATCTAGCATGCATTTGGTTTAATGAAAGCCAGGTGTGAATTATTTCAAATTACACCTATATTTCCTATGCATATTCAATTTTTACCATATTGAATTACGAAATGCAATTGTATAAGAAATGTTCTCTGCTGACCTAAATAGATTTCTTTCAACTTTCAGACTGAAGAAAAAAACCCCATGAGGATGCAAATACAGCAGCACAGTACTCATTTTCTTAATAGCTTTCTCCTCTTCAGATAACATATTCTCTTATATGCTTACTTGTTCCTGGTCGGGCATCAGAAACATCCACTAGTGGTCCTGTAGCTTGTGACACAGACTGGTAATGTACCGTGTGGGTGACAGTCAGTGACTTCTGTTTAGACGTCTCTCCAAAGTCAGCATCAGTGAGCAGGACTGTTGATCTGTCATCTGTAAGTAAAAAAAATCCCATTAGATAATGAGTAATGAATTCAGGGTTTGCCTTCATAAAAGCTTCCCAGCAAGGCTCCAGATTTATTTTCATCTTGGCGCCACCACTGACAGGTCTATTTTCTCTGCAGGTCTCAAGATGGCTTTGAAGTGTGTACCACAGCTTGGGAGGCTCTGGGTTTAAACTCAAAGTTCATACAAAACTAAAGAATAAGTGTAATTTTCATGTCTGTTGTGATTTCACCTTAGAGATGTGCAACTGAGACAGACTGTTAAGCACCCTTTCAAAAAGCTACTTTGTGTGTAATTATTTTTGGCCCTAAATCCTTCTTTCCATTCTTCTGAACACTGCCCTCTTCCTTTTCATTTTCAGAAAGCTCAGCTAAACCTTTCAACAGCATATTTATTTATTTTTATTAACATGATTAGTAATGTTCTCAGTGAAATTGCCCATGTCTTCCCAAAAAGAGGTTGATAGGTTCCTAACTACCCCTCTACTAGTCAGCTTTTTCTCCAGAGACAGAATATTGTGGAAGGGATGGCCATGACCCAAGACAGTTCTTAGGGATCTGCTTATTTTCAAGTATGTGAGTACTGTAGTGAAAACCTTTACTGCTGCATGGTTCTGCTGCCTACTGCTTCCCCATGGAGTAAGATACATTCACCAGATTTCTACTCCGACCTTGATCCCTGCAGAGAGCCAGTGCTATATAGCACTACTATTTTTTTTTTTCCAGTTGTGATCTCTGCATTGTATTTCTTTCATGCCAAAGAGGAAAGTGGTCCACTTGATCATAGAAGGTTTAACAGCAATAAATCTTGAACTTTGTGCTTGCAGAACACCTATTTGGATACTATCAGACTTCCTTTTGCATTCTTTACAGTCTTTTCATCCATCCATAACAGTAATAAAAGCCACAAGAAGTTCATGTTATGCTATGCTACACTACACTATGCTATGCTACACTATGTATATATTTGCAATGTATTTCTAAGGGCAGCAGCGGGGCTTCTGTGCATTTACCAGTCAGCAGAGGTTGATCCTCCTCTTCTAAGCATTTCTTGGTTTTGTTTTTTTTTTTTTTAACTTGACAAGACACCATTAAGGCAAACAGTTCTGCACAATAACATAACTAGCATTTTTTACCCAAAGAAGGCCATAAACAGAATGAGCATTATGAAATCGAATTACTCTGTCTCTGGCAAAATATGAGCTCTTATTCAGGTTGGGAATAAAGCCTCTTGGCAGTAAACTATGTCAAAGACCGCCAAAGTGCCTCCTTAGTCTGAGTGCTGTGCAGAGAGCTTGCTATTATCAGGCACTGATCACATTAACATAGTCAAGGCACTAATGGTATTTGTACTATAACTTCCTATTTTTCAGCAACTAACTCAAAAGTAAAAACTGTCTTTAGGATGAAGCCTGGCACAAAAGACTGCATCACAGAGGCAAACTTTGTGAAGGTCAGATCAACATTAAAAAAATATCTTTATTTCAGGTGAAGCATGGGCCTTCTTTTCAAATCTGCAGCACAAACTGAAATGTTCCCTGAAGCCACCCCCATACCAGACTAACAGCAAATGTGACGGGGTACAGGGCTAAAGCAGCTTGTCTCTTCCCAGTGTGGGCATGGATGGCAGATGCAGAGATGCTGATCCCTGCTTGCAGAGTTTCCTCTTCAGCCACACCATCCCTGAGATACCGTTACATTTTCAGCCATCACAGGCTTCTTCGACACAGATTTTGATCCAAAAAAAGTTAGCAGTCTAACAAGAACAGTCATTCTGAAGGGTCTTGCCACAGCGTGTACCCACACAATCATGAGATCAGGTTATATTTTTATTCTGTTGAGATTTCAGACATGCTGTGTTTAAACTATTTGGAAAAAAACCCCACCACCAAACAATTCTGTTTTTTTTTTTATGACAGTTCAGCTATGTGCCAGACACATATGAAACCTTGTTGTTTTTTGTTGTGTGAAACAGTTTAGATTTGAATTTTACATAGATACACAAAAGTTGAAAACTGATCATAATGTTGAAATGCCACCTGCTATAGCAGGTGGATACAGTATGCAATATGAAAGTTCCAGAAGCTGGCTGTGGCAAGTCTTTAAATATCAATATTTTAGTTTCAGAATTTCATTTTCCTTATAAGTAATGCCAGTGATCCAACTGCCTAGTCAGAGCCAAGTGGGAAATCAAAATGAAAATCATAAAACTGCCAGTCTTCATTTACATTTCCTTCAAGTGGCTCTTTCCAACAGCTTCTTTTTCCTAATGTCCTGCATTATTTTAAATACTGTACTGAGATTGCTTAAAGTGCAAAATGACTCAAAGGGGAGAAAAATATCAGTTTTCTCTTTTCAGTTGGCAAATTACTTTGTAGCTCTTTTTTCTTCCTATGTGCAGTGGGGAATATGTGTGGGTAAAGGAAGTCCACCTACAAATGCCTGTTACATTAACCGTTGAAAACAATCCCAACAAGAGTTTACCAATGGTCTCCATTGTGTCCCTCTCCTCAATCAGTAGTTGTGCTCTGGGAATGTCTATGTGCATCCTCAGTGTTTGCTGCTGTTTATTAAGCGTATCCGATGTCCTGGTGTTCTTGCTAAAAACAAAAGAGAAGTAAACACATTAACATTAAGCCTAAATGATAAGATACTTGCAAATGTCCTCATTTAAAATCAGTCCAGCTCAAACAAAAAATATTACCAGTGCATGGTATTAATTCATTGCACATGACAAGCAGCTAGATGAATGCACAGTGTTGAGGGATTTAGACAATTCTTTATCAGTTAAGTATCTCCTGAATATTTCGTATCATTTGCTTCAAGAGTTGTCATAAAAAATAATTAGTAAAAACACTTCGCACGATGGACCTTTTCTTTCATTCCTCATTAATATGAATAAAGAAACACAAAGCTGCTCAAATAGGTTAGTAGGAAAATGATGCCTTGAGTAATTTCTAATTGTTTATTCTTTCTTTTAACTTTTTTTCATTCAATAGAATCCAAATACCACTAGAAGTGGTAAATGAAAAGGCAAATTAATAACTAGGGTTTCTATTAATAAATTGCATAAAATAAATAAAGGTTTTAGTCCCACTGATGTTCCAAGACTAAAATTGTAAGTCTTATCTACACTCATGGATTATTTGCTAATTGATTGATGCAATATTCTAAAAAAGAACATAAACCAATTATTCCATCATCATGCAAATTGAAACAATTTCATTTTGAAGTTTGTGTACCAGAAAATGACTTCTTAAATAAGCTGTCTACTGAAAGCAAATGAAAATGGTTAGTAAAATTGAGTGCTACAATCATTTCTAGTACAGAGCTTTCAACAAGAAACCTTCAGACTGCACTAAAATCCCAGGAACTTTCTGCCCTTTTAGATGTAATTACTCTTTGGAGGAGAAAAAACATTTGCAAATACTTCTTTATGCTGGGAGGCTGAGTAAAATTAAGATAAATCAGCCTGTAGTGTGATCCAAGTGCTCACACTTCAAAGAACTTTAAAATCCAAGTGGAGGCTCATTTTCTAATATAAAGTATCTGTAGATCACAGATGATAACCCTCTTTTGACAATGGATTATTTTTGTTAATGGAATCAGAAGAGGACTATTAACCTGCTTGATGAGCTCACTTCTTCCCTGACCATGAGCCTCTACATAGGACATTAATGCATGCATGATTAGCCCGCATCTCTAGACAATTTGCCTTAACTTTCTGTTGTATCTCCACGGGAGAAAGACATAAGTTGCAGGTTTAGAGTTTCCCCTAGAGTCCTTTTTAGTTGGAATTTCTGTGGTCTGTAATTCTGCTCCAAATCCAAGAGTGAGATCTTCAAGTCACACAGGCACACCTTTCTGGCTGATTCTGGCTTTCTGTGCTTTTGCGTTCCCCAGCATTAAGACTATATATGTATCTCAAATTTTAACATCTCTGTCTTTACCTAGGGGGTTAGGTGGTATCATTGCCATCATGTACGGCTGGATAGCTGATATGCATTCAAATAGCCTACAACTGGTGTTTCATTTAATAATTATGGAAGCAAAATATAAAGAGAGCTAACCAAAGGCTGCCAGATTTTTCTCCATATATAATCAGTGGAGACTAGTAGTCACAGTGGTTTATTAAGCACATGAATTTTCAAAGATGTTTAGGATCCTAAAATGCAGATAAATTCCACATTGACATTCTCAAAGACTCTGCAAAATCTCTGCATTGATTCAATGCCACTCTCTTATTGGTTCACATTCAAGTTGCTGAAATGTTAAGAGAATTAGAGACTAATATATTATCTTCATGCCAAATATGCTTGAATACATGTCCTTGACAAGTTGTATTACTTTGGGCTTGCTCAAGATCATAGAGCAAACCTGTGATTAAGTAGGAACCCGAATTTCTGAGGTCCACTTTCAATTCATAATCAATAATTCAATAGTTGCAGGCTACATGAATGCAATCAGACACATACAAAATTTGTGCAGTACATAACTGAGTCTAATAAATTCATCATTGCACCCCTCCTTTGCTCCAAGAAACAGGAGACAAAGGGATTAATTCCTCAGAGAATGCAGATCCCAGAATCCCAGTGAGATCTAGCAGCTTTTCTGCAGTACAAATACTATACATTCAGATACATTATGCACAGAAAGTATTGCACAAAATGTATTTTTTGGACCATGGGGAACAGGAGGACAGTTCCCCAGTTTCCAGTTATGCTGCTCACCTGTCAAGAGAGAATTCTGAATCCCACTCTTGGCTCCAGGGATAGTTTTATGCAAAATAACTTGGAAGGTCCTTCAAGCTAGAACAGGAATACAAGCCTCTCTATATCACAAAAATTCCCCACTATGCTTGAGAGCTGTTCCTTGTTTTGCGTGATCTCTGTCCCCTTCATTACTGGCCTAATTAATTCTTCTGTATGCAGCAGCATGGTGACATGGAGCGTCCAAAAACAGAACAGAAAACTGGCAGTAGCAAGAGGGTTGCTGCTGATTAGCATGCCATCTTTTCTGGCTCAAGGAATTTTGAATTATTTTCTGCAGAGGTCCATAGCTCAACCTTCAGGTTATAAAATCCTACAGTGCCAACAGCAATTAAGTGCCACTAGGACTTGGCAGTGAGGCAAAGATTTTTAGTATTGCAATTTTGAAGTTTGATGCCCAGGTATTTTCTAGGCTGGGAAAATTCAGGAATCAAAGTATTATAACAGCCTGGTGAATGAGAAGCTGTCCTGGTTTTAGCTGGAACAGTTATTTTTTTCTCCTTCTTACTAGCTGGTGCAGCACTGTGTTTTGGCTTTAGTTTGAGAACAATGCTGATAACACACTGATGTTTTAGTTGTTGCTAAGTAGCACTTACCCAGATCAAGGACTTTTCAGTCTCTCATGCTCTGCCAGTGAGGAGGGGCACAGGAAGACTGGAGAGAGCAGAGACAGGACACCTGACCCTAACTAGCCAAAGGGGTATTCCATACCACAGCATGTCATGCACAGTATATAAACTGGGGAGAATTACCCAGAAGGGATGGATCACCGCTCAGGTTGGGCTGGGTATGTGTCAATGAGTGGTGAGCAATTGTATTGTGCATCACTTGTATTTATTGATTGTTTTCCTTTTCCCTTTTAGTTTTATATTGTCTCCACTTGTTATTTCCCTTATCGTTGTTGTTATTATTAGTAGTAGTAGTTCTATATTATAATTTACTTGAGTGAAAATTACTGTATGCACAAGACAGGGTTAAACCTATCAAGCTAGTTATGCTAAGGGATTTAATATGGTTCTCTCTTAACCCAAAGTCATTCTGGGTACTTGGCAGAGTCAAACTACGTCACAATTTCCCATCATCCAAGCTGGTTGTTGTAGAAACATATGGAAAACTAAATCTTGTAAGTAATCAGCTTGACAGGAATATCTGTGGAGAAAAGATTCCTTGCCTTGTGCTCAAAATTTGAAAAGTCAGTCAATAACTATACTGATTCACAGTGAACTGTTACAAAGAAGTTGGCTGGACCCACCCAGGAGAAACATAAAAAAAGCTGTGATTGTATAACAGGAGACAATTTTATTTGTGAGTTTAAGGTATCGGCAACAAGTTGGGCAGCTGCCATTAAACTGCTAAATTCTGGGGCTTATCCAGTGTCTCTTTTTGATTTACACAGCCAAAGTCAGGGACTTTCAAAGCAAAGAATAAAGCTCAATTCTTAATCCACTTTACAAATGCTCACAAAAATCTCCTCAAAGGAAAAGCTCTGTCCATCTCTCACACCTTCCTACCGAGCAGGGAATCATCTTTTCTGCTCTTTATCCAATACTTAAACATCAAGGCACAACCCACAGCAAACCCTAATTCTTGATATTTGTATCACAGTGGATTTTTGTGAAATCAAAAAGATATAAACTATCAGGAAATTTATAATATATGATTATTGCGTTGGAGAGAACTTATTATCCTTTGATTATTAACATGCTAAATCTTCAGGAACATCTGGTGATTGTGGGTAGCTCAGGTTTCCATTGCAGGTGTTTCACAGATTTATCACATGTGAGAGAGCATTTTACCTGTAGAAAGCAGGCTCCCCAAAACAGCATCACTTTGAGAGCTCCAAATTATGACATGTCTGTAGATGCAGGCCTATATCCCCTAATTCCTCTGAAGTCTTGTTTTACTAGTCATTTGCCTTTGTTCATATTTTTAGAAAAGAAATATAAAAAATGAATATTTAATAAAAACAAGATAATTTGTTAATAAATGAGATGGGAGAAACTGACTTGATAATATTTCAATTCAGGTGAATGGAAAAGCAAAAAGAAAGGGTGGCAGAGGAGATACCTAGAAAATCAGCTCTGAACTAAAGGCTGGGAAGGGACCTGACTGCTCTCTGAATGTATTGGGTGGGAGTTGGGGGTGGGGGCACCAAAGAAGTTCTTTAATTTGAAGTTCGACATTGGCAGAGGCAAAAATGGGTCAAAGTTAGGCACCTATGTTGGCAGTCTGATGAAGCTGTCTAAGTGTCAGAGGTGTGAGACTGAAATGGCCTTGCAGAGGCAATGACAAGAATAGTGAATCTAGCCAGGGTTAAGGCATTTACCAGTTTTCCAGTTTTTCAGAAGTGTTATGTGTGGTTGTCACTGGTATTAACTATCTTAGTCCAGGAGTTTCAGGCAGCCTGTGCTGGGTTTCTTTAGGGAATAGACTTGCTGTATGCTAATCTGTGTAGCTTTCTGCTACACTGATAAATATAAAGAGCATATCTTCCTGATGTTGCTTAAAACCACAATCTGCTGCTAGCAGGCGTTTCTAACAGGCAGGTAGGAAGTGTCTGACCTGACTGGCATGACCAGTCTTGTTACCATCAGTGGGACTATTCAGATGTATTTGCAGACTGTTGGTGTAGAGCTGAGTTGACACTAAAACCAACCTTCACCATGTCTTAGGTAAGTATAGTCTTACAATAGCAGGTGAAATTACTCATGGGTGAGGAAGCTTAGAGTACAGTTCATTTGGTAAAATATCTGACAACTCAAACTTGTTGCCTTAAAATAAAACCAAAACTCATTTATACTTAAAAATAATGCTTTGGTGATCCCATTTTCAAATACATGTAGAAATTTTAAAGTTCGGACAAAACAATAAATATTGAAGATATGAGATTTCCGTCTTTGAAAGAGTTGTGGTGCCAGGATAGTTATTCTGTTGCATTTCAACAACTGAATTAGATTTCTGGATGCTGAACTGATGGAACAGAAATGAAAAATAATATAGGGATTTACGTTCTCTTCTGTACCTTTGGGTATAAACAGCTAGCAATAGTGAATTACATAAATATAACAAATGTTTAGAGGTACTCGCATCCAAGCATTTACTGACTTTAATTAGATGATTTCTGAAAAGCAATTACTTTGGTTCATATTGTGAAAATGTTCTTCTGAATAGGCTAAATATCCAAACAGACCTACACTGCTTCTACAGTTTAATCCACTAACACAAGTGCTCAGTTTTTTACCATTGTATTCCTTCACAGATACTATTCACATTGGTTTTTCTTTTCTCCCATTTCTAACCGTCAATGTGTCCTAGTTTTTAGCCAACAGCCAAATAGTGTGCTTTCAAAAAGGATCTAGGAACAGAAGGTTCTCAGAAAAACTCAAACAGAAACTTCTCTGTCTCTATAATAATGTTTAAATGTAATGCCATAGTTGACAGATATTTTTCAATTAATCAATTCAAATTTTAAGAAATCTATTCTTACCTCATAAGCATTTCAGCCAAACTCTTTGCATCTAGAAGAAAACAGAAGAAATGTCATCAGAAGAGAAGATCTGTTTTACAGATTTATTATTAGGAATTTATTTGAATCAGCTGTAAGACCACTGTTGTTTCTCAGATCAATGGCAAGAATTAAATCATCTCTAAAAGTCTCTACTTTTGATGAAGCTGCATTTATGCCCCAGATATCCCTGTTAAATTCCTCAGTAGCACCAGAAATGCTTAGAGAAGTACAAGCTACCACTAGCTTAACTAGAAAAAACTGCAGAAATGTAATAGAATAAGGAAGAGTTTAGCAAATAATGGGTATCCCTTTTCCTTTATGCCATGGTTAGTAAGTGAACAGGTGAGGTAGGAAGAAAAGGCAAGAAAAAATTTCGACATCCATCTCCAGGTAGGAGCCAAACCCAAGCTGGATCAGCAGTTGCCAACCTGCCATTTCCAAACCAAACCTGACTGCATGGAGGTCTGAACAAGGTCTCCAAGAATCCAGCTTTTTTGATTACAAGAGAGGAAATGGCACTTTCCCACATGGATCAGCCCTACAAAATGAGGTGCTGCTGTAGGAAAAATAGACCCCCTGTTCTTGTTATTGCTCCTATTATTACCATAAAATCTTTTAGGGGTATAGTTATTCTGGTACTTATCAGGTCCAAAGACACAGCTGAGGGCTGGTTTGCCCAGTGTTATTCAGGTAGATTTCTGTAAAACTTTATCAACATAATAAAATAATTTCTATAGTATTATTTAGCAAAAGCAGACAGCTATGCTTTGTTCTCCTGCAGTCTGCTGGTAAACAAACTCACTTAAAAATGCTGACTCCAGAGTCCTTAAGTTTATCACACAGCAACAAAGCAGCCTTTTGTGCAACCAAGTGAAGCAAATCCAAGAAGAAAACAATTCCAAGTTCTAAGTCTTTAAGCAAGTCTTCTACTATGTGAAACTTTAAATTTCTTTTATCTGCTGCTTCTAAATCTACCAGAACCAGCCAAGACATTTACTGGATTTGACTTTGTTTTCTCCATCTCACCTATTTTGTTCCTTAATCACCTCTTGGATATCCTTCACCTACAACAACTTACTTGCTTCTGATCCTATTAAATATCCTGCCTTTAAAATTCAGGCAGAAATAAATTACCATCTCAATGCATCGCTCTGGTTACATTTGTATTTATTTTCTATTCCAAGTCATGGTGTTTTCAGCAAACTTTATGATGTTTCTCATTATTCTAGCAGCATAAGGATCATGAACAGACTATGCACCCATTCTCCCTCTAGAATACATAATAAGAGTGATCTAACATGTAAATATTGTTTTAATTCAGCTAGCACCTTTTGTGATGCTATTGTTTCCTCCTTAAATAAAGGCCATAGATGCCAGTGCAAGTACTTCACAACTCAAGAACAGCTGAAGGGACAAAGCTGAAAGTTAACTGGTCCAATGTTGTTCAGTTTGCTTTTTAGATTTGTTTACCAGGATTAAACAACAAACAACTTCCCTCACATGTTCTCAGGTGCAGCACAGCATATGGCCGTGTTCCATGCTGCATCTGGAAAAAATATTACTTTCCCACCATTAAATGTATGTGGCACGCGTTCAAATGCTGCTTAACATATATTCATTTTTGGTCAAAGAGATGCAGACGAGATTGTGTATCTTTAATCAAAAATAATATGAGGCACCACGAAAAATCATGTTACGTGTCAAAAAGCTGAACCAGGAGGTATTGTAGAAAAAACTCCATCAGCAGGGTTTGAAAGTACTAATTATTCAAGCAGATTATTATACTAGTAAGCAGCATTACTGTAGTTAACGATGGCTCTACACAGGCCAGCTTAGTACTGGACCAAAACAAACATCCAAGAAGATAAGAGATCTTATGCAGCTGTCAGAGCAAACCCTAAACCCAACTGAATACGGTAACAGTGTGTCCAAACCATCAGCTACAAGAGGAGAAATGCCAGTTTCACAAATCAATGACTATAGATTACAGATTGCAATGTGTATTTCCCACATTACACTGTTGAGTAGCAAACTGAGAGCACTTCATAAAATGAGTCAGTATCCCTGCCAGTGTACTGTCTCCCAGCTTTCATGTGGGGAAAACAGGGCTTGGGAAGGCTATAAATGACATAGTGAAGGGGGTGATCTCCTGCTCCAGCCAAATGTCAGCCCATGACTTAGTGAAATAGACAAACTGCTCCTCACTGTGGGTTTCACACATGACTAAACTGACAGGCACGGACCCAACGACAGCCTTCACTTCTATTTGCTGAGGCAGCCGCCTTTAAAATCCTCAACACATTTGGCTTGCCACCTGGGAAATCAGGGACTCTGATACAGTATTAAATTGCATGCTGCCACTTCTGAACTATCATGCTGTGCTGCTGCTTTCTGCTTGGATTAAGGTGAGTTGGATTTAAAAACAAAGAGAAAACCATTACGGTAGTAGTGGAGCTAGGTTAATAGTAAGGGCAAAGAGTGGTAAGTCATCAGGTTTCTTTTTTATAACGTATGCTGACCTATTGAATGGCTGCATGAACTTCAGCAGTTAATTGACCTTTTTGTCAATTGTCTTGTGGAGCTATTAAATTGGGCAAAAATCAGGGCTTTGATGAAAACTATGCTTTCTTTTTAAACAGAGTATGTACTTCTGAAGAAATAAATCATACTGGGGTGAAACAGGAGGAAGACAAAGGTTTACTTGTCCCAATATGCTAAAACAAGGAGTAAAAGGGTTAAGAATGGAGAAACTGCTGTTCTTATTTTGCATTTGCTCCACGGAAACTGGAACCACAAACCCACTGTCTATAAGCATAGATACAAATGTTTGCATGCAGAATGTATAGGAAATAAATTTACAATTCCCACTCTTCTTTGTCAAGCAGGTTCAAAGAGAACACATCTCCTGGAGCCACAAAAGCAAGAATTACATCTGTAACTTGTATAAATTCTTTTAGAAGGTCCCACTGTGGAAACTATTCTTTCTGATGTACACTAGAAGAGAGTTGATGGTGAAATTGTGATTTAGGAAAAATGAGTCCTATACTTCAAAGAAGCCCCACCAGGTGATACATATCAAGTAATAATGACAGGATTTCAATTTCAAAACTAATTCAGATATAAGCTGAACACAAAAAGTACTAGAGCAAAACATTTTTCTCAGTTAAGAGATCAGAAAAACCTGCACACAGGATTTCTTTTGCAGAGCTTAGCTCTCTAGAATGGCAATACTGAGTATCAGTAAGACTTTTAGAACATGAAGTAACTTCCAGAAGAACAGAAAAGAGCTAACAAGGGATCAGTCTTCAAAAAGAATGAATTAAAAAAAAATCAGAATTACTGAAGTTCTATCAATCTGATCTTGGCAATAAGCAAAATGACTAGAAAAAAAAAAGAAAAAAAGAAAAAAAGAAGAAAGGCTTGATGAAATCAATTAAAGGAGATGGAATAATTGATGCCAATCAATACAGACTCGTGGTCAATCAGCCATGTCACACAAAGTTGATTTTTTTACAATGAGATTAAAATTCATTGGGAATTGATGACAATGAAAAAAACTCTCACTGAGATACAATTAAATAACATTAAAATACTTGTATTTCTCTAGAGCAGTTATGATACCTCAAAATACATTGATATCATAGTAGCATGATGCAAAAAAATAACATAGCAGCCATTTTACAGGGGTTTCAATATATTCGAACTACAACTTTAAAAGCAGAGAGTATTTATTTTCATCATGCACCATGGGACATCACACTTGGTATTTTTATAAGTGGTCTGGAGTAAATGAAATAATATTTGATGAAAGTTTAAAAATGGCACAAGAATTAGGTAGCCAAAATATAATGAAAATGCCAGGTCACTAAGGCATAACAACCTGAATCATAGGGTAGCTTGGCCACAAGTTGGCCATGTATTTGTATTAGTATAAGGTCATACATCAGGAATACAAGCCATAACTATAAAATGGAGAATGTTACCCTGTTGCACTGTAATCAGATAACTGTCAGATGGTCTCAATAGATAAGATGTTAAGCACAAAATTTTAAAATAATGTTGCACTCAGAAAGGTGATCCCCGCTGATACAGACAGAGACCATAAAGGGAAAGAAGAAAGGTTGTTACCTCTCTGTGGTGCTGATATATCTGTTGGTGAAATACTGTGTTAATTTCCACCATACACAGATGAGGAATGGTACCTAAAGATTACAAAGGGACCAGATAAAATCCTTGAAACTAACAAATGATGGGAAAATTACACAGAAAAATTGAAGAATATTCATCTGTTTCATTTATCAATAAAAACATTAAGAAATTATTTGGTTACTACCATGTATAAAGGAATATCCTTGGAGGTTGAAAATATGATAGAAGAAAGAACTTCAGTCCCTGTAAGCAGACAGAAGTCTAACAAGGCCAGATGGCTGGGATGTCGAGCTGCAGCTCAACAGATTTAGATAAGTGAGATGCAGCTTTTACAGAAATGTTAGTTAAATGATGATGTCTTTTACCAAAAGTACTGATGAATTCTTTGCCACTGCCTATGCTTAAGAGAAGCTCAGATATTTTTCTGAATTCCTACATTCTGAGAGAAAATAATTCAGAGAAATCTTATGTTATGCAAAAGCCATACTGCCAACAGTCATCAGCCTTCCTTAAGGTATCATAAGTAAAACATCTATGAATATTTATAAACTAATCATGAAAAACTAAATGTGTATAGCCATCTTTTCCTGGAGCCAAGGAGCTCAAAATATCCTATTCATTACTGGATGGAATTCCACAGTATTTCTGAGAAGATAAGACAACACTTTCTTCACCCTTTAGCAACCTTTTTTTAATGAAAAAACAAAAGTGCACAGAGGTAAACGACAAAAGGCTTTGAATGAAAAACCTATTATACAATACGAAGCTAAAGCGTCCATATGTCCTGATTTCTGGAGCTATGCATGAACCATAAGGCTACTTGTTGGCTTTGATCTATGAATTTGCCAATGCCTAAGAGCCTTGTATCTCTGACTTTTTTTGCAAAAACATCCAAACTATTGTTACAAAGGACAAAATGAGACCCAAAAGAGAGGTGAGTAGATGTCAAGGTGAGATCAAATTCATACAGTTGGCACTGGTTGTAATATATACCATGATCATATTTTGGTTAAAAGTAACTGAACAATTCAGTGGCTCTTGGAAATTATTAGCCTTAATTTTGCAGATGACAAATTGCTTTAATATTTATTCAGTGTGAGATTTGAAAGGTTTTTTCCCAAATACCTTCAGTGTAAGATCTGCTGTTGTCTTCTAGTAAAAATCCTACAGGGCTGAATGCAGGAAGTGGGTGACCGCAAGAGTCAAAGCCTGACTGCGGTTCAGCCACGGGTATTTATCAGATCTATAACATTCACATGGCAAACACCTGAATTTGAATAAGGATTAGAGAAAACATAGATCAGCAACAATGGAAGCTCACTGAAGAATAAAGTGTTGTAATAGCTGTGTTCTAACGCATCATAGGGAAAAAGATGTGGTAACAAATCTGAGAATGGCGGGTTGTGTTTTCTAGCCTATACTAACAAGCGGCTATATCCATTTTAAAACTCAGTAATCATGGTTGGCATTTGCTGGAAAATTGAAATCCCCTTCAAAACACCTGGTTTCATTCTTTGAAAAAATATTTTAGGTTATCAAGATCATTTGCAAGAGAAACAAACAACAGGAAAAAAAAAAAAAGGAAACCAAACACCAATACATGACAACTGATTTCCTTTCCCTCATGCAAAATAGTAACATTGGATACATGAGTCATTTCTTAGAAACTTACTGCCAAATGAAAAAGAAGGAATTTCTGTAGAAAACACAAATGCTTTGTTGCCTCATGTTGGTTACATATTGCAGGAAAATGACATCAACTGGGGACTGAACACTGGTCACGTGCAGCCCCACTTGCACTTTCATGTTGAGGGAGTATGCATATGTAGAAGTAAATGCCACAGCTCTCATCTTACCTCTCAGCCTCTTCAGTCTCTGCTCTCTCCTCCTCCTCCGCACGATGAGCAGCATCACAAAAAGCAGCAAGACCCCAACCAAGATACAGGAGATGGTCACCAGCATCTTTAGCCCTTCGTTGGTTGCCAGCCCCTCCTCACTCTGCACAACTGACTTAATGAGTGGAGGGATTGTACCTGGAAACAGGGTCATGATATTAGATGCCTATTAACGAAGACAAAAGATTGAGTTCTCAGGGAATATTTCATGTGCTTCAGTTGCATGCAGAACATTAAGAAGGATTCATTGTGTTCAGGGTGGATGCTATGTATGCATGTGTAATGGCAGCGCACACATAATCAGTCACACTGGTAACAAGGCACTGACTGCAGAGACTCATAGATTATCAGAAATCAAGACAATCATTCATTGATGAAAGAAAACCATGCCCAGTATACAGTTAAATACTATGATTAATTTGAAGTCATATTAAGTCATTACAAAGCTGCAACAGATTGCAGAATTACTACCTACGTATATCACTCTACTGTAGGAAAATAACACCGCTGCCACATATACATACTTTCTGATAGGCTTTTCTAAGGACGGACAATATTTGACAAAGTTCATTTTGTGCTTCATACATGAGATGAATCCTTTGCACAGAAACATTCTTGTATCACCTCTTAGGGGTGCAGCAGTGATATTGATCTGAAATTCAGATAGCCAGCCTGATGCTAATTTGCCAGAGTGTCTGACTCATCAGTAAAACAGCAGAGTAATACTGGATAGAAAGAATCAAATTTTGGTTGAAATGAAGGAAATGAATCTAAAAACTACTGGCATCAGCAGGCAGCTCCCTTTTTCATTTTGGGACATATCTGCATTTTGAATATACCTGGCTTCCTGGTGACATATAATACAGAACTTTTCAGTTCTTTTTTCTTTACTTCTAAAGGATGTGAGAAGAAGGTAGCACTTTCTCTGGAAGGCTGTTTAGTCATGGCAGACTTCTCACTCATTTCCTGATTACTATTAAACTGCTGAGTGCAACCACATACGAAACTATAAAATGCAAATTTGGTTGAAAAGGGATAGAAACACACAAGTATTGTGAACTGTGATGACTTTTGGCAGAAGCTATTCAATTTTAACCAGCTACTGAAATATAAAACTAGCTACTTACTTCCTAAAAAGATAGGAGAGTGAGATAAAAGAACAGGCACATCCTTTTTTGCATTGTAATTGCTGCATTGAGTGATATAGTTATATCTCATTATGTATAATACAGTATCAGAAAAGTAAAAGTGATATGATGCAGTACAATGTGAGTGCCATAACCACACTGCAAAAGTAGAATTCTAAGCCATGTTTTTTTCAGAAGAGCTATTTGAGTTGCACATGATGAGAAAAGTAGTCCCCTAAAGGGATGAAGATAAACAGAAAAGCTACAACCATGCAAAACCTGTATCAGGTACTTTAGAAAATTTATTCACTTACAATTGCATTTTGAATATTTTTCTACTGTTGTATTGCAGTTCTTCCCCATAATTTTCCCAATTTTTCTAATTTTACATTACACACAGCAGATTTTTCATCTTGTCTTAACTGAGATGTAGTTTTTGCACTATTTTAAAGGCAAAGAAAATGATCAGATGAAGGAATGACAAAAATGGAAAGAACTTCAAGCTCCTGACCGCAATACTGATAGCTGTCTCTAAATCCTCCTAAACCCTCCTGAATAAAAAAAGGCCAAATTTTGCTCCCAATTAAAGTCCCGCAGATCATTGGCTAAGGATTGTTGGGTTCAAGATTTCCTAAAATTATGTCTTGCTCTCCTTAATACTTTGATGAAAATCAAATTAAGAGTGGCATTAATTTCAGTTAAATCTTAAGCGTTTAGGTGATTATAATTTTCCATACCTTTTCCAAGTAAAGTGTAAGCCTTATAATGCTATATACAGGCAGTACAAGCTTAATTTAAAAAACATACCACAAATGTACATATCTTTCACATTATCCATTTTTGGGTATTTGATGATTTTATTAGAAATTGTGAAAAACTAAACCAGCTGTCCATTGAGTAAACACCATTTCAACATTTGTTGTCATTCTAGGTGTTGGCTAGGAGTGGAATAGTCAAAGCTTTTCTCAGGACAAAGTCCCAGACACATGGGGAGGTTTGGTTGATTTTATTATTTTTCCCATGTTAATTCACCATCCTCCTTTGTTAGCCTGCTTTACTGGTGCTTCATAGAAGTTGCAATTATAATGTCTCAGCCTCCATTTTCCCTTATATTGCAGCCCTTCCAGCATCTTGCATTGTACCTGGTGACTTTCAGGCCACCAAATGTTTTCCTGTGTCTTAACTGTTCTTCATGGTTGGTCCTTTGGTGGGCTAGAATCAATTAGGATCGCTTAGAGCAGCTAGCAAGCTAATCTGATTTAATGTCAGGGCTACTGAGTAGCTGATCTCTGAGTCAGGAAGCTCCTTTGCAGTACTACAAGCTACAGCTGCACATTGCTAAAAATATCTTCTTAAGTATTGAGTGCAAATGTTCTGAAAAACAAAGGGCAAGAAGGTCATAAAGTCTGTAAGCAGAAAGTGGTTAGCTGAAATATCTATGAACAGAAAGCAAAAAGTCTCATGTAGATCTGTCATTAACCTTCTGACCTAATTCACCATGAAGAGATTTAAGGTAAAGAATACTTAGCCGTGGTATTTCTCCAGAGCTCTATCACAGATAACAATCAGCTACTGCAGTCCAAGCAAAATGACTGAAACTCCAGTTTCACTTTCACAGTGAAATCCACATAACTCAAGGATTTCTGCAAAGTTTACAAAGGCTTTATCTTAAGGCTGCTAAAGCTCCTAAGGTTAGGAACAAGCATTTGGTATCCTCAAACTTTCATACTTTAGATTTTTTTATCTAATCTTCAAAGTACTATCCTTGTATCTGTTTCATTCTAAAGGCAGCTGTTACCCCTGGAAGCTGGAAGGGACTAATCTCACATCATAAGAAGTATCAGTGGTAGAGGTAGGGTTAGCATTCAAAAATTGAGCTGGCCAAGAAGTTTCCATTGTAATGCTCTTTGTATATGAAAGTCACTCCCTATAAAAGGAAAAATTTCTGCATGAAGTATTGATAGAAAATGTTGATTTCTAATCAGGCACCATTTTTCAACTCTGATGTGCCTTAAACCAACACAGCTAACCAAGGAAAAAATGAATGGGGAGTTGTGGCTTTTTAGGGACAACTTTTGCATTAGAAGAACTGAAATAGTTATTCTATGAAATCTTTAATGTGGGAATACACTATCTTAATTTTAAATAATAATGATGATAATAAATCATCATCATCATTTTAGTTCTGCATCATATGTAACAAATTTGGAAAATTTGAAACTTGAAATTCGCTTTTCCATCCACATATTCCTCTTTAACCTTGCGGTCAGTATCTGAAATCATGCTGTCTCTCTAAGGCACAATATAGTCCTGGCAAAGCATGCTGGACAAACAAAACCACCAATGTCATAAAGGAGAAATTTTCTATCTGACCAGAAGCAGTGGCCCAGGAAAACATGAGAGGATATGCTATTCACGAAAGAGTGAGCTGTGAGGCCATGTGTCATTTATCATCTGCAAGAACTGAAGAGTTCCTAGTGCAAAGACTGTGATAGCATTAGAGGATGTGTAAGATGCTAAGGTTTAAACCCTGCTTGATTCCAACTGATTCCACACTTCTGACTGGAACAGTCACTGTTGTTTGCTCTTCCCCAGGCCACACATTGGTATTCTCCTGGAGAGTGCTGGTTTGTGTGGGACAAAACCGTGGCAGGCAGATGTCTTACCAACACAGAGTTATGAATGATTAGCAGTTTGGTGCTGTAACTGGACAATTGTCGGTTCTTGTTTGAGCTCGCTCACTAGTTCTGTTGTTTAACTTAACAGTACTGATGTCGCCAAGTGGTTGCACAATACAGCACAATATCCTTGGCAGCAGAACAGCATTTTACACTGGATGTCTCCAGAAAAGCTCTGGCAAGCCATACTACCGCAATTCAAGAGATCGCCATCTGGAGCCATCTGCGCTGCTTTTTTGCCAGCCAGTTCTCACTATAGAGCCAGCAGAAGCACACATGTGCCACCATAATTTTCACTAAACATAACAGGATAAGAGCTGGACTGACTGACAAATTGGCACTTTTGCTCTCGCCTTCTTGTCCTGGCTTTTGCAGGGTAAGCAGTAACCCTGGCAGAAGGGCAGGATACAGCAATGCCTTCATCCCCTGTGCCCTGCTGCTGGGCATGACAGACTCATCTGTCATGGCCATTAGTTTCACTCTCCCCTGTCTGTAAATATGGATAATAGCATTGCTGTTGCTTTGCCCTTGGAGGATGTTGTTTGGAGGCTTTCCTGGAAGACAAGCTGGTTAGCTGCTCCTCTGTGTCACAAGGACACTGCATGGAATAGCAATGAGGCCAGTCACCCTTGTGAATGGCTCCAGGAACCAATTGTACAGGAGACAAATATTCACATATTTCATGGAAGAGATGCATGAAACACTATTAAAGTGCTTCTGTGATCACTGGAACTAGTGACACCCGGTGTCCAATGGTTATGTGTCTCATGGCTGATTGGTGCTGGAGCTTTTCCTCACTGAGGACAAATAAATTCCTCTTTTCTGCCTTGCAGACTGTTGCTATGAAATCAGGAGACATTTTATGCCTTTGAGGCTGTTACCCCTCTGTCAGCATGGCTAGCAGATTCAAAAGGGGTTTATGGGAGGGGGAAGAGAAACAGGAAAGAAAGAGTAGCAAAAAAACAATCACATAGGAAAACAGAGCAAAATCAGTATCCCAGACATGCAAATAAAAATACATACTTACTGCCATCATAATTGAGTGTTGCAAATTTGGCTTGTTTTTCTGCACAGCCAGCACTGTTGCACACTCTCATTTGCAGTTCATACCAGGTTGCCTCCTGGAGGTCATAAAGTATGTAGGACTTTGACAGGGATGTCCGCTGGGCGGTTGTCCACACTGTTGTCCCAAATGGCCTGTACTCCAGGGTGAAGGAGGTGATGGGACAACCACCATCATTCCAACCTATCAGGTTCAGCTTCACCCTCGTGGTGTTGATACTAGCAAAGAGCTCTTGTTCCTTCGAAAACTGTGGCTCTAGAATCAATGGTATATTTCAAATGAAATGTTTAACAAATATAGGATTCTCAAAAACATAAAGTGAAGAGAGTAATTTCTAAGGCAATCTTAACTTTATCTTACTACCTATATATTCAACTTCTCCCCCTCCAAAAAAAAAGTTTTATTCACTCTTTGTGCTAGACTCTCATAGATTTTTAAATCCATATGCCAAATCTGTTCATAATTCTGACACATATTTGCAATGCGGAGCCACCCTCAGCAACCAGGACCAAGGGACCCATTGCTGAGTTAGCTAAGAATTCCACAAATCTTAGCTGTTTCACCTTGTAGAGCTTTTATTTGGGTTTTTAATACTTGTCCTGTTCAAAGGCTGATACTTGCATGGCTCCTGCAGTATCAGCTTGGAGAAAAAATATATTCGCTCCATTTCCTTTACACAAAAATATACTCTACATCTTTTTTCAACATCCAGACAAATAAACCCCTGAATTTTTTACAAGAGAAGAAATAACTTCCTCATGGCAATAGCAGTAGCTGGAATTGCTATAGTCTATGATATTGCAGACACCCCCTTCCCAAATATCTACCAACCCATCTTATAAACAAAATGTTAAAGAAATAAAGATAGAAAAACTCTCAGTGTGTGCTTCAAGTCCTGCAGGGACATCCTTTTCTGTCACCGCATGGACACAATTGGAAATGTTTTCAAAGCCAATAATATTAAAATATCCAAGCCTGTCTTGTCATCGAACCAAGATTTACAGCAGAATGCAATAGCTTTAGGTGAGAAAAGGGGATGGACATTAACGTACCTTTTCCAAGTGTTTTGGCCTCAATGATCTCGCTGATGCGTCCTGGCCCCACTCCATTCTGAGCAGTTAAAGTAAACTTGTACCAAGTGCCACATTTCAGTGTTTCTAAACGGTAGGACCTCTCACTAGGGCTAATGGGAAAACTACCCCACTGCTCACTGTTATCTTCTGAGTACTGCAAAATATAACCTGGAGGAAAAACACAGATGACAATGGTAAGCCAGACACAGACCACAAATTCTGCAGGTAATATGACAAGTCATTTTAAAGACCTAATAAAACTAGAAAAATCACATGCACGGGGAGACATACAGCTCTTCCCTGAATAATAGATACCAGGCAATACATTTGCTTACCCTTACAACAGCTTGAATACCATTTTTATGATTGTTTCAAAGGGAAAAGAAAGGGATAGACATTTCGAAATACTCTTCAATCAGCAACAAAACCCAGATGATAAACCTGGACCCTCAAAAATGAATGGTTAAAGAATACATGTCTGGAAAATCAGAGTGAGTTACTGTCATAACAGCTGAGGGTATGCTGGAAGAAAGTGATTAAATCTGTGATTAAACTACCACAAAGAGAAATGGCAATTAACTGAAAGCTGTTATCACGATGACAGTGCACATTAAGTGCTGACAGCAATACAGATTGCTTTGTTTTTCTTTTTTTGTAGCCATTCATAATTATACACTAATCCTATCAACATACGCTAATTCAGTAAGAAGTTGCAATTAACGTGAATTATATTACCTCGGATAGAACTGCCACCATTGTCTCCAGGTATCCAGGAAAGAGTGATAGAAGAAGATGTAGTTTTAGATACAGTGAGTCTCGGCTGGTCTGGTGGAACTACATGGAAAATAGTTAAAAATAGAAAATAGAGTCAAATGATTAGACGTCAATAACTTCTAACAGCCATTTATCAAATAACTGTTTTGAGTTGCAAAAAATGCAAGTGATTTCTGTCAAAGTGTCTGTTCAGTTGACATCCTTAGTTAAGAGCAGACAAGCTTTCATTTTTTATATTTCATTTTCTACTCAATTTTTTCTTTCCGTTCTTAACCCTTGCTTTTCTCTGCATTATTTGCATCTGTCCTGTCAGATCTAAATGGCATAAGAGCTACCCAGCCATTATTAGTCATTATTTTTCATATCTGTTTTAGGGAGAAACTGAATTTTTAGTGGAGGGAAACAGATGTCCACTTGCAAGTGATGCCCCACTTATGCATGTGTTTGCAGGCTATTATGGCAAACGTAAATTAAATAGTGCATAACAGAGCTTCTGCCAGTATAACTGTGAGTGCTATCTAGGTAGGATTGTTAGTCCTGTGATCAGAGGCATATCCATGCCTCTTTCAGATCACACCATGTATTCATTGAGGCTACTGGTATAAACAAGACACAACTCTATCAGCAATGGACGAACAAATCAGGAAACACTTCAGTTCTGCTGCTCCCTATAAACATTATGGCTATGTGCCTAAACTGTGGGACACAGGATCAGTACAGAGCACAGGAATAAGACAGAGGTCTCATCTTCTACCCTGTGCCCACTGTGCACTTTCCTTTGGAGGAAAACCTAGAATGAAATGTCAGAAAAATTGCTACATCCCAATGAGTTGCCCAGGATAGGGAGAACTGGGACCAGAAATTAGGACAGGGAATTGGGATTGGAAATGGGACTGGGAACTGGAACAGTTTAGGCTCAGTCTAAGTAACCCCAAATTGCACCAGTGTCTGTGCCTAGGTTTCCAGAGTTCAGTGCTCAAGGGCAGAAAGTAGCGAAGTAGCCAGCTTTCTTTTCACCTTGACAAATCAACAATAGATGACGACAAGGCAGTCACATCTGGTCCAGCCACTGTCATTGCAAGTGTGGGAAGGGGGTGCTGGTGTTGGCAATTGCTGCTAGCAGGAGCTGCCATTTCCCTGCCATAGTTACTCCTCAAAGACACCCTCCAATAAGCAAGGCAGAAGTCAAAAATGTTCTGCTGTGTCCAGTAGTCTGCTGTCAGAGGACATTGCCTGCTTCACCTGTGTTTGAGGGGTAGCTCTACCAGCAGAATGAAACTCCAGGAAAAGCTGCTCGTTTGCAGCTCAAGTCAGAAAAATAATGAGTGCTAATATAAAATGGAGGCTGCTGGTTTAGAGCTATGAACTAGTTCAAAAGGAAGTTAATTTTACTGCCCTCAAAGGGTTAAACAGTACTGAAGAGCTGGCTTTACCCATAGGTAATTCCACGGAGAAAGGCTGCACTCACTACACTGAAAAATCTAATGTAAAACTTTTCATCACAGCGGCACCCTACCTACAAAAGATGGTGGTCCCGTATATTATATGCCAGCCTCTATCTGTCCCTTGGGAAAATAATACGGAGTTGCTTTTAGTTATTGCAGTTCAATAACAGCAAGGATATGGAATTGCAAAAGTACTTTGTAAAATATAAGGTTTTCCTACTTCCTCTTGTGGCCATGCTTCAAACATTGCAGAAGAGCATCTTTAGGCTTTGTTGGATTGTAGGTAAGTTAATACACACTATGGCATTTGGTTCAAGGTTTAGTGGAAGGGTTTAGCCAGAGAGAGTTAAAACAATCTCATTCTGTGTTCTCTATGTTTGTACTAGAAATTTAGATTGTATATCGAAGGACAGGAATGTGACTGACCACAGAATGGCCCATATTCCCAACTCATTTTTTTAATTCCTGCTGGTAGAACAATTTGCAGTCAGTTGAAGCACTCTTAGGTTCTACTTTAGTATAAGTGAGCAAAACTCTTAGAATCTACTTTAGTATAAGTGAGTAAGGAATACATGTGTTCTGCTTCATATTACCGTTACTGTATATTCCTATGTTATCATTGTTTTTATACAGAGCAACACCGTAATGGATACATTATACACACTTCAACATGCATATAAAAAGTAGATGGTAATATGTGCTGATGATCCATTTTAAATACTTCCTCATATTCACCATCAGTAAAATTCTGCTCTTACATAATGAAGTTTTTGTCCAAGGTCTCAGTAGAGAGGTTGACAGCTTTTCAAAAGCTAAAGTAAAGGACTTTATCTCTTTATGAATTTTTCAGTATTTAAATGATACATGTAATATTTGTACAGAGAAGGAAGAAGTTGTTATTTTATGTGTAAGGAACTAAAACATAACTGATTGCAAGCATTCAGTTGTCAATCCTACAAGAGCTTACACAGAGACTTAACTGCAAGTGTGAGAATCATTCCACCAAAGCCAAAACATTTGCTATATCATACAATGTTGCCGGCTGCATCAGAATGACCAGTATAATATTTTATTTCTTAATTTGGAAGAATAAAATTAGTATTAACACACAATACTACTAATATTTTATATGCATCTGCAAACAGATAAACCAGTGCACTACCAGTGCTTGGCGGTCTATAGCCATAATAACAATCATGAGACAAATCCAATAGTCTTACCTTGTACCTGCAAATTCAAAATTATTTCATCAGATCCCCAGTTGTTACTGGCCACACAACTGTAGTATCCAGAGTCTTCTGCTTTCACAGTACGGATGACAAAGCTGCCGTTGCTAAAGATGCTTCTTCGCCCATCAATCATCACTAGACTGGGTGTCCCGTTACTACCTCACAGGAAACAAAGTGCATACATTAAAGAAGTTACAATCAAAATTACTCAGAATTGGATTTTTTTTTTTTTTGAAGCAACTAAGAATGGGAAGAAAGAAAAAGGGGTGGGAGAGTGTCCTCTTTAATAAAGACAGCAAAGGAATGTTTTCTGATGGGCAAAAGTTGCCATTTGTTTAAAGAACACAGATATCTTTGCCCCAGCTTGATTGAAAATGTAAATTCACTCCTTCCTTAAGTATCTGCTATTTCATAAAAATGCCAAAATAAGAGGGAAAGTAGTTCCTGGCTACAAGGTATATCCTTATGAAATAATAGCTATTTGGATTAATGTACAAGCTGGTTTCATAGCACTGCAGTATCACTGCTTACACAATGCTTGGATGAAAATTATTGTCCATGTGTGCTTCCAAATGACTTTGTCAAACTGTGAAACTAAAGAACAAAACAGAATAATGAAAACCAAAGCATGTGCAAGACATGTACACAGCACAATTCAACACATCAGACATTTTACTTTCTCAGACTGAAACTATTTGGGGTGCCTGAAGCTAAATCAGAAAATAGTCCTAGGTTTTATTGAATGTTTACTTCTTTCTTTCTTTCTAACTTTTCTTTCATTTTGACATATTCTAATAACCACAATTAGTTTCAGTTCAAGGAATTTTTGAACTCCTTATCTACTGTCACTGTGTGCACTTCCCAAAAAACAGTCCTTCCTGACAGTCATCCAAGGCCACCTGCATTGCAACCCTCAGGAGTTTAAGTAAATGGCCTTTATTTGACCTATACGTTTAGTTGCTGGTTACCTATCCTTCATCCATTTGACTGTTGGAGCTGGGTCTCCCACGGCTTTGCAAGGGAGGACAATGTCCTTCATCCAGGGAGTTGTCACTGTGCCACTAAATGTCAAAATCCTGGCAGGAGCTGAGCAAGAGAGAGCAAAAAAGAAATGAGGTGTTCATTCATACAGCTCTTGAAAGGAAAACACAGATATCCAGGATTAAATGTGGAAAATATTTCAAACTGTGCTTTTAGGTAACTATTTCCTTTTAACTCATAATACTAGCTATTTATTCAGACACAAATATTATACTATCTGGAAAAGAAGTAACCAAAAGAGAGACAAGGCAGGGGACTTGAAGAGTTGTTGTGGAGTAAAAGAGTAAAATCAGCTACTGATCATTTTACTGAGTTTTATATATTTCATAGTAGGAATTAAGCACAAAAATTATGTCCAAGGGACTCTGCTCTCCAAAATTCCATCAGGAAGTGTCCACAATAGACAGACACCTTACGAAAGCTAAATTACTGAATCATCACTTTTAAAACGGCTGTAGTATTAAGCAAAACAATCCTTCATGTATGTACATGTGTCATGGTTTAACTGAAACCAGGATAACATCTTAGTACACTGCAGTCTATCCGAAGTCCACAAATATGAACAAACTGTTTAAGTCAGTTTAAGTTGTATCAGCTCTCATATCACCTAAATACATCAACACAAATATCACTCCTGTAGTTTCAGTTGGCAATATGCAGGAACACTAGAGTTGTGTTAGAGCTTCATTGTACATTATTACTCAGGAATTACCCTTATTAGAAATAGACTTCTTATTGAACTCTAAATACATATTTCAAAGGTACATACAGAATACAGATACAAAAAAATCTGTATTTTTAATCCTGATCTACTTCAGTCATGCACACTGAGCAGAATGTATATTTAATAATCCATTTTGCACCAATTAGAAAAACATGAAAATGAAAGCCAGCATCAAATATCACTGGAACAGTTCATGTCAGAAAAAAAAATAATCATGCATAAAAGTACAGGCCTTGAGGAGTTAAGGGAAATTACTTGAGTAGGCTGCAGTGGGACATGAAGTATTCATAAAAAAAAAAAAGATTACAAAGATTATATGATCAGTTTGGACTGTGTTGCCTGTATTCCCTTCAAGCAATTTTGAAGACTAAGCTTCTTGTGAGACTTTTCTCTGGTCAAAATTTTAACTGAACCCACAAGAAGTGGCTGTAACAGACAAAATCAGTGTTAGATAATAGGACAACATTACTTTCCTAACAACCAAGCACTGAAATGTCCCATCCTGGCTAAACAGCCACTAAGGACCCCTGGCTCCCCCATTCTGGCAGATCGGTCGGTTAGCCTTGGCAGGAGGGTGCTGTGGCATGTGCTGTTCTGAGGAGGTAGTACACCAGAATGACGCAAAGACACTGCTCAGCCAGTAAGTTTCAGGATATAGCCTTGTTTTCCACTGTGTAAGTCTTAAGGCCATATCTTCTAGGAAAGATTTACATAGGCCTATATTGCCACAAGCCATGGGATAATTAACCAAATTAATTGAAACAGAAAAATGCTCAGTCTATCCAGAGACATGGTGTGAAATGCTGACTCCAATGAAGTTAGTGTTAGAAGGCTCATTGGTCCTCAGTGGTGCTAGGTTTTTGCTGCAGGAGATGCCTAAAGATACTCATGCCATCTTTAAAAAGCAGCAGGAGATGCTGTCAGCTGCGTCTATCTACAAAGCACATCTGAAGCATCTGGACTGCTCCTAGTAGCAGTAGTGCATTCTGAGTAGTGGTGGTTAGAAACTCGAATTGCTGTTCCATGCAAAATTCTTTCTGTAACATGAGACCTGAAAACTCATTTAAAATGAGCTATTAATCTTCTTCTCCCTAGCTTTCCCACCTCTCCAATGTTTCTCAAAATATCCAGCTATTTCCAACTGCCAACAGTTACTTTAGGACAAAGTATAAGTATTGCAGGAATCCTGCTGAAGCCTTCAGTATAACAGCAGTGCTGTTAGCAAACTTTCAGTGATATCCATTTATATGTTATAGCTATTTCAAAATTAATTCTTTCATAAGCCATAGGCTGGATATCAGATCTCAAAGCACATTTATGTGTAGCTCCTGGTTTTCAATACCCTGTGTGTCCCACTTTACTGTGATGTGTGGAAGTAACACAAACCTCACAGAAGCTTCAGTCAGTGGTAAGATGAGAAACTGTAACTCAGAAGTGCCAATTACAAAAGCATAAAGCACTATTTCCATGAAAGTTCCCACAGCTTTCTATGGATTATCTATTCCTTTCATGTACTGAGTGCTTTTAAAAGAGATGGCAAAATAGCATGAAAAGTCTTTAATTCCAATTTTCTTTACAGCTTAACTTCTAATAGTGTTCAGAGACTGCTAACAGGTACACAAACGAAAAATAGAAAAAAAACCAACAAATATCTAGTGAAATTCACCTGAAAACAATAGGTTTGAAAGGCTAACAGGCACTCATGAGGTTAAAATACCTTGAATCTCACAGACTCCTCCCTTTTGAGCCAAGGGAGCTTTATGCTGCAAGTGGGCAATTCAGCTGCAGGGCTTACCTTTGCTATTGATGGTACCCACATGCCTACTGACTACCCACCAGCCTGATGTTTGGTGGTACTAGATTAGGACTCTGTCTGTTCTTAAATTTTTACAAACTACCCCGTCATTGATTGAAGATAAAGAGGAACCTTCAACAAACACTGCACTCTCATATGCTAATGAGGAGTCACAAATGTTTTTTTTTGTTCAAATTCTGAATCCTCTTACCTACACTTACTGTCATAGAATAAGAAAAGGGTAATTCTTTGTGAGAGGCCATAACACACTTTTGATTTGCTATTGTTTGTCTGGTTTTTTTTGTGTTTTTTTTTTTTTTCTTTTTTCCTCTAGAGGGCACTGTATAATCTTAGAAACAAAACGGGGAAACTGAGCAAGGACTGTGACAGTTCACTGCAGCTCATCTTAATACAAATTAACACAAGGGCCATCGGTGAATATCCTGGGTCAGGATTTTCTTCCATTTATTTTCTCAAAGAAGAATGTCCTGTGTATTCCAGGATGATGAAACAGACCAACAGGGGGTGTGTACTATCATGTGAGTCCTACATGTTGTTTAAAAACATTAAACACACAAAACCACATGGACTAGGTAGCAAATCTGTTCAACATTAATGCTCTGGTGGTCTGTGAGAAGAGGGGAAATAAAATGTTGAAGTCAGAGTTCTCCCAAGAGGTTGAGATTGCCGTGGATGTAGATCAGTTATTGCCATATTGCTGACAAATGCTCTTCTCTACCAGCTGTGGTCAGAAAATATGAAGAACAAGGTGAAACCAAGGTTTGCTGTCTTTTAGATACATTTGATGGGCTAAATTCACAACTTTCAAGTCAGAAATGAAGTGTAATTTGAGGTGTAAGGGCATAGCCTGCTTATGTGAAGAGTGAACTTTCATTGCTGTGATTATTTTGTTTGTTGGGTATTTTTTTTTTTTTTTGCTTATTTTTGTCAGTTAATTACAGAGAATGACAATCTGTTCTGAGAAATGGAGACACTAAAGAAAGAAATGTTAACTTGAATTAATCTTTCAGTTAAATTGTACTATCCCTTTCACATCAAACCCCTATCTAGACATTCTCATTGTTCTCAAAGGGGTTATTAAAGGGGTTATAATTAAGTTGACATAATTCAATTCAAAGTTAACTCTCATTAGCTGTCATGATGGCATCATTACTTGGACAGTTACTGTGAAATAAGTGGAGGAAAAAAGGAAGCAAACAGTTTCACAATAATGGCCCATAGGATGTTCTTGCACTGGGGACTTGTGGCAAAATCAGGACTTAACTGCTTCTAACTCTGCAATGTGTTATTTGCTTCAGATGTACTGGGGGTTGAGAAAGGTGTTCAAGGTTAGCTCTGCCTACTTTTCTTCATTGTGCATCTACTGCCCTTATCACCGATCATCACTTTCTCTCAGCTCTCCAAAAGGCCCAGGGATGCATTCACACAGGTAATCTTGTACATGACACAATAATTTCTAGCTTGGCTACATCCAAAGGTCATAAAATTGCTATCTATCAGTATCCCTAGTGTCCATCATGACCTTCACAAATGGATTATCACTTTTCAGTCCCAAGTGCATGTAAGAGAGGCTTGTTCTGAGCATAATCTAATGCAGACTTTATATTGGGGAACCACTACTATCTCTAACATTGCCTGGACACATTCTACTGTCCTGCAAAATAAAGTCCTGTTCACATTGACTTGTCTATATTGAAGTAATTAATTAAGAAATTTTTCCTTAAAATTGCTCCTGTTTTTTTCATACAAGCTATTATTAAGATCACTTGTCATCATGGATCATATTAAATACAGAGGGTCTGGAGGAGCAGAATTAATTCTGGTTTCTGGTAAGCTTGTTCAGCTTACCAGAAGTACATGTGGGTCAATCTCTTTCTAATTTTGGCAAGCAGAGAGCAATCATATACTACATTTCCTCATAACTAGAGGTTACGAATCTTGGTATTTACAGACTCTGCATTGCTCTGCGTTCATCTTGTCTGAGCAATTCCCTCTTTTTAAATGTGCAAGACATGAAGAAAGATAACTTCTAGTACATTATGCGCGGGGGTTCTTGCACACTCCTGGATTTGCTTATGTCCTCAATCTATTAGTATTGCAACATGCTATCTAGTTGGTTTTGCTCTTTGTCGTGGTTTAAACCCAGTCAGCCACAGAGTTTCTACTTCCCCCCCACCTTTCTTTCCTTCCCCCCCCCCCCCCCCCCACTCCCAGAGGGATGGGGAGGAGAATCAAAAGAATGTAACTCCCATGGGTTGAGATAAGGACAGTCCAGTAACTAAGGTATAACACAAATCACTACTGCTACCACCAATGATAATACTGAGAAGAGAAATATCAAGGGAAGAGAATATGATACCACCCGCTGAAATGAGCCTGACTGAGACGAGAGTGCCCTTCCAGGTAACTCCCCGTTACCTCCCCAAGCATGACGCGCTGTGGTATGGAATACCCCTTTGGCTAGTTTGGGTCAGGTGTCCTGTCCCTGCTTCCTCCCAGCCTCCCCTCCTCCCTGGCAGAGCATGAGGCTCACAAAGTCCTTGATCAGAGTAAACACTACTCTTATCAGCTCTGTTCCCAGGCTGAAAGTAACTGTACACTGCACCAGCTACTAAGAAGGACAAAAAATGACTGCTACTGCTGAACCTAGGACAGTCTTATTCAAGCATCTATTTGTATGCCTATTTTTATTTCTTTTTTTTTTTTTCATCACCAGAAATTTATTACACACATGTAGCAATTGGCCTAAAAGGAGGAGCACACTGAAACCTTTGCCCTGTTTCCCTGCGGTGTTTTTTCGCAATCTTCCTTCACAGACATCCTTTACACTCCTCATTCACCTTTTAAGATCTCGACTTTGGTCTCACTGATGCTCATGATGTAGTATGCAGTGATCCTACAAGAAATCCCACAGTGGAAAAGCTGCAGATTTTTCAGGTAATTTTCAGACATTCTTCATGTCACTCCACTAACACTGTGTAGCTACTAAGAGAAAGGATCTTCTGAAGGACTGTACAAATAATGCCAGAAAAAATCAGGAAGTGAAGGTGACTTTTCTCAGTTGACAGAAAAAAACATGCAAGCAATGGTATGGGGACGAAGCATAACCCTGCTTGTTCCAACCTGGGCCTCTTTGCCTTGCTAGACTCCCCCCACACTTACTAATGAAGATCATTGTGATCTACAGTAGTAACATAGTAGCTACTACAAGCTGCTCACAGGAAAGCTGAAATATATGTATCTCCTCTGACAAAAACTTTAGCCTAGAGAAGGGACAAAACCATGAAAGTTCCATCCACAAGCCTGAAGAGCCCTGTCTGCAACTTCCGTGTTCTGAGAAGCTCTGCCATGTGTTGAAATTGTGCCCTTCAAACACCATCAGTGCCATTCATGACAATAACTGATTTATCTACCAGTATCAAACTGGTTATCTACCACATAGAAAGGTAGGAACAGCAAGCTTTCCCATTGTAATGGTATACGTTCTTCCATGCAGAAAGTGCTTTCAGGTTGGTGACATTTATCTAAAGTTCTGCAAAGCTTTGTTTGAAAGTGTCTGTTATCATGAAACACTAGACACTATTTTACATTACTACATCATTAGCCAGAATTAGCAGGCTTGTAAAATTGCATAGTCAATCAAATGCATCTGATTTTGCAACTCTAGGGATCTGAGCAATACAATGTTCATACTGGCACATGCTGTGAGGTTACAAATTTGAGTGTAGAAAAAAAATATATTCAGCCTGAAGACCCCATGTAGAGATTGAGTACTGATGAGACTTTGCTGTCTAAAATATTTGGTCTCTAAGTCCAAGCTGAGATGCTGTAGTGTTGTAAGCATCAAATCTCACAGTATAGGTAAGGCAGAAGTAATAGGCCCAAGCAATATCTTTTAATAGAACAACTAATACAGCTGGAAAAAAAAATGCAAGGTTTGAGACACATTATCCCTTCTTCACAACTAAAATAGAAGCAGCAAACTTCAAAGCTAATGCAAGCTGAGAACAATTGTTCAGAGTTTAGCTATGTTAATCAGACAATTTTATACAGAAGCTGGTACTTGTGAAGTACACAAGAGATATTAGTAAGGAAAAGAATAATAAAGAAGTTATCTTGTATGACAAGAAAAGAAAAAAAAAAAAAGGGAGAGGGATCAGCTGAAAACCCTCTGTAACCCACAAAAGAAGATAAAAATTACTCCAAAAAGCAATTTATTTCCTTCTAAGGTAGGTGGGATGAATTACCCCCTAGAGGAGCACGTCATTCTCTGCTGACTACAGCAAAAGCTTGGGCAATTAGCTGAGAGCTGTCACCTAACTTTTGTAAAGAGCTGAAGTTACTCCCAACAAACCCCGCTTCCAGTAAGCAACGAGGCATAAAGAAGCCACGTGCTGATTATAACAGTAATTAGCATTATAAAGGTCTGGATTGCTTTAAAAAGCCCTGCCACCTTACCTTTAGCTAGAGGTTCCACAGTGATAATCTCGCTGCTGTTACCTCTTCCCGCAGCAGTCACTGCTACCACCCAGACACTGTACTGGCGATTCCGGCTCAGGTTGGGGATTCTGTAGGAAAATGAGTCGGGAGAGGCTTCAAACTCGCTGATTACCTGTGGTGGGAGAGACAAACGTTTCCAGACTAAAATGAACATCATTTGGTGAAACTCCGCTAAGCTGAGTGATACAAAGCCTGTTACTTCAGGGTACTTTGAATGAGTATCAGTTGCTCCAACACAGATGGCAGATGGCAATAAACAGACCAGACACAATAACATGTTGCAATCAATTTATATTCAGTGAATTTTGGCCTATATCTTGTTTACAAATTGTTTTTTTTTAGATCAGGAATTTTATGTGTCTTAAATTTACAGGGTTGTATAAATAATTTAAGTGAACGTTTGCCTGTTTTTTACCATAAATAGTCCTGCAAAACCAATTTTTTTTTACACAGACCTTTCCCAACAGAGGATTCAGTCCTGCGTCTGCTATGAAATCTGGAGTTTACTACTCAAGATACATATTTGGTTACCTAAAACTGTCATGCTGGTGTTCCTTACCCCTAGGTTGGGTGGCTTACTCCTTCAGTAATAATCAAGAAATAAACCTGTGTTCTGTAATAAGACTGTTCAAACTTCCCCCGAGCCTAGTTTTGTTTAATGACAAAATTACTTCCATTCAATGATTCCCAGCAGAAGGTCACCTCAGCTATTTAGCTGCATTAGTAGGGAAGGACGAGTGCTGGAAGAAATGTCAATACTGTCTATTCTTGCACTGTCATTCAAGTGCCTTGGCCACGGGCTGCAGTGAAGCTGACCAGGTGCTGCTATGCAGTACTTGCTTATCGGTAAGATGCTTTGCAGTCTGCTTGAAGTGACTTGTAAGAGGAAAGGTGCAGAGGAATATATAGATTCCTCCAGGGGACGTGGGCTATGTGCACCTCAGCACATCCTCCACAGAAAGCCTGTCTCCTTGGTGGAGGAGAAGGGAAATGTCGCCAGCCCTGAAAGGTATTACAATGCTCAATATAGCCAGTTTTATTTTTGACATGGGCTTTGTGATTCTTGTACTTAAAAATAGAGGGGTAGTGAACCATTAGAATGAATAATACCCACTTCCCTGTGTAATACTGTGTATGGTAATGGCTAACTAACACTGGGCTAAAAATACTTAGAACATTAGTGACGTAGAAAAGATTTTACTAGGAATCAGCATTAAAAATAATGCATCAGTGTAATCTAAACTTGATAAAGACTGACAGGAATTGTGCAAGGAATCTCTTTGATATACAAATATCTGCTGGTGGTAAAGGCCAATTTCATTAGCATTTCAAAAGGCAGGTTGACCTGAAAGCATTGGAATATGTAGTACTTCAAAGTAAATTACAGATAAATAAGGGATGTTTCTGAGATACCATTAAACATCTCTCCAATGTGAACTGGTAGCCAGTTTCAGCTACTGACTGGGTCACTGAATTTCGCTATTCTTAAGCTGGCATCTCCTATAACAGGAGAAAAGGGGAGTTAATCTCATTATTTAAATCTAGAGTGAAGACAGCTGCACCTAAGCCAGCCACATTGACTCCCATCAGAGACCATGCAAAAAACAGGTAACTTCTAAGGCAAGGTTCTTCTGGCCTTTTTGAGCCATATACACTGCAGTGGGATGAATCGTGGTCTCAACATAGCTGTGTTTCCCCACCAACTGTAGAAGTGTCCATATAACTAGTGCAGGTACAGTTAACTGTGCTGAAGGCATCTGAAGTGAATGTTCTTGTTAACTAAAATAATTACATCCCCGGTTTTTACACAAATGTGTGCTTCTATTTGCTTCTATGGCAATGCATTCTGTTTTCTCTGTGGAGACTAAATCACAGAATCATAGAAATGTGAATCATAGAATAGTTAGGGTTGGAAAGGACCTTAAGATCATCTAGTTCAAAACCCCCTGCCATGGGCAGGGACACCTCACACTAAACCATGTTACCCAAGGCTTCGTCCAACCCAGCCTTGAACACTGCCAGGGATGGAGCATTCACAACCTCCCTGGGTAATCCATTCCAGTGCCTCACCACCCTAACAGTAAAGAACTCCCTCCTTATATCCAATCTCAACTTCTCCTGTTTAAGTTTTAACCTATTACCCCTTGTCCTGTCACTACACTCCCTAATGAAGAGTCCCTCTCCAGCATCCCTATAGGCCCCCTTCAGATACTGGAAGGCTGCTAGGAGGTCTCCACGCAGCCTTCTCTCCTCCAGGCTGAACAGCCCCAACTTCCTCAGCCTATCTTCATACAGGAGGTGCTCCAGTCCCCTGATCATCCTCGTGGCCCTCCTCTGGACTTGTTCCAACAGTTCCATGTCCTTTTTATGTTGAGGACACCAGAACTGCACACAATACTCCAGGTGAGGTCTCACAAGAGCAGAGTAGAGGGGCAGGATCACCTCCTTCGACCTGCTGGTCACGTTCCTTTTGATGCAGCCCAGGATACAGTTGGCTTTCTGGGCTGCAAGCCCACACTGAAGCCGGCTCATGTTCATTTTCTCATCAACCAACACCCCCAAGTCCTTCTCCGCAGGGCTGCTCTGAATCTCTTCTCTGCCCAACCTGTAGCTGTTCCTGGGATTGCTCCGACCCAGGTGTAGGACCTTGCACTTGTCATGGCTAAACTTCATGGGGTTGGCATCAGCCCACCTCACAAGCGTGTCAAGGTCCCTCTGGATGGCATTCCTTCCCTCCAGCATTATCAACCGAACCACACAGCTTGGTGTCATGGGGAAACTTGCTGAGAGGACACTCAATCCCACTGTCCATGTCACCAACAAAGATGTTGAACAAGACCAGTCCCAGCACAGATCTCTGAGGAGCACCACTTGTTACTGGTCTCCAGCTGGATGTTGAGCCATTGACCACAACTCTTTGTGTGCAGCCACCCAGCCAGTTCTTTATCCACCGAGTGATCCATCCATCAAATTGATGTCTCTCCAATTTAGAGACAAGGATGTTGTGTGGGACAGTGTTGAACACTTTGCACAAGTTCAGGTAGATGACATCAACTGCTCTACCCCTTTCCATCAGATCCTTAGCCCCATCACAGAAGGCCACGAAATTGATCAGGCAGGATTTCCCCTTAGTGAAGGCATGCTGGCTGTCACCAACCACCTTGTTGTTTTTCGTGTGCCTTAGCATGCCTTCCAGGAGAATCTGCTCCAAGATTTTGCCAGGCACAGAGGTGAGACTGACTGGTCTGTAATTCCCTGGGTCATCCACTTTCCCCTTCTTGAAAATGGGGGTTATAGTTCCCTTTTTCCAGTCATTGGGAACTTCACCTGACTGCCATGATTTTTCAAATATGATGGACAGAGGCTTAGCAACTTCATTTGCCAGCTCCTTCAGGACTCATGGATGGATTTCATCAGGTCCCATGGACTTGTGTACGTTTAGGTTTTTAAGATGGTCACAAACCAGATCCTCTCCTACAGTGGGCCCAAGGTCTTCATTCTCACAGTTGCTGCATCTGCATTCCAAGACTTGGGTGGTGCAGTCAGAGCCTTTGCCAGTGAAGACCGAGGCAAAGAAGTCATTAAGAACCTCAGCCTTCTCCAAATCCTGTGTAGCCAGTTCTCCTGATCTTCTGGGGAGACTGATTTCTTCCAGCTAACAATTATCTAGGCTCAACACAAGCTTAGCTAGGGACCTTGCCATGCTTTCTAGCCAATCTCATTGCTCCTGTCAAAATGCCAAATCAGTTTGTCTCGTTTAGCAAGTGGTTGCTTGGGTTTCTACTTCTGATACGAAGAGGTCAGAGCAGGCAGATACTTCTATTATCATGTGAAATATTACAGCAGGTTTTGAGAACCATCTGTCTTGACATTTACACAAGAATATTGGACAAATGACCATAGCTTGACAGGCTGGATCTTTGTGAGGTCATACATAAAAGTTAATTTATTGATCATGGCACAAGAGGCTGAATTTTAATATTAATGAGGCAGCATTTCCTAGGGTTAATTTGAAAGTCAAACAGTCTAGGCTGTCTCTGGCATTTAGGCTCCACTCATTAATGCATTTATCTAGCACAAGCTACTTCTAAACTACCTATTAACATGGGACATGGATACAGCATTTAGGAAAAGCTGAACATTACAGATACCCTCATTGCTCAACTTTCATTCCAGCAAGCATCAGTCCTTGCTGGAATCCCCAGGTTTTCTTTTATGATGCCCATGTTTTATGAAAGGGGCATATGGCTGCCTTTGGAAGCTACTTCTGATACTGCAGACCTCCTGCTTGAAATGCCTTGCTGCTCCCTCCCCTCTGCTGTGGCAGACTGGGACAGTTGGGCAGACATACACCCCGTATACAATTGCTAAATACAGCTGAGAGATATTGGGTTTGAGATTTTATGTTTGAGATAAGGTGAGCAGCTAAGCACAAAAGGAAAACCTTAACCTTGAAGATATGGTGCTAGCACTGAGTGCTCCTGCTCTGATGAACAAAGTTAAAGACAAAACTGGAAAAAAAACCCAACCCTCCAAATTCCTCTGGTTGCAATGTGGTCAGTTAGAAGAGCAGGCAATATTGTCTCAAAACAGAAGAGTTCTCTCTCCCTGGAACTCCAAAGATGGAATTATCACAAAATTAGCTTCTCTAATGCCTTTTAAAATGCCTTGTCTTCAGTTCTTTTCTTTCACCCACAAAGAACCAGCATCATTCACACATTTGCATCTGTAGTTATTACAAATATAAATTCAATTATACATGGAATTAATTTGTTAATTGAATCTGGTAAACGTATCTTCAATATTAATAAATTAAAACCTCATTTTCTTAAAACAAACTGCTATAGCAAAAGATTTTGGTTTCTAACTGATTAGCACACATCTTTTTTTTTTTTTTCCCTCAGCTAACATTACCTTTTAAACACTTGGGAACGCTCTAATGACAAAGAACTGATTTTACTTTTAACTTTTGCATGTCATTTCAATTAGACTAACATGTCAGAGATTTTCATTACACAAGAATGAAAAAGAGAGCTTTGTCAGCAAAGAAGAGATTAAACAATTGAAATGAGAAATATTATAGAGGAATGTCACCTTGTCATACGTTGATCTTTGCATGTGCTGGTATGAAACATATACTGCTGTTCTATACCAAAAGCAGTAACATGCTTGCTCAAGGGATTCTTTTTCTTCTGTCTATCTGGGTTTTTGTTTTGTGTTGGTTCGGTTCGGTTTTTTTTATTCATCGTACAGATGATGGGTTAATTTTTTCTTCTGTCTTTATCTCACTGTCTAAGAAGCACAGACAGGGCCAAATCTCTAAAAAGCCAGCAAGAGCAGTGAAGAATAAAATGAAATTGAAGAAGTCCTATCTGAGGGTGCAGTCAATCTACTTCTCAAACAGGAGACAGCAAGAGATACTGAGGAACAGCCACTTCAGGGAGCATCATTTTCCCCTTATGCAACTTCAGCTCTATTGGTGTACATTGCTTTGTATGCTCTGAAGCAGTATGCCACCTCCTGGCGCTTCTAATTCCTTTATAAAGCAATTAGATAGGTAATGTGAATAAACTCTGACCCCTTTGGCTGCTTTTTTGCTTTCTTTGTTTGTTGTGATTTTTAAAGTAGCCTAGGAAAACTTCAAAAGGGCACCTTAGAAGAAAAAAATAAGTTTTCCAAGCAGTCAGGGAGTTTCCCAAGCAGGGAAGTAAGATTATTCAGTCAAAAGCAAGCCTGCACCTTGCCTACAACTGCATCTACAAACTTCTGATATAACATAGGTGAACTGAAGATCTTTATCTGCAAGTTGCAGGAAACTTGGGAAAGCCACATGGAGACTTTAAGGACAAGAGTGAAAAGCAAGAAACAACTCGGATTTGTGGCATGTGAAGTACAAGTGTTTACAAGTTGGCTTCCTGTCTGCTGGGTGCGTCATCTTAAAAATTAAAAATACATACATATATATACACTACCTAGAGTGGCATGTGTGTCTTCACTATGAATTTGAGTGTAGAATATGGCCACAACATCATAACAGGGCTGGAAGGACCCTGACAGCTCACTCAAGTCTATTCTTCTTTAAACCAGGTTTAACTACTGTGCAATTGTCCAACATGACTTTGAAGACTTACAATGAACAGAGATTTTGCTAATCCCTAGGCTGCAAGACCTCGTCCGCTGTTTTACTAATCTTAATATTGGAAGTCTTGAAATCTAGCTTGAGTTTTCTGCTGCCGTTTAAACCTATGGATTATTTCCCACTCTATTAGGAACATGGAGAATATATTATTACCTTCATCTTTACACCAATCTTGAATCTGCATGAAGTTTTATCATTCCTTTCCTCACCAGTACTCTTATCTTTTTACAATTTAATAACCCTGATGCTTTCAACACTTTCTAGAAATCACATCTTGTCTAACTGTTTCTTTAATTATATCTGCTGTTATCCTTCAGACTCTCTAATGGTTGTCCATAGCCTTCTCAAATACAGTTTCCAAACCTGATTTCAACAGTCCCAGGATATAGCATTTAGCTTTTCACAACAGGATGATAAAGTTAGCTAATTTTCATCTTGGGATTCCAAATAACCTCAAAATCCTCTTCTGAAGAGTCTAGCAAATTGCTATCTACCCAGTACTTTTGTAGTTGATTATTCATAGTACCCATTTTTCTGCACTTGCCCAAGTTAAATTTTATCTAACATTTTCCAAAACAATTTCCCAGTTCATCAAGATCCGTCTGAATTCTAGTTCTGTCTCCAGTGTACTTGCAATCCCTCCCAGCCTTATATCTCCTGCAAATTTAATAGGCACTCTTGCTATTTCATTTTCCAGGATGCTAATGGAACCACTGAACAAAAGTGGACTCAGGAGAGATACTTATGCTGCTCCCTTCTGCCCACAACATTGAACCACTGGTTTCATAGCCTCTCACAGAACATCAATCAAGTTTATATTTAGCCTGAGCTTCCTAAGTGAAACTGTGTTTGTCTAGCAAGGTTTCTCTCAATAAACATTCATCCTCTTGGCTTATCTCCATTGCTAAATGGGAGAGAGCCAGGGATTGTGTAGAGCACTGAACACCAATGATCCACACCACTTTTTAACTTGATCTCTAGCTCAGTTTTGCACTACTCTAGAAAGCAGTCTTCAAAACAAATCTGCTTTAGATGAGCTAGTGCTAAGCTTGTAGACAGCCATCAGTTGAAAACACATACTCTTGGGGCCACAAGCTGCTCTTTGGTCTTTGTTTAATCAACAGTGCAGATGAGGCCCACAATGAGCACTGAGTCTCATCAGTAATTAAAGCAAGCTTTTAGTTCTACAAGGTCAAAACACAAAGATCTCCATCTTTTTTCACAGAGAGCTGTCTTCCCTGCTCTACTTCAGGCCTTTGTTGCTCCTGGAAATTATCTGAAGACACAGTAATGAGCACTACAACAAGTTGTTTTTACTCGGAAACAAATTGGGTTCATATGAAATCAAAATATTACTGCATTTATAGAGAATGAACATCAGGTTCTGCATCCCTGAACAGAGTAGACAGATCACTGATGTGAACTCCCTAAAGATGTCAAACTCTGGGTGAGGTCATGGACTACTACCTTTCTCCAGAAATGCTGGCTTTTGCCTCACTTCCTTTCACAGATGGACAAGCTGCCAGAGCTGCAAATAACCACCAATCCTGCACCACAGTTTTCAGTAAGACTCTGGATACCACTTTCTGTTCAAGTCTTGCTATTTTGGCTTATGTTTTGAAACATGGCATCTCATTTCTCACTCAGCATTGTTGAAGATAACTCTTGTAAACAGAAGCTGTGCAGAACACAATGCAGTTTCCTTTTTCTTTTTTCTTTTCTTAAATGCAGAACTGAAATGCTAGAAAATACAAGATGGAAATGTTGGAAAAAACAGAGGCACTCGCCTGCCTTCCCACCTGCAGGAAAATCTTGCAAACACATTTCTGGGAATTATGCTCAGAAGACAGCCCATTGTCTGGAATTTCAGGTAGCTCACATAGTCAGAGAGCTGGCACACCACCTGCTTGCCCCTGTGCAGCAACCCACAGAAAGTCCCTTGGCCTTCTGGGGCTCATGATCAGGGAAAAAGCATGGGGTGTCACAGGCTGGTGACCAACCACGGTAAGGTCAGGAGACCACCTTCTGTCCTGCCAGAGGTTCTACTGCCTCTTTTGGTGACCCCAAGAAGCCACCAGGTTTGTTCAGAGCATTTCAGTCAACTCAGATTGTATGACATCACCTGGTCCCAAGCGCTTTGTCACCTATATGATACAGAAGGGAATGGGATGAAATTAAACCTTGTGAAACACACTGAAACTGACATAGAGGACTTATTGTTAGACTATATTGATATACTGTATATGAGCCCAGATAGTGAGACAAAATCAGATTTTATGAAAAAATCAGTATAAAATTTGTTTTAGTAGGTCTTTGCAAGGAAACCTTTTGAAAATTAAATAAAACAGCACATGAGCAGAATTATTTATACTCTGTCACATCCTTCCTGAGATCTGCTCTGTGACAAAAATAAGATAGGCAAAAAATGTAAAGTTGACAAAGCAATTAGAAGAATGAATGTACTGTGTTTGGGAGCTGGTAACAAAGTTGTGAAATGACTATGAAAAGCATAAACAGTACATGTGTTATGTTAAGACATATTTTAAATGTCATTCAAAATAAGTTTTAAAATAACGTCCAAATTATATACTAGTTCTATGCTATATAAAGAACAAAATCTAATAAACATAAATGTCTTCATGTTGGAAAAAATAGTGTATAGACATAGTGATAAATACTGCTTGTAGTACACAAATTAACGAGCATGTACTTTAAATTAAACCTTACAGATTTTGGCTCTAAAAAAGCTTCCATTCAACAGTAACTTAATAAACTTCTGCCAGCTACCTCTCCCCTCTTTAAAAGAGACTTTCAGCACCCCTTTAATCACTGAAGCCTCTACAGTGTGTGACAATGAATCACTTCTGACTTATAATTGCTCTTGCCCTATTCTCATGCCTTTTATTCAAGTCTTTAAACTGGGGTCAAAGTACAAAGCAAAGCTGTTTCACATTGAATTAGAATTTGGACAGATCCCATGAAAAATCAAGACAAAGACTTTGGTCTGCCTGAAGGAATTGTGTGGAAAATACCTGGATGCTTAGAAGTATGTCAGCTAATTCTGTTTTTTTAAAGATCTAGTTTAAGATATTTGTATATATTTTTATATTATCTAGTTTAAGGTGCATATCATCTGGTTTAAGATAACCACATATACTTTCCCTAGAATAAACAAAGAGAAGGTAATCTTTAGGAAGAAGATTCATCCAGCTGCTTCCAGACATTTAGATTCTTTTCTTTAATGAAAGGATCTCATTACATTGAAAAGAATATCCTCCACTGGAAGATTCCACATGTGTTTGCACTGGAGAATATATCTCAAACATGCAAGAAAACAAGGTATTTGGAGTGTTTTCCACAGGGACCTTTTGAAAACTCTGTAGTATAGTTGGGAGGCTGCAGTATATGCATTTGTGAAAGAGAGGAAGGAAACCTGGAGAGTCTGATTCATGTCACTTTTTGTGCAGGCCAACAAGCCCCAACAACCTAATACACCCTCACTGGGGAATCTGACTGCAGTTTTTCTCTTGGTATGATGCTCTACAGATTGACAGAAAAAGGTGCAGAGAGATGTGAGAAACAGATGAACAATCTAGTTGCTACTGCCGCTACTTCTGCTGCTGCTGGTGGTTATCCTGTCCCAAGACTAAGCAGACAGAATGTACATGGGAATGATGTCTTGTACAGACATCATATGCCTGCTGTTTAATTTGACAGCACATTAAACCATTATTTATTTATTTATTTATTTTTTTACATTTAGTAGGTTTAAACTAAAAGCAAAACCCCACAAATATAGAAGTCTAACAGGCTTAAGAGTATGTTTCTCACAATAAAATAAGTATAAAAAAGATGAGTGACCATCTGTTTGAAACAGCACCAGATGTTGGTCAGTTTTCAATATCAATTACATTTTCAAGTAAATTGATTGTGTTTTGGCCCAATATAAGATAATTTCCTTCTTCTCCATCATTACTCCACATCTCCCCCATTTTACAAACCCAAGTATTTCACAAAAACATTTCCAGGCCAAGATGAAATTTTGCTGGGCGTTCAGCTTTTGTGTCTTTCTAAATCCTTTGGAGAAGTCCAGGACTGTAGATGACAGTTCTTTCAGACACTTGTCACTGCCAGATACCTGAGGGTGACTGAATGGTTTGCACTATGAAATACCTCCTGTTACTCTGTTTTGTGGTTTGGGTTTTTTTGGTTGGTTTTTTTTTCTTTCACTGGAGAATAATTTTTATTTTTCACACATATTTGTGGTTTGAAACACCCAAGGAAATATACTGTTTGTAGGGCTCAAAATACTTAAACAGGAAATGTCTGCATTTTTCTGTACAGGGGCAGCAGAAGTTTTAAGAGCTTCTGCCATTGTGAAGCAAACTGAACTCTACAAAAGGCAGCAAATCTTCATCTTATAGTATGTCAGGGTCATATGAGGGTTGTGTTTCATAATAAGAATGTGCAGAATATTACCAACCGAGTTAATTAGTTTTTCTGTTGGTGACTTAAACACCAAAGCAGTGCTTTTGTGTAAAGAGCTGTCTCGTTAGCCTAAGTGTTCAAAGTGTGCTGTATTGATTCGTTCTCTGTAAACACATACTACTTGTAAAATGCAATCTGCAGACAATATGGCCTTCCTGTAAGTTTACCTCTACCACTGTCCTGTTCTCTTTCTTCTCACTGATACTTAAAAAGCAAGTCTGCCTCTCTGCTTAAATAGTAAACTTTTAGCAAAGTTATTTTGTGCCCAAGGCTTTGACTGAAGGAAGAAGCCTATTCAGGGAGTTTGTATGGCTATATACTTTCAACTACAGCACTTATGGTGGCAGAAGTGATGGTAAAGAAACAGGTCTTCTATTTATTTCTCTCCTCACCCTAGAAAGACCTCTTTCTTTGTCAACTACTTGTCTTTGCAAGAGTGACTCATACAAGAACTTCCTTGGGATATATAAACCCTATCTGCACAGGAGTGTCAGCATTCAAGTACCTCTGCAACAGGCTTCTTCACTGCAAAACTAGTTCTGAATAAAATAACTTTTTATTTTACTATCCTTTTAAGAGTAAAAAATAACAAAGCATTTTGTTAGACAAAATGTTGGGGGAGTGGGTTCTATGTATCTATAAATGTATCCTGACATCTTGAACTTATTGAAGTGTGTCCAACTTCGCTTGTGGAAACTGACTACTGAGTGCTATACTCCTTCACTCACCATATGGAACCGATATGGAAGACCTGCTTTATAAGCCACAACTCATGCTGATCGGCAAAACACTAGAGAGAAGTGGTAAAGGGATTGATACATATAGGACACATTGTACATATAGATAGATACACATATGTGTATTTACATATTTATATGCACACAGACACATTCACCCCTTCATGTGCAGAGGTACCAACAGGACAACTATCCATGTACACATTAACAACTAACAGAAAAGGCCTCCAAGAGGCTCTGTGTTGGGTTAAGGTATCCAGTGATACCCCCACATCATAAACACCATAAAAATACAGCCGTAAAATTCAGTACTGGCCAAGACCAGCAAAGGCATTGCCATTTTGTCATTGTCATTGTCCATCACTGAGGTACTCCAAAAGGTAACCATACAATATGCAGTATTAAAAAAAGAAAACGTACATGAGAGAACTGCACATTAAAGAAAAAACAAAATAGCTGCAGATATTTTTTTTTTCCGAGTGATGTAAACTTACAATTATTAGCAAAGCCTCAGGAGCAAACACTGCAGCTTTGTGCATGGGAAGTGACTAGCGAAAGACAGCAGCACCACCTGGTGTTCTCTCCAACCCTCCTGAGAAGTGCCTGGTGCCCGTTTGGACCAGAGCCCTGACACCAAGGTCGTGTTCTGTAAACTCCAACCTCTTTAACTCAATGTGTGCCACAGAAATGTATGAACCATGATGGTAAAGACACTGGTTATTTTACATTTAATCGGTGTGCTCAAGACAGTTTGGTTTTGCAATTTTTAATGGAGTTAGAAGACAGCAGACCCCAGACATAAATGAGGTAAAGATTTCCAGTCCTTAGCTCTGGATTTGACTTATAAATCCTGCTTATGTAGGATGTATCTGTTTAGCCATAGCCATCAATGGACTTGTGCATTTTGCCCTTTTTCCCCTTGAGTACCTCCAGAATTAGATCACTTGCTGGAAGAGTGGGTTGTGTGAGGCTGTGTCTCACTCAGACATACCCTCAGGCCATCCTCTCTCTCAACAATCTTTGAAAAGAAGCCTGAGGCACTTTTAGAAATTTCCCTGTCCAACTCCTTCTACTTCCAGAACAATATTTTCCTTGTCTGTTTAATTAAAATTGCATTTTGCAAATTGTAATGCTAACTTTGAGGGGAAGTCCTGGTTAAAAATGAAATAAAAACCTTGGATAAAAACTAAATAAGTACGTTTTTTCAATGCACATTAAAATAAATATGCATGGGTATTTACAATTGGCCCTTGTGTTTAAAGATAGCTGGATTCCTTTGCTACTCAGAGAGTGAAAAAGATCCCTCTTGCCCTCAGCTGGTTCTGTAAAAGGTAACTCAGTACATTCTAAAAAATATTTCCTTTTTTATTCTAAAATAAAAAACTTTAAAAGATACTCAACTTCAGTTGTGAGTTTTGAAATGACTTGTAAGTCACAGCTCATGGGTTTTAGACAGTGCAAAATTCTGATAGGTGAGAAAAAACCAAAATCAACTTTCAGTCATCTCCATAGCCCCAGGATCCCCCTTCACCCTTGCTTAGTGTGAAAGGAAGTGGCGAGGAGAACATCAAGCACCAGGTATCTGCAACCACACAGTTTCAGCTGTGCAAGTAAGTGCTGCCAGTCTGTGGTCACCCTGTGGGACTTACTGTGGGGTAGGGGTGTGAACAGAAGACAGTGTATTTCCGAATGATGCCGTTCAGCTTGAGGGGAGGGAGCCAAGAGACGAAGACGGTGGAGGGTGAAGCCGCAGCTGCTTTAACACCCGCAGGAGGACCTGGAACTGGAAAACCAAGATGTGTTAGAATGGCCCATGGCAGGCACTTGGTCACCTTAGTGTAAGGGAGGAGTAAAAAGGAAAAGTGGAGCGTGTCACTTTGGTAACCGTGCCTCGATGGACTGAGATGGACACTGTGTTAGGAAGCATCGTCCATGCTGCCCACACCAGTGGAAAGGGTTTGGAGGGCTGTTCCCCCATCCCTAAGAGGAGAGAGGCTGTGCTTCAGAGGTCCCCAAAGCACAAGCTGCCACCAGTGGTTAAACTTTTGTGAAGTATCACCCCCAGCCTGCATGCATGAAAATATGTTGGCTGTGGCCAGTAAAATTGCCAGACAACATATTATTACAAATTTTCAGTTTTGAGGATATAACCCATGGCAAATTATTATTCATTTTATAAATAATACATATGTGAGCAGTTTAATGGATATACACAGTAGAGATGTAAATTTAATGAAGTAAGGACTAAATGAGATGCAGCTCCATGCTGTTAGCACTGCCTGACGTGACCCAGGTCTAGCTACTGATGGAACATGTGAGCAGACAAACAGCCACACAGTACCCATATCCCCAACCTTGCCCTCAACAGCTCAGACCTCTCTCTGGCACTGCATTGTGTGACCATTATTTCTCTAGTTACAGCTGCTATCTGCATAAGCCATCAAAAATGCCAGAGAAGAAAAGAAACCCCAAAACTCTTTAAAACCATGTGCAAAAATCTTTAGTCAGGAAATCGATGAAATCCTGGTACATAATTGCAACCATCTATCTTCGCATTCTTGCATTTTGAGAAAGGCTTTAATTTCCTGATAATGTTATTTTTTCAAACTCACATTACACTGTACAATGTTCTTCAACTTTGGAAACACTGTTATACTAATATGAAAAAAAAGTGCATGCTGGAATATCACGTTGCACATAAGCTTATACTTCAACAAAATACCAAGCTCTATATTAAACATCAGAACAAACTGTTTTAAAGTTTCCTGAAAAAAAAACACCTTTTGTCATTATTTAAAAATACTTTTTTAAACAATAAAAATAAGTAATTTTAAATATATTTTAATATTGCATGTGGTGAATATTCATGTTTAATAAAATAGATATGTTGCCTCGGAAATTGCTACGTGTGGTATAAAGACAAAATGAAACATTTTGATGGACTCTGTTATCTACAGAACTTTTGGTTCATGAGGAATCTAATATTTTTGTCTAATTTCAAGCTAAACAACCAAAATGTTAGAATTTCTGATAAAATTACCACTGCAATACTTGATCAGGTTTCTTTACTTTTACAGAAAACAGTTATTGTGCAATATAGATGGAAAAACCCTTGTCCAGCAAGCTGATCTTTGTAGGTGGATCCTTAATATTTGTTCTACTTCATTTAAGCAAGTAGATATTATAGTGGCACAAAACGTTGCCTATAAAGAGAAGCCAGACAGCCTGGGGTCTAAATTTGCTTAGCTTTGTGGCTAGCCAATTCAGGTTGTAAAAAGCATATTAGAAAAACTTCAATTTTATATCTGTACAGGTACTATTGGAAGATGTAAGAAAACAGACAGACAGGCACCACTCAGTGCAACATTTCTGAATATACATTTTCTATTTATAGTGTGTTGAGAAAACTGATAAGACATCAAGTGAGAATGTCATGATTATAATTGCATGTGAACCCAGCCCCTCATTGCAAAGGGGCTAATTCAGTTAGCAGTTCTACCCAAGGCAGAGTAAATATTGATGCTTGACAGCATTCAACTTGTTATCTATACCCAGCTCATTAGAAATGCTATTTGCTCCCTCTGCTGAAGAGCGAAAGCTAGCTCTCCAGGGTAATTACCTAACCCATGGGAGGACTGCTTTACAGTTAGTAATGTTTTCTGGAAATCACTGCAAATATATGTATGAGGTTAAAGTAATTTATTGTTAAATTAGGGTGTGATTTATAGGGACAGGTTCTGATAGTAATTGGTCATGGCTGTCAACTGTTGAGGGATTAACTCAGAACTCATCTAGCATTTTCTAGTCAATGTATATATGTGGAAAACACTACTTGTCATTGCATGGATGTATTAATGTGTGGTATACAGACCAGCAGAAAGAGGGTCTAGAAAGAAAGTCAGGAAGCCACATAGTTAAATTTCTAATTCAAGAGTCCCTCACCACATTGTAGAGGAGTTGGGATCAGGCAGTGGTATCAAAATTATTCTGAATCTTCATTTATTACTCCTCATTTTGGTACAGTGTCTTTGTTTGCTATTTTGTGCATGTGGAAATGACTGCTTGGGGGAGTGTTTACATTTCCTTAGCAAGAATCCTGCTGTCATCTGATGCCTTTCAGACCACCACTGTCCTCTGTCCAGAGCATAAAGTCATTGTTCAAATTCATACCCTGGTCCTAACAAGGTTATTATGAGTTAGCTTAGCATTAGATGAAAGATTTATTACTAAACATGGGTCCCATGAGAATCTGAAGAAGTTGCGGTAGGGAATGCAGTTCCTGCCTTAGATAGGAAAGACCCCAGTCTTGCTATGCTGACTGAAGGTATTTCCTCTCACTGCTACTGTACACTACCATAGTTTCCATTTCTCCACAGTCACCAGGGGTAAAATAGTGGTAAGAAGCCAGCAAGCAATCAGGGTTGAGCGCAGAGAAGCTGAGGGGACTGCTTCTAGCCAACTTTGCAGCCTCCCAGGGAGTAGATTCGGCAAATTTAACATCAAAGATGGCCTCATTCTCCAGCTAGCAAGGCTTTGAAAGACACGGAAATAGCATGCTGCTTTCATGTGGAGGAGAACGCTTTGTATTCTTGACAGGGCAAATGAAATGCTAACGCAGAGAAGGCAATTATACTGATACGACTGGTCTGGGAAACAGCATTTAGATGTGCCAGATAATAGAGAGGAGCTCCAGGAACTTTCTCAATCCCCTTTTCATAAGCAGAGAGATTATCACAATTTTTCTTCACAGTGCTGAACAGCAGGGAGGCAGATGCAAAGAGCATCACCCATATATCAGAAAACTGAACTTTGTTCCATAACACATATTTAATTCTGCACTTCACAGGACTATCCTACTGACTGTTACATTTACAAAAACCAAAAAAAAAAATAAAACTCCTGACTGTTGCCAGTAGTGCCTTTGTTCAAACAGGTATCCCACCTACAATTTAGACCTATGCTTGCCAAAATGCATTCACATATACTGTCCACCCCTCATTTACTCAGAACTCACACCATTTCTACCAAATTCTGCCAGTTTCACAAGTGGAACAGCTACTATTTTGTTAGTCAGAAAAGATAAAATTGGAGATCTCTGACAATAGAAAAAATGCATTAAGGAGTCATTAAGGGCAATTTTCCATCATAGCACCTAGGTGATGAACTGCATACCCATTCTCATCAGCTGAATGAGCCCAAGAATAGTTTTGCTCCAAAGAGCACTGAACATGCGATTGATTGGATTTATGCTTATTCATTTTAGAATAAAGCTTTGTCAGATGGATGTATCTGCACATCCACCTCTCTCATGCCAATTGCCAGGAAGCTTGGTGTCCAGATTGATTAAAAAAAGGAGGAAAATCTTTCTGGATTCAGGCAGTATCTTACAGTGAGGCTGGCAAAGGACTTTAGCGTTATTTCACTTTCCTCCCTGCAGCTAGCTCCCTGCTGCTCCCATGCTGCAGTCTCCCCTTGCTCTGAACATCAACGTCACTGGCAGAGGAGAGCTGGAAGGACAGCACTGCTTCACTGAGTAGTTTTCTGTGATATACAATCAGCTTTCTGTGCATAAAAATGCATTTTCACAAACGAAACTGACAAGAGTAAGAAACTTGCATCCTCCTGTGTCACAGGAAACCCCAGAAGCAACCTCTGCCTGACACTCAGCAAAAAGCAGCCACACCAGATCAAATTCCCAATTGCAGGAAGCTTTCCCTAGGAAGGGGCTATGTCTTCTGCTGGCCAGTTCTGCCCAAGGTCAGAGGTGCTGCTGCCAACCGACGTGCTTCATTGTGGTCAGCCTTGTGTGGGGAGCACATTCATTGTGTCAGCTATAGGTTTCTCATATTGTATTTGCAGTGTAGAAAGAGAGGGAATTTGTCACACACCACCACCTCTCCTCGTTGCTACAAAATGGAGTAGCTTTCAAAACTGTATTTTGAACTCAGTGATGAAGAGAATTTGAAGGACTATTTAAATTTTTAATGATTTAGTAAATTAAGTCCTCAGGTGAAGAGGACAATCAGCTGTAAACTGTAAATGGAAAAAGTAGGGGACAAAACCACAATGAATTCTTAAAAAATGGATATTTCTGCTCCGCTTATTTTTCTGTCAGGAGGAACTTCAAGAAGAGGAGGTTGTTCTTTTTTTCTGAAGGCTAATGGGGGAAAAAAATGCTAGACAAAACCCATAAACATGATCACATTAAAAGCTCATTTCCTATTATTTGCTAGAGCTGTTCCCATTTCCCAAGCTGATCAGTAGCAGTGTCTGACCTCTGGTGTCTAAAATCAGTATCAAACATTACATGAAATCAAAGCATCAACTAATTTCATCCAGGCTGACTGCTTCACTCCCTGGGTCACTTTTATTTTGCCACATTGGAGATTTCAAGCCTGCTAAAGGCATTTCGGACGGATGTTTCTAGCTGCACACCAACAGAGAAGTCACAGGAAGTCACAATTTGCCTTTCCACAGCAGCAGTGGAACATGCTGCACCGCTGATTTTACAAAGAAAAGTTTCTCCTAATGCAAAAGAAATGAATGAAGAAAAAGGAACTAATGGTGTGCTATGGCATCTTGGTAATAACAGTGTAGAGGGCCTGGCACCACTTAAAAATATCTCAGATTTACAGATTCTATTAAGAAGGGTGGAATGTCTTGTGTCATAATTTTAGCCAGAGAAGGTGTGGGAGCAGATAAAAGGTTTCCAGATCTAAGCTCCAGTAAGATTGCAATTAATTTTATTTCACATGCTGAGAGAGAGTTCAAACTAAATTTAGGGCAGGATCTTTTAGGTGCATTGAAAATAGTCCTACTAAATAATTCTCTGTGGGAGACTTTCCCTCATAAAATTACAGATGAAATGTCCATTCCATGAATAAGGCACACGTTCAATGCCATATACCTTTCTCAGCCTTAAGGATGTTTAGGCCCAGGATGTTTTTATTTTTATTATCTGGCAGAATGCTCCTTATTGTCCCCTGACATTGAACTGACTGGCAGATCTGACACATAGAGCAGCAGGCTCCAATGTTTCTCAAAGGCATAGATCATCAAGCACATAAGTTGCTGTTCTCAGGAGTCTTCTGACACAAACTGTATATCTCCAAGACCAGCCTGTCCCTGACTTCCCGGGACAATGTAGGACAATCCCCTCTGGCTGCTGGTGGCTTAAGTCCTAGTCCCAAGGCCCCAAGGTGAGAACCTTTGTGTTCAGAGAGTATTCAGGGAAAAGTTGCCATACTGGGATCTATTTGGCAAAAAGTAACTTAAAAATGCAAAAGGTGATCTCACAGTTCTCTGATTTTTTAGTTTATTCTTTGAAATAAAACCACCTATATCCAAGCAATGGGTGTTCTCAAGAGCATTTGTGTCAGGTGCTCTAAAGTAGATTTTAAAGGACTTCAGGGTGGGAGCAGAATGAACTAACATTCAGCATATAAGACACGCAAGTCTATAGGTGAGCAAATTGTCCTTGACAGTTTCAGATGAAGTGCAGTACGTTGAGACATCTTTAAACAGAGCCACTATTGCAAGTTGACGCATGATCTCAGCAAGACCAGGAAGCAGACCTACGTTAACCAGCACTGCTATATGCCCATATTTCCTCATATTTCTCAGCTACAATATAGAACAAGGAAAAATAACTCATTTTGATAATGTAAGAAAAAAATTTAGAAAAAAGAGAAATCCAATTTTCATTTGTACTGCATCACCTAGACACAGTTGGGTCCATGTGACCTTACAATGTATGTAAATTTTAGAAAGAATCCCTTAATATTTTATTGGAAAAAATTAATAAAATTTATAAAGGATTTTTTTTTATTAGAAAAGAACCACCAAACATCCCTCAAGTCAGTTAAGCTACTCAACCTATTCTCCTGGCACTTTCATTACAGATGATAACAAATTTGACAAATATATTTGCACATTCATGAATGACCTGTAAACTGGATCATAAAAATCCATTGACTAGTTTTCTTGAAGAAAACATTACATAACTCACAGGAGAATTTACGAATCGAATATTATTCAGGTAACTTCATTGCTAGGACTACTTTTTTGCTTCTGCCAAAAAAATCTTGATCCAGATTTTCAAAAGTGTTTAGGGATCTCAGGATGTATTTACATATCTCATGGAGTTTTAAAGGCACTAAACAGGTTAGGGACAAAATTCCCCCTGAATTTGAAATTCTAGTCCTTGAGAAATAGATCAGTATGTGGCATCCTACTGATGCCAGTGTTTGGGAACCTGAACTGACTTTAGGAGTTAAAGTTACAAGGAAGTGATTATGAAAATTTGTGTGTGCGTGTGATTAAAACTTTAGTAAACTTTCAGCATTAGGACTCAAATTCTCCATGCTTTGGTCTATGAACAGAGACAAGAGATTTTTATTCTACAATTTGCTTTTAAGGGAACAGCTGTTTGGATGGGGGTTTTTTATATATCTATTCTGAAAAAAATCCTAGAAGTATATGTTATATAAGATCATCCCAGAATAGTCTCTTCTCCTTTCTCCATTTTCAGTCATTTTGAAAGAATTAACTCAAACCCCCTGAAAATTCTCAAATAAGATCCTAAAGTATTTGGAAAAAAAAAAAAAAAAACAACCCAAAAATACTGCTCAAACTTGCTCAGATCATCAGCACATCAGTGTTACCTGTACCGGATTCTTGGAAACAGTCAGATTGTTTTCAAAGATGTGAACCCATACTCCTTCCGCATCATACGTTCCTAACTGAGGACCTCCAGGCAGAAATCTCACTCTGCATGTTTGTACAATATTTACACTATTTTGAAAGCCTGACACATATGAATATTTTGTGAAAGTGGGAATAGAAAATGTTTTACTCCTTACCATCCTCTTTAGTGCGGGTGAAAATTTGTTCACTTCTCACTCCATCTCCAGCTCGTGTAAAAGCCAACACTTGAATGCTGTAGTTGGTGTATTTTTCAAGGCCATCAAGCTCTAGGGATGGCTGTGTAGTGGTGACGTTCTTTATCTCTCCTAGCTCTATAGAATGAAGAGGAAATCGAGTTATTGTCAAGTTCAGTCTTCTCCCAGTTATTGATACCTACTGTGGAAATCTTGAGGATTAAAGATTGTACCAGAGAAGTAATGTTTCATTATTATAAACCAGCAATGAATTATAATAAATTAAAATAAATTCCTCTGACTTCTTACCATTCAAAGCAGACTCAGTTTTCCTCTTCAACATTTTTTTTTTTGCAATTTTTTTTTTTTAATACAGGGAAGAGAATTGAAAATTTCTTCAAGTAATAAGATTTTCATAAAGAATAGATAACAGGAGATTATTGCAAAACATTCCCTAAAGCAAAAATGGGAAAGTCAGTTATCTTCATAAAGATTTTCTGGGTTTGAGAAATACCATTTCTCAGAAGGAAAACCAAGAAAAAGTCCCCTTTATTTTAAAATATGTAATAAGTGATGCCTTAAAGCACTTGATAGCAGTAATACCAGCTAAGAATAGATTTAAACACAGTAAAATCAGATTTACTTGCAGAAAAATGATGCACTTCATATGAACCTTTTTTTTTTTTTCTTTGCAGCAAGCTAAGAAGTACAACCCATATGGCAAAAAAGCTTTAAACATATTTGGGGCAGAAAGTAAAGATAAAAAGATGAAGAAAATCCAGTTTTAAGCACTGCATGAACATCATTTTTTGTCATGTTGTAGGACATCACATAGGAGCTTAGACATACACAGATTATATTCACATAGGATCTGATCCAAAGACTACAGGCATCACTGAAAAAAAAAAAAATTATGTCTGTCATGTGTACATTTCTATGTATGCTCCTCATACAATTTTTATCTTTATTTTTAAATGTACAAATGAATTGGTGTCTTATTTCCAAATATTTCTGACCCTAACAGTACCAGTGGTAACAGTGGGCCTCCGGCTTACATTTCCACTCTGAGTTCATCTTGCCACACTAACAGAGGCCAGGATTTGCAAAACAGTGGCATATTAGTGTGAGCTATGATCCTGATGGATGAAAGGAAAAAAAGTGGGCCAGCTGATTGTCCTAAGGCTGTGAAAATTCAGTAAAGCAAATAGGAATAAAGGCATGTGCATCTCAAATCTACAAATATTTAATTTACCAGGAAGTACGATAGGTATAATTATCATCACATGATAAATTGCAGATTAGTAAGGTATTTCACTCCTCCTTTGATCATTTCAGTCATTTTCTGCTTAGGAGTCCCTAGGAATTGTGCTCAGAGTACTAAAACCTAAGCATAACAGAGGAGGCTGCCATGAAAATACGAAGCCTTTTCCAAAAATGTTTCCTTCTTTTACCCCTCATCTACGAAGATGAAATGCAACCTGTCAAAAAATAAACAATAACCTATGAAGTAGGAAACTAGCTAAGGAAACAGATAACCAACTAAATTAAAATAAAATACAGGTTTGGGCAGGTGTCTTCTAGGTTCATATCATCATTTTTTATAAAAGATACCTGCTGGAATTTGTAACTGAAATGAAATTTGTTCAGGTCATTTGGGGTATTATGGTAGGTCTATGGAGCGTTGCAGACCCACAGTGGAAGTCTTCACCAGGGGAGCCACCAGGCAGCTGCTGCCCGCTGCTCTGTTAAAGTTCTAGGGAAAATGCTTTCCTTCACAAATAGATGAAGCTTTTTCTAAACCAAAGAGAAAAGGAAGTACAATGCCTTCACAAAAGAGAATAAATGATATAAAGGCCTCATATGGCTTTTAACTTAGTAACAGCTGGATTTCTCTCACCTCCATCCAAGAGATTAGCCCAGTAGATAACCCTGAATCCTTGCAGAATCCCATTCAGAGTTTCTTTCGCCAATGTTGACCAAGAAATGGAGATGGTTTCTGGTGATGTGGCAGTGGCTTGGACGTTCCCTGGAGGGCAACTGGGCACTGGAATAAGATAGTCACCATTTTTAACTCCATTAACAACCCAATGCTTACCAATGCTCCTCTTTCAATTTTCATTGCTATCCCACCACCCATTGCTTAATTGGCAGTTATACCCTCTTACCAATGCAAACCTTTATTCTTGCTACAATCTGCAAATAGCAGCCCATTTTCCTGGAATGACTTTTGATGTACTACTTTCCCACTTACTGACTATTATTTTAATAGGCTTTTTGTCGCTTCTTTTGAAAAAGAAATGTGTCCTAGTGTTGAAATAAACATAATATTCTGTATGCAATTTAAGTATGGGGTTCTTTTTAAAGTTTGCAGCCAAACTGACATCTTTCTGGACAATTTTAATATCCCTTTAAAATTGGTGGGAGGGGGAAGCAGGCAGTTCTTTAAATATACTGCAAAAAATGTTAATGAATGATGCAAATTTGAGTAATGACCAAAAAAACCCTGTTGCCAGGAAAAGTAAGCATGTAGGATTCTGAAAAGAAAAAATACTATTTCTTATAATAAAAAATATATGCATGTATGAGTGTACTGCCTTCTGAGGCCTTGCTCTTATCTGTTTAGGCCTAGAAATGTTTAGAGTAAATGAAAAACACCAGTCTTCCATGAGGCATATGCTTCAAAATCTGTAGCTCTTGAGAATGTTAGATGTGTCCTACTCTGTTCCTCCTGTGTAAAAAGTCAGATTCCTAGCTGGCACTGACTTCAGTATGCTGATGCTAATTTACAGCAGCTGAAAATCTGACCTACACTATCTTTTACGACTTATTTGCTTTTATATGCCTGTACAATACTGGGTCTCTTTTAGGATATGGAATAATTTTCTTTTTCCACTAGAGGACACCCTCTCATTGTTTAAGAAGTGCTTTTTATACAATTTGAAAAAAAAAATCCAAACCCTGTACTGTTCCTTGGATTAGACAGGTTGAATTTTGTCTGAAATCAAAATCATATTTCTCTCATTAGTTTGAATATCCTTGAAAAAAACTCACATATCTCTCTTTAGGCTGACAAGACAAGGGATTGTGCAGTACAAGATCTCTAGGTTTCACAGTGGATTCATTTGGAAATGAAAGAAAGCCAACAACATTAATAATATGACTTCACCCTTCAGAGTTTTACTTCTAAGCATCTCAAAACTAGGTTGAGATCACAAAATTTGCAAATATGTAAACACCAATGCAATAGGCTACTGAATGAAAGCTACAGTCTTAGTCAATATCATTTACAGCAGGATATATTGTTAGTAGAGTTATATTTATATACCTGTATGACCTTGCATCTCTTGCAGTGAAAACTGTACATTCTCATTGGCCAGTTTCTTCCCACCAGCTGTCTACTGTATCTAATGCCTGTAAAGTCTGGTTTTCTATTATCCCCACTATAATAATCACTATTCAAGCAATAAATGTAAGAAGGTAAAAGGAAATTAAGAAATAATAGTATGTCCCATGATAGCTGTTTGCCAAGGGCCTACCATCCTCAAGAGTAGTGGTGATGATTTCCTGAGAAGAAGGTCCTATTCCAGCCCGATTACAAGCCTGGACTACCATGCCATACTGTGTGAATTTCTTCAGGTTATTCAGCGTATAGACTTCACTGTCTCCAGTGGTATCAATACTGATGATATTGAACTGGAAATTTCCACCTGCACTGTACTCCCGATAACCTATCTGGTATCCACGAATAATTCCATTTTGCAAGTGCTTCTTTGGAGCCTAAATAGAAAATGAAAGATTACACATTAAGTATGTGTCTCCAAAGTAAAGTTGTTCCTCTTAAATTTTTTTTAATATACACAAAGTCAACATTTTTTTTTCCTACTGAACATAAGTCTATTTATGGGTAACAACTAAAAAATTTTCCCCACACATAAAGTAATGAACATGAAGTAAAAAATTTTTACCTTGATACATAAATTTCAGGTGCACTTTGTTCTAATTTGTGCATTCCTGTGCTAAAAGAAAGACCTTTAAATGGTTCATACACAGTAGAAATAGATATGGGGATATTCTTGAGTTATAATTTGAATTCATAACGTTTTGTTCTCTTATCAGGTGAATCAAACAAGGCTCAGTTGATAAGGCTGTACTTGCATTACAGGCCTACTGTTCACTATTAATTGTGGTTTTGCTACAAACCCCTACCATTTGCTCACTAAATTTTTAGTAAGTCATTTATTGATCTGTTCAAGGTAGCCACATAAGTTTATTCAGCTAGATGCTTAGGAAAATTTTACACTGTGCTTTGAAATATGCTTCTGTAATGTGGAAAGATGATTAGATAATGAGTGCTGAAGGCAATAATGAATTGAAAAGCAGGGATTTGCATACTGAATAGCTACTAAAACAAGGTGTACAATATCTGGCATTCAAGAACATGGAGAATACAGAATGCTTGGCCATAATTATGCACTGTATTTCTCAGTCACAGTGCAAGATTCCCTGTACCTGACTAGTGGAAATAATTTCTGTACTCTGCAATATAGAATATAGCCTAGAGTAAAGGATTGACAACTCAGGTAAAAGCCTGTTATTGATAGAAATACCCATTAAAAATTCCATTATAATACTACTGGACTATTTCCAACATGTGATAATGTTCCTGTCTAGTTTGCTACATATATGAGTTATGATTAGTATAAACATTTTAAGGCACAGTTTGTAATCCGTGGAGAAAAAGCTCTTTCAAATCTTCCAAACTTCTTTCAAATTCCCACCAGGTGCTCACAAGCTCATCTGTTCCACTGACCCATGAAAAAGGTCTTTGTGACGTAGTTTATTGGCAGTGAGTTAAACAAGCAGAGGCAGCAATTTCTGTTGTTACTATATCCCATTAAATCTACTGAGGAATACATTCTTAAGAAGAATACTATTTTCTGTCACAGGACCTGTCTGTTTGAGTGAGTTTATAGTCCACTCTGCCAAAGTCTCACTGAAGCCAATAAAACCAGTGTGGGATTTGCCTTCCATCCACTATCAATCAATCATTGCTCTGCAAAAGCCAGCACCCTCTCTGTATTTGAAATGTATCACTGGATGGATCTGACTGCTTGAATTTTATACTTTCAGATGCTTTCTTTGAATTTTATTTTCATATGATCCTTCCTGCCTTCAAAAACAGAAAGAAAACTTGAAGCAAGGATATAATTTCCGCTGTACTACTTCAGTTCCTCTGGTGCTAACAAGCTCTCTGCAAGCATGGGGCTGTCCTTTCAGTGGCAGATGAGCAAACCAGGAGATTCAGTCTTGAGCACCTTGTAAGGCATACTGCCAGGATTAGAACTGTGTTTTTGGAATCTAGAGGTATAATTGTTTCCTGTTCAGATATTTCTGGTTTTTTTTTCTTGTAAAAAAAAAAACAAAACACAAACAACCAAACCTCAAACAAAGAACCACTCAACTTCTTTACAAATATGTATTTTTTTAATCTTTTATTCTTTTATTATCAAAATACTTTGTTTGCAAGAGCAAGCACTATTCTGAACGGCTTTGTGATCACGCAATGATTGGAAAAGATTTTTTTTTAAGCTGGACTGTGGGGTGGAAACTAAGGGCAGATTATTTTTCGTTTGAGATTCAGATATCGTCATGAGGTGAAGCTGTTTCATTCCATTTTAGAAGAAAATAACTTTATCATATTTAAATAATTTAAATATTTCAGGGTGAATTGTTTCATTAGTTGAAGGATTTCAGATTCTGTTACAAGCCATGATATTGTGCACAGCTCATGTATTTTTATAGGCAGTGTTGATGGGAAGGGGCAAAAAAATAATTCAATATAATCTAAATATTTCAAATTGTTTAAAGGACAAAAAGTTTGGACAAAGCAGCAGACAACTCAGATGGTGTTACAGGGAGGACTGTTTTCAAACAATGTGGCAGGTCACTGTCCATTTTCTAAATATGTATGAGAGTAGAGGCACCAGTTTAATCATACCAGGACACCAGATATTTCCATCAGTGTTGGATGCTAATAGCTTGGCAAATCCTCAACAGTCTGCATGGAGATTTCTTGTCTCAAACATTAACATGCTCATGGTTGCACATCTCAAGATCTAAAGCCTCTCCTAGTTAAAGGCTGCAACTGGAACATTCCCATGAGTTACCACAGGTGGTTTTTGAGCAAAAGTTGTTGCCGCAACACACACTGCACATTGAAATCACAAGCAGCATGCTCAGAAAACATACACCACATTATGTAGTGCATTTATTGTTTTGTGAATGGTATACACTGCCTACTGCCAAATACAGCACACATCAGATCCTGTATGTACATATGCTATATACCATCAGGCATGCACTGTATACCAAGAAAAAGTGAGCACAAACCTGGTGCATAATTGATTACAGAAACATACAGAACATTTATTGGAACACATACATGATACTGTAAAACATATGGAACAGAATGCTAAAACTAAATCAAACATTTACCATGCACTGTAATGTTTTCAGAGCAGGACTATAGTCAGCATAGCCTCTTCACTGGGAATTATGCAATTATACACTTTCTCATTTTGAACTCTAATAAAATGGCAAATTTTGTATTCTTCATGAAACCTCTTTATAATTGTTTTAGGTCAAGATGTTTTTTTTTTCTTTTTTTTTTTCCCGCTTTTAAACATTATACAATATAAAACAAGCTCAAAGTAACTTCAGAACAGTAGAGTTGAAATGTTCTGCTCCACAAAGCTTCAAATATTCCTTGTTAGTACTATCTAAATGTTTCATTTTTGGATAGACTTTTTCATAAATAAATTATATTTTCTATATACGCCTTCTGGTATATATACTCATTTTTGGTAGAAAAGTCAGTAAAGCAACATTTGTCCATGACTAAAAGTTCATGGGAAAAAAAATATTGTTAACCTTGTCTGCAGTCATAGAACAGCAGTGAAAAGTAAGTTTCAGTCCCTGATCTTACTGCTTGTGTCTAAGAGTTGTAAAATAGGGTATCAGTGACTTTTGTAAAGTGTGACCTTTTATAGTTCTGTGCAAGTGTATATGCATAAAGAGGGGAAGGAATATGTCCCATGCCTAACTTTAATGGGTTCATTTACCTTGTAAAATACTACCAAAAAAAAAGTAAAATTTAATATCTTTATGCTCTTTACTAAATGAGAATTCCTGTTTAATTCATATTCTCTTTGCAGAATTTTAAACCACTAAAAAGTGCTGAGTATTATTTAAAAATCCAGTCTAAACCCCATGTTCTATGTGGATGCATAGAAATCAGATTAAATATATCACAGACCTATAAAACTTTGCTCAACTAGGATTTTCTAAAGGTGGGCTAAGAGAAAATTTAAAGGGTAGATTAATGACTGTAGCAAGATGGACAAATAAAACTTAATACAAGATGAAAGATATTTGGTGTGCTATTCTCTTTTTGCTGTTATTGACACTGTCCTTATTTAAATGAGGTTTGCCAACTTTAAATATAACTATGGTTCTTAACACAATCCCTTTTGTATAATGGCAAACACTCCACATGCCTCCAAAATAAAAATGACCATATTATTACTAAGTTAATTTTCTTCCTTTTTTTTCCCTCCATGATTGATCTCATGGCTATTTCGCTATTCTTAAATACTTGGTATTGCACAATGCAGTGAGTGTCTTCTGCACAGCAGTGCATCGTAGGGACCTACCCAGAAGCCAGGATTCAGAATGGGACTGAACTATATTGCGTCTTTGGAACTATCCTAAAGTACTTTTTTTTAAATAATGAACTAAAACTGCTCTGGCTGGGTAAAAACTGCAATAATTCAAGGGAAGCAAATGGCTCACTCCTGGTTTGGGACTTCTTAATTAGCAGGACTTCTTGATTAAGAAGCTGATTAGCTGTTGCAAACTGTGATTCAGGAAATAATTCTAGTAAAGGTAGGACTATGCAAGCAGTAACCTTTCAGGAAGGTTTTGTTTCACTTCAGCCAGCATGTAAGCCTGTGGCTAGTGACTACGTGCCTTTTGGTTTTGGAAACCATTTGATGAAAACCAACACAGATATAAAGTCAAGAATCATAGAATGGTTAGAGTTGGAAGGGACCTTAAAGATCAGCCAGTTCCAACTACCCTGCCATGGACAGGGACACCTTCCCCTAGATCAGGTTGCTCAAAGTCCCATCCAGCCTGGCCTTGAACACCACCAGAGATGGGGCAGCCACAGCTTCTCTGGGAAACCTGTGCCAGTGTGAGACACCCTCATAGTGAAAAATGTTTTCCTAATGTCTTATTTAAAGAAATCCTTCTTCAGTTTAAAACTGCTCCCCCTTGTCCTGTCACTACATGTCCTTGTAAAAAGTGCCTCTCCATACTTCTTGTAGGCCCCCTTTAGGCACTGAAATCAGGCTGCTATAAGAGAAAAGCCTTCTCTTCTCCAGACTGAACAAGCTCAACTCTCTCAGCCTGCCTTCGTAGGAGAGGTACTCCAGCACTCTTTGTGGCCCTCTGGACTTTCTCAAGCAGATCCTCGTTCCTCTTATGTTAGGGGCTGCAGTGCTGAATGCAGTACTCCAGATGGGGGGCTCACAAGAGCAGAGTAGAGGGGGAGAATCACCTCCTGTGACCTGCTGGCCACGGTCCTTTTCATGCAACCCATTGTTATAGATTTGCTTTCTGGGCTGCAGGCACACACTACTGGCTTATGTTGAGCTTCTCATCAACCAAAACCCCTACTCCTCCTCCTCAGGGCTGCTTTCAATTCAGTCTCTGCTAAGCCAGTAGATGTGCTTGGGACTGCCCTGGCCCAAGTGCAGGACCTTGCACTTGGCCTTACTGAACTTCATGAGGTCTGTGCTATTCCACCTCTCAAGCTTGTCAAGGTCTGTCTGGGTGGTATCTCTTTCTTTCAGCATGTCAACTGCACCACACAGCTTGGTGTTGTCAGCAAACTTGCTGAGGGTGCACTCAATTGATCAATAAATTGTGGACAAGATCCAAAATCAGCACTGTATCTGTGACCTGCATTGACAGGTCTGATGAAGACTACTGCTTTTGAAGCTTAAAGCTGAAATTTCCCATCAAAACAGAAATTTTAATGCACTATTTATAAAGCACCAATGAACTACTCAAAATGCTTGGCAGCTGAGATCCCTCTGTACTAGTTAGAATATCTGTAGTTATACGTCCACCTGTGCTGTACAGAGATCATTCACTGTAGAAACCTGTCTATCCAGGAACCAGCTCAAACCTAATACAAGATCATCCTGGTTATTTATTGTATAAATAACCAGCAGCCTACAGTTATTTATATGGTTAATAAGCAGCAGCTCATTGCTACTATTCTGACTTTCTGGATGGTTTGCATAATGGGGTGAAAGACACATCATCCACATTTGCAGGAGTAATTAACATCACTATTATGCCACATCCCACTCCAGCACTTAATACTACATATTTCAGAGTTTTAAATATATGGAATTATAAATACAATTTGGAAACTGCCATTCATATTGAGATTATGCTACTGTAATTAGATAGCTTTATTCTGTCTGCTAAAAAGTACAAGGAGTATATATTAAAAAACCATTTAAAGCTTGGTTTAAGTACCTCTGATATCATACAAAAGCATTTAAAACATTCTGGCATTGTCAAAACACTGGGCAAAATCCAGAAAAAATGAATTGAGTCATAAGACATGCCAGATTTTTAAATATCTGTTGCCGATATTTTTAAATTGGTTGCTCTGATTTATCAATTCTCATTTTGAGATACTTTACTGCTTTCTCTGTGCAGACATGCCTACAGTAAGGCTTTGTCCCAAAGTCCATTGCAATGGGAAAAAATTGCCATTGGCTTCAGTGTTTTGGGGAAATTTTGCCCCAGATCAAAGTGAAATTCTTTGATGCTTATTTCCAAGAAAGAAGCAGGAAATGTTCTAGTCATCAGCACAGGCAATCAGCTGCTGCTATTATTAACCAATGGAAGGTTCATGCTTTTCAGAATGCACCTTAATGGTCTTAATGGCAAATACTTTTAAGATTTGGTGGCAAAGGATCTGCAAGAACTCTCCCAAATAAAATAACTAATCCCCAGTTGTTATAATACTCCCCTCAATAAAACCTCCTTGAATGCACCAGAATACAAAATCCTTGGATGTGTGCATATTTACCTTCCAGGTGACCCTAATGCTTTGTGAAGATATAGGTTCAAGTTGGACATCCTGAGGTGGACCATCAGGAGCTAGAAAGAGAGAAAAGAGGTGCATCAAAACTGTCCCTCATAGCCACAGAATTCAGCACTTCACATAGCATGTCACCATCTCAACACAGCAGCATTACAGAGATTTGGACTGAGTCAATTTCATATGGAAAACTGCAGACACAACTTCATTGCACAAAACCAGAACATAGCATCTTCCTATTTAGGGTCATGTCTGACCACCAGTGAAATATAACACATGCGAAAATATAGCATGGTAAATAAAATAAGAATGAATGATAGTGACTTTTCATGTTTAGTGATACTCTCACAATGCTGTTTCTGTTTCATAAGTAGGCAAGACATGTTTTCAAGAGTCAGAACCCTGTGGGTGATAGAAAGACAGCAGAACCTATTTGAAAGCAAGACAGGAGCTCATTGTCCAGCCTTCATGTTGCACACTTTCCAGTGGGATCTGCTTTGTTCACTAGTGACTGAGTACATTCATCCAAATATCAAATATTTTATACACAAAAAGCAGCACACTTTACCCTCTCTCCCCATTGTAGGTATTTCAGTCTGGAAATCAGACAAAAAATAACTGCCAGATACAAAAAGCGTGCCTGAGTTAGGAAGAGTTTCATTTAGTATCAATATGCTGCCAAGGGTGTGCATGATGCTTTAAAGGCAAATGAAAAAAAGAAGACCCTGAGTCTAGGGAAACCTACTTGTCAGCTGGGCCATTACAAAGCAGATCAAGAATTGGCTGGGATTGAACAGAAAGATCTGAAGTAAATTGCTTGCTCAGTGATGTAAATCATTGTAAAAGAAAGATCTGAAGAAAGGAATGGAGTCATCTTGAGCTGCTGTAGAGGGTTCCCTTGATGCAGAATATGGCCTCAGTAAAAGGTATTAAATTAAGTTTAATAGCATGACAAAGGAAGTAAAGCAATAAAAAGGGTGAGATGGGGCTGTTAGAGGTGGAGCAGCAGCAAATGACAGCTGTGGCGAAAGGAACCAGAACATATTGCTTTAACTGATGAAAGCACAGAGACCCTGGATACAGCCTATAATATGTTTAAGTTATTAAATATGCCCTATTCTGTGCCATTCTTGACTGTCCTTCAGATGGGAAATTTCCAAAGGTTGAAAACACTTTATTTCCATTCTTCCTGCATTACTGTACAGGAAGAAGAAGAGGAAAAAATCTACTGGCAAAAATGAGATCACTCTGAATTTTTTTAACCCTGTCCTTGATTATGGCCCCCTGTTGACAAACATGAATGACATTTCTCCAGGTACATTATAATGTAGTGGAATTTGAGAAAAGCATTTGAGCTCAAAAATGGGGTTTAAAATGTGCTTCTTAAAATATTGACTTTTTCTTGAAAGACCCCAAAAGTTTTCCAGACTGGAGCAGGTAGGTGTTCCCAGCATACCATAGTGAAATGTTAAATAAGAAATAATTTAAAAAATATATTTAATGACATACAGATTTTGTGTCAAAGACATAAAGAAAGCCAAGATATCTCAGCTTCCTATTTTGATTTCAGTATTAAACAGAAGCCATGATGCTTTTGTATTCCTGATAAGCATTAGTGCAAGTGGGTGCTTACATTCCATTTTCCAACACAGGAGCTGACCATGGTTGCATAGAGTGAAAGAGGTGGTCTGTAAGCTTTGAAATCATGCTATTCTTGACTACCCTTTTGCCACAGAGACCCCTAACAGTTTTCTAATAGCTAATGCTGGCTGACTCAGGTCACTGTAATATGTCATATACAAGCTGCACCCCCTTGCTAATAGCATGGTTTGAGTTGTCCAGTTTTTATATTGTCTTTCTTGGACCTTTATTTTGTTCCCTTCTCATTACCTTCTCTCTCATTCCCTGCACCCATGCTGCTCTCCATTTTCTATTGAAAAAGCAGAGAACAGAAGTAAACAGTGATCAAAGAAATGGTGCTCCTGTACATCACATACCATCTGAAACGAAAATCCAGGAGACAAACATCATATGCTCTGCCTAAGCCTGACCTGCTCTCTTCCAATTGTTCCCTAGGTAGATCAGTGACTTTTGAATACAGTTCCACACTGTTAGTCTTTTTCTCCAAATAGACGTCTCCTTTAAAGACAGTAACAAAAAGGACCAATTATTCTGAATCTTGGTTACAAAGAACTGAATAAAATGTGGTGTTAAGGTTCCACCCTGTTCACAGGGAAGCTGTTTTTTAATTTCAAGGCCAGCGGCTGATCCTGACAACTTAATTAACAGACAGGGAAAACTCAGCAAGTAAGAAATATCCCAAGCATAGGTAAACAAGACCTATCGCTCTACTTTGATGTATATGCACAAGAAAGAATGTGCATTTTGGGGATACAGGTGATGCTGACCAGAAGAAAGGATAGTCTGTTTTCTGTAGTGATTTCACATTTTCATTGAACAAAGGACAAGAAAAATACTCACCAAATGATAAATATTTTGCAAACTATTCACCATTAATAAAGCTGTTCACTGAAGGATCTCCTTTCCCTGGGATGAAAAAACACCCGGTGAAAAAACAAATGCAGCTGATGTTTGTCTCCTACTTATTTTGCTTTTCACCATGAGCCCTTGGATCTTCTTATCCAGCAAGTCCCTTGGAGACAAAAACATGTTCTCCTGACAAGGGGTAGATTTTCACTGTAGTAAATTCACCCACAGAGAAAACGTGTGGGAATTACACAGCTGTATTCATAAGAGCTGAACTAAAAACTGGTCACTGAGTGTTCAAAGCCTAGACCAACATGAATCTTGAAAAAAGGTAGAAATTTTCACTGTTAGAAGACTGCTACCCAGATACTTGCATTACAGTTTTCCTCTTGAAATTCCTAAAGAAGGAAGCGTAATGTAACAGGAAAAATAAAATTAGCAAGATAAAAATGTGTTTTCAAAAACAAGTGAGCTAGCTCCTTTCTGGTCAAGACTTCAGAGTAATTCCATCTAGTTTTAGTGGGCTAAGGATGTTGGAGCTGCTTAGGTTACTCTCAACACCTTTCTATATTGTATGCAATTGGAATGTGTGCCTGGCAGAAGTATTCATGGCCATTCAGCGTTTTCATTCCTAATTTCTGAAATAGAGAGCTGTAGCTCTCCACTTTTCACCCACAGGTAACAAGCAGGACTTGGGACATGGTAGCATGCACAAGGCTATGCTGGCCTTATCCATCTGCCACTTCAGGTAGGTCTGAGAAATAAAAATAAGACAGAACTGGAAGGCAGCAATTTGAGTACACGAAAGAGTGGCTCCAGCCACCAAAGCAAAAATGCCCACACAGCCCTCCTGGTACCAAAACCTACAACGATGTAGAAGAATACATGGCAACAAAGAACAGGAGGATGACATTTAACTGATGACAGCCAACTGACTTATACAGCAATCAGAAAACAAAATGGCGAGTGGGTTGGGGGATGGAATAGTCAAGAAAAATTTCATTCATGTAGATCAATGTTCTCAATGGGTTAGTTTAAATTAACTACCTATACTAATATCTGAGCCTCTAAGGAAAACCACACAACCCACAGGGGAGGAACCACCACTAAAACCAAGATGATGTTGATTGAGTTGCCTAACTGTAGATACAGGTGCACTGTTTCCAGTACACCAGGCTGAAAATTTGAACACAATGTCTTCTCTGACCACTAGATGCCACTGAACAGCTTTAATTATGGGCCTGCACAATGAAGTTGCAAAAGTCACAGTGTTTTATGGGAACAATTCAGTATTTTGATGCAGCTGCAGCGACACAAGCATCATTTCAGGTAAAGATTCCTTATGTTGAAGAGCAGTAATTCCCAGCTTGATTTAAATACTGCAAAACCAGACCATACCTGCTTCATCAGTAGTGATGGTGAGCTCATTGCTGGCCTCACTCTTGCCGATGCGATTCTTGGCATACATGCGAATGTTGTAAGTTGAGGAAGGGTGGAGGTCAATGATAGTGGCTTGGTTTAGTTGAGGGGAAACATCTTTGGTTCTCTGAACAGAATCCCAAGAGTCTATTTAATAAGAGATTAAAATAAAACAGAGAAATAAAAGATGATGTTAACATCACTAACACAAGCTTGCAGTTAAACTGTCTCACAGAGCGGGATACTGGCATCACTGAATTAATCCAGAAAACACCTGCTGCTAAAAGCAAATCGACTGATCCCCTTCCTGCTCCTCCTTCCTGCACTCCCAACTGCTCCTAGCGTGGTGCTGTGAACAACGGGATCTCAGCTCTCTGGTCATCAGCATATCTGAGGAAACAAGATACTCATTTGCCTTTTTTTTCAGGGGGGTGGTGAAAGCAGCAAAGATACCCCAGGTTTGTGTGCGTACATACTGGTTTTTCGCCATTGCCACATTGGAACAACTGTGAAAAAGATGGGAGCTGCTGCCCCAAAGAGATCCTCACTCAAGGAGAAGGTCAGCTGTGCTCCAAAAAGGAGGGAAACGGAGTTAATAAACAGGAATGTAGGGCTCAGACTAGCAGGGAGATCAGGCAGAAATTTTGATCCCAAACTCCAGGATCTCACACCATAGGGAAACAGTGAGGGCAAGCTTAGAGTACTCAAACACAGAGCTCAGCACCCTCCAGGACTGGTGCTATTTCCCTGACTTGTGTTAGGATGCAGAAGCAGGGGAATACTCTGCATAATACAAGGGGAATGTCAAACCATCTTACCTGTTTGCATGTGTCTGTAAAAAGAGGAGCACATTGTTATTATTCATGCTTACTATTCATCTGCCTGTGATGTTTTTAAGAAATTCTCCAGACATATAATAGGAAAAAGGATAGAGATTGACTGAATGCAGTAACTCCTCCTTTTTATCCAAGCATTCAATTGCTGCAAACAAAATAATAGAATGTAGCTGTTTAAAGCATCTTGATGTCTTTTATGAGTTGCTATCCTTAATTTCTTTCTTACAGCAGGGGATGTTCTTCCTTTAACCTCTGCAGCATCCTATGGGGGATGTCACTGAAGACTCTACAGGAATGTTTTACAGTGTGGGTCACTGCAGGCAGGATTGGAGAAAGCTCAGGAGATAAGAGACTACTTTAAAAACAGAAAGCTCACAGATACAAAATATTTGCACATACTGTATAAATTCTTTTATATGAGCTTGCTAAATGATGCACAAGTTGTCATGATGACATCTGTAGGTTGGCTGGCTATAGGGCCTGTTTGCTTGTCTGTGTGGCTTTGTTTACCCAGTAAGCATTTAGGAAGCAGACATTAAAGTGCTAACCAGATTCACTTGAATATATTTTTCCTTGGTGACTGAGTTTGTCACAGCTTCCTCTGTAGGATACTTCCAGAAGCTCTAAAGGAGCTACCTGCAGGCAGCCCTGCAACAGCTTGGTTTCAGTTTGCTACGACTTTGCAGACTTTCTTAAACTTTAAAGAACTTTAACCAGCAGTTACACTCCATTGTGTTAAATCTTGCGCTAGCGCAGGTGGAGACCCTGTTCCAGTGTACCACACCAAAGGAAACACATTTAACAAAAGACCTGCTTTGTATGGAGAATTGTGTTGAATTTCCCTTGAGGAAGATGAGAATTTATTTAAATTTAGTCTGCATATTATCAAACTGCTTAAGTTTGCACTTGGTTGTTTTAAATACCAACCTCTGAGTGGAAGGACTCCATAGTACATACTAGCTGCTGAAATCAAATAAATTAATTTGAAAAATTCTGGTGGTTCCTAGTAGATTAAATAATGATGCACCATGGAGAAAGAGATTTATGAAAACATAGGCCTCCAGTGTTTATTTACAACTCATGCATGGACTTCAGGCGTATATTTTGATACATGTGTCCCCTTCTTGAAGGGCAAAATAAACCAACAAAAGCAATCCCTCCAAACTGAACCAGACCAGATGGAAATTAACCAATTTCTCCCCAAAACTGTTTTCAATTTTGAAAATCGTGTTTATAAGAATTAAGGAGGGGAAATAATAAAGAAGTTAATTTTGTTTTCTTCTGGCAAACCCTAAAAATATTTGGTAGTGTCCATGGGGTGAGGAATTGAGTGAGGTACTCAGACTGACTGTTGGCTCCTCTGGATTTTATTGTTGTTCCAGAGAGCTCTAAAATCCATTTACTTAGAATAAAAAAAACATAGAAGACAAGCAGCAATGGTCTTTGGAAGAAAAAAAAAAAGTAAAACAGCTAAAAGAGTGGAGATTTTAACTTATTTTTTATTCTACTCATAAATGTTATATCCAGGCACTACTCTGTGCTATATAAAATGCACACTGGCGTACTGATCTACGAAAAAAATTATGATTTTAGGAAAACCAGCAGCTTCATACCGGTTCCCAAAAGGAAGACCTGGAACTCTGAGCTTACTGTGCTGCGACCAGAAAAGCGGCTGCAGCTAGAGCAGTGCTGGTGCTGCCGCCTCGTGGCCACTTACGGTACTACACCGCACCTCCGTGGGCAGGCGTGGTAGGAGCCCCTAGTTCTGCGAAGGCGTCTCTGTTCTCTACTCACACGTGAGCACAAGAAAGAGCAAAGCACGATCCTCTCCCTTCAGGTCACCTCTTACGCGGAACTGATGTTAAGTTTTCCCCTCAGCTTTCCCTCATGATGTGAAAAATAAAAAGGGTAAGGAGAAAGGCACAAAGAAGGACACACACACCTTTTACTAATGTCAAACCTTTTTGTACACCTCCATTGGAAATGCCTGACGGCTACACACCAGTGGTTTCAGTGAGGGGTATTACAGGTACATCTCTGGACAGACAAGCATTGTACCTAAGTACTGAAACAGCCTGAAAAGCTGAGCTCCCACTGCTCATCTTGCTCCTGCATGGCAACTGGAACCTACAGCTACCACCTACCCAAATGACAGGCACCTCCCGTGCTCCTTCTAGAAGGTTTTTCACATTAAAAAGAGACAGTACTTTTTGAGAGAAAAAAAGATTGCCTTTTTTTTGTCTAATTGGACTGCAGGGGTAAATTGGATACCTGAGGGAAGCACCATATAGTGAAGTCCATGCATGACGTGTGGTCACCAGCACATCCCCTGAAACTGAGAAGTTCCGCAATTTTCCTTTTTAAGAAGCCTAGATGTTGCATCCTGCTGTAAACCCTCTTCCGAGTCCTCAGGGTAAGCAACGTAGGTGGAAAATTCTTACTAAACACAGCTGTGCAGTTTACAGCTTTACTTCGGCCTTGGCAGGATGTTCCCTCAGCTTACCATCTGGGTGTGAATGTTTTACCTAAGTTTTCTTCTGTGCCTGTAATAATCTGGAAATTGTGAGGAGCTTTCTTAATTCCCTCTTTGTTCTAGCTTCCGTTAACTACCCTGTACAAGTTCTTCAGTAACCAGGTTTGATGTTTCATTTTCTTGATTATTTAATCACTGACAAGAATCATGTGCAAGAATTCAAAAACCCGATCCTAGTTTCTCCAAAGATTCAGCCTTAGATTCTAAAAAATTATGTTTCTATTATTTGCAGTGAGAGGAAGGAAATCTGCTCTTTTTAGGACATGAACTCCAGTATTTGTCTTCATATACAAAGAAATACTTTCTGCAACACTAATTCTGCCACTCGTTATTTTTTCTTTCTTTCCATTTTTTTAACCTTTATCACTGTTTTGTCTTGATGTTTTCATTCAGTCTGATAGTGCCTCATTTGCTGTCTTGCTAGTGATTTATTGTGCCATATTAGAGAGACATAATTTTGTAATGCAAGCTCATAGTGATTACCACTTCATGTTTGCCTGCATTCTGCATTATCGCTTGAAAACATTGAACTAAATCTAACAAAGATGTTTTAGAGCTCTGTAATCTTTCAGGTACCATGCTCACCTGTACATTATCAACTTCATTTACAAAGTGAATGTAAAAATGGTAACTGATGATTTAATACTCAAAAATATTTTATCTAGTAGATAGAGCATCTCAAAATTTTTGCCTAAGTGAAGCACAAAGGAAATACACAATGTAGACAAAAGAAGAATGTAAAAGATGAGTAGTAGAATAGTTTCTGAAAAAAACTTGGCAAATATTAGAATTTTATGAACAAGTACATTTTTCCATCTCAGAACTGTAAATGGACTGTAGTTGCTTTGATAAACAGAATGCTTCACTGATAAGCACACAGAGCCCTCCTATTAGTGAACTATATCCCCTTTCAAATAGTTCAAAAATTCCAATGTGAAATAGTACAATATAATTTCTCAGTGTCTTTTTAATAATACTTGAAAGATGAAATATTGTTCCATAGCAATTTCCTTGCTTGTCCCTTCTCAAGTCATGAAAGGGAGTAGACTGAGATTAAATATTAGGAAGAAGTTCTTCACTATGAGGGTGGTGAGATACTGCCACAGACTGTCCAGAGAAGCTGTGGATGCCCCAACCCTGGAAGCCTTTCTTCATCTTAAGATTCTCTTAAATAACCTTTTCCACTGCTAACGTTCCAGGGAGGATGCCATGTACTCATATATTGATAGAAAACAGCTTTTAAAAATCAGCACTACAGGAAAAGATAACTTGTAAAGGTGGGTGGCCTTTTCTATAGGGAAAAGATAGAACTTGAAAATTAAAATAAAAAAATCCAAATGGATTAAAGATAAGAACAGGGACCAAGAATCAGCTATCAAAACCATACCAGCTATCAAGCTATCACCTAGAATGGCTTATTTTACAACACATTTTTTCCCCTTAATTGTAAGTTTTCTCTGGTAAAAAGAAAAAGTAGTGATTGCTAAACCTAATGTCCTTGCCTCAAAAAGAAAAAAAAAAGAAAAAAAAAGCAACAACAAATGAAGATAAATTTTGCTGTGGAAGATTAAATAAACTATGGTAAAAATTTCCATCAGGCAGTTTCAATTTATTAATTATCTTTTACGATACAGGCTCAGTGATGAATGACTAGTGACGGGGATTGCTTCAGAGGAAGATAATTTCTTACCTGACTTGTTCTTGCACTCAATATCGTAGCCGGTGATTGGGCTGTTCCCATCAAATCCCATGGTCCATCTGAGGGCAATACTACGTGCTCTCACTTCTCGGATTTCTATTTCAGGAGGGTCGGGGGGTTCTGAGTGAACACACACAGTTTTAGTCAGAAGGAAGCCTGTACTCTTAATGAGGTAACAGTAATGAGCGTGGCACTGGCATAGCTTGCTGGTAGTGAGCTCTCATGGCATTTTCTCTGGTCACTCATTAGTACCCTGAGCCAGTTAATCACCTGCTGAAGAATGCTCAAGAAGAGGGAAGAAAGGTCAATTTTCAACTAGTAGTCACAGATGTAATCTTGAATACTGACTTCTGTTTAACCTTCTTATATACAACTTAGAGCTGCGTTTGCCTAAAAGCACTCCAGATTGGACTACGCATGCTAGAAAAGATTTTTGCCTTGACCCCTATGTTTCACTGATACTTCCACAGTTTTTAAACAAAAAGTGATGGTAGAAATATGAATACTAACCTTAAAAGTGCTAAATTGGGTAGGGGGAGGGAGTAGAATTTTTATTTCATTGAGTATGTTTAAAAGTGTTTATTTAATAGCAGAATAATTTAATAACAGTATGAAACTACACTAAACCCTTTTTCTGCATTTAGAATTAAGGTTATAAGGAAACAGCATTTATTGCTATTCTAATGCCCCTTTAAATTGTCATGGCAGCTTAAATGAGCAGTGGTGTAACTAAGAACCTGTCCCCAAACTCCACCTGAATTTGATACATCTGCCACAGGCATTCACTGAAATCTGCTGTTTCAGTGATTTGTTGAAATCCATGGTTTCTGTTGTTTGAAATCAAGAGTGGGGAGAAAGAAATTTGCAAGTCCTAAACATCTGTTGTGTGCATGTTCAAAGGCATATAAGCACAGTGACAAGCATCGCCCAGAGAAGTAAGCAGTAGTCAGCAGCTGAGTCCTGCCCGTGCTCTGCATCTCGCATACTGTAACCTCCACCACCAGGACTTGTTGCTGTCTGCCTGAATGATACCCTGAAGGAGGAGAGCCCCAGCCGCAGGAAACATAGGTTCCTGGAGTTTGCAATGTGCAAAGTAATTGCAATTTATTTTGACTGATTAAACTTGAAATATTTTTTTTTAAAGATCCACAGTAGGTTTAACATTTCTCTAGAGATAAAGTCAGATCACTTTTGCTTTATTTCGATCTTGAGGTTTAGATACATTTGTTCCTTAACAGCAAATGCATCCCTCTCCCTGCAAAAAGTAGCCTCCTCATATCCTCTGTCCCTACTGAAGATGACAGTCCTAAGTACCTTTAGCAGATTGTCGGCTAGTGTATTTAAGAAAAAAAATCTTACCAATTTGTACATATCTAGAAGGACTGAAGCTTATCCTGTATTTTGATTTAATCTTTGATGCTGGAAAATGAAAAACTGAGCACCTTAATGCAGTTCCTCATTTCTTTGACAATGAGGAATAATTTTAATTAGGAATCAAAGCCTCCCTCCCCCAACAGATTTCTGAGATGGCATACACTTACTGTACTACAATAGCTGTGTTTTTTTCCTTATGTTGTCCTCTTCCTACCTTGCACAGTGAGCTGAATTATTCCACGATCCTCCCCATAAGAATTGATGGCATGGCAGGAAAAGAAGCCAGAATCTTCACGCACAGTTGGCAAAATCTATGGGTGATTTGAAAAGAAGTAATTGATTGAACAGCACATAGAGAAAATAAACCAACAGCTTTTTTGTAAAGTGCAAGAAAAATTGTACAAATTGCTTTACTTGACAGTAATAAATAGATACTGTGTGTTATACACATACATACATATGCATAGTAAAATATCCAGAATACCGAGAGTTATCAAAACCAGCAACACCTGGGCTGAGGAAGGAGGCTGTCTGCTCTACATGTGTAGTCAGGAGTTGGAGCACTGCCTATTCCTGTAGCTTCTCACTGGGAGTCTTGTTTCCCAAGTTTGCCATGTATTTAACAGTTCAAATTTTCCATGCAAAATGGTGCCTCCTGCAACCTCCTTTTTTCCCAGTAATTTCTAAATGTAACTCAAATGGGTGAGGTCTGCGTGGAGGAAATAAAGGTTCAAACGTTGGTGATGAACCCTGCAGTATTAAGCATTGTGCCTCATAATAAAATTTTGAATGATCTTTCTTTTCAATGTGTGATTTAATAGTGTAATAAAGTAGAAAGTTGCATACAATCTTTACGTACATGATCATAATGATATTTTTCTACAGGACCACTGCTTCATTCCACATACAATAGGGAGAGTATTTCTTTAAATGAGCAGATATTTCAAATACCATTTTCTTCCCATTGTTCAGTGTGCTGCTCCACACTTTATTTACTGCACACAGTTCAAACTGTGCCCCGAAGACAGACTTATTCATTTTCTTATAGCCTTTTTTGTGGATTCACCTATGCAATACCCATTTCAGAAACACGAGTGAATTTATTTTCATAAACCCTGACATCATGTAAAGTATTACCACCATTTTGTATGAGGAATTAAAGAACCAGACATATGGTAATATTTGTGGCTGCTTGACAATTTGCCACATATTAGCTGAGCCATAGTAACTCCACATGCTCTTTATTCCCTAGCAAAACCAAGGTAATGTGAGCACAGCTCTCATTCACCATGAGTTAAGATAAATGGATTAATTTCCCACTCGCTATGAGGATGTTGGAGGGTTAGCATCTGAGATGTGGTAACTTGTCAAGCTGTGTTAAGTCGCACATGTGGCTGAGCTTCAAGATAGGGAAACAAAACTTTTCTGAGCCCAATTTGATACATCTAGGGCCTTCTTCCCCCCCCGCTCAGAGTTCTTAGCAATAAATAGCTTTTCATGTGTTCATAACAGCTTCCATTGAGTTAAGCTGCAGCTATGAGGTCTTAGTAGTTCTGCAAATCAGACCCCAAGGGCTCAAGGCAAGTACCTAGAAAACAAAGAACACACAATTATTGTCCACCTGTGAAAAGTTTGGTTTCAATGATCAGCCTTGCATCACACAGTGTCTTACATTACTCAACCCTAATTCAATTCCAAAGAAAATCCAAGTCATGCCTCATTGAGGCAGGGGTCCTGCAGAAAAACTAAAAGCCAAATATGCAAGTAAAAATCACATCATCATGCACACATGCAAAAATACTGAGTTAAAAGCTTCAGAGACAATATTAATCCTGACATCTTCTACCTTTGGGACATTTTGTCTCTCAGAAGTCAAAGGTTTTGTATGTAACATACATATAGTTGTAGAATGCCACTACCCTACACAACTGCTTTGGAAGAGAATTCTCTAAGCAGGTCTCCAGCCTCCCAGAAAGAAATATTGTTGTGCATCAAGGCATTATCTTATTAAAGTCAGTAGGATGAATGAGGGAGAGAAGTCTAGGGATCTATCCTATAATTAAATATCATTTGTAAGACAAATACACTAATATGAACAAAATCACACATAGAACTTATTATTTCTTACAGAAATCAATGACAAAGCTCCCTCACATAGAGCAAATCCAGATTTTTACTGGTTATCATCCATCACAATTTTTTGCTACTAAAGAAAGAGATATACTTTTACAGTTACACTAGAATGTCACCAGACAATCACAAGAGAGATAGAAAATTATTTCCTTGAGCCTGGTAAAAAATGTTTTTTAAGAACATGACTGAAAAATGGAAAATCAAGAATTTTGACTGAGAATCTGTATGATTTTATTTTTTTAAGCTTTTTGATTACATAAAGGCACATTTAAAAATATAAAGGAATGGACATGCTCATGTTAGTAAATTTAAAATATGAGTGGAAAAGAGCTGTACACTGGTAAGTTGGGGGCAATGTCATAACCACACCTGTTGTAGATGACACCACAACAATGAGTTTCCTGTGCTTCTGTGGCATTTTGGGGAAACTTAAGTTCCTGAAACAGTAGGTCCATTCATGTAGCCCCTCAAACTAACCCAAGTCAGCCACTTATGAGTTAACAGAATACCATATACTGATTCATCAGGCAAGTAGAGATTCATGGTGCCCACACCACCAAACAACAACCTATCACAGAAGCAGAAGTAAAGATGCAGACTATAACAATTTGCTAGGTAGCTTGGTGACTTCTGCTGTTGTGTACAAGAAATACCGAATACTGGCAGCAGTGGGTATACTACTTACATACCTACACCTGCCTTTTCCTTCCACCTCATTTTGAATTTGATGACTAATCTGATTTTGTAAGAGTATCACAAGCTCCAAAAAGTGAAAGGAGGAAGAAAAGGCAGTTTAAAAAGACAGCATTTTTATCTCAAAACAGCTTAAGGATTTTGGCAAAGGTAAGCCTGACACACATCAGAGCTAGGCGTCAGATATGGACCCAGCGCTTATCAGCAGTGTACTCCAAACTGAGCTGTGCTGCCCAGGAAGGGCAGGCTAATGCATGAGCCACATTGCTCCTGAGACAGGATGGGGAGCTGACAGCCAGGCTCACTCTCTTCTTGCTTCTGGAGCATGGGAGGATGGAGACTTTTTCTAGGGGTTGGGATGAAGAGGCATCCTCTACCTCTTGCAGCTAGCTCTCCAGTTGTGCACCACAGGTGGAGCAAGTGGTGGGGCTTTGATTTTTTTAGGGCAGAGGTAGCTGTGCATCCCCATCAAAATAAAATCAAGCAACACTCACACATGTAGATGAGTCATGGACCACTTTGTTTTCTTACCTGCAGAGTAGAGACCACTTCATCTCCAACTTCCTTGGTGGAAACAAGGTAACGGGACATTTCAGGGTTAATGATTCGGTCTTCTTTTTCCCAGCGGACTATGATGGGTTTCTCTCCATGTGCCGTGCAGCTCATCTCCTTCTTTTGACCTTGTGTTGCCAAGGTGGTATTTGGATAGGAAGTTATCATAGCTGGAACTAAAACCAGACAAAACAAAAGATCGTTCTCCAGTGAGCTGACTAATCTGATGATGCACAGTTGGCCCTTCAGTGTGGGTCTCATTCAGCTTGCCCATATTTGACCAGATGGCCAAAAATGTGAGGAATTATTTTGCTTTCATTCCTGTGTTAGAGAATATTTTTAAGACTGAAGATGTGCCTCAATGGGAACTTAGCAGAGGGGAGCTGAGACTGGACACTGAGGCTGTAGAGATGAGAAGATGCAAATCCAACAAGAGCCTGACTCCATTTGTTTTGCTGCTCACAGGACCACTTGTAACATAATTAAAATATTCACAGTACATGAAAGCGCTGTAAGTATAAGCATTCAGATATGGGGCCAATTACAAACTGATAAAAATTTCCTATTTCTTCTGATGAGCTACTGTTTTATTTGCTGACATTTATATGCTCTACCATTTTGTATGACAGTAATGACCTATCAAAATGAGGGCTCAATTAAAACCAAGAGCTGTACAAATGTAAAAGAAAGGCTCTGCACCAAAGAGCTTAGTCCATGTATACACTAAGTACATAGTTAAAATGCACTAAATGTACTAAACAAAAAGTATAATTAAACTGACAATAAACCTAGCTAGATTTGAGTTCTATTGTATTCAGAAGGTATTTGCAAAAAAGTTCAGACATAATTGTCAACTTCATTAATCATGTAGGAATTGAAAAAAAAAATGTTGAAAAAAGTACCCTTGCTAGCAAGAATAGGCTTAAACCCAAAGTAATTTCACATTTTGGAATAATTTTGTTTCTGGAAATAGGAAGCGAAAATCCTCAGTGTTTTAATGTAAACCCCTCAAAACATGACATTTTTGAATCATGACATGTCTGTCCTTTCATTCCCATATTATCTGTCCACCAATGAATAGCATCTGGGCATTTGTGAGTATCAAAACCCATGAGCCTATCTTTCAGTTCTGGCCTGTTCCCTTCTTGGTTAACGCTGGAAACCCCTGGACAGCACACAGAACTGCTCTCTTCTGAACGAATCTGTCCACTCCTTTCAAAGCATATGAGGTGGCATAACTCCCTTCTTCACTTCAAGGCTGCCTCCCACAATAGCCCCACTCTCCTTGTTTTTATGCATGAACACTTGCCTCTTCTTATCAGAACAACTCACTCATTTCATCTGAACCTCTCTGGGTCTTTATTTTAAGATGACATTGGCGTAGGACCTTATTTGAGGCTTCCACAGTCTTTCCTTTTGCATATATGGTATCTATTGCTACCACACAGAAAAAAAGAAAAACATAATCCTTATTTGAATTAGTTACTATAATCGCTATTCTGAAATGTTAATGCTTGGTGGCATGACCTTTTCATGCCAGAGCTGCTGATGTTCAGATATGACAATATGTCAGGATGCAGTTTTTTACGTTCAAAGGCTTCCTGAACCAAAACAAACCAATTTGAAAATTAACAGGCCTGTGGTTAGTTACAAACAGGATCTAATTACAGGAAGAACTCTTAGAAAGATTGTGTGAGACATGAGGCTTTTTAGGCACTGATATGCATTACTGATGAAGCATATCTTGTTTAACTGTTTGGATAATACATATCAATTAATTTTGTCAGAGAGGAGCATTCAAAGAGAAAAAATGATGAATAATCAGAATGGAAAATTAGGACAAGTCTGATTCCATCTTCCAGAGAATGAAAGTAGCTTCAGTTTTATCTGGTGTCTGTCCAAGAACTAGTACCCACAAGGAGGTTAAATTCAGAAAGTTCGTTGTGTCCATCCACTTGTTGCTTCTAAACACAGAAGGTAGCATGCTAGACCTACACAGCTGCAAACCTATGGGCCCTATATTTACAGGTATGTGCACTTGAATATATTTGCTTTTATTTGCAATACCTGAAATAGACCAATATATCCTTTTATGCATTTTGTTCATTAATAAGAGACCAAATTCAAATGAGTAGCATGCTATTAAGGAGACCAGATTGCCATCATTAGCTTTTGCCACCACCTTTCTTCCTCCCACAGGTCTCTTTCTTCTTCATTTACTGCACCTTTACACTCCTTTCTCTTTTCTCCTCAGTGTAATATGCTCTAGTCCCCTTCACCTTTCCCTCTCTTCTTCCTGCTGAAACCTCCTTAGGTTCAAACATGCTCCCTAACCCCTACAGCAATGCTCTTCTCCTCCAACACCATTTCCCATCCCAAATTAAATCATGCTTTCTAAGTCACCTAAGTGATTTTTCTCTACAGCTTCAGTCCTCTTTCCCACCAGTATGTCCTACTTCAAGTTTCTCTGGTGACGGAGGGAGCATGTGCTTAGCCCACCCAGAGGCTGAGGGATGGTGTGTGCCTTTCCACAAAGTACCTGAGCTCCCTGGGTGCCCGTGATCCCTGGGCAGGAGGTTTGGAGCTGTTGGGCCTTGCATTGGCAGGTCTATCCTCCTCCTGCTTCACTGGTATGAGCACAAAGTGTGCACCCACAGAAAATGGGATATAGATTTAAACCCCACAGACCTCAAGGCACCTGTCTCAGAGACTCCTTCCTCACTTTCAGATCTCCTCACTAGTTGTCTACCAAGAGTACCCTGATGGGTGCCATCCAAATACCGTGACTATCTTGCTTGCTTTTTAAATAACAAAAGCTAGCTTTTGAAACGCTTTTTTTTTCCCAACAAACTTTCTTAATAAGAGCAGCATAAAAACATGTAAAGAAAGATGACTTTATTCCTCAGATACAGCTTTATCCCTGCTTATCCTTCCCTCCTTCTCACATAATCTTCCACACGGATTTTTTATTGCCATAGCAATGCGTCACAGCTAAATATTTCCCCTTCCTCCAAAGCTGATTTTATACTCTTCACAATTTATCTCCAATGATCCTAAACTATAAGCTCTTCTTTTTATCTTCTTTAATGTCAAAAGATTTCTGGTAACAAAACCACATTCCCAAGGATATTTTAGGCAACGTATTTCTTCATCCTCAAACTATCTTTAATCAAATTACTGATGCAAATAACTGAGATAAATATGCTGGCTCTTTACTGACAAAATAATCTAGAAAACTGTAAATAAGCAAACTAAATCTGTACTACATATGCATGAGATATTCTCTCAGGATGTCTTAAAAATAGAGTGAAGGCGTTTAGAAATATAACAAGATGATTCAGATGCCCTATTAAGTGTGTGTATCCTTTATAGCTCTTCAAATATACATTATATACACACATATATAATGATATGTATTTATATAAGAGAATTTTGGAAAAGAAGGGCATGTTGCTGTATATGTTCAAGGAATGCACAATATCATTTTCCAGGACTCTGTAGTCGGCTTCCTTATGGGACAAATTAATTCAATTATCTCTCCTCTGGGATTCTCCAACATCTTTCTCTGAAGCATGTGCTGGGCATTGCTAAAGGTGTATTAATCAAAAATGGCCAAAATAGAAGCTACCGTTTACAGATTATGGCAATTTCCATTTTTAAGGGATGCATATGGTTACAAGCAGCATTAATCTTGGAGATTTCTGTTTAAAGTTGGTATTCTGTTTGGAACAATAACACTAAATGTCTTTGTTACATACATAAATGATTCCAAGACTGTTAAATTCTCTGTATGTTTAAGAACTGTGGGTATTAAAATAGTATTTTTCTAGCTACCTGGCTGTGGTGAGAAGAGAGGAATACAGCACAGTCAACACCACAATAGATGGGAGATGTCGGGTGACATTGTAGGTTGTGTTCTGAGCTATATTGATAGTCAGATTGCTGATCATAGCCAAACAATGAAGATTTAAGTTGTTCTTGAGAAAGAGGATGTAAAAGATGCAGTAGATAAGCAAATCTAATGGTACAGATAATGATCTGTAGATAACTGAACATATCTAAACAGAAGATCTGTGCCCTCAAAAGCCTCTTCTTTACACTGATCACTCAGGAACTTGCAATGGTTTGCTTAGTTGCAGAGATGTGCACACTAATGCTGTAATGAGGGAAGATGAATGCCATCTGATTTTCTTGAACAGCTTCTAGAACAGAGGACTATGGTCCTTTGACTCAGTGTAAACAACCTTGGGTAAAAATAACATCATGAGGATGTGAGCTGTGATAAGAGAAAACTGCATTAAAGTTGAAATGAATATATATTGAAAAAATTAAATACATTAAAATTCCGTTTTAACATTTAAGCCAAATTTAGCATGTCCTTTCATGCTGGTCAGCCACTCTCTTCTGTGAGAAATCTCTTCTGTCCATGACAAATGAGATTTTTCTACCTCAAAACCAAATTTCCTCTTCCTCAATCCACTTCTGCTCAGGCAAAGAAAGCCCATGCAAGTACATTGCTTACATTTAAGGGAGCCTAGCTCTCACACTATAATTAGTCGGTACCTATTTGTTAGTTTATTTTTAAATTTAGTAGACTTCCAGGAGTCAGTGTGCGCATTGCTATAATTGTTCTCTTAACTTTGTTTTTCCTTTCATAAATGATGTTTTTGCTTACTTAAGTGGCATCTCCCCAGAATTCAAATGGTGCCCTGAATGTAGCAGGAAATTTAAAATCTATAGGACTGCTTAAATACTTCTATTTAAGTACGCTGTTCCTTGGTAAAACTATGTTCTCCAGTCTTCATCCTCAAGAGGTGCACAGGACTAGAAAAACACCTGCATATCTCAAAGGGTGAAAGAAATAAGTTATCACACAAATAAACACCCCATTTTTATGAACACAGCAATTTTTAAAAAATAATAGACATAGAATTAATTACAACAGTTTTCTATCAATATTCACTAATTTTGAAAATGAAATTAATCTTTGTTACCTACTCAAGTTCATCAGAAAAATATTTTGAAAATTCAATTTAAATTTTACAAGGAAGTGGATTTTGAAGGCAATATTTTACTATTTTTTTTTTTTTAGAATTTGTTGTGTAAGCAAAGGAACTTTCATAAACAATACTGGGTGAATTATGTAACTAATCAATATGGTAAGAATTTTAACTTCAAAAAGCAAATGTTTTGAAATTAATTGCTGCTGAGGTTCCAGACTAGGAAAAACTATTTCAAACGTAAACCTGAGAAATTTGAGAAGTAGAAATTTGATGAATTCATATGACAGACTGAATTATTTACTCAGCTTCAGTTTTAGGAATTTACAGTGTACATGAAATAAATTCAGAAAACGTATGGATAAAAATGTTCCCGAAAAGATTTTTAAACCAAAGCAAAGCAAATCGAATTACCTTCTACCTCTAGGCTCCCTTAAAAGGAAGGCTAGTAGCTTTTTATGTGATTCCATTTATAACCGGTAGAGGAATGGATTTCTGGACAATAGGCATGAACTTCATTAGCAGTTCTATTAGCAAAAATAATTTTCTGACAAAACAGTATGAAAAACAGTACTACCATGGAAAAAGAGACTGCAGAGCAAAAACCACATCTTTATGTTTCCATTTAGTGAAAAGTGACATCCATGAGAATTATGATATATAAATAATAGAGAGAAATTAAACAGAGACATGACCAGTCCATATCCCATCTACCTAAGGTTGCATTATAAATCCCATATCAAAATAAGAGACTCTATGCTATGAATTTTAGAATGTTAAGACATTATTAGAATGTTAAGACAATCTTACAAAGTATTCTTAGAAAAAAAAATCTAAAAATAAATCAGAGTGGGAATGTGACTCTGCACACTCTAAAATACCATTTCATCTAGCTATTCCACTGATATAAATGAAGTTACTTTGATTATAAGTATTATTCAAACATATGTTTCCAAGCTAGAACAGTCCTTGTTTGATGTTAAGCTTTAATAAGAATGACAATGATGTCTTGAGTACTTGGCAGCTTCACCAGCACCTCATGATCGGATTGAATATGTCATGGCAAAGGCTGTGAACATTTAGGGTTCATACCTTATTCACTCAGAAATGGTTTCAGATCACATTATAGGAAAAGAAGTTGATTTATTTTGCATGCCAACTAAGAATTTTAACCAAAAGACACATTAATAAAATAAAAAAGGTCTCTTCTCTCAAATCACAAAGGCAATTCTGTCCCATTCGTGAGGTCTTTTCTTGCATTAGTTCTTTATTTGTACAGCACAAACTGCTGTCTTCAAACGATACACATGAGACGAGCAGCCTTGGTTTTTCCTTTGACTTTGACATGGTTCTGAAATGAATATGACTTTCTTTTGCTTTGCTATGCAGCTTCAATATCCATTTTGTCTAACTGTACTTCCTAATAACAAGAGAAAAAAATGGGAAATGATAAGCTGATAGCTTTGTTCCCTGCAGTCAGTTATAGCAAAAGCGTGTGGAAATTTGTGACAAACTAAGATAACCCATGTCAGGCAACAGAAAATCAGTTTCATCAAAGCTTGGCTAATTGTCAAAACAAAAGTGATCAAAGACCTATAAAAAATTACATTAGCATGTATATAATTGTGATTTATGAAGACTTAGACAAAGACCCTGTTTCTACACAATGAATTAATGGACAACATTAATGTTACCATCGTCACCACTGTTGAAAATTATGGATGCCTAAAAATTAATATTAGAAGCATGTCTCCATTATGTATAAATTTCTTGGGCCACTCTCTATTCCAAATCAATTATGGTCTTTTGTCACTCTGGAGTCATCAGTCAGGCTGGAAGGAGCAGGAATGTTAAATAGTTAAAACTAGCAAAATATAATTTTAGATAACTTCTCCAATGCTTTGATCTTAAATTGAATTCAGTCTGCCATCAAGATGGCATCAAGTTTTAATGTTAAATGAGAAGGTTACTGCTATTGTAGTTGTAAAGTACAGTGCTCTAATTTTTTACTTACTGAATGCAAACCAGTAAAAATCAGAGACTGTAGAATCACATGGGAGAGCGCTCGGCTTCTTACAAGTTGTTATGCTTTAAACTTACCATTTGTGCCCTTTCATTAAAAATACCTGAACAGTTTGCAAGTTTAAAAGAAAAAAAAAAAAAGAAAGGGGGAGGGGAGGGGAGGTGCAGGAAGTCACCAGAAAACACAAGCTTTAATCAGGAAATATTTATGACCCAGCAATTCCCACAGGTCTTTTAGATTTTGGAGGCTGTGAAGTGACATGTGTAAATGTCCCTCCCAGGGGAAGAGAAGCAAGCACTAATTGAGGTATTGACAGGTTTAAATGAAGCAGAAACACACTAAGAAACTCTGGCTACAACAAAAATAAGTATTTGTGAGCAGTGCATGCTGGGACATTAATGGTTTTCATTCACTGCTCATTCATGCAAGTAAGTATACTTTTAAGCATGGTGACTTGGTTCTATAATAGCTCAGTACTGAGTTAAAAAGCCATGAAATAGTACCTACTGGTGTATAAGAAAGAGAGCTTCAGTAGAACTAGTATCAGCTAGCCTTTCAAAGCAAATTATATTTTTATTGTCCAGATAGATGCAGGTAGACCAATAGCACCTGATACTCTGATGATGGGAACAGAACTCAAATATATTAAAATCAGCAAGACACAGCTCTCTCTACATTTTTGTAGACATTGTCTACATTGGTACATATGCACAAACAATATAAATACATACATTCTGCATAGTCACACTAAGAGAAAGGTCTTATTGCATTCTATGTATACACAAAAGCATTCATTTGTGCGTGGAGGTAGAGGACAACCATAGAACCAATGGCATTCATCTCAACCTAACTTCAGGTAGGTAAAACTTAGTCATCCAAGCCTTCAGACCGTCAAATGAGGACTTCTTCCATAGCAGTCCTTGGGGAGAAACAAGAGCTTACAGAGGACCATTCATCTTGCCTTAAAGATGACAAATGGCTTCTTATTGATGATAAAAGGACCTCAGGGTGAGCTGCTTAGACTTTTACAACCCACCTTTATAAGTCCAGCTTAAAGTCAGGGAAATCCAGTGCTAAAGGTCTAATCTTAAAAGTCTACATTCTCTTAACTAAGGAGATTTAGGTCAGTAAATGGTGCTATCTCAGGAAAGACAGGAAAGATGATTCAGCTGGGGAGAATCAGATCTTAATAAAAAGCTCTGAAGACATTTTTTTTTTAATGGACATCAGTCTGGTTTCTCCAGTCAAAATGCTAATTTTGCACCTTGTCACGGAAACCATTTGGGCATGGTTTGGTAATGGTCTGACTATGGAGTATTAACCCTGCTTGTTGATGAAAAAAAGCAAACTTGATTCCTAATCTATTTGTTCTTTTATTTTCCACTGTTCCCACTGTTTTCTACTTTTGCTGCTCAGCATTCCAGCAGCTTCTACAGGGGAAACTGATCTCCTAAGCTGGTCAGTAAAAGGAGAAAATTTCCAGAAAAGTGAGGAGCCATCTTAAAGGTTATGCAGTCTAGGAAAAGCTGATAAGTAACCTGTGTGCTTAACAATATATTTTCATGCATGTCTGATGGAAAGAGAGAATTAATAATAAAGAAAAACAAAGAAGGCTTAGATAAACACAATATTTCTAAAGTAAATATATTCAGTATAATACCTTTGTGAGTTACATTTACCTGTAAATGAGCAGCAGCTCTTGCAGCAGAAAATCAGAAAGGAAAATTCTCACTTACTTTGATTAAATCTAAAATTAGTACCCCTTGGGGATATTTTTCTTTCTTTTCTGGTGTGTTTTACATTCATTGCTATCACGTCTTTGCAGTGTTTTGTCAAATCTGAAAGCTAGGCTTTTCTACTGAGAATTTTGGGAGTATTACACTGAACAATTAACAAAGCTTCCAGACAAAAGCAATGGCTGACAATTTGGCTCCAGTACTCAAATACATAAGGCCAAAGGAAGAGGACCTTAATTTGAACTAGCTATAGTTATTCTGACTTATTTAGAGCGGCCAGTATGCTCATCCAGCTGTGACCCAGAGAATAGCTGAAAAGCCAGATTTTACGCTACTGTTTCTGATTTTGACCATGTCCTGCTATATAACTGGGGTCCTCCTATATAACTGAGGTCAAGGTTTGTGTGTGTGCTTGTGTTTGCATGATCAGTGCGTATGCATGTGTGTGAGCAGGAAAGGGAAATAAAAAAGTAAATATTCTCCATGGACTCAAATAAAGAGAATTATTTCATTGCCTGGAAAAGAAGACAAAGCAACCCTCACTGCCTTCTTCCCTTGACCTTCAGCTGTCCTGTGGATTTCTCTTTTCAATATGCTTTTTAAAAAAATGCTTCTATTTATCTGGAGACCACTTTTACCCCTCAGCCAAGCAAAGGCATCATAAATACTAGTGTTTCAGGCAGGAGTAAATTATAGCCATCCATCTCATGAACAAAGCACACGGCACAAGGCTGCAGGTCACTTGCCTCCACAGTACCTTCCCACAGCATGAATGTTATAAGGAGTTCAAACGAATTGGTTTATTTTTTAACTTTAAATAGTTTTTCAAAGGAATAGGAATTCCCATTCACTCTTCCACATACAGAATGAGCAACCAAAATGTCAGTGGTGATGATGTAACAAATAGCAAATTAAGAAGAAAGTCATGCTTCTAAGCATGGTTTGACATATTGTATATGATGGATGTTGAATATGACAAATGAATCAGCTACTTTCAGGGACAATATAAAAATACTTCTTCGATTTTTTTTTTTTAAACAGATTGACAATTCTTTTCTTTTTAATCATATGCTTGAAACACGCACACACACACAAAATCTGTACTTAGATCTAAACTTAATACCTAAATTATTAAATTACCCTCATACAGAGTTTGGCTTTAGGAAATCCAGGAGTTCTGAATGCTGATTTGGTGATTCTGGATTTGGGTTCTCTTTTTATGTTTTTTTAAATTACATTCCATAACAGCAAAGGTAGGAGAAGACAAAATATGTATTATGGTTCAGAAATTGCTAAAAAATCAGACCAAGATCCTTACAAACATCTTTAAAATGCAAAGTTGACAGAAAAAAAACCCAAACAAAACCAAAAACCTAAGAAAACTCATGAAAATTCTCAAAACAAAATAAGTATTTTTTTTTCAGCCAAACAATACTAGTAAAATTGCTCAAAATCATGAAGCTAAAATCACTCTAAGGGAACACAGATTTCCTGGTGATCACCTGGGAATAGATTCCTGACTCTTTAATTCTATGAGGAACTGAAAGAATAGTTTTGCCAAGTAAAATACAATATACAAGGTTATGGTATTATTGAATCAGAGGTAAAACATCTCTTGTTTACCATGAAGTAAAGTTAACACTAATTTCTAGTCAGCTTTTGGCTTAATGAATTTTCCCATGGATGAATTCTTCCAGGTTTCTTGCTAAAAACTGTCAGCGAGATTGGTGGACAGGGCAAATTCTAGTGTTGTATACCCATGCTACTTCTCCTTTGCAAATAACTAACCAAGCTCTTTCCAGTAGCTGCTTGTAATGAAAGGTTTATCATATTACCTAAGATCCTGTAAAAAAAAATCCTGACAGTTTATTTTGAGAAGCTCTTGCACTTCTGTTCCTGTTAACTGATGGAAAATCTGGGTGTTCTTTGAAATTTGGCATGAAAAATCCTTTGCTGTTAAAGAAGTGCTACACCATTGTCCCACACTATTTCTGAGAATACACATTTGAAAGATGCTGAAAAATGACATGACTTTAACTTTCCTTACTAGTAAGATAAATTAAAGTAATAACAATAACAGCACGATGCCAAACTAATAACTGTATATGAATGTTTTAAAAAGGTGCTGCCACTGTCAAAGCAGCAGCAACTACAGCTTTAAACTGGGACAAACCCACCAGATTCCTACGTCATCTCAACTACATATGCAATGAAAAGAGTGATGAAAGCAGATTGCTTCTCCACACCAATTTATTTTATTTCTTTTCTTTCTATTAAGTGGATCACTGATCATATAGGATATCTTCAGGAGATCTTGTAGATAACAGGTTTTCTCCCTGAATTCCCAGGAAAGAAAATGGGGGACTATTCAACCAGGCTGCTTTGTCCAAGTCTCCATATCTAGCAAATGGTTCATGGAGTTTGTTCCATCTTCCATTAGCACTGAATCCTGCAACTTGAATGACAGAAGTCTCTTTTCAATACTAAGTATTCAGACTCTACTGATGGCAGATTTAAAAATATGTATGAATTAAAGTATATACAGAACTGTAGATATCCATTCTGGATTAATCCTATATGGTTTAAAAAAAAAAAAAAAAGGTAAATAAAAGCACCCAAAATTTTGACAAATAACTGAAACTTCCCAGTACTCTCCTATTTTGTTATCGTGTTTGATGAGATATTCTTTACTTACACAAACATTGTTTTCCCACAAGATAATGTCTTCAGAGTACACAGTGCTCAGGATTATGCAGTTGGTGATGATGCTGCTTCTCTTCCTGCCTTATTATTGATCATGCACTTGGTTAGAATATAATAAAGGAAATTAATCAAGAAAGAAAACTGCCTTTCTGGCGAGGCTTGGTGAATGCCACATGGGCATTTTACTCTATTTTCTGTGGCATAATTAAGGTTTCCTAGAAGGTTACTTCCCACCCTCTTTGTCAGATGTTATGTTCCTTCCCTGAATTTGAGGTGTTCAAGTTGCTTTGCAAAATTTCTGAATATCTCTGAATGCAGTTGAAGTCTTCCTAAAAATACACCCTGATTAACCAGTGAATTATTTCTACAGATAATACGTGGCATATGTTTGCTGCCTTCTGAGGTACTTACACAGTTAGAAAAGATCCAAACTCACATTTCACAAAGGTTTCCCAAGGATAACTGCAAAACTGCTTGAAGTTGTGTGGTTCCTGAAATTTTTCTGTATTTATGCCGTGTACTTGACTCAGATTTTCTGTATGAGTGACATCAGCCAAGAGATAGAGTGCCTAGAACCAGTCTTACAATGAACAGCTTTTCAAGAAGCTGAACTCTAGTGAAGTGTGAATAAAAAAATAAAAATAAATGCAATCATAACTTCAGCATTGAAGAAAGGAAAAAATATTCCCTTCCCTGTGTCAGTTAAATACATTTTTAACACTGCTGCTAAAAAATAACAATCCTTTGATTTTCTTTCCAGAAGCTTGCACAGTTGCTGGCAGCTCCAGTAACTCTTCCAGTTTCTCCTGTCAACTCTGCCAGTCTCTCATAAATCTCACTAGTCTCTTACACCTCTCCCTTCAGAGATCACCTTCCTTGCCTCGGATTTTGCTAGAATAAATCCCTGTAATGTCACACAGTTTTGCCCCCACCTAAGTCTACCCTCCTGCCTGAGCAGGCCCCTGTTGTGTTTTTTAATTAGATGGTGTCCTTTGCAGAGAATGGGACTCTGAGGCAAAGAGGTGAAGAAAGGGTCACTGGTAATTTATTGCGTGTATTAGGGCTGAGCTAGCTGGTAACAGCAAGACTGTAAACCTGAATAATTAATTCTGTAGGAAACATTGGAAGATTTGGTACTTCAATTCAGGTGAAAACAGAAAGGAATTAGAATCATTATACTAATCTCATTGAAACCTCTCCGGAAGTGTAAAAACAGGCGATCTGTCAAGAACTATTACTGGTAAGGAAAGATATAACTCAAGAGCAGCCTCTGAGAAAGTTTTCTCTTTCTGTTTTGGGATCACCTAGAGCCACCGAGTACAAAAATGTGAACCAAGATGTTGCTTTAGAGACAAGTCTTTCAACTTTAAATTTTCTAAAATATTTGCATGTCAGCGATCTTGGACGTGCTTCAGGGAGGCTGGTCAGCTCCTATGTATTTTTCATATAAAGCGGCATCAGCATCAGGAGCACACACTTTCTGAAATTCACTGGTTAAGGAAATAGAGACAAAGCCAGGGAGGACTTCGTAGTTAAGCGCTGTGGGACACCCACTGGCCCTGCTGCCTTGGATAATAGAAGCACTTCTGCTCCTGTGACAGTCAAGAGTGAAACTCACATGCCAACCATGAGCTTGAAATTGCTGCTCTATCACTAAAGGGGTGTGAGATCACTCACACTTCAGAGCTTAATAGACCACAAGGGTGAAATCCTGGTCCTGTAGAAGTCCAGAGGAGCTCTGTTACTGACTTTTACTTGACCAGTTTAGTTGTCAAAATAAGAGTTAGATGGGCAACTCTTAATATCTTATTATCTAGTCCTCATACAAGCTAACAGGGAGGTGCTAGAAAAGAATTAACTGTAGAATATTAAAAAAAAATCCTGTTTGTGTTTAATAAAAACGAGAAAAAATCTCCCAAGATCCTTAATATTGCCCATTACTATTCATATCCTCAACTCACGACTAATGCATTTTAATCCAGTCACAGGGTGTGCTTTAAACAATTCAGTTCTGCATTATGTGCTGCATTTGAGATGTTCAAGATCTTAATTGTTTGTTCTCTTCAGTATCCCTCACCCAAGAAGTTAATGAAAAATTCAGTCATGATGGTATTGTTTATGACATACATAGCTGTGACACATGATAATTTCACAATCATTTCAAGACACCATGTGGGTTTTTTTGACATTTTGTGACAGGCTGTGTTATCAAGCACAATTGTTTGCACAGGAAACAACTGTAGCACGTGGTCCTTAGGACATTATGTTATCTCCTGATAATGATGTCATTAACATGTGTATACTATAATTAATGACTACAAGAGTGATTCATTTGAGTAAGGCTTATGAATCCATTTCATCTAAAAAGGGAAAGAAAACCTATAATCATTTGCGCTCAGATCCTGAAAGCTACTTACTTGCAACCTGCTGCAGCTACACTGAGTGACCCATTAATTGAGGCATATTAACCAAGAAGCATTTATTTCTCAGTTATATTACAGAAGCTTGGATTAGAATCATTATCATAATGATTGTTCTCATAGAGATCAATGAGAGAAACAGGAACCTAGCAGTGCTCCAAAACCCTTTGTCACCCTATCTGCTACCAGCGGTAGCCAGGAAACAATTACAGTTCATCAGCCTGCATAGATAATATAATGAAGCTGAAGACATGTAGACAGCAAACCCACTGCCATTAATGCCATCTCCTCATTCTCTTGTAAGGTCTAAGACAGAAAAGCACAGTTCTTAAATCCTTGCCTGCATGTCACATAGAAAACAATCTGTCTTAAGGCAGTTCAGACACATGAAGCTTTCTTATATCAGGTTAACAATTTCTATCCCTCTTGCTATAATGGGCATCCTCTTGAGCAGTTAATATATAATTCATTTTTGCCATCGAATTTTTGCCAATATATTTGATGGTTCAGTGTCCTGATGTTAGACACACCATGGTTTTAGTATAATGTCTAAATTATACTGAAATGTCTAATTGCTGTGTTTTTGCTACAGACTCAATTCTGCTTTTTGCTGCTTATAGCTTCCTAAAATAATATACATATTTATTTAGTCACCCTAAATCTGTTTTCAAGCCTGATAATCCACTATTCTCTCTTATGACTAATAAAATGCTACAGAGAATTTTGTTTTATTCAGATTTCCAGAAGGCTTTGTTTGGGCACACAGAATATTTTTATGGTGATATTTTCATACAGAACAGCCACACCAAAATAGCTGGGAGTGAATGAAATTTCCAACCTGCCACAGATACAGTCCTCAGGAATATTGCCTACAATATGTCAAAAGAGATTAGAATGAGACTGATGCCTATGAAGATGCTTGAAAATAGACTGCTCATGGAAGTTACAACCAAGAAAGACTGCATCATGCTGAATCCTCCAGAAAGATTAAAACATGACAGGAGGGAGCTGGGGAGCTGTAAGCAGAGCTGCTTCTCCTAGAAGCACACAAAGCACAAATGTTGAATGGGGTTCAAAGGCTCATGAAGCACCAGAGAGGCTTTTCCAGAATAGAGGGGGTTGGATATGTTCCTCCAAAACAAAAATTAAAAAAAAAAAAGTTTTGTTTTGAGAGACATCAGCGCCTTCTGTTGGTTCTTTCTTTCTTCCTGTGTAACTGGAGGAGAGCGTACTGGGAGACCCAAGAATACCTCTCCTGTCCAACTGTTTCATTGCTAACTATACAATGTCAATATCTGTGACTTTACTGTTGCCTCTTACATATTGTTTCTATAGAGTAAACATAAGAATTATATGACTATATTGTATAATAATTTATATGCATCATTAATTTTGCTCTGAGGCTTGAAACATTAAATATGCATTTACATAGTATCCTTTTCTACTCTGTAACTCCAGAATAATCATCACTGTATCTACTTTGGTGTGCACTACATTTTTTGAAGTTCAAGTGAATAAAATAACAATACTTATTTTAATGATATAAACTACAAGATATTTAAGAACTCAAGAAATGCAAAATCAGAATTTCTGGAAGAGTAAATTAGAGCAGTATTTTCACCAGCTGATGTGAGAGACATAATAAAGGAGTTAACATTCAGAAATCATTCTTTCTACCTCATAAAAATGTTATATGTATATTTGTACATGTATGTTCCATCTTGTACAGTTGTCTTTCAAAAATGCTTGTGGTTATACTAAAAATAAGAATGACTGTTCCTCCTAAATAAAGCTCCTGATTCAGTACGAGGTGTGCTTTTTCTGCCACGCAAATCACAAAAATTGGAAAGTTCCCAGTCTTGACCTACAGCAATCTTATGAGTTAAAATCTACAGTTCACATACTGTCCACTTTTTAATTGCAGTATTTTTTATAATTATTGATTATAACATCCTTTATAACAGCACATTAAAAGAAAATACTGCCAAAAGGTAAATAAAATTTATACACTCATACAAAACAAGTGGAGATGTAGAAACAATCAAGGAATATATATTAAGTATTTCAATTCAAGTAGCTCGCATGCTTAATTCTGGAAAAGCAAAAAACAAATGAAAAAGACCCACAAAGTCAAAACAGGGATGCCAGAGTTCACTGTAAGTTTAGAACCCTGACTTGAACGCAATATGACAAATACGACAAATATGTCTGCTTAGGTATCCTATGGTACTTGGTGAATGCCCTCACTAGCTTTACGGGAGGAGACAAGAGAGAGCACATATTCCCCTGACTTAAACCAGTTAGATGGTCTATCGCACTTTTTAGTGTTACTGAAAAGTAATGTTACTATTAGAATGTGCTAGAATAATTAGCAAAAGCAGAAATAATCTTGTATATGGACAAGATGCAAGGAACTTACTGGGTATTGCAAAAGACAGCATGCACATGTGTTCATATATGCATATAAGCACATAAATATACTGTTTAATTGTAGCGTGCACAGAATTTCTCTGTGTCAGCAGAGTCATAGTAATTGCTCAAGTCCACATTCCTGCCCCACAGCAAATGGGAGGAAATTCAATGTCTTTAACTGTCGATTAATTCAACTGTCAACCTCTTTGGATGTCCCCTGTGCCAAGCAGACTCATGGACAGCTACCACAGCTCAGCAGAATGCCAAGCCACTTGCTTATCCATGCTCACTGGACTGTACATTTAAGCCCCGCTCTTCCAGAACAGAGACCAATTTATTCTGCTACTGTACCTTAACAGGCAAAATAACTAGACAGCAATAATTAAAAGCAGATCGCAGCCAAGGAAGAAGCCCTAGTCATCCTAGCCAAGACAACAGTGGGTAGCACCAGCCTTACATCTTCTGGGCAGGTCATTCTTTCTTAGCTTTTGAATACCTCTTTAAGTGTTTTGGGAGGCCTACCAGTTTCTTACTGAAAAGCTTAGGAGCAAAAAGGAGGAGTGTTGGCACCACTGTGCAACGAATAATTCTGTTAGAAATGCCAAACCAAAGTAGATCCATAAAGGCAAGGGTCACTATAAACAATCAAAACACAGAAGTCCTCTTTCACATCTGCCTTCTCTGTTGAGTTACCTAAAATACAGCCGCTACATGGCATCAGCAAAATTCCTGCAGGCACCCAGTATTGCTATGCACTCCTATAATGGTCTTCCTCATCATTTAGGTGCATGCCTCTTTTCCTTAAAAGCTAGGCACTTCATTTGACTATTATTTAAATCTTAGAGATGGGCATTTAGAAAATGGTAATTGGATTTTCAACAACAATATGCAACCACTTATGAAAAGTCTGTTCTTCCTTATTTCAGTTTGGCAAGTTTCTACTTGAAAGTCTGATGGCAGGAGATTTTCCTTGCTGAAAGTAGGGGTTTATAGCTCTAAGTGCATGGCAAAAAGCCAACTTGTACCAGTTGTAAATGCAACAGTTATGCTGCATTGCAAAGTAAGACAAAAATAGCAGAGCACTGCTTTCTTATGGCGCTCTTACAGTAATAGGCACTTATTTTAAAAGCCAGTTTTGAGATAAGACCACAGAAGTGAAATCCTGCTGCACTATTGTGTATGTACATGTGTGCAATTACTGAAATCAATGGCTAGTAATTAAAAGTCAGGAAAAATAACTCTCTAACAGATGCTCTTTCCACTTACTGATTTGCAGAAAAACGTGCTTATGTAATAGCTCTGCTGAGGTATTCTTTTTTTCTGTCTCATTCTCTCTCATTTTGTGGTCATAAGTTTATATAATTTATCTTTTAGAAAAGACTTTTGATCCTTTGAAAACCTTTGTGAAGAAAGAGATCGAGGTAAGAGAACAGGATTGTTTCTCACTTATCTCTCAATATGACACAACAATTAGTAGAAAGATGTTCGTGTTAGGTCACTGGCAATATGATTTAGCCGCTTATTTCTAACATTAATGCAAGAAAAGTTCAGAATAGGGAAACTAACTGACAGAACTTGTAAACATGACTGAAAGCCAGGCTATTGACATCAATTGCTACATTTCCAAAGACTTACAACATTTGCTGGAGCTTAATTACGTCGACTTTCAGAGCATGGCATACAATAAATATACAGAACCTTTTCCTTTAAAGTATAAATCAAACCTTAACACAACAACAACAAAACCCCAAACCAACTCCTAGCAATATATGACAAAATTCCTTGATAGCCATCTGCTTTGCTAAGTGTAATTTAGCATGTCACCGATTATGTGAAAGACAATTGCATGCTCACTATTTTTTATAAATCAGGGTTCTGCTTTAAGAATGAAGAAATGGCTTTAGAAATATAAAGCTTAGATGTATTTTTTTTTTTTTTTTTTTTTTTTTTTTTTAGGATGTACTTAATTAAATGTAGTGGGGAAAAAAACAAACAAAAAAAACCGGACAAGAATTGTGTTTAATGAAAGCAGGTATCCCATCATAGCTCTATTTTTTTTCCTAAAAAAAAAGGATGTGTAATTGTTTTTTGCTGAAAACATTTGAAATCTGTAACCTCCATCTGATGAACCAAAGATCAGTCATTTCCTGTGTGTCCCTGACAGCTTCATTACAGCAAAGTAAACAGCATAAGAAATACAATCAGGAAAAACTTTTATCATCTGATCAGATCTGGATGGGTTTTGTTCCTTTTTTGCATTCTTTTTTTTCAGTATGCATTAAACAACACGTTTATATGAGTGCAAACATGTTCATGCACACGGGCACAATGAGATACTGGCAACTGAGGCCATTAATTTATATAGATCAAATAAGAGAAAGAGATCTTGCTGGACTTTTACAGCGTAATGACATAACGTGATATTTTGGAAAATGAAGTACAGAAACTTACAACAGAAGTTTCAATCATAAAAGCTAGAAATTTAAATAATGTCTTTGCCAATAACTGACAAACTAGGCTGCTTTCTTGCTTGCCTGAGAACACATCAGCTTGCACGGGGAAATATGGCAGGATGGAGACTCACAGCCGTCACAGCTAAAACAATTTAAATCACATGGACCCACCTGCACCTGCACAGGGAGTTCTGTTCTAATGTTCTAATAAATGCATACAGTGGGCAACTTTCAATAAACATTTAAATTCTTCATGGATACTGTTGCGTTGCTTAGTCTTTTGAAAAACCAGCAGGAAGGTTTGCACATTTCTAAACAAGGTAAAAATATTAATGGAAAATACTGTTTCACAAGTCAAGAACTGTAGCTGGAACTACAGCATCTATTCCCTCCCTGAAGAACCTTTTCTCTTTTCTGAATTTGGTCATGTGCTCACCTTACATCCATACAGTTTCACAACACTGCTTTCCATGGGGCTACCAGGAATTTGCTAGGTGGAAGCTAAGCACTGAATAAATTATGACAGAGAAGGTAAAATTAATGTCTCAAAGACGTACATACTGCCTAGACAACCCAATTCCTTCATGATCAAGTATTCTATCTCACTATGGAAAAGAAAACAAAAAGTGAATGTAAGACTAATTATTCTGTGGCCTGATGGAGACAGTTAAAAGAAAAAAAACAAATGATTGGGTTAGATTAATCATAAGTAATTAGGCCAACAGTAAGAGCTCATTCTTTCATTATCTCCTGGTTTGACAGACTAAATCAATTCATTTCTTAACCCTGCAGGATCCTAATAAGATTTATCTAAAAATGGAGACATGCTTTAGTTATCTACACCGTGAAGACACTCCAGAATCAATTGCTGTGGCCATAAATGGACACTTTCTTTTTTTTTCCAAGAAACATAAAAGTGACAGATTAAGATATGTTCAAGCATCACATATCAAATTACTGAATGAACAATCTGAAGGGAGCTCAGACACTGATGCAGAAGATGAACTGTAATGTTTAGGAACACAGTCTAGGGGGAAGAAAACCTGTCTCCCACAGACCAAATACATCTAAATTGCTGAAAGAAAATCTGCACTTGCAAATCCTTTCTTCTGATTATCCCTGACATTCAGAGCAGGAAGAGGTATGGGAAGCAATCCCTTAAACTCTCCTGCATACAGCTTCTTCAGCTTGTAGACAGCTCTACTGTATATTATATATATATATATATATACCTTGTATATTCTGTTCCTTTCTTTCACCTCCCAGATTTGAATTTATTTTTTGTTTTTATGTTGATTATCACAGAATCTATACACAGTATTTATATTGAGTACCATCGTAGGATTTTCACAGAGGCATATGAACAAAGCTAGCATTCAATTCTTGAAAAACTATTTTGAAGAGAAAAAAAACCAACTCTTTATATTTCAAGGCAAAATTGCTTGCTTTGAAAAAGGCTTTAAATTGCACTGATGCAAGCAGTTGTAAAAGATTGTCTTTGGCTAATAGTGACATTTGATACATTTGAAAAGAAATAAACTCTTATCCAAAGCATAAAATATTTGCATATAAACTACCCTTTTTACTTTTTTGTTGTTTTTGTTTTTTGGGTTTTTTTTACTACAGAAGCTTTGCTTTTTTACTACAGGAGCATTATACAGAAAGAGGTATGTAACTGATTTGCCATCTGTGTCAACTATCTGTGTCAAATGCAGATTATATCCTGCATATTTTTTAAGATATTGTGAAATATATGTATATATATATATATCATAATTCATTGACTTTTTCCTTTTTTATGCAAAACTTAGGTTTATACATTGAATTAAAGATAAAAAATCAGCCACATTAAATAAATAAATAGATACAATATAAATTTATGAAGAATCACCATGCAGGTCCCACAACAGCATTCAATAATGAGAAACAGTGAATAACCTTTTGAAACACAGTTCCTGTGCTGAAAAAGATGTGATTGGGTCATTCAAAGTACAGAAGAACCTCTGGTATGTAAAATGAAATACTGTCATTTAAGACTGTCCACTATTTTTTCTGTTCAAACGGTATTCTGCAAATCCTAAACTCATATGAGAATAATAATGGGGAGCTCTGAAACGGATAAATAGAAGAATGAATATGGATGGAAAAGGATTTTTAAAAAAGAGGAAGTGGTCACAGAGATGTAAGGTTGCGGAATGGCAACAGCAAGGAAGAGGAAGAAGCACCAGTGTCTGTGAAGGGAAAATGATGTGAGACACAAGAATACCATCCTCTCTGAGCCTCAGGCTTTGTCCTGGTGGAATATAGGTACTGTGCAAATGAGAAGTACCTTAAAGCTAGCATGACTAGACACAGAGAAAAGAGATGAGGGGAAAGGAAAAGGGAAAGGAAAAAGGGAAGGGAAAACCATGGTACGATAACAGATAGCTTTTCTGAAGTGGAATACTCACATATACGACACACACAGCTAAATTAATTTATATCCCAATATTGTTTTACAATGCTCTCTTGATTTAAGTTTATTTAAACTTTGTTAGTGAGATGTAGGCCCAATTCTTGATGACATAGCAAAAGTAAAAATAAGCAACAATAGATCACGCGTGTACGTCCTCCACTAGAAGCAAATATTAAACCCAGCAAACACAGTGCATACAGCTCCCACCACACAAATGAAACAGATATATTCACAGCAGCATCTGTATTGTAAAATGTTACTCAGAAAAATTACTTGGCTTAATAAAACAAACACGATAACCCAGGGAATTATATACTCTATGAGCATTAAATGCTCCTTAAGGTAAATATTAAACAAAAAATGAGACTCTGTACCTACATACATGCTGCATTTGAAATCAGTTTAACTCTAGATAAACCAGCAAACATCACTACTGAATATTTGGCATGGTTAGTGTTTAGTCATTATTCCATTACCACACAGATTATAGGGAAAAAAGAAAGAACCTATCAGGACACTGTCCTAACTCTATTTATATGAAGACATACTTTTGTGTAGCTGACTTTGAGATTTAGAACCACTTCATAATTTCAAGAAAACATCAGAAAAAAAAAAAAATTGTTTTGCATGAGCGGTGTGTTCTGATGAGAATTTCTGAGTTATGTGTTCAAATTTAATTACCATGTCTATTCATTTCTCTCCCTATATTCTAGTTGATGCAGTCTCATATGATAGATGTGACCACAGCCTCTTAAAGCCATCACATCCAGCTCCGACCACTTAAGTGGTCCACAGCTGTGCTTCTGAATATGATGCTCTGAGTGTGTGCTGCAAAGCTGTTGCACCCAAAGGAGTCAGCTGAGCTACTGCAGGTCTATCAGTGACTCACACCCTCAGATGGTCTCTTCCCACTCTCAAAAAAGGCTTAGAAACAGCACAGAGCCCAGGAGGGGCACAGTGGCACAGCTAGAAGAAGGGCACTCAACTTCTTTGCAGTCAGATGTGGAAAGGAAAACAACAATGAACCATCAGAGATTTGAAGATCTTCCACCTGTCCTATCAAACTAGGAGGAGGAGTAATGTTTGCTAAACTAAACCTGGTAGATGAGTAATAGGTAACTTCAAGATGAGTAATCCTGAAAACCTGTCTGTTGAGCATCCTATGCTTACCAGCACATAAGTTTCTTAAAAGTTTATTGGGACATATTGTGTTTCAGAATTATTCATTCGCATTTCACATGAAGGCAACCCTAAACCTGAATAGTTACGTTTTAAACTCTCTTTTAAGAAAATGACCTTCTAAATTATCAGAAAGAATAATTTCTAGAATATTTCCTCCCAGATAAGAATCTTTTAAGGATTACCATTTATTGTATTCTAGCACAGTAGGGTTTGCAGTTTTTGCCAAATACAATATACAGAAATTTGTGAGCTTACTTTCTCAGTTAAGGTTATTATGAATGGATAATCTATCTAGCCTATATAAATCACTGCAACGCTACCATCTCAATTAAAGGAGAGCACAGCAGATGTTATTTTCAAGTCTTGTTTCAACAGTGTTTGGAGATATAGGAGCTGTAATCCTTGATCTGAAATTAACTCTGTTGCTTGGAGTCTACTGACCACAGCTGGCCAAAGTTGGCCACAGAGTTTATTGTAATCTGAGAGCCATATAAAACCTTCTCTGAATAAGCTAGTAATTTAACAGCACACAAGAGGTATTCAGATTGAGAAAGGAGGACAATTAAAATATCTGTGTTTTTTCTGTGTGTAATTATTACTGTGTTCAGTAAAGGGAGAAAATAAAACTAGAGTATATACCTTGCAAATCATACCCCTTAGAAGGCTTTCTAAGTAATGTGAAGATGTGAAGGCATTCAAAAGATGAAATCATCACAACTTTGTTAAACTGCTCAGTTTTTCCGTGGAAGACTCAATATTCTGCATCTACTATGAACATTTCAATAGAAAGAAAACTCTGAAAATAAATCTCATTCTTGCTTCCTTTTGAACGTTGCTATTTGGGCAGTATAAGGCTGAGATATACAGCTATTCTGAAAAAGAGCCCACAAACAGAAAAGGTACAGCAGAACCTATGTGTACTTTTTTGTTAGCTAGCTAGCTAAAGAGAAATCTGTTTCACCTTCCTGCTAGAAACATTGCTGTGAAAACAGCCTTGAAGAAAAGAAAAAGGGCTGCTATATTCTTTTTCTCCTTCCATCCAATTAGAAAAATACATTTTTTAAAAGAGAGAAGTCTTTACCTCTCCTCTTTTCCTTAAATTAGAGTATTGCAAAGATTTGCATACAAAAGCACTTAAGCATTTGTACTGCAGTACATCTGGCAATTATCTTACAAGAGAAAGCATTCATTTTAGCCAATTGCCACAGGCTTGGCATTACTGAGGAAAGTAGAAAGCATTTGAATGTACAGAGGAAAAGGGGTATTCCAGCTTCCTACCAGCTACCTTGAACATACTTCACGTTTAATTTCACCCTGTTGCCACAGGCACTGTGTTGTTATGACAGCTGATCTGCCATTGAATAGCTGTAAAGGAAAATCAACAAAGGATCGCTTCAGCGATTTTCAGTGCAATTTATTGGAGCTTGTATCTTGCGGCTGCTGCCGCCTGTTGGGGTAATGACACATGATGGGTGATTAAAGTGCAGTGCAAGTCCCTAAATCAAAGCTGTGCCAGTGGTCTGAAGAAACAGAAAACAGCATTCAGACCCTGTTCATTTCTCATAGTGGGAGGACCTCCCATGGCGGGGGGGGGGGGGGGTGTGTGGAAGGCTGTTCTACTAAAAAGAGAAAGTATTTGTGTCTAGGGAGAATTTTGTGTTTCCAAGATTTACTGTAACTTTCTTACAGCATCTTTTAGACTGTGTATTTAATGAAAATAAATAATTAAAAGAGATAGAGTGTTACAATTCACTGCCACTGGATTTTAAGCTGAGCTGCACTGTAGTTCTTTCATATACTCATATTTAACATAGTTTTTGCCTTTGTTTGCCAAGAAATAGGTGGTGAAATAGAGAGCTATCTGTCATGAGGGTAAGGGCAAAGGTAGAAAACGGCAGCTCACAAGCTTATGAGAAAGGAGACTTTTGGATACAAGAGTACTTTCACTTCACTGAAGTTATTTTTGGTTTTCTTTCCTTTTCCCTTACTCTTTAATTCTGAGGACATATGCAAGTACCCCAACTAGACATTTCTACAATTTTAGCCAAATTCATTGGTCAAAAATGTACTCTACCTGAAATAAGTGCAAAATAAGTATGAAAAAGCAAAGAAATCAAAAATACTTTTGTTTAAAAATGGCAGAATATCAGGAAGATAAAACAATAAAGCAGTGTACACAGACCAGGGCGCTTTGGTTGGTTGGTTGGTTTTAGGTTTGTTTTTGTTTGGGTTTTGGTGGTTTTTTTTGTTTTTTTTTTGGGGTGTCATTTTTTTCCCACAGAAAAAAAATATTTACAGATCATGGAACTGTAAAAATATATGGAGCAAAGACAGTGTCCTGGTTTCAGCTGGGATGGAGCTGATTTTCTTCCTAGTAGCTGGTACAGTGCTGTGGTTTTGAATTTAGTATGAGAACAATGTTGATAACATACTGACGCTTTAGCTATTGCTATGTAGTGTTTACTCTAAGTCAAGGACTTTTCAGCTTTCTGTGCTGTGCCAGTGAAGAGAGGCACAAGAAGCTGGGCAGGAGCAGACACAGGACACCTGGCCCAAATTAGCCACAGGGCTATTCCATACCATAGAACACATGGCGGGAGTTGGCTGATTGCTGATTCGGGGATGGACTGGGTATCAGTCAGCCGGTGACTAGCAATTGTATTGTGCATCACTTGTCTTCCTTGGGTTTTATTCCTCTCTTTTTGTTATCTCCCTTTTCATTATGATTTATTATTGTTATCATATTTTATTTCAATTATTAAAGGTTTTTATCTGAACCCACAGGTTTTACCTTATTTCCATTTCTCCTCCCCCTCTCCCTGGGGATGGTGAGCAAGCAGCTGCACTGTACTTAGTTGCTGGCTGGGGTTAAACCACAACAGATAGATTAATAAATATCAAAATAACTGGGTTCAGGTGAGTTTGACATAGTATGATTACTGTTCTTACTATAAGCATTTTTTGAAGGTGTCAGAGACAGTGATTTTAATCTTCCTTTACAACAAATCATGGATAATCTAGCTTAGCAAATGCAGAGCCAGTGCCACACTTACATCTTGTGGGATATATGCATTTTTAATAAGAAATTGGACATAAACAGAAGGCTAACACCTATGTATAAAGGCGATTCTTTTCACATACAAGGAAAAGTAGCAGTTGGAGAGATCTCAACATTCCTATATTCTCAACAAGGCTAAACCAAGTATCTAAAAGCACTCTGGTGAGCAGAGCACAGTGAGCTCTCCATCACACCTTGCTGGCTTTACTGCAGGTGTTGTAGCAAAGCAAACTCATCTGACTGGCCATGTAGGAAGTGTGCTTTTATCTTGCCCCTAAAAAGTTTCACAGAGGAAGCCATGCATAGACTTCTATGCATTTTAATACACAAATGCTGCAGTGCTTCAACCACACAGGGGAACAACTGTTAGCTAGCAATGGAAGGAACATCTTCACTAGATCCAGGATCTTCCTTCATAAGCATCTTTTGGGTTTATTTGTGTTTATTATTTTTTTATTTCTTTTGCTGTGGTAGCTAGTTGTGTGATTGGGGCTTTTTTATTCCATGAATTGTCTGAAGATGGAAATAAACAGATTGTGCTGGAAATAGGGTGTGGTCAACATGGACGAGAGGCCCTATAAGGGAAGCAGAGGCAGCAGACGTACAGGGTGGTAAATTACCACAACCAAGACCCAGGTAGCTGCAGAAACAGAGCACTACACTCACTTGTACACTGTGACAAGTCTTCTGCTCCCAAACAGTCTTTTATGTTATTCCAGCAGGTCTTCTCATAGATAATCTTTTAAAGTTAAAAAAAAAATGTTTAAGAAACTTAGCATTAAAATTATTAGCTGGGATTAGTATTTTACTTCTGGAAGAAGGTGTGGGTCTGTCTAACAGTTTCAGGTTTATGTATTAGACACATATAATGCAATAGTTAAGAAGCATGTTTGGGAGGCAAGTGAATGGAGCAATTCTGTTTTCTTGGCAGACAGGATTTGTTGGAAATGTTTTGGTTATCAGATTAAAACTTCTCAGGCTCCACACTGACATGAAAATAAGTGGGAGATTTGAGAAGGGGCAGGGCTAACATGACTAACTTCAACAGAGTATTTACATAGGAACATACATACCTTAATGAAATTTGCTTTTCAGCAGGGAATTTTTTTCACAATACCATTCTATTGTGTTATATATTGCCCCTAAAGTGGAATTAGGGAGTGTGACATTTATTCAGATGAAGGCAGGCAGGCAGTCCATTTTAAGCAGACATCTCTTCCCTTGTGACTTCCAGGCAATCTTTAAATAATTTTAGCTCTTCCCTTCATGCTAAAGGCTCATTATCCTCTATAGAAATTCTTTAGAACCCTTCTCATCCCAGGAGTCATTTCTCAAGACAGCACTAGAATCCTTATTCCAGATCTCTCTCATAATTTTCTAATATTGTATGTCTAAGTGAATACAGAATTTGAGAACAACTTATCATTGGTTCAGAGGAAAAAAATCACTGATCATGATTTTTATGTCCATTTCTTGAAAAGAAAAGGAGAAGGATAATAGCTGCTAAGTGAAGATGCTCTGCTTTCATGGCTATCATTCTAGCCCTATGGTTCCTGATTCAGCATTGACTCTGACAGCTCTTTCTTTCCACATTTCTATTAGCATTCCTGAAGCATCTTTCTTTTGCTCTCATCTTTTTGCTTTGCAGTCCCTCCTCATGCAATCTCCCTTCAGCATATAAATTGAACCAGCTTCTCTGACATGAAGGTGTCATATAACAAATGATGAGGCTCTATATAAACATGTATCTGGAATTACTACCATTTTCTTCTCAGCATTAAAAGTCTTGTTAATCAAGCCAAGTCAGTTTAGAGCTGTAGCTGGTTGGTCAACGCCAGAGGATCTGCCAACAGGGCTGGCCCAGCCCAGTCAGAAATTTTGCATGCTGTAGAAGGGGATAAAGTTCCTGTGGTGCACATAAAAAATTTGCTGGGGAAGACAGTCTGTGTTATTCTTGCTTCAGGTAAAGGCAAACCCATTCGTGGGATTGCTTTTGCTCAGGAACGCAGATATACTTGGTGGGTAATGTGGGAAGATGGGCTTCACTAAGAAAACGTCTGTCAATTTTAGAGGCAGCAAGTCATGGAAGTATATTATGTTGATGCTTAATCTGTCTACTCCTGAACAAACAAAACAAAAATTTGTCTATCCTTTTTTGACATCAAAGGTCAGTAGCTTTTCTGTTTAGATACAGGTGAAACTGGAAATTCTGGAAGAGTAAAGCATCCAGCCACATTTAAGAGATTTGTCACAGGATCTATCAAAGGCAAAAATTTATCCAGCTCTGTTACTAACAGAGTAGGTGAAAACTTTTATCAAACATGGAGGAGAAGAATCACCTATGCGTAAGAGGTTGGCTTTTCTTAAGTTTGTGCTGGTGCTATCAATGGTTAGCATCTGCATACCTGAGGTATCTGTGGTACAAGGGACAGTTAACATACAAAGGAAGTGGCTGTAAAGGCACTGTTGCCATGTCTTTCTTTCTGAGAGGCAGTCTAGTTTTGCAATCAGTGACTATATCTAAGCCACTTTACTTTTTAATCAGATGATTTGAGCTACTGTTCACAGACAGCCCATATGTAGACTGAAGGAGGGAGGGAAACCAATTTGTCACAAGTCCAAGGTTTTTATCTTGTAGTAGGAACCTGAGGACTAGGGTCCAGAAACAGGCTTGTGGGAGTGAGGGTAAAAGAGCCAGAACAGCCAGACAGAAAAAGATAATGGCAAATTATAAGATAGAGTATCAGAGACAATAAAGGTCCAGGCTCTCACTTTGGTGTCACTCCACCTGACATATTATGTGCTATAATCACAATGCCAGAAGAGGGGATCCAGCTATACCTGAACCCACCATGGCACACTTCCCCAGACCAGCTTCTCCTTAATGTGTGCTTGATTATAAAGCTAAAGCCAACATATGCTCTTGTGTGTACACACTAACACGCTAATGGCATTTGCTCTAACATCCATGCTGGGAGCAGTACGTGTGTTAGTGTGGATGTGGGAGGGTGTATAGACATGCTTGCCTGCTATCTCAGAGCTGGAGGGGTTTTCATTAGATTGAAACAGCAACTGACTCTCCAGGGAAGCTCCTGCTCCTATTTGATAAGGGATGCTCTTTTATCACACATGAAACTGCATGCAGTGATCAGACAGGCAGTGTGCGTGGCTGTCAACCAGAGGAAAGCTGTTTTTCTGTAGCATATTACAGCAGTGTATTGCTACTACAGTTGAAGATTGGCCCCAAAATGGCCAGTTATGGAAACTGCAGAAGCTGGAACTTCTACTGATCAACAGAAAAAGGTATGCAATTAATGCACTTGCTTGAGATAATGGGATATTGTGTTATTTTTCAGAAGACAAAGCCACTGTGGTATAACAGAGTGGAGAGGACATCTGAGGTACTGAGGCTTTCAAATCCAATAAAGTTAACACTGTTCCTTTCAAATAATTTAGTTATTCATTCGCTGACATTACAACAAACAATGACCCTAAACCTAAACTTTGATGGTCTAAAATACAGCTCACCAATATAGAATAAGTTGGATTTTACTTCTTTAAAAAAAAAAAAAAAAAAGAAAAAAACTTTTTCACTTTCAAGAGCAAACCTTTTTCAGGCTAATTGACATCTCTAAACTTCAAAGCACTCAGTCTATCTTCAAAAACCTCACAAACATGAAAGTGCATGGCTTGGTGACCTCCATCAATACTAGTCTAACAGGTCAGCCAGGAACGAAGACTGATGAGATGGTTTAGTGTGAGGTGTCCCTGCCCATGGCAGGGGGGTTGGAACTAATGATCTAAAGGTCCTTTCCAACCCTAACTATTCTATGATTCTATGTTGCAGTGTCATTAGTTGCTTCTTTAGTGAGAATTATATTATCTCTACAACTTCTTTTTTTTCATAATATTTCCTCTATATTCTTAGCTGTGTTCATGTTTGGAGGAGTTATAGCTAGCACGCACCTAAAAATCAGGTTGCTCTTGTGCCCAGGAAGTACAGATAAATTGAGGCTGTGTACGCAATACAAATTCAACAGAGCTGGATGCATTTTCTGATGTTACTTGCAGTGACTAAGTCAAAATGACTACTGTGGCTGCATCTGTAATATTTCATAGTATGTTATGGTATCTTGTGGTATCAACTGTAATTATACCTATAATATCTACCTATGGAATTGTTTAAGGGAGTTTTAAATTCATATTTTCTTCAACTTCTGAGACTTTTAATAGTTGCTGCAGGTATTTCTTCTTTGTTATTCTTTTTTTACCCTGGACCAAAGAATTTTCTTACTTCCCCTTCATTACTCAGCTGTAGCTCATAGACATCATACAAATTTTTGAAATGAGATGTTAATCCTTTCCATCTTTAGGTCCCCTTTTCTCCTCCTATTTAGCAATGTTTTTTTTTATTAACAGTACTAACTTCCAGGTGCTCCCACATGCAGCTGAATGCCAACATTAAATTAAAACCAACAAAACAAATTTGTCACTTCCTTCCCCACCTGCCGTCCCTCTAAACTGAGGATGCAGTAGACAAGCCTTTTTCACTCAATGGTAATCTGAGTCACAGAGAAGTGTTTTAGTTCTTACTTTTAACAGTGAGGTACATGGACTTGCTGACGTCTGCTCCCACATCATTGCTGACCTTGCAGAGGTAGTATCCACTGTCTTCTTCTAGCACATGTTTAATCAGCAAGGAGCCATTTGTGAGAAGCTGGATACGACCATTCAATGCAATCGGCTGGAACTGTGGAACGCCAGCACCTAAACGAGGACCCCCATGGAAATAGGTTAGTCAGCAATTAAAGTTGTTTTGTTTTTTTTTTTTTCTAAATAAAAACAAAGGCAGAAACTGTAGCATCCTATTCCTAGATACTTATTCAATAAAAATATGAATGGCTTCTGACATCATCAGAACAAACAGAATGTTTCTTTGCCAAAATTGAATTCATTAAATGGAAAGAAGACAGGCTTCTGGAATGTAACTGTAGGAGTAATTTGCCCATGTTAAAGGTAAAGAGGCAAAAGGAACACAAAGCTGGAATGTAAGAACCAGAAGTGGGGAGATGGAAAAGGAAGATTTTAAGACTGTTCATGGGTAAAAAACAACATTTGTTTCACATTTAGAGGCTGATAAATTATTGACAATTACAGCTGAACAGTCATATAAGTATGCATCCGTAATGCATACACCAAATGAATTTCTTATGACTAAGAGGGGTTTCTGTTGTAGTAAACATGGTATACTCAAGAGACCTCTAGGACCTTGTTTACAGAACTTTAGGTAACATGGAAAACTGCATGTGTTGCATGTTTCCTCCTACAGCTGGCTGACTGATGACACATAAAATCTCTATTCTGTCATATTTGTAGCCAGTATATATTTGGATTGTTGAAAAAAATACAGAAAAAGAAAGAAGAAGCTGAGACCATTAAGTACACATGAGGTGCCATGTTTGTCGGTAATGTAAAAATGAAAGTCTATAAAGAGACAAGAAACCAAAGATTTCTGTATCAACTTTGGTTTTAAGAAAAAACACACTTTTCCTTGGAAATAAAATTCTGGGTGATTTAGAAATAGGGATTAGATTGCTGCCATGTTGATATGCCATACTGTCCAGAGGCTCACCGCAAGTTCAGGTTCCTCCATCATTAGGGACTCTCTAAGTATATACTAAGGTACGGTTCTTGTAACAAAGGTTTTCACAACCTACTTTGGCAGCAGGAGACAGGATTTTTCAGGGAAATAATTAATTAGTCTTCTTCAATGGAATTCTCTTATACATCTTTCTGTACAGGAAGTTAATATCTGTCAGCATTAATTAGTGTTGGCAGTTGGCTGAGTCAGCCCAGGAGAAAATACAATGAATAAATATGGGAATGATTTAGTATAAAATAGCAAGTAATAATGACTCATGAGTAGAACATCTAGAATATTAAAAAAGACCACCCATGCATACTGAAAGTCCTTCTAGTCCTAAAAGTGTTTGCTTTAGAGACTTACAGTTACCCTGAAGGTCTGGTGGCCAATACTATGAACTAAGGAATGTTAAAGACAGAGTATTTTCATAAAAATAAATCATGACTGTTGATTTTCAACTATTTTATTCACATGCATATCACATTTCCCCTTTTATTGTTTTGTTTGTTTTCTTTTCTTTAATAAGCCATTTTCCTTGTAATTTAGTTGGAAGCCACATTTATGCTTCACAAACTCTACCTGTCTGCAAGTGATTGCCCAAGTAGATAGATGCAAGCACTCACTTCTTATATTTTTCTTCACATGAAAAATTCTAGGAAAAAGTCTGTGTTCCCAGAAATGAAAGGGCTGGTATTCCTGTGGATAGCTACAACTGGGCAAAATTTTGCGTACCAGTTTGCAAAGGCTTCTTGCTCTTCACTGTTTCTTACTCTGCACTGTTCTTACTCTGCACTGCTATTACATCCAAAGTCCCGCCTGAGCAGTGACAGCAGCTTATCAAACACAAATGCATGAGTGAATCTGCAAGAGGACTCCATGCTTATGAATCACAGAATCACAGACTGACTGAAGCTGGAAGGGACCTCTGGAGGTCATGTGGTCTAACCCTTTTTCTCCAGAAAGGCTACCAAAAAATGGTTGCCCAGGACCATGTCCAGACGGGTTTTGAATATCTCCAAGGATGAGACACCACAGCCTCTCTGGGCAACCTGTGCTGGTGCTCAGCCACCCTCACAGTAAAAATGTGTTTGTTCATACCCAGACAGAATTCTCCTGTGTTTCGCTTGTGAGGTGGGCTGATGTCAACCTCATGAAGTTTAACCATGCCAAGTGCAAGGTCCTATACCTGGGTCGGAGCAATCCCAGGCACAGCTACAGGTTGGGCAGAGAAGAGATTCAGAGCAGCCCTGCAGAGAAGGACTTAGGGGTGTGGGTCAATGAGAAAATGAACATGAGCCGGCTTCAGTGTGTGCTTGCAGCCCAGAAAGCCAACCGTATCCTGGGCTGCATCAAAAGGAATGTGACCAGCAGGTCGAAGGAGGTGATCCTGCCCCTCTACTCTGCCCTTGTGAGACCTCACCTGGAGTATTGTGTGCAGTTCTGGTGTCCTCAACATAAAAAGGACATGGAACTGTTGGAACAAGTACAGAGGAGGGCCAGGAGGATGGTCAGGGGACTGGAGCACCTCCCATATGAAGATAGGCTGAGAAAGTTGGGGCTGCTTAGCCAGGAGAAGAGAAGGCTGTGTGGAGACCTCATAGCAGCCTTCCAGTATCTGAAGGGGACCTATAGGGATGCCAGGAGGGACTCTTCATTAGGGACTGTAGTGACAGAACAAGGGGTAACGGGTTCAAACTTAAACAGGGGAAGTTTAGATTGGATATAAGGAAGAAATTCTTTACTGTGAGGGTGGTGAGGCACTGGAATGGGTTGCCCAGGGAGGCTGTGAATGCTCCATCCCTGGCAGTGTTCAAGTCCAGGTTGGACGAGGCCTTGGGTGACATGGTTTAGTGTGAGGTGTCCCTGACCATGGCAGGGGGGCTGGAACTAGATGATCTTAAGGTCCTTTCCAACCCTAACTATTCTATGATTCTATGATTCAGCCCGTGCCCATTGCCTCTTTAAATCTGAAGGTCTTAAATGAACATCTTCTTGCTGATTATGGGGTACTTCTATTGACCACTGTAATTACAGACAGTAAGTCCGTTTCCATTACCTGTCTATCCTGATGTACAAATAAATGAATTTTTTTTTTTCCATTTTTCATCGACACAAAAAGCCAGTTACACAAAGTTACCTGCAGGTGTACAGATGCCCTTTCTATTCTGTTGTGGTACTTACAAATGAACTATGGTCCAATTGCTTTACTCCAATGGCCTCACCTCAGTAATTATTTCAGAATTGGGCACAAACCTTGCTCACAAACTAGTTATATAATGTTTCTCTTTAAAGGAAGATGTAGCATATATCCCATCGACCTGTAGAGCACCTTAGACTAGGTACTGAAATTACAGTCATCTATTAGCAAAATACAGACTTTTGTAAAAATACTGATGTTTCCCCCTAGAGTTACTTTGGGCAAAATTTTGTTAGATGACTTTGCCTACATCACTTATACTAAAACTTTCTTTGACTTAAAAATTTCAGAGCTGTTAGTGGAAAACCTTTAAAATAGTCACTTGAGAGTAGAGAATTGATTTGGAGAAAACTCCAGGAACGAACTAAATCAAAATCAAACTACTATCCATTTCTCCTTTACTAAGATGGGCCACTTATCTTTCACAGTTAATTACAACCCAGCTAGCTTGGCTTGGCCTCCTCCTTCAACATGCAAACACAACAAAACAGAATTACTTCATCGTGACCTATACTCATAATTAAAACCCCTTATACCACTGAGATTAATGGAATTTGAAGCTCTGCATCCTTCTTCCCATAAACCAGAATTTACAAATAAAAGCATAGTCTTTAACATGAACATTTCTCTTCCTTCACCTTTTTTCTGAAAATATAATGATATGATAATAAATAAAATACAACATTAATATAAATGTATATCTTCAACTATAATTATATTATAGATCCCAAGGAAATAAAAAGTTACATAGAGCATTATATAAGGATTTTTTCTCAACAGCACCTATTTTTTATTTTTAAAGAGTTAACTCATTTAGACTGGATACAGTGTTCAGAGAGTTTGTTTTCTTGCTAAAATCTACCAGAAGACAATTGGCCAAAAGATGCAATCTAAAAGACAGCACATTTTAATTAAAAAGCAGTCAATTTCTTATGGTTACTGAGGGTCAAGTGGGGCCAGTTTTAATACTCTGTTACATGAGAAGAAAATGTTAAAGCATTATGTAAAGCGCATAATGAACTACTGCTTATGTTAATGCTACCTGACCTTTCTTCTTTGCTGAAAAGATATGATTGGCCATGTTATCATGAATTTTGAAGGGAAAAAAAATATCAGCCAAATGCTGCTGGCGGACCTTGTTCTGAGGGTGTTTCAATTAAAGCAGTACCTCTTTTCTCTTGGTCATCTATTTTATCACTTGCCTGCTGAGGCCATAGCTAAACCAGGCACAAATTTACAGCTCCAGGATGTCTTCAAGGCTGACCAAAAGTCTATCTAGTTCTGCCTTGTGTCTATGACAATGGCCAGCACTAAGTGCTTAGAGAAATTATATAAGAAGAGTATAAACATGATTGGTATTTCCCTTACTGCATCCAGTCAGCCTCTGCAATATGAAGATTAAGTTAGGAACTCACAGGTTGAGTAAACTGCTACTAAACCAGAATTAATCTGTTACCAGTGATCACTGGAGGAATCCTACCTTTTGAGTACTTCCAGACAATGGTAGGAACAGGATAACCCTCTGCAGAGCAGTTGAGAATGACAGCTTTTCCATAGATCCCATCCTGGTCACTGGGCTGAACCACAAACCTAGGGGGCACTGTAGGAGGAAGCAAAAGGAGCCTTGAGAATTTGCACAATTTACCAGGTACCTCAAAACGGCAGACCAGTCAAATAAGGAGGCATAAAAATTCATAGCAGAAAGCAAAAATTAAAACCAGCTTTTTGATTATCCAGTGTCATAGTAAAGTTGGTTTTACACGATTATTGACTTTCTGTGCATAATATCAATGTATTTCTTGACAAGCACAACAAAAACTGTGGTCTTTTTATGATATAAAAACAAGTTAATAAAAGTCTCTCCATAGCAGAGATTATACAATGGACCAAGAGACAAATCATACTACTAAGGTCAAAAAAGAAATGCTTTCTAACAAAGGCAGAGGTTTGACAGATGTCTAAGAACAACTGAAGCTTTCTGTGTTTGCTTTTTATAACAGTGAACTAGTAAGCTTTAGAACAAGAATTATTTAGTGTAAATAAACACAGAATCTTATAAAATGTTTTAGGTTGGAAAGTACCTTAAAGATCATCCAGTTTCAAATCCTCTGTCATATCAGGGACACCTTCCAGTAGACCAGGTTGCTCAAAGCCCCATCCAACCTGGCCTTGGACACTTCCAGGGATGAAACGTTCACAACTTCTTTGGGCAACCTGTTCCAGTGCATCACCACCATCATGATGGTTCACGTAAAGAACTTCTTCCTAATACCTAATCTAAATTTAGCCTCTTTCAAATTAAAGCCAGTTTCCCTTGCAATCTTAGAAAAAAACACACCCCATCATTTTTAATAGCAATCAATGCACTTCATATTAAAATGAGAGTGTTTGAGCCATAACTTCTGATGGGACTTTTCTTTCCAAACAGCTGTAGAAACGTTCAACAGAATTTGTTTGCATTAGGTTGAAGAGGGAGGAGAAATGTTACTGGAATAGAGGCATTTGCATTAATGTCTAAGTATTATTAGACTTTTTGTAAGGCAGCATAAAACCACTGCACTGAGTCTTCCAGACATATGTATCTATTTATACATAAATAAGAGTTGCTTATCTCAAGGAAAAGCTCTACATCTTCCAAATATAGATACACAGCAAAGAAATCAACTTAAGACAATGTAGTTTAAAACTACTGCTTACCATGAAGGCCCAATACTAAATGTCAAAGGCTCAATAAAACATGGAGATTTGACAAAAGTTTTAAAGAAAAGCTGAAAATTGTAAAGAATGTTGAAAGCCCCACAGAAGTTATTTAATATTAAAAGCACTTGATGGTTATATTGAAGTCAGTTAAGGTCAAGGTTTTCACTGACATCCTATTCAGTGGTTCACAACATGAATAAGTAAATACCTGAGAAAAAAAGTAAATTATTTGTGTCCTTATCCCACATGTTATTCTTTTTGTCTGTGCTACAGAGAAAATGTAGTAAGGGGACTGAGCCTGGGGCAGATTTTTTTCCTCTCAAGTGCAGCAAAACACTCAGGTACTCCTAATAGTTTCTTGCTTTCCTTTCCTCACAGCAGCACGGGCCCACAGATATAAATGCAACCTAATGGATTCACAGCTCCACAGGTCCAGCCAGTGCTAACTTTGTCTGAAACTTGGGAGAGACAGAACAAAGGGCCCAACCAGCCCTCCTTGCTTTGACCCAAACCTTGATCAGACCCCACCACCTGCCTCTCCAGAAGTGTCAGAAATTAAGAAAGGAACTATGAGAGAAGGCTGTAACATGAGGAAATGTAAAGCAGAACAGAAGTGGATCAAGAGTACAGTGACTGACATTGGACCAGAAACAGCTCTTAATGATCATGAATACAGTACTGATTATATATCAGAAAAACTGTTCAGCAGAAGCACCAGTGTTATAAGACATGACTTTAAAGATTTTTCAGTATAAACACTCTCATATTTTATGCAAATAACACCTTACATTAATACCAGAGAATTTTCCTTAAGGAGAAACTTGAGCTGGCAGTGTTGGTACAGACAGGACTGCTAAAAATTGGAGGTATCTAGACATACTGTCTACATATTCAGATAACCCTCCTCACAGTGGCTCAAGCCTTCCTCTCCATGCCTCCATAATCCAGACTCCAACTTTCTCTTTCCACCTTCATAGATACAACCATTTTATAAAAGATAAGAACAATCTTCTGGAGAGTATACAAGCCCTTTAACTGGACTTTTTTTCTTATTGAATCCTACAGCTGTTTATTGCCTAACTATGTACAAAGAAGCTCCACTGCTGTTTGGAATGTGGCTAGAAGCAGAAGGAATTAACAGTAGCAGAGGTAAGAGACACCTTTGTACTAGGAGATATTTACACTGCTATCAAACACTTTGGCTTTCCAAATGGCTGTCATACTGACCAACGTATATCATATGTTACATTATTCATGATAGATAAACATCAAACATGAAATCCTGGCAACAGCACCTCTGTGGAATCACCCACCCTGTTCTAATTATCTACTTAGAGAAGACAGAAGACATTTGCTTCTATAGCTCTTTTCTCCTTGTTTTGTGTCCATTTTATCACAATGAAACACAAAAGGAGTCCTAAGTACTTATTTTCAAAACAGGTGGAAAGTACAATTAGTTGCACAAATAGATTTGATTTTACACGACTCAGCACGGTGACATCAGCTTGTTTCACCTCGGTAAATGCAAGTATGCTTTTGTACATTTGTATGCACAGCTTCTGAAAGATCACTGACAAGCTACTTAACCACAAAAAGAGTAGATCAAAAAAACCCCAGCAAACCTAAATCATGGAACCATCTCAGCTGTATCAGTCTTACAGGTTAATGATTACAAATGATGCAATGGAGTGACTGATAGTTACTGGCCTCCTCTACCACTGAAAAGTGTGAAGAGAGAGTGCAATACCTTCTAAAATCTCGTACTGTTCAAAACGTATGCAACTTCTTCATTTTATTTCCCTTCTTAAAAAAACATTATATTCTTCATTTGCTATTGATGACACTAACAAGAAGTGATAATTTTTCAAGAAATAATTGATTATATTAAACGGGTAGACATATGCAGAAATTTCTGGAGAAGTTAAGAAAGGTTGCCCAGTATGGAAAAAGGCAATCAGCCTTTAAAATGCTATTTGCATTAAAGTTTCCTGTTAAAATATTTTTTGTTTTGTTTTGTTTCATTCTTTGGGGCATACATAGAGAAAAATGGATGGATTACAAGTATAAATGTTGAGCATGTCTATGAAATGCATCCTTCCACATTTTAATGAACTCATTTAGCTATTCTTGATGTGTTGTACCACTAAGGCTCACAAGCTCTGAACACAGCATTTTATCATATTGATTTCACTGTATTTTGGGTATATGTAAAACTTAAGGTTTTGCTCAAATATTCTACTCATTGCTTTCAATACAGAATGATACCAGAACGGTAACTGTGAAATTAAATTTTGCCATATAAACTACAGAGCCAGATGTATGATTAGCAGTTGTACAGTTTACTTATACTGTTCCATAAACAAAGCATGTTTCAACATTACTTGGCAAGAACTCTGCCCACATACAGTAATAGAACCAATTTCTATATTCAGTAAAGCTTTGGCTTTCCTTTAGGACTACTTATAAAAATGCCAGGTGCTGCTCTGATTTTAAAGACATGAACCCTTGACACTTAGTCTTAAGATTGCCAATAGAAATAAGAAAAGATGCTACAGTGAAACAAAATTACTCATTCAATGACCTTTCAGTTATTTCTGTATTGCTGTCTAGGTAAACCACAGGATTTTTCTTCTTATACAAAAGTTTAAAAAATAAGCAGAGGACCTTTACATTTATTTTTTCCTTACTGATAGTTTGCTTCTCAATTTTGTTTCAAATTAATAATTTGGTCAGTTCTATGTGTTACCATATTTTGGAAGACAATGCACTTACTATTTGATCTAGATTTTGATACTTATCTTTTGGTTATAAAGGTACACTTGCCTTTTTTTATCTTTTAGGAACTCATTAACCCTTAAAGAAAATTTTCTTAAAAGTTAACAAAGTTAATTTGTCTGACATGCTTAAGAGGAGATAGTGGAGAAAAGCAAGCAATTAGTTCCCCTCCTCTCTCTTTAGCTGTAAAGATGTGGGCCTCTTCTACCTCTTTAGAAGTGAAACATTCTTAAATAGCTCATGAATATGATTGAACAGTTCTACATTTATTATTACTCTTGTTTCAACAGCACAGTCCTTTGAGTCTGTAAAGGAGGGCATTTAAAATTCCTTTAACAGAGAATTTCTGCTAGGCCTTCTCATTTCATGCAGCCCACGGATCTGTGATGAGAAATG